>NW_028227266.1:41785100-43102600 GCF_978045245.1 Mus caroli | reverse complement strand
TTTCTATGTAGAAAAGACTAGCCTCAGATTCACAGAGTGTTATGCTGGGATTAGAAGTGTGGGCCACTATGTTTGTCCTCCTACGAGCCTATCTTTATTTCTAAAGCTTTTTAACCGTTTATGCCTATCTATATTACTCCTCCATTTCCTTCCCAAGTAAAAATTTTAAATGAGAAACAAGATAACCACTAACCTTCATTGACTTCACATGCCTTCCACCCCACACACATCTGGACAGAGGTTTTTAAGTAGATGTCTTTGGGGATCACCTTTGGAGTCATGACTAACCCATTTTCAAGATTATTCTTATTGCATTTGCTTATTTTGCATGTGTATGGTGAGTGTGCACCATGGTATAAGTACAGACGTCAGAGGAGGACTTTCCAGAGTTTTGCTTTGCTTTGTTTTTTTCCTAATACCATGAAACACGAGTTCCAGAGGTTGAATTCAGTTCAGCAGATTTGAAGGCTTATACCTTTTGCCACTGAACCATCTCACTAGTTGTTCTTTTGTTGGCCAAGCCCCAAGTAAACTCTGCAATCCCCAGAACCCCATTTAGAAAAGCAAAGCAGGATTCAGGGGAAGTGCTTCTCCTGAATCAAACACCTCCCCCTGCCCAGTCTTGGCAGCTGGACAGACCCGCCCCTTCTCCACCCATCTCATCCCTGCCTTTTGCTTTGCATATCTTAGTTTTGACAATGGCAGCAAGGATATTCCCAGCCCAATTAGTATTTCCCAATGACACTGGCTTGGAACCCCAAAGATAAGTAGCTTGAATCATCATCACAATGGCTTGGTGACTCGGGAGGAGAACGACATTGGGTACCTGTACTTGGTGGAATGTGGGACTGGTCCCAGTGGTCTGGCTGGGATCTGGAGATCTAGACAGACACCACCACTGACCCCTAGCTCCTGTCTTTCCTTCAAGGGCTTGCATCACCAGGACCCTGCTCCAAGCTAGCTACAAGACACCCAGAAGCCTGGCGGAGTGAAAGACTCCACCCAAGGTTCTCTTAACCTGACTCAACCTGTTTACCTTCCTCCCCAATCTCACTCTTTACCTCTGTTCACCATGTTAGGAAATAACATGGCACCCCCCCCTCCATTTTCTCAGTAGCACAGAAATCCCCAGGCAACAGAAACCCCACCCCCAGCATCCTGGAGCCCCCGACATTTCACTTGTTTTCCAAATGTAGGCAAGCCAGTTTTCTCCTTGTAGCATGGGGGTTCCAGGGATTAAACTCAGGTCATCAGGCTTGAAGGTATGTACCTGTGGCCACTGAGACATCTTTCTCTCTGCTACCCTGGTTCTCCTAACCAAAGCTGGGGAGCTGCCAACCTGACTTAGGGAACCTCACTGGGATTCTTTTCTGGAGCCTGCCACCCTCCACCTCAGTCACTCCACAGAGAGCCAGGTGCTCTTTCCAAACAAAACAAAAACAACCAAGTCAGCCTTGTGCTTACACAATTCCTGCCAGCTGCTCCTTGCCTACAGTTGCGGTCTCCAAATTTCTTTGATCTCTGCAACCACACACACACACAAAGATACTCATGCATGCATGCACAACCTCACTTGCACACACCCACACAGTGTAGACTACATCATGAGTATATGTGTGCTTATTTATGTCCAGGTTTGGATATACCCACCATCATCATTAGCCCACATCCAAGGATGAAAAGTCTCTATATGAGTGCTCCAAGAACAATAAATCTCCACATGAGTGTTTTATTTTTTAAAGAAAAAAGATATACATAAACATTTCAGTATTTTTCATCTGTTCCAATACATCATTTTGCACAATCTCAAGGTTCAAAATTCCTAATTTGGAGACTTCTCATAAAAAAGTCTATATTCATGTTCTATAGCTGTATACAAGCCTTCAAACAAAGCTACCTTTTGTGAGTTTTTCATCACAGGGCTATGAATTCATTATTCATTGAGTCGTGTGTGTGTGTGTGTGTGTGTCTGTGCACCACTTGGCTTGTGTGCCTAGTGCCCTCAGAGGCCAAAAGAGGGTGTCAGATTCCCCTGGAGCGAGAGTTACAGATGGTTGTGCGCTACCCTGTGGGTGCTGGAATTTGAACCTAGGACCTTGGAAAGAGCAGCCAATACTTTTCACTACAGAGCTGTCTACCAGGCTTATTTATATAATCTTAGTACAGGCTGCCCCCAGAGAGGTTTCTCAATTGGTTCTTTTGGAATTAATCACAAATTCTCTACACACACACAGCCTCCTGTCTGGGCTGAGGGTGTCTCTCTCCACTGTGTTCAGTCCCCCTCCCTGACAAAATCCAATTTATCCCGCTAAGCTCAGTTCAAATGTTCTGTCTGCAGCGATAGCTGCCTGTGCTCCCGGCTGTTCTCACCCTAGTGTTTGCCAGCGGATCACCCTGTGATGTCTGTGTTAAGTCTCTCTCCTCCCTCTTGAGGAGCTTCAGAGGTAGGGGAAGTTTGCCTTCCTCACCTCAGCGTTGAGTCTTAGTAGCCAGCACATTCTGGGTGCTCAGCACACTTTTGCTCAATGAACATCTCTCCCAGAGCCAGGGAGAAGAACCAGAGACAGCTGGGCCTGAAGATGTCAGGCTCAAGGTCTTTCATTCTGGCCCTATTCCTACTGTTCTGCACATGGCTACATGACCAGGCAAGATAGAAAGAAAGGTGGGGAGAGGAGGGGCTATTAAGTAAGGAGCATCCAGGATGGCCCTGCCTATCGACCTCATAGAGTAGTGTTCACTGATGGCCTTTTGGGCTGGGGATGAAGTCTGCTCAGAGAGCCTAGGGGAGAGCAATGAGTCCCCTTTTGCCTGGCACCGCTATGTCTGTGTTTCTGGAAGCCCTATGGAGTCCAAGGGGTATCCAGAAGCCAGCAGCCATCACCCTCCCACCCGAAGCATCACTATGTGGCCAAAAGCACTCAGTCAAGCCAGAGGCACCAGCATTATCAATAAATGATCATTTGCAGGACGTGCCAAGGCCTGGATTCAGACGATCTAAAAGCTTCTCCTCTCCAATGGGGTCAACCACTGAACTCATCTCTTAATGGTCCACCTCAGACCTCCATCACCCAGAAGCCTGAGTCATCCCGTGGCTACCTCAGCCGAGTCTGCTCATCCTATATCAGCAGAATCTCGACAGCCGGCAGTCCAGCATATCGCCCCATGCCAATTCAGGTTATCCTGCCAAGCACAGGCTGGTGCTGTTGGGACAGATCCCTCAGTCCCCACATCTATAAAATGCGAACATATGGACTTCATGTGCAAGGTCATTAAGATAACATTAGAAAGAGCATGTGTGATGGTTTGTATATGCTTGGCCCAGGGAGTGGCACTATTAGGAGGTGTGGCCTTATTAGAGTAGGTGTGACCTTGTTGGAGTAGGTGTGTCACTGTGGGTGTGGGCTTTAAGACCCTCATCCTAGCTGCCTGGAAGTCAGTATTTTGCTAGCAGCCTTCAGATGAAGATGTAGAACTCTCAGCTCCTCCTGTACCATGCCTGCCTGGATGCTGCCATATTCCTGCCTTGATGACAATGGATTGAACCTCTGAACCTGTAAGTCTGCCCCAATTAAATGTTGTCCTTTATTAGACTTGCCTTGGTCATGGTGTCTGTTCACAGCAGTAAAACCCTAACTAAGCATGTAAATCAGGACCAGGCTGCACAGTGAGGTGAGAGGTACAGCTCTGTCTTCAACTTCATCTCTTTTCCATCTTTCACCTGGACTGTTGTAACTGCCTCGTACCTGGTCTCATCATCTCTCTCCTCTTACTAAATTGTGGTTCTCTATGGAGGGGGCTGCACTTGACATTAAATTCATAATAGCCACTACCAAGGCACCATTTAGGGGCCAGGCGCTGGTTTCCCCTGGGAAGACCAGTAGATGGTCCCGGAAATACTTGACAGTTTTAGCCATATATTGCTATGGTTCTCAGTATGTGTTGAGAATATAATCCTTAATCAGCACTAAGTGGCGAGACCTAATGAGAAGTGACTAGCCTGTGGTGGCAGAGAAAAAGGATTAGTGCCATGGTAATAGAGTGACTTATTGAAGAGGGAGTGGGTTCCTTAAACAAGACTCTTCCCATACAAAAGTTTCTCCCCTTCTTTGTCCCTCCCCTCCCCATCTCTTCAATCTTGCCACAGTTTGAGTAAGAAATATGCCCTCCATAAGCTCATTTGTTAAATGTCTGGCCCCCAGCTGGGGCTGGTCCTTAGGGAAATAGTGGAACTCATAAGGAGGTGTACCCTAGCTGGGAACATTGTGTCATTGGGGGCATGCCTCTCAAGGTTACGCCTGGTCCACAATCCTTCCTCACTCTCTGCCTCCTACCTCATCTTCCATAGGCTCTGACCACTATGATCCCAGAAACACAAAGTCAAGCCACCGTGAACTGAACTCCCTAGAACAGCGGCTCTCAACCTTCCTAACACTGTGACCCTTTAATACACTTCCTCATGTGGTGGTGACCCCCAACCATAAAATTATTTTGCTAAGGTTATGAATCATAGTGTAACATGACCCACAGGTTGAGAAGTGCTGCTTTAGAATGGTGAGCGAAAATAAATCATTCCTCCTTCCTTCAGTTTGTTCTCTCGGGTATTGCGATCACTGTGCTGAGGAAATGTAGCTAATATACCCACCCTTTCCACCATGGAATGACAGCAAAAGCCTTTCACCAAACACCAACCCTTAGAGAGTAGAATCCTCAGCTTCCAGATGGCTATCACCTTCTGTTCTTTATAAAATGAGCCAGCCTCCGGTGTCCTGTTGCAGTAGCACACAGTGGACAATGATAATCACTAGCTGTATGTTCGAACTGAATAACTGTTCTTCCCACTTCACATTCTCTCCTCCACCCTGTCCTGCGCACCATGCATACCTCCACCCCCTCAGCACATGATCAAGAAATGAAGAATCCTGGTACAGACTGTCTGAGACCAATGGCATAAACTGGAAAGGGTGTGCTGGTCAGTCTTGATTGCCAATGTGACTGGACCGAGAGAGGCTTAGATTACTAGTAAAGCCCACGCTGGGCGAGTCTGTGAGATCTGCAGAAACAATTGGCATGGCAACTGAGGGAGAAAAAAAAAACTCTCTCTGAAGGTGGCTGACACTACTCAGAAGGTTGGAACCTGGATAGAGAAAGTAGGGGAATGGAGAAGAGAGTCAGCCAGCATATGCAGGCCTCATGCTTCCTCCGCACACCTGTCTACGGAGACTGCCTGCATCTGTGGGCCAGCCTTCTGCAACCTTTTAATGTGTGCTTGCCTTCACAAGTTCTCAGGAGAGCTTCCAGAGCCTCATTGGGGGGTCCTTCATTATGGGTCCTCTAGTTCTGAACAACTGCTGGCTTCTGTGGCTTCTGTGGTTCTCCAGCAGGCACACAACTGTTGCTAGATTGGTCAGCCCTTTTATAATATACTTGACATATGAAACTGTTGGCTCTACAGTAATGACTGAATATGCACTTAGAAGGGTGGTAAGTTGCTTGTCTCCTCTTTCTTTCCCTATGCGTGGCAGGCTAGGCAAGATTAGCTCCTCACAAGAGGGTGTCTTCACACAAAAGCAAAAATCAACATGGCTTCAGGATTCCATGTTCTAATCTGCCTCTGAAGGCCAAGAGAAAGAGCCAGAGCAGCCTCCTGTCCCCAGCCTGAGACCACCAAGCCCCAGAGATGGACTCAAGAGTTTCTCTGAGTAGTCTTAAAACCAAAAGCTGCACTCCTGCACACACAGGTACACACAGACAAGGCGCCCCCTTGGTGCACTTGAGGTAGAAGTTACACTGAATATATTAAACAGGATTTAACAGATAAGTTTGCTGTGATAAAAATAACCAAGGTAAAGATGGGAACCCTGGTCCACAAAGAGCACAGGCTGCCCAGGATTCAGATGGTCTGTGTCTACAGTCATGGCAGAAGGAGAAGACTGCAGTGAACCTAAAAGAAACAAGGAGACACTGGTTCTGCCTTTTACTTCCCAAAACTACAAGCTCAGAGTGCCACAGCTGAATGATTTAAGCCAACAAGAAAATGCTGTCTCTTAATTCTGGAGGCCAGATGTGTGGCATCCAGTGTCCCAGGTTGCACTTTCCACGCTGTCCAGGAAAGGACCTGCCTTCATCCATTCTGTGCTGCTGAAACCAGGCATACCAGTCCACAGAGGGTGGAGACAAAGCATCAACATATTCCTACATTACCAGTGGTAATTCATTCATAAGCTCTCATGGGCTGATCATTTCTTAAAAGCCCTGCCTCCATTGCTGTAACCAAATACCCGCCACACCCAAACTACAGAAGAGAAAGGCTTGTTCCAGTTCACGATCTCAGGAACATCCATGAGTGCTTGCTGGGCCCTGCTGCTTTGAGGCCTGGAATGGAGCAGCATGACAGTGTGGGTGTGTCACACCATGGTGGCTGCATGGGGACCAGGAAGTAATGAAGGAGAAAAGAGGAGGGATCAGGGGCCTAATATCCCCTTCAACGGTATGCTCCATTGGATAAGAAAACTTCCAATTGAGCCACATCTCTTACAGGCTCTGCTTCCCCCTGACAGTGCTACCCAGCTGATGCACTGGGATAACACTGGGAAGTCCTTATATAGACATGGGTTTCATAGTTCTGTATGTCAGGTAGTCCTCAAGTCCTGGCAGCGTCAGGTAAAGGCCTCCAGAAGGACATCTGAATACAGTGGAAGAGCAAGTAAGCCGTCCAGGAGAGACGCAGAGGGTGGAGACAAAGTACCAACTCCGTCCCACATTACCAATGGTAATTCATTCAGAAGCTATCATGGACTGATCTTCTCTTTAAAGCCCTGCCTCCACCTCTGTTCTAACATGTGAGCTCTGCAGGGTACCTCGAAACATAAGAGGATCTTTCCTCGACTCTCCCAGCTGCTGGAAGCCACAGAGGCTCCCAGGCTTGTGGCAGGGTCATAGCTAAGTCTGCCTCTGCCTTCACACGGTCATCTTCCCTGCCTGCCTTCATACACTCCCCCCCCCCCCATGTCTGTCTGTGTCCCTTGTTCTCTGCTGGGAAGCCAGTCCCGCTGGACAGCAGCTCCATCCTACTTCAGCGTGACGTCATCTCAACTCATCATCTCTTCGCTGACTATTCAGAGGGTCTGCATACACATGGACTCTTAGCAGACACTTCTCAACTGACTGCAGGCACCCACTACCCCAGAGAAGGATGCCCCAAGCTGCCAAGAAACGATAGAGTAAAAGGGGCCATTTCCAGCTCTGGAACCATGGACAAGTGTGACTTGATTTCTCTGAGCCTTTATTATCTCACTGACATTGGGGGGGTTGCTTAGAAAGTTGAAGTTGAGACAGTGTTTATAGCTGTAAAGCAATAAGGTGCTTCTTTACCTATAGGTAACTTCTTCCCTCTGTGATGTCTGACAGAGCATCAATGCCTTTACCACATCTTCCCAGCCCTGTGGCATCAGCAGGGCTGTTCTCCACAGGAGCGTGTTGGCTCCCTAGATGACTTAGGGAGCTGATGCACTCAGAAGACATTTCCAAAGTCCCTCTGTAGAAGATCAGAGAATGACCATCTTATGGCTGAGATTTGCTGATGTCCTAAGGGACCAGGCCAGAAAGAGCCCAGTGTGTTTTCCTGTTAGTCCTTCCTCACCTGGACTACCCACTGCCTTGGCTCAGGCTCCTGCACGTACCCCAGTTTCTCTCAGGAGCACAGGATTGGGCCAAGCAAAGCTCACACCAAGCTTTAAGGGCAGAGGGAGCACATATGGTGTGCTGACTATGTGAGAGGCCACAGCTGCAGCTGGAAGCAACTCCACAGAGACTAGGGCAATGAGGCTCACCAGAGTCTGTCTTCTCGATTCTTCCTAGTCACAAATGGGATGGAAGCCAGCTCCTTCCTGTCAGTGGGCAGCACTCTCACCTCCCATCTTCCTTCTTGGGGGAATGTTACATCTTATAATCTCACAGCAGGTTGAACTGTGCAGCTAAACACCTAAACACCCAGGTAACTGAAGGGGAAAAAAAAAAAAAAGGATGTACCCTGCCCTTACCCACATAGCTCACAGAAGGGGCTGGCACTTGGGTAAAACACATGACCATCGAAGCAACAAAGAATTAGCAGTGCCTAAGGAATAGATGACAATGGTATGTGTAACCGGAAGTCCATTTTGATGGGAATGAGTCACTTAATGCTCATTTTCATCTTACTGTCTGCGTTGAATGTTTCCTAGGTACTCTGTAAGCATTTGATCACATCAGTCCCGGTAGGCAGAACCTATTACTGTCCTGTTACAGAGGAGGAAGGAGAGGTACAGAGAGATTAAGTAGCTTGCCCAAGGTGCCGTAGCCGGCAGACAATGGAGCCGCGATGACACAGATTTAAGCTGTGCATGAAGATTATTCCATGTGTGTGCTGTATACATAGCTGGGTCGTGAGAAAATGAGAAAAGCAGAAGAAGATGAGGTCACTTACTTACGAACCAGATTTAAAAAAAAAAAAAAAAAAAAAGCCCAATCTCAGACTCCTCCCTGTCTGCCGTCTCAAATGCACAACACGGTAGAAGAAACAGAATCTGGGGCTGGTAAGGTGGCTCAGTCAGCAAAGCACGTGAACAAGCATGAGGACATGGGTTCAATCCCCAGAACCCACATAAAGCAAGGCACGCTCACCTGGGATCCCAGTCCTGGGGCAGGAGGGCCAGGAAGAGCTCTACAGCTCCCTATCTAGCCAGCCTAGCTGAGTCACTGAGCTCCACATTCAATGAGAACCCCTATCTCAAATAACTGCCTATAGGCGCAGCACTCCAAAGGCTGAGGCAGGAGGATTACAAGTTTGAGGGCTGCCCTTGGTTATAAAGTGTATTAGAAAGGGTTTTTATTACTCCAATTATTACGTCATGACCAAATAGCAAGTTGAGAAGGAAGGTGTTTATTTGGATTATAGTCCATCACCAGAGGAAGTCGGGACAGGAACTCAAGCCGGGATGGAACCTGGAGCTGATGCAGAGGCCATGGAGGGGTGCTCCATACTGGCTGATCCCCCTGGTTTGCTCAGGCTACCTTCTATAGAACCCAGGAGCACCAGCCCAGGGATGGCGCCACCCACAATAGGCTGGGCCCTCCTCCATCAATCACCAATTGAGAAAATGCCTTGCAGCTAGATCTCACGAGGCATTTCCTCAACTGAGGCTCCTTCCCCTCTGATGACTCTAACTTGTGTCAAGTTGATACAAAATTCAGCCAGTACATATGCTAAGTTTGAAGCTACTCTGAGCTACATAGACTCTGTCTCTATGAAAAAGAAAAAAGAAAGGAAAGGAAGAAAGTGTCCTCCTGGATAGTTTCATGTCAACTTGACATGAACAAAAGTCATCTGAGAAGAGGGAGCCTCAATTGAGAAAATGCCTCCGGAAGACCTGGGTGTAGGCAAGCCTGTAGGGCTTTTTCTTAATTAGTGATTGATGGAGGAGGGCCTGGCTCATTGTGGGTGGGGCTGTCCCCGTGCTGGTGGTCCTGGGTTCTATAAGAAAGCAGGCTGAGCAAGCCAGACACAGCAAGTCAGTAAACAGTACCCCTCCTGCCTCCAGGTTTCTGTCCTGTTTGAGATCCTACTCTCACTTCCTTCAGTGACTAACGGTGTTATGTGAGCCAAATAACCCCTTTCCTTCCCAACTTACTTTTCTGTCACAGCAATTGAAACCCGAACTAAGTCAGAAAGTGTCTCAAAAGGCAGGAGAGGAGAGAGAGAGAGAGAGAGAGAGAGAGAGAGAGAGAGAGAGAGAGAGAGAGAGAGAGAGAGAGAGAGAGAGAGATTGGACTCAGACGCAATCTTGTTCTTGGCCAAGTTAAGGGGAAGATGCCAGGCTAATGGAAAGATCGCTCACTGAGCCTGCTACCAAGTTACACAGGCGCAACAGCAACGTCTCCCCTGAGACACGGCTGTTCTGGTGTTCCAGGGGTCTGAGAGACTTCTCAGAGGTTCCAGAAGAGCTGCAGCAGCCACCCTAGACCCTCTCCGTGGACTGTATATGGTGGAGTCGAAAGTCCTGAGCTTCCTGAACCACACACGTGGATCGCAACTCCATCTAAGCTCCAGCTTGCTCTTTTGTAAGAGACGGCAGTACCATCCACATGATGGAGTGAATTAATGTGACACTGTACAGAGGCCTAAGGACATCGCTCAGAGGAGCACATGATGCACTGACCAAATTTTACTCTCTGTAGCTTATTTGAAGCAACTGTGTCCCCTGTCATACTGTCAGGCCCCTACATGTCTTCACCCTCCTTGTGGCCTTGGTAAGTGTTAACTGAATTAGCTGCTCCATCAGCAGGAGCCACAAGAGAAATGTCAGCTCCTCACCAAAAGAGGTGACTAAAGAATCTTTGGGGGCACATTGAGGTTCCATGTCTCTAGACAAATGACAGTTCTCATAGAAAGGCAGAGACTTGATGGAGAGCCTCACTTTCATGCCCTTTCCATGACTCAGTTCCTCCTGCTATCCCATAGGATGGTTGAGCGTTCACTCCTTTCACGGGGCACTGCACTGCCAATGGTGTGAAAGTCATGGATACTGCTGGCTCCTGCCCACCCACTGCATCCTTCTTTATCTCATGTCTTGAATAAAGTCAGACAAACAGATCTGTTATTGAACTTGAATTACTTGGGTTCAGCAGGCGGATCAAAGGGATTTGCCTTTACTAAGTTCTAACTCTGAACAGTGTCTCTCTGCTCCTAAGACAGCGGAGGCGGCAGCAGCAGTGAGTGAGCTCTCGGGGGCAGGTAACTCCTTACCCAGAGAGCTTAAAAGGAGGATTCAGGTTGAGTAGGTGGAGGGATGGGGTCACTGAAAGTCTACATTTCTGTCAAACTCTCTGGGGCACATCTTGGTCATGTCTTAAGCAGAGAGCCCAGCGGGCTTGCTTTAACAGCGTGCTTGAAGGTGGAAGTGCAGGGTGTGGGCTGACTAAGCTCTCTGAGAGAGATCGTTTCTGTTTTCTCCAACTGTAGTGTCTAACCACACTGATAACACCATAGGAAACATCCCTTGGGTGGGTGGGTGGGTGGGTATGGTTGGATGGAAAGGTGACCGCTGATATTAAGATCAAATGCACAGTCGGAAACACTTATCCAGTAAGATGTAGTTCTATGAACTCAGGGTAGAACAAAGGTGTGGGAGGGGGGAGGGGGAGACCGCTGCAGCTGAGGATGGTAAGAGCAGCAGATCGTGGAAGCTGAGAAAGAGTCTCCTAACCCCCAAGGTATTCTCGTTGTGTCTGGAATGTCTTTCTAAACTTAGCATGACTTATGAGTGTATCCCCTCTCCTCCAACAGACCAAGGCAGGTGCTCTTAGGCCACACTTTTCTCTCCTAACCCTGCACTAGGAGACTTTTCTCAGCCTCCACAATCCCTCTCTGCTTCTCTTCCCATCCTTTTCTGTAGCTGTCTACCCCTCCCCCCCCACCCCGTTTATAGAACTACATCTTACTGGATAATTGTTTCTGACTGTGCACAAAAGAGCTGTATCCACAAGAATAGGGATAATATCTCCATTCAACGAGTCTCTTTCAGGTAGCAGATACATAACCTAGATCCTCTCCTTTAACTTTCATAACTACCTTGTGAAGCCATCCCTGCATGACCCCTGTGTAGTGAGGAAGATGGAACTCAGGAAATAAAGTGTAACAGTCAAATAGCAATTAATATTAGGACATGGGGACTCCAGGCTACCAAAGGCCATGCTCTTGACCTAAGATGATACAGGTTAGGTGAAGCCTGAAGCATATATCATACATACATATATATACACATATATACATATATATCATGTACACATACACATATACCTACATACACTTACACATATACACGCACTCACATATACATATATACACATACACACACATATAAATGTATATACACACATATATACACATACATATATACATATGCATATATGGATATATGCATACGTGCATATATGCACACATAAGTTACTTTTATTGTTATTTTTCTTTCTTTTTTGAGATAGTCTCTCACTGTGTAGCTCAGCCTGTACTGGAATTTGCTCTTTGGACCAGGCTGGCCTCAAAGTCAAAGAAATCTGCCTACCTCTGCCACCCAAATACTGGGATTAAAGATGTAAGCCACCATATCTGGCTTGTTTTTACTCTGTGTAGGAGGGAGGGGTGGCCTCGATGTGACTAGGGGCCTGTGGTGGCCAGAAGCACAGATGGCTGTGCGCTGCCCAACATAGGTGCTAGGAACTGAACTCAGATCCTCTGAAAAATTCGTTTGGATTTGCAACCAAGCCATCTCTTCAGCTCCTGAAGCCTATATATATTGAAGAGATATGTGTGTGTGTGTGTGTGTGTGTGTGTCTACATAAAATTATAAAACCCAAATGACAATGTGAATATACTACTGGAACCCTGTAGATGGCCTTGGGAGGGGTCATGTGCGTGTGGGGAACAAAAGCCCCAGGGTCCCAGTGACTCTGAAGTTGACACACTTGGGGAGAGGAGCAAGGAGAGAAAGGGAAATCTGCTGCAAGGGAGAGGGAAGGAGAAGCAGGAAGTCAGCAGTGAGCGAGGAGGAGGGGAAAGCCAGCAGGAAATCCAAAGGCAGAGGGAGGCTCTGGGGTGGGCTTTGGTTGATAGAATGTTTTCCTAGCATTTACAAAGCTGCGGGTTCTATCCCCAGCACTGCATACATAAACCAGAAGTTATGAGGCACATCTTATTCTAAGGATTCATTAGATAGAGGCAAGGTGATCTGAAGTTTTCATCATTCTGGGCTAAAACAGTGAATTAGAGGCCAGCCTGGGCTACAGGAGACCCTGTACCCTCTACCCATACCCATACGCATACCATCCCCTAAAAAGGCTGAGGCCTCCCATTGAAGAAGGAGTTATGGCTTAGCTGTTCACACCAGGCACCTGGGAAAGGCAGGCCTGTTTCCTACAGGTCACAGGGCCTCCATCTCTCAGCTGTTATGTTCCTCCCCTGAGTATCACAGCGGCTTATTCAGTCCCGCTTGAGTGCCTCCTTCCCAGGCCCATGCAATGCCTTCCCAGAATCATCTGGGAACTTGAGCCAAAGCCTGAGCCAGGAGTGCTGAGCAATCACCCTGCTGCCAGCCCTGCCCTGCAGCAGTCCCTCCTGGCTCACCTGAGCACTGGGTGAGGAAAGAAAACATATAGGCCAGATGTTTATCCTGGCACAGACTGGAACCCAACAAGGAAGGCCTGGCCACAAGTGACCCACCGCTGAAATTCTTCTTTAAGAAGCCGTGCTATGGCCCCAAACTTCCTGCTCTAAAGGTCTCTATCTGGGGTGAGGAAGTTTGAGAGCCTCGTGGACTCAGAAGGCCCTGAAGACCCTATAGGTTTGGCCTCAGATGGAATCTAGGCTCTTCAACATAGACTACAGCAACCATATCCCCACTGTTCTGATGCCTCTGTAGGGTCAGGATGGCAGCCCATCCTGACTGGCGGTGGGAGAGGACTCAGGTTCCAACCACCACTGTTCTTCTGTCAGAAACTTCTTTACCACCCCCAAAGGTTGAATAGAACAAAATTTTCTCCACAAGGTTATCATGAGAGTTAACGAGATGGCGCGCAGAAGCACATTACTAAATGGAAGAGCTAAGGCATATATCTTATTGTTCTCCCAGGAGAACCAGATGTGAAACAGAACACAATGTACATTTTTAATATGTATGTAATGGGAGGTTTTGCCCCAGGGATTCTGTAAATGTCCAGGTCCCTTTTAGCTGTACAGTCTGATCCCAAAGTTCCACTTCATACAGCCCCTGGCCTGGGGCGGTCCCAACTATCCTATGTGGCAAGACGTGGATCAAAACTGAGCCTGTGAAGAAGAGGGCCTAGCCCTAGCTGGTAGCACACTGGTGACTTTCCAGCAGTATGCTATTTGAAAGGCCCATTGCCTGCCAGGTAGGTTAGGTTGCTCATTCGCCCACCACTCACTCTGAGTCTTGGGAAGGGAAGAACACACATCTTCTTTAGGGATGAGATCCACATGGACACCCCAATCCTACTGCCTGACACAAGCTAGTAATCTACTGTGCCAACTTCCTGCAACCCACAAAAAAGCACCGCCATGGTGAGAAGTCACACAACCAGAGGAAAGAGAAAGAGAAAGAGTTGTCTGCCGTCACCTAGCCTCAGCCAATGCCCGCCCTCCCGTCTTCCTGGTTGGATGAAAGGCATTCAAGCAGATAGGCTTGTGTAACTCTTTAGGTGTGTCACCTGTCCTTAGGCCTATGAACCACTCCAGGTGTTGTCCCTGCCCCTAACGACTGGGTGTCAGATTACAAGACACATAATCATTCCAGTTTGGCAACTTCACGGGTTGTGTTGTAGGACTTGACCAGCCCCAATAGTCCTCAAGTCACTCCTAAATACAGTGGCAGGTGGTAGCTGGCTTGCGGAAGGAAGAGGAAGAAGAGAATGTGGGCCATCAAGGAGCAAGGGCAGCCTTGCACTTGGGCCCCCTCTGCTCAGTGCTGACCAAGGCTTTCTGAGCAGCTTCCTAATGAGGCTCATTTGAAGACACCCCCCCCCCTTCCTGCTGTCTTGGGTGACAGAGCTTGCTCCAGGCTGTAAGAAAATTAGGAGGATTACCAAGGCAGTATGGTAAGTACAGGGGCCCTCAGGGTGGGGAGGGCAGCTGTCCACAAAGGGCTGTTCAAGGAACCTGTGGGGTCATTAACTGAGAATGTTATAACACCTTCCAGGCTTAATAAAAAAGAGGTCACAATTGAGTCACCTCCACTTCCAGCCTCTCATGCCCATCAGGGCTCCTCTGCCTCCACCATTAGCTGTCTTTGAAGGTGGGCATAGATAGAAGTCAGGGCTGTCTTTGTCTACCAATCGCCTCAAGGTCATGCTTGTTCCTTTGCATACTGTCTCGTGTGTGTGTGTGTGTGTGTGTGTGTGTGTGTGTGTGTGTGTGCGCGCGCTCGCTGGAAGATGTCATGGTTTCTTCAAAGGCAAGGGCTACTTTGGTGTCACAGTGACCCTCAGACACTCCCTGAGAAAAATCACTCCTATCCTTTATAAAGAAAACAGTATAGATATGCCCCCCAAAACAATCAGGAGTGTCTGTGGGGCTCTTCTGTTTGATCTCTTTAATGCTCTTCTCCATTGACTATCTATAGCATCTTCTGCTGCTGGCTTGTCCTCTCAAGGGGGACAGCTGAGAAGCAAGAAGGGGAAGAGATCATCACCAGGCCTAAGGTGGGAGTCAGTGGGTCTTGATTCCCCAATCCTTAGCAGTCACTCAGGCAGTAAAACAGAAAGGTTGAAGAAAGGACCTGCCTCCCCCATGACAAAAGGGAGTAGGTGCTACCTAACGCTTCCAGTGACCCACTAGTAAAAAAGTTTTGCAAAATGCTAGTGTCTGGTAAGGGCAGAACACCAGGAACTGCCTTGTCGGTACTAGGCCAGGGCTGTGACTGAAGCACTAACTACCTACTACTCCATCAGAGGGGGTCCTGTGCAGAGGTGCCCCCACTGGGGTCAGTGGGGAAGGAAGGGAGCAGTGCCCACCTCCAGACTGTGAGCTATTGCTCTGTAGCACTGAGGAACCCTGGGTTGCCCCCTCTTGGATGAGCCGCTGACCAGGGTGCCATTTCTGAGGCAGCTGACAGGAGCAAAAGCTGATGTGGAACTCAATACCAGGATGCTAGCTCTCTGTGAGGTCTTGAGACTTTAATTTCACTGAGACTCAACGCATCCTCTACCCTTGTAGAAGGGAAACAGTGTGGTTCCCAAAACCCCTGGCACATACACAGGATGCTTAGAAAGGCTGAGCAAAGCAACGTGTGTGAACAGACTCTGTAAAGCAGGAAGCCCGAGCAAATGAGAGGCTGTAGGTAATAAGGAACCCACTCCAGGAAGTGAGAGCCAGGACCACGTCTCACCCTGCCCTGCTGCCACCATGGAATGAAAGTTGGGTGTTGCTGATGAAGGAGGAGGCAGATGGTCAGCATGGGTGAAGGGTCAGGCCACAGGGTCACAGAGCAAAGGCGGGCAACAATGGCCGCTAGGCTGCAGAAGAGAACTGCCAGACTCTGGCCCTGAGCAAACCACTAAGCTACCTGTGTGTGGCAACCAGTCCTTTCTCATTGATGAGGCCAGGATGAGCCTAGCTCTCGGCCCACAAGAGAGGACGGGGTAACACAAGGCCAGGCTCAGCCTTCCCTGTTCTTTCCCTCTATCCTCCTGCCTCTCCCTGCAAGAGCTGGTCAAAGTCCAGCTGCCAGTTAACAACGGTTTTCCTTGTGTTTACTCTGCCAGTTATGTCCAGGGAGAGCCACAGCAGGCCACCAGTCCTGTGCCGAGTGAGAGTCTAGTGTCTGACCTGCCACATGTCCTCTGCATCTGAGACCAAAGGGGCAGTTGGGGACCCCTGACTAGCCAACCTGGGCAGGATTCATTACTACTCTGTAAGTCCTAAGCACACTGGGCTCCAAAGAAGAGGATGTTATTATCCAAACAAGGCAGGGCCATTATTAACACCCAAAGTCAGTCTCAACCCTTCAAGGTATTCCCCATTGCTTTCCTATTCTTGCCTCTACTGCCCCAAAGTATTTTATGGGCTTGACTGGAGGACTGTGGCCAACGAATAGGCCAGCCCTCTGGCAACAGGGGTCTAATAGCAGGTGGACTTTCCGCTCAGATTGAAGCACAGACTTCAGGAGCTCTGGTGATGTCATCCTTGGCTTTGGAGTGGCATATTTAGAGTTGGGCAGTAGATAGAGCTGGGTGAAGCTCTCTCTTCATACCTGCTTCCCCACGGGAAGAGAACCTAATGTCACTGCAGCTCCAGGGAGCCAGCTACGTAATCCCCCCTGGCCAACAACCAACTGTTTGGCAAGGGGTGGAGGTGTTGAGAAATATCTAGATGCTTGCCTCCTTACAGGAGCTCACCAGAGAGGGATCACAAGGTAACCCTAGGCCAAAATCTCTCCAGAGTGGCTGGAAGCTATCCCAGAGGAGAAAGTGCTTGCGTTGGACTTCTTGAAGAATGAGCCAGCTCTCTCTAGGCAGGGAAGCCAGGAAGGGTATGTGTCAACATAGAGGGAATTTCACGAGACAAGCAAGACAGATGGTGATGCAGGGACAAGAGACAGCACACTATGGCGGGAGCAAACTGTGTAGGGAGCAGAGAGGTCACGATGCATGCACTATGATCCCTTCATCAGAGAACTCCACCTCAGGGTCTCCCCCTGAGCTCAGAGAGGCAAGGCTGGAGAAGGGTCCCATTGACTGAGAGGTTGCCCTCCAAAGGACCATGTTTCCCACCAGTCAAAGACCAGCTCTGACCACTCCTTGTACAGTAGTGCAGCCAGCCTCATTATCACCAGACCCTAGGAAAGCACTGGGAAGTGAGGACACTCACAAAGTCATCACTGTGGAGCGTAATTCATTGTGGGGATGCTGTGAGGGCCAAGAGTACCAGCCTTCTGGTGTCAGGAGCTGCAGGATGGGGGAGGGGAGATAGTATAAGGAGAGATGGGAAAATTCAGACCCCACAGAGGGCTCCAGAACTCTGGACCAACTTCCCAAAGCCCAAGCACAGCTGGAGGTACACATCTTTGGACCTATGAATCCCCGTAGGCCTCAGATTTCCCAATAACCTCTTCTGTTCAGCCTTCCATCTTGCCCAGATGCAAACATCAGCCTCAATAAAACATGTCAACATCCCAGTGACACCCTAAGTGACAGTGGACTTCCTATGCCTGAAATGTACTTAAACTCACCAGCACCAGACTGTGAGCTTCCCACAGCCAAGGCCCATCTTTCATCTTCTTAACTTTAGACATCATGGACCGGGGATGGAATAGTGCCCAGGTGTGTGAGTAAGTGACTGAGCAAGCAGTCAGTCAGTGGATCGGTGACTGTCTGTCTGTTGGTCAGTAGTGTCCCTGTGAATGGGGAGTGAATGACTGACTGATAAATGATCCAAAATCGAATCCCTTGTAGCCGGATTCTACTCTAGGTGATACAGAAAGCAAGGTTCACCACATCCAACCTTAAAAAGTACCTAATCCTACCAGAAATAAAAGTATATTTGAACCTAAAAACAGAAGCTAGGGATGAGGGAAGGACAGGTCTGAGCCTGTTGGAAGCCCAGCAACAGGACTGGGGAGAGTCAAGCAAGCAGAGACAGTGTGGCAAACCCCCTGTGATGTATTTAACTGCACCACCCAGCATGCCACTCCGATTAAACACTAGATCGCAGCAGAGAAACAGAATTCAAAGCTGCAACGCCCTTTCCTCCTGTCTGCTCAGGAGTGCTTCCCACTTCTGGGTCTTTCTGCAAATGGAAATTCACAGGTGGCAGGTGAAAGACCACTTTCTGGAGGAAGCAGGTGACAGAATGAGGTGGTCTGTCCAGGGGTACGGAGGGGTCTTTGGTCCTAAAGTACGCTGCACATCTGCCTGGGCTTTGCCCTCTGGTGGGGCAGAGATGCCCATGCTTGGAACACTGGCTGTGGTGTCAACATCTTCCACTACTGTCTGCCTATACTATGTCTCCACTGCTCATAGAGTGGGTACCTAAGTGTCTACCATAGACTGGGTTCTAAAAGGACCCTGGAAGGTTAGGCGAAGATTTAAGATCTAGAGACACACACCCCGGGTTCCAAAACTGCACAGAAGGAGCAAGCTAAAATGCTAACCTTATTCTGGCAGAACATGGCCCTCCTTCACCCACAGATGCCACCAAGAAGGGGACAACCATAGCACTTTCACCAAGGGAATAAATGGGGAACCTTTATCCCATTGTCACCTTGGCACCAGAGACATCCCCACTGGCCTATCCTGGGGACCTGGAGCCCCTGATGTCTTACAGAGTCATGGCAACAGACTTCTCATCCTAACCTGATGCCAAAAGTGTGGCCTCCGTGGCTCAAGCATCTCCCTCTGAGTAGAACACCATTGCTCTGAGACTTGGAAGTTAGGAGATAAAGGCACAGAGACATCCAATGTCTTGAAAATGTCACTTGCTTCTAGGAGGCAGAGATAAGACTCCAAACTCATCAGGTTTACAGACCTATGAGACCAGCACTTGGTGTTCCCTGAGCCACTGTGGAACTGGGACACCCCATGCCACTACCTCCATGCTAATGGAATTTACAGCAAAGTGTGCATGAAGTGAAGATACTAATTCAAGGGGGTAGGGGGAAGGAAGGGCTTGGGTTTTTGCAGAGACTTCAGCCCTTCCTAAGATGCCAAAGATTGGAGGAGGGGAGAGCAGCACAAGCCACTGGGCATTGTCATGAACCTTCAGGGAGGCTGAGACAAAGTTTCACAGCCAGTCTTCTCAGGGAAAAAATTATCCATATTGCCATGTGACCATTAAAGAGAAAAAACTGATGTAAAGCCAAGCCAGGTATAGTGGCTCACACCTGTAATCTGAGCATCCTGGAAGCTGAGGCAGAAGGACTGCCATGAGTATGAGACCAGCTTAGGCTACCAACAATGAGGGAATGATGAGTGAGTCAGGCCTCAGACCAGTCTCACCTGACAAGAGATGGTGCAAGCCACAAGCCAGAAGTCAGCCAGCAGCCAGCGGCCAGCAGTTCCCAGTCACAGACTCCTGGGAAAGGACCTATGAGGCCCTGTGTGTTCTGGCCTTGGAGCCCTCACTGGAACCCAATTTAGAATTCCATAAGCAAAACAGAAATCCCACAGTGGCAGCACTTGGAAGGACTGTAGCCTCACCTGTTCTTGCCCCCACCTAACCACCCCAGCACTGCTGGAGCTCTACCTAGTAACCAAAGATGCTACAGGCCCTGCATCAGGACCTGCCTCTGTCTGCTTGAGAAACTCCTGCGTGGACCAGCTCCTACTCACCCCACCCCACTTTCCAGGAAGTGCTTCTAGCTTCAGCAATCCTCCCTCTGACAAGAGAGCTCCCGAAATCCCCCTACTGTCTGAGAATCCTCTTGGGCCTCTTCCTTCAGATGGTTTGGATGGCCATGTGTGCTTATCCTTCTGTCTGGCTTTGCTTCTCTGACCTGCATCTGCTACCTAGCCATCAAAATAGCTGTCCAGCATCCTTCACATCCATGCCAGATGCTCTGTGAAACTTACCAGTTAAGTATCTACTCTGTCAGGTACTTGCCAGGTATTCAAACATTGTTAGTAATTATTAAGAACAGTAGCAGGCTGTCTGCTCATGGGCACAAGAATTCTGACTCTTGTGTGTAACTGGGTCTCCAGCCCCCAGACAGTGCTTTTCTGACTGAATAAAATAATTTTATTACAGTTCTTGCACTTTGCTCCAGGCCATGTGCTGGAGACCATGCATATTTGGAGCTCATTAGGAGGAAGACTTACTAAAAACCGATCTCTGTCTCTCTGTGTGTCTCTCTCTGTCTCTGTCTTCTCTCAGTGTCTCTCTCTTTCTCTTTCATTCACACATGAAATTGAGGCTCTTGATGGTCAAATAATTTGAGTACAGAGGTGGGATTCAGACCTCAATGGCAGGATGCCATGGTCTGTGCTCCATCCCCTGTCAAGATGCCTCTTCTAACAGTAGCATCCCAGCAAGGGGAAACTTCCAAAGCACTTGCAGAGTTATATGAGTGGGCAGGAAAGTGGGAGAAGAACACTAGGTTATGCAACCACAAGGTAATAATGCAGAGAAGTCCCGGAAGCGCCACCAGAATGCTATTTATAGGCTCTGAAGTTCAGAGTTCCCAGGAAAGCCATCAGAGAGTCACTGAGTCTTTTGCGGGCAGATCAGCAGCAGCAGCCAAAGGAGCCACCAGAGGCTGGCTATCCCTGAGACATCTGGAACAAAGCAGGCTGCTCCCTTCTGCCCTTGCAGGGAACCTTGCTGGTGTACTTGAACTCTGTTTGACATGACTGAAGTCCAGCCAGCACATCTTCTCAGGAAGAATAGATACAGTGGGCCCCACCCCAACCAGAGCAGCTGAGACCCTTTAGACCACAAAAATCAACCAAGGGGGCCATAAACAGCAATGGGATCCTGAGAGGACCAGCTGAGGTCTTTGAGGGCTTGGAAGGGTGCTCGCAGCAGGTGGAGTGTTTGTGCTGATTCAAACCCACATTGCAAAGTGGGAAGGAAGCTAGGATCAGGAGACACTGAGAATTGCCCAGGATTGCTTAGCAACTCACCTGGGGAGCCAGGCCTCCTCTATAAAATCCTCTCTTCCCTTATACCACTTCCTATACCTTAATGTTTAAAGACAATTCAGGACAAGAAAAGGAAGTTGGGTTTTGTTGTTTTGTTTTGTTTTGTTTTGTTTTGTTTTGTTTTGTTTTAAGACAGCATCAACTCTGTGGAATTCTCTTATAAACATCAGACTGCATTGCGGGTGGCAGCTACCTGGTTTGGGTAAACATTATTTAGAGAATTTATCTAAACTCTAGCATCCATGAGCCCTCCCAACAAGCAGGTGCCCAAGAATCCATGGAAGGCTGGAAGTCTAACCTGTGCAGCCTCATAAACACACACACACACACACACACACACACACACACACACACACACACAAAATGCATGCATGCATGCACACACACACTGCCATTGGGTCTCTGCGGGAAGCTACCTTTTCATCTGACTGTTCCGGAAAGAGAAAGTGGGCAGAGGTTGTTGGGGGGGGGGGGAGCTGAGCAAAACAGAACAACCAAGAATTCAGAAATAGAGGGGCAGGGACTGTCTTCCCTGGGTTTGTTGGCTGTGCAAGAGTGAGCTCACAACAGCCACCTGGAACAAAAGGCCTCAGGAGGAAGCCAGGTGTCTACAGTCAGCTCCTCCGAAGACATTGGCCCACAGTGTAGCTAGAGCGCAGAGATCTTGTAAACCCTGTACCACACCTCCATCTATGAAACAGGGATTCTTGCCTCTCTACCCTGGTCTTCCCTCTCCAGGCTCTAACCGAAGTTAAGGGCCTGGCAGAAACACAAAGGTTGATTCTTAAATAACAGAACTGAACAGCAGGCTCAGTAGCTGGATTAACAGTGGGTTATCTGACTCCTCTCTCCCGCCCCCAGGCCTTGCCCTGGAGCTATTATACCTTGGAATGGGTAGGATTCTCTACTCTAATTGCCAACAGGTCAGCATCTATGTGGTTTATTACAAGGCTCGGTGGTTTCTAATGTAGCAGCTGGGCTGAGGTTAGGTTAAAAGAAAGCCTACACCCGGTAAAGACTGCTTCTCCTATGTGTGAAGCTGGTACCTAGCCTGTTTTGCTGGACAGACATCCTGAAAACAGAGTCACAGGGCGGGGCTACTTGGAAGCCAACATGGCTGTTGCCACTGACACCTTTGATTGCACCTTAAAATGCTGCACCACTGCAGCTCCCCCACCCCGGCCAATATGAAGCACCCCTCCATAACCCCTTCCTGTCACCTTACCTGCCATTGTGGAGGCACCCAAGAGACAAGGTCTTGTTCCCAGCCTGATAAAGGCATCAAACTGCCTGCATAGTCACAGGTGGCCAGATGTCTGCCGGCGGTAGTAGGACTGATGGTTAGGTGTAGGTTCAGGGGGTCAGAGTGGCTTAAGGCTACCTAGAGCAACCCCCTGAACACCAGAGCTAGCTGTGGCCAAGCCTAGCTCTTCCCACCAACTGTGAGTAGCCCCAGGTCTCTTGGCTCACTCAGAGAGCAGTCCCCACCCTTCCCAGGGGTGCCCATGTCACCCTGTCACTGGCCTCAGCAACCTAACTCAATAAGCTAAGAGCCTCAGAGGGTCTGTGTACCCATCACCTGGCAACAGCCACATCTTTAGCTCCAAGGTTTCCCTCTGAGATCAAGGGAAGCCAGGGCTCTTCCCATGGGATCCCAAAGCTGCCACAGAGAGGAACAAAGCCAGAGAAACAGCCTCTCGGTGCTCTAGTTTGTCTTCCTCGTCCCCACTCTGTTCTTCCGGCTCTCCCCCTAACCTCTTCCCAGAGCAAAGCAATGTCTGTGCTTTTGAGAAGCAGGCAGCTCAGCGGGGCGAAGGAGCTGGTGGGCTCTGCCTTGGGCCTCTTCATTATTCACTAGTGGAGCACTGGTCTTTCCACTGTGGACTGATCAAGTTCTTCACCATCTCTGAAAAACAGTTCCCAGTGGCTTGGTGGGGGACCCAGTAGTCATAGAAGTTGAGAGGAGTGATCCAGCTGGACAGCAAGTCACAAGTCACACCCCCTTAGCTGTCTCTCTGTGGCTTTTCTGTAGAATTTAAAAACAAAAGCTGCCTGGTCAGCTGTCTAGGGTCATCTGTCTCTGAAGTAGAAGCTAAAAGGAACCATTTAATATTTGGGACTCGGCTAAGCCCAGGAACTTCTCCAGGATTTAAAACATTGAGGGAGGGTGAGAGGAGCCACAGCTGAGAAGGGCAAACATGGTAGAAGATGGAAGACTCGATGGTAACATTAAGAGGGGCACTCCCAGACACCAAAGTCTGCTGCCTAATAGCAGCTGCCATCACCATTTGTGGATGCGTTGGCAAAGCCAGGAAGCTCGTCCAGTTCTCTGTGGGAAGGGCTGTGGAACTCCTGAGGGAGCCTCCTGTGTGTTGATTGCAGGCAAAGCATAAACAACAAGACCACATTGCAGGAGGGTAGAGACTCCAAAGGATGTACTATCTCCTAAGGATGCTTAAACACGCAGGTCCTTGAAACTGCTGAGAAATGCAAACAGACCTCAGATCCAGAAGCCCAAACCGGAGAACTGGGTCTGCCCTTTACTTGCTCTGAAACCACAGAAGCCACTTTGTGGATAGACTTCGGCTTTCAATTCTATAAAGCATGAATGCCTTGGGATTTCCTAGAGATTAAATATAGTAGCACCTTTGAAAGGAAGATGTTGCACTTGATAAAACAATATTCAGCCTTCATAGGTGGATACTGGATTAATCTGTTCTCTTGATAGTGACTGACTGGAAAACAGAGCAGGAAGATGCTCTGAGCTAACCAGATACTAACAAGTGCTTGTCAACAAGCATCCACTTGTTCTACCGTTCTACCAACATCCTGCGCCCACCACCACCACCACTGGGCACTAAGAGTCAGGAATTCTCAGCCTTCCATTCTACTCCAGCCAGCAAAAGCTGTGTTCCAGATGAGCCCTAAGCTGGACATGGGCTGAATCAGACCCACAGGTCGGGGCTCTGTACAGTGTGAGTCAACAGAGCAGCTCGTGGCCTGCCTGGCCCAGCCAGCAGCTCTGACAGAAGTGTGAAGACTGGAGCCTTCACTTGAGCTATACAAGGACTGGACCATAGTAACTATGACCAGCTCAAGAGATTAAACTCAAGCTGAGGATAATCAAAGCTATACCTAGCAGTGAAGAGAGAATCACAATTGGTCTTTGATTGCTTTGCAAAGTTCCCTCTTCTACTGACTCTAGGATAGTATCTTTCCTCTGTCTGGCTTCAGGGAGAGTGGCCCAGGGTAGTCTCTAGAGAGCCTTTCAGCTCTGCATCCTTGACCACGACTGGATCTGCCACTGGTGGGATCTGATGGGATCTGAGTCCCTCATGGTACCCACATGACTCCACCTCATCTTTTTCTTCCTCAGTTCAGGACTTACTCTGGGCTGAGAGGGGGGTGGAACTGCCCTTCTGTTCCTCTTTCTACTCTTCTCAGAACATCTCTTACATTGGTGGTCCCCAGTTACCACTCACAGCCCCAAAGCAAACCTGCTTCACTGGCCCTGGTACTCATGATCTGCAACACCTCTGCTTCCTGGAAGTTTGATAGTCTCACATTTACAGCATCTCTCTGTCAGATGTTTGTCTAGAAGCTTCCAGAAAGGGCAGAGAATAAGAGGTTTCAAGGCTACAGCGGAGAACCACGAGAAGGGCTAAGCTCCCCAAACTACTTGGCACAGACAGATGACAGCCTTTTGGTCTCTCTGTGAGTGCACAATGTTGCCTAAACCATACCTTGATTCATAATAATATTTCACTATTGATCCACACAGGATTTATTAGGAACTCATTAACTAAGCTCCCATAAATCTACACAGAAACTGGGGCTTAGAGCACCCTCTATACTCATGAAATTCCTTGTCGCCTCTCACATGCACACCCATGCTGAGGTAGGAGGGCAAGTCTCTTTTGCTTATTAATTTAACAAAAATTGGCTGCACCTGTTTACTATCCACTTTGCTGATGTAAGCCCCACCCATTCCCAGTCCCATGTCTATCATTTTCTTGCTTCTTCACAAAAAGGATTCTGAGCTATGGGTAACCTGCTGGCATTTTACCCTTGTTACTCAACTGCTAATGTTCCATTTCATTTGAGATAACATAGTTTGTTTATTTTTACTTCCGTGTAATATTTTATTGTGTGACTGTATTAACAGGCAGATTCTTAAAAGCTGGCCCAAGACCAAGTCTTAAAACTGAGACAGGCTCGTTAATGTACTGATTCAACACCATTTATTCAATATTCACTCTATCTCACCCATAGAAAGAGTTTAGATGCGGGGATTAATGGCGCAGTCATGGTTCCGTGACTGTGGAGCAGTGTTTTAACTTGACTCACTGTTTCCTGCCTTTTGTTTGCGAACAAGGACGATATTCTGTACAGTACAGGCTTGACTGAGCAGCCAGCAGTGGGAGACATTGCCTGACGGGAGTATCAGGCCACTTCAGCTCAAAATGAGCAGCCAAAGTGCAAAAAGGTATAGACTGTACTGTTGTTGTTGTTGTTGTTCCTTCTGTGTCTTGGCTTCTAGAATAACTTTCATTCATCAGAGGTAGTCAATGCCTAGTGAATTAGTAAAACACAAAACAAAACAAAAGAAATTCATCCCACCTGCTCCAACTAATGGAAGCATGTACACACAGGTACAGTCAATAAAAAAGAATGCACCTATGGGAAGGATCCACTCAACAGATGCTCTCAGCATCCACAACCCCCTCTAGCCTTATGTGGATACCCTAACCTGCTTAACATCCAAGGGCACGGGTCCACAGACAAAGCCCACTCACTGTGTTAATGCTCCAAACGAACACAGGTTCATCTCCTTCTCTGATGCCTCTGCCTCCCCTCCAGCCATGCCTACTTCTCTGCAGCTTCCTCTATTACCCACACTTGCACCTGAGTGCCAGTACCTTTCTGTCATTCAAGTTACAACTCAGATGTGACCTCTCTAACTGTTCTCACCCTTTCCCTTGGCCCCATCTTCATCCAGACACTGTCTTCTTAACCCCACTTTCTCCTGAAAGCTCCCCTCAAGCCCTCTGGGTTTTTTTTTCTGGCTTATCTATTTGTAGTCACACATATACCCCCAAGCCCTCCAAGGGCCCTCAGTTGTCTTTTGGGGGAGGACCTCTCTTTATCTGCTGGGATGAATGCTTATTAATCTCTGACATCTGCTTCTTAGTGGATCAGGGCCTGGCACAGTATGGATATTTCTCATTCATCTGTTTATTTTAGCCATTATTGAATGCTAACCACTGTGGTTACCACACACTTGGTTTCAGTCCTTTTTAATCTGGAGCTAAGTTAAATGGAAAGACTTTGCCTGTTGTGTGTAAATTGCTGTTCGTCTCGTTATCTCCTGACTAGGTGTCCGTAGGGCCAGGTGCTCTGAGCTGTTCTCATCCTCGTCCTGAAAGTTACCCCCTCTGGCCAGTTTGGTGATGACCAAGGAGGCAGAAAGTTCAGGACAAGATACACTTTTTAGGAACTTGCCTCTAGGATCTAACTCCTTTCATGAGGCCACACTTCCAAACTTTTACCATTTCCCAATAATGCCATTGTGTTTATGAATCTATCAGTCAATTAATCCATTAAACCAATGATTTTGTCAATTCTGAAGATGGACACAGACATACCCAGAATGTGATTCACCATGTCCTAGGCATTTCTGTGTATGTGTGTGCACATGTTTGTGCGTATGTGCATATGTGTGTACATGTCTGTATCATGTGTATGTGGAAGGCAGAGGTCGACGGTAGGTGTCTTCCTTGAATACTCTCTACCTTATTCTTGAGACAGGGTCTTTCACTGAATCTGAGGCTCACTGATTTTCTAGACTAGATAGCAGCAAGTCTCAGAGGAGTCTCCTGTCTCCACCTCCTCAGAGCCAGGATTCTAGGGGTGTACCACTACACACAGCCTTATATGTGGGTGCTACTAATCTAAACTCAAGCCTTCATGCTTATTCACTTCAAGCAATTAACCAAGCGAGGCAACTACACAGCCCTTCACAGGCATTTCTAAGTCCAGTCAAGCTGACATCATAGAGGACCAGGGGGTTGGAGAGGAACTCAGTGGATAAGAGTCCTTCTTAACCACTGACCTGATGCCCTCGTCTGGCCTCCACAGGTACCAGGCACAGAGATGATACACAGACATATATGTGAGCAAAATTCCTATACACATAAAAATATTTTTAGATAGAAAAGTGTAGTTGTAAGAAGTTTGCTCCTATCTACTGCTGAAATCCTATTGTGTAGATAATCCACAATTTATTTTGCTACTCAACCATTAGGGGTTTCCCAATGTTTAGCTATTACAAACAATGCTACTGTGAAAACTCAAGGATACATATATATTTCTTGCGATTACATCCCACAGTAGATCAGCTGAGCCATCAATCTATAAGCCAGCCCTGAGATTACTATCAAATCATTTAATCAAAGCACTGCTATAGTTTATATCCCACTAGCAAGCATAGACATCCCAGTTACTCCGTGTCCTGTGTTCTCACCAACACTTAATATTGTCAGTGTTTTTAACTTTAGCCTTTCTAATGTAGGGAGGAAGAGAGAGAGAGAGAGTTAGTTCACTGAAGCCTGAGTTTGCATTTATGTAATGAATAACGGCAGTGAACATCTTTTGACATTATTGGACATTTAAGCATCCCCTTTATTTGTTTCTACAAAAAAAAACAATATATGTAAAAAATAAGCAAATGATTGACAAAGGAAGAAGCAATACAGATAACAGTCAGGCAGCCAATCGTTTCTGAGGCTCCTAACGAGTCCCTACAAGTGACAAACTAGTTGAGGCAGGTCAAATAGGGGTATGGGTGAATTTTTCATTTCAACTGGTAGCTTAGACGTAGCAGGAAGAATATACCCGGGAAGTGAGCCCTGTTGGTCCAGATCTCAAAGGTTCCCTCACTCAACTTAATCTTTTCCCTTCCATTGCAGGAGTCAGACAGTGGCCAACCCCTCAACAACCGTGGTAAGTTCACACCCCCAAGTCTTTGAATCTCAGCTACTGAGTGAACCACCATTGTGCCAATGCTATGTGTGACCTCAGTCCACCATCCATCCATCCTTCAACAAAAAGTACTAAGTACTCATACGTTCCAGGATTTGTTTAAAAAAAAAAAAAAAAAAAGCTTGGTCTCTGGGGAATATGACCAGCAGGCCTGATGGCCAAGAACAGTACAGTGACTCCCCAGGCTACTCTGCCAGGCCCTGATCTGCATGGAGTTGGGTTGAGCAATAGAGCAGCGTAGGCCCTGGTCACATGGAGTTCCTGCCACCAAGAATTCGGGGCACTGGTGTTTTACTGTTAGGAAAGAAAATAGCTGTGGATCGCTGACTAAAGGAGACAGATAAGTGAATCAGTAAAAAGCTCCCAGCTTTAAGGGTTTTACCCCTCCTATTATATTTTCTTGAATGCCTACTTCTGATAGCCTTCATATGGGCAAGACGAATGAACAGGGAACATATCCATAAGACAATGAGCAATCCCACTCATGTTAACATTTTATTTGAATCACAAGTTAATAATAACCAGAAACAATAACTCGGCAAGTAGAAACAGTACCTCCTTTGTGCTCTGGAGATAATGTAACAGTAGACCACAGAGTCCCCAAAGAGCACCAGGCTTCCCATGGCTCTTCCTGTGCCTCACCCAATGAACAAACCCAACAACTGCCAAACCAGAACACCTGGTGGAAAGGAAGCTGAAAGGAGAGACCGGGCAGCTGCTCAGGTGATGGGGAACACTATATAAACCAGGCTAGATGAGTCAGCCAGCTGTGGATGGGGGTGGCGATGGGGGTGGGATCTGAGCTCCTGAGTCCCAGAAGTCAGGAATAACACTCAGGTCATTCGGCACCAGAAAACCAGCCTGTGGATGTGACTCTGCGTGTGTGTGTGTGTGTGTGTGTGTGTGTGTGTGTGTGTGTGTGTGTATGCTGAATTAGCCATGAGATCCATTTGGGTTAGTAAATGAAGTCAATTACACAGCATAAAAAGTTCAGAGTACTAAAGTCCAGAAGTAAATGTGACCGGAGTCCCTGCTGTCACTCAAGAGGGAAGGGACAGGGGAAATACCACCTTCCTGGAAGCTCTATCTAAAAGCAATGGCAGGAAAAACAGACAGAAGAAACAACCACAGGCATGGAGGATATTTCTAAACTTTAGTTAAGTTCCTTCCTGAGGAATATCCCTTCCAGAGAAGGGAGAGCCAGGACACACTTTTGGGCTTGGACACAATCCAATAGATTGTTCGCTAACCGCGAAAACAAATCAACCTCATGTCCCCAGAAGCAGGTGACCAGTAAACATGTCATGCATGGATGACTGAACAAAATATTGATGTGTCCGTGGCCATGGGAACCGGATAATTCTGAAGACTTGATGTAAGGACTTTTAAAAAACAGGACTAGCTAGTATTATTGATAATCTACTTTGTGGCAGGTCCTAACAACTTACAGGCCATACCATGTCTTTTTTCACATCCTCAGTACTGGGCCTCTGTACAGTTAAAACTCTCCATCAGGGAGGCACAGAGTTTGAGCTTTCTTATCAGGCCATTGATACCATAATGTATGGGGCACTGGCCTCTGGCAGACATCAGGCTGAGTTTCAGCTGAGCAGAGGACTGTGGGTAGAGCCAGACACATGACTGGCACTGTCTGAGACCAAATAAAGTGAGCTTGGAGAAGGGCAGACAGGATGCGCCTAAGAGAACAGAGCCAAGAATGGATCGTTTCCCATCTGGTGAACACTAGTTGGGTATCTGCTGTGGGCCTTGCTCTAGGCACTGGAGACTCAGAAATGCACAAAAGACACCGTCTTCCATGGTGGCTTCATTTCCATTTCAGGGAGGGGTGAGAGGAGACAGAAAACAAGCCAAAGTAGGTCAGAGATGATAAGTGCTTTGGGAGAAAAACAGGCAAGAGGGGAGGATGGGAAATGCACAGTGGTCTCATCTTAAACAGGAAAATCTAGAGTGGGCTCACCCAGAAGAGACTTGAAAGAAAGGCTGGAAGCTGAGGGAGTGAGCCATGTAGGTGTGGAGGCAGAAGAGAGGCCGCCTGCTACTTTCTAGGTTTCTGACTCTCTCAAAGCTTCTTGCCCAGCCCCCCTTGGGAGGAAGGCTCCCAAATGCCTCGGGAGTTCATTGCCTGAAGGAAAGGGACCTGAAAAGGTCCAGAGCCTGTCTCTGATGCCAACTGAGGACTTTTCACAACCTTGTCATACCCCATCTCCTTGGCCACCCATGTGTTCTTTTGTGTCACTGTGACCGATACACCTGGCACAAACAACTTCATGGACACAGGACTCATTCTGAAATAATGCCAGGATGTTTCAGTCCATGGAAGAGTGTTAACAGAGCAATTCACATGATGTCGCAGAAAATGGGGTTCACAGAAGGAAATTTTAAAAGTAGGCAAAGAAAGTAGCCTCCCAAATATAAACCCTCGGGATCTACTTGCTCCAGCTCAGCCTTAACTTCCCAAGTTTCTAGACATTTCCAAAATAGTATCACCATTTGGGGACCAAACATTCAAAACTGTGAGCCTGTTTTATCATTTCAGATTCCGACTATGACACTGTATGAAACAAAGGCGGGACTGCTTGATTGTTTATTTGTTCATTTTACAATTTTCAGGCAATGGGAGCCGCCGATGTGAGCTCCCTGGTCCCAATCTCTTTCATTTCAACCCTCTTGCTCCCTGACAAGGAGTGAACCCTCTCTAGTTAACAGTCTCCTCACACACCCTCTCTTGTTCAGAGCGTTCAGTGGCTCCTCAGTTCTGTCAGGACAAATGCCCAGCCCTAGTCTGGTATTCAAGTCTCCACAAAAGGCCTTTGTCGTTCTGCCTCCCAACAGGCTTTGACCCACTTCATACTCTAGGACACTAGATGCTCACAGCACCCACTCTGTGCCTGGGTCTGCACTGTCCCAGAGCCTCTGTCCCCTGTTTCTTCATGTATCAAAGTACCACCCACTCAGGAAGCCTTTCCCAGCATTCCCCAGGTGATGTCTCTACTCTACCTTCTTCCACCTGGTGGACTGCCATTTGTCCTGTTTTCTTCTTCTCCGAGACTCTAATCTCCTTAAAGACAAGGACCATGCTGGGGACTTGCTCTGTGTTGGACTAACTTGGAGGTGGGGGCCATCATAATACATAATAACTCACAAGTGCTTATCAAAACTCTGCTACATCTTCACTGTGTGGGGGAGGCAAAAAACAAGGCAGTGGGCAAGGGATGAGGCCCAGGTGGTAGAATGCTTGCCTAACATGTGTAAACCCTTGGGTTCCATCCCCAACCCTACAGAGACCATCGGAGGTGGTATATGCCTCAAATTCCAGCACCAGAAGGATCGAAAGTTCAAGGTCATCCTGGTCTACATATAGAATATGGGGCTAGCCTGGACTAGGTCATCTTGGTCTAGTTCTCGAACATGAGGCTAGCCTGGGCTACATGATCTAGCTCTCCTGCCCTTTAAAAAAATTATCAGAGAAACAACTGTAGTAAAGAGGAGGGAAGGACTGATAGGGGTCAAGTCTAATGTTCTCCAGCACTGCAGGGTAACTGCAGTTGATGACATTTGATGTTCCAGAAGAGCTAGTGAGAGAATTCTGAATGTTCCCCACATATGCACAGAAATAAATGTCTTGCACGATAAACAGTAATTACCCTGATCTTATCATTATGTGATACATGTGCTATTATAACATACATGTGTTAAAATGTAACACTATACTCCCCAAATACAATTATGCATTGATTAAAAATGAAAACATATTCAAGAATGGGGCCAGGACAAATGATAACATTTCATATTATCATGGTAAGTGCCCAAGTGCATATGTGACGAGCTTGGGCCCTTCCCAGGGCAGGTACAGGTCAGATCCGGCAAGAATGACATCTTGTCAAAGGTAGGGCAAGACAAGGGGAGGTGGCAGGCGCTGCCGTCTCCTTTGAGAAGTAGTTATGAAAGATAGGTGAATCTGGGCGAGGGAGGAAAGGTTCTTAAAGCTCAGCTTTGCCTGCAGGGATAATCCCCACCAAACTGTCTCCAGAGCATCCAGGGCAGAGGGCTATGGGCCTTGGCAGGGATGGGTTCTGAGTGCTCACTGCAAGCTCCTCCCTCTGTCTTTCTCCTTGCAGATGTTGCTCCCTTTCGCAAACCCCGAAGGCCCCAGGAGACCTTCAAAAAGGTGGGGATCCCCATCATTGCAGTGCTGCTGATCCTGATAGCCCTCGTGATTGTGGCCCTCCTCAGTGAGTTACAGCCCCCACATAGCTTTCACCCCACCCCACTCCCCTATGAGCCCCCATTCTCACCCTCACCCCCTCAGCCAGTTACAGCCCTCACCAGTCCTCCCATGCACAGTGATAGGCAGGTGATCTGCACACAGCTTGGGGGGGGGGTAAATGAATTCTCATGCCTCATGTATCCACCCCTGCTTAGGAGGTAGCCTTCTAAGTGCAAGGGGAAGGTGAGCGCACCCCTCCGTTCTCCCAGATGGCTTCTCTTCCAGATGGTTGCTACACACGTGGCACCCATTCCAAACCCACACAGGCAGTGGCAGAGGTGCCCACCCCCAGCTGCCTCCTTCCCATCTCCTGCAAACTGACAGCTGGTGGTGGAGCAGGGTGAGGGGGCTGGCTGGATGTCTGTGCAGCCCTACAGCTGTCAGGCTAGAGAGTATTTCTGCCTGTAGAGATTGGAGGCAGAAGGGGTACTAGGGAAGATGACTGGGCAGGTAGAACTCTCTGCACACCCCAGCTCAGTCTTCATGAACCCTGATGTCATCTCAGGCAGCACACACTGCGACAATGATTTCCAGAGTTACAGCAGAGACGGGCCACCACTTTCACAGCACGGAACTGAGCATAGAAGACAAGCTTAAGAGTCAGGGATGGGGATCATGGCTCCTCCAGGGAACCTGTGCACCCAGATAGGAGCCCATTGAGCCCCTCAAGTATGAAATGCCTTTAAGCATCACGAAGAGCAATGAGAAACCTTATGTGCAGAACCTGGATTAAAAACTAAGAGTGTGTAGCAGGCAGAGCAGGGACCCAGGGCATGTAGTACCTGTACAACCGGGCACGGCCCACCCTTGGGGAGCCTTACTTAGCGCTCAGGTGACATTTGCACTCGCAGCAGACACCACCCATTGGATGGCACACAGAGACCTTCTGCTTGAACCCTTAATTCTACAGTTGGACACTGAGGTTCAAAGCCCAGGCAAGGCAAGCAGGAACAGAGGCTGGGATGGGGCTCCAGTTCTCTGGCTGACCAGGTCCTCCTCGTAGTAACAGTGGGTATCCACAAGTCAGACACCACCTCGATCCTTGAGAGCACCAGGGTGGTTATGCGATGTATAAATCATTTCTTCTCCACCTGAGATGGCCCAAAGCAGCTGTGTTCGTTAGCTTTCCATTACTGTAACAAAACACCAGAAAATAACTCCCAAAAGTTGTCCTCTGACCTCCAGTCAGGGACGCACGTGCTCACACGCCCACCCGCCCGCCCGCACACACTACAGAAACGATTTATTTTTAAAATTGGCTGCCTGCCTCCAGCCAGCCTGACTTTCAGAAAAAGCAGCCCCTCTCTGTCCCCAATCGCCTGCTTGACCCCAGTCCACTCTGCCCCTCCCTAATGTACCTTTCAGTCAAGGTGATTCTGGATAAATACTACTTCATCTGCGGCAGTCCCCTGACCTTCATTCAGAGGGGCCAGTTGTGTGACGGCCACCTTGACTGTGCCTCCGGGGAGGATGAGGAATACTGTGTCAAGGACTTCCCTGAGATGCCCGGAGTGGCGGGTGAGTCCAGGGACTGAAGGGCAGGGGCAGTGGGGGATGTCTGCTCAGATATGGTCTCTGCCCCTCTTCTTTGTCAGTGTCTAGCCCTGGTAGAAAAGGTCCCCAAGAGCAGGGCCGTAACACATCTATCATTAGATCCCAGCACTGGACAAGACACACTCTCAGGAAGGGTTTGATGGCCCCCAGGGGACAAGGGAGCATTGCTGATACTAGGCTGGCTGTTGCTGCCTTTCTAGAGTGCACGACCTTGAAGGTTCCTCTTTGATAACTCCAGGAGACTAGAAAGGTTGTCACCGTGTCATTTAGCCAGCCAGCCACCCTTCTGTTCATGGGCTTACTAGAGAATAGGACAGAGGGAGGTGACTGAAGAGCAAGTGTCTCAAGCATAAAAGCTGGGCTCCTCCAGCTCGGATTGACCCACTAACACTTAGCCCAGAAGACCCTTTGAGGGGCAGGGCTGAGTGATGTCCCAGGCATTGGCTCTTAACTAGTAAAGTCAAATGCCTGTGGGTGCCTGCCATCCTCATACCAATACACCAACAGAGGTTTTCACTCCAACTCTTTTCTGACCTTTCATAAAGAAGCTACCAGGTCCCTGGCTGAGATGCTTCCCCAAACCAGGGGAGCTGTGTAGGCCACGGTAAAGCAATTTTGTCAGTGGTCATCAAAGCTGATACTTATCTGAGCAGAAAGAGAGGCTGTCAGTCGTTGTCCCTAGGCAGCTGGTCAAGCTTCCCTGTAGCTGCTATCCAAATTAGGCTCTAGTCAACTGGAAGAACTTCCCTTGAGGTTGAACATGTCCTCAGTTCTGGGTTGGGGAGCAGCTGCGAGGGAGGGGGCTGGTCTCATGACACGTTCCAAGGGGCTTGGCTAAAGTGGCCCCACCCTCCAGCTGACCCAGGCGCCTTCCCTCCTAGTCCGGCTCTCCAAGGACAGATCCACCCTGCAGGTGCTGGATGCAGCCACAGGGACCTGGGCCTCAGCCTGTTTCGACAACTTCACAGAAGCACTGGCCAAGACAGCCTGCAGACAGATGGGCTATGACAGGTACTCAGTCAGGGCCATAGGAAGCTGTCACCTCACGCCAGCAACCTCTCTGCCTGCCTTCCTTCTCTCCTTCCTTCCTTCCTTCTCTCTTTCTCTCCTCTCTTCCTTCCTCCCTTCCTTCCTTCCTTCTTTCCTTCCTTCCTTCCTTCCTTCCTTCCTTCCTTCCTTCCTTCCATCCTTTCTTCCTTTGTGCCTGCCTGCCTCTCTTCTTCCCTCCCTCCCTCTTTCCTTTATTTTCTATTTCCTTTCCCTAAAATTACAGACACAGGATTTATACAGAACCACGTTTGAATCCCAGCGCTTTCCTTAACAAGGAGCATAGAGATAATCCCCCTGCATCAGTCTCCTCAGAGTTACTAATGTCAATCTCATAAGAGTTTTCTTTTCTCCCCAACTTCCTCTCCTTTGCCCTTTCGTGAGAAGTCTTCCCCAACCATAACTATACACACAAAAAATTTTCATATGCAAAGTCATCTAGGTTAAAATTTAGCAGGCAGGAAGACTGGGGGTGTAGCTCTGGGGGTAGAGCACTTACCTAGCACGTGCAAAGCCCTGAGTTCTGTTCTCTGTACTTGAAAACAAAAATAGCAAGGACTAGCCTGGTTCTGTTGGGGCCTTCACCAGAGGCCCAGCTCTCTCATGGAAGTGCGGAAGCAGGAGTGGAAGGAAGGTATGTGAAGGGTAATTAGCATTACATATAGTTATATTCATTTGATCTTGGCAGACAGCTCAAAGCATGGTTATTATTAAATCTATGTTAGAAGTGGGCTCTCAGAGAAGAAGCAGCTTGCTCAGGCAGAAGCTGGGAGGTAGAGGTTAGAATCTGTACCTGCTTTAACCCATTCCTGGACACCATGAGTTCTCATAGTGGTCTGTTTGTACCGCGAATTCTCTCTACTCACAAGGCTTCACCAGCGAAGGAAGGGAGAGTGAGAATTGATCCCTCGAGGAGCCTACCTGAAAGGAGCCCAGGTGATCTGCTGCAGGCAGGGATCACACTCTCCCTAGCAGACTGAACTTCCTTGAGACTCTAAGAAACTGAGTCCAGAGACAAGGCAAACTGCTAGACAGACATTGCCCGTCGATCACAGTTCTCTCCATAGATCCCTAAAGCAGCCTCAAGGTTTGTACAGTAGATGTTCTGGGCAGCCAGTATGAATCCATATGGCCTCTGTCCCTCTGCCCCCTCTTTGTAAAGATCCTGCTCTCTTCCCTCCAGAGGAGGAGAACTCCCAACACTGTCGAGAAAAGGGACACCTGTCACCTTATTTCCAAGGACAGCATGCCCAGCACCTGCTGTCCCCTACTTCCCCTGCAGCCATCCCCTCCCCCACTGCAGTCCAGCCCACTGCAGCGTCAGCTGGACCAGATGCAGCAGGCTGTCTCAGTTATGAAACCCGGAGTTTCCTGAGGTTCTTAAAGTGGTAGACTCCCAGATTTCCTACACTTCTAGAAAGCACTGAAGCTCCAGTCAGCACCACCTGGCCTCTTTCTTTAGCTCTAGGATATCAAAGTTCATTACATCACTGCCCAGGTTAGCTTTGCTGGGCGTGTTTACTGACAGCCTTCTCTCTCCTTCTGGGTCAGAACTCTCTGCTCAAATCTCTCTCCTTTTTTCCTGCCTGGATTGGAAGGAGACCTTTCTGACCTAGGAATGCAAAGCCATAGGTGGTCCAGTGTAGGAGTCAGGGACCACCTGGCTCATGCATCATTTTATGGAGAAAATTGGGACTCGGGGAGACACATAGGACAAACATGACTTGCCCATGGTCACACACCAAACTGGTGTCAAATCCAGCATATTGGAACTTAAGTCTTGGAAGCTCTGTAGACACTCTGGTCATCCCAGCTCCAGCACCTACTTCATCAAGAAAGTGTGCGCAGTCCTATCTGAGTGTGGACTAGCCAGCCAGGGACATGAATTGACCCCAGATATCTATGCAAAGCTTGACCTGAGAGGACAAACTGGAGAAGAAGGGGGGAATTCAAAAGATGAAAATTTAGTGAAGAAAGAGCCAGAGAACAGAATAGTTAAGGAAGGCTTCCTGGAGGAGGAAGACTTGAATATGGGGTTTGAAAGAAAACAAACATGGATTAGCAGAAAGGAAGGGAGAGGGTGGTCCAAGTTGCAGGAAGTTCCATCCAGACTCTTATGAGAATTAATCCAGGCTTCTCCTGTCTCCTGTTTCCCTTATATGGAAAACCAAATATCCACACTCCAGTTCCCTGTGTGCTGAGACAGGAGTTCATCTGGGTCCCTTTGCTTCTTTGCTCCTGCTGATGTGACCCTAAAGAGATACTGGGACATCTGAGACAGGGACAGAGTTGGGTGTGAGGAGAGCAGGACCCTAGTCCTCTGCAGAGCTCCACTTCTGGGCCAGGAGTCCCTGCCCAGGAAAGCGAGGCCACCGGCAGCCTGCCTTGATGTGGGGGACTGTTCCTGCTATCCAGCAAAGCCAGCCAGCCATGCCCCACTAGCCTGTGCCCCCTCCTCTGGGAGCAGGGGCTCTTTCTGCCATCTAATTCAGCCTCTGCCTCATCTCACAATTCACTCTTCCTACCACAGCCAACCCGCTTTCAGAGCAGTGGAGATCCGTCCAGATCAGAACCTCCCTGTTGCTCAAGTCACAGGAAACAGCCAGGAACTTCAGGTGCAGAATGGAAACAGGTGAGCGAGAGGAGACATTCTGACCTACAGAGACTAACTAACGCTGGGAAGTGGCTCAAGGTTGCAGCAAGGGGAACACGAGCCAGACAACAGGAAGAACTAGCCAAGCAGCTCATTAAATGTCCAGGGTTATGGGATTCCACTTTCAGGCTCAGGGGTATTTTCTGTCTGCCTTTTACTTTAATACAACATGCATTGTCCTGCTCAAAGGCAGAGCAATGAGCAGTGACCTTCCTCTCTCCCTGAACTGTCAAGATTAACGCCTTCCACAGCTCCTTCATGTTCCCTAGTGAGTTACCTGGTAGGCAAGAGCCTGAAAGTAGCTTTGTACTTTTCCATCACTTCCCCAGGCCAAAGCACCACCTTCTAACACTCCACAGAAGGCTCTCCAGCCCTCACCTCACCACCCCACATTAGAGCACGGCTGATTCAAAACAAAATCTGCTACAAAGCAGCCGAGACTCCAGGAGCAGGCTGGCGTCTTAGCATTCAGGACGCTGGACAGAGCCTTAACACAGTAACTCTTTTTTTATTTTATTTTATTTTATTTTTATTTTTGGATCAAATTTTAATTTTTAAAAAATTTTTATTGGATATTTTCTTTATGTACAATACAAATATTATGTCCTTTCCCGGTTTCCCTCCCTACCAGAAACACCCTATCACATTCTCCCTCCCCCTGCTTCTATAAGGGTGTTCCTCCACCCACCCACCCATCCCACCTCCCCTCCCTCGATTCCCCTACACTGGGGAATCTATCGAGCCTTCATAGGACCAAGGACCTCTCCTTCCACTGATGCATGACAAGGCTGTCCTCTGCTACATATGCAGCTGGAGCCAACACAGTAACTCTTGAAAAGGACCAGGTTAGAGATAGAATCTGCAGGATTCCATCAAAATCCTGGTCTGTTTGGGAGGGCCACAGTGCGGCAGGTTCTGCTCCCCTCCCCCAGCCCCCCGCCTGCTGCCCAGGATTCCAGGAGCCCAGACTGGCTTTGCACTGGGCAGGACTCCTTATATTGTAGGTACACGCACAGCAACAGCAGTGTTGCACTAAATCAAACCACACTGAGTATAATGCAGATCCACACACACTCATGGTAAAGTTTCTGAGGTTCTGCAGTGTTGGGGGATGGGGTTGAATCAGCAGTTCACAAAGGCTGAGTTCTAACCTCCCAGTCAAGGGGAAAGCAGAAACCACAGGGCCCCATCTTTCTCTTTCAGATCCTGCCTCTCAGGCTCCCTGGTTTCCTTGCGCTGCCTTGGTGAGTTCACCCTCTCTCTGAGAGTCTGGGGCCTAGGCCAGCAATGGTCAGGAAGAAAGACCTTCATGCTTACTGCTCTGTCTCCTGGTCTCTAAGTCCCACTCTTTGGGGCCAACCTTAGACTTACAGATCAGTGTTCCTTCGCATGGTTAATGCCAAGAACCCCCTTCTGCCATCTGCTCTCAGTTCATGACCTGAGCGTGTTAGATTTTCATTGCTGTACTGAAATATCTGAGGCAGGATAATGTCATAAAGAAGTTTTGCTTAGCTTACAGTTTTAGAATCTGGAGGCCTAAGACCAGAAAGTCACCTTGGTTTGGCCTCAAGTGCTGGCCTACTGTTGGGTGGTGGATCAGATGTGGGTGAAACAAGAAACCAGACAGCAGGGTGGGCTCCGTCTTGTCCTAAGTTCTCGAAGACACTCAGGGATCATAGAAAACTACTTTATCCCCCTCAGAGGGCAGCTGCTCTGATGACCTAAGGGCCATTAGGCCTCACCTCTTAAAGAACCCACCACTTTATCATCACCATACTCAGGGCTAAGCCGCCACCTTTGTGGAGGCACACTCAAACCATAGCCTAAGTGTTCCGGAGACTTCCAAGCAGGTCACTGGCTGGATGGAAGCTTTGATAAGGCCATGTGAACCAGTCCATAAGACTATAGACCCCCATCTTGCCAACCAAGAAACTTTGAGTGAGTGAGCACAGAGCAATTTGAAAACAGGGTTGGGTCAGATAGCATTTGGCAGGTATGGAACCAGGCAGGGAAGAGATGATGGGGAAGGGGCCTCTTTGGAAAGACCAGAGAGGCACAGAACATGGCAAGGATGTGGCACTGGAGGTTTTAGTTTGGGGTTTGTTTTGCCTTTAATTATGGGGTAGGTATGTGCATGTGCCTGCAGCACCTGTGGATACCAGCAGAAAGCATCAGATGCTCTGGGGCTGGTTAGAAGCAGTCGTGAGCTGCCTGTTGTGAGTACTGGGAACCAAACTCGAGTCTCTGAGAGAGAAGGAGGCACCCTTAGCCACTGAGTCATCTCTCCATCCCTGACACTGAAAGTTTTAACTCAAGTTCAAAGGTCAGATGTAAAAGGTAGACCAGAAGACAGGGTGGCCAATGGGCAGGTCCCTTAACAGAAGGAAGAAACCCAGTTCCTAGAACGTGCTTATTCCCTGATACCAAAGTAGCTTGTGAGTATCTGTTTACTCAGTGGGGAGTTTCTAGGGACTGTCCAATTTGGGCAGGGCTTTCAGAATTCATGATTCCACGCCCTGGTTTAAAGATGATAAATTCCCAGCACAATGGTCACATCCATGTTCAAAAATCTAAATTCCTAAACACACACTAGAGGTGGGTTTCAGGGGAACCTGTGGGTCATGTTCGATATCTTCCCACGAATGATTCAGAGCTGGTATGGGTGGATTCTCCCATCCTTCCCATACTATTTCTGAGGGCCCTGCTCCAGGGGTCTCTGGGCGAGGCAGCCCCTCCCCAGAAGCCTGACTCCCCCTCCTTTCTTTCCCCCCATTGAGTCCAGACTGTGGGAAGAGCCTGAAGACTCCTCGTGTGGTGGGTGGGGTAGAGGCCCCTGTAGATTCTTGGCCATGGCAGGTCAGCATCCAGTACAACAAGCAGCATGTCTGTGGTGGGAGCATCCTGGATCCCCACTGGATCCTCACAGCAGCCCACTGCTTCAGGTAAGTGCGACGAGTAAGCTAGGAGAGAGAGAGAGAGAGAGAGAGAGAGAGAGAGAGAGGCCATGGAGGGAGCCAGCCTTGCTTCCTGATTGAGCACCCATGCCCCGCCCCGTCTCCCCTGGAAACCATCTCTAGTGTGCAGCCTCTGTGCAATGAGACACCAGCCATGACGTCCTTGTTAATTAAGTACTGAAAAATCTGTGCTGGTCTCCAAGGTTAAACTCTATTGGGTGGAAAGCTTCAAATACCCAGGATCTTCCCTCCATAGCGTGTCCATTCCATTCATGCTACAGAAGCGCTCCCCACACATCTGAGCTCCCGAGAACTTGTCTCCTCCTTGCAAGTCCTCCAGGAAATGACACCAAGATCTAGAGTCACTGCCTATGTCTAGAAAGTATAGAGTATCCTTCAGGCCAGCAGAGAGGGAGCTGGCTAGGGAAAGCCTTGGGAAAGGAGTTCCACCCAGGGCTTCTCCGTTTTCCTTCATCCATTTCATTCAGCATCTAGAGAGTACCAAGAACCAGCCCTTCAGTCCCTGTGCACCACATAAACCTCATTGTTGCCTTCAAGGTCCCCAGGTCGAGATCAGGGGTTTTTCAATGTTTTGAGACTGATAAGGGCACTAAATCCCCTCCTAGGGAGGTCCTGCACACAGGCAGTGCCTGATGTAAAGAAGAATAAACAAAAGCTTGAGCTGGGCAGTGGTGGCACACGCCTTTAATCCCAGCACTTGGGAGGCAGAGGCAGGCAGATTTCTGAGTTCGAGACCAGCCTTGTCTACAAAGTGAGTTCCAGGACAGCTAGGGCTTCACAGAGAAACCCTGTCTCCAAAAAAAAAAAAAAAACCCGAAAAACAAACAAACAAAAAACAAAAAACAAAAACAAAAACAAAACAACAACAACAAAAAAAAAGCTTGAAAGCTCACAGATGGCAATGCAAAGATAAAAACAAGGCTGGAGGAGAGGCTGCCCAGTCATGAAGACCCAGGAGTGGGGCAAGCCATCCCCAAGCCCTCTGGGTAGAAGTTTCCTTGTGTGATTTTTATGAAGAAAAAGAATCAGATCTCCTTTTCTAATTTGGCTTCAGGAGGGGGGCTCTCAGACTGTCTTTTCCACCAACCCTGTCTCTATCATCCCATGACCTCCTAAAGCATCAGTAGACTTGGGGACCTAGCCCTAGGTAGGTAGAGCCTCTAGGTGTTTGGATTCCCCCTGATCTAGCTATCTCTACCCCTAGGAAGTATCTTGATGTGTCAAGCTGGAAGGTGAGGGCAGGCTCAAACAAACTGGGTAACTCTCCATCCTTGCCTGTGGCCAAGATCTTCATCGCTGAACCCAATCCTCTGTACCCCAAAGAGAAGGACATTGCCCTTGTTAAGCTGCAGATGCCACTCACATTCTCAGGTAGGAGGTGGTCCCTGGTCAGAGGGCCCCCAGGTTAACCTTACTCAGGTTCTGCTAAGCAGCTTTAGATGCATCATGTTCCCACTCAAGACCTCAGCTTGCCTGTGGGTATCCAACTAGTATGTCTACTCAATATCATTGGTGCCATGAGACCCGCCCTAGCTGTCAAGCTGACATGCACATCTTCTCGGGCAGAGATTCTTCCAAGTCTGTTTGCTCTATCTGGAAGATCAAGGTCATCTGCTCTTGGGCTTGTCAGGACCCTTTTTAAAGAATTGTCTGACCCATTGCTCACCCCTGACCTGTGCCCAAGGCCCTGCACGATAACCCCGCCAAAGTGTCAGTGTGCTGCTGCCTGTTTTCCTCCAGGAACAAGGAACCTAGCATTTCCTGGTTTTTCCTTTGTGTGTGCATGTGCGTGTGTCAGAAGACAGTGGGGGCAAGGAAGGAGGTGAACAGCTTAAGTGATGTTTGTGGTTCCCAGGGACCACTGTGGGGAGGTTGGGTGGGCAAGATTGAGCATGCTTGAGAATAACTGTCTAGCCTGCAGAGGTTGACCTCTGACTGCTCAGTACCTAGATTTGAGTGATTTGGGGCAGAGAAGAATACTGGCTTGGAGCGTGAAGGTGTGTAAGGTCAAAATGGGGGCTCTAGATTAATTCGTTTACACACCACCGAGGGCCTCACTGGTAAGTGGTTTATTCTCTCTAGGAACTAGCTAGCCTAGTCTCACTTAGACTAGCAAAATCCCCAACATGAGAAGGCACCAGATGTAGAAGACAATAAGCCATCCCTAATCTAGAATCTTCTTTCCCTCTGCTCCTGGTAGGCTCAGTCAGGCCCATCTGCCTGCCCTTCTCTGATGAGGTGCTTGTCCCAGCCACACCAGTCTGGGTCATTGGATGGGGCTTTACAGAAGAAAACGGAGGTGAGTCTTGGGCTCAGAACCTCAGCTGCCTTCCACGAGGGCCTTATTACCCTCCCCAGTGGTAACAAGAAAGAAGAGCATCCTTCAGAAAAGTCCACCCTGACTGACCAGGCACCAAAGTTCCCAGCAGCAAAAAGTATCGATGGCCCAGAAAATTAACCTGGGCTGAGGGTAAAGGGGAGACTAAGGAAATACGTTGCTTTCAATCTCCCAGGGAAGATGTCTGACACGCTGCTGCAGGCGTCAGTCCAGGTCATTGACAGCACACGGTGTAATGCAGAGGATGCCTACGAAGGGGAAGTGACCGCTGAGATGCTGTGTGCAGGTACCCCACAGGGTGGCAAGGACACCTGCCAGGTGGGTCCTCCGAAAACCGTGGGGAGCTCTGTGAAGAGGGATGCAAGTCCTAGAGAGATGTGAACCCCTACAAGCTGGATGCCCATGTGGAGGTTGTAGCGCTCAGTTTGTGATAAAGGAAGACAGAAACATGGTCTGAGAAAGTTAGAAGGAGGGATGGGTGGGTAGGTGGTAGTTAGAAGGAGGGATGGGTGGGTAGGTGGTAGTTAGAAGGAGGGATGGGTGGGTAGGTGGTAGTTAGAAGGAGGGATGGGTGGGTAGGTGGTAGTTAGAAGGAGGGATGGGTGGGTAGGTGGTAGTTAGAAGGAGGGATGGGTGGGTAGGTGGTAGTTGGCTCTAGATGAGGGGAAAGAATCTAAATTTTACAATTAAAGATGACATTGCTACTTTCTCTACCCACCCTCACTCCCCATCATCTACGACCCCTTTGGGGGCAGTGGCTCCAGGTCTCTTTTCCCTCTCACTGTCCCTGTTCTTTATTAGAAAGCTCATCTCATCCTAGGCGAGCTTTGGTACATGGGCCTGCCCCCATCTCCATGGCCAACGGGACTTGTGAGCGATTCCGATGTACCTTCTTAACACCCCAGACCCCAGAGGATCTCTGGAGCCATTTTTATTCAAATTTCTCAGTCTACGCCCATCTCCAGACATTAAAATCCTCACTCGAGAGCTGTCTCGAAATCTTTCCTTATGGGCCATGAACATAGCAGATTTAAAGACCGACTGTGCCTGCCCTTCAGGAACTCATGGTGGTCACACAGAGATATACAAGCAGGCTGTCAGGCCATAGTGTCACTGCTCTCAGAGAGAGGCAGTGAGTGTAGGTTTCACTGCTTGATTTCTGTCACCTGCTCATTCATTGGCTCTGTCAGCCCTTTTTGATCACTAACTTCCTGAAGGCAAAGGTCCTTTTTCAAGTCCACTGAATCTCAGTTATGCAGAACATGACGTACCACAGACAGGCCCTCCGCCACAAGTCAATAGATGTAGGAACTACTGGACTTAAACTAAGTTCACTTTGCTAGTGTGACTTATGAGCCTCTGATCAGGCAGGCAGTATGCCCTCAACTTACCTGCCCACAGATGGGCCATTCCCTGCTCCCCCAAGAGTAACGGACACTGAACAATATGAACAAGAAGGAGGGTGGAGAAGTGAGCATGCGCAGAGCCACAGAAAGGGCAGGGGTGGGGTGAGGTGGTGTGAGGTGTGTGTGTGTGTGTGGGGGGGGTGACAGATGGGCCTGCCCTCTCCAGCAGCTCCTGCCCTGACTTTCCACAGGGTGACAGTGGTGGGCCTTTGATGTACCATTCTGACAAGTGGCAGGTAGTAGGCATCGTGAGCTGGGGCCATGGATGTGGAGGCCCAAGTACTCCTGGAGTGTATACCAAGGTCACTGCCTATCTCAACTGGATCTACAATGTTCGGAAGGTGAGTGTTCCAGCCCCACAGGAAGCCCTCCCTGATACTTGATTTCTACCCTGAGGGCATGCAGCATCCTTAGATTTGATTTAGATAGCTCTGACAACCTTCTACATCCCAAGTACATTTCCTTCCCTGCGAGCTGACAGCCTGAGATCTCTCAATTGAAGCCAAGATTCCTTAGATTGGTGATCCTGTGAAATGCAAATAACGCATGGTACAGAATCTCAAGCTTTACCATCCTCTGCAGCCAGAGTGAGCCTGCTGGGCCCTTTCCAGGGAGATGATGCTAAGAGTGAAGAAAGGGTTGTGAGGTGTCCTGGTCCCAGGAGAGGAGAGTGGGCAAACAGGCAAGCAAAATGATCTTAGGAAAGGAAGATCCTGTCAACCCTGTTGCTCCTTTGTTGATTTGGAGTCATCTGATTTTCTGTCTGCCGTTGCCTTTTTTTCTTTCTAGTCTGAGATGTAACGCTGCTGTCCCCCACATCCAGAAGCTGCTATCCTTCAGACCTACCTACTGCGTGATCCCTCAAAGTCAGACATGGGACAAGAGCCTCCTTGAACAAACTCTGGTATCCCTGCAGCAAGCAAGGATACATTGCAGAGGTGCCCGGAGTGGAGTCAGATGGGCTAGCTCAGCCACCCCTGCATCTCCCAAACCCTGGGAGACATGTGGCCCATGGGAGTAAATCCAGGACATTGACTCGACTCTCAGAAGTGTTATTCAGCCAAGGAGGCTCTCCCTTCTACTGAAGGAAGGAAAGTCAGCTCTCTCATGAAAGGCCAGATCACTGGCTGAGTAGATGAGACAAGGGTCTGAAAGGCCTTTGTCATCTTCTTTGCCCAGTCCTGAAAGCACTGACGTAAGAGTTCAGTCAGTTCTAATGTAAGGTGTATATTTTAGTGTCAGGGTACTGTTATTGTCACCCCTGTGGTCAATATCATTAAACAGGTATGAGAAATCGCTGGCATAGACTTCCTGGACTGCTTAATAAGAATCCAACTAAGGCTGTCACATGACTGTTCCCCAGAAAATGTGAACAAGTATCCATCTGACACACGGCACCAATGACAAACCAAAGAAGTTATTCTGCCTGAGTCTCGGTTGCTGAACCAATAAATTAGCTGCGGTTTCTTGCATATGCATGGGTAACTGCCTCACCAACATAAGAATGCATGAAAGAGACATCACTTAAATTCTCTGCACAGCATTCAGTTTCACTGCGAAGCTCTATCCTGTGTATCGCTGCTCCCCTGGCAATTGGTGACTGCTTGTGTGTCCTTGGAAAGGACCTCAGGAGTCTTATGACTCTCTGGGCTTCTTGCACCTATAGATCTCATAAACCATACCTCTCATTAGCTTTCTATGTCTCAGAAGCCTCCCTCCTCTCTCCAGGAAAGACTCTTCAATTCCAAGAAGATTACACTCAATGCTCTACCCCTTCTTCTGGCTCTTACATGTTTTCACTTGTTTTGCTTTAACCTCCTCCTCTTCGGTGATGTTCCCTGAGCCTCAGACACATTGTTGTAGACAGCTGATGTCTTAGTTAGGGATTCTACTGCTCTGATAAATGCCAAGACCAAAAGCAAGCTGGGGAGGAAAAGGTTTATTTCAACTTATAGCTCCCAGGCTATGGTCCATCACTGAGGGGAGCCCTGGCAGAAACTGAAATCAGGAACCAGGGATCAGGCACTGAAGCAGAATCCATGGCAGCATGCTGCTTATTGGATTGCTCCTCTGCTTATTAGATTGCCTAGCTCGCTTGCTTGTACCACTCAGCCCAGGAGTCCAGAAGTGGCACCGCCCAGAGTGGGCTAGGTCTTTCTCTATCTGCTAGCAATTATGGCCGTGCATATGAGCCATCGGGGTGGAAGCATTTCTCAGTTGAGGTTTCTCTTCCCACTTGATGCTAGTAGCCATATCAAGTTGATGAAAAAAAAAAAAAAACTAACCAGGACAGGTAGTTATTTTCTGCCACTTCACTACTGGGGCCACTATGTGACAGCAACTGTCACTTACTCTTAATAATGCATTACAAGTCTCCAAAGTAACCACTGCCAACTGCAAAAAAAGAAAAAAGAAAGAAATTTCCCTCCATAACTAAGCTGACTGCAGCAGTAATCTATAGATATAAACATAAATGTCTAGAAGGCAATTAGACATATCATATTCATTTACCAATGACAATAGCTTCCCTCTTGGAGCCAGGAGCCTCTCTGGCAACAAGTCTTTGTTCTGACTTACATACCAAACATGAGCTCCCTCCTGTGCAGCAGGACTTAAATCTCACTAGAAAGTAGTTAGCCACACCTATCACAGTTGACCACACCCATTACAATTGGCCATACCTATCACAGATGGCCCCACCCACAGCAGTGTGTCACACCTATCACAGTTGGCCACAGCTATCACAGTTGGTCAAACCCATCACAGTTAACCACACCCATCACAGTTGGCCACAGCTATCACAGTTGGCCACACCCATCACAGTTGGCCACACCCACCACAGTTGGTCACACCTGTCAAGTTGGCCACACCCATCACAGTTGGCCACACCTATCACAGTTGGTCACACCCACAACAGTGTATCACAAACCCATCACATTTGGTCACACCCATCACAGTTGGCCACACCCATCACAGTTGCATCACTGTAGCACCACAGCCACATCTTATCTGGCATATTGATGATGTAGCACATGGGGTCAAATAACAGCAGGACTGTCAACAATTTTCCTCTGGCATAGGATAACACTTTCTGGCACTGGAAAAAGACATGGGGCCGGAAGTAAGTTTCCAGATCAACCCCAGCCTCATTTCTCTCTGTCCTACAGCAGAAGTGTATGATAGCTTCAACAATAAGAACTCGCCATCTACTTCTGGCATACAACCAACAGCAATGGCGATAACATTTATGGCTTAAGGGGCCTCCTCAGGGGCTTGGTGGCCAACAACTTACAGGGTGGTAATCCACCTCTGGTACGAAGATTCTATTCGGTAACCTTATGGCTTCTGGCTATGCCTCTTCCACCCACACGGAGTGTCTTCACATAAGCTCTTTAATTGCTGCTTTTTTTTTAACTGTTCTTCCAGATGCCTTTCCAAATCTGTAAGATACTCAAGGTTTAGTGTTATATAATACAACTTTTTATAGAGGATAGACAGCCTCTCAGAAGGCCCACCACCATCTGCTCCAGGCAAGTGCCAATTGGTCTTGAGAGTCAGCAGCCAAGGGCACAGTTAAAATAAAATGTTAGCAAGCTCCAATGCCACGTGAAAGACGCTAGCACTGATACCAGTTGTCCAGTCAGTGAGCAGGGTTGGGTACAGCAGTATGGGGAGACTTTCCCATCCAGCTTTCCATAATTGTTTTAGTCAGTGCTCTATGGCTGTGAAGAGATACCACGACCAAGGCAACTCTTATAGAAGAAGCATTTCATTGGGCCTTAATGACAGTTGCAGAGGTTCAGTCCATTATCATCATGGTGGGAAAGCAGAACAACATGGTCCTGGAGAAGTAGCTGAGAGTTCTCTATCTGTATCTTCAAGCAAGAGGAAGAGAGAATGGGCCTGACTTGGGCTTTTGAAGCCCCAAAACCCACCCCTAGTGATGTTTTCTCCAAATATTGCCATACTGCTCCAACAGGGCCACACCTCCTAATCCTTCCCAAACAATACCTAATGACTACCCATCTGAATACATAAGCCTAGGGGCTATTCTTACTCAAACCACCACAATAATTGACCATAATCTTCTATGAGTCATTTCATCTCCTCACCCTGGGGACCTCGCATCCACATGCATCCAGTGAGCTGAGCAAGGTGGACCTACACTGCTTGGGACAGCCAGAGCCAGGGCAAACAAGGTCATGCTCTCCTCATCACTGGTGCTGGCTCCCCAGGTCAGTCAGGTTCTCAATTTATACCATAACCGTTACTTCTCCATCAACCACACCTGGCTCCTGAACAGACTGAACAAACCTTCATCCTGGTATACCTTCTTGCAAGGGAGAAACAAACACGGCGTTACTAGGGGAGTAAGTATACGTCCCTAGGACAAACCTAATACGGTTACACGTAGTGTTCTGCTGCTGGATTCTTCCTTTGAAATTTTATTTTATTTTTATCTTATTTGATTTTAGGGTTTTTCAAGACAGGGTTTCTCTGTGTATCCCTGGCTGTCCTGGAACTCACTTTGTAGACCAGGCTGGCCTCGAACTCAGAAATCCATCTGCCTCTACCTCCCGAGTGCTGGGATCCATGGTGCACCACCACACCCGGCTTGAAATTTTATTTTAATTAATTAATTTAATCAATCAATTTAATCAATTATTTATGGATGTTTTGTCTGCATGTATGTCCTTACCACATACATACTCATACCCAAAGATGCCAGAAGATGGCATGGGTGCCCTGGAACTGCTAAAGAGGTTGTGAGCAGCCATGTAAGTGCTGGGTCTGAATACAGGTTCTCTGGAAGAGCAGCCAGTGCTCTTACCTGATAAGCCATCTCTCCAGAACCATTTGATACCCCCTACACGCATCTTTGGTGAAGTTTTGCTCAATGTTTAATGTCCCACCACCACCACCCCCACACCCAGAGACTCACCTAGATAGCATTTAGATTTCTGTCATCCCCATCCCTTCCCAGGGCTTAACACAAATCTTGTCACATTTTCTTTCAAGTAACTCAGGCAGCTTCATTGTCTGCCTTCCCTTTTTCTCTTGGTGACTGCCTTATAAACTCAACTTACACTCATCTGAACTGTTCAGATCTGTCAACGCCTCTTCTAAATCGTAGAGATGGAATTCGACTGTGGAGTTCAGCAATGTGGCTAAAGATCTCTGCTGATTTAATTTCTATCTGAACACTTCACTTCTCTCTGGCTCAGTGAGTGAGAGTCCAACACCACCATGCCCTCTGTCCCAAGTCTCTTAGTGATGCCTGCCTTCCCTTTGGTGCCTTCTAGACCGTGGTATTCACAGGGATCCCCACTAACACTAACCCCATGTCCCTAATGGCTCATAAGAACCAGTCCATCACGGACTAATCTCAGGTAACTCAGCCTCTGCCTAGAAGAGGATGGGTATTATATTACTCAGTTTCTCTGCCTCCACAGGGCTCAGACTGATATCATTCACCCCAAACAGCTCAGATACAGCATCATCTCTGAATGTCATAGCTTCCCATCCTCAGCCACTATGAAGGTCCTCATCTGAGTATTGAACAGAGAGCATTCTTCTCCACTGCGCTGAAGTTTGGGCCTACAAGGTAGCTTCCATCACTTCTATTTCTCTCCCCCACCTACACCCCGACTGACTGTCTGAGGCTTCCCATGAATTTCAAGTCTGGGGATTCCAGGAAGGGCTGTTTAGCATAAACCTAAAGCGGACTATCTTTTTCTTGCACCCTGCCATCTGTAAGACACAGCAAGGCAACACCTCCACCTCATCACCCCTTTCCTCCTCTTTCTCTGCCAAGTAAGAGGCTAATGAGGATGATAGCATCCTTATCTCTTTTTCTCTCAATTCCTCTCATTCAGGCAAATTCTTCTGGACAGATAGCTCATCCCCCCTTGCATGTCTGATCATTCACAGCAAAGCCACAGGACTGTTGCCACAATGTATTTAGAATCCCATCGCCAAAGTCCCACTTAGGGAGATCGCTATATAGTATCTAGTCCATCAGCTGTTTGAAGGGGCGGGATATTCCCACTCTCAGGTGGAAAACCCACCAAAAGACACACCACCTTTACTTTTATTAAACATTAACTTTTCCTGGAAATACTTGAGCAAACATTTATTGTTTCTAGATTTTTCATCAACAGTAGACAAAAGGAATGAGTTCTACCCTAGTCTACCATGGGTGAGGGCTAAGCAACGGCAGTAGAGGGAACTTATGAGCAGGTATACCACTAAAGAAAATGCCCCCCCTTCAACAGCCCACTAACAGCTCATATATCCTCAGGAAGGGGTCCATGCATCTACTGTACTGTCTCAAATTACTCATTCCTCCCCCTTCTTCATGACAGGATATCTGGGCCCAAGCCTGTGAGGAAGCAATCACAGCTCTTCTCATTCTAAGACAGCAGTGGTGGTGCTATGCCCAGAGGACAGTATTACATAATACAACCCTATATCACACAGAGGAAGATGCCCATCCTAGATCTGCCCCGCCCCTAAGCTCCCAAGGCTAGGATGTTCCACACTAGGATTGCTCAGCTTTGGTTGCAAGGCTTATCATCCACAGCAGGGGACACACAACTGCCACTACTGCAAAGAGGCTGAGTCTGGGGGAGACAGGTTAAGTGTGATTCCCACACAAGCCTGTCCCATTGTCCTCCCATCCCTGATATCCCTGTCTGATATCAGCCATGGGATAAAGACAACACAGATGAACCTAGGACACTATGTTAAGTGAAACAAGCTTGCTATCAGATGCATCTTATTTCATTCTACTTGTATGAGATATATAATCAAACTAATGGGCTTGCAGGAGCTGGAAGGGGTGAGCAATGAAGAGTTATTTGCTTAACACAGAGTTTTAGTTTGTTGTTGGCAATGATGGTGAAAGTGGTGGTAATGGTGGTGGAGGTGGTGGTGGGAGTAGAAGGGTGGAGTTAGAGGGGAGTGATGGTGGTGATGGTAGAGGTGGTGGTGGTGATGGTGTTAGTGTTGGTGATGGTTTTGGATGGTGGTTTTGGTTTTCCAAGAGAGGGTTTCCCTGTGTAGACCTGGCTGTGCTGGAACTCACTCTGTAAACCAGGCTGTCCTCAAACTCAATGATCCTCCTGCCTCTGCCTCCCAAGTTCTGGGATTAAAGGTGTGTACCAAGTCGACTGGCTCAGAGTTTTACTTTTATAAGACAAATCAGTTCTGCAGGTGGATGACTGTGAGGTGACAGCACAGCACAAATGTGCCTAACATCACTGTGTGACACACTTGACAAATGGCTAAGACAGCCTTGTTGTGTGCACAATCACACTTCAGAAAAGCCATGCCTGTAATCCTAGCTGCTTAGGACACTGAAGGTTCAAAGCTAGCCTGGGCTACAGAGTAAGTTTGCCGAGACCAGCCAATGAAGTATAGTGAGACCCTGACTGAAAACAAAAAGTTGAAGAAAGGCGAGCCGGAGATAAAGTTACCTTACAGAGCTCTTGCTTAGCATGCATGAGCCCCAGGTTCAATCCCCAGTACTTTCAAAGTCATAAATGACTGTATTGGTGGCCCAAGAGTGTGGCAACTGATGGTGTGAGCTCTGAAGACAGAATGCTCGTATTACCAGTCTTACCTTGGGTCAGGTTCTTAACCTTTGTGTGACTTAATGTTTTCCTTGTCTCTGTCCACAGCATGAAGCTAAGACTAGTAGGTAAATAAATAATGTCTTGTAGGGATGTGTGAGTGTTAAATGAATCAGTACATTCACAGTAGTGTCTGTCACATAGAAGTATATTTTCCATGAATTATTGTCTTAGGGTTTCTATTGCTATGAAGAAACACCATAACCATGGCAGCTCTTATAAAGAAAAAAACATTTAACTAGGGTTAACTAGGGTTAAAAAACATTAACTAGGGTTGGCTTACAGTTCAGAGGTTTCAACCATTATCATCATGGCGGGAAGTATGATAGCATACAGGTAGACATGGTGATGCAAAAGGAGCTGAGAGTACTATATATGAATCAGCAGGCAGCAGAAAGAGTCGCCCTGGGCCTGGCTTGATCATCTGAAACCACAAAACCTACCCCCAGTGACACACTTCCTCCTGATCCTTTCAAATAGTACCACTCCTGATCCTTTCAAATAGTACCACTCCCTATAAACTTATGGGGGCCATTTTCATCCATATCACCACAGTTATTATGAAAAGTGTTTCATACAATATACTTCATTATGTTTTCTTTTCCTCAACCTTCTTCCAGGTCCCCCCACCTCTTTACCCACTTTATGTGTTCTCTCTCTCTCTCTCTCTCTCTCTCTCTCTCTCTCTCTCTCTCTCCCCACATAAACACACACAAACAAAATCAAAATAAACAAACAAAAACACCAAACAGAAATGTCAAAACAAAATAAAATGTACCCCCAGAAAGCAGTAGAGTTCTGTTGTGGTAAATCTCCAACCCCAAATAAGCCCAGTCAAAGAAAACACAACTCAATAAATATGAATATAAGCTGCACACCTAGATTGGGCAGATATATCACTACAGTACTATATTTCCCATCTATGAGACTCCTTATAACTTGTGGCTTCTCCAGGCCACGTGCTTATCCTCCATTCTCCTTCCACTCTCTCTTCCCTCCTCCTCCTTCTTCCCCAAACCTTTCAGCTCCACCTTCCCTTCTACTGCCCAGTCACCAGCTCTAGCCTTTATTTTACAAGTTAAGGTGGGAAGAGGGTTCACAAGAAGTCACCTGTGTACATGATTCACTCCTCATCCGCAACCCCTCCCAGGAAAGCAGAATTAGCATCAAAATACAAGACCAGGACGATTCACAACACTTCCCCTCTCTGTCCAATTAAAAGACTCTCTTATCTCAGATATAAATTGAGCACAACTATTCCCTTTTTGTAATTTATGAAGAACAAGGTAGACCTAACACCCAGTCTATCATTTTTGCCAATTAAATAGAACCTCTGTCATCTGTCCTAACTTAAAAGACTATAATTCTACACCTGACTCATGTCCTGACTTGGATTGTATGTCATCTGAAAACCATCCTCTCAAATCTATCTCACCTCTATCTCAATGTTAAACAGCTTGGGTTGGCTATGACACCACTGGTCTTTAACCCCCTCAGAAATCTAAGAATGACTAATATTACCTGAAAATATGAGATGCACAAAATATAGCTTCTAAAACTTAGACAATTTACAGAGACCGCTGATCACCTGGACAGTCCCTTATACTTCAAAACATTGGAGCATCGGTCTTCTGACTTCTCTCCCAGGATCACTTGGCAGACCTTTGAAATGTAGAATTTTGAAGGCTGATTGTGGCAGAGATTATTAGTTGACTATTCCATATAGTGTGCTCTTTTTTCTGGACAGTATTTGGTCTCTAGATGAAATGAGGCAATTCTTGCCTAGTGGCTGTCTTGCCATGACTGGAGCAACTCCACTGATGCTCAATTTCTTCTTTGAATCCAAGAAAGAGGTGATGTCAGGAGCAGACAGGTCTCTAGCCAAATGATCTTTAATAAAGAAATTGCCCATAAACGTCATATCCTGTGGACTTCTGACACCTTTGAAGACTATCTATCTACCAAAAGCACTTCTGAACTGTTAAGCCTTGACTATTCTCAGCTATTTCTAATGGAAATATCTCAGAAACACCCTTTAATTAACTCAGGACCATGTGTTTGCTATCTGGCCCTTAATCCGTATTGTTTAATCATCTAAAAACAGTTTATAATATCAATTATAGAAGGACTGGGTCTAAGCTTTGTATTCTTAAATGTATTATATAGGCACAATGTCTATATGAGAGTAACAATATTAATCTCAATTTTATATCAATAAGAAATTCATACCAATGAAAACTTTACATTTGTATCAAATAAATTCTTACCAATGTAAGAGATTATAACTTAAACTTCCTATCAATTATAAAGATTTCTACCAATGTAAGACATAGCTATGTAATGTTTTGCATAAGAGTAAATTTGTTAAGCTATCCCTATTTGTCGATTTCTATAATTCTATAATATTACTATATCCTCCCTTTCTTTCCCACCCCCTTCCCTTTTACCTAGGAAGGAAGGATAGAGAAGAGGAAAGGAAAGGTAGAAATCCTGAGTTTAAGCTCTCTAGTTCCCTCCCTGTCCAAAGCTACATTTGTAAAGTATCCTTTAAATGACAGCATATCTATAATTTATAAAATAACCAGAACCATCCACCCCAACAGAAGGGACTGGCATGATGACCTTTTGTCTGTTTTCAGCTGAACTGGGGTGAAGAATTCCCTTCTGGAGGCCCAAAGGGAAATAGGAGGATTGGCTTTGTCAAAGGAGAGTTAGCTGGCATTGTTTGCCTTCCAGGCACTCTGTGCTGAGAAAGTTCATGGTTGAGCTGACATCTTGACCATGACAGTCTGAAAGGCTGGATAGACAAGCTCGCTGTTCAGGAAAAGTTTTGGAAGCAAGTCTTTGAAAGAAGCAACTTCAATGAAGTTGAGGGAGGAAGAGACAATCACGAAGCTGGGATGGAAAACCCCAGATCTCAGCATCCAGGGATGTGAATCTTTTTAGGGCTGTCTTTCTCTTCTTTCATCCTGTAGTATACAAAACTTAAAAGCAACATATAGTTCTGCAAAGACATTTACATGGAGCGTGTAGGGTATATAGATTGGTCAATGAAGATCAATAAAGAAAGAAGACTATTTTTCTTCAGGTTAGTTTGATCACATAATCAAACTGTAATATAACATTTTGTGTTGGTCAACTGTTCCTGGGCATGAGGCCTGCCCCGTATTGAGGTTTATATACCCAGAGACAGATGTAGAAAACTGATTTCCTCTTTGCCAATGAATATCAATTGCAAATAGTTTCTTTGTTAGGCGTGGGACCTCTGTTTACTTCCTGGGACTCCATCTAGCCTGAATCTGTGCATGTCTTGTATGTCTGCAATAGTCTCTCTGAGGAGAAAGTGGTGAAAAGCCTTGAAGATATGGGCACAGGGGGAAAATTCCTGAACAGAACAACAATGGCTTGTTCTGCAAGATCGAGAATGGGCAAATGGGACCTCACAAAATTGCAAAGCTTCTGTAAGACAAAAGACACTGTCAATAAGGCAAAAAGGCCACCAACAGATTGGGAAAGGATCTTTACGAATCTTAAATCCAATAGGGGACTAATATTCAATATATATATATATATATATATATATATATATATATATATATATAACTCAAGAAGTTGGACTCCAGAAAATCAAATAATCTATTAAAAAATGGAGTACAGAGCTAAACAAAGAGTTCTCAACTGAGGAATAATGAATGGCTGAGAAGCACCTGAAAAAATGTTCAACATCCTTAATCATCAGGGAAATGCAAATCAAAACAACCCTGAGATTCCACCTCACACCAGTCAGAATGGCTAAGATCAAAAATTCAGGTGACAGCAGATACTGGTGAGGATGTGGAGAAAGAGAAACACTCCTTGATTGCTGGTGGGATTGCAAGCTGGTACAACCACTCTGGAAATCAGTTTGGCTGTTCCTCAGAAAATTGGACATAGTACTACCAGAAGACCCAGCAATACCTCCCCTGGACATATACCCAGAAAATGTTCCAACTTGTAAAAAGGACACATGCTCCACTATGTTTATAGCAGCCTTATTTATAATAGCCAGAAGCTGGAAAGAACCCAGATGTCCCTCAACAGAAGAATGGATACAGAAAATATGGTACACAATGGAGTACTACTCAGCTATTAAAAGCAATGAATTTATGAAATTCTTAGGCAAATGGATGGATCTGGAGGATATGATCCCGAGTGAGGTAACCCAATCACAAAAGAACACACATGATATGCACTCACTGATAAGTGGATAATAGCCCAGAAACTTAGAATACCCAAGATACAATTTGCAAAACACATGAAACTCAAGAAGAAGGGAGACCAAAGTGTGGATACTTCGTTCCTTCTTAGAATGGGGAACAAAATACCCAAGGAAGGAGTTATAGAGATAAAGTTCGGAGCTGAGATGGAAGAAAGGACCATCCAGAGACTGACCCGCCCAGGAATCCATCCCATAAACAACCACCAAACACAGACACTATTGCATATGCCAGCAAGATTTTGCTGACAGGACCCTGATATAGCTGTCTCTTGTGAGGATATGCCAGTGCCTGGCAAATACAGAAGTGGATGCTCACAGTCATCTATTGGATGGAGCACAGGGCCCCCAATGAAGGTAGAGAAAGTACCCAAGGAACTTAAGGGGTCTGCAACCCTATAGGAGGAAAAATAATATGAACTAACCAGTACCTGCCCCCAGAGCTTGTGTCTCTAATTGAATATGTAGCAGAGTTTGGCTTAGTAGGCCATCAATGAGAGGATAGGCCCTTGGTCTTGCAAAGATTATATGCCCCAATACAGGGGAATGCCAGGACCAGGAAGCAGGAGTGGGTGGGTTGGGGAGTAGGGCAGGGAGGAGGGTATAGGGGACTTTCGGGATAGCATTTGAAATGTAAATGAAGAAAATATATATATAAAAAAAGTCTCTCTGAATTCATATGTGCATCCATCCTGTTGTGTCTGGAGGACAATTGCTTCCTTGGAGTCACCAATCACTTCTGACCTTGGCAGTTTTTCTGTCTCCTCTTCTGCACAGAGCCCATTTAGGACTGAGGGCTCTAAGGTTTCTCTGCTCACTGTCTCATCTAGTACAAGAAGACACTTCCATGCTCAAGGCACTGATCTGAGTCCCAGCCTAGTGTGGTCATTGAGGTCTCCGCAGTACAAAGGGTTTCTGCGGGAGATCCATTGACACAAAGGAACAGAGATGGGCTGGGAAGAAAAGTTGAAAGAAACGGTGGGAAAGAACTAGGGGATCTTGGGTCTGCACCAAGGGGCTGAATCCCCAGGGAACGGAGGTGAGGTCATGAGTCGATTTCTGAAAGCCCAGCTGCACTGTAGGATAACAACAGTATGTGAGTCAGAAGGGACAGCTGGAGTCAGAATATTCTAATGTCCTTAAGTTATTCAAATAGGTTAAATAATGACTCGAGTTATGGTCCATAAAAGGTGTGCACTCTAAGTGGCCAAAGGTCAACTATCAAAAGAATGGAAATAAAGTCTTTTATTACAAAACAATAAAGGAAGAAATAGATTTTTAAAAAAATCTAGCAATCTCCCAACAAGGAGGAAAAACATAAAGAAAAGAATGGACCTGTTGTTAAAAGAGTAGTTGGAAAAATTACCAACAACCATAAAAAAAGGTTAAACTAGCCAGCTGGTAAGGGGGTAGTTAGCTTGGAGGGAAGTGGTTATAACTTTAATCTTGAATGTCCCCACATGACCCTGTGTTGCAGACTTGGTCCTGGTCCTGTGGTACTGTTGGGAGGTCCTGGGATGCTTAGGAGGTGGAGCCTAGGAGATGGAAGTTAGGTCACCGAGGCAGGTCCATGACGGGGACATAGAACCCTCCACCCTTGAGAGTGTAGTTCCCAGGGGACTCCAGTTAATGTTAACTCACACAGGAAGGAATTTGTATGAAGGAGCAAGTCCAGTCTCCAAATCTCTTTGGCTTCCTATCTTATCACGGGACCTTTGCACATATTACTCATGGGACCTCTCCCCTTTGCACATAGCTGTCCTCCCTCCTGATTCTTGCCATTTTGTAAGGAAGCCTGTGGTCCCTGGATCAGGCACTGGCATTTTGCTGTTGACTAACATGCACCAAAATCAGGAGTAAACTGAACCTCTTTATTTTATAAAATATCCAACCTCGAGTGTTTTGTTATTTTAACACTAAATGGGACCCATATAGTAGAAGGAAAGAACTGACTCTCACAAATTGTCCTCTGACTTCCACACATAAATACAATTGTATGTGTGTGTGCACACGCATACACACACACTCACACACAAACACACACATAATTTTAAAATTTTTTTAAAAAATAATGAGAACATGAATGAGCTGGGTAGACGGTACTGTTACAGATACACTAACTGTATTGGAAAGTTTTCTGGCATGATGTTACAATGCCTGAGATAATTAACTTGTAAAGAGAAAAGAAGGATTTGGCTCACAATTTTAAAAATTTCAGCACATAATCAGTTGTTTGCTTTGATCCTACAGTAAGGCAGCATATAATGGTAGAAACACATAGCAGAGAAAGAAGCAGAGGGTGCCAGGGCAACTTAATCCCCTTAATCCTACAATTCCTTAATGACCCAAAAGATTTCAAACTAGCATCATCTGGTTGCACTTCTGAGAAGGTCATTTTAATGAGAAAAACCATATGTATCAAGGGAGGCTGATATTTGGAAGCATAATAATGAGGCTAAGAAAGAATGAGTCAGCAGGATAGCATTGGAAAAAGAAAAATCGGCGCAACTGGGGCCAGAGCTATGGTGCTCGGTTAGACTGAAAAGGTATGAGCCAAAGAATGATGTCACTGGATCCCTGACAGGAATTCAAAAGTAATCTGCACACACCACTTTAGTGCACACCTCTGCCAGTGTTGACAACCATGTCCAGGCTGCTAAGCAGCCACCACAGTAGCTCTGTCCTCCTTGGAAAGTCTCCATGACAATCCTCCCCCTATGCAAAGCCCGTGGCAATCACTGCCATGCCATCCAGCTGTCCCCGTGGAGAATGTTATAGAGACAGAGCTGTGTATCAGGTGATGCTTAGCCTTCATTGTCAGCCATAAGAACACGAGAACAAATCTCTGAGGCTGTCTCTGACTGGTTATCTACATTAGGTCCCTGGAGGAGGGAAGGGCCACCCCATCCACTGAGAGCATCATTTCATGCGTTGGCGTCTAGAACTGAAAGAAAAGAGAAAGGAAAGCTGAACAGAAGCATCATCCCACTCTGTGGCTGACCGTGGATGCAATGTGACCTGCCATCGCTAGCTCCTGCCTCCACACCTTCCCTGACCCAGTGGACTGCGCCCCCTAGAACTGTGAGCCAAGATATTCTTCCTTTCTGACGTTGCTTTTGTTGGGGGTATGGTCCCACCAATGAGTAAGTGACTGATACAGCGCCTTTGTAAGGCTTTTGTTTGTAGGGAAGCTTTAGATTCATTGAAAAATTGAGCAGAGGGTAGTGATTTCCCATTTACTCCCTGAATATACACACAGCCTCCCCGGCTATCCACATCCCTCACCAGAGGCAGACTGTGGTCACAGCTGATAAGGCAGAGAGCCTTGTTAAGTCTAAATTCCTTCTCTTAGCTTAATGTTTCTGAGACCTGCCCTTGTTGGTTCCTGGAACTGTTTACCTCTGAGGGATAAATCCTGTAGGCATCTGTGACAGTGTGTTTATCCAGTGCTGACTTGCCACCCCCCAACACACACATATACATTGCCCAGAGGTCCATGTTCTGGAAACTTTGTCCCTGGTGTTGAAGTGTTGGGATGTCAAAGAGCTTTGGTTGGGCCTCATGGGAGGTAATTAGGCCATGGAGTCTCCATCCTCGTGAGTGGATTAGTGCTATTGCTCGGGAGTGCCTCAGACTGGGTTGTTCTTTTTTTTTTTTTTTTTTTTTTTTTTTTTTTGGTTTTTCGAGACAGGGTTTCTCTGTATAGCCCTGGCTGTCCTGGAACTCACTTTGTAGACCAGGCTGGCCTCGAACTCAGAAATCCGCCTGCCTCTGACTGGGTTGTTCTAAACAAAACTAGCTTGTCCCTGGAACCTGTGTGTCTCTTCAGTGCCTACTTTGACCAATATAATGCCATCTACCAGGAGGCCCTGGGCAGAACCCACCACACACCGGTGTCATGCTCTCTGACCTGCAGAACTGTGAGCTAAATAAACTCCTTTCTTTATACAGTACTCAGCCCCTGGTGTTTTGTTATAGGAACCCAAGGCAGCATATTACATCTACTTACCAGTCCAAATTATGTTATTTCTTGCTTTGAATGATAGCAAAATAAAAAGTCTAAAAACATCTTGGAATGAGTTTTCATAAGAATACATGTTTTCATGAGTTTCTTCCAACAAGAATAGAGTGGTGGGAAGGAATGGGTCTATTTCACCCACCGAAGCAATGTTAACTCTGGAGGAAAATACCTCCACCGTCTTTAACACACAGGACATGAGTCAACCCAAGTCAGTGAGGCTTGATAGGGGAGAAACAAAGGAAAGGAGCTTTATAATCGAATAAAAGAACTGCTGTCTTAATTACTTTTCAATTGCTGTGACAAAACACCATGACTAAAGCAACATATAGAAAAATCATTTATTGAGGTTTACAGTGTCAGAGGGTGAATCCGTGGCCATCGTGGAGAGGAGCATGGTAGCAGGCAGGCAGGCAGGCAGGCAGGCAGGCAGGCAGGCATGGCGCTGGAGCAGTAGCTGGGTCCAAAAACAAGCTGACTGGGAATGGCTTGGGCTTTTGAAACTTCAAAGTCCATTCCCGTTAACGCATCTCCTCTAACAAAGCCACATGTTCTAACCCTACCCAAACAGTTCCATCAACCAGGGACCAAGTGTTCAAACATACAAGCCTATGGGAGCCATTCTCATGTAAACTGCTATGGAGATAGAGCTAGGACTTCATGCAAGCCAAAGCAGATGCCGTTCAGCAGAAAGAGAGCTCCTTGGATCCGTAAAGGATCAGCCAAAGTCCTCGGCTACCTGGAAAGGCAAACCTGGAGGGGAGAGAAACAACTTGAGAAGCCAGCTCAGCCTTCTGTGTCTTGACTCCCTCACTTCCTTCCCCTGCAAGTTGAAATACATTCTTCTATATTTCATAAAAATCCCACATGGATTACATGGATCAACATATATGAAACAAGTTCAGATTGAAGGGGATTGGAAGGAGCTTTCCCTGGAGATGTCATGGGATCGGGAGTTTGCTCATGTTGTCCACAGCTAGAACATTCCTAAGGACAAGGGAGAGGATGGAAAGGCTGGGCAGTGACTGTAGGATTGGTAATGCCAAAGGAAGAAGCTAAGGTCATATGGATTTTTTGCGTAGAGCTGAGGGGATTTGCTAAGCAGGGAAGGGTATTTGAGGAATGAGAGAAAAAAATGCATGTCATGGTAGAGTTGGATATTTTGTTCTAGGTGAGAGGGTGAGCGGGGAACACTGGGGGCTCCTCAGAATGAGATAAGGCCATGAGTTTGGTTTTGGACAATTCTCATAACCGCATCAGCCAACGTGTTCCTCCCCCAGCCTCAGACAGCTGACAGACCCTCCCAACCAGGAGCAAGAGGTATAAGTTCAGCCACTGCCTCACCATTGCTTGTCTCCCTTATGGCTGGGTTGACTTCACTGGGACCTTGCCTTCAGACTCTTCTGGGACAGAGCTGTTGCCTGGCTCTGAAATTTCTTATTCATATGGCAACACTTATATGGCTTCGTACACACAGCCTTGTACATGATCTCACAGGGTCCTCACAAAAGAGCCGTAACTCCTCCCTCTTTGCAGCCGAGGGACCTGAGGCACAGAGAGCTCCGATGGCGCATCAGGGACATCTCACTGAGGGTTGCTTGTATAAGGAAAGGAGAACTATGGCTCAGAGCATTGGGGGCTGCAATCCATGCTTGTCTGCTCTCTGCCTCTTAGCCCCATGGAAAGGTAGAGGTGTGGCAGAATGGCACAGTGGCCAAACTGCTCACCTTATAGCCACCAGGAAGGGATGGAAGAGTCAAAGACGCAGTGTGCCCTTCAGAGATACATCTCCCGTGGTCTGCCTCCCCTAGACCCCATCTTCTCATTCCTCCCAATAAACCCATCAATCCGTGAGCCCATTAAGGGATTGATACACTGAAGAAATCAGGACGCTCATGATCCAGACACTTCCCAGCTCTGAACATTGCACTTGGCATATGAACTTAAGGTGGTATTTTATATGTAAACCATAACAATGATTATGATGGTTTAACTTGTGGGTGGGGTGAGGATGGAATCTGCCCTTGCCCATAATAGACATGTACTCTCATGATGGTTAAACTTCTCTGTGTGTGCAGATGTGTGTGTGTGTGTGTATGTGTGCACGCGCGTGCGCATGTGTGTGTTATGTACATGTGTATGCAGATGTGTGTGTATGTACATGTGTATGCAGATGTGTGTGTATGTACATGTGTATGCAGATGTGTGTGTATGTGCATGTGTATGCAGGGAGGGGTGTGTGTATGTGCATGTGTGTGCAGATGTGTATGTATGTACATGTGTACATGTGTATGCAGATGTGTGTGTATGTACATGTGTATGCAGATGTGTGTGTATGTGCATGTGTATGCAGGGAGGGGTGTGTATATGTGCATGTGTGTGCAGATGTGTGTGTATGTACATGTGTATGCAGGTGTGTGTATGTGCATGTTTGTGTACACGGGTGTGTATATGTGCATGTGTGTGCAGGGGTGTGTGTATGTGCATGTGTGTGTGTGTGTGTGTGTGTGTGTGTGTGTGTGTGTAAGTACACATGTTGAGACCAGAGGAAAGAATCAAGCATTGCTCCTCAAGTGCCATCCGCTAGCTTTAGTTTGTTTGTTTGGTTGGTTGGTTGGTTGGTTGGTTTGTGGTTTTCTTTCTAGGCAGGGTCTCTCACTGGCCTAGAGCTTGCCAGGTGGGCTAAACTGCCTGGCCAGTGTGCCCTGAGAATCCTCCTGTCTCTGACTCCTCGGGGCAGAGATTATTAGAATAGTCCACCACACCATTTTTGTTGATGAGTGTTCTGGGACTCTAACTTGGGTCCTTATGCTTCCAAGATCAATGTGTTAGCAACAACCCTTCCTCGGGCTCTGCAGGTTTAGCATTTGTATCCTTCATATGGATGCTTTCAGTGGCTCCAGAGTATCTAGGGTCATCAGCACACGTAGCATAAGGGCCGCCTTCCCAAAGGTCCAGAATTTAAGCAACACACATATCTTGGATAAGCTAAAAACCCCACAGCAGTTGATATGTGTTATCTCTCCTGAGCAGGTAACATTTTCAGCATAAACTTGTCAGCTGGGGGGCAGGGGAGTGATGAAGCCAGAGTTCAACTCCCAGGCAACCCAAAATAAAAAGCCCGCATCTCAAATTATTAAAAAATAATTTTTATTTCATCCAAAGCGAAGCTAAATCCAAGTCTGCAATGCAAAATGTATTGTAGAGGCAAGACAACCTAATGGCATTCGATCTGTGCTTAGACGCAAGCGCTGGGCATGTGCAGGTCGGTGCCTCCTGGAGGCTCCCACGGCCCACCACTGTATTGCCTATAAAGTTAGATAGGAAAATTGACTATGGGTACTGTTATCCAAGCCAGAGGAATAAACCATGCATAAGATAGTCAAAAGCACTGCACATCCAGTGGGAGATGGGAGAGCAGGGACTCCAACCTGGGACAAAATAAAATGTAGCAAGCTAGAGGACTTCCCCACAAATCCCTCATTTGGGCATCCTTGCCCCAGCCCTCCGCTGGCAGTCATCTGTCACCCTGACATGGAGTCACCCAGTAGAATCCAGGAGCATAGCCATTCATTTATGTCTCTTAACCTTTCTTCGGTCTCCAGTTCAGGCTACTGAAGATGCAGAGCCCCACCCCCACCCCCTTCATCCCACATCACCCCTTGCATGCACAGCCCACCCTCTTCTGTCATGCCTCTGCACCCGCAGACTGACTAGGCACGCCTTTCCACCTCCCACACACCACAAGCACTCCACACAAGTGCACCCTCACCTCCCACCAGCTGAAGGATGCTCTTGCCTCCCTGGCTCCACAGAAGCTAGTCCGTCAGATACGTGACATTCTGCTGCCCTCCTGTCTGTCATTCTCCTGGGCCTTCCACACTGCAGGTTGATTCCAGTTTCCTTCTGCTTAGTTTCTACACCAAGGGATCTGAGCCCTCGAGGGCAGAAGTTTATTTGGAAGTCAAGGGTAAGGTACTTGTGCTTTGTCTTTGGTCTCACTGACATCAAGGTCAACACAACTGCATGGGTCCAGGTTTCCCCAAAGTCGTATGAGAGGTGCTGTAGCCCACTGGCACAGGGACCAACCTCAGCAACCCTGAGATCGTTATTTGAAGACTTGCCCGTCAGAGGGTCTGGCTAGGGGAAATGGCTTTGCAAATATACATTCTAACACAATCCGTGGTAATGCCTGCACAGGCATGCCGCTAGCACTAGGACCAGACATTCTTTGTTAAGAGGACTGAGATTTGTGCTCTTAATCCCTATCCATTAAACGCTAGTATTTATCACAGGCATTGGGGCAACAACAATATAAAAAAGTGCTCCCATAGTCCCAGGTACCTCCATCAAAAAAAAAAAAAAAAAAAGAACTGGGGACAAAGATGCTTTAAGCATCTGAGTCACGATGCCTAAGGTTGCAAAAGGAAGAAGAATGAGGCATATGCATGTTACTGGGATGCAAACCAGAGATGAGGACAGGACAGATGTGGAACATTCTCGCCGGTTATTAGCCTTGTTTCCCAATGCCTTTCCAAGCCAGGCAAAAAAAACAAAAAACACAAAAACCTCACCAAGCCTCACTGCAGTCCTGTGAGGTAGGTATTATTTCACCCTTAGGGTAGATGGGAGAAGCTGCAAGGGCTGCCTGTAAGTTGACAGTGAGCAGGAAGGTGGGAAGGGAGAGTCCCTCCCTCTCTTCTGCTCTATGCCTTGGCTTCCTCTCAGGAAAGCAAGAAGAACCCCCAACACTTGGCCTCTTCCAGTGTTCGGGGAGAAAGCAGTTTTACATGAAGGCAGCTGGAAGTTTCCTGAATGGCTGGAGGCTCAGGTGCCATGTTTGTTCTCAGAGCCAGGTTACTTTAAGCAGGGTGTGGGCTCCCACCTGTCATACCAGCACTGCGGCAATGGAGGCAGGAGATTGGGAGTTCAAGGCCAGTCTTGGCTACATAGGGAGGTGGAGGCCCGCATGGGCCACACATGAGACTCTGCTCAAATAAATATTTAAAAAGCAGGAAATGGGCAATTTTTACCCAGCTCACAATGAGTTCTGGGTAAAGAAGAATGGGAAGAGAAGAGGCAACCCCAAGAGCCCCTTGGCTTGGGCAACAGACACTAGCCAAAGCCACAGTCACCAACAGATCCTACTGTGCCTTAATCTCCCCCAACTTCCATTTGGGAGGAACCTTCAGCTACTCCTGGGCAGAGCCTGTAGCAGTCCTTACACCCCCCTGAAAAGAGGACTAGTCTCCATCTTCTGACATTAAGGATATCAGAAATCTGATGAGGAAGAGGGACTTTGGGTATCCCATTTCATACATCACAGGAACCCTAGCTAGCACTATGGTTTGCACATGGTCAAACCCATCTGAAGGTCCCACATCAAATGCCATCCTATCTCCATGTCAGGGACAAGAAAGGGTGCCCTCAAGTGTCATCAAGACTGCCACCAACCCCAGCTTCATGGTCTCCTCCATGGCTTTGGGGTAGGGAACTGGGGAGCCCCACCAGAGTCACACCAAGCTGTGCAATTAATTCAGGGAGTGTGAGCCAAAAGAAAAAGGGCTCAGAACCAGGACTCGAGGAACTAAGGCACAATCTATCCCCACACTCAGGGGGTGTGCAAGCCGACTCTGCCAGAAGTCAAGAGAAGGTGTGAGTACCTTCTCCCAGCTCCTCCGCAGCCTCAGGCTGGGTGAGGAGTTAGCCCAGCTGGGCAAAAAGAAGCTAGAAAAGCCAAGGGCCTTCTCATCTGGAAACAAGGGTCCCTGAGGCAAAGGCAGACCCAGAGCTGGGAGGCCAGGAGCAGGGGAAGGCCAGGCATGCTGGATGGACACAGAAGGAGCAAGGGTATGGGATGACAAGTCCTAGGAAAGCATCCCTCAGGGAAGGTGGCAATGCCAGCTGTTTCAAGGGAAGGGAAGAAGTGTGGAAAACTGAGCTCCGGAAGTATCAGGGTGGCATGGTCCTGCCATGCCAAGGATAAGGGCCGTCAGTCTTGTAGGGCTGGGGTAGACATTCCTAAGGCTGGGAGACCAGGGGCACTGTTCTCCTACCTCTGAACCCAAAGAGCAAAGCCAGTATAGCTGCAAATAGCACCCCAGTGCTCCAGGAGGGTGGAGGCTGCCCCCTCCCCACAAGCCTCCTCAGTAGCTGCAGCCCAGAGAGCAAAGACAGGCTAGGTAGGCAGCAGGAGGAGGCTGGTCAGGGAGCCAGGACAGTGTGGGCAGGTGTTCTAGGGTAGGGGAAAGAGACGTCCTCTCTAAAGGAACTTCCAGAAGCCTGATATTCTTCAAAGCCCAGCTTGCCTCTCACAACTGGCCCAACCACCCCAGAAGACACCATTCTAGACTTCTTGTGCATTCCTAGCTTCTGAAGTGGTCACCCTCTACCCATCTCCAAACCCCAGCTTTGGAAGCAGCCCTCACTGATCACCCCGATTTCCTGGTGAAAGGTCAGAAGGAAAACTGAGGAGAAAGCAAGGCTTCACAGAGGGGAAATCTAAAGGAGACCCTATGTGCCCAGGATCCGGGACCAAACCTTCCACACCACTCCAGCCCCTCCCTTCCCTGTCTTCAATCTCCTGTAGGCTTCCTCCCCCAGTCAACCAACCCTTGTCCCTAGGAAGCCCTGGCTGGGGAGAGAATGGCAGCTGGGCAGGGCCAGGTCCTTCCTGCTCAGAAAGAACAGTTTGGGCCAAGCAGCACACATCTCAGATAGGACTCGGCATCAGGATCACCATCAGAAAGCGAGGCTCCCTGCCCTGCTTGGCCCGAGCAGGGCCTCACACTTTTGTGGGTGGCTTCTCTTCTGCCTTGGAGCCAGGCAACCCGTTCTCTGTGTTGTCATTCCCAGAGGAACTCACTAGACACTCCTTCCTAGAGGGGGGAGAGGGTTGAGAGGAACAAGAGATGAAGGAGTGGGTGCATAGTTCCCTGTGCCAATCCTGCACCCTCTCCCTGGCCTTTTCTGTTCTGTTCCAGAGATAGCCTACCTTGTCACCTGTCTTGCCGAGAACACAGCTCTCTAATGTCCTTTCCCTTTCTGGTCCCTTTCTCTTGCTCTGGCCCTTCCAAGATTCCTCACCTGCTGCTTTAAAGACACCTTGATGCTGTTCCAGAAAATTCTGGGCCAGGCTCATACCCTCTCTACCTGTCCATCCTTCTCCTCCTTCTAGTGAGAAAATAGACTGAATCCAAGACCTCACACATGCTAGGCAAGCCCTGTATCAGTTAGCAACATCCCTGACCCTAGATGCCTATTGCCAAAACTGAACTTATCTTAGGACTTCCTAGGAGGTCATGTCACCCTTTGGGGTTTTAGTTTAGTCTCATTTAGGTTTAGCTTATGAAAACAGGGCCTCACAGTGTAGACAAGGCTGGTCTTGAACTCAAGGGGATCCTTCTAAGTGTGACTCTCAACCACTGGGATGGCAGGCACAAGCCTCCCCCAACTGAATTATCAGAATTTCTCCTCTCCCTAAAAGAGTCCCTCCATTCTAGAGTCTCTATGCGTGAACTCACATTTTCTATGATAGAAATGAAAATATAGAGGCTTCCCAAATCTGATGGTAGGTTTTAAGGCAGGTGGTACAAATGGGAAGAGAGAGGTTAATGGGACAGGAGGGGAAAAGATAGCCAGAGGAGGAAGATCAGGTGGAGAGAGGTTGGGAGAGAGCCAGGAGATGGTGCAAGGGCTGCAGAGATTGGAAAGGCCAGCGGTGGCATCAGAAGACATTGGAGAATGAAGAGGCAGAGAGGACACTGCAGACCGGTAGGGGTTAATGGATGTAGAGTAAGGACCACCAGGGAGCATGGGAGAGAGGGCCACCAGGGAGCACGGAGTTGAGGGCGAGTTAACTCACTTCTTCTCTCGGGTCTTCTTCAGGATGAAGGTGATGAGCTTCTTCAGTAGCAGGATGCAAACGAGAAGTCCAATGACCCCGCCCACCACAGCCAGGATGATGAGAGTCACCGTGTTGTCCACTTCTTCCACTGGGGGGAGGGGCAGAACACAAGGTGCAAAACTGACCACCCTGCCTCCAGACCATGACCCTCTCAGGTCAACAAAGACCGAAGAGGCAATGGCATCTATTTCTTTCACCCCTCCCAACACCTCTTCCCCTAGACTCATGCACACATTGGGGAATAAATCAGAGACCCACAGCTCCTAGCTTTGAGCTGCAAGCTCACTCCTCAGCTTGCCTCCCTTCTTCCTCTCCCACTGCTTCCAGACAACCCGCTCTGTCACCCTTCCCAGCAAGGCCGTCCCTGGCCACTCTATGAACCCTCCCTGCTCCTCCTGTTGCTTTAACTCCTACATACAGCACTGCTCTTGGTTTAATTGTGTTGATCCCTCAGCTAGCAAAGCTCCCATTCTTGTCACACTGGGTCCTCAGCATGTAATGGACGGGTGAAACACTCTATAAATGGAGGAGAGGAGAGCCACCTGGGAGGGTCCACGGAGCTAACTCAGAGCCTGGCACCCAGAAACACTCTGACAGCATTGTTCCCTTTCCCCTCTCCTCCTACAAAAAGTAGCCACTGAGGAACAGAGAGCAGGAATCTAGACAGATAAAAAGAGGTGACGCCATGTGCAGTTCTAATACCAGACTCAGGCTCTAATAAAGTGTGTCTGGATACCCTTGAAATAACCCAAATTCAACTCCCGCTGTTCCATCTCCAGGGGTTCCTTGATATGGTCATGGGGGTGGGGGGGCATGCAGAAGGCATCAAATTCCAAGATCCTCAGTTGCAAGCTGCCCAACCTAACTTCTCCCCTATTTATCCCTCTGCTTCCCTGACTACCTCCATGGAGTAAAGGCATGTGCTTAATCTGGCTCCTTCAGTGCCATCACTGCTTGACTGACCCACCTGTGTCCAATTCCACCTGTGTGGAAGGGCCACACCTCATTCTAGCTCTTTGGAAAGCACCTGCTATTCATTTGGGGCTATCCGTCTGCTTGTCTAACTCTGAACTACACACTCCTCAAAAACAAAACAAAAACCACTGTGTACCAGTCACAGCATTGTTTACAAGACCTGACAACCATCCGACACTTGCTAACCCAGAACACAAAACCAGCAAGAATCCATCTACATGGAGAGAGTCTAATGCTGCTGAACACTCCCAGCTAGCTCCTCGGCCCTTCACGACCATCCTGACTAAAGGATATTATGGACTAGGAAATAGAGGCCCAAAGATGCTTAATGCTATCCACAAGCCACTACGTAGATGACGTTTTTCTAGCTTCCAGATGCACCTGCAGTAACTCTTGCAAGTGTAAAGAGAAAATCACCAGCATGGTCATTTTGCCACACTGACGGGAACCCCAAGTTCTTTCTACCCTACCCCCTCACCCCTGCCCCCACTACATACGTTTATCAACCACTTGGAGGAAGATGGTGGCAGAGTTGTTCAAGTCCTTCTCCTTGGGGTTCCTCACGAAACAGGTGTATCTGCCCGTGTCACTGAACTCCAGGTCGCTCAAGAGGATGGAGATATTATTCGTCTTCTCCTTGGTGGAGCCCTCTAGGGTGATTCGATCATCGTCCTTCACTCTCACCTTAGGGTCAGACTTATCATTCTTCACGATCCCGTCGATGAGCTGGGGCAGGGAAAGATCACCCCAAAGAGCAGTCAAGTGTCATGGCACCATTCCGTGGACGCCACCCAGGACCATGTACCCAGAAAGGCCCTTCATCTTCCTCTGCTCTCTCTGACAATGGCTATATCTCTGCCTGACCTGGATTCTGCCCTGTTTCAAACTAAACCTGTGTTCTTTCCTTCAGGACTCCCTGGAACACACCCCACCAGCTGCTGTTTTCCTTTTATTTTTGTTTTTGTTTTTGCACAGTGCCTCTGCAAAGACACATACACACTCGGGCCCCGCCCAGCCTTCCCTTTTTACTCTCACTCTGGATCTTCTACTCCACCCAATCCTGCCCTTTAGTCGGCACCTGGATTAATACTATAGCTCTTCAGTATCCTCTAAAGCTAGTGTCTCTTGGGGCTTTCACAGTTACTCTGGGAGAAGAATTCCTGCCAGACAGAACCCCTGCCTCTGTGACCTGCTAACCCCACTGCTCCATTCTTGCCCTCTCTCCTCTCCTCCCATGCATCCCTAGGCCACTGTTTGTTCCCGTTCTCCAGGCCTTTGGACGGATTCTTTCTCATGATTGTTAAGCTATTAATTTTTCTGAAAATATCCAAGTTGCAGGGTTCCCTCAAGAAAAGACAACAGAGTTCAGTCAAAATTTTAACAGACCCTAAATTCTGGCATCACCATCAGAACCATCCTCCTGCCTGAACTCCAGAGAAAGAGTATCAAAAGGTGGGTTCTTGGGATCCTCAGAAGAGACCAAAGCTTGGGCTTGAAGGCACCCATGGGCAAGGGAAAGACAGTGGGAGACATGAGCACCCCACTTACAATCCTGGATGTTTCGCTGTTATTGTAGGACCATTTGAAGTAGAGGTTCTCAAAGCCATAACAGCTGGAGAAGGTGCAGGGCAGCAGGATCGATGAGCCGTTAATAGCGTAGATGGTGGTGGCCTTTCCCACAGATACCTCCAATGACAGGTACATGGGGAGCAGGAAGAGACCTGTACAGGGGACAAGGTCTCCTTTAATAAAATCCCTCGGGAAGCTCTGGAAGGGCACCCTCAGCCAAGGAAGGGGAGCTTTGTCAGATGAAAGGCCTTTGACATCCTCAGGACGGGAAGGTGGTTCTCTAATACAGAATCTACAAGGCCTGGAGCACGCATTTCAATACCCGCTTGGCCTGAATAGAACTGAATTCTGAGCCTTCGTGGCCCATGTGGTACTCAAAATGACCACGAGGGGACACCCTAACCCAAGAAAAGGAAGGACCTAGTAGTTTGTGGGGTGTTTTTTTTTCTTTTCTCCCCTCCTCCTCTCGCACACCCCACTCCTGAACTTGTAACTCCACCCCTCCACCTGGGTAGAGGGCAGCACCTGTAGGGGCCAGGAAGGTAGCAGAACTCCCCCTGTCACCTGCACCCAGGAGACTTTCCTAGGTCGGGGCTCACCCCTGGTGATGTTTGAGGGTTTCAAGTGGGAGTCAGAGCCTTGTCAGGTGGAAAGGCCCGATCGCCGCAGTCCCTATCATGGAGCTAGGGGCCAGAAACACTACAGGGCTGGACAGCGTCCCCGACTACACAAGGGGATCCGGAGGAGAGAAGGATGACTACCCAGCCCTCCAGAATGGAACCGTGACGGCGGCCGCGGGGGACACAGACTGCTAGCAGCGAGGACGCAGGAAAGCAATTGCACCCTATGGCCCAGCGCAGCTCTCTGCAGAGGCCATTTGTATCAAGTGAAGGCACTCTGCAGGATGCGGGACCTAGGGGTGGCCTGAACCCTCCGGATTCGGCGAAGCGCAGCCTTCCCATCACCCTGAATCCACACTCCGCACCCTTGCCTCAGAAATCACAGTGACACCCCCACGGTCGCCTCAGCCCCCTCCACAGGACATCCCTTTGGCCCCCCAGGACATCCCTCTGCCCCCCACACTCCTTCCACAGTACATCCCTCTGCCTCAGGAGGCGTTGCCTTCCTAAGTCCTCCTCCTAAGCGCTCTTAAAGAATCTAACCCTCCTCTTTCCTGCACATTCCTTAGGGAAACTGCATTGCCTCAAGGTCGTTCCACACTGAAGGAGAGCTACACTGAACTCATACCTTTCTTTGCCAGTAGGGGAAATGAGCACTCACCCCCATCTTAATTCTCAGGAAAGTCGTTTGTTGTCTAACTTAATTCCCTCGTGCTGCATCATAAATCAATTTCCTTTTGTTTTGCCCACAAGAGGCAATGACCAAGCTACTGAGTGACAGGAGAGACAGACAAGGCAATCAAAGGAGTGCTGGTGACCCAGCTCCTGTTCTCAAGGTCTCTTCACCTCCCTTGTGTCTCCTCTGCTTCTGGTTGCTACACACACACACACACACACACACACACACACACACACACCAGGTCAGAAATTGCACCCTATGGCCCAGTAACCCAGTCCTGACTCCTGCCATGTCTGTGATGCCAATAGGCAGATATTGATGAGGCATTTACTGTGTGCCTGGCGCCTTCCAGCCTCTGCCTCCCCCATTATATCTAAAATTATAGAACATACTGGAGAGGAAGCTACGCCTATGGAAGTCAGCGACTCCCTTAAGGTCAAAGAGGGAGACAGAAACCCCTCCTCACATGCTAAAATAGGTGCATTGGCTCACTGTGGTTCCAGCTCTTGCTAGATTACCTCAATTTGCAACTCGTGTGTGTGTGTGTGTGTGTGTGTGTGTGTGTGTGTGTGTGATATGTGGTGTGTGTGTGTTATGATGTGTGTGTGTGATATGTGGTGTGTGTGTATGTGTGTGTGTTTGTGTGTGTGTGTGTGTGTGAGAGAGAGAGAGAGAGATGTGGTGTGTGTGTGTGTGTGTGTGTGTGTGTGTGTGTGTGTGTGTGTGTGTAAAACTATTGCAGTGGATTTCCATGCTGAGGACAGGTTTTCAACTGGGAACAGGCATCGGCAAGTGTGGGTTGGCCCTGGAACTCTGTGAGTCTTCAGAACTGGCCTCTCCCTGTAGCTCCCAGGGAATAGTGTGGGTTCAGACCACAACTTAAGAATAACTGTGCTAAAGGGCTCCCACACAATCACCCCCACTTCTAATAGGATACTAAATGGCTGGTGCACTATTTATCCTTTTATAGATGATAAAGTTGAGGCTCAGAGAGGTTAAATGATTTTCCTGCATCCACACAGCAAATAGACCCTTTGGAGCTCAGTACTTACTATATATGATAGCATGGGTATATTTTATAGACTATGCTCATTTCATCTGTACCCCATTAGGTTGTTATTCCTTTTATTCCCAATAAGTGCCTCGAAGAAATAAAGATGTAAAGGCCACACATACCCAAGAAGTAAGGATGCAGCACTCAAAAATAGATCTCCTTTCCCCAAGAGCCATTCTGATGGGGGTCAGAGCTCCCTGGAGTTCCTGGTCCTTCTTTTATCTCTGCTGTCCTCTATCCCAACTCCCCTCTCCTCCTCCCCCACCCCGAGGTCTAGGAACAGGAACAGTCATAAGTGCCCACTGTCCAGCCTCAAGCCAACGGTAGAGAATAGGAGCCTGAAGCTTTGCTTTCATGCCTCCCAACAGTCCCCTAGGCCCAGAACCAGGATGCAGAGCAGAAATCAAGGACACACAGCCGGAACCAGGATGCAGAGAAGACACAAAAGAAAGGCAGCTTCTGGGGTGCAGAGTTGGCTTAATGAGTCACATAGATTGATATGTCAGTGCGAGGATCTGAGTTCAAATTCCCAGCACCCCTGTAAAAGCCAGTATGTAACATAAGGCATCAATAACTTCCAGTGCTAGCATAGAGAGGTGGGTGACAGAGACAGGAGGATTCCTGGAAGCTTGTGAGCTGGCAAGCCTGGTAGATACAACCAGGGAAACAACAGAGAGATACTGCCTCAAATGAGGTGGAAGGCAAGGATCAGGGGTGTACTCTGACCTCCATGGACAAACTGCTGCGTGTCCACATTCACACATGAAAACATAAACACACCTCTACCTTTACAAAGAAAAAGGAGGAGGAGGAGGAGGAGGAGGAGGAGGAGGAGGAGGAGGAGGAGGAGGAGGAGGAGGAGGAGGAGAAGGAGAAGGAGAAGGAGAAGGAGAAGGAGAAGGAGAAGGAGAAGGAGAAGGAGAAGGAGAAGGAGAAGGAGAAGGAGAAGGAGAAGGAGAAGGAGAAGGAGAAGGAGAAGGAGAAGGAGAAGGAGAAGGAGAAGGAGAAGGAGAAGGAGAAGGAGAAGGAGAAGGAGAAGAAGAAGAAGAAGAAGAAGAAGAAGAAGAAGAAGAAGAAGAAGAAGAAGAAGAAGAAGAAGAAGAAGAAGAAGAAGAAGAAGAAGAAGAAGAAAAGAAGAAGCTTTCTAAACTGGGTGTGGTGACTCACACCTGGAATCCCAGAACGCAGCTAGTCGGGAGGATAGCTGCAGCGCTGAGACCAGCTTCTGCTGCAGTGTGAGACTCTGTCTCAAAAAATCAAAGGGAGGGAGGAGGTTGCAAGCTCCCTGGTAATTCCTCTGACCTGGGAGCTAGGGTCCTGGTGAAGATGGGGGAGAGGGGGACTCTCCAAAGGCCAAATTCCTTCTTCCCAAGTCCAGCTTTTCCAGAGCACAGAAGCACTTCATGGGGAAGATGGCGATTTGTTTGCTTTTGAGATAGAGTCATATGGGCCAGACTAGAACCTGCTATGCAAGCAAGGATGACCTTGAATTTCTTGCCTTCCACCTCCACCTCCACCTCCTGGGATGCTGGGATTACAAGCCAGTGTCTCCCGCACCTGGTTTGAGAAAATGCCTTTGATTGCTTTAAATAGATAAAAGTGGAAAAGAGCAGGGGAAAATAAAGTTCAGAAGGAAGAATACTATTTCTTTAAGTTCTGGCTCACCGCACAGTGCGCATTTCTGCTTGATGCGGGTGACTTAACTCTATCTAATACAATGAGGACTCTGAGTGGTGCACTGCCACGTCCTCACTAGCCTGGAGGGGATAAAAGAAACCGCAGCCATGATTTTCACAGAGTCATCCCTGCCCAGGTGGAAACCTGGGAGACAGTAGGCAAGCCTGGATGCTTCTGCAGCACACAAGCCCACCCAGCCAGGCATGCTTGGCGCACAAGTTCCGGTGAGGCTGAGCCTGGGAGGGAGGAGCATGGGTCATGATCCACTAACAGGTCCCTGCAGGGCTACTTCAGCAGGTTGGCCAAAGCTGGAACGGACTGGTCAGCAGGTCCCAGTCTGCCTGCTGACCTTGACAAAGTCAGAGATGCCACATCCTACAGGCTCCTCCCCAGAGCAGTGCAGGGATAGCTATAAACTTTCCTACTTCCCAAGCTTGGTGGGAAGCCAAAACATGAGGCTGTATAAAACACATGAAGGACTTCGGTAAGGGAGCAGCCTTGAGGAGAGGATATTGTTTCAAAGAGGTGAGGGGGACAAGGCTGTCCACATACCAGCATTGGATATAACCAGGGCGCCACTAGTTTTTCTTAAAGACTACTGTGTCAGCCAAGACTTTCTCCCAGCTACTCACGCATTGATTTATTCCTTCACCCTCTACCACATCTTGGATTATTTCCATGTGGCTATTTCCCTATGTAAAGGACTTTCTTGCTTTGCCCTGAAGTCACCTCCTTAGAATGCTAGCATGGGCCTTAGGTCTGTCTGTGAGTTGGGCCTTCTTCTGGCACTGTGGGATCCATGAAGTCTCTGTCAGAGTCCTGTGAAGTTCCATCCCATTCTCACAGCTTGGCTTTTCCTAAGTCATTTACCCACCCTCAGCAGCCATCTTCAGAAATTCCTAGCTCCTGCCATCCTGCTGGGACTTTGTCCAGGGAGAAAGATAGACTCACAAGTTGTACTAAAGTTTTTGAAAAGCATTTGGGGCTGTGGACATGACTCAGTAAGGGAAGCGTTTACTAGCAAATGTGAGTTCAGTTCCCAGAAACCTTGTGGTGGGTATGGCTTTGTAACTCCAGAACTGAGAAGGCAGAGACTGGAGTTTGTCTTGGGCTCACGAGTCAGCCAGTCTCGTCTGCTCATGCAGAAGCTCTGGGTCAAATGATATCACTTGTCTCACCTGAGGGATGGCAACCAGGGTCAACTTCTGGCCTGCACACACATGTACACACACACACACACACACACACACACACAAAGCATTCTGAACATGGCTATACTATGAAATATTCACACCAGCAAGAATCCAATGGCTACTACCATCCATTTCAAGGTTGATCCCAGGTTGGAAGCATCCCACCATCTTTCCCATAACCGGAAAACAGCCACACCCAGGCAGGGCAGGGGGTAGAAGGAGAGCGGAATGGTGCTTGCTCTAAGTTTAGCTCCAAGGACTTGCGAGGCATGTGGAACAGAGGCTCAGCTGAGACTCTCTGGCCCCAGGGAGGAAGAATGGCTCAGAGTTGGAGCTCTGAAGAAAAAAGTGGGCCGAGGGCATGAGAGAAGGACCCCTCCTGGGAGAGAGGCCCCGGGGGCCTGGGGGAAAGGGGCTGGGCCAGGCAAGGCTCCTGGGTCCTATGGCAAAGGAAAGCTTTCTGCTCCCTCACCCTAGGCAACCTGCCTACCTGCTTCCTGCCCACCCCCATGAGCTTTGCCAGGATAGAAGCATACCCCTGAGACTGCACTGGATCAGAGAAACCAGCCTTACAAACAAGTCCAAACAGTGGGTCTGGTGCTCTTTTTAAAGGCCTCTGGGCAGCAGTGTTGGCCCACTGCAGGCATGGAGACCCCCAAGGAGCAGCCATAGGGCGAGGTGATCCCATTAGGAGGCAGCCAGTCATAGGGGCTTAGTTCCTGCAAGGCTGCCTTCTGCAGATCCAAGAGTTAATCATCTTTTCCAGATGCAGGCTGGCCCCTACCCCTCCTCCCCTCTTCTCCAGGATCTCCCGGTTTAGCCTTGCTGGTTTCTTCCTCTGAGTGGGACTCAACACCCTCTCCTTAATTGTGTGCTCATTAAACAAGCCCTTAATAAATACACACCAGGGGAGAGAGGGTTGTGCAACACAGCGCCCTCGCAAGTGATAATTAAACACAGATCATGGCAATTAAGCAAATCAGGGAGCAAGGAACGGGTGGGCAGAGCAGCACACTACCAGTTACAAACCCAGGAAAAGACTGGAACCTCAGTTGCAGTGCTGTGGCCTTGCGAACTGCTTCTTGGGTTCAGAAAAAGTTATAGTGTTTGTATTTTCAAAAACAAACCAAAACAAAAAACCACTGGGGTCTCAGTCTACGAAACTGAGTTGATACGGAGAGAGGACGTCAGGGACACCATGTTGCCAACTGTAGAGCAAAGCTCTGACCACTGCTCAGACCTACCCATAGCCATCATATCCCAGGGCCTCACTCATTCTCAGGCTCTAAGCACAAGCCCCACTGACCTTCCCTCTCACCAGAGGGCCTGGATTCTGTCCCACTTGACCATCAGCTGGGCACACACCCTTAGGCAGGTTACCATCCCTCTCTGGGCTATACATTACTCACTCTTTGCAACGCTCATCGCTCATCGATATGGTTTTCAAACTCCCTGCCCTATTCATACCAAAGCTCTGCCCTGCTCTCCACTTACCCAACCCCACCCCAGTACCTACAGCCCTCTTGGTTGTCCACAGAAGCCTGCTTCTATGGCTATTCTAGCATGGTAAGACCTAGCCCTCCCTTGGCCAACCAAACACTGGGGTAAGGCAACCCACGACATACAGTGACTGGTTTAATGACTGCAGCTTTGGTGCCTCTGAGACCTCTCACCCCTACAGTGACCACAGGAGAGCCCCAGGATGATCCAAGTGTGGACTCCAGTGGAATGACACTGTACCCATCCCATGAGGAAGAGCTTTGGGCTTTAAAAGAGTCACCATGAAACCTGTACGACATCTGTATGGTATGAAACAAAACATCAGTGCCCTGTATCTGATGGCCTCGGGGAGGTAAAGCAGAGCTCAGGAGCAAAAAGAACACAGTTCCCAACACCTGATGGGTACGCAATAGGACAGATCTGCACGTGAGTTCCAGGCGCAAGAGCAGCAGTGGCTTCCTAAAAGAGGCCTGTGCCCCCTGCTTCCAGCACAGATACCTCCACCATGTGCCTGACCCAATGGGGGGTGGGGTGGGGGCAGGTGGGTTATGCTGTCAAAAACCAAACTTGACTTATATAAACAGGAAGAGGCACAGGTGCCAGAGACGGAGTCAGCTTACATTGGAAGTCAGGCTGTGTAGAAGATTACATTCTGGTCTGGACTAATAAATACCATTGCCTAATCTCTTGGAGTTTGACACTCAAAACCATCATGTGAATATTAATAGCCATAAGAGTCTATACCCTCTGTGTCCTCTGGGCCTGACTCCTCTCTCTTCCCAGCCTTCCCCAAAATGAAGAGTCAGTAGCAAGCCAAACAGGTCTTCCCAAAAGAAAAAACCCTTTAAAGGAAGAGGGACAAGGGCCTTCTGAAAAGGTGGCCTTTGAGTGGTCCTCTGGGTTCTTCTACGTCCTTTCAGCATTTGAAAGAGTGGCAATGGACACCAGAAAGGAAGAAGTGGGGAGAACCTGGCGAAGAGTTGGGAGGGAGACCCTCGTCCCCCATTGGAGCATTCCCTGCTGCCAGGGAAGCAAGCAAGTCAAAAGCACTAGGCAAGAGCAGAGCGGCAGACACCGGTACACCTGCAAACTCCCTGGAGCCCCCACACTCAAGGCAGTAGACACCCCAGCCCCCACCCCACCAACATGCCTTAACTCCGGTCTCAGGAGGATTTCCCTGCTGCAGCTCCAACACCTAGCTCCAAAAGGCATCAAAGAAAGCAAGAAACTCACTGCCCGGGTGGCAGGGGGTGGGGAAAATGCACAAGGTTCCCAGAGAGCATAGTCTTAAAGCTAAGGGTCCGGAGGAAGACCGGCATCCCAATCATTTGGTGCCACCTTGTCTAAGGCACCTCTCTTCACCTCCTTCAGGATGGGGTGGGGTTAAGAAAGAGGCGAGAGAGAGAGAAATGACAAAGCTGGGGCTATCTTACCCAAAAGCCCAGTGCCCAGCCATCTCGCCTGAGTATTGCCTCGGTTCCCAGCCCGGGACATGGTCCTGTTCTCTCCGGAGAGCTCCGGAGGCTTGGGATGGAATAGTGGGGACAGCCGGGCTCTCCGCCCGAGGTCGTCTGTGGGCCCCCGCAGCTGCCAGGGGAGCTCCGAGCTCCCGGGTCGGGGCTCCGGAAAGTTAGCCGCGAGAGAGCGAGACGAGGGGGAGACCAAGGAGGGGGAGGCGCGCCCGCCTGCCTCTTGGAGCCGGCTGCAGGAGCCTGGGCTGGAAGGGGGAGGAGGAGCCGGAGCTGAAGGGAGGACGCCGGGGCGAGCGGCACTGCGATGCGCCTCTGCTCTGGAAGCGCTCCAGCCGCAGGAGGGGCGGCGTCCCCGTCGGTTTCGCACAGTGCCGGTTGCGCCGTGGATCACGACCGTAGGGTCCAGCCTGGGCAGCCCTCTCCCTCTCCAGCCGGACGGGGATGCTGCGGCTTGGCACTGCAGGGCCAGCCCGCAGACGCCCGCATCATCCCAAGCGCCGAGCTGCCAATTAGGAGAAGAGTTCACGGGGGAGTAGAGGTGGAGCTTTTAGGTTTGTTGGAAGGCTGTTCTTGTTCCGCTCAGAGAACACGAGTAAGGGCAGCGGCTGCCTCTCCGGGGACCGCCGGGAGGACATCCGCAGCGGGCGCTGCCGCAGCCGGTGGGCGTGTGCCGGCTTGCCCGCTGCGGACGACCGGTACAGCCCTGAACCAACACGCGTCGCCTCCAGCCGCGCCGCTCATTCGCTCTGCGGATGGCTTTTAGGCTGTGGCGAACCGAGTTTCCCCTGCAAAGTCTCCTGCACGCCGCCCACCAACCCATTTCTGCACAGACTCTTTGCTTCTTAGAGGGTTGGCAGACAGTCACTTGGAGACAGCATGCTTTGCCCCCAGCGCGGGGCGGCGGGGGTGGGGAGGCAACCGTAAACACCAAGAAGGTACCCCCTCAAGACCTCTAGTCAACTACCCAAGCTACCCTCCAGGACAAATCCTCCTCACTGTCCGGAGACCAGTTAAACCTTGGAAATACACCCTCCAACCTCGCCACACCCTCTACCCATCTTCCAACCTGGAGTTCCTGATAGGCTTCAGCGCCATAAGAGACCATTGAGGTTGCATACAGAATGTTAACTGTGGGGGGGCGGAGGGGGGGAGAACCTTGTTGTTTTCTTTTGCTTCGTTGGTTGTCATGGTAGTTGAACAGCTCGGATGCCCTGTGTTTGCTACTGGAGAACTCTGAACAAAGCACACAACTTTTCTGGAGAATTCTGCGGTCTGCTGGATGGTGACCCCATGATACTTACCTCCTATGCAAAATAGCATCATCCTCAACGCTAGGCAACAGGGAGGGCAGCCCTGGGCTCCTAGGGGACCTCATGCTAGCCCATGAGTCCAGGGAACCACAGCAGGGAACACACCTCCTCTGAGTTCTAAAGGGTTCTGGGGATCCAAGAATCTAGTGTTTCCCCTAGGGGTTGCTGAGTTGGATTCCTCTTCAGTCTTCCCTCTGAAATAAGGAGTGTGCCACAGACCCAAGAAGTGGTCTACTGGCAGCTGTGTGGATAAGTTTGATAAGCAGGTGGGTGGTTCCTGAGTGGAACCCCAGTCGCTGCAGGACCAGTCACAAAAGCAAGACGACTGGGGAAGAGTCTGAAAAAAATCCCATTTAGACCCCATCTTCTAGGCCACTATGGAAAAGCCGTCAGAGGCCGAGGATGGGAGATAAACTTTACTTAATGGTCCTGAGTTGCTGTTCCTGCTGTTATTGCTGTTGTGGTGGTGGTTTGGAGACAGGAGTTCTCTGTGTAGCCCTGTAGGCCAAGCTGTCCTGGAACTCAGAGATCGCCCTGCCTCTTCTTCCCCTTCCCAAGTGCTGGGATGAAAGGTGTTCTCCACCACGCCTCTCAGACTATCCTGATTTATTACCTACATTGAGACTTGTGTGCCCTTTTTTGCACCTGTATCTTGCACCAGGCCTTTCCAACATTAGAAACAGAACTGGATGCAAAGACTCAAAGAGATAAACACGTGTTAGCACGCTTGGCAGAGCCCTGGGCACACAGGCTGAACACACAACACATCTGAGTTCAAAGAAGCCTGGGGCCCCAGAGGGGAAGCCACGTCCAGGAGAGGTTTGACCTTTGGGAGGGCCTGCCACTGTGCAAGCAAGGCCAGGCATCCAGGCTGCCTGTGTTATTTTTACAGCAGGGTCATGTTTCTCCCAGCTCTAGGCTGAGGTGAGAGGAGGTGAACCAAAGGGAAAGAAAGTGACCCCTGCCCGGAAAACAAGGAGGGAGGGGGAAGAGAACTCCAGAGATATCTTTAGACCCCGGTGGCAGAGGGAAGTGACCAGTTCCCCCCGAGTGCCCTACCCCCACACACATCTCCTAATCTCTTGCTGTTCCCTGAATGCTTTAGCTGACAGGACCCTTACTGTGCCCTCACACCTCCCAAACACACATAGAGGAATATGTGGGCCAGGGATGGAGTGTGTGTGTGTGTGTGTGTGTGTGTGTGTGTGTGTGTGTGTAGGCCAAGGTCACAGACAGAGTCCTGGGTAAATCCAGGCTTGGTGCCTCTCTGAGGCTTGGTTTCACAACTCCAGCTCCTAGCTGTTCTCTGAACACTAGCAGGGCCCCCAGCTGGGCAGAACAAGGACTTGGGAAACACAAAGCAGGAGTGGGCTGAGAGGCGATTACATCCCTAGAGCACAGCCCCCTCAGAAAGCCACTGCAATACCAGAGCTAAGGGGGTCCTTCTGAGGAGGCCAAGGGACAGGGTGGGGAAGGTCCCACTCCTCCTCCTCCCCACCTTTGGGAAACTCTTAAGGAGCCCCACCAGATCGCCTTCTCTTTCCTCCCCAAGGCCTCTAGTCATGGGAGAGCAAGTGAAATGTGCATCTCCTTCCAAGGACCTGGGTATCTGGAGGCACAGCTCCCTGGGAATGGGTGCCACACACAGGTCTGGGTGGTTTGGCTCAGAAATCCCGTGAAGTTTGCAGAGACATTGAGCTGGGATGGACCAGAGCCAAAGGGCTGTCAGGCAATCATCCACTCCTCAAGCCGGCAGAAACAGCCCAGGTTTAAGTGCAAGGAGCTGCTTCTTTGGGAATTCAGGTAGCTTAGCCCCCAAACCCTATCTGACCAGACAATGGACTCAGCAGAAAGCCCACTTCCCTAAGCCTCCTAAGGGGCTAGAATAGAGTTAGGGAGAGGAGGGGGTCCCTATTTTTGGAACAGGGGAACATCTAGAGATGTCACCAAAAGGAGTCAGGATCATAGTAATGAAGGCCTCCCAGTGGTTCTGACACCAGAAGACACTCACTAGCTCCACAGGATCACCTTCTACAGGTGACCCTGCTGGCAGATAGAAGACCTCTCCTGTCAGTTCCCAGCCAGTAGGTCAGGACCCTGCATGAGAGAATAGGGAGCCAAGAGTAGGATAAGGTCCCAAAGCTGTTTTGGGAGGTATTCTTGCTAAGGTGCAGGAACCTGGCAGGGCATCTCCTTTCTATCTCGCTCCTCCATTGTCCTTGTCTTCCGCCTTCCCTCCCTCCCCCAGAAGCCCTCACACTCTTCCCAGGACGCTGCAGGTACTGCAGGCACTTAAACAGAGTGCCACTGACTCTGAGTTCTGCAGGGAGCTGGCCCTACACCCTCACCTTATGGCTTCCTTCAGACCTTGGATCCCTACCATGAGCTGCATCTGCGTCTTGCCTGCCCTGGGCCCCCCTCCACTTGTAAACAGGGTCCCCATCTCAGACAGAGCCACTACAAGCCAGGATTCTCTGCATTTTAAAGTTAAAAGCTTGTAAGTTCTTCTGCCATTTGGGTGGGGGCCTGAGCTGATGCTGTCCTGGCCAGTATTTGGGAGCCTCTTTCTATAGCATCTGAATGTGCTCACACCCCCTTCTCCCTGCCTCACTCAGCCACTGTCTTAGCATCCACAGAAGTTTGGCAGGTGCTGAGAGAGTTAACAAGACAGCATGCACCAAACCAACCCGCAGGCAGGCACGTGGCTGAGCAGTCCAGCAAAGGATGCTGCATGGCCACCCCGGTTGAACCGGGGCTCCCAGGACATTAGTGAGTTGGTACAACGCTAAACTCTCTCTAACCCTTCCTCTTGAGGAGACATCTCTCTTTCTTCCCACCTGGCCTCACTTCCTAGGAGCTCAGGGTATAGGCAGGTAAGCTGTCACTCCCTCCACCCCCGCCCCCTTTTCCCCCCTTTCTTCGGGTTCTGTCCAAACATCCTTTCAGGCAAAGGGGGATGGGGAGCCCCAGACAGATGAGCTCATTGGAAGGAGGAGAGTAGAGGGAGGAGGGAGCCAAACCATCCCGAGCAGAGACACACTGGCCGGACAGTCCCAAGCTGGAGAGGGGTGTGTGGCCACTCCTAGAAGCAGCTGAGAGATGGGTGAGTCTTGGGCGTCTTTCTTGGGGACCACACCGGGGTGGGGACTGAAGCCCCTAGGCAGCTACCCTAACCAGCAACCCAGAGCTATGTTTAACTGCTCTCTGGGTCACCAAGTGCCCTGCCCTCTTATCAGTGGAGGAAAGGGGCTCAAGAGGCATGAGATCTGGAGGCTTTGGGAAGTTTTGTAATACATTGCAGCTGCTGTTCATCATGAAACTGTCATACCAGCTAAATGGCCACATGTGCTCCTAGAAACCAGGGCACTATCCTGCCCCTCAAATGGGTACTTGATACAAAACTACAACATTGTGTCGAATCCCAGGCAGGATACTAAGTATCCTAATCTTGTTCTCTCCACAAGCATTTCAGTTGGGGCTTGGGGGCGGGGTGTTGGGGGCTGCTAGGAGAGGAGGCATGCGAGAGGAGGAGAGAGGATGGGATGAAGAGGAGGGGAAAGGAAGAGGGGAGGTGGAAAGGAAACATTGGGGGGGGGGCAGCATCTTTCCCGGGTAGAATACAGACAGCTTTAGGAAGTAAGAGTGTGACATACTGAAGAGTCAGAGATTGGGAGAGCTTAGGCCAAGTGAATAAGGACTTCAGTGGTGACAGGAGGAGCTAGAGGCCAAGAGGGAGAAAAGGTGGCCAGCAGAGGCCGCCACCTACTCACAGAAGCAGGGAGGCAGAGCGCCAGGTCCAAATGGGACATTAGAGGCCTCTGAGAAAGGTTTGCCTCTGCTCCTTTTGACCCCTACATCACCACAAGCATTTTGAAGTTGGCCCAATTCAACCTTTCCTCCACCTGCCCCTAAGTCTTTGCCCCTCAGGGAGCCGGTCCATTGTTCTTATGCTATAAAGTGATGGCTTTGGTTTCACAGGGCCCTGGCCTTTTAATCAACTCTGCAGTTTCCTAGCCACACCCCCTTGTTTGTACACATGCTGACTACAGCAGAAATAAGAAAGGAAGGAGTATTTGGGGCGTATCTTTATGATTAGCTGGACTGATATAGATTACCTAGCCAGTGCCAGACACAGCAGGTACTTAATAAATAGTGGCTGTTCTTATAGGTCTAGCCAGCTGTCATTCAAGCCCATTGAGGTGGGACATAAAAGCTATCCCTAGTCCTACAAACAGGGCAAGCTTCAGTGGAAAGCATACTATGTGACAGGCGAGGCAGGAATGTGGCAGAGATCAGAGAGGTAAGAAGGAAAGAACTGCCCATGGGGGATGGGTGAGGACTTTCATCTTTTATGTATAGTCTTATCTGTAAAGACAGGAGAATTCACAGCCCTGGCTGGCAGGCCAGAGAAGGCAAGTTAGACTTGGCTCGATCTTTGGAAAGAAACTCCACAGAAGCACCTGGCTTCAAATTTCTCACCTTCTTCCAGCTATTTTCTCATTATGTCTAGGGGTTTGACAACACTGTCACCCCCACCCTTCTAAATTATGTAAAGAAGATATGGGTAAGGGAGTGTAAATAGGACTGGTGAGATGGCTCAGTGGGTGCCCGTGGTAAGCCTGACGATCTGAGTTCAATCCCCAAAACTCATATGGTGGAAGGAGAGAAATGACTCTTGCAAGTTGTCCTCTGACCTACACACACACACACACACACACACACACACACACACACACACAGACACACACACACACTAAATAAATAAGTGTAAAACATGGGGTACACGGGTATGGAGAAGGCCTGGGGAAGATCATGGCTGAATAGACAGATGAAGGGATTATTGTTATTTATCTCCAAGCAAGCAAGGGGTTAATCCTGCTTCTATCATGTAAGTCCTAAAGCGAGGGCTGCAAGGGCTGTGAGGCTATCTAAAGGTATGATCCGATACTTGAATCTTCTTAACAACACCTCCAAAGCTATGCTTGAATACCTTCGGGAATGGAGATCCCATTACCTCGGGAAACTCACCGTCTGCACAGCTGACCTCCACTGGATCAATAGCTGCCTCTGCCAGCCAGTCCTAGTGTTTGAGACCAGTCTGATCTGTGTGACCACAGCCTTCCCCGCTAGGTTTGCCAACAGCTGGGATACACACTTCCCTTCCTGGCTAAGCATACCATCTTCCTCTGCCCTTGTGTCCATGTAGAGAGGGGGTGGGGAACCTCTCAGTCTACTGGGATAAATGCTGAGGAAGACCTGCTTCTGGGGTTGAGATAAATGGGACTTTGCTGGGACTATATATAAGGCCCAGCAAAACCCTTCCACAGAACACCAAGTAGCCAAGGACAGTGTCCAGGCTCTGTTTGGTTCCCTTCCCCATAACACCTCCTGGACTTCCAAGGTCATTATTGCCCAAGGAAGGAAATCTACATCGCCAGGTTACCCAGTCCCCACTTCTCAGGTTCTCTATTCTCCCTCCTCCAAGTGCAGCCTCCTCCCCCATCTTAATCTGGGGTCTTTTCTGTCCTATGGGAGAATGAGGCCCTTGGCTGACTCCTCTGTATGCCATGTTACAATTCAAGATATGAGTCCTAGCTGGACACCTTGCTTCTGGGCCCCTGGAACTCTCGCCCTCTGGCGGGAGCCTCTCTTGAGAGGTGGCTGGCACCTTGGCTATGAGAAATAACTTAAACCTGGGGTGATTCAGGGTGAGACTGTGAGGAGGAGAGCAAGCCACCAGGGCTCTCTGAAAGAGTTTCTGTAATGGTCCCAGCATCAAGGACCTTTCTGAGTCCTAAGGTGACAGTGACGAAGGCCAAGAGGCACAATGGGAACTTGTCCATCTGTCATACAGCCAGGTGCCCAGTGTGCACCCACCAGGCCCTGCCCTGGGTCCCTCTCACCTAAGTGTGTGGTGGCCATCCTTCCCCTGCAAGATGGGTGGGAGAGCCATAACCTACATAGAGTGGGCATACAAGCCCGTAAAAGGCAAGCCGGGCTAGTGAGCATGGATGCAGAGGCAGAAGTAAAGAAGAGTGGTCCTTGCCATTGGGCATTGGGTCAGCCTTGGGGAAGACAGACCAGGGCTCTGACCCTGCCGTCAGCCGACCCCATGACTTCCATCCTCTGAACGTCTGCCTTGAAAACTGACCTTTAAGGGGGCATGAACCTCTTCTGTATGAACACAGGTCAGAGAAAGGGGCGAGGCAGGAGTTGGACTGCCAAGGACTGCTGTGCTGAGGTGTTCTAGGCCCAGCACTAGATGGGGGTCGCAGGAAGGGAAGAAAGGCAGTTATTTTTGCCCACTACAAGACCCTCTCTATTCTTGATTCTACATTCAGCCATAAGCCAATTCTGGTCCTCTGTTTCCCCTTTGTGACAATGAAGAGATCTGGCTGTGGTTGTAAATATCCGCGTGCCTGCTGTGTTCCTGCGGTCCAGATTCCTGTCCCACACGTGGCTATCAGGATAGTGAAGGAACAGCTTGGTTTGGTCCTCTCAGCCTGGCTGAGGAACTCAGGAAGCCAGTGATCTGACCAATCAGAGCAGGAAGTAGGGCGAGGGAAGTCTTTGCCCCCATGGCAACTTGAGCTACAATCAAAACTCTCCCATCCAACCCCAAAGACATCAAGTTAGAATAAGTACCTGAATCCCCTCCCTGCTCCTAGAAGCAAGGCAAAATCTGAACCTTCCAAGTGTCCTTAGCTGGGGACAGGAGGGAGGAGACTATTGGTGACATGCCTGGGCATCAGGAGCCCGTGTCCACCCTGAAGGCACCAGGCAGGCTCCCTGGTGCTTCTACTCAGGCTCGTGGCTCAGTTCTTCCCTTAAGAACAAAGACACCATCTCTGACCTCCTGCCCTCAGGACTCAGGAGCTCCAGGGAATAGGCACCCTTCTAAATGAAGGTCTTCTGGCTCTGTTCATGCCGACCATCTTTGGTTAACACTGCTGCTTCCTTACTGTCTCCCTTAGGTAGCATCTGTGGTCATCACGAGCATCAGGGTTACTAATCCTGAGTTCTTCCTGGAATATTCCTGACCACGAACCACCAAGGTGGGTCTTCAGGTCACCAGAGGACAGACAGAAATATGAAAAATAACTTACTACTTATAAATTTTCCTGGACATTCAGAAAGTTTAAGCCCCTAGACAGTGGAGACCCCAAATAGAAGGTTGGCCTTGGTCTTGAACATTGTTTAAACATTAAGTGTGTGTGTGTGTGTGTGTGTGTGCATGTGCGTGTGTGTGTGCATGTGTGTGTGTATGTTTATATGTAGGAGTTGATTTTCTCCTATCATGAATCCCAGGGACCAAGTTGTCGGACTTTGTGGCAAAGGAATTTAGCCACTGAGCCACCTCCCTGATTGTTGAATGTCTTAAGGCTCATTCAGCACTAGGTAAATAGGATTCAGTGGTGCAAAGGCAGATGAGACAGGGGCAGCCTGACCTCTCACCAGCCACCCTCCCCACTGAAGCTGTACAGGGGCACTCTGACCAGCTGTCATCCTCTTTCCAGAATCCAGGCATGAGAGCTGCCTGCCTAGTCAGACACTGGTAAGAACCCAGGAGCAGGAAGGATGGCTCATGCCTTATCCTCAGAGCCGTCAGCCTTGGGTGCTAGAGGCTCATCTTCATCCCAGAGGTAACCCCAAGTCTTTCTGGAAGTGGGTGCTCAGCCACCTGTCTCACAGTGCTTACCATGGAGGGCAGAGTCCTCCAGGGGGCTCGGGGCAGGTAGACTTCATTCTTCCTTGCAAAACAAGTCTTTGGGGTCTTCACACCCAGTGGTATGCATAGCACCATAGAGGAGTATCGGAGCTTCCCATCAGCAAAGCCTTCACCTACCCCAGTCTGCACCCCGGGGAAGAAAACCACACTAGAGAGATGTTCCGGGGAGACAGTGTGTTTATTGCAGCCAATAGATCCAAGCAATCTGACAAACTGCTATAGAAATCCAGCCTGCTCCCGCAGCCGGGTCACAGAAGGCAATTTGTTTAAGCTTCTCTCCCCTCCCAACCAACAGACAGGAAGTAGTCCCTAGGCCTGCATAAGCAGTTGCTATGTATGCAGCTGGGTTCTCCCCTAAAAAGCATAAAGAACATTCCATAATGAACCTTTGGTACCTGGAAACACTGAGAAGTGATTTCACCCTCCACCCCACAGTGTAACTTTTGGGGTGGGCATAGTGAGATGTTTTATATGTATATATAATATATCTCTACCTATATAGAAAGGCTATGTACAATCGCATCAGCAAGCTTCAATAAAGGAAGACATCAGCAGGAGGCACAGCAAGGCTGTCTATTCTTAAGACATATGTAGGAAAAAAGTTCTCTTAATTTGTCACCCCTTCCAACTGCACCAAGCCATTCCTATGGCCTGGGATTAACTTCTTTGGACCTGGTTGGTATTTCCACCTATCTACCTGCTTAGCCTGATCTTGTAGGTATGTAGCACTCTAACTTTCCCAAGGAGACTCACGGGGAAACGAGGACCCAATCAGCTTCTCCCATTTGATAAAGTGGGACTAGCTGATGAGTCCGCCCACAGCTGGAGGGGCAGACAGCTATTTCCAAAGCCAGTTCCAAGGCACCGCAAGGCACTTTCAGTCCTGAAATATTGTGCTTTGTTCTCATGAGCTGAATCCCGCAGGTTGGCCAGCCAGCCTTTCTTTGCAGTGGCCCTTAATTAGCAGGCAGAGGCAGAGGGGATGTGAGGAGGGGCTTCTGGGAGAGCAGGAGAGGCAGGAGAGACAGAGGACACTGTAGTGGAAGCATTCAGCCAGGAGCAGCGCTCAGAGCCTACACTGCAGCAAGAGAGCAGTTTGCTGGCATAAGCTAAGAAGCAAGCTTGAGCAATGGCTCCTGTAGGAACATCTCACAGTTTCTCACCCCATCTCACAGAAGCCAAGTTTTGTTCCCAAGCACAAGCCCAGAGACCCCGGAGGAGGGTCTAAGTGGCTCCAAAAGAAAGTGCACATGAGGACAACTACCTGGGGCAGAAATGGCTCTTGACCCAGTCCATGAGGTCCAGAGGCAGGCATTGCTTTCCCTGGACCTCATTCCGTCAGGGCAGAAAAGAAAAAGACCCCAAGAAACTTTACTTCTTTAAGGGACAGCTTAGCTGGGCGGTGGTGGAGCACGCCTTTAATCCCAGCACTTGGGAGGCAGAGGCAGAGGCAGGTGGATTTCTGAGTTCAAGGCCAACCTGGTCTACAAAGTGAGTGCCAGGACAGCCAGGGTGACACAGAGAAACCATGTCTCAAAAAAAAAAAAAAAAAAAAAAAAAAAAAAAGAAAGAAAGAAAGAAAAACAAAACACCAAAAAACCCAACCAAACAAAAAAAGAGACAGCTTATTAGTACAACCCTGTAGGGGAATCTCACAAGCAAACACTACCCACCCAGCCACCCCCAAAAGATGTTAGAAGACCGACCGCAAAAGCCAAGTCCCTTGTCTGTGCACTGTGAAAGAAGAGGGCGCATGCTAGGTGATGATAACTGGCCACTCAAAGCTGCAGAACTACATATACACCACCACCCTTGGTTTCAGCCGGCTTGGGGAGCCCACAACTCATCTCTCTACTCCTGGTTGGCTTGCTTGAAGGATGGGCAGTATCCACCTGCTCCAAGCACCCCGGTGGTCTCTCCCACTCCCATTGGCAGTGTGTTGTTTGGCAGTTAGGTACTGAGCCAAAGAGATGAGAACTTCCAGAAGGGTTAGATTCCCCTTACCCAGGAGTTCTCTGGCTGGTTATCCATCATTCCTTACTCCGTGCCCAACCTACCCAACCCCTGCACCCTTCCCAGCAGTACCTTCCCCCTTCCCTTGCACCCTCACTTTCTGAAACCCCAAATTCAAGAGTCTCATCCTTCTGACTCTCTTGTGGAAGCAGTGGCTATGGAGGTGGAAGTAGATGCACCAAAATAATAATAATAATAATAATAATAATAATAATAAATAGTAATAATAATCTTGGTCCTATAGTACCGATTTGGCAGTCCCTGACTCTGTTATGGCTTTGTAGGCACCCCTGACACCCAGCACGGTGCCTGGCATACAGCATAAACTCAGTAAATGGTGGTTGAAGTGAATTAAGCTGAACTTTCCATCGGCCACCATTGTCTCTTCGAGTGGCGCTATCTGATAAGCAGAGGCAAGTATTGGTCCCTGAGACTGTCTTAGTCCTGTCTCCTACCACATTCTTTCCCTACCCTGAACAGCTAACTCCCTGAGCTTGTGGGGGCTGAGTTCCTGGAAGGGGAGCGGGACTAGATGAACCCCACCACTACTGTGGACAAAACACATCCAAGGCTTGAGGTTCTCCCACCAGGAAGCTCTATTTATTCTAACTGAGGACCAAGGAGCCAGAACATGGGCAATGCTTTCAGCTTTTGTTGGTCACTTGGAACTTCAGTCTCCCTCTCTGCAGGAGGCTCTGTGCCAGTTCTCTGAGCATGTCCCAACGGAATACTCTCCAATTAGCCATTTCTACCCTGCCTTTCTCCTATCTCTGGACTTATAACAAGTTTCTTATAATGATAGTAAAATGTTTCTGGACTTAAGTCCCTTATAATGATAGTAAAACGGCAGTGAATGTAGGCTTCCCACAGGAGTGACTTTCTCCCGTACAAAGGGAGTTGAGTTCCGGGGTGGGGGTGGAGGTGGGGGTGGGGTGGGGGCGGGGCAGGGTTCAGAGGCTCCTTCAGCATATGCTCTCATATTTCAAGCGTTCCAGCTTTCTCTTCCATCTTGCCAAAAGCCAGGCAGAGAAACCCTGCCAAGGGCAATTCGAAAATCCCCAAACTAAAGCCACACAGGAAGTTGCCCCTATACACAGCTCTGCCCCCCCAAAACACACCCCAGTTCTGAGGCTTGATGGCTGCTGCAGAGGCCAAGGTGATCATCTTGTTTGAGAAGGCAGCCATGTGTATGCAGTGAAGCCTGCACCAGGCAGTCCCTCACAGGTCTCTTAAGGGGCAGCCCTAGGGTAGGATAGGATCCTACCTCTCGCCAGCATCCCCCACGGAGCAGCAGCCTACAGTAACCAGAGCCTCTCTGGGAGTGGCTAGTGATAGAAACGAGGCCAGAACTGAATTCTCTGGGCCAAGGCTCGCATCCAGAAATGCCTCAGCCCTATCTTTCCTTGAGTACCCTAGAAATGCACAGTCATCCCTTTAAATAGTGCTTTCACAAATGGTAGGACCCCACCTTCATCTCCAGCTGACGGCTGTTCCCTAGCCATCTTCACAAGTCATTCCCATGGTGCCTCTGGTCAGCACAGAACCCCGCCAGCACACACTCTGCTACTCCCACAGTTTAAACCGCCATCAGACCAAGTCCTAGACAAGATGGTCAGCCAACCTCTTCTCCCACTGCCCTCCCTCCCTCATCCTGTCTTTGGGACCACACAAGTCTTTCTTCCTCAAAGACTGACAGGCTAGAGCCCTTCTCTCTTCTCCCTGGGACTCCCGAATCTCAGATACCAAGGCAGTTTTCAGATGAAAGGGAGGGCGATCACCCTTGGTATAGGGGTGGGGGCATGGGAAGTGAGGCCCCAGATTGATCCTGGGGTCCTTTTCAAGAGAAGCACACCAAGAGAGAGCAGGCGGGGTCACACTGTACAGGGCAGAGAGTGAGAGGAGATAGGGCACGGGGAGGGGCTTCAGGGCAGGCTTCCAGTTACTTGGTGCCATCTTCCGCGTTGCCCTCACCATCCATCTTGCCTTCCTCTTCAGTCTTCAGGTCATCCGTGCTCAGCTTCTGCTCTTTTTTCCTCCTCACACATTTGACCACCATCAGCACCAAGATGACCACAGCCAGGAAACCCCCCACTGAGGCACCCACGATGACCGCCACCGTGGAGTCCCGCTCTGGGGGTACTAAGGGAAAGGAAGCAGAATCATAGAGCTGGAAAGGAAATTTTCTCTCTCCCCTGCTCCCCATAATAGGAGGGGATATTATTTGATTCCTCTCCATGGACAGGGCATTAGTGAAAGTCAAAGCAAACTAGACCATTGCCCCCTTCAAAAGGCCCCTCTATCCGCAGAATGGAGTGTTTAACATCGTGGACAGTAAGATCAGACTCAATCTAATTATAGAAGTTAGGAATTATGTTATCTTAAGAAATGTATGCTCTTGAAGCTCAGTTTCCTCATCCATACAATGGGCATAATTAAGGTTTTAATCGTGACTGACTTGTTCCCTTTAGAAGGAAGGCGTGGATGTCTTCCACCAGGGCAAGCACCTGAAGATGAGATGGGAGTCACAGGCTCCTTGAAGTGCCCTGAGCTAAGCTGTGGAGAACAGTGAGTGTCTCACCGAAACCCAGTCACTCTTACCTTCTAGAAGGACCTGCAGGTAGATCTTGCCGTGGCCGCGGTGGCGGTCCGGAGGGTTGGTGATGTAGCAGTTGTAAATGCCTTCGTCTTCTAGCTGCACGTTCTTTAGAGTCACTGACACGTCGTACTTACTGGGGTTCCCTGAGAACTCCACGCGGTCTCCAAACCGCTCCAGCTTCAGGTTAATGATCTTCATTCGGAACTGGAGGAACTGGGAGGGGAGGGGCGAATAGTATGAGCGCTGTGTGAGCATGCGCAAGGGGCTATGAGGCTTGTGGGGACACACCCTCTTCCTGTGCATCTTCTTTCTTAACATGGGAAGGAAGGGCATTAGACCTGGAAGGGCATTAGACCTGGAAGGGCCATCCCGCTGTGGCGACATCATAACCTCTGTATCAGACGGCCCACACAGAGTCCTCTTGGGGCCCTGTTCCAGTGCAGGACTAGGGATGGGGGTGGCGGTGGGGGTGGGGATGCGATGGGGATGGTGGGCTTCGTGCTTTGGGGCTTTTGCTTCCCTCCACTCCCTCCTCCACCAGGACTTACCATCTCCTCTGTGCAATTGTTACACTCCTGGTAAGTCCAGTTAAGAGAGAACTGCTTGTGGTTCACGGTGTAGCAGGAGTTGAAGGTACAGGGCAGGCGGGTATCGGACCCATTGAGGACACTAAGAGTGGTGGGCGCTGTGACTTCCATGCTCCGCCCCGGGGGCACTGCAGATAGAACCACAACCTGATAAGAATGCTTGGTGACAGGTGGAGGGTTGCAACCCTTCTGTAGCCAATGGGGAACAGATGGAGAGAGACAGGAGTTAAGGGGCAATAGGCTGGGCTCTTTACAGCTGTTAGGGAGGTGAAGCACATGAGGGACACCAGATGTGGTCCTTAGGAGGAGAAGAGGAACAGAACAGGTGTAGAACAGATCCATCAAATTGTCTACCAGGCCATGGACAGCCAAATGGACTCCACTTGTTCTAAGTTCATTGTGGGCAGACCCTTCACTTGCCTCTACCCACCCTGAAGCCATTTCCCTGCCAGAGGCTTCACTGGGCTTGCCTCCATTTCTCATTCTCCATCCACTCCAGATTATTTTTGCTTCAGGTTATTATTTAAGCCCATCTAGGGGAAGCGTCGTTGTCCCCATGGGGCAGGGAGCTAAACCTGGGCGAGCCTGGGAAGGCCTCGCTCTCCCTTGGCCCAGCACGAGCCACTGACTATCCCCAGGCTCACACAGATGAGAAAGAGGGCAGATGGGAAAGAAGAGGTGTCCCATAAGAAGAGGTTCATTCTGAGGACTTGCTGATCGGCCTACATGGATGCTCTCCCCTTTGGGAAATGCTGACCTAGAAACGCTATGGCGCAGAGTTGGTTCAGGTTGGCAGGTGGCAGGGGGGGAACAGAAATCCCTCGGAAGTACTGGATGAGGCACCAGACGTAGGTCAGGGCCTGGTGCTGCAACTGAGAAAAGTGCCCCCACGATACTCTGTAGAGCAGAGCTGAGGGAGCACAGGTGAGCAGCCCAGGGCCCAGCCGTTACAGAGACACGCACTGCAAAGCCATGAAAGTACTCCATAGATACCTGCAGGACTGCCTCAGACTAGCCCAGACCATAATTCCACAATTGATCATCTGCCAAGGCTGTTAAAACTTCTTTCTTAAAATTCAGCTTAGTATTAGCAGGGCAGGGGCGTGGCTCAGGGCTAGAGCAATGGCTCACATCAAAACCCCCAGCAGCGACAGTGCCATTCCGTTTACATTGTTTTGTGATATGGGGCGAGGCTTTTTTGTTTGTTTGTCTGGTTGGTTCGGTTTGGTTTTTACAACATTTAGTCTTGGAGTGTGGTGAGGAGGGATGTATCTGGCTGCCCTCCTCTGGTAGCCCAGGCTATCTTGGAACTAGCTAGATTGCTAAGAATGACCTTGAACTTCTGACCTGCCTACTTCCACTTCCAGAGTGCTGGGATTACAAGGGAGCCCCACCCCCACCCAGTTTATTCACTGCTCAGAATCAAATGTAAGCCCTCAAGTTGGTAGAGGCAGGCACTCTACCAACAGAACCACATCTCTAGCCCTCATTCATTCATGACACTAAATACACGTAAATTACCTACTGTGTGACAGGTTGTGTTTAGTCCTAGATCCTAGGACTTGTCACTAGTATGAGGCATAACCACTGTGTGGTGGGGCTTGTATTCTGGTGAGGGGGCATAAAGGGACAAGAATGAAAATAGGAACATGGCCGTCTGGAACGTTATATGACATTGGATATAAGGATAAAATATGGCAGAGGGGAGTTTAAGGGTGGCCAGGAAACAAGGCTCTGGAGAATGACATCCAGACAGCATTGAACTTGAGAAGGAGTGAGCCATCATGGAACATCAAGGGCCACATTTCTAAGGCTGGATTTGACCTTCATACATCTGAGAAAGAACAAGGCAGGATATGGGAAGACCTGAGATTAGAGCTGGGCAATGACCAGGCCAAGGGGCAGAACATGGGATCTGGGATGATTTAGGGGGAGTTTAAGGATGGGGTGCAGTCAATGGGGTGCCAGCTGAGTGAAGATTATAGCTACTGATGTGGGCAGACACATGCCCCCCAATTCCACTTATGTTCCGTCCCAGCTGTAGCCCCAGTCAACTATGAGAAATGTAAGCAGACTTCTCCACTCCCACCCCCCAAACTCCCACCCCCACCCCCTTGCCTCAGCCTCTTCCTCCAGCAAACCTAGTTCATGACACTGTCACTGGGTGCTTATAGTGACTAAAGTAAATGCTGAGAGCTCAGCAAATGACAGCTGCTATTAACTGCATTCTCCTAACGTTCTGCTTTGGGGACAGAAAGAGCTAAGAGGTGAGGTGGGGCGGTCTCTAGGACTGAGGGTACTTCAGGACTGGATTTACCCCAGATCTAGCTAAGGAGCCAGGCTGCAAGGATCCTGGGTTTTCCCACAAACCAACTGGCCCTCCCTTCAGAAGCAGAGGTACAACAGCCTGCAAGCAGAGAAGCTAAACCTGCCGGAGCACCCTTCTGCACTGCACACCCACCCTTTCGAAGGGCCTGCAGAGCTCGCAACCTAAGATCAGGAGGGTCTCTGGACTGCTGGCCTTGGAATCCCCACCAAAGCCCTGGCTGGGGGCGGGTCTAGAGGCCACACCTGCTCACCAATGACTCTGGTTGAGCACAGAGCTGCTCACAGGGGGAACGCCAGCTGGGAAGCTGATGGGGCTCCTCCCAAGAGGAACAAAGCCTGGCTCTCAGCTCTTGCACTTTCATATCGAGTCTAAAAGTACCTGGCCCGGTGCCAGACGAGGGGGAGGTGTGCAGAAAATATTAACACCACCCCCACACTGCAGAGACTGAGGAATCTGAGGGAAAGAACTGATGGAGGCTTGTCCTCAGTTTACCTTCTATGCTGGGCATTCCGACCTCTCCAGCCCCTTCCCCGGAAAGGGCTTCCACCTTCCCAGGGCCACCCCTCCCCACACAAGTGCTCTGTGAAACTAGTTGGCTCGGTAAAGTCCACCCTTCTCCTCCTTGTTCCTCCCCAGTTTGAATATCAGATCACATCTCCCTCCTGCCCCATCTCATCTAGGATTCAGCTACGTCAGGTGGCAGAGTTGCAGGGGAGCCAGAGGCATTTTCAGGCTAATGGCAGGGGACAGAGAAAGGTGCAATGCGGGTTCCCCCTGCATGTGCTCTGCAAGAGGAGCGAGATGGGATTCGTGTGCCCTCTAGTGGCCACAGATGTCAATGAACCAGTTCCAGCAGCAGGGAAGAAAGTGAGGAGAAACTAGAACATGAATCCATGCCGCCTGGCTCCAGACAGGGCTGAGGTGAGGACACAGAGCTGGGGATGGGTTGGGTTGGGGGGCTGGTTACTGTCCGTTCAAGGTGTCCTAAGATGTACATAGTGGCTCCAGTCCCTGACTCCAGCAGGATCCCCAGCAGACAGTGGTCCGCCTTGGGTTCCACCAAAGTCCTATCTGGTACCAGGTCTGAGGTCTACGTTTCCTGACTCCCAACTTACAGGAAGGCGATAGTGGGGTGCATCAACCCAGCATTTGACACAGCTGGGTCCTTTAGGCCCTGGCCATCCAATGTTCTCCCAGGTCAATCATGCAGAGACCCTGAAACATGGATTATCTGCCAAACACTCTCTTCAGAAGACTTGGAAGTAAATTCCCTTTTCTCCTCCTTCCAGGCCTAAAGCAATCTATACACTTGTCTTATTCTTAAGGGGGAAAAAAAAAGATTTTTTTAAAAGGGAGGGAGGGGTTAGAGGAGGTTGGGGAGAATTGTCCTCTAACACCTCCTGCCTCCAAGGGACATGTGATGTCTAGCCCCACCTCTCCACTCAGTTTCTCTTGCCCAGATCTCCTCCCCAGGCAGCCAGAACCAAGCTGTACTCCCATTCCCTACCTCCGAGATGCCAGTGGCTTCCTGCTGCTTCTAGGGCAGAGTTCTGGCACCTGGGTGCACCTCCTGGGTGGCCTTTCCCATCTGGGGCACAGCTATACATCACAGCCTCATCTCCTGCCAGACCCCACCCCTTGTGTGGGACTCTAGGGACACTGAAGCTCCCAGTCTCCTCTTCCCTCCCCTCCACCTGGCCTTGTTCAGGCTTTTGCTTTAGGTTGGAAGGTTTGCTCGCCGTCCTCCCTGGAGGTCTTCCACATAAACCCCAAACCCCACTCATAGGACACAGCTTGGGTGACATCTTCCCTAGTGTCTGGTCCTCTCCCACCCAGGCTCCTATTATTTCCAGTGACTCAGGGGCCAAGTGGTAGGGTGTTCAAGCCTGGGACTCTAGAGATCTTGATATGACCTTGGGCAAGCACATTAGGGTTCCGGTGCTGCAATGTCCTCATCTGTAATACAGGGGACATTAACCTCTCTAAGGTCAATGGGGCAATGAAGTGACGTGCTCTATGTGGGAAGCTCAGCCTGGCGCCCAGCTGTTAGCAAAAGGTGACCTCCAGCATTAGCATGCCCAACGTTCTTATAGCACACACAATGCTGAGGCGCTGTTGCTTATGTACCTGCGTCTCTCCAGAGGCTCTGGTGAGCTCCTTATTCGTGTTGCTATCCCTGAGTCCAGAACGGCAAATAACACATACTGAGTGCTCAATACAAGTTTGTTGCCAGGGGTATGGGTAGGCAGGGAGGAGGCATTCTCCTCCAAATCTAGGTCCTGCCCTTAGCAGCAAATGTGTAGGGTTGAACGGAAGCCCACACTCTACTCTCTAAGCCCCCCTCAAATACAACCCAGACCTTGATGACCAGGGCAGTGGCTGAAGAATGCACGGTCTTGAGAAACACCCTGGAGCTTGTCGTGAGAATAGCTGTTTGCCATCTTTACAGTTATCCGCATGTAACCTGCCTCTGATATACTCTCCCTCCTAATCTGTGGTATCCCTGCATCCCAGTGACCACTGCTACTGCAAGCATCCAAGTTCCGTTGCCGAGGGAATGGACTGCCAGAGGCGTGCCTCCTTACAGCTTCCGGAAGCTCCAGGTCTCCACTCTCACAGACCTGCTGAAACATGCACTTCTTCCCATTGCCTCCTTGCAGCCCTGATGCACAGGCGTCTGCATCCAAGGCACCATCTCCCTCAAAGCCAGGCCGGCTGGTCCTCTTGCCAGAGCCCTGGCCTTGTTCACTTAAATATGGTTGCCATAGGCAGCCTCCATCTGACACGAGGCTGTGGCCAGTGCCTGAGAGGAGATCTGTTCTCCACCTCTGGCTTTTTTTTTAATTCAGACCCACCTCCTACTCCCCCTTTTAGCCTGCACTTGAGACTCTTCACTAATTAATACCAGCAGAGTAATACCACTTCCTGAACATTGGGGGCAGTAGAACCCAATATTAAAAGAATGTGCTAAGCCAGATACAAATCTCAGTTCTGAGTTCAAATCTCAGATCTCTCATGCTAGTCACATGACCTGATTGGAGGAGTTACTTAACCTCACGGTGCCTCTGTTTCCACCCTAGAACATGAATAGATTCACAGTATCTACCACAAGTAACTGCTGTGCGTGAGGGCTTAGCCAAATATGCCGTGCCAGGGTTCACGGGAAGCATTCTCACGGGAAGCATGTTGGCCCCTGCTGTGTGTTAGGTCACAAGCTCACCAAGCAAGAGACAGTCTCCAGTCTCCCATGGGAGCAGTGATGCTGAAGTGGCGCTCGGGGTAGGTAGGGTCTCGCCCATGGTTATAGAGTAAAACACAAAGCTAGCTTTAAACTTAGGTCCAGTTCCGAAAGACGCAAGACGTTAGATCTTTATCTTGCAGGATATCAGGATTGCTTCATGTCTCTGTTATCCCTGTGGGCCCTATACCCAGCATGAGAGGGAGGGAGGGGGATATACCACCCAGCACAGTGAGAAAGGACACAGAAGGTGGGACAGAGGGACAGAGACCAGCATAGAGACAGAAAGAGAGACAACAGAGAGACAGACAGATTGAGAGAGCTTATAGTGGGACCTAATCTCACCCAAGATCCTTAAACTTGACCCTCAGGCACTACAGAGAGAATTTTAAGAGCGAGAGTAAAACTGTCCACAAGGCAGGTTTAGAGCCCAGCATGGTGGCACTTGTCTGTAATCCTATCACCCAGGAAGAGAAAGAGACAGGAGAATCACTGAAAGTTCGAGATCAGCCAAGACTACAAAGTGAGACCTTATGGGTTGTGGGTGGGGTGGGGTCGGGAAACAGGCCTACAAATAGCCTCCTAACATACCTACCTAGTATGAGGTCTCTAGGTGTTCAGCTATGAAATTGGCTTTGGGACCTTATGACAGGGTGGTCTGCAAGGTTGGGCTGGACCACTGAGACTGGTTTTAAAGGAACTCTCCTTAGGTTCCACTTACAGTTTGCTCCTTTTCCCAGGATCCTGGGCACCTGACCTCATCCATTCCATCTGGTTCACACCAGGGGTGCCTGCCTCAGCAGCAGCTACTCTGGTGCCTCTCCTGCCAACCCAGAGCCGGTCCTCAAGCCTGATACCCACCTCCTCCCACACGCATCCCAACAAATTGGTGGGATAGACTCAACTCTCTGCCCCCAACTCTCGAGAACACGATCTCCTTTAAATCCACCAGATCCCAGGGAACGGGGGCTCACAAAAGAGACTTTTAAATAAGCCAGCAACTCCTATGAGCTCTCTTGGGAAGTAGCTGAAAATGAAAACATGATGATGATGATGATGGTGGTGGTGATGGTGAAGAGAAAAATCCCCGAAGAGACCGCAGAGCAGCCTAGATCTGCCCCACCCCCACATGGGTCCACTTCAGGGAAATCTACAGGACGAACCACCTCTTGATAAATCTGGTCATTTTCATCCCCGAGCAACACTCACCCTCTAGTCAACATTTCTGGGAAGGAGAAGCCCAGCATCCAGCAGTCCCAGCTGTCCCAGATCCCCAGCGCGCCCCTTCCCAAGGACACAGAGGGAAGCGGCTCACACTCCTTCCCTCTTGCCCCCTCCCCCGCCCCCTCCTCTTTCCGCTGCAGCTGCACTTCTGACCCTTAGGAGCATGCAGATGTGGTTCTAACTTACCCAAAGAGAAAAACAGACTGAGCCCCGTGAGACTGAAGGCAGGGCGAGGTAGCCAGGCATCCCTGTGCATTTTCAGAGACTGTGACGTTAGGCGGGTGGGCTGTGGGAAAGGGTGATTGAGGGACCAAGGACCACAAGGTAGGAATGGTTAAATGCTAAAAAAGAAAATGCACGGATGTACTTCAAAGACATATGCAACATTGAGGAAGCTTTATTTCCATCTCTCTAATATGGCCGACTTGTATGTGGCTGCTAAAAAGAGAGGGGGGTGGTGTGTAAGGGAAAGGAAGAAAAAAAAAGGGGATGGAGTAAATATTGTGGTTGGTGGATTTCAGAAAGCAGGTGGGAGGGCATAAAAAAGATATTCCTGGAAGAAATTAAGTTGCCAGAAAATTTAGCCTCTAAACTCAGAGCTCAATCAAATTTTGCCTTCCTACTGCATTTGAAATGATTTTTGGACTTTGAAAATTGTTAGAGAATTCTAGGTGAGGTGGCACGTGCCTGCAATCCTAGCACTAGGGAAACAGAGACAGGACTGCCTTGAACTCATAGCAGTCCAAAGCTAGCCTAGGCTCCAAAGCAAGACCCTTGCAAGAGAGGGGAGGGAGGAGGGGAGAGAAGGAGAGAGGGAGGGAAGGAGGGAGAGAAAGAAAAAAGGAAAAAGAGAAATACTGTTAGAGCCATCTGTTTATATCAAAGGGCTGTAAGGAAGTCCTTTTTATCATTTGAATATGCCCCAAAGGTCTGTGAGTTGATTCAGTGGGGAAAGTGCTCGTGGCCACTGCCAAGCACAATGACCTGAGTTTGAGCCCCTGGAACACACCTGGTCACCCAGCAGAAGGAGAGAACTGATCCTGCAAGTTATGGTCTAACCTCAACACATTAGTGGCACCTGTATACTCACATGCTACATGCTCTGTCTCTGTCTCTCTGTCTCTCTCTCTCTGTCTCTGTCTCTCTCTCTCTCTGTCTCTCTGTCCCCAACACACACACACACACACACACACACACACACACACACACACACACACACGGGGAGGGGCAGGAGAATAGAGGAGAATAGATAGTAGATAGATCATACATACATACATACATACATACATACATACATACGTACATACGTACATAGATGTAAACACCCAGGAAAGAGTTGCCTTTTGTTGTTTGGGTTCAGCGAAGTGGGCAGGAGGCTCTTGGGAAGTAATGACTTCCTCATTGCTCTAGCATTTCCACGGAATACAGAACTTGTCAGAGAAGGCCGATGCACAAATGCCTAAGAGACTTTTACAAGAGAATAGAACATGGACCTCTGAGGGACCCCGATTCAAACAAATCAACAAGGAAAGGAACAGGTTTTGAGACAAGGGGAGCAGGTTGCGAATGTAAACTGGACGTTGATTATATCAGCAAATAACGTCTAATGCTGCGGGGCATCATAAAGATAGTGTCTGTGTTTTTAACACCCGTGGGTAACGTAGCTGATGGTTCCAGATGATTGGTGGTGCCTGGGGCACACTTCCCTTGGCTTTGGTGTACGTTTGAAACTTGTTATTTCAAAGGAGGGGAAAATACAGGTTGTCACAAGTAGAGTTAGGAGAGAAGAGGCCCTAAGCAAAAAGGAGAACAGAGCCAAGTGTATCACAGGTCCTTAAACAGCAATCATTTATTTAGCTGTGCACATTTATCTGTCCACAGTGAGGAATCACAATTTGATCCTAATGTTAGGTCCAATGTACAGGTGATAGATCAGAGCCAGGATTCAAACCCAGCTCTTTGGAAGAGGCTGACCTCCCCCCAACCCGGCTCCCCTTATTCCACATGGCTGTGACGGAGCCTCCGCACAGGGAAGAGCGAGAATTCTGCACAGCACCTGGTTGAGACCTGAAATTCACTAACCGGGAGGTAATTGACCACCCGGGGATGCTGCTGACGGATGAATGAATGTATTTGGAAGTCCAGCTTGATCTCTGAATGTATTTGGAAGTCCAGCTTGGTCTCTGAAAGCTGTTCCCGGGGCACAAGACCCAAAGCCAACTGGAGCTTCAAGGCAGGGCTGTGAGAAGTCAGAGGTGACAGGTCCTGATGTTGCACTGACCCTGTCCCCAGTGCCTCTGTCACTCCACCGTAGGGCTCCCATGGCCCCTGCACAGAGCCACGGTGTAGGAGTCCGAATTTCAGGAGAGTCTCTCCCGGTGCCCATCCCTACCACCCTAGGTCCCCGAGGCCTCTTTATAAGTGTGTGTCCAGGGTCTAGACCAGCAAGCACTACTCGGACCTCCCGCTCTGCTCAGGCTTTTCCAGCCAAGTCTGCAACACCACCAACCAGGTGGCCCCTGGCCCGCAGACACTTTTCAGCCTAGACCGCTCGCAGAGATTTTTAGTTTGACGTGGCCGGCCTCCTCCTTTTTTCTTGATGCCGCCTATGGTGCCTTGTGAGGCCCAGAAACTAAAGGAAACTTGCTTTGCTGTCTCACTTGACCTCATGCTATGTCTGGAAGCTTCTATTTAATTGTCATGGGAAGCAAGAAACAATCCTACATTCTTCTGCTTCTCCCTAGAATTTGGCTAAGAGTCACTGAAGTATTCAGACTTCAAAGAGCCTTGGGCCAGCTCAGACTTCCAGGATCAAGGAACAAACAGTAGTAGCCAGATCAGATCAGGGACCAGGAGATAGGGGCTTTGTCAGACCCTCCCATAGCCCACTGGGGCCCCAGTAGTCATCTGTTACAAGGGGACAAGCCTCCCCTAGGAGCCAATAGGAGTCCAGGAAGCAGAAACTCAGAGGTATTTTGCAGACAGATGACACTATAATCAAAGATGGGCTTTTTGGGGGGGGAAGTGAAGCCCTGTGGTTTTGGCATTTCTGCCAGGTGTCATTTATCACTGAAGATTTTATTGGACAGCAATTCAATTACCTACCCTGCTGGGAGAAGTAAACTTAGAAATAATCCAAACGAAGGCAATTTCCCTTTGCCTACAAGTGCATAGTTCAGGCTACAGGCTTTCACTGAGAAACTAGGTTTTCAAAGCATGATCCCTGGCTGGTCTCTATGATGCCACTTGGGAACTGGTTAGGAACATAGAGTCGTGCCCCTCATGCCAAGTTCAAGAAGTCAAAAGCAGAATGTTTTACAAGACCCCTCTAGGAGACTCTTCAGTGTGTTAAAGTTTTCAGCTTGATGAGTTTGCAAGCAGCAATGAGAAGCCATGTTTGGGGGCTTGGCAGAAAGAGAATGACACACAGGACCAAGCGTCCATTCTCTGCCATCCTCGGCGGACCTATAGAGTCACACAAGCTTCCGGTCAACAGCATCCGCAGTGGATCTTTAGAGTGCATGGCAACTTGTGGGGTACAAGGTAGGGATCCATTTCCTGAACCTCTCTTTTGCCCTAGCCCTTGTCAAGCCAGTCCATAGTAGGTGAGAGGGTTATTTCGGACCCAGCACAGCACATACATCTCTGCCTTGGCAGTTCCTTAGAAATACCCTTCTTCTCCTGGATACTCTGTAAGCTCATAGACTCACAAATCTACTCTAAAGATGGAGACATGGCTCAGCGGCAGAGCTTTCCAAAGCCATCTACTCCTGACCTCTTAATTGCCTCTTCCTTCTGTGCTTTTGTGACTCTGAGCACATTCACTCGTTCAGCCCACTCAGGTACTCTAATCCTCCATTCTCCACAGAAGATGCAGTCTAGGAGTCCCAGGGGATCCCCGAGACGGTGGATAGCACCAAGCACTTCTGTTCCTAGACAGAAAAGTCTGACAACAGAGCTGGTAAGTGACAAATGAGGGGATGGCTAGTAAGATGAGTCTTGGTGCATGCCTAGCCTGGGAAGAATCAGAAAGGCACGTGATTTCATCTTGCAACTCAGCTTAAAATGTATTGCATGGAAGTAAACAACTTTTGCCTTCAGACCACAGCTGACCATCCCTAACTAAAACCATGGAAAATAAGCAAGGATCCTGTGGGACTATAGAATCTATGTAACAGCCCTATGTGCTAGAGGCTGGCTGAAACTGGAGACCCAGAAATAAATAAGATACACCTGCCTTTGAGAAAGCAAATCACAATTCTAGACAGGAAGATAAAGGTGCAAAGCCAAAGTTGAGCAGGAGTGCAGACTGGTCTGGGGGTAGGGGTGTTGGGTACAATAGCAACATTGTCACTAATATTGTTGCAGTCTCTGGGCTAACAGGAATATGGCTAGTATGTATCCACACAACTGACCTCCAGTTGTGCTGGGTCCAAAATAACCCTCTCACCTACTACGGACTGGCTTGACAAGGGATAGGGCAAAAGAGAGGTTCAGGAAATGGGTCCCTACACAGTTAGACTGTAGCGCTTTGAGTATGCCTTGGGCTTCTGCAGATCCCTGAGAAGATGAGATTTAGTGGATATCTATGAATATATTTGGGGAAATGGTCGAGATTTCACCAGAGTGACTAACCAGCTAGGTTCCTGTGCAGGCTCCTCTATTTCCTAGGCATTCTGTCAGACTTGATCCATATAGTATTAGAGACAAAAGGTTCATAGGAAAAGACCTAACCATGATGTCTAAGAGCTTCAGATCTCTGAGAGAAGATGACACATCACATGACAGAGAGGGCAAGATAAGAATCTGATTAGCCCCAGCACTCGGGAGGCAGAGGCAGGCGGATTTCTGAGTTCGAGGCCAGCCTGGTCTACAAAGTGAGCTCCAGGACAGCCAGAGCTATAAAGAGAAACCCTGTCTCGAGAAAAAAAAAAAAAAAAGAATCTGATTAGTGTAAAGACATCTTGGAAGATTCGAGAACCAGATGAGACTCAAGCAGAGCCTGAAAGGAATATGGATTTGGGCAGCAGAGATGGCAGCAAATACAGCAGGCAGGAATGTAGAAGGAGAAAGGCTTGGAAGCAGAAGGGCAGACGAACACAGCACATGCATCCCTGTTTGCTTGTTTGATGAGAGAGAGATTGAGAGAGAGAGAGAGAGAGAGAGAGAGAGAGATGACGTTTCAGCACAGATGAAAAGGCAAGAGAGGGCCAGAACCCAGGACCACAAACACTCATTCTGACTGGTCTTTGAAAGTTCCAGAACCTTCTGTTCCTATTTAGGAACAGGTTACATAACCATTATTCTGAGCATTATGGCTTTGCGGGAAAACATTAAGTTCCCTTAATTTTATTTCTCTGTTTGAAGAAGAAAAGTACTGTGACTCTGGTCTTACAGAAGTGGTCACGGATTGCCTGACAGCTCCAACCACATCTGCAAAGCAGCTGACCAGCTCAGCAGTCCTGAGAAATGGGTTCTCGATACTAGGAAGAAGGCTACTGTTCTGGGTTAGAAAGCAAGGTACGTGGAATCTAAGGCTCTTTGGCTCTAAGAAACTAGGTGTCAATGTCAGCACAACAACAACAACACACATCACTAGCATTGTGGAAAAGATAACAGCCCATGTAGATGCATGTTCTTATTGACTAGCCTTGGGGAGGTCAGGATCCATTGAGGAGGAACAAAGGAGCAGAAGGCTAGAGCCTTTAAAGGAAGCCCAGCAACTGCCTTCAGTTCCAAGACTAGTTTCTAGAATCACTAGAGTCTCCATTATTCATGGGCAGCCCTACATCCTCAACCCTTGGGACTGCTTTCTCTTGGATGCTTCTGGAAACCAATAAGTATGGAAGCCCTGGTGTTTTAGGGACCAAAGCTACTAAAAATTCAAACAGAAAAACTGCTTGTTGTAGGATAAAGAAATCCAGTTTACATGGTCTCCAGCAGCCTCGTGTCTTTCAGGACTGTCTCCTCTCTATTCCCCCAATTCCCCTTATAGTGGCTTCCTTACAGGTTCTTTCTTTAGATGGAAAGAGGAATTTAGGTGTCTGGTTGAATGACTTTGTACTCACAGAAATCAAAATTAACAAGGGACTGGGGCAGAATCACCAGATGACACTATCATTTATATCACTTGATTTTGCTATTCAGACTGAAGAGCAGGGGGCTGGAGAGATGGCTCGGAAGATAAGAACACTGGTTGTTTTACCAAAGGACCTGGGTTCGATTCCCTGCACCCACACGGCAGATCACAATTGTACTCCAGTTCCACGGGATCCAATGCTCTCTTCTGACTTCCATGGGTACTACACATATGTGGTATGCAAGCAAAACATCCATACAAGTGTGCACAAATACATACACCCACACACACAAAGGGTTATTTATTAAAAAAAAAAAAAGACTAAAAAGCCACAGAACCAGTTATTAAATGGTAAAAAAAAAAAAAAAAAATGAAGCAATGAATCAAATTGGGCAAACAAATGTGAAAGGGTTAGAAGGCTCAACCCAGGCACAATTGCCTAAGCTACTTCATTTAGTCACTGAGGGGGTGGGGGAGGGGATTCCTGGACTAGAGAGATGACTCGCTGGGTAAAGTTATTTGTTGCTAAGCCTGACAACCTGAGTCTCCCGGTTACCTTTCTGTCAACTTGATACAACTGGAGTCACCTAGGAAAAGATGACTCCATTGAGGAATTACCACCATCAGATTGGCTTGTGGACCCATCTGTGGGACATTTTCTAGATTAATGATTGATATGGGAGGCCCCAGCCCCCTGTGGGTAGTGCCACCCCAGGGCAGGTAGTCCTGGGTTGTACAGAAAAGCAAGCAGAGCAAGCCAGTAAGCAGAGCTCCTCCATGGTCTCGATTTCAGTTCCTGCTTCGAGGTTCCTGCACTGATTTCCCTGTATGACGGACTGTGACTTGGGAATATAAGCCAAATAAACCCTTTCTTCCCCCAAGCTGTTTTTGGTCACAGTGTTTATCATAGCAACAGGAAGCAAAGCAGGACACCCAAGGACCCATGGGAACCAATGGCTGCAAACTGTCCTCTGACCACTACAGACTCATGATTTTTTAAAAATAAAAATAAAACAAGCCCCACAAATATCCACTTCTACATAAGTAAGCCTCAATTTAACATGGTTTGACATACAAAATTTTTCTACTTGGTGCTAATGTGAAAGCCATATGCATTCACTAGAAGCTGTGCTATGAGTTCCCAAGTTTGATCTTTTCCCAGGCTACTAACAAGAAATAACATCCTCTCTCTCAGTGCAAAGCAACAGCAAGACACCACAATCAGCTGCGAGATCACAACCAACTAGGGAGCTGCCAAACCTCTATAGTGTGGTGTGGATAAGCTGTGATGTAGTACGGGTTAATGTGTTTGATGAAGTTTAAACTTATGGTATTTTTACTTCATGATTTTTACAATCCTTTCTAAGCCAAGAGCATTTATATGGGAAAAATAGGCCCCAAAGCATACACATAATCTTTTTGGTATGAAGAAATAAGAGGTTGGGCCAGGGCTTGAAAGAGCCACTTAACTTCAAAGCCTTTTCCTTATACTGTCTACCTGCATATTATTAGATTCATTCTCTCTCTCTCTCTCTCTCTCTCTCTCTCTCTCTCTCTCTCTCTCTCTCAGGCCATGGGATAGCAAGCAAGCAGGTTTTCCCTGTAGTCTCCTGAAGTATTAGTATTTGATAGCTCTGGATCTACCTCAATTTCGAAATATAAAAGGAAGGTTTCGGGGAGCTAGGGACAGGAGAGAGGTGCGGGTTTGCCCTTCCTCCTCAGTTCTAGCTGCCGAGACCAGAATGGGAACCAAAAGAAACAAATCAAAGTTGGACATATCAAAGCTTCCGCACTATGCCCTCAGAGGACCAAGCTGCCCCACCCATTCTTAAGCTTCTACTCCAATTAGTTTCAAACCCAGAACAATGGATGTGAAATCACCGTCCATCCACCTGACTCTGTATCCTGAAGGCCATGCAGAAGAAGGCCATTCTCCAACACACACACTGTTTAAGGAAGTAGAAATGGGCTCCTTAGCCCAAGAAAGAATTTAACTCAATAAGCCACACATGAAGGTTCTTCCTCTATGACTACCTCAGTTGTGGATAGCCTAAGACTCTGCTCTGTCCAGAGAAGGATGCTGCCTCCAGCGTAAGCTTTGTTTAGCATCAACAGATATTTTCTGTGGCTCCCAAAGAGCACAAAGAGAGATCTAGTGACTCTTTTCCATGGTTCACCAGAAGCAAACAGAATGAATGAATAACAATCATGTCATGTTTGGATGGCTTGGGGAATCATTTAAAAATGTATCCCTACTTGAGAAAAAAAAAATCAGATGTCAGAAATTCAAGCTACTGTAGTGGGTTTAATCCCAGCACTGCAGGGGCTGATACAGAAAGATCTAAGGTAGCCTGGGCTACAAAGCAATACCCTGTCTCCTTCATGTCCTCTTTTTTTAATCTTAATTTTTAATTGTTTTAATTTTTTAAATTTTGTGTGTATGGGTGCTTTGTTTTTATGTGTGTGTGTGTGTGTGTGTGTGTGTGTGTGTGTGTGTGTGTGTAGGTGTGTCAATGCATGCCTGGTGCTCACAGAGGCCAAACGAATCTCCTAGTGCTAGAATTACATATGGGTGGGAGCTGCCATGTGTGTAATGTGAATTGAATCCAGGTCCTCTGTAAGAACAGCAAGTGTTCTTAACCACTGAACTGTCTCTCAGCCTGAATCTTTTTTTTTTTTTTAAATAACTCACTGAGCCCAACTAGTGCTGTTCACACTTGGTGTCCAGTCATCCCCTGGAGGAATGAGTGGCCCATCAATCACCACAGTCTCTCAATAGCTCCTCAGCTAGGAGTGGGACCTCCTGGACTCATCACCCAGTGCTGCTGGAATGTCCATTAACCCGATCTCCTGCAGGTACCCACAGCTGCTGTCAAGTCCAGAGGACAGTTTACAACACTGCTCTGCTCCCTTCAGCTCTTCCTGCCCCCTCCAGCAATGTCCCATGAGCCTTGATGGCCTGGATACAGACATCCTATCTAGGGCTTAACACTCAAAAAAATCACTTATTTCCAGTATTTTGACCACTTAAGGATCTCTGCATTAACTGTTGCACACTGCAAAAAGAAGCCTCTCTGACCATAGCTGACAGCATCCCTCGTCTATTAGTATAGACATAAATATTTAGAAAGCAGTTTCACAATACAAACATTTACCAAAAAAATAGTAGTCACCCCCAACTCCAGAACCTAGGACCTCCCCAGCTATAGACTTTTGGCCAGGTTTCCAGTATCAGGCATGAACTCCCTCCTGTGGAGCAGGTCTCAAATCGCATCAGAGAGTGGTTGACTTTCCCCATAAAGGTCATGTAACAATAGTCCAGGAGGTTCCGCCGTGTGTATCAGTGCATGGTCCAGCACTAGGTAAGACCATTTATGCCTCCCCCTCAGTGGTCTTCATAGCACCCTCTGGCACCATGGAAGCTAGCCAACAAGGAAGATTTCCAGTTGGCTCCAGGCTGACTTCTCTGTGTTTACCCAAGTGTGTGGTGACATCAGCCACAGATCTTACCACTGAGTTATGGGCAACACTCTGTCTCAGACAAGCAAAGAAATCAGTGGCCCAGGGACTAGGCCAGTGTAGCTCAATAATAGAGTGCTTGCGTTGGTATAAACAAGACCCCAAATCAAGTCCCCAGTAGTTAAAAGGGAGGGAAGGACTTAGAGAAGACTTTTATTGCCCCTGAATGGGCAATGAGGAGAAAGATACAGAGATGAGGTAAGGTCTGTGACAGTTGAGGAAAGGTGACCATAATGAGTCCCAGCTGATCCCTAGGAGCCATAAGTCAAGATTTAAAAAACCAAAAATTTTGGCCGGGCGGTGGTAGCGCATGCCTTTAATCCCAGCACTTGGGAGGCAGAGGCAGGCGGATTTCTGAGTTCGAGGCCAGCCTGGTCTACAAAGTGAGTTCCAAGACAGCCAGGGCTATACAGAGAAACCCTGTCTCGAAAAACCAAAATAAATAAATTAATTAATTAAATTAAATTAAATAATTAAAAACCAAAAATTTTAAGATCAACTCTTTTATTTAGTTTTTATTGACCATTTTAAAAAACTTTTATATATATGTATGTATGTCTATGTACCTTGCACATGCAGGGACCACAGAGGCCAGAAGAAGGTGTCAGCTCCCTTGGAATTGGCGTTACAGTTATGATTCACCATGTGGATGCTGGGCATCAAATCCCAGTCTTCTGCAAGAGCAGTCAGTTCTCTTAACCGATGGGCTATCTCTCCAGCACCACTCCCATTTTTAAAAAAAAAAAAATTTTTTTTTAAATAAGATCAACCCGTTTAAGTCTCACGATAACAATGAAAAGTATAGGAATCTCATATTTCAGACCAAGAATTCAATCGTTGGCTGTTTGCTTTGGCAAGCCTGTTCAATGCATTTGGAAAAAATGGATGCCCAAACTCCACAGGCCTAGCTTCAGCCGTCAATGCAGATTCCCAGCCCGAGGAGATCCCACAGCTGTTCTCATATCCTGCTTCCAGTGGGTTACCCCTAAGTCTCCCCCCCAGATCCAAACCAGTCCCCAGATGCTGAGTCCATTGTGGCTCTCCTCAAAGGACACTCTCTCAGGAGTTCCATGCTTCAAATTTCCCCACTTGTCTTTCATCCAGGACATAAAAAAAGATGATTCCCACAAATCACACCTATTTGGGGATAATTCATCAAAATAATTTTTTTTCATTTTGGTTTATATCTCTGTGCGTCTCTTAGTAGCTCATCCACAAAAACAAACAACAAACAAACAAGCAAACCACTGTTTGCATTACAGATCCGGTCCAATGGAGAGCTTGAAAGCCCAAGGCAGATCAGGCAGTTCCCCATCCTCACCAGCCCGCACACCACTTCTGGGAGAAGTCTGAGGTCTCCCTCCCCTCATCAGTGCCTGGTTATCTGGAGCAGTTCAGCCTTCCTGCCAGACTCCAAACCCTCCATCTTCAGCCTTTTGATGGAGGCCAAGACCAGATGGAATGCACAAGTCTAAAATAGCTGGCACAGTAGTCCCAGGGACCATCAAAAAGAGTCTCTCTTCCTTCTCAGAAAGTTTGCTCGGTTTTGGAAATTCCCCAAGGTGACTTTTTTTTTTTTTTAACCATATTACTTGGATCTGACTGAAGAGCGGACCAAACTGGATGCTTTGGGAGAAGAAGGCCAAACTGGATTCTGTGGAGGAAGAGAAGAATAAAAAACAAACACATTTGTACACAGTTAGGGACTGGGGATGAGGCTTAGCAGTGGAGTCTAGCATGTGGAAAGCCCTGGGTTCAAGCCCCATCACTGGAAAAAAAAAGTTAAAAAATAATAGTAGCAGCCTTTCACTGTGATTTTCCTTATATGTTGGGTAAAATACTAAATTCTACATATGTTGCCTCATTTGTTCCTCACCCCCATAAAACACGGTCCCATGTGGCCCAAACTTACTATATAGCAGAGAATGATCTTGAGCTCTAAGATGGAAAACAAGCTCACAGAGACTAAGTTACCTGCCTCTAACCATCGCCTGCTAAGTTAGAGGCAGGATCTGGATCCAACCATCTAGCTCTAAAGGCCATGTAATTCGGTGTTGTCCTGTGATATCTAAAAAGAAAAGTCTGCTATTTATAGATACTTCCCAGATACTTTCAATATGTGATTGGCTGAATCCACAGATTCTGGAAACAAAGAAACAGACTACATTGAAGCAATTTAATCAGGTCAACAGTAACAAAATGACAGGCTCCGTATCAGCATTGTATACCAGAGAACACCTCTGCTGTTACAGTTTCTAACAAGAGCCTGTAACCCAGAGTTTGGCCACAGGGAGAGAGAGAGAGAGAGAGAGAGAGAGAGAGAGAGAGAGAGAGAGAGAGAGAGAGAGAGAGAGAGAGAGAGAGAGAGAGAGAGAGAGAGAGAGAGAGAACACATACCTATATACAGGGACCAGTAAAAGATATGAGATGAGCCCTTGGAGCTGGAGACAAAGGCATTTGCTGGACTCCCACCTTGTTATGAGTTGCTAGGATCTGAACTCTGGTCCTAATGATTGCAGAGCAAGAACTCCTAATTGCTTAGCCATCTGCCAGTCCGTGGGTTTATTTATTTTGTGGCCTGGAACCCAAAGATCCTCCTGACTATTAATTGGGATTAAAGTTGTGCGTCACCACACCTGGCATGTGTTTCTTTCTTTAAAAGATTTACTTTTTTTTAATTATGTATATGTAGGGGAGGAGTGAAGTTGCCCACAGAGTCCAAAGGTGTCAGGTCCCCATGGAACTGGAGTTACAGACACTTACGAACTGCTTAACGTGACCTTTGAGATCCAAACTTGGGTCGTCTGCATGGACTCTTACCTGCTGAGCCAGTTCTCCAGCTCAGCACATAGTGTTTCTAAGTGACTTGGCCAGCCCTGAAGGCCTCTGTGTTTGTAGCCTAGGCCTCACTTCACTCCTACTTTAGCAGACCTGAGGCATCAAGGGGCAAGGACATCAAGGGACAGAGGTACTGTTTTCCTTGCACAGCATGTGAGTAGCTGTGGGCTCTGATATATCTCCACTCCTACAGACTGTGTTTGTAGGTGACACTCCTACCAATAGCCATGCTAGCTGGTCTCTAACAGCCAGGATGAGATCTGGCCTGTTGCTGGAGTATCACATGGCAATAATGGGAGAGGGATGTTGAAGAAAATGAATCTATTCATCGGTGACTTCAGAAGGGCTAATGTTTTACTTAGTGGAACAGGGCCAGACCTCTCTTCTCACAATGCCTTGGCAGAACTCTCTCCACTGTCATCAGCTGGGAATCATGTGTCTTCTGTGCAGTATGACAGGAGCAAACACAAGCCCATCATTCCACATGCTTAGGAGGCCAGCCTTCCTGAACTGAACAGAGCATGGCTCCATCACAGGATGGGGATCACTGATAAGTCTACAAATTAACATGGTGCCACTGTGAGCCACTTCCTTTGTCCCTCCCCCTACACACTGCACAGCAGGGAGCCTTTCTGGGTGCTTTTCTTCTCTGAGTCTCCTGAGTTGAAGAAGACTCAGACTCCATCCTATCTACTGAAATGTAGCCGGCAGCCTGCATGGCAGTTAGATTGTGAGAAGCTAATAGTAAAGTTCAAAATAAATAAAGCCAATGGCCAAAAGGGATCCTATTTTACCTTATAAAATACCTGTGTTTGTGTGTATGTATGTGTACAGCTGCCTCTGTGTGTGCATGTATGTATCTGTGCATGTGCATTTGTGTGTGTGTGCATGTATGTATACATGTGCATTTATGTGTCTGCATGTATGTATTTGTGCATATGCATTTGTGTGTGTGCATGCATGTATGTGTGCATATACATTTGTGTGTGTGCATGCATGTATGTGTGCATATGCATTTGTGTGTGTATGCATGTATGCATGTGCATTTGTGTGTATGCATGTATATATGTGTGCATATGCATTTGTATGTGTATGCATGTATATATGTGTGCATGTGCATTGGTGTATGCATGTATGTATGTGTGCATGTGCATTTGTGTGCATGAGCACAGACACATCATATAGTGGTGTGCATCCGGAGATCAGAAGACCACCTTGGGTATCAGTCCTTCCACCTTGTTTGAGACAGGGTCTCTTTCTTGTTTGTTGTCACCTATATTGGGCTGTGTTTCCAACTCTCATCTTGCCATAAGAACGCTGGGATTACAGATAGACGTGCTGAAAGCTTTTTATGGGTTCTGAAGACTTAAAACAAGCTCCTCATGATTGAACAGCAAGCACTTTACCAAGCAGTTTCCCTAGCCCCCGCCACACACACACACACACACACACACACACACACATCGTCCTTTAAGATAGGGTCTCATGCGGACCAGGTTGACTTAAACTAGGTATGCAGCCAAGAATGGCCCTGCACTCTGTGTCCCGCTGCCTCCACTTCCTTAGTTGGAATTATAGGTACGTACTACCACAACTGACTTACACAGTGCTGGGAATCAAGTCCAGGGCTTCATGCCTGGGAGACAAGCACTCTATAACCTGAACTACATCCCTACCCACTACTTTTCCCCTTCAGTCTCCTGCCAGTCTTGTCCAATGACCTAACATACTTTATTACTTCTAGTTTAGCCAGAGCTGGGCACAGCGGAAGGCTCCTACCTATGGTGCTGGTGCTCTTGACTGGCAACTTTAGTCCTAAGCAGGGTTTGTTCTCCCTGTTTCCTACCACTTGGGGAAAAACCCTGCCCTCTACAAACAACCTCTTCAGGAGGCCTCACCACTCTTGCCTCCCTCCTGGAGCCACAAAACCTCCTCCCATTCCAGAAACCTGGCCCAGGTAGGACCCAGAACAGTTCTCACCATGGTCATATAGGTGCCCTCTGACTCTCCACTTGGTCTTCTCTCTGTCGTCTCCCATGTAGTTATGGAGGAGTAGATATGCTTCTGGGGTGGAGAGAATACAAAAGTTCCTAAGCGACATCCAGGAAGGAGAGCCGCTACTCCTGCTCATCAGGCCTCAGCTACCAAAGCAAAACAAAGCAAAACAAAACAAAACAAAAACAAACAAACAAAAACCAACAAAGCCAAAACCAGAAGAGCTACAGAATTATCAACGATTATCATTCAGGCTCCAGACTTCTTGAACTAATTCACCAGGAAAGGGCACCAACTTAAAAAACAACAACAACAACAACATCTCTGCATCTCTAAGCATTGGCTTGGCTGCAGGGAGCCCACTCTTATCCTGCAGAATCGCTTGCAGGCCTTGGTCACTTCCTTCTGATTAGTTACGGCAAGTTGATATTCATTATCAGCTGGCTGTTATCGTCTCTCAGAGAGTTGATATGGCAAGAACAGCCCTCCTTGAGCCTCACAGCTGTGAGGGCTAAGGACTGTGATTCCCCATCCTGTTGCTCTTAGGGGGAAAAGACCCAATCTCAGGCTTCTAAGGGTTGAACCTTGTTAAAGAAGACTCCTACTTTTGGGACAAAGGCAACCCAAAACTCAAGAAGCCAACGGACCAAAGAGAAGTGTCTAAAAGTTAAAATGTGAAGAAGGGGAAGGAGAAAAAGAGGGGGGAGGGAGGGGGAAGCTATTGGAGCTCAGGGAAATTAAATAATCTCTCAGCTCCTATTTATAACTCCACTTCAAAGCCCTGTGAAGGGGAAGTCCATCTTGCTCTCCTCTAAAGGTTCCTGAACACCTGCTCTTAATCAGTAAACCCTAGCTCATGAAGGTAGCGGAGCTTTCTCATCTCAAGGTCAGGGCTCTTTCCTGTACCTACACCCAGGATCTGCCGCCCACGGCTGATCTGACCCAGGCTACCCTGCCCCAGCCCATTCCTCAGAGGCAGTGGTAAAGGCTTCCCAAGTCACTGTTGTGCACAAGGCCATGGCCTATGAGCTGAGAGCTGAGACTAATGGGTAAGACACAGTTCCCGAGTGGCAGTCTCCACCCTACACCTCCCCAGGGTCTCCTGCTAAAGTGTGTGTGCATCCGTGTCCCCCTCAGAGGGCAGGCCCTTCTCTCACCTCTGGTTTAATCTTCTCTTTGTTCTCCAGGCTCTTCACAGAAGCCATAGAACTTACTGAACTGTAAGGCATAAGAGGCACACAGAGTTAACTTCTGAACCTTGAACGGTATGCTGATTCAAGCGCACCTAGAAGGAACGCTACATACACTAAATGGGACTTTCGCATCCAGCAAGGCACCTACATCACACTGGACCCTTGCATCTCTTTACAGAGAGATTCTTGGGAGGAACTAAATACGCAAGAGCAGCTCTTCTGGTGAGAAATGGGAACCATTCTTGGGATGGTTTGGCTGCAATGTGACTTCACTTTTCTGTTTTCACACTAGCACGGCTGGGCACAATGGTTTTGGAAGTCCTAGCTACTCCTGAAGCTCCGCCTCCCCCCACCCCACCAGGCTGTGTGCTCTGACCTTCCCTGATCAGGCCCTTCATCTTTAATCTCTTGGCCAGTTCCCTCATGTGTTTGTCATTAAATTTATGGTTGGATTTTTTTTCCTGTTTTGATCTAAGGAAGAATATTTTTTTCATTAAGTATAAGTGTGAAAATAAACCATGATTGTAAAGTTGTATATTCTCACTGTTAAATGAATCAAATACTACAGGTTTCCAAGTGGTTCCCTTACCAGACAGGATCTTATCTTTATTGCCTAATAACTCCTCAGAACTATCCTTCAGATCCTCTGTCAATGACAGTCTAAGTGACTCTCAGACAAAACATGTCCGGCCCACAGGCTTCTGACATGAACATCGTATTGTTTCCTTCCTGTAATTGAGATCATGCTGCGAACTTCCCCTTACAACCTTCTTGATTTATAACCGTCCCATGCCATTATATGCTGGCTTGTAATGTAATGGTATTTTAAATAGAATACCCACTCACCCAGTCATTGCCTCTCTGGAAGCTGCTCTAGCCACAGATTTTTATTAGTAGCTAAGTTACAGTGGCCGTCTTTATGTGGGAATCTCATGACAGCAGTGTTTCTTTAGAAGGCTGGCTTTCCTTAATGCCGAGAACCACGGTATGGACATAAACTGTGAGTGGAAACTACACAGTCTCTTGGTCTTTTGCTCAAATGCATCATGACTAGAGAGATGACCCTTAGAGGGGCCAAGCAAGTTCAAAGCTACATCAGATAGCTCTGGGAGTGTCCCTTAGCAGGCACAGTTGCTTTCTTTAGAATGCACACTCCCCTGGGACAAGCCACTCAGGCAGCAGTTCTGTGACTCGGTAGAAGAAAGCTTGTCTAGAATGTGCAAGACACAGACAGGGTTCAATCCCCAGCACAGGAGGGAAAAAAAAGGTAGTAATCCTTGGTCTTTACAGGATGGGATCTTTCCCACTGCTGGGATTTCAACTGGTACATTAGCTTAAGCTGTCAACATATTTAATTAATATTCTATAAACTGAAGAGCTGCCAGTAATCAGTAAAATTCTATAATCTGTGCCCTGGCATCTGCACATCACTTGGGAGAGCAAGCGATGACGTTCAGTTAAATATCACATTTCAAGCCAGGCATGGTAGCACACACCTGCAATTCCAGTAAATGAGAGAGTGAAGTAGGAGGTAAGTTTGAAGCCAGCCTGGGGTACACAGGGATTTCCTGTCTCATTCTCCCTCCCAATTAATAACTTCTCCTATGCAGTCTTTGAGTACTGCCACACCTTGTGCATGAGGTCTATATATGAACTGCATTCCACTTAAGCCTCCATTTGTGAGGGAGCTGATAAACTGTATAACAGCAAGGAGAATGAGCATGGTATGGCAATGTCCAAGCCTTTCTGAAGGGTGGTACAAAGGGCACAGAGCCACCTACAATGGCATCAAATATAACAAGCAATGTCACACCACAGGGCGCTGGCCCTCTCTTCCACTTTGGATTAGATAAGACCAGGCTCAGTTGGGGTGATGTGGCTTTTCTTCCACTATAGTTTTAGAGGCAGTGTACACACTCAGCCTCCTAACTGGAGTGGGGACGGTCATGTACCTCTTATTCCACTTGGTTTTCTTCACAATTAATATCAAAACCGGAAGCAGCAGGAAAGTGGCACAGACGATCCCCACAATGATCACCAGCTGGTTTCCATTCAGGATCCCCTGCTGACCCCTATCAGTTGGAGGAGTTGGTGAAATTGTCCCTAGGGAAAGGGAGAGAGCATTGAGAGGGTCTTAGTATTCTAGAAGGGAGCCTTATGCTAACTAAACAGCAGCATCCAGGTCAGGAAACAGAGGGAGAAAGCCAGGCTGCATCCCGTATCAGGACACTGAGACACCATCCCCATTAGACCAAGAACAAGTCCAACCCCTTTTGCTTAGCCCTAACGTGTGGTTAAAGATGGCGGGAGAAATGGCTGCCTTTTCCTATGCTAGAGCAGCCTTTACATCACTCAACTTTATGTTAAAATTTGGCTTAACAAATGACTAGAAATAACAGGCATTTTCAAGGCTACTGACATTTTTATGGGCAAATAATTATTTTAGAAAGAATATACGCTATAATACCCAGCTCTATAGTGAGAATGCTATATGAGGCTTCAGACTATGCTACCAGCACAGTGTCCTTCACTCATCTCATCTGTTTATTCTAAGGCCATATATCAGCATTTCTTTGGGACCAGAGATCTCTAGGCAGAGAAGATGCCCACAAAGACAACTGGTGTCCAGTTCCTGTCTTCAAGGAGGGAGACAAACACAAAACCAGAGATTCACAAGCTTCTACATGCATAACTACAGATGTCTGTATCAGAAACAGAAGGTCACAGAGAAAGGGGTGCTTGCTTCTGTGCAGAGCATGGGAAGAGATCTTTGCCAGCAAGTGTTAGATGTTAACGTGAATTTTAAAGGCAACATTCAGTTTGTTGGGCTGTTGATAATATGGCGGAAGGAAAGGCTGGGAGGGCATGATGCTTAGCACTTGGTGGCCTGTTCTGAGGGAGCAGAAGCAGCTCCACAGCTGCCTTCAGAGCCTGAAGCTGAGGATGTGGTAGGAGCTGGAAAAGCAATGGGGTCCAAGTCTGGAAGGAGCTTCACCTCCTCTGCAAAGAGTGTGTCCTCTTTTTGCTACAGGTCACGGAGAAGTCAGTTAGAGTTGTATCTATAAGTGGTGCAATGCAGTGCTCCACGGTGACTTCGATGGATGGCCCCGGGGGCTAAGAGTGACAGCAGGACCCGGTTAAAGGCTTGTCTAATAGAGGAGAAGACAGCCAGGACTAAGGTTGGAGAAGGCCTGGAAGGAAGGCGGCCTCCAAATCAGCAACAGAAATGACAGAACACACTCATCTGTTAGATTGGGAAAGCAACAGATCAAGGGCCACTTCCTGGCATCCAGTTACATAATCACACCCATGATGGTGGCCTTAACCAATGCTGGGGAGACAGGATGAGGGAGAGGCATGCGGATGTGAAGGATCCATGGAAATTGGTGAAGATGAAATATATTACATGCATACAACCCCTACCGTCCCCCAAACCAGCTTTTCTCTCCCTCATCTCTATGCCCTCATCTTTGGATTCAGCCAACTGTGGATTGAAGATAATCATGGGGAAGAACTGTCTGTCATCTGCCCCAGGATGGTGTGTGGAGACAAGGATGGGGTGTAGCCCTGTCTACGGGTGAAGTGGCCTCAAAAGGAGGTAAGCCCCCATGCCCCACCTTGGTGTGCTTTCTCTGTGGAGCAGAAGGCAGGCTTGTGAGAACAGAACACACATAAGAATGAAGAAATTAGCAGCAATCTAGAGGTGATCTTTAGTATACAGAAGGCTTTATATCTGTTATAAACAATTGCCATTTTTTAATATGGCATTTTTATATAAGGAGCTTAGGCAGCCACAGATTTTTGGCATTTTCAATGGAGGAGAAAGTCCTGGAACCAAATCTCTTCAGATATCAGGAGACCCATACGGCTGCTTATAAACATCTGTGCCCATCTAACCGTTTCCAATACAGAGTGTAGATTAAACACAGTGTCTAATATCACTGTGGTGAGGAAGACTGGGGACCGATGGTCTGCACGCCACTGGTGATATAGACTAGAGTGGGCCCAATAATCTGAGTGAAAACAGAACTGTAGGGTGAGAGTTGATGTGGGGCGCTGGCAGGAGAAAGAACTGAGTTGAGCAAGACTGAACAAGAAAGGGAGAAAGTACAAGGTCAAAGAGCCAAGCTTTTAGGATCCCCAGACGGGTGGATGATGTCAGAGCGCAGGGATTAGCAGCACCCAGGGCAGGAAGGAACTCATCAGCCCCAGGAGGGTGTGTGGAGACAAGAATGGGGTACAGAGGTGTCTACGGGTGGGGTGGCCTCAGAAGGAGGTGAGCACCCCCCCACCCTACCCCGCACCCCCCGCCCCATCTTGGTGTGCTTTCTCTGCGGAGTGGAAGGAAGGCAGGCTTGTAGAGAACAAAACACACATAGGAATGAAGAAATGTCTTGAAGAAACCCATCTGTCCTGCTTCCCGCTTCAGCTAGGACCATTTGGCTCTGGCAAGAAGGTATCTCTGGCCTGAAGCCCTGAAGCCCCTCCCTTTCTAGTCGTCTCCCCCACTCTGAGCCGACCACAGACAGCTCCTTCAGGCCTGGGTGAGGGAAAGTCTGTAGCCCACATCCTGACTGCTAACAGAGTTAAGATTTAACTTTAGCCTCTCACAACCTGCCTCAGTCAGTATGATTAGGTCTCCCTTCTCCTGGTGCACACTGTTTGCCAGAATGTAAACCCTTTCATCAGAAACCCCTCTGCTTCTCCTTCTGGAACATTCCTATTTTCTCTCCATCACTTGCTGTCTCTCACTGTTTAGGATTAGTCTCCCTTCACGTGGATGTGCAACTCCCTCAAAGCCAAGCAAACTTGACTTGGGATCTCCACTCTACTTCACTCCAAGCTCCCATGTCCTTACAGCAGTGGACTACGCTGGCCATGAGTGGGGTTTGGCAAAGCCTTGGGCCTCATTATACATTAGCTCATTGTATGTTAGGCCTCCTTTCCAGGCCTAACAGCATGCAGAAACAGCAAGGAGAGTCCAGGCATCTGGTGAGCCAGGTTGATGGCAGCTCACTTTCTCAAGGTTGTACCAGTCCAAGGTCAGCCCCTAGAAGCAGTGCCTCCTTCCACTGTGCATGCCTGGGGGCCTCCTTCCACTGCGCATGCCTGGGACCTCCCCTACAGCTATAGCCCTGTTGTCATGTGTAACCCCTTAGCTCTCTTTACCCAAATATTAATTACTTTGAAAGTCGTCCTGGACCACATGCAGCACAATGGTTTTCCTGGACTCCAGCTTTCCCAGGTAGATGCTGCAAGTGTACGTTCCTTGGTCAGACTCCTTCACTGTTTGAAGTTTGATTGAACCATCATTGCGGGAGATGTCACCTGTCAGGTCTACACGGTTGCGGAAGCGGCCCAGGCTCTGGAAGTTTCCACTATGCATGTTGGAGTCATAGCTCAAGACTGTCTCCTCCTACAAGGAAGGGTCAAAAGCATGAGGCTGTGGATGGACTGTGGGGGACATCTCGCAGCTGACAAGGCTCTGCCATGCAAGGGCAAGAAGAGTGTTAGATAACACAAAGTCGTGTTTGTTGATGTTTGGCCCTGGTTCTTTTCTCCCAGCCTTCTCCTCCCAGAAATAAGACTCAAAACTCAAAAATAATATTTACAAATACCTTGGCCATAGAGCTAAGTCATCTTCTCTGACTAGATATAACTTAAAATATTCCATCCTATAACTTAAAATATTCTAGCCTACATTCTGCCGCATGGCCAGTTACCTATGTGCAGGTACCAGGCGTCCATCTCATCACATCTTCCTGGCGAATCTCCCGCCTGGCTCTATCCCAGAATTCTTTCTCTTTCAAGATGCTCCCCCTCCCATTTCCTGCCTAAGCCATAGGCCATCCGCCTTTTAACTGACTGGTGATGCGTCCATACAATACAGAAGATACTCTCACTACACTTGTTCATACGCACTTGTACAACAGGCGTGTACTGGTGAAGCACAACTCAAACCATAAACAAGTGTTTCATCAGAAGAGGTAGGTTTTAAAGGGGTCCGTGGCTCCAGCCTGCAAGCCTAGCTACTCAGGAGGCTGAGGCATTTCAAGTGAGTAGTTTAACCAGACTCTGTCTCAGAAGAAGGAGTGAAAAGAGGGCTAGGGTTATGATTGTGAAGTAGAGTGCTTGCCAGGGACATGTGAAATCCTGAGTTCACTCCCCTACACCAAAGCTAAGGACAAGAGAGGGACAGAGGAAGAGAAAGAGAAAGAAACAGACAGACAGTGTCAGAGACAGAGAGAGAGAGAGAAAATGAGAATATAAAGTAAAGTTAATTTACTCTTTACTCTTCCAAAAAGAAAAAGAAAAAGGAGAAGAAAAAGAAAAAGAAAAAGAAAAAGAAAAAGAAAAAGAAAAAGAAAAGGCTTTTTACTTTATTGTGTAGCGCTTCCTGTTAGATTTCCCGCAGGCAGCTAAAGCATGTCTAAAATTGACTGTTACCCCCAAACCAGTTCCTTCCCGTCCATCCCACTTTCCGTAAATGGCAATGTCTTCTTCCAGATGCTCAAGCTAAAGATCCTGGAGTCATCATTAACCCCTCTCTTGTGCAGCTTGTATCTAACTCCCCAGATCATCTGTGCCCTCTGCCTTCAACATACACCCCCAGCCCAGCTGCCCTGTCTTGGCTCCCTACTGCTGCCCTGCCAGGCCCACGCTAGACCTCATCTCCACCAGAAGCATCTCAGCAGCACCAGCTTTCTCACCTGCCTCCCTGCTCGCCCTTCCCCAGCAGACGACAAGCCTAAGATCCAGCAGGCAGCTCCTCTGCTCTAAACCCTCCCCGGCCCCTCATCTCTCCTAGAGCCCATCCCTGACTCCTTTCCTCTCTCACGTCTCTCTTCAATTCCATCACTGAATTCAGTTACCCAGAGGCCCAGCTACTTCCTGAGAGCTGGTCTCCAGGCTGCTGCTCTTGCCTCTTCTGTAACTAGAACCCCCCAGGCCCCCCTCTTCACCTTGCTCAGACCACTATATAAATGTCACCTTCATGAGGCTTCCCTGACTATCTACAGAGACTGCGAGCTTAATGGTTCTTCAGAGCTCTGCATCATTTATTGTTTTAGATGCCCACCTCATGGTTGATTTGCTGTGAATAACCCTCCACCTCTGCCGTTACTGTCCCATCAAAACAGGGTCCTTACGTAAATGGAGGTCGGAATGTTTTACAAAGGCATGTGGATATTTAGTGGTGGTGGTTGTGGTAGGGAGTGGTAGGGATTGAAACCAGGGCCTCAAGCATACAAGGCAAATGCCCTTTCTACCAATGAGCTACTGCTCTCACCCTAGTTGTTGTTGTTTGTTTGTGTTTGTTTTGTTTTTATTCCAAAGGGAAGAGAAGTCTTTGGGCAAAGGTAATGAGTTAGAGGCAGAAACACAAATGTAAAGATTCGGCCCCAACTCCTCTTTCCGTTGTGACCCCTTTGATGGGTGACATACAAATGCATGCCCATGGGGGCTGGAGAGATGGATTCAGTGTAGAGGTCTGGGCTAATCCGAGGCTTTCCCTGAGGTCCTGATGTGTGGAGAAGGAACATGGCTCCTTCTATAAAACCAGGAGCATGCTTGCCAGAGCCTTTAATGGTCTGGGGCTAAGGCACAGGGGGAACTGTGGCTTCAGATCATGAGAACAGAATTCTTCCCACCGTAAGGAGCTATGGTTATTAGACTCAAGACTAAGTGTATCCAGACTTAGTGCTCTTGAGACGCCCTGGGTTCCCATTGTGCAACACTGCGTGATTAGCTTCCTGCTGACTGCATCCCATTGTACGATCATTTCTGCTGACTCTGTCCCATTTCTCCCCTAAAAACACAGGGTACAGTGAGTGCTGTTTTGGTTTGGTTTTTTGCTATTTTGGTGTTTGCTTGCTTGCTTGCTTGCTTGGATGGACTTTTGAGACAGGATTTCTCTGTGTCGCTCTGGCTGTCCTGTAACTAGCTCTGTAAGCCAGACTAGCCTCAAACTCACAGAGATCCGCCTGCCCATGCCTCCCAAGTGCTGGGATTAAAGGCGTGTGCCACCACCGCCCGACTTGGTGCGATACTTCTTTAAAAGCTTGCTTGCGTGAGCCATCAGCTTGTGCAAGACTTCCTGATGCCAAGCTTTCAGTTTCTTTACCTTCTCATCTCAAGGCCAACTCCCACTTAGGACCCTGCCAAGAAAGATCTCCCTGCTAGTCCAGGTCAGCTCAGCAGTGAACAGTACTTGTTTGTACAGAGGACCCAGGGCCAGTTCCCAGCATTCACATGGTAGCTCATGGTTTGTATTCCAGTACCAGGCAATGTGATGTCCTCTCTCCACCTCCATAGACACCAGGGATGCATGTGGTGCATATACATATGTGAATGTAAATAAATAAAGATGTAAAGATGGGACAAGCTCTTAGAAGTGAACTTGGGGCTACCCATCATTCCCTATCCGCTGCCACAGTGCTGCCCTTTCTGATCCCCACAGATAGCATACTAGAGTCAGGTATGTGCCAATGTCTTTGTTATTGAGTTTACCTGGAATACATTTTAATTCATAAACTTTGCACTTTAACTTTTATCATCTATATGTCACTCATAAGACATGCTTGTTATATTTATTTACTGAGGGGCAGTTGCATGGTGTGAATGTAAAGAATCAGAGAACAACCTGTAGACTCTGTTCTTGCCTTCTACCATATGGAACCCAGGGACTGAACTCAGGTTATCAGTCTTGGCAACGAATAGCATTACCTATTGGGCCATCTCACCAGCCTTCATTGTACATTTCGAGCCCTAAATACATCACCATGTCATGGTTGAGATCTGTTAGTCCAGTGAACTAACTTGCTATTTATTGCTTTATAATTCCTGTGAATTATCCCTCGCTCTGGCTCCCGAGGAGCTACCAATCCCAAGCCCTGGAAAGTTCAAACAGGTGAAGAAAATCCTCTCCATCACACAAAGTGAGCAATGGAGCACCAGGCAAAGCTTACACAAATGCACATATTAGGCTCATTAGGATAAGAATGTGATTGTACTCTTACACCTAGCCTATTACTTTCCTGAATAGTTCACAAAAATAGCCCCTCTTCCCTTTGACAAGGATTGCACAGAGGGAAGGAGGTGAAAGTTATCTCAAATGCATTAGTCTCACCTCGTACAAAGCACTTACTATGTCCAACTACACATCGAGACTTGGAAATGTTAAAAGTTAAGCAACTATCTATCTCCTCTTCCCTCTCCTCCTTCCCTCTCCTTCCCATGTCTCCTCCTCCTCTCTTCATTTTTCCTTTCCCCTCTCCTTATTCCTCCTCCCCTCCTCTTCCTTATTCTCCTCCCTCACTTCTCCTCTTTCTCTTCAATCATATTTCCTACCAAGAAGTCAAAGTTGCCTAGCCAGACAGCTAAAGCAGGAAGCCAGATCTGACGAACTCCAAGGCACGGGCTTTTACAATGTCACACACACACACACACACACACACACACACACACACACGGACTGAAAGCTGACCTTCCTCTCCCCGCTCTGCTTCCAGCCAGGGACTTCGAGTACAATTACAATCATGCTTCCTTCTCCTTACCTCAGTATGCCTTTCTGAAGAAAACATCCAGTTTACTTTGGTCACCCGTTTCTCTTCTGTGCTCTGGATAAAACATCTCATCTGAGTTGTATCACCTACTCGGACTCTGAGCTCTGGGAATAGAATGGTAAACTGAGTCAGGCATAGAGTATAATCAAATAGGCTTTCTAGACAATAAAGTCTGGGGGCGGGCGAAATGACTCAGTGGGTAAGAATGCTTATTCTGAAAGCCAAAGAACCTGGGTTCCAATCCCTGGTCAGGCATGACTGCTCATGGCCTTGGAACCCAGCATTCAGGAGCCGAGACAGATGGACCTGAGAGCTCACTGGTCAGCCATTCTAGCCAAAATGGTGGTGCTTCCTTTAGTGAGAGATCCTATCTCAAAGCAAAGTGGTGGGAAACGATGGAAGACAGCAAATACAACCGTGCCTTGTGTATAGGCAGCACACAAACACAAATAAATAATAAATAAAGTGTAGCTAAGGATTCTCAACAACAAAATGTCCCTGTCACCAAACATGTGAATAAAACATCCAAGAATCTTTTTCTTCTCTCAAAGCAACATGGTGTCCCAGCATAAGAGACTGGCTCACACCTGCCACAGCCACCACGTCTGAGGTTCCTGATGCTTTTACACGCCAGTCAACTCTTTCTGCTTCCCTTTAGCTCCTTTATCTCTCCCCCTTTCCAGAATCCCTCTCATATTTGAAGTCCACAGGAAGCACAGAAAAAGCCCCCACTTTCTGCTCACAGACATGGAGACCCACCCCAGGTATAGCACAAACAGGAAACACCAAGTCCGAAAACTGATTCTCATCTTTAACTTGCTCATTCTTCTAGCTGGGGGGAAAAGATGAATCATGGACAACTTTCTTTAACCTCTTGTACTCGTTTTTACAAGTTATTTTGGGACTGGCTTGAGATTTAGTTCTGGCTTCAACACAGATCATGAGACTCCTTGCAAATTAGACCAAGGAAATAGCCAGCTTTCCCCTTTGACTTCTCTCTGTTTCCTCAGCCCGCTCCAGAGCCCTACCTCCCCATCTGACCCCAGCCACCCCTTCCACTGGGTTATGCAAGCAGCTGACCCTGCCATAGTCCCTCTGAACAAGCCATTCTAAGAGGTCCCTGAAAGGAAAGCAAGCAAAAACTATTGCTAACTTTTCCACACTGCCTTACACAAAGCAACTATGGAGTCACCTAAGCAAAGGCGGGATGGCATGCAAGGAGGCACGAGCTTGTGTCTTAAGTAGACAGAGTTCTTTCCAAAGAATGCTAAACCAAGGTCGTGAGTGAACAAGCGCAGTGCATAAGCAGACTTCTCATCCAGGCTGCCTCCCTGGGAGAACACGAACTTCCTGCCCAGCAAGAGAAGAGGCTACACAGTGGGAAGAAAGCAAAAGAAAATAATGTGAACTTAAACTCAGTGGAGGGAATTCTTCTACAGGAAGTGAAAAGCCACTCTAAAGGCTTGGGGAGAGAAGGAACTCCCTCTCCATTTAACGAGCACATTAGGACCTGAACCCTCATGCTTTAAATCAATAACGACAGCTAAACATTCTGAGTCTTTCTGACACCCTGAACATGTGCAGACACCGTACAGGCTGCATAGCAATTAGTCATGATAGCATGCATGTTCAGTCCCTATGATCGGAGCCCATCCAGTGCTCCATATCTGTTAAGGACATGCTCGGCCATAGAACATACCCCCACACACACACTGAAGAAATTACAATGTTTCTAGGTTCTTGCCATATTGCTCTCAGTTTTACAGGGAAGCAGAGAGAAGGGGACCCAAAGCCCCACGGACAGTGAAAAGAAAAGTCAGAACTCAAACCTGAATCCAAGCTTTCTGGCACTATGTACTCTATCACATCACATGAGTAGGAGGAGGCCTGGGGCTAAAGCAAAAGGACTGGAAGCTATTGTCGGGGTTGTTTGTTTGTTTGTTTGTGTTTGTTTGTTGGTTTGTTTTTTTTACCTAAAATATCTGCGAACTATGGAAAGGCATTGAAGTAAGAGGAAGATTGTAAACTGGAGAGGACACCTTGCAAAATAAAATCACAGATGACTATACACACGGGCTTTCCACATGAACGGAGTCACCTTTATAAACAAGTGGACCACCATTCACCAGGCAACGAGGCAAACCCACTAGGGCTTAGATCTATCTGTTCCTGTTTTGACTGAAGGGGGAAAAAATATGGGTTGCCAAATCAGCGATTAAGGAAACACCTGACCACCCCAATGTGCTCCTAGCCTGTTTCCTGGACTACTTCAGTTCTTGACAGCGGCCCCTATTAGTCCTTCTTTATATCCACTAAACTGGAAAGGGCAGCCATGTTGTGGGCTACACTTTGAGGAGGGTGTAGGTATGGCATCGGAGAACAAAGGTAGGGAAGGGATGCACAAGGAGAATCTTGGGGAAAAGCTAACATTGGCTTCCTCCCTTCTCCTGGAGGACCACAGCTCTGGAATTACAGGGAAAGAATGTAGGAAAAATGATAGGGGGGCACAAACTGGATTCCCACGAGGGGCGCTAGTTTGAGAATTTCCCCCACTACCCTAATGTGTACTGATTGCCTACACTCTACCAAGTTCTATGCCAAAGGCTTGTCAGAGACAGACGAGCAAGGAAGACAGGGCTGTGACTAGCAGCATGAGAGAGAAAGGCTAGGTGCTAGTGGGCTTGTTAGGGTTCTGTAGCTAAGGACGGAAGCCAGCAGGGGACAGTAGAGGCCCTCTACTCTCAGCCGAGGATCCCTGAGGCTATTCACTATTCCTCTATGCCATGCTTATTAAAGATTCATTTTTACTTGTTAAATTATGAGTATATGTAGTAGAGGTGGTATTTGCATGTGACTGCAGGTGTCCAAAGGTTGCCAGAGGAACTGGATGCCCTCGGAGCTAGAGTTATAGGCCACTGCAAGCAGGGAACCACACTCTGGCTCTCTGCAAGAACAGTCTGTGATCTCAACCACTGAGCCATCCACCCCTATCCCACACTCATTTGCTTTTAATTGGAATTTTTTTCATGAATTTTCCGCTCTATCGTTTCCTGTCAGGTCCACCTCACATATGTACACACCCCACTCTGTGTTCTCTTTCCCCCTCTCTAAAAAGAAAAAAAAAAGACAAAGACAAGGCAACAAAAATAATAAACACAACACAGAGGGGGGAACCCACAAAAGCACAAAAATGAAAGTCAAAATCAACAAGCAAAAGATGGATAAAACTAAAAAAATATCAAATAAAAAGTCTACAAAAATACCATTGGGGTGTGTGTGTGTGTGTGTGTGTGTGTGTGTGTGTATGTGTGTGTGTGTTGATCTAATAGGCACAGCATGGGGTCTGCCCTGAGCAGTGGCTGATACATCCAGTGAGATGCCATTGAAGAAATCTGACTTTTCCTTTGCCAGTGGCTATCAATTGAAACAGGCTCTTGGTTACGAGTGGGAGCCATGACCACTTTCCCCTCTCAGAGCCAGGACCCTTTCTGTCTTGAACCTGTACAGGTCCCATATATGCTGCCCCAGTCTCTGTGAGTTCATACATGTGTCAGTTCTGTTGTGTCTGGAAGGTACTGTTTGCATAGTGTCATGCATCCCCTCTGGCTCTTACTAATCAGTCTTCCACAGGGTTTCCTGAGCCTTGAGAGAGGGGGTGTCAGTTCTGTTGTGTCTGGAAGGTACTGTTTGCATAGTGTCATGCATCCCCTCTGGCTCTTACTAATCAGTCTTCCACAGGGTTTCCTGAGCCTTGAGAGAGGGGCTCGGACAATAACATCCTCTCAAGAACCCAGGGCTCCAAAGTCTCTCACTCTCTGAACATTCTCCAGCTGTGAATTTCTGTGTTGGTTCCCACTCTCCCACACTTCTAAAGAAAGCAGTGTATTATTTTCCTTTTGGTTTGTGAGAGGCTGGGGATGGTCTCCGACTCCTGAATGCTTCCATCTCTCAAGTGCTGAGATCACAAGCGTGTTCCACCACACTTGGCTAAGAATGAGATTGATAGCTGTGGGTTTCTAAAAGTCTGTATTTACATATTTTATTTGGAAATGTTTCTATGAATTCAGCAAACAAATTTTAGATGCCCTGGGTATGGTTAATTTGGATATCATTAGTCTATTAGAAAAGAGAGGAGTGGAAATTGTTCCCACAATGAAAGAGTTCAGAACACCTGTGGAGTGTGCTGCTTCATGCGCTGCTGTCTTCAGTTCAGTGAGCATGAACTAAGAGGTCTAAGAGAGTCACCATCTCAGGGCTGGAAAGTTGGCTCAGTGGTTAAGAGCACTTGTCGTCCTTTAGAAGGACTGGGGTTCGATTCCCAGCACCCACATGGAGGAGCACTACTTCCTCAGGCACCAAGCATGCATGGAGTGCACACATAAAGCACTCATGTGAATAAAATAATGTTAAAAAGAAGAACAAAGAGGAAGAGGAGGAAGAAAGGAAGGAAGGACAGAGAGAGAGAGACAGAGACAGAGAATCTCTAAGTAAGGAACCATCTTTACAATTCAAAATTACTTTGGTGCCTTCTGTTCCTGGGGAACTTCCTTTCCAGCAGCTGGTTGACCCTCACACCTTTAGAGACCAATCCAACAGCTACCAGTGGTTGCCTGTGAGACTTATTCTTGAGATTTCTCTGTTGTATAATGCCTCTTTGGGTTACAGTCTTGGCTGAGATTCTTGGTCAGAAAGAAGAAAAAAACTTTCCAATGCTCATCCTACAACAATTACAGTCACCTCAGTCCAAACTGTCATTTTCAGACTGTCTGGAAGGATAATACAAGCTTCCCAGGGTTTCTGTGAAGAAGGAGTATGCTCAAACTAATAGCTACGGCTATAGTACTGAAGACTCGCCCTAAGGGGAGTACTTAGCCTAAAGGCTGGTAGTCGGTCAGTCCCCATCGCTCTTCCACGAGCAATCAGTTCCCCCTCTGGCCCCTCTTTGAGGTAAGTGACCCTGTACCTTTAGGCTCCTCTGGTAGCACCCACAGTTCCACGGTCTTTTTTATCACCATGCTCTCATTTTTGAGGCGGATTTCACAGGTGTAGATTCCCTTATCGGCCTTCTGAACATCTTGGAGCAGGAGAGAACCATCATTATGGAAGATGTCCCCCACCAAATGTGACCGGTTCTGGAAGCGCCCCGTAGGCACGCTAAGGTTGGAATAGTAGAACAGCACATATTCACTCTGCAAGTAACAGACATTGGAGAAAAATCAAGAAGGGAACAAGACCTAGGAGTCTGGATTGAAAAGACCATTATGTGGACATATCAAAGTTATCACCATAAAACTGACCAAAAAGTACTTAGCCAATAATAATATTCATAATGAAAATGCAACAGGTACCTGTCTAGCTTGCACAAGGCCCCATGACTAATTTTCTATACAGACAAATGAAACGTGATATCCACATTTTCATTTCTTACAACATAAGGAAAGATACAACACATTCTCCAACCTGGGTATTAGAACTTTGTATAACCATTTCCTGCCTTATGACAGAGCAGGTAAAATGCCACTCAAATGGATGACCTAATTCCTCTGGTATTGTGGCTGGTGTTCCCAGCAGAATGGCTGCCACTCCCCTCAACCCTACCCTCTCCAGCCAGCAATATCACAAAAGAAGGAGTCATTAGTAGGGATGGTTGCAGGCTGGGAGGTAGAGACCTGGGGAATTCTTAATTCTGCATCTACCATAGATCTGTTTCTACCTCAGATCTGCTTCTTTTAATAGAAGTAATTCTGAAATAGAAATGTAATTCTGAGTGAAGGAGCATTGCAGGGATAGCAGAGGCTATGCTCTGAGCTACAATACCTGTCACTGACTAACAAACATCGGTATTTCATTGCCAGCAGCAAACTCCTTGGGCCATGTCTCACAGGCAGTCCTGATACCCATACATTTCCATAGATCTTGTGACAGTTTTCCAGTCAGACAGCTCATGAAAGTACATCCCCTGCCTGGCTACTAATCCCAACACTGCAAGCAGATGCAAAGAAGCAAAGTATTGTCCCCCAGAAGAGAAGAATGCTCAAAGAATCTATCCCACCACAGGGAAAGATACCTGTACTCTCCTGCACATACCTGGCTCAGAGCTCTTCTGTCTAGACTACAGGAATTGCCTCTCATGTCCACCTCTATGAATGCAACTGAGAGAGCTCCCATTGGCCCCCCAAACAAGTTAAGCACTGGTGCCATTATGGCCTCCCCCTCCTCTCCCTTGCCCCTCCCCTCTCCTCTTCCTCTTCCCCTTCCCCTCCCCTTCCCTCCTCCTCCTCCTCCTTCTCCTCCTCCTCTTCTTCCTCCCTCTTCTTCTTCTTCTTCTTCTTCTTCTTCTTCTTCTTCTTCTTCTTCTTCTTCTTCTTCTTCTTCTTCTTCTTCTTCTTCTTCTTCTTCTTCTTCTTCTTCTTCATAGCCGGGGGCAGGGTTAAAGCGCAAGTGAGGTTAGATAATCTACCTTGCGAATGGCTCATATACAAGCTAAAAGGAGGCTCAGTGATCGCTCCTTCCAAAGCAATACTACCTTGAAGACTCAAGAGACTGATTCTCCCACACCCATCCCATCCTGACACCATCAGCCTGAGGCTTGTCTAAGGGATCAGGCTGCCTCTTCCTTACCGCATTATCTTTATCTCTCGAGAAGAGCCAATCCACTCTGTCCACGTGTTTCTCTTCTGGCCGCTGGACAACACATCCCATCAAGACTGATTCACCCACATGGACTCTTAGCTGAGGGGAGGAAACAGTCGAGCCTGGCAGGCCCTGTGGATAACCTACAGGGGCTAAAGGCAAGAAGACCTGTTATCTAGACAAGCAGCTTCAACAACAAAACTCAGTGTCTATGTCTAGGTACTCTCCATTTCCCCTCCGTCCAGGACCCAGCATAGTGCAAGCACTTAGAGCCCCCTCGGTGAGACCAGCACAACAAAGGAGACCCATCTCTGTTCTGAAGGATTTTGCACCCTTCTAACTGCGAGGTGAGCTTGTTGGTCCCCTTGGCCTCGCTAATCCCTTTCCCTTTTCTAATATTCCTTCTCCCTTCCTTTCTTATGAAGGGAGATGCTGAAGTCCACGCCCTCTGGCTCACTTCTCTTAGCTCTGCATGTAGTGTTCTTTTTTTTTTTTTTAAGTTTTTTTTTAAGTTTTTTTTTGAAGTTCAACATATTTTTTTTTATTACATCTTTTCCTCAATTACATTTCCAATGCTATCCCAAAAGTCCCCCATACCCTCCCCCCTACTTCCCTACCCACCCATTCCCATTTTTTTGGCCCTGGCGTTCCCCTGTACTGGGGCATATAAAGTTTGCATGTCCAATGGGCCTCTCTTTCCAGTGATGGCCGACTAGGCCATCTTTTGATACATATGCAGCTAGAGTCAAGAGCTCCGGGGTGTTCTTAAGGTCCAATGAAACAGGAAGTGAGCTCTTACTCACTCAGGAACTCACCGGTTCCCTAGCTGGATAACCCGCTTACTAGAGGCTTTGTTTTCTTCCTCGGTTCCCTTTATTTAATCCCTTCACAGAAGCTTCTCTCTGCATTAGCTGGCTGTGTCTTTCTACAGTGGAGTGGGCCAAAGCAGAACATAATGCTCTCTTTGAGTCTTCACCTTTGTGCTCTCCCAGCCTTGATATCAACTCTGGCTTTTAAGGGGTATCCCCAAGGACCACTCCCTCTTCCCATCATCTCCATCATCTCCATTATCCCCATCATCTGCTTGTAGCTCATGGAATTTTAAGAGGTCACTAAGAGAGAAAGCCACAGCGAGGACATGTCTGTTTTCACAAGCTATCCTCTGGCCAAAAGAACAAAACCTGAGAGACAAATTTAAATGCTGCCCAGTTCGTATTAAAGAGTCAACTGAACACATATGGGAATGAACAGGAAAGGTGCCAGGCTTTTCATTCAAGCTCATTCTCCTGAGAGAAGAGAAGAGGAGCTTCCTGCCCAACAGCAGGGCTCACACAGTGGGGAGGATGGAAGAGAACACAGGGACTCTCAACCCTTCGGATGATATTTTTGAAAGAGCTCCAGCAACTACTTGGAATTTTCCAGTGAGAAACATTTTGAGTGTGTGTGTGTGTGTGTGTGTGTGTGTGTGTGTGTGTGTGTGTGTTCTATATCACCTGGAATTGAGCAAAGGCAGCGCTTTTGTTTATTTTGCTGAGTCAAGGTTCACTGTCTAGAGAGCCAGCGAGATGCTACCAAGCCTGGTGACCTCAGTTCGATCCCTCAGACCCACATGGTAAAACACCAGTTCCTGCAAGGTGTTCTCTGACCTCCATACTCTTGCCCCCACATAAATAAAATAATAAAGAGTTGGGTGAGGTGGTGCATGTCTGTGATCCAACACTGGAGGCAGAGAAAAGAAGATACTTAGTTCAAAACCAGCCTGGTCTAGGGAGTATCAGAACCCAAAGAAACCCTGAACAAATAGCTAACTGTGGTGCCTATTTAACATATGCACACACACACACACACACACACACACACACACACACACACACACAGAGTTGCTCTCTCAGCATGCATAGCAACTATCTGTTACAGAGTCCTGGCTCCTCTCAGCACTTCTCACACCTCCCTAACCTAAACCTCTGCACTATCTGAGCTTCACTTCCCTTCCCCCAGCTTCTGATTCCTATATAACCCAGCCATTTTGGCCACACACTTTCTTTGTCCTCTCTTCTGTCCCTCAGTCTCTTGGCTCCCCCCTCTCTCTCTTGGTCTCTGCTAGTGGTTCCTGACCCTGCCTCTTGCCCTTCTCTCTTCTCTTTCCTCTCATGGTCTGGTCTAATCTGCTGGACTCTTCCTGGCCTGGTTGTACGCTCCCTCGAATTTACAATAAACACCTCCCCAGCCACACCTAGGAGTGGTCCTGTCCTCATCATAAAGAAGATAGCAAAGCGCCAAGAAGACTTCTTCCCATAGCTCTATTTCTGTGGAATAAGAAAGAAGAAATGGACCAAAAAGAAAAAGAGAAAAGAAAGAGGCCGAAGTGAGCAGCAGAAACTGCCCTGGCCACCTGGGCAAGGTCTGGGCTGGAAACTCTCGCCTGGTCTACTGAGCCAAAGCAGGCTTCCCAGGAGGAAGTAAAACTTGGGGGAAGCTTGACGAATCCGGAAGGCTTGAGCAAGCTTGCTGGAGTGAGATGCTGGGGGAGCCAGCAACAATGGGTGAAAACAGACTTCCAGGCAAGAACACAACTGCAGATTGGGAAAGAGTTCCGTGTTTAGAAACCACACAAATAAGCCGGGCGTGGTGGCGCACGCCTTTAATCCCAGCACTCGGGAGGCAGAGGCAGGCGGATTTCTGAGTTCAAGGCCAGCCTGGTCTACAAAGTGAGTGCCGGGACAGCCAGGGCTACACAGAGAAACCCTGTCTTGAAAAACCAAAAAAAAAAAAAAAAAGAAAAGAAACCACACAAATAAAAGGCCCCTCCATTTCTCTTTAGTAATTTCCCTTCCACATCTGACGCTAGCTGTAACTGACAGGCCCAGTGTCAACTGTGGGGATGCCAGAGTGGAACTCTAGAACACCCAGAAAGGACCCAAAGACAGTCTGAGCCCAGCAAAAGCAGACAAAGGCAAGAAGACTCAACCACCTGCTTCAAAAACAGTGGTTTTACCAGAACCAAGACATTCCAGCTCAGGGTTTCCGTATCTCACAAACCAACGGGTATGAAGCATACATAAGATTGACTTTTTAAGATGTCTGAGACTAGGGCCAGCAAGTTGGCTCAGTGAGTAAGTTGGCACTTGCCGCCAAGCCTGAAGACCTGAGTTCAGTTCCAGGAAACCACACGGGAGATGGAAAGGAGCAGCACCTGCACTGCATCCCTGCCATCTACATGTTCTTCCCCACAACACTAAATAAATATAAATAAATGAGAAAAGATGCAGATATGAGACAAAGGAGAATTCAAATATTTCCCTTAGTCTCTGGCTTCCACTTACCCAGGATCACTGGAATCACAATCAGTTTCAGGAGGCAAAGCATTATCCTTTCAAGTTTTCAATCTTAAGATTAAAAAAAAAATCAGAAAATTATATCCAGAGAGCACTGTTAACTGAACAAACTAACAGTGAGTGCCAATGTGAGCCAGGTTCTGTCTGGGTCACCGGCACGGCACTGACCATGGGAGATGAAGGCCTGGCGCAGCTATGGGTTATATAGGAGGAAGGGTGGGAAAGAGAAAAGCAAGGCTACGCATAAACAAGACAACATCAGACTCTGAGAAGGGCTACAGCAAAACAAAAACCACGTGATGTTTGCAGAGACACGTGAGGTCTGCTTCAGGTTGGCCAGAGGGGATAGTCAGATGAAAGTTGCTTTTCCAAACAGAAAAAGGCAAATGAGTCAACCCGAGATGTTCCTGGATGCTTCACACAGATCAAACACTGCGGGATCTAGGATCTGTAGCCTCTTTTTACCTGTCCCTCCAGCGGAATTGGAATTGCACCTTGAAACATGCAAAGACTGTTCAGTCCGTGTGGGAGAAGAAATAGCCAAAGGATGGAAGTTGGTTGATTGATTGGCGGTTTGTATTTACTGTGGAGCTAGAATTTAAACCTAGGGCATTACACATGCTAAGCAGTAATCCACTAACAGAGTTGTAGCCTCAGTTCACAAAGGGGAAATTTTAAGCCTTAAAGGTATCACTTATCAAATTTAAAATACAAAGATACCACATGAAAGACTTTTTTCAACCTTTTTAGAACAGTGTGGGTAGAACTAAGAATTGCGCTGTACACATAACAACCATTTCTACTGTCTTTGCTATGTCTGTGCTATTAATTTTGTGACATCTACCAGTTCTTGGAAAATGAGTCACCGTTTTATACAAAGTTTCCCCAAATGTTCTTAGCCAAACTGAAGAACCCTAAGAAATTACAACTCAATCCATCTTGGGGGTCAGACCTACTGCCATAACCATCTCAGTTGACCCCAAACTCTAACTGCTTGGCCATTAGTATTCCTCTCAGAACTGCTAACAGGGGCCCTTATTGTACCAACAGCAGGGGTGCCAGCTGGCTCTGCTAGAACATCTAGCACTGGCCATTTCCTGGGGTTGGTGCCATCGATGGCTCCGCAGTTAAGTGCATGTATGGTCTTGCAGAGACTGAGTTTGCCTCTCAACCTCATGTCTGCTGGCTCATGACAGCCTGTAATGCTAGTCCAGAGACATCTGACAACTCTGACCTCCAGTGGCACCTGTACTCATGTGCACACGCCCCACACAAGCATACCCACAGATATATGATTCTAAAAGTAAAATGAAAAATACACATTTTAACCGATCGTCAAAAAGATGCCTTACCTGTATTCCAATCAACAAAATCCACTTCGAAAATGAAAACAGCCCAAGGAGATTCCTTCCCAGGCAGTCCTTGACTCACTCTCCCTTAGCTTCCTCACCTAGAGCACAGGATAGCAACGTAAGGATCAGATATGGTCATACAGATAACAGGGCTTTGAAAAACAGAGGAAGAATCACTAGACAAGATCCCATTTTCTAGAACCCAAGAGCCAGACGGAGAGCAGCCTGTGACTTTAGAGCTGTCAGGCTCTGAGCATCTACCTTTATAGGGACAGTAAACTATCAGAATAAACTAGAAGTTTTGAATAATTACATTGCTCCAGTTACACCAGGAGTCAAATACAAGTCCCTCTACCGAAAATACAGATCTGCTTTGTGCCGACCACCTTCCCTGACACATGCACAGTTGGTGGCCATCGTGGGCTTCCCTTGTGGCATCTTAACTCCAGTGCATCATATTCAGACATCCAAGATGCCTGTCACCTTCCCAAGGATCTACTGAATGCTCTTCTCTGCTCAGCAAACAGCGCCTGGCTCTCAAAGGATTTCCTCAAGAGAGCATGTATGCTCAGAAGAACCATGGCTAATTTGCATGTCTGACACCAACGCCAGTTAAAGTCTGTACACTCTCAAGGACAGATCCGTGTGTGTCTTGCTTGTATTTGTGCTCCACCACTGTGCTAAGGGATCGACAAATTGCTGAGAGCACACCAGATAAATGTTTGGCACTAACAATGTGACCATCACCTTGAAATCAGCTTCAAGGCATCCTGTAACCCCTTGACACCATTCTACAAGGAAACCAGAAACTTGAAAAGGGACTCGCTCGGCCACACCCAACCTTCTTCAAACCAATTCTAAGAAATGTATAGTGTGCTGAATGAGAAATACACACTTTCAGCCCTAAATACTCAAATGCACTGATAGAGTTCTGTGTGAACTGGAGAGAGAAGCCATGATTTTTTAGCAGAAAGAGCATTGAATTTGAAGGTGTTTGTTTGTTTGTTTGTTTGTTTGTTTGTTTTAATGTTATTTCCCAGGCTCAACCTCCTGGAACTCAACTTTAACAGTATAGACTCAGATATTTTTTTTCCTTTCTAGTTGACAGGCAACTACACTAGCAAGAGTCGAAATGAAATAAACAGAGAAAGCTGTACTATCAGGGACTGTCTGAGCAGTTTACACACGAATTCACTCAGTCTTTACCACAACCACGAGACTTTTTGCAGACAGGGAAACTGAGGTCCAGGAGAGTGGTGCCGTTTGCCTAAGAACTCATAGCAGATTGGCACGGTCTGAATTCACGCCCAGGAGATCTGAATGTGTGGATCTTTCAAGCCCAGCCTAGATCATCACATCACACAAAGTGGTGATTTCTCCATATCCATCAGAGTCGCTGATGTTTTAGTGTGCAGACTCCCTAGGCTTTATTTGGAGGAGCAAGGTTAATATGCTCTCCCTGACTGAGTGTTCTTCCAAACGTCTGTGCATACCTTCACGCCCTGAATTCCTGTTGGTTCCTCTTTCAGGTGTCAAGTTGAATGTCATTTCAGGGAAACCTCTTCTCAGCCCTCCATCCTAGGACAGGCCACCTAGCCACACGCCTTCACGGTGCTACTTACCTTTCTTTCTGGTATCTGCCACAGCTTGTAATCATCTATTTGCTGGGGTGCCCATCTGATTAAATATTTGCTCTTCCCCTCACTCTCCAAGATGATAAGCTCCAAGAGGCTAAAAATGTGTTTATGTATCACTACAGCTCAGGTGCTGGCATAGTGTCAGAGTCGGGGGGCCAGGAAATCCTCAGTTTACAGATTCTCAAACAAGCTCATAATGACACCTTGAGAATTTACCAAGAAACCTCTAGTTAAGTTTCAATTTCCTGAGTTGGTGGCAAATATTCAGAATTTGTATATATATGTGTGTGTGTGTGTGTGTGTGTGTGTGTGTGTGCGTGCGTGTGTGTGTGTGTGTGTGAGTGTGTGTGTATACACACACATTTAGTAAGGGGGAATATGTCATCAGGAAATTCCATTCTGTGACCATCCCAGAGTACACCTACACAAACTAAGATGGTTAAAATGCTGCTAGGTTATATAATCGTATAGGACTCCTGTCTGTGCATTGTCGACTAAAATGTTACTTAGCACATGACTACATACATACACACACACATACACACACACACACACACACACACACATGTATATTTTAAAATATATATGATTCCCCAAAATTCTGAATTCTAAACACACACAAATGAAATCTTGGCTTTTAAAATTCCAGCAGACATACTCAGAGTCGCCTTGCCTGTTAAGCTATCCTCCCTACCCTGCTCCCTTTCTGGGTACTGACTTAGCTCAGCAGACAACCTTCAGGTGATACCACATAGTCAGTCATTTCCCTTGCTGGCTGGGCATCAGACCCAAGCTCAAGGCTCCTCCACAGTGATTCCTGGCAAATATCTCCTATCAGTCCTAGGGTGTGTGCAACCAGGAACTCTTTCCTTCAATTAACAATGAATAGAAACTTTCCCCCTGGGTATAATTATGGCAGGGGAGGGAAGCTTCCAAAAAGAGACTTGTGACAATGAGAATGCCACACAGAATGTGAAAATGGCCCTCAGATATGACAATATTGCAAGACAATGGGAGAGTGGGGTGTGTCTCCTAGTCATTTGCCCCAGTAATAACAAAGACTATAAAATCAGACAACTGTGTGACATTAAGCATGCCTCTCTCCACTGCGATGCTAAGTCCCCTGCTCATTCCTGTGCACTTTGGGGCTCTTAGAAATTTGTAAGTTCACAGGTCCTCATGAGCACTCTGCGTGATACAAACCTCTTGAAATATGCCCTTGACTTTCCCTCTGAGACCAAGTAATACAGATTGGGTAGAGGGGTGCTTCGTGGCTTCTGAAACACAACCTAGGTTACATGTACTCAGATGGGACCTTGGGAACATCCCTCCCTGTTCCCTCCAGCCCAGCATGCATCTGGTCACCATCCAGCCTGCATCTGCCTTTCTGGAGGCTATGTCAGGGTGTGATGAGTAAAGACAATAAATAGTCCAACTCTCTTGGGAAACTGCCTCAGTGACGTATCCAGAACAGGGAAAAAACAGTGAGGTAGGAGTCCTGCCATGAGCTCAAAAGCAGTCACGATTCTGTCTCAAGGCAACAGGAAAGCTAGACCTTCTAAACAACCCCGTCTGTGCTTACCACAAGCAAGGCTTACTTCTTTCTCTGAGAACCTTCACACAAAGCACACTACAGACACTAAAGCTGCGCCTACTGGTCTACCTCATGGCAGCCCGCCTGCAGAGACCGGGAATTCCATGCCTGGCCTCCTCATCCTACAGCAATGCCCATCTAACCACCCTTCCTTTGAATGACAACTGGACATCTCCTCAGAACAGCTCAAAGAATGGCTCACAGCACACAAAGTCACTGCTTACCCAAGATGACAGTGCCCAGGAAGAACAGTCCACCGCGATCTCCTGCCACAGCATCGCCCACACCAACTGAGAGACTTCTGCCAGCACAGGAGATCAGGCTCAAAGCAACGCAGATGTGCATGCCTTCTGTGGTGGCTGCGGAAACAGAAACAGGAACCTCCCAATCAAGGTTCTCCATTCAATCATCTAGGTCACTGCTCAATTTGCATTTATATTTCCATTACTTTTAAATTATGGGGTTTTTTTTCAATTTTACAAAGGGTATTCAATGTATTGTGATGATCATATTCTCCTTCATCACCCTCTCTTATTGCCAGCTCATCCCTGCTGATCCTCTTCACAGCTAGTCCTATGCTTGCTTTTGTGTGTGTGTGTGTGTGTGTGTGTGTGTGTGTGTGTGTGTGTGTGTGTGTGGTGTATGCATGTATACATGTGTGTGCCTGTGTGTACAGTATGTGGGCATGCTACTGTGTGGTGTATGTACATGCATGTGTGCTGATGTGTATGTGGGGGTGATGCCTGTGTGCATGTGTACATCTGTGCCTATGTGTGGTATGTGTGTGTGCATGTATGTGTGTACATCTGTATATGTGGTATGAGTGTGTGTGTACATCTGTATATGTGGTATGAGTGTGTGCCTGTGTGTGGTATGTATGTGAGCTTGAGTGTGCCTATGTGCCTGCAGGGTGTGTGTGTGTGTGCCAGTGTGTGTCGATGTGCATTGTTCATGTGTGTGTGTGTCCATGTGTGCCTGTGTGTGTGCATATATAAATCTTCTGCAGGTAGCCACAGCTGCTGTGTGGACATGATTACCAGGGTCATGTCATATCTAGAAGCATGGCATCCCTATCTTCTGGCTTTGACATTCTGCCTCCTCTTCTGTGATGTTCTGGAACCATGGAGGGGTTGACACAGCTGTCCCACTTGCAGTATGTATAGTTTTTTTCTAGAAGGAAAGACTTGCAGCTCACTCAGGTGAGCCTCATATCTCAGGTCCTTGCAGATGTCACCTCCCTTCTGGATTACAAACTCTGCAAGCAAGATCTCAAATCAGCCAGGTCTAGTGGTGTATGCCGGACATCTCAGCACCCAGAAGGCTCAGGCAGGAGGAGCCAGCCTGGACTACACTGTGAGCTCCTTATCTAAACAACAAAACAACAACAAAAATCTTGAATGGCAAGAGGCATTTGCTGAGGAATCAGCTTTATGTAAATAAAACACAATTAATTGAAGACTAGAAAACTTGCGGCTGTGTTTCAGACACAGACACTTCACTTCTTCTCTTACCGTACAGATGCAGCCTGGCTGATCAATCACCTCCTTTAGCTGCTTCCAGAGATTCCCCTGCCTAGTGCTCCACCCACCATGTTGCTGTATATGTTTCCTCAGACTGTGAGGGTTGCCATCATACAGAGAGCAAGTTGTTCTCCTAGCAGACCCTTTGAGTGGCTTGGCCATCTTGGGGAATAACTCAGGACATCCTGAATGGCAGATCCTTCTCTTTTTTAATCATCACTTCAGACTAAGAGTTCTACATACACAGTCATCCCTTGTTCTACTGGATTGACCCAGTAGAACAAAGCCTGGGTAATGCTCATCTTTTGAAATTTGTCCTGTCCTGAAAACTATTGAATGTTTTCTGGCCCCAAGGACTATGCTGCACGGGCCCTGTATAAATATTCCTAGTGCGGTGTATTTCATGCCCACCATTTTGCCACTGGGTTCACAAAATTTCTAGAAATGCACTCATCAGCTTCTGCTATGTGATCTGGTTCCAGCACACCACTGGATCTATGCAGGATCTTGCTGGTGGTGCAGCTCAGACAGTTTTCTCAATGCTGAAAACCACAACACCCACCTTGCACAAGGTACTGCTCATTTTAACATAGTTAGACACGAAAAGGGTAGCCACAAGGTGCAAAGAAGTTTATTAACTACAGTGCAGTAAAGCTTCCATGAGTCACAATGTCTGTGCACGAAGCCTTACAGATCATACTCTCCTGCAAACAAAAAGTCTAACTTAATTTTAAAAGTCAGTGAGAGACCACGGTGAGGAGGCCAACACCGGAGTGGGCACTTCTGGCAGCAAAGTTGTGAGCTGTGCAATTAAATAAGAGCTTTGGTCTACTCCATGGATCTTCTTAGAGTCCTTCTTCAGAATGGGGGAGCCCAGCAACACAACAGAACATTCTGGGTCAGGATCTAGCCTCCAGATTTTCTGTTGTTGTAAGATATACTTATGCATGCACACATGCGCGCACATGTATGTATGCACGTAAGCAGGATGGGAGAAGGGTAGACAACTTTTCCTTCTGAAATCCCACTGCTGACTCGGGTACTGCAGACTGCTAAGATGTCCTCAAGTGACCTGAAATAACAGGTCACAGAGGGAAAACAAAGTACGTTATAAATTCACATTTTGTAATAGTTTTAAGAGGCCACCATGTAAAACTCAGAAGGTGATAAAACCATAATGAAAGACTTAAATCCTCTTTCCAGACAATGCTATAATACCACGGGGTTTGAGTCCACAGAGCAGCAAAAAGGAAAAAACAAAAGTATGAGAATCTCACCTTAGAAGATATTAAAACAGTAAGTCAGACAAACCCTCTATTGTATGCTCACTCTTAAAGGAGGAGGCTCCACAGATGGCTTTGTCGTCCTGATGATCAAAAAGCTTTAGCACAAACCTTGGCATAAGAAACTGAGGGCAGCCTAAGCCCCAGATATGACCACAAACCCATGGAGCCAATAAAATCACTAATGTACTCCCTTACAATGAAGGACTTGATTGTCCTGTCATTTACAAGAGAAGAGACCCATTTCAAAGCAGGCTACACAACAGTATACCCAAGTATTCATCAGTAGTCACTGAACTCACCAATGTCTGAGCTAGATAAAACCTCACAATACGCTTGCAAAAAAATCCCAAGAAACTAAAACTGGTCCCTCAATGCCACAGAATGATGGTTTAAATGAGTTCTTGTAATGACTCTGTCAGAACAGTGAGGCCCACAGCATGCCCCCTCCCACCTGGGTCACTCTCTTCAGATCTGCAAGTGCCCAAGGTATTCATGCTTGGTGCCTGAATGTTTTCTTTTCTCTATTGAACCATCAGAACGGGTCTCAATGGATTGGCCACAGACAACTACATCTTTAACAAGTAGTCCAAAGAACTGTGGAATCTAACGACCAGAAATGTAAAATGCCAGTCCCTCCTCTGCCTCTTCCAAGAGCTTCCATGACCAGAGGTAAATCATAATCATGGATCAGCAGGCTAAGTTAACAAGTCTTTCAAACAGAGTTAATGACCCGGGTTTCAAATGTAAGATCTTCATGGTAAATAGAATGACTTTTATGAGAAACATAGTATATAACACTGTAATATGGAGGCCTCGAAAGCTGCTTTAAGAAGAACCATGAAGACCACCATGTTGAACCAACCAGGGCTGGGGGAGGGGTCATCAGTGACTCTCTCTGGAGAGCGCTGTTTGCACACATGCTCGTCCTTCCGATAAGTCAGGCACGTCTTAGTGGTTTACAGAAAACCCAGTGTAAATTAAAATAACAACTAAGTTGCTAGAGGAGAGGAGAGGTGTGGGTTACAAGGCACGGAGTGAAGCAAGGGGAGATATCCCGCACATCGCCACTTCCTCATCTCCAGTGCCGAGCAAACCAGCCTGCAGATACAATACCCACTTCTGGTGCCACTGAGAACCAAAGTTCTAAACAACACGAGAAACGTGAGAGACCCAAAGCAAAGGACTACAAAAAGTATTTTCTAAGTCGCCACTAAAAACCTTCTTAATAGACATTTCTTGCCTCTAACTTAAAACCCAAGAAGGAAACCACAAATTAGTCAGCTGCAGGAACACAAAATAACAAAGATTCTGTGGCCCAAAGTATAGCTAGCAAGAAAAATGAGAAAGATTCTTCTACATCAAAAACTATCCTTGACTGTAAATTGACAATGCTTTAATACTTAAAAGGCCCAGTCCAAACAAGCCTACAACTTGTACACCTACTGAGCCGAAATCGGGGTTAAATACTGCATGTCCCCTAAACACAGCCGATGACCATTAAACCACGTAGTGCATACTGAACGCTGACCGGAGAACATCGGAGAAGAAACCAAGGCTATCCATCCCGAATGGGCGTGTTGTTCGTTGGCACATCATCAGGAAGCTACAAGCTCCACACCATTAAAAAAGTACAATTTTGGCATCGGCAGAGTGACAGACATTTGGTCTCCTTCAGGCAACTGGAAGAAACCATGAACTACATTCAAGAGCGAAGGTAACCCAAGCACTGTTTCTGTTCAAGAATTTCATTGTTCAATTAGAGTGTATTAAGAAGAGAAGTCATGAGTCCCTTCTGGGAGTTTCCAAACAGTTTATAAATACAACATAAACGTTTCTTCAATAAATAAGTGGTCCTTAGGGTCTTCACTGGTGACCTTCAGAATCTTCTGTCACTGCTGTCCCCACCAATGGCACTCCTGGCCAGGGGAATGGGTATTTCCTGTTGTTAGGTGACACTTCTTGCATCACGCACACTTCATCAGTACGCCTCTTCGTAGTCTGAATCCTACAAGGGAAAGAACAGCAGATGTATGTGCATCTCAATGCCACAGTCAGAGGTAGACAAAGACCATTGTATAGGGTCTCTAAATGGAACTGAGCTTGGGGATATCCCCCACAGTGGGATATCTCTGATAGCACACCTACACTCCATGGAGCACCACAGGACCTCAATACAATGTGCCTACCAGGCTGATCTCTGCCTTGAAGCCCCAGTGGGTTCTTTTTTCCTTGATGACTATATTTCAGAACCTCAGAATACAAGAGAAGATGACTGCGTACAGCAGAACATCCTGGGGTTAGGAGCTCGTTTACCTCAACCTTTCTAGCTAAAGGATGTTGACTATTTATTTAATGATAGTTTCAGCATCTCTGAAATGGGGATAATAAAAACACACCTCACAGACATGCATGGAACAATAGGTGTGAGCTTCTTGGCACTGTGTCTAGTACTCTATAACATATGTTTGAGTGTTCACTGTTACAATTCAAACTCAGACCTCATCACTTGGGACCTCAAATGGGCCATTAGTGCTATCTAGTATATCAGATTGTTCTGGGTCTTAATTCTATTGTTCTTTAAAAAACTATTTACTTGCTTGCTTACTGACTGACTTACTCACTCACTTACTTAGTGTATATGTGTGCTTGTGTATACCCATACATATGGAGGTCAGAAGACAACAATTCTCTCCTTCCACTATGTGTTTCAGGGATCAAACCTAAGTCCTCAGGCTTGGTAGCCAGTACCACTACTCCCTGAGCCCTATCGATGGCCCTAATTTTCCTATTCTTCTAAATAACTGTTTCATACCTAAACTCTTTCCACTGTCCTCTGATCCATCCTCTTCCCATCATTTTCAGAGCATGACCCTGCTTCCTCCTACCATTGAGAAGGAAGGCAGTCTGTGAAGAATATCCATGACTCCACCACTAGATTCACTTACATGCTTATAGCTTCATCTGTTCAGCCTCTCTACTGTCCTGTATGTATTATGTATGTATGTATGTATGTATGTATGTATGTATGTATGTATATATGTATGTATGTATGTATTTTAAGACAGGATTTCTCTGTGTAGCCCTGGCTGTCCTGGACTTCACTCTGTAAACCAGGCTGGCCTTGAACACAGAGACCTGCTTGCCTCTGCCTCCTGCATTCTGGGACTAAAGGTGTGCACTACCATGTCCAGCTTTTCTCTACTGTTCTTATGCCTTTATCTACAGCTACTATGTCCTCCTGTGACACCTTCCAGAGTCAACTCAGCAATCCTACCTTCTCTCTCCTGCAGCATCAACTTTTCCTTCTCCATTGGCTTATCCACAATAGCACAGAAATGTGCCCCGTTTTACTCATACAGAAGTATTAGGACACAGACTCCTCCCTACCCACTGCCCACTCCTCTGTCTCCTACCTAGAAGAGCTGTTTGTACCCACTGCCTCCGACATATCCTTGTGGTGCTCTGGCCCTTTGCACCCTCACTATCCCAGTGGAGCTACTTCTGCCAAGGTCACCAATAGCTTCCACATCACCAAACCATCCTCAATAAACCCTCAATTCCTTGGACATTCCTTCCCCATCCCCCAAGATAACAAACTCTCCCGGTTCTCCTCCATCTTCAGAGGTCATCTCTTTTCATCCTCTTTTGTTAATTCCTCTTTATCTCTTTAATCTAGAAGCCTTGGAGAACGGGCTTAGTCCCTTGACCTCTCCTACATATACAGCCCTCCATCTCTTTCCTGGATCTCCTAAGGGCTCCGATGTTAAGTCTGCAGACTACACCTCTCTTCAGAAAGCATAACTGCCCACTGCACATTCCAAACCTAGTATGTTTAAACCCAACTCCTGAATTTGCTCTTTAATCTTGCTCTGCGGCTGGAGAGACAACTCAGTAACTATGAGCATTCTTTGCCCTTCCAGAGGGCTGGGGTTTGACTCCCAGGGCTCAGTAGTTCACAGGACCTGAGTCTGATTCCCAGCACTCACATGGTGCTTCACAACCCTCTTTCACTCAATCTCCAGGTTATCTGACACCCTCTTCTGACCTCCATGGCATTGCATGTACATGGTGCATAACATACATGCAGGCAAAATACCCATACATGTAAAATAAAATCTTATGTTTTAATGAGAACATTTAAAATCTTGCTCTAGAAAATGTTGGTTCTATTCTACCAACATTCTATTCATTATGGACTTCTATAATGTCTCTCTCTCTCTCTCTCTCTCTCTCTCTCTCTCTCTCTCTTTCTCTCTCTCTCTCTAACAACTGCCAGTAAATTCTTCTGGCTTCACTTTCAAGCCAGAAAACAAAATACAGCCACTTCTTGCCATCTCTACTACAGACTTCTCTCACTTAAATTACTGCTAACACCTACTAATGAGGTTCTCTGATCCTGTTCTGGTCCCTTCTACTCAAAACAAAAGCTAGACTGAGCTTTGAAAATACACATCAGTCCCACTCCACTCCATTTACTGAGAGTCCGGGTGACTGAACACTCTACAAGATATTCTGTTAATTCTTTGACTCAAGCAGATTTCATTCTTGCCCTTCTTCCTTACTTTGCACACTATTATCAAAGTATTCAGACCCTGGAGATTGAAACTAGGTCCTTTTTCATAAACAACTTTTTCTCCTCTCACAAAGGAGGCTCAAGTTCACAGAAGTCAAAGTAATGAAGAAAAAGCCCAGAGAGTGACAGGCCACACTCATTTGGTGAAGTGCTGGGCGTGGCAGTGAGTACAGAGAGGGCCCCGTGACAGGAATGCTCCACGTTAGTCCACAAGTTGACTTTGATGCACCATATCAGAGTCCTCTCTCATCCTGAGATCCCAGGACAGCCACACAAGCCTGTGTCACCACGTGTACTCAAAGAGGGTCATGGATTTAATCTAGAGATTTAAACCAAGATGGGAACCTTCCAATAAGGTGATAAACAACATTAATCAAGTCACCTAAAAGGCTCTACATTCGGACTTTCTTTAAAATACCAAGGTTTGCAGGCTGGAGAAATGGCTCGGAGGTTACAAGCACCAGCTGCTGTTCCAGAGGATGTGGGTTCAATTCCCAGCACCCACATGGCAGCTCACAACTATCTGTAGTCTGTAACTCCCATTCTAGAGGATGTGACACCCTCACACAGACATATATGCAATCAAATCACCAATGTACATAAAATAAAAATAGATAAGTAAATTACTTTTAAAATACCAGGGTTCATCAGAGAAGTTAAATTCAGGATTCTGAGTCAAGAAAACCCCTTATTTAAAAACTAAACAAAACAAAAAACTCCATAGGGTTTTGTTTTATTTATTTATTTATTTATTTATGTATTTATTTATTTATTTATGGTTAGTTGCTTGATTTTATTTGTTGGTTTGTTTGCTTTTTTTGGTTTTTTTTTTTTTGGGGGGGGGTGTTAGTCCCTAGCTTACATGATCCCCTTCTTAACTTAAGAACACAATTCTACACCCATGAGTTAAAAACTAAAACCCAGAACCAGTGAGATGGTTCACCAGGTAAAAGGGCTGGCTCTCAAGCCTGATGATGTAAGTTTGATCCTTGGGACCTACACGGTAAAAGGAAAGAACCAACTCCCACAAGTTGTCCCCTGGCCTCCATGAGCTCACTGTAGAGGGCTGGAGAGAAGGCTTAGCAGTTAAGAGTACTTGTTGCTCTTAAGAGGACCTGGGTTTTGTTCCAAACTCCCATATGGTGGCTCACAACCATACGTAACTCCAGTTGCAGGCAGTCAAATGCCCTCTTCTGACTTCTGCAAATACCAGGTGTACAGGTGTTGTGCAGAATACACACAGCCAAAGCACACTTATATTTTAAGAAAAAGAATCTAAAATTTTTTTCTTAAAAAAAAAAGTCAAGTTGAGAATGGGTAGGCATACCCAGAAACCCTGGTTCATACTTTCCTGTGCTGGTTTGCCTGTGTTGTTCTTGAGAGCAAAAGATCCTTCAAATAGGCAGGAAGATAGAAAACACCAAAGAGAAGAAACAGGGCACTTACCAGACACTCTGCACAGCGGACACAAAGCCTCGTCATGCAGTCATTGCTGTCCTCCTGGTCAGTGCTATGGAAAGAACACAGAGCAAGCTCAGCTGTCACTGTTACCACAGGTGACTGTGAGACTTGTGTTACAAACAACCCTTAAACAGAGTTATTAGGAACAAGTCATAAATAAATGTGCGTGAAGCACATATTGGAGCATAGCAAGGGCTATGTAAATAGCAACTGGCTACCATCACACATACAGAAAAGTACTGACCAGCAGCCTTGATGGAGGCACCATGCTGGGTGGGAAGAGAAGTAGCAGAACCTGGTCTGTGGATGAGCTCCCAATCCCATGCCATGAGAGCTGTACAAACTAGTGCGTACTATAACACAATACATAGTGTTCTAAGGTTAGCATGGAACTGCCTTCAGGACAGCACATGGAGGGACCAGTCCTCTGCCCGGGACTCAAGGAGTACGATAGGAAGGGAACATTTCTGTTCAGTCCTGGAGGATAAGAAAGCTTCCAGACAAAGAAGAGAGGGAAAGGGGTGGTTCTAGGAATGTTGGGATGGGGCGAAAATGGATGAACAAATGGATGAATGGGCAGGTAAACAGACAGACAGAGATATATGCATGCACACACATGAATGACTATAGTATATCTAGGGGAATAAAGCACAGAGGGTTAAATCTACAGTCCTTAGAAACAGACACTGGGATTTTCACCAATGGTTCTGTGTGTGTGTGTGTGTATGTGTGTGTGTGTTTTACAGATTCCTTGAAATAGGAAGTCTTTCTCCAGTAAATAAATACACATAGAGACAGAAAGAAAACTTTGAAACTTCCCAAGGTAAGACTCCCCCACCTAATGGTTAAAGGCCCTTTCACAGACAAGGGAAACATCACATAATTATTTTGTCTGATTTATTTTGCTGAGACAGGATCTCACTATGTATCCCTGGCCGGCCTGGGACTCGTCATGTAAATTAGGCTGATCTCGAACTCACGGCAATCCACCTGCCTCTGCCTTCTAAATGCTGGGATTAAAGGTGTGCACCACCATGCCAGCTTACAGAGCTTTAGTATAGGCTTTTGTTCCTTTCAGAAAGTAAATCTTGGGCTGGAGAGACAGCTCAGAGGTTTACAGCACTGGATGTTTTTTTTTTTTTTTTTTTTTGGTTTTTTCGAGACAGGGTTTCTCTGTATAGTCCTGGCTGTCCTGGAACTCACTTTGTAGATCAGGCTGGCCTCGAACTCAGAAATCCGCCTGCCTCTGCCTCCCGAGTGCTGGGATTAAAGGCGTGCGCCACCACGCCCGGCTGCACTGGATGTTTTTTCAGAGGTCCTGAGTTCAATTCCCTGGCAACCACATGGTGGCTCACAACCATCTGTAATGTGGTCTGGTGTCCTCTTCTGACCTGCATGCATACATGCTGGCAGAACATTATATACATAATAAATAAATAATTTTTTAAAGTAAATTTCAAATGAGAAGTGGTGGTGTACACCTTTAATCATGGTACTTGGGAGGGAGGTCTCTGATTTCAAGGCCAGCCTGGTCTAAAGAGTGAGTTCCAGGACATCTAGGACTATACAGAAGAAACCCTGTCTCAAAAATACAAACAAACAAAAGTAAAAAAAAAAAGTAGATCTCTTCCTGGGAAACCACTGGATTGCGCCTGCTCATTGGCAGAATGGAGGCTGATACATGCTTTTGCTAACTGTGGTGGGTTGAGTAAGAATGGCCTCCACAGGCTCAGGTGTTTGAATGCTTTGCTACCAGGGAATACTTCTTTGACTAGAAGGATTAAGAGACGTGACCTCCTTGGAGACAGTATGTCAGTGCTGTGGGCTTTAAGGTTCCAAAAGCCCATGGTGCCCCCTCTTTCCCTAAAGATTAGGATGTAGCTCTCAGCTACCATGCCTACGATGACCGTGGACTAAGCCTCTGAAGCTGTAAGCCAGCCCCCAATTAAGTCATTTTCTCCTATTAAGAGTTCCTTGGCCATAGCGTCTCTTCACAGCAGCAGAGCACTGACTAAGACAATAGCTACACTTGTTTAACTCTTTCAGAACACCTGCTGACCAAGAATAGCACGTGCTTCTTTAAATGTCATCGCCCTTCAGGCTCTTCTCAAAGCTTCCTTCATTGCTTATGAATATTCTGTTAGGAGACATTAGCTCAATGCCAAAAAAAAAAAAGTGAAAGAAAAAAATATGACTTGGAATTTTATTTTAGTTTTGAGAGAAGGAGACGTGCTCAAATATACATGCAGAGCCCCAGCACTGTGTGGTATGAAGCCGTGTGAAGCCTAAGCGCCCTGTGCATCCTGCCCTCCGTGACATTACCCACACATGTCACTGTAATCTTCCTTCCGACACCCCTCATGGAACGACTGTGTTTGGAAGGAAATCTCAGCAGTGGACCAAACTTCAGCCGGGGAGGAGATATATGTGGATATGGGATGCAGGAGCTGCCCCAGAGCTGGACTGTGAAAAGGAATGGGTTCACCACTGGGGACTTACTCATCGGAAACTTCAATGGAAGACTTCTTATAGCCAGACCTGCTCCTCTTCTGCACCCCTGTTGCCTTCCTCCCCATTCGCACCAGCAGCAGAATGACCACCACTGCTGAGGGGATGAAGACGAGGATGGAGAGAAGGGCTACAGAAGACAGCATGGTGCCGAACCCTGTAGGAAACACCAAGCAGGTACAAATGCATCATCCCAAACATAAAATTATAAGAAACATAAACATGCACACATGATCCCATTACCTACAAGTGACACATGGCTATCAATCTGTTCTTCTTCCAAAAGTGAAAGCACACGTGGGGCAGGACACATGTTTGTAAAAGCAGGAGTCCTAGTTTTCACACAATTTTAATTTAACAAATGATAAGTATGGTTTTTTTGTGATTAAAAAGGTCCTGATTATAAAGGGTCTTTGACCAGGCTGTGGCGGTGTACACTGTTAATGCCAGCACTAGGAGAGAGAGGCAGGTGGATCTCCATCTGTCAAAGGCCAGCCTGGTGGTCTACAAAGTAAGTTCTAAGACAGCCAGAGCTTTGTAGTGAGACTCTGACCAATAAATAAATAAACAGCCTTCTACATACGGTTCATAGTACTCCACTATACTGAATCAATTAGCAAATTAATTCTCTAACTTTGAACATCCAACTTTGACTCTACAAGTTACATGAGGGTGGCCATCCTAGTGTTTCTCTCTGTTTTCTTAAGGTTAAAATTTTAAAATAGAATTGTAAGATCAAAGGGAATATAATTTTAAGAACTATAACTTCTATTACTAAACTGCCTTCTAGAAAAATGCATCTATTCCTGTATGATTATGTAAATGTGATATGTGATACAGGTTATTGTCAAACCAGATTACAACTATGACAAAGAAAACAGTGAGGAGGAAAGGAGAGAGGGGAAGGCAGGAGAGACGGGAAGGCAGAGAGGAAACAGAGGAGGGAGGGAAGCCCTAAGAAATGGTAGGGCAGTTACACAACTCATAATGTATCTCTGTGTCTTTGGTTCAAATCCAGTTAAAACTCAAATAATTATTTAATAGTCACCAGAGATTTACATTGAAAAAAGCCACCCCTGCCGGGCGGTGGTGATACACACCTTTAATCCCAGCACTTGGGAGGCTGAGGCAGGCAGATTTCTGAGTTCGAGGCCAGCCTGGTCTACAAAGTAAGTTCCAGGACAGCCAGAGCTATACAGAGAAACCCTGTCTCGAAAAACCAAAAAAAAAAAAAAAAAAAAGAAAAGAAAAAAATGAAAAAGAGAAAAAAGCCACCCACAAGCTTATCTCCACAGGAGAAGGAAACTGTTGCCTTTGTAAGTAATAGAAATGCAATGCTGCCCATCCATGGAGGGAACTCCCTACTATGAACAGTCACATAACTTAACAGGCAGGAACTTAACAGGGCCCCTAAAGGACTTCAACATCACACATCATCACCCTTCATTAACATGCAGGATTGCCCAACATTCCACAAGACATTTGGTCACTTGAAGACAATTGAAAAAGGCAGTGTAGACGCTATGACAACATCGGAAGAAAATATTCAGTTTTCAAAAAGTACATCCTAATGGCTCACGGCTGTTCCCAGGGACTCCCACAAGCTGTCTTCCGACCTACACACATACGCTGTAGCATACATGCTCATATAACGACGCACAAAATAAAATGTTTTAAATGTCTTAAAAATGAATCTTAACAGGCATACAAAGATAACCTTGACACAGTGATCCTCTAAATCAACTGGTAAGTTCCGGAAAGGGCCCGAGGAGTCACAGCATGAGAGGAGACTGGCAATAAGCAGCTTACCCCTTTCTGTGACCGTGAGCTCTGTTAGGGGAATATTGTGGTACACGTCTGGAGGGTTCTTCACAGCACAGCTGAACGTCCCATTGTCCTTTAGAGTGGGGTTGCTGATACTGATGGATGCATCCCCTTTGTAGACATTTCCGGCCCAGGAGATCCGGTCTCGGAATGTGCCCGCTGTGGTCGGGTACTGGAAAGACTGATAGTGAAAAATCTAAGAAAGTAACAGCATGAGAGACAAGGTTAACATGGAAAACACAATGGAATGAAGAACCGAGTAGATCCAATGTTAAAAAGAACTGTATAAAAGGGCTTCTCTTCCCCTGGCTGTCTGTTGTTGTTGTTGTTGTTGTTGTTGTTTGACTTTAATGCTTTTCTCACCTCTACCTTAGAAAGACAATTTAATAAATCTGGCCAGAAGGATTGACAGGCAAGTCTGGGATCTCAACCCTTACATCTTTTCTATGGCTTGGGAGATGGCTCAGTGGCTGAGAGCACTGGCCTTCCAGAGGACCTCAGATAAGTTCCCAGCACCCACATCGGGCAGTTCAGTCACCTGCAGCTTCAGCTCCAGGAGAGTCCACACTTCTGGCCTCTGAGGGCACCTACACACATGGTGTGTGTGTGTGTGTGAGTGTGTGTATGTGTGAGAGAGACAGAGACAGAGAGACAGAGAGAGACAGAGACAGAGAGACAGAGACAGACAGAGACAGACAGAGACAGACAGACTGACAGACAGACAAACATCTAGAAAATAACTTCCTTCTAAGCCCTCCCTAAAGCCCTCAAGTAATAACCCTCAGGCAGGGACAACTTCACTCTCCACAAAACAGTTCACAATATGGACAGATTCGCTTTTTCCCTGAGTTTTAATTGTATTTATTTCTAATTGACAAATGATAATTGTGTCTATTTATGGAGCACAATGTGACTTTCCTGCACGATGCTGACAGCCAGGCTCATTCACTAAACTACCTCTCCCTGGGATATCCGGTGTTGAGGGGCTGCCATGCCATTTGCTAACATAGCTGCACTGTTTACATTAGTAAATTTCCCTTTTCTCCAACCTGTGCCAATACTTATTATAATTTGTCTTTTTGAGATTTTCTTATTATTTTTATTATGGATGGATGGATGTGCACTCTTGAATGTAGGTATCCACAGAAGGCAGAGAGGGCATCAGATCTCCTGCAGCTGGAGTTACAGACCACTGTGAGCCACCCAACGTGGTTCAGATCCTCTGTAAGAACAGTGTATACTCTTAGCCACAGAGCCATCTCTCCAGCCCCATAATTTGCCTATTTTATAATAGCTTTTATGGTAGTCTGTGAGGTGATATCTCATTACAGTTTTACTTTTATTTCCTTTATAATCTGAGACACTTTTCCATACATCTGTTGGTGTAAGGCACCACTAAACTTCCCAGGATGCATTAGACAGGCTCACGGACTTAACCGTTAACAGTGCAACAGTGCCCAAATAGGGAGACAGCGTCCTAAGGTTACCCCGAGGTCTGTTTATCATGGCTTTCACATGTTTACTCTCTTGGCCCTTACACCACCACCAGAGCATCGCAAGCCGCTATAACTCTTCTGAACATACAGAAAGAGAAACAGGACCCAAACAACAAGATGAAGCAAGTTACTCAAAGGCACACAGTTGGCAAGTAACAAAAGGGAGATTTTTTTTTTCCTTCTATATCACTGGGCAGGTGTAACACAATCCAACCTCTCTCAAGTTATCTTCGGTGACAGTTAACACAAGCCTCACGTCATAGGCCTGATAAGCGTGCAATGAATATCTGCTGTATTAAGACGATACTGCTTTGGACTTGGTGACTGGACATTTGGTCCCTAAAGCACATATTTACCCTGAAGGTGTGACAGGCACATATGACAAACAACCATTATGCAAGACAGGAGGCTTTCCTCTTTCTTTGTTTACGTGGTACCCTCCTGCTTAGGACACCAGGCATCTCTTAACCACCAAATTGCCCAATTTTTCAGAGCTATTCCTCAGAGAAGATGCTGAATCACCCAGTGGTTAATGTCATCAAGAATTCAGTCCACAAATACCTAGCACACATCCCATGGTCCTGGTGGGACTGAACAGAACACAATGGCCCAGACACAGCCATGGTCTCAGTTTTCATGGAGTGTACATTTGGTAAGACAGCAAGAACTAATGTATGTGTGACAAGTGCTCCAAGTGGGGAGAGAGAGGAGGCCTAACAAACCAACATGGTGCTGAGTGCCTCAACTCCCAGGTACTTAGGAGGCTGAGGCAGGGAGAGTGCTGTGAATGTGATCCCAGCCTGCATTATATACACTAAATCCAAGAACAAACTGAGGCACAGAGCGAAACCTGTGTCTAAAAAACAAGGCCTCTCATTGATCATCAAGATAATAAGCTTAAAACGTCCTCACCGACCTTCCAGGTGGATGTAACTCATGAATTACTGCACGTTAAGTTAGTGAGCCGCAATTCTCTATCCCTTCCAAAGCCTGGCAAACCTCACCACTGCACCCTTGAGTTACAAGAGTCTTAAATGCCCTTAATTCTAATTCAGACGAGCCTGCAGCCTCCCGAGCAGCCTCCCAGAGCCAGTGCTCCCGGAGAAGGGCCGTCTGCATATAAGGTTTCTGACCCAAGAAGAAGCGCTCCTATTGCTCTCTGCCCTACTTTTGGACAAGGAAGCAGAGCCAAATAAGGTCAGCCATAGCTTCCTGACAGCCCAGAATAAAGTGAACTATTTTACATCTAAAGCAACAGGAACCTTGTCTGCAGACCTGTTTCCTTCACTACGGTACCCACCCCGCTCCACACCAGGCATTCAGTAACAGCCCCGAGTGCACGACTCAAAGCACAGTCACTAAGATGAACGGGAATTCTTCTTCCAAAGATGGAAAACAGAATAAAGAACACTTTCTAAAATCCAGTCTAGGGACAGTAGCATGGCCCAGTGAGCTATGGCACCTTGCAAGTGGCATGCATATACAAAGAAATAAATAGATAAAGAGATAAAGAAAGATCCAATTTATATGTGACTATGACACATTCTTTTTTAACAATTTTTAAAATTATTTTATTTTATATGTATGGGTATTTTGCCTGCAATGTATGTCTGTGTATAGTGCCTGGCAGACCCTCGGAGGTCAGAGCGGGGTGTCTGATCTCCTTGGAACTGGAGTTACAGGATATTGTGAACCATTGTGTGGGTGCCGAGAATTGAGCCCAGGTTCTCTGGAAGAACAGCCAGTGCTCTTACTTGCTGAGCCATTTCTTCAGCCCCAATTCAAATACATTCTTAAACAGCATCCATCCTAAACCAAGGAGAATGGTGGAACTATAAAGAGAAAGGTTTTTACAGCACTGTAATCTCTAATTAAACACCTATAATGGAATTTGAACCATAAACATGTTTTACGTGCGTGATTAAACTATATTGCTTCTAATATCACAAGGCCATCTGTCACCAGTGACATCTGTCACTAGTACAAGGTGCCACCACTTCCTTCAAAGGCAGCTATATAAATCACTGCAGACGTTTACACGGCCAGAGGAAAAGCCAAGATAAATCTGCAATGTGGATTCTCAGACAGACACACCCACTGAGGCAGCAGGATCAGAGTAGCTCTCAGAGAAAGGATGTCTGTGATGTGAGTGGGGAATTTCTCCAGCCCACATCTCCATGCCCTTTTTAGTACATCAGATCTAAAATAAAAAAAAAGCTGTAACACCACACAGAAGGAAACAACAAGGTAACAAAATTAAACCACATTTCCTCTTGGTTTCTGACCATTTTTTTCCCTTGAAGGTAATGCACAAAGTCTTACATGTCAGAATAAAAGGCTCTGTGTAATTAAACAAATATCATATAAACGTGGCTCACTCCAAAGGTCTAAAAGTTTCTCTTATTTCTTTTTTTCTAGGTTTAACTGTATTTCAGGTACGTGTGTGCACACCCGTGTGTGTGAGTGTGTATGTGAGTGTGTGAACGCACGTGTGTGATTGTATATGGAAGTGTGTGTGTGTGCATGCACGTGTATGAGTGTGTGCCTGTGAGTGTGTTTCAGGGGTGTATGTGTGAGCATGTAAGAGCACTAGTGCTATGTGGTGTATGTGGAAGTCAGAAGACAGCTTTTGACTTCCTCCATGGCTCTCGGGGCTAGAACTCGGGTCACCAGACTTGCACAGCAGGTGACTCTACCCCCTTTCTTCCTTTAAATGTAGATCACGCTGATTTCAAACCTGCTATGTTGTTGAGGGATGGCCTCGATTTCCTAATCTTCACATCTCACCAATACTGAGACTACAAGACGTGTGTCACCGTGCCAGGCACTCAAGGGGACGTTGGGGAAAGCCCACACTCACAGACTCTGTGCGGCTGCTGCTGGGAGGGCGGTATGTCCAGTCTATGGTCAGCTTGTCAGTGACGTCTGAAGATGACTTGAAGGTGCATTTCAACTTGATCTTCTCTCCCACATATCCTCGGACGTGAGCATCGGCACTTATCTCCAAGGAGAGGACGATACGCGCACCTAATGAGAGCAAGCCCAAACACGCATAGTGCATTCACTTTGTTGGATTTCCCAAATGTGAACATGAGAGATGCTTCACACCATTTTCAGTGATCTCCCCAAAAGGCCAGAGCCATCAATGTATTTTCAGTCAAATCCATAAAGAAGAAGGAACTAAGATCTAATAATCTTGAATAATGTTTTTTTTTAACACTGTATAGCCTTAAATCATAGTAAACAGTTGGGTGAAAATGAAAAACCTACTCACACTAGCATTTTGCCAATCACAGGCTTGTAGTTAAATTGTCTACAAGCAAGTAGGTGTTGCTCAATAACAAGAAGGCAACGATACCCACCCCTGCCATCCTGTGCCCTCCCCACCACCCCACCACACACACGCTCCAGGAATACAGCAGCTCTTATGAGGTCTATAAGACGCAACCAGACACAGTATGGTCCCAGCATGAAGCCATTAGTGTCTCAGCCAGTAGCAAAATGAGGATAGAAAATACAAATAGGAAAGTTATTTTTAAAACTGTCCAAAAAGGGTCTATCTAGTCTTTCTTAACTCTTCCTCCTCCTCCCCTCCTCTTCCTCTTCTTTTTAAAGAATAATTTATTTGTATTATTTTTAATCATGTGTATGTGTGTTCCTATCCTCACATAGGTACATCCACATGAGTGCTGGTGCCCATGAGGCAAGAGGCATTATCCCTGGAGCTAGTTACAAGTGCTTGTCAGTTGTGAGACGTGGGAACTGAACTCTGGTCCTTTGGAAGAACTCCGCATGGTTGTTCCTTCCCTCTAACACCTGTTCTTCCTCTTCTTTCTCCTCCTCTTCTTTCTCTCTTCTTCTTCTTCCTTCTTGAGACAAGGCCTTGCTATGTCACCCAGTCTGGCCTAAACTGACAGTCCTCTTGACTCGGCCTTCTAAGTTCTGAGATTACAGGCATGCACCACCACACCCAGCTATGCTCCCTCTCCTAAAGCTGGTTAATGAATCACACATCTATTAAAAGTAAATTATGAAGGGCTAGCAGGAAGAAGAGCACCTGCCTTAAGTTGGAAGGCCCTAGGTTCTATGGGTAACATTAAAAAAAGTAAATTATGGAGAGGGAAAAATATAATCGAATATGTTCTACAATGTAAAAGTAAGATACCATTTTTAAAGCCTACAGAGTGTGGTCTTTCTAAAACCATTCATTCCAATTTTGACATTCCATCTCTCCACAAGAAAGAAAGAAAAAAAAATACAGACAGGCAGACAGACCTGGCACTTTCTTCCAACAGTTCCTCTGTGATGTTGGGGAATCCATGAATAAAAATATACCCCCCACTGGAGAGCCATGTCTTAGGAAATTAAAACACTACCCTTTGTTTTTCCTGCTTCCTACTCTGACTCACAAAGCCAAGGTTCTTCTGGTAGCCAAAGCCAAAGACCTCAGCATGATTTCAGAACAGAGCAATTCCATCCAGTGGTCCTCTGTCACAGGCAGGACAGTGTAAGGACTGAACCCAAGTCAGAAGCTCTAGGTTCAAACCCCAGCCCAGTGGCTGGCTCTGAGCAGCTCAGCAAGTGGTCACTCCTTCAGTTTACGTGTCCTGGCAGAAATGGAGCTCACCCCCAAGTCACTGTGAGGATTAAATGAGTTAAAACACGTACAACACCCAGAAAGTCGACCTACCTCTAGTGCCCAACGCCTGCCTGCTGAGATCGCCTCCTGTCTCTCCTACAGGCTTTGACCTTTCCTACCGCTGGCGTTTCTGAGTCATTGTCCCAGTGCCTGTACCTCTGGCATCTTTGAGTCATTTTCTCACTCCTCTCTGGACAATCTAGTCTGGCCACATTCCTCCTGAAAGGAGGAGATCAAGACAGAGCTCACTAATAAGGCCTTTCGTAAGAATCTGGCCCATCTCAAAAATGACGGCCATCTGGTTCCTCACACAGCACCCTTTCTGACTGCCACGCTAAATTTGCCCCTTCTTCTATGCCCCCGCAAATGCTCATTTCTCTATCAGAAAAACCTCCATTCTCAAGCTCTAACTCCTGACCCACGAACAAGAAGAAAAAGCCTAGTCAGTCCTGGAGAGTTGGGTCTAAAACCTGAATGGTAGAATGAACCTACGAATTACACATGCCCCTCAGCCTATGGTTATAGCCTAGAACATAAATGCAACATAGAGCTTAAAGGAGTAGATTTGAACGTGGCCAGAACAGCACCAAGCTCTAGCACGTCTGACTTCTGATAAGGGCTGGGTCACACACAGTTCCTTAACCTGTTCAGGCTTCAGTTGCTGTATTTGGTGAATGGCAAGAATAACTTTTCTAGGATCACTGTGAACATCCAATATGCTGTGTAGGGCTCTGTGTCCTCTCCCTAGCACAATACATAAACAAACATAAACACACATAGAATGCTTAGTAGAATTCTTAAAATAAAAACTTTTAACAAATACTAACTATTATTATTGAAGTGGGTAACACATGTACTAGAAACCCTGAACTAATTCCCCACTGGGGTGTGGATTAAAATCTAAAGAGGAAGAGTCTTTCTCAGATACCTGCCAATGACATCGTACCCCTTGCCCTGTGCCTGGACTGCCCAGTCATTTTCTGAAGATCCTGTTTCCTTTCACACCTCAATGCTTTTCTTAGAATATTACTTGTCTGGAAAGATCTCCCCATTCCTACCATTCTGCTGGAGTTGCTCCCCACTACACCCCAATATCCAAACACCTTCACCACCGCTCACATACATCACTTTGTGATGGGCTCCCCAAATTCCCTGAAGTTCTCTGCTCTTCCTCCAAAGTTCCTCTAACACAGTACCACCCAAACTCATGTGCCATGACCACACTTGATTTGTAAATGTCATTTCCTCCTTGAAATGCAAGCACCATCAGGGCAAAACTCCAGAGGGAGGGAGGCGGGCAAAGGGAAACTGGGAGGGTCACCGAGGTTACTAGTGTAAGAACACGTGTGCACTGCTCACTCATTCTCTCCCTATCACCTTCTTTATGGAATTTTCAATGCCTCCCTCCACGCTTCTGTCTGTACCCATCAGGAAAAGATCAGTTCTGAAGAATCACTTCTAGACTGGGCTGGTATACTGAAGGAGGAAAAACATATCACACAAATGCACAGTTCCCACAAGAAATTAATGCTGGAGGGAGAAAGGTGTCAAGAATGACTCTCAGTTTCTACTCAGAAAAGCCACTCACTGAAAGAGGGGAAACCAGCCACAAGTCTCACTCAGGGTAAGTTTACGTGTCTTTGATACCTAGGGGATAATGTCAAAGAACAGCATGTCAGGGGTCAGCAACCTACGACCCATGATTCAAGTGGAAGCAGATGGCTTTCATGAGAAAGGAACAAACTCATAATAATTAGCTGTCACCCTGCTATCTGCTCCATGGGTAACCCAGATTGTCTAAACCAATCAGTCTCTCCCCTGATCACACAGGAAATAGCTAAAACACTCCAACCTTTGTGTAAACAGAATTGTATCAGAATGCCACCACATTGGTTTGTTTGGCTGCTTTTGCACACCTGGCAGAAACTGAGAAGTGGCAGAGAACAGCTGCCCACACACCCTAAACGTTTACTCTCATTCCATTCCTGGAAATGGCTGCCAATGCCTGCTTTAGAGCTAACACAAGATCTGTAGATCTGTAACACAAGCTGTTCCTCCAGCCAGCTCCCCACCCAGTCTCCCCGCTTCTCTCTCTCCATTTCCTCCCTTTCTCTTTCTCTCTGTCTCTTCTCCCTACCTCTGTTTCTCTCTTCCTTTCTCCTCTCCTTCTCTTGTCTCCATATCTTCTATCTTTCTCTCAAATCCCTTCTTAAAACTCTCTCTACTCCTATGTTACAGACATTCAAATCCCCCCCCACTTTAGCACAATATACTTTCAGACATTTAATTTTTGTTTTATTTTTATTTCGTTTCTTGAGACAGGATCATGCTATGTAGCCAAAGCTAGTCCAGCCTCCAACACTCCATCCTCCTGTCTCAGCATTCCAAGTCACGGGATCACCCATGATCTGGCTTGATATTTATTCCGGCCAGGTAAAACCAGCCACAACCATAAAAATATCATGAAAATTAACAAAACCATTTAATGAAAAATACAAATCACATTCTAATAAAAATAATTTTAGAACTGAAAGAAATTAAATATGACAAAATCAAAGACACTGACTTTATACATCCAAATTGCAAATCTTTCCATCTTAAATTTACATACTGACATTGCATGAAAAGGTGTAATCCTGGGCTCTCCACCATTATTGCTTCCCTTCCTCCCTTTCCTCCTTCTCTTGTTTTTTCCAGGCAGGGTCTTCTGTTTCTCAGGTTTGATTCATATTCACTATGCAGCTGAGGATGACCCTGAACTTCTGGTGCTCCTTCCTCCACATCCCCAGTGCTAGGGTTACATGCATGCATCATTACACCCAGAGCTACATCCCCAGACCCCCAGCCTATCATTTCTATAATTAGCCAACTGAAACAAGCAGAATCAGACTTAAAACTGAAGGCCAAGTCAAACATGACAACAATGTAAGGGTTTTCAGTCTCTGAAGAGGGATGGCGAGTAAACACTAGTGGGAAAGCAAAGCCCACCACCCACGATTCAAAAGAGACAAAATGAACCAACAGACAACCAACCAGACGGAGCACTGCAAACACACCACGTGAAGAGAGCTACTCACAAAGGGGCCCGTGCCTGGTTCACTTTGTATTAAGTGCCCAGAATAGACAAAAGTTTAAAGAGGGAGATTGGTGGTTTCCAGAGCCTGTGGGAAGGTCAGAATGGATACAAGATTTCTCTTTTGGGTGATAAAAATGTTCCCGAAGTGTTTGTAATGATGATTGCACACCATGCATACTAAAAAATTACTGAACTGTATTTTAGTGAATGAATAAGCCTGTGAACTACCCACCTTTATTTTTATGTGTCTGGGAATTCTGCCTTTATGTGCAGCACTTACATGTCTGGGGTCCATGAAGGCCAAAGAGGATATCTGATTCCCTGGGATTGGAGTTACAAATCATGATAAGCCCCGACGTCAACTCTGGGACTCAAACCAGAGTCCTACAGAAGAGCAGCAAGTGCTCTTAACCACTGAGTCAGCTCTCCAGACCCCTGGTTTGTTTGTTTTAAAGGCAAAATGTAAATTTATTCAAGAAAACCTGGAGGAGTGGGTGAGTTTAAATCTATATCTTTAATAGGTTTCTACACAGTGATCAATAACTTTAAAACTATTAATAGAGTGTGTCCACACTTGTACAGATCAGAGGCAACTCTATTGAATTGGTTCTCTCCTTCCACCTGTATGTAGAGTCTGAAGATGGAACCAGGTCTTTAGGCTTGCAAAGCAAGCCCCTTTGCCTACTGATCTCACCAGCCCTCCAGAGTTAATTTGAACCATTTGTTTTGCTAGATTTGACACCTGCTCGTATATGTGAAATGACACTAGATCTACAAAAAGACACAATTTCTAGGATCTTTTTTTTTCTCATTGGGACAATATGTAGACATTTCTCCCTCCACAGCCCTGCTCTGTGTGTGTGTGTGTGTGTGTGTGTGTGTGTGTGTGTGTGTGTGTGTGTGTTTATACGAGGTGACAGTAGGCCTGGCTCTGTTGTAAAAAGAACTCAGAGGGGAAACTGGACATTTATGATGACATAGGTAGCTGGGAGGGATCAGGGAGTGTGCTGGCAACATGCAGATTAGTCACCAGATAAATAAAAACCTCCTCATCTTACCGGATGAGACTCAGCCACCTAATACTTACACAATATTAAAGACCCCTTTCAGAAATGTCCATTATTTTCAGAGAAATGTTACAATACAACAATTCATTCTAATACTAGTTATACCAGTATTCTATTTCTTAGGAAGATACACACACACACACACACACACACTAATCAAGACAATATTCACACTTCAAAATAAAGCTAATTAGTTTGGATTGAAATTTAGAAATTGGAACATCATGAAAGTAAAATTATCCAAACCTTACAATAGTGTCATTATGTCAACACTGTACTGACAATAGTTAAAAGATTCAAGTTTCGAAAGAATGGCTATGACTTTTCTTATACTTCAGAATGTTTAGAAAGTCCTAAGGTGCCTTTTCTTCAGCAATATGCCTGCTATAAGAAAAAAATCACACTATAACCCTTGTCTAAAATGTTTTATCTAAAGCCCCTGAAATAAAATCACTAAGTCATGATTTTCCTTTTTTTCTCTTCTTCTTCTTTCTTCCTTTCTCCCCCCCCCCCCACCCCCTCAACCCTGATTGTGTCTCTCAAAATAACTGGAACACGAATTGCCCGGTTTCCGACCAGGGTGTAACAGCAACGCAGAACCCTGGCGGACAAGCACAGAGACTCTCACAAGAGCAGTGAGTGTCCGCCAAGCCTGCGCTTGCTGTGGTTTCGTCAAGGCATCATCAAGGCGGTGTCAAGTCTCACAAGGTGGTCGGGCTCCGAGAGCTGAGGGGAACCAACTCTCCGCAGTGGGAGGTGCTAGCCGGGAAAGAACACCATCCCACACCCCCTCCTTCCCTTCCTTCCTTCCTTCCTTCCTTCGCAGAAGCCGAGCGGGGGCTTTTCTGAGACCCCCAACCCGGAACCGGAAAAGCGACCATCTTTTCTGACCCCCCCTCCCCCGCCGGAAGTAGAGTCCAGCCAGCTGGCGCACTTACCCTGGACGACTAGGATGCTCAGCAGTGGAAAGAGAGCGCAGCCACGGCCTCCTACTGTTCCTCTTGCCTGCTGCATCCCGACAGCTCTTCCGACACTTACACACCCTCTTTAGCCTCCCCGGGACCATGCAGGTGGTGCCGGAAGTGACGTCATGTCGGGAGTCACCTTTGAAAGAGCCGTCCGGGACCCAACCTCAATCAGGGTCAAGGATTGTTACTAGAATCGTACCTGGTTACCCTAATCAGCGGTTCTTTGACTCTCAGAAGGATCTGATTGCGCTCTTCTGCTTCAGATTGGCTACAGACTGGAAAAACAGTTCTATTTTTATGGAATTCCAGGGAACCAGGCTCGATCCTCCAACTGTAATCCAGAAGTTATCTCTTCAGAATATCTAAGTTGAACCCTCGCAAAGATTCTCATACATTTGAAGTTCAGGAAAACGTAGGCGACCATCCAAGATCAGAATACATATATCTTTATTGGGTCCTTTGGTAAATACGTGCAAGCGTCGTCATTTGTGTACCTTTTAATGTAGCCATTACATCATTCAGAATTGGATGCTTATTAAATTACTGCAGTGACAGTGATGATGAAATCATTACAGTGTGTATTAGAGGAGAGGGGGGAACTTGGGTTTGTGTATCTTTGCATTTTAAAAGTAAGGATATCATTATCACAGTACTTGACGTGGAATGAGACAGTCTAACATGCTCTGAAAGAAAGGATGGAAAGGACCCCGCTTTACTGGTGTAATCACTCCTGGACCCGCCATGGTTAATGAAAGTAAAGGGGAATAAAAAGCCTCAGCTTTTGGAAATATTTCATAGCTGACATTTTCTATTGGCATATTTTACTAGACTTGAAAGCCGGTAGTTTTTTCTATGAGAAGAATCAGAGTAGAAAAACAAATATCCTTGTTTCTAAAGTTCCCAAACTAAGTCAGGTAGGATGGCAAAAGCCTGTAAATTCAAGATCTGTAAGGCTGGGGCAGAAGGACTAAGGACAACCTGGACTTCAGTCTTAAGACTCAGACTAGAGCCCGGCGTGGTGGCGCACGCCTTTAATCCCAGCACTGGGGAGGCAGAGGCAGGCGGATTTCTGAGTTTGAGGCCAGCCTGGTCTACAAAGTGAGTTCCAGGACAGCCAAGGTTACACAGAGAAACCCTGCCTCGAAAAACCAAAAAAAAAAAAAAAAAAAAGACTCAGACTAGAGTTAGGTCCAAGAAATGAGTCTTCCAAATGTGTGCTATCACTTTGCCCATTTCCCAGCCCTCCAAAGCAATGTGTAAAGTCTATAGAAATAATATGAAATTACTAGAAATTAATTTCATCAATTAATGATTGCTCTGCGTGTCTAACTCTACTGTCTAAGAAAACTTGAGCAAAGATAAACATCTTCCCTTGTTTTCCATTAACTGCTGTTGTGAATTTTGCAGATTTGTGTGTAAGCAAATAATAAAAATCATAATTCTTTATTACTAAGGGTTTATTTACACAATGATTCAGGCATAATAAAAAATAAGTTACAGTACAAAAGTACTCTTAGGAAGGAGACACTGAACAAGAACGTGATAACCCATGAGTCTTCAAACAAGACACAAGCTGCAAGTTCCCTGGAGACATTCTCTGTGAGTTTTTAACTACTTCATTACAAGTATGAAATATACACAGGCCATCTGTTTAAAGAAATATCCAATTGTTATATTCACAAGAGAAAATATAGCTCTAACTTGTAGCTTCAAAACTAGGTATCAAAATTTTAGACCAGGGTATGGTGGAGCATGCCCTTATTCCTAGCACTAGGGAGGCAGAGGCAGTGGGATCTCTGAGTTCAGGGACAGCCTGGTCTACAGAGCAAGTTCCAGGTTAGACAGAGCTATATAGTGAGACCCTGTCTTAATTTTTAAGAGAGAGGGGGAGAGGGAGAGAAATAAGAACAAAACCTTTTTTAGGCATTATAAAAAGTGGAACGAGATGTATAGAATGAATTTCAAGACCAAAATTGACATTTAAATTATGCCAATTTGTTTGTAAAGACTGGGTAAAATTACAAGATCCAATATGTAGAAATAGAATCTTTTGGAAATTCCAGTTTGTTAAAAATAATCTGTGTGGCCCAGTCAGTGAAGACTAAACCATCACATCGCAAAGATTCACCCTGGACCTGAACTTTTAGATGGTCTCTGTTCTCCAAACAATGCTAGTGTGCACAGACCATGTAACCAGACACAAAGAAGAAAGCCATCCCTCCTCTTTCCATAGGCCACTTGAAAAGTTTGCTTTATACTCAAATAAAGAGAAAAATAAAATTGGTTCATTCCATTTAGGTAGTCTTTGGCCCATGGCAAATTCTCCTTAAAATACGGTGAATTAAAACCAAAAGTACTTTAAATAATCTCTTCCAGTTCTCACACATAAGACTGTTAAAAAAAATAGTCATTTGCTTTGAGTTGACCTTCTTCACAAGTCTTTTTTTTTTTTAAAGTTATCGTGTATCACGAAGTCTTCTAATAAATTGCTTAAGGGCTCCAGTCTGCAAATGAAGAGAATCTTCTGAGCTGGGGTTAAAAGGGAGCACACAGCAAGCAGCTGCCTGTGCTCATTACAAACCTACAGTCGGGCTAGATGTGGGGGTACACCCTTGAGTGAAGCACTCAAGAGCTGAGGCAGGGGGGTGTCTCTAGGTTTCAGGCCAACTCTAAATTGTCAGCTCTAGAGCAGCCAGCACTACATAGTGAGAACCTGACTAAAAATAAATAAATAAATACAAAAGTAATGCTGAGCGATTCATTCTGGTAGCACTTGCTGGTGTCCTGGTGTTCTTGTGACCTTTTGTAGTTATTGTGCTTAGATTTGCGCTGTCATCTATAAACCTTGGAATAATTGACAAAACAATAAACCTAGGATATTGAAGAAAAATATCAGTAAAACAAGATGTTTCCATTTAAAGATAGCCATGAAAATCAGACTTCCTATGTGACTTTGGGTTTTGGTATTAATCAAAAGTAGCTGGAATGGTTAGCTCATCTTTTTATGACTTAATTTATTTTTATCTTGGGGGGGTGTGTCTGCATGTATCATTACATTCAGTGCCTGCAGACACCAGAAGAGAGTGTCACCTCCCCTAAAACTGGATACTGATGGTTGTGAGCCACCAAATGGATGCTGGGAACTGAACTGGGATCTTCTGCAAGAGGATAGATGAGCTATCTTATCAGACCCCTGAGCACACCTGTGTGCTGTTCTAAAGAAACTAAAATATGAGAAGGTATGTTCTGGCAGACAAACTAGTTGGCTTCTTACCCCTCTGATGCCAGTATGCACAGAAATATGGGAATCACACACCATAGGAATGTGGAAGGACAAATATGTAACCTCTTGGTTTGCAAAAGCTAACACACAATTGCGCTCTGGAATTAGATAGAACCGTAGCAATGAAGGTAAGTCTGAGTCTAGTAGATCAGGCAGAACCCAAAGCTGCCAGGCAGGGGCGTTGCTCATCTGGGCAGGTTTGTGCTGCAGAACCTGTAGGTCGACAGACAGGTCATCGCTGGAAACATTTCTACTGATTTCAAGGGGGTGCTGATGGTGTCCTCAAAAGTCCTCAGCCTCTGGAATACAAAAGTTTAAAAAGTCAATGTTCTTGAGAAGAATCCAAGAGGAATACCTGGCAGTGCCGTCATCCACTCCTAATGGAAATTTGGTTTGGTTTGGTTTGGTTTGATCTGGTTTTTTTGAGACAGAGTATATATAGTCTGTGATTTCTGACAGGAGATACAAATTTAAACAAATTTTTAAAAATCTCTGTATCCCAGGCTGGCCTGGAACTCACTCTATAGAGCAGGCTGGACTGGATCTGCCTGCCTCTGCCTCCCAAGCACTGAGATTAAAGATTTGCACCTCTACCAATGGCGGGAAAATATTAAGTTTTCTCTCCCACTAATTCAGTTTTTATTTTCAAAGATTTTACTTACTGCTCTTTATTCTTTATTACATGGTTCTCAGATCCAGTGTGTGTGTGTGTGTGTGTGTGTGTGTGTGTGTGTGTGTGTGTGTGAATGATTAGGTTGGTTGGGTTTGGGCGGGGGGCGTTTGTGACAGGGTTTCTCTGTGTATCCCTGCCTGTCCTGGAACTCCTTTAGTAGACCAGGCTGGACTCAAACTCAGAGATCCACCTGCCTCTACCTCGCAAGTTCTGAGATTTAAAGGTGTGCGGCAATGCTCAGTCCAAACTCCAAATATTTTGTAATTTGTTTAAATTTGTATCTCCTATCAGATACCACAGACTATACTTCATGATATTAGTTGGTTAATTTTTCTTTAATGTTTTTCCTGATTATTTCACTTTATGAGTATTTTGCCTGCCCATTTGTATGTGCACCATGTGTGTACTGTGCCCAAAGAGCTCAGAAGAGGATGCTGGGTCTCCTGGACCTGGTATGAATGGTTGCAAGCCACCCTGTGAGTGCTAAGAACTGAACTCAGGCCCTCTGCAAAATCAGGAAGTGCTCTGAGCTGGCGAACCATGTCTCTGATCCTTGGACGACTTACCATCATGACATAAATGACTCATAAAAAAAAAAAAACTAAAATGATTTATTGAGCTGGACAGATAAGATAGCTCAGCTGGTAAAGTGTTGTCATGTAAAAATAAAGGTCTGAGTTCAGTCATCAGAACCATGAAAACAGTGGATACGGAGACACATGCTTAGAATCCAGGCGCTGGGGAGGCAGAAAGGAGGAGGAGCTCTATCCCATCATACACACACACACACACATACACACACACACTACACACATACACACACACACACACTCACATACACACATACACACACACACTACACACACATACATATACACACACATACACACACACACTCACATATACACACACACACACTCACATACACACACACACTACACACACACATATACACACATACACACACATACACACACGCACACACAGACACACACACATACACACAGACACACACATGCATACACACACATACACACACACATACATACACACACACATACACACACACATACATACACACACATACATACACACACATACACACACACATACATACATACACACGCACACATACACATACGCACACACATACAAACACACATACACACACACATACACACACATACACACACACAAAGTTAAAACAAGATAGATGGTAGGGAAGGTTATCATCTCATCCTCTCAGCATTAAAGGAAGTAGCCTGGCTCCTTAATCATATACAAAAGTACTCTGAAAGGAGAAGTTAACTCTGCAGCTAATAGGAGACTAATCTGACTGGCCAAGAGTCTCTGTCCTGAGTAGGAAGTCTCCTCAGCCATTGTGCAGTGACGGAGAGATCTCTATTGGAGATGGGCTAACAGCTGGGCAAACTGAAGCAAGAAGTCACCCGAGTATGGCCCTTACCTCGACGTGTTAGTCTGTATCTTCCACAAAAACAGAGACCTTGTTTCCTTGGTTGAGTTTTTCCTCTTCTTTTCTGTAACCAAGGAGCAGAAGTCCCGTCAGGTAATCAGGGAGGAAGCAAAGATGGCAGGTCCCATAGCAGCGCCAGGTAAGGTACCCTGGCTCATGCTTTGGGAAGAATTACATACGCCTAGAGAGCCATTCACGTTGCAGAGAACTAAATTGCCAGGGCCATGTCAATGATAATGCCGATGCCCCCACATGACCTACAAGTTCAAACTCACTTTTCAGAATGCAAGATAACTCCCCTGGGATCTAATACAGTACCATGGGCATTTAAAGTGCACACCTATGCTCTACCATGGTGTCTGACTTCTAATGGCTACCCCTCTGCCAAAAAAAAGGAGGGGGGGATTTTTTTGGTTGACCTAGAAATTCTCTTTATCAATTATATTCTCTTCAAATCAGAATGCTGTCAATGGGTCCCTTAGATGCTTCACAATCAATTACATTTATTTCAGTAACTATTTACTAATTAAAATAAATGAACAGTTCTAGGGGATTCTTATAAATCCACATGCAAAAGAACAAATTGAGATTCTTAATTATACACAAAAAAGTCTATCTGGAACTACAGCAAAGACATAACTGTAAGAATGTATCTAAGACTATGAGACATTTAGAAGAGCTGGACTTCATCCAAAAAGAAAACTCTTGTGTCTTAATGGATAGTGTTCAAGAAGGAGCAAAGAGAACCCAGAGATGGGGAGCAAATGCAGGTAACGTAGCTGAAAGGGGCCGGACATCTAACGGTTACAGCTTAACAAGAAGGAGACATCCACCTCAGTTTCAGGGTGGGCGGACTATCTGAACAAATACATCTCCAGAGACGATCTATAAACAGCGGCTAAGCACCTGATAGGATGAGCACCACTAGTCATCACAGGGATGCAAATCAAAACTCTCACTGACATACCACCTCATGTCCACTAGAGGGCGATAGTCAAAAGTGAGAATGTAGAACTTTATGGGTTTGGGGGATGTTTTGTTTTGTTTTTGAGACAGGCTTTCTCTGTATACCCTGGCTGTCCTGGACTCATGTTGTAGAACAGGATTGCCTCAAACTCACAGAGATCCACATGCCTCTGCCTCCCAAGTGCTAGAATTAAAGGTGTGGGTGTACCAGCACACCAGCTAAGTGTAGAAATTCTAGTGCCCATACAAAACACTTTGTCAATTCCTCCAAAAAACTCAATAGTTATCAATGACTTGACAATATTTCTTCTTTCATTTTTGGGAGAGTTGAAAGTATGTGTATGTAAAAATGTGTGTAGAATATGTTTGTAGTGATTGATATTCGGTATAATAACCAAAAGGGGAAAAAAAAATCTGTCTCCATCATCTGAACAGACAAGCAATGTATAATATGTCCATAATCCTGGGATATCATACAGACATGAAAGCCAATGATGGAGTTTAGTGTGTAAACTGCTCACTGTGAGACTCTTGTGGGAGTAGTGAGCCCCTTTATTCCCAGGGATGGGAGGCGAGGACAGAAGGACCCCAGAGGCTTGCTAGGCAGCCACCAGTCTAGCCAATCAGCGAGCAGCAGGGTCACTGAGAGAGTCACATCTTAAATTTGGTAGAGAGCAAATATGAGCCACCATATGGATGCTGGGAACCAAACTCAAGGCCTCTACCAGAGACCAGTGTTCTTAACTGCTAAGCCATCTCTTTGGCCCAAATGGGTGCATTTTGTAGCTTATAAATTTTATCTTAGTTTAAAAATGTTTGCTGAGCACTTACTGTCTGCAGAGCAAACTTTCCCGTCTCTGAGTCTCAGGGACAGCTGAGCGCCTCACCCTATATTCCCTTATACGTGTGTTTCACTTTACAGAGGATATTTTTAAAGCTTCGCATGTGCATATCTTTAGAGCTCCCAAATCCCACATAATAATGAAATTCTGTGGTGAGATCTTTTGTAAAATTAAGGAACCTTTTGAATTCCATTGCTGTTGTTAACTTGTTTTTAAGCATGTGTGTGTATCTGTCTGAATGCAAGTGTGTGCACATAAGGTCACAGATGGTGACTATCCCCCTAGAGGCCAGAGGGGTTCCATCCCCCTGGGGCTGGAATCACAGGCCATTGTAAGCCACCAGATGTGGGTGCTGGCAACAGAACCCAGATCATCTGCAAGAGCATTCTGTGCTCTTAACCACTGAGCCGCCTCTCCAGCCCCTTTAAGAAGCCTTTTGTAAAGTCACTACCCATACACTAACTTACCTGTCCTATGAACGGGAAACCTCTCATACATTTGGTCAAAAAGAAAATCAACTGCTCAACAGTTGTTTGGCCCCACTGAAAGATCCCAAGCACCGCCCACCCTGAAAGTGTGAGCAGGGGGTCCCGCCAGCGTTCGCTCAGCCTTACGATTTTGTCTCCTCGGCTTTATCAGCCCTGTCCGCCCATCGCTTTTTCCGGAAATGCTGGAAGAGTACTACCACGATCACTATGATGATCATCAGTGCGCACGCAGAGCCAATGGCCACGGCCAGGAAGTAGATCTCAGAGAAGGGCACTGTGAGGAGAGAAGGACAAGGTGGCAGGCAGCTAATTAGGTGAGATCTAAACGCAGTGGAGATGCATCGCATCATTGACCGGACTCTTCCTTTCTCCTACTTTTATGAAGATCATGTGGCCTTTGGCAGCAGTGGAAAACCCACACAGACTCCATCAGGGCTTCTCTAGTGTGACTCCAGAAGCCATGACAGCTCTGCTGGGGAGCTTTGAAGTGAACTTCTCAGGCCCCACCCCAAACGGGCTGGACCAGAAGCACTGGGGGTAAATCCAGCAATCCATGTTTGGACATGTTTTCCAGGTGATGATGATGACACCCAAGTACTGAGAACCCTTGAGTCACTTGAACTGTCCAGTAATTCAAGTTTTTGCTAATCTTGTCAGACCTATGCACCACTCAGTCCTGGACAACCCTACTCACCCCTCATTCAGTCAGCCATTCGCCCAGGTTTTAAAGCATTTACTGTGCTCCTGTCGTTATAATGGAAATGAAAGGGAAGACAGGAAATAAAGCGATAAGCCCCAATGTCCAGAAGGAACATCAAGAGAATATTTATCCCAGGACTTTCCAGCCTGGAATCTATCAAAAAGGATGAAGCTCCCAGAATCTAGTGCCTTCTTCTGGCCTCTGCAGACACCAGGCACACAGATACACATGCAGGCAAAACGCCAAAATACAGCATGGAGAATGGGCAGTCTCTTTAGAAGTACCTCCATTTTTTAAAATACAGAAACAGGGCAACAGTTTCCTGTAGGCTCTCAAAACATTATACGCTAAAAGATTACTAGATTGTGTGTGTGTGTGTGTGTGTGTGTGTGTGTGTGTGTATTGCTGTTGTTACTGCTGCTGCTGCTGTTTGTTGTTTTTGTTTTGGGGTTTTGATTTTTTTTTTTTTTTTTTTGGCCTAGCTATTAGAAAAAAAACCAAAAAAACAAAAACCCTGACTTCTAAAAATATTACATTACTTTTTTCAGTACCCAGAGGACTGATGTAGACCACATGGCTCTTTCTTGGGAGGAAAGCCTAAAACAGTAGTTTTAAACTAAACTGGGAAGGAGTAATTGGAGACAATCACACCATGTGACAGATTAAGACGTTTTGAACACTGCGGTATGTGAGGAATAAATACTACCTCAACTCTTAAGAAACTGAGGCAGAAAGCTCTCAAGTTGGAGATCAGCTTGGACTACATAGAGAGATCTTTTCTCAAATAGCAAGGTATACACACACACACACCAGAGAGAGCTAGCTCTATCTTATTGTCTGTGTAACCTGGGTTATTTGTTTATTTGTTTGTTTATTTATTTGTTTATGGAACCTCAGCTTCCTATGTTTAGACATAACCATATCCATTTCTTTTGTTTGTTTGTTTTTGCTTTTGTTTTTGTTTTTACGAGACTGGGTTTCTCTGTGTAGCCCTGGCTGTCCTGGAACTCACTTTGTAGACCAGGCTGGCCTTGAACTCAGAAATCCGCCTGCCTCTGCCTCCCAAGTGCTGGGATTAAAGGCGTGTGCCACCATGCCCGGCACAATATTCATTTGTTGAGTGCTTATAAAAAGAAATAAAACTGTGCCTGCCCATAGTAAGTATACATGTTACTATTATAATTTTCAGTACAACTCAGAGTTTGAAAGACTTTACAAGTTCATTGCATCATTCATCCTCACAGAAATCTTTGTTATATTATTCTCACCCTACAGATGATGACAAAAGCAAAATGTGTGTATAATTGATACCCAAGTAGCCAGGGCGCAACTGCAGTTCTCCAACTCAGAAGTGCTGTGGTCCAAGTTCTTTGTCACCTGGCATCATTCCTAGGTTGTTTTTATAGTACAGGAACCCACTACACTAGCTGGAGAACAGTTTGAGAGTCTGAGATGGTTGGGCGTGAACCTGACATGACTTCATTTACTAACTACAAGAACTGGGGAAGTGACTTACACTTAGTGAGCCTCAGTTTCCTCATTAGTAAAATGGGAGACATTAAATATATAACAGACTCGAGATGTATAAAGAATAAGTAAGATGAAGCTGGAGAGATGATGACTCAGCCGTTAAGAGCACTGGCTGCTTTTCCAGAGGACCTCAAGTCAATTCCCAGCATTCACATGGTCAGTCATAACCATCTGTAACTCCAGTTCCAGGGGCTCTGACACCCTCTTCTGGTTTCCAAGGACACCAGGCACTTCAGTGGTACACAGACATACATGCAAGCAAACCACCCATGCACATAAAATAACGATTTAAAAACTGTTTTTAAGAGAATCTTTTTTTAAAAATGTACAGCATAAAGCCCCTGACAGTGGGGAGTCCTGAGTAAACACTGGTGACCATTATGGAGAATGTGTCAGGATTAAATGAGCTAGAGTATCAAGCACTTTGGGCTGTGCCTAGCACACCAGGTACCCAATAAGCATCTTGAATAAATGAAAGGATGAACAGGCCTATTGTGAGTGTCTATGTCAGTCACTTCCTGTCCTTTCTACAACCTCAAGGCCATTCTTGTACAGATTCCTCAGATTTCTTTGTATTATTTTGTATCTTTCCGTAACCAAACAAAGTCTTTATTTTTTCACCCCAGGACTCCTCAGTCTCTGAAGTTCCCAGCTCTGAAGACCTAAACCCTTTCCTCCTCTCCCATCCAGCTTCACAAAAGATGGTGTGTGTGTGTGTGTGTGTGTGTGTGTGTGTGTGTGTGTGTGAGAGAGAGAGAGAGAGAGACAGAGACAGAGACAGAGACAGAGACAGAGACAGAGACAGAGACAGAGACAGAGACAGACAGACAGACAGACAGACAGAGACAGAGAGAGACAGAGCGAGAGAGAGAGATTTCACTTCCCAAAACCTACCAGTGTGCACAACACTGAGCCGGATCGTCCCAACCAGACCATCAACATCAGGTGGATTCTTCACCTGGCAGGTGTATGTCCCATTGTCGTCAAACTGCAGCTTCCAGAGCAAGATGGAGACGTCATATCGCTCGGGGTTTCCGTCCCAGACCACCCGGTCTTTGAACCGTCCGCTCATGGGCCTGAAGGGGTCCATGTGGTAGTAGAATACCTACAGAGGAGAACCGGTCATCTTTCCTTCTCTATCCCGGGCAGGAGGCCGAGATGGGGGCGGGGGGCGGGAAGAGAAGCATCATCAGGTCTAGCCAATGATCCAGCTCCTTGGAATATTCTCTGGCTTCCCTTTTCTTAGACCTGTAACTCTCTGTCCCAAGAACTGGGCCCCAACTTAACCCCACGCATGCGCCGAACATGGGAAAGACCGGGGGGGGGGGGGGGGGGAAGGATTGCCACAATGCATTCTTGTCAAGAGTCCTCTGGAAGGTGACAAGAATCTACTTACAAACTGCTCACGACCCCCATCTCGAGGTCGGAAATTCCACGTCACAGTTAGCGCATCTCCCACAGGGGCAAAGCTGGAGAAAGTGCATTTTAACCGAACATCTGTCCCGTTGACTGCCTCCAGGGCCCCGGAGGTGTAAATTTCCACAGCTTCTGTAGGACAAAGGGCTGCAATGGAGGGAAGGAAGAGGTTAACAGCGGTGTATCATTGAGAAAACAAAAACGCTGACACTTTCCAAGTAAGCCAACCTTCAAATTCACTTCACCAGGAGTCTACATACTCCTGCCTGCACACAGCTTTGACCCTCCCATCCCGAGGGCCAATTAGAGGTAAAACTACCTGGTGCTCTCACTTTCTTCACAGCCTTACCGCACCAATTTCAGAACTATAACCAGAAACTACAAACATCAGCAAAGGAGATGGAAAGAAGAAACAAAAATCCAAATGTTGGTCAGACGTGGTGTATTACGATCAAGCAACACCGTATGTTGTTTTGTTTTGTTTTAAGGAAAAAAGAAGTCTCCAAGCAGGTAAGCTTTCCCACATGTAGACTTGGGGCTGCTGCTAGCCTGCAGGTCAATCCACCCCAGCAGTTGTGCTTGCCTGCACCCCTGGAAGCCTTACACCACGTGGCTTATTTACAAGTCTGGTACGTGCATTGATTGGGACAGCTTCAAAACCACAGCAGGACTCTCGCTCTGACAATCCAGGTTTGCTCTCTGGTGCTGCAGGGAATCGCAGACAAAATCCTCCCACGGAAATCCAAGGGCCAAATCTAGCCAGCAGCCCGAGGTTGAGAGCAGCCACACAAAGATGGTGTGTAACCTGAGATCAGAAAGCCCTCTGTGTGCCTGAATCACGGGCGGCCAAACACACCTAAACCTGTTTGCCCAAAGTACTGCCCCAAAGCAACCCACCGAATTGAAGTTTCGGCGAAGTCTGGACTAGAACGAACTGCAGTTGGGGCACGATCTCCCAACGGAGCCCTTGAGATTTCTTCAAGCCATGAGCTCTGTCTTTACAGAATGGGCGGCAATGGTAGAAACTCCTAGAAGCCCGCCAGTTCTTACCTGTGAGCTGTAAACTCAGGAGAAGTGGAAGCACAAGCGCGGGGCTCTTGCCATACATCAGGGAAAGCCAGCCGTGGCCCCAGAGGCCAAACCCGGCAGACCCAGGACTCCAGCACCCAACCAAGGCCAAGGCTAGGACGAGCAGGCGGCGCAGTTTACCCCCGGAGAGGTCCGAGTTCCTCACCTATGGGAAGGCGCACAGCGGAGCCAGCCAGTCGTGACTCATCCCGCCCCGGCCGGTACAGCTCTGGAATGAAAGGTGGGGCCTCCGCACCCAGCGCCCTCCTCCTGATTCTCCCTCCCGCTCCTCTCCACACTCCAGCCCTCTGCGCAAAGGTCTCAGACTCTGCGGTCCTCTCTTTACTTTTCCGTTCATCTGACCGAGCCCTGGCCTCCGGATGGCCTCACAAGCAGCCAGAGGAGGTGGTGCCAGTTTGAAATGTCCCAGACTGCTCTGAACTTGGCCCACACACACCCTTTTAAAACAGACTTTAGTCTTGCCTAGGAAGTGAACGTTGAAAGTTTTGCAGTGATTCTTGTCCTTGGGATCTGCCTAGGGCCTGACTCACCGCACCCATCAGTTCTGGGAATTCCTTGAGACCCTCTGGTGTGAGCAGGCTCTCCCGAGACTCAGCAGAAAGAAACCAAGTCTCAATGCTGGTTCCTTTCTTAGCTCAGGGCAACTCCCCTGCTCCTTTCTTCCAGCTCAGGGCAGTTTCCAAAGGACTTTTCTGAGCATCCTTTTCTCTCCACAATCCTCTGGAAAGGAATACCATTTTAACAGCATAAAGAGTAACCTCTTAGAGCCTGGCGGTGGCAGCGCACACCTTTAATCCCAGCACTTGGGAAGCAGAGGCAGGCGAATTTCTGAGTTCTTTCTGAGTTCGAGGCCAGCCTGGTCTACAGAGTGAGTTCCAGGTCTGCCAGGGCTACAGAGAGAAACCCTGTACCGGAAGGGAAAAAAAAAAACCGCTCAGGAGGGAAGCAATTGCCCATAATCTTTGTGTGTTCTATGTTATTGTTTGAGACTGTCTCACCATGTAGCCCAGGCTGGACCTTGAAGTTAGGGAGTCACTGCCCAGCTTTGGCAATACTCAGGACTAAACGCATGACCTTGTACTTACTAAGCAAGTGTTCTGGCCCGGAGCTACACCCACAGCCCCGTGGGAAGCTTCCTGACTTGCCTGAGTTCCCTGCCCACAAACCAAAGTAAGAGGCACAACGACAAGCTGGCAAACAGAGGCGACCAAGACCACATGCAGTTAAAAAGTGGGCGGAGACTGCAACATAAGTATTGACACCAAGCCAAGGAGCCTGGCCACCTGAGTCCCATCTCAGGAACCCACGTGGTAGAAGGAGAAAATCAAACCCTGAAAACTGCCTTTTGACCTACACACACACACACACACACACACACACACACTATGGTGCGCATGCACACATGCAACAGAGAGAGACAGAGACAGAGAAACAGAGACAGACAGAGAGATACAGAGACAGAGACACACAGAGAACCAGAGGGGGGAGGGGAGAGGGAGGGAAAGACTAGTTAAAATGTAATTTAAATTTTTAAAGAAGTAAGCCAGACGGGGGATGGGACACTGAATACAATTGAATCGCCCTTATCCCTGGATTAGCTATCTAGAAACTATTCCGTGATCTGTACCACAGTCTTCTATCTGAACCCTGGTACAAAGGGTGCTGCAAGGAGGGAAGCAAGGGCCAGACTGAGTAGAAAAATAAAGAAACGTCAGGCTAGGGGTATAGCAGCTCAAGGACAAAGTGAGTACCCAGGACCCTGGGTCCTATCGAGCAGGCGATAAAATAAAAGCATTCCACCCAAAGAGGGGTAAATTATTGACATGAAGGAAAAAGAAAAGTGTGGAGGAGAGCTGGAACAAACGGGCAGACACTCGCCCAAACCTACTCATTACTCTGGAGAGCGCAGGGGCTGCCCCAGAGGGAGGTCAGCTGCGTGCTGGCACCAAAGCGCTCCTGTAATGAGTGTCTGGCTCCTTCGCCAGCCTCTAGGACCTAGAGTCTAGGTCATTCTGAGCAGCCCAAACTGAAAATTCTGGGTTGCTGAGTGGCACTTACATGGTGGGCAGATGTAGCCTTCCCTGTATGTAGGTCAGAAAAGGGTCGGCTCCAGGAACCCCGGGAGTAGGGAGGGGGGCGAGTTAAAGAAAACTTCATCTTGGTTGGCTTTCGACTTTGCAGAGAAACGCAGTTCCAAACAGAGAGACAGAGCCAGGGAAAGGTTAAGTTGACAGCAAATTGCAAAATTCAGTGAGAGGTGGAGTTAACTGAAGAACACACTGAAACAGCAGGTGAGGAATCAGGGCAGGAGGCAGTGAACAGAATAGAAAGCCTGTTATCCAAGCAGAGGAATTCCTCCCCAGTCAACAGATGCCCTGAAAGCTGGCAGCCAGCCTTGCTCTGAGGGGCACAGCTGCCCGGATCCCATTCCTCAGCCCAGGTCAAGTTTTTGGCTTTGTGCTCAGCAACGCCCAGTTCCTTCCAGTTAACAGGAGAGGCTCCAACTATCTCACTGTTCCCACCCTGGGCGAAGAAGGAGACTGAGGGTTGAACCTGTTAAGAGAAAATGACAAATAAAAAAAGAGCATTCATTGCCCCCTTGGTATTCCAAAGATGCCAGTGTGCGGAACTTCAATCAAAACAAGAGACATCTGAAGCTAGCCGAAGAAATAGTTTATATCTGGGCAAATGAAAAAGAAACAAAGAGAGAGAAAAGGAAAGGACATTCTGATGATTAAAAGGAAGTGTTCAAAGACACTGCTTTTCCCTTTAACTTGCCAGAGAAGAGTCCTGGTCATCATTAAAATTTGTAACATTGTAACATTGCCTCAGTCCTAAAGGAAGCAAGAACATCTGTTCCAACTGTCTTCCCAGTAGCTGCAGGATATTTAGATCTTCGAAGGTAGGAAGCTCACTGGAGGTTCAAAAGGCATAAAGACACTCTCTGCACCAATTACTGGTAAAAACTTATATTTCTCAGAATCCTAGGCAAAAACAAAACAAAACAAAACAAGAAAGCCCCAAAACAAAAACACCTGCTCCTTTCAACATCAGATGACGTCAGCACTCTGTGAATAAGGAAAAACGTGTAATTTAGCTTTTAGGATTGTTCAAGTGAAGTCTTTGTTTACTCAAAGGTTTCTGTCAGGGTCCTACTAAGAGGAAAAAAGGTATTAGAAGGAATGTCTAGGTAAATAATTACATTGTGACTTTTGAATTTGGTCCTCAAAAGATAGGGAAGAATTCTGAAAGGAAGAAGAAGAAACAGAGCTTTCCTGTTGAGGCAGATGGATGGTCTGCAGCAACTCAGGGACCAGGGGCTAGCACCTCTCAAACCTCAAATACTGGGAGGAGCAGCAGACCAGGTGAAAAGCCAGGCTGCTTGGGTAGTAGCATCCTCACTGGCCATTCAAGGGGTGTGGGCTTGGTCCCCACAATTGTCCCAACTGAAAGTGGCTAACATGTAACTTAGTAGCACAGTCAGACAGAATATGGAAGCTCCCCGGACCTTCCATTCATCTTGCCATATGCATCTCTTCATCTACAACCTTTATAGCATCCTTCACTCTAAGCCAGGTGTGTGTGTGTGTGTGTGTGTGTGTGTGTGTGTGTGTGTGTGTGTGTGTAGGAGTCTCTCTAGGGTAGAATTACTTTGCTCTTTCTCAGAATAATAAGAATATTGAGAGCTGGAGAGATGGGTCAGTGGTTAGGAATGTTTGCTGCTCGTTCAGAGGACCAGAGTTCTGGTCCTAGCTCCCCCACCAAGTAGCTCACACCTACCTGCAACTCCATCTGTAGGGCATCCAACATCTTCTTCTGGCTTCTTCAGGCTCTGTACTCACATGCACAAAGCCACACAGAGACATATGTAGATATGTATGTCACAAATTTAAAAGAAGAATTTTTTATATCTTTTTTAAAATGAAATGAAAAAATAAGATCCAGGCTTAGGCTATAGCTCAGTGGTAGAGTACATGCCACAATGCTTGACATCCTGGTTCCAATCTCAGCTCAGAGGAAGTGAGAAAGGAAGAAAAAATGGACTGAGGTGGGCAAGGAAGGAGGAAACTTAGGTGCCAGCCAACACTTGGTCTCTCGGCTTTGTCCAGAATGAAAATGTGTACTTTCAGAAGACTGGAGGATTCCCAGCCTTCTCTGACCAACAGCTGATGACTGCAGCATCCTTGTCAATACTCCATTGCTTCAAAGAGCATGTGCAAGATAAGGAAGGGAACCTGAGATGGCAGAGTTCTAGCTGAGAAGTGGCCTCTGTGCCCCAAAGAATAGGTATGTTTCCTTCCATCCTCTTCCTTGCCTTGGGTATCCTAGACAAAATCTAAATAAAGTCTGTGTCTTAGTCAGGGTTTCTATTCCTGCACAAAACATCATGACCAAGAAGCAAATTGGTACCAACACAGTGGGGTATTCCTGTGACAACCTGGATGTTTTGGGGAGGAGTGTGGAAGGACTTTGGAACTCTGGGCTAGAAGATCCATTTGGTGTTAAGAGCTCTGTGAGATGTTGTGTAGGAACTTGGAAGATGATCTTGAGAACAGTGCAGAAGATGGAGGCCTCGATTGTGAAATTTCAGAGGGAAAATTAAGACTCTTATCTGGGCTGTGGCTATTTTGATTGTGAAGATTCTGTGGTTGTAGTTAGCTGGGGCTGAAAAATCAGCTGTGATTAACAAGATACCAGAACTACTAAGATGAAAACTTTGCATTACTAGGACTATTGATGCTGGTTAGCTGGAGTTAAGAAATTAGCAGTGATTAAGAAGAGACCAGCATCATTGAGGTGACAGCTTCTGGAAGTGTTTTCTGAGTACACAGAGGCTGTGTTTCAGAGATTGTACCTTGTGCTCTGGCTACACTTGGTAATGTGTAAGAGTCACCCAAGTGGTACTGGATTTGAAGGCATGAAAGGGTCATGAAGAGCAGCTGAGGCTCTGCACTTTGAGAGGACACAGAAGGCCACTGATGAAGGTGTAGCCTCAGTAGCAATTGATGGCCCAGGACTGAAGGGGTCATGCAAAGGAGTTGAGGCTTGGCACCATGAAGAGAGCCTATGAGAGGATATTAGTGAAGCCTAGTTGCAGTGGAAGACAGAAATGTTTTGGAGATGCCAGTACCATGGGATGACCACCAAGAACAGCAGCAGCAGTGGAGTACAGGCAGCTGGAGCCTAGAAGACAAGGTGTTTGCTACAAAGAGCAGAGCTAGAGAAGTGACCCAAGCCATTGGAGGAACCCAAAAGATTGTGAGTGGATCCCAGACATTGGACAGTTGGAGTTTCATTTTGCTTTTGATTGTGACTGTGCCCTGATATTTTCCCTCTTGAAGGAAGAAAGTATTTTAGTGGAGTCCACATTTAAAAGACTTTTAATTGTAAAAAGACTTTGAATTTTAAAAGAGATTGAATCTTTTAAAGGGATTTAAATTTTAAGAATCTGCAAATACTGTGGAACGTTTAAAGTTATTTAGACCTTGGGAATAAATAAGAAAGTAAGGGTTGAGGCTTAATAGTGATGTGTTTGTGTGTCAAGATGACAAGGGGTCAATTGTACTGGCTGGTTTTGTGTCAACTTGACACAAGCTGGAGTTATAGAGAAAGGAGCTTCAGTTGAGGAAATACTTCCATGAGATGCAGCTGCAAGGCATTTTCTCAATTAGTCATCAGTGGGGAGGGCCTCTTATGGGTGGTACCATCTCTGGACTGGTTGTCCTGAGTTCTATAAGAAAGCAAGCTGAGCAAGCCAGGGGAAGCAAGCCAGTAAGTAACATCCCTCCATGGTCTCTGCATCAGCTCCTGCTTCCTGACCTGCTTGAGTTCCAGACCTGACTTCTTTTGGTGATAAACAGCAACATGGAAGTGTAAGCTGAATAAACCCTTTCTTCCCCAACTTGCTTCTTGGCCGGTCATGATGTTTGTGCAGGAATAGAAACCCTCACTAAGACAGTCTAGTCTGAGGCTAGACTTTATGTGTCCATGGACAGCAGAAGGAGGGAACTCTATCCTACATTCTTGTAGCCCATAGTTTACAGTCTCTCTGGTAAAGCCTTGGGCTCCTCTTTTAATTACAGAGTAGAGACACCGTTCCCTTACTATTCAGCTCAAGGAAGAGACTTGGAGATTTAACCTTTCACTTACTCCTGAAGGAAGTTAGACGGATGCACAGGGTGGAGAGATAGGTCGTCTTTGAAGATAACTTGATAACTTGGAAGAAGCTCTCTGAGCGTTTGTCCACGCACTGACAGCCATCCATCCATACTGCAGTGAAATGGCCAGTACTGTCATTACGCCTTCACTATTTCTATTCTTGTTAGTTACTGTATATTGGTTATGGTGACCAGCTTTGATTCTTAGGAAATCCATTCATTTCCCAAAGAAAGCAAGAACTGCTTCCCTCCCCCTCCCCCCACCACACTGAACTGTAGGAGGCCTGAGCCAGCAAAGCTGGGGTTGGATCTACAGGGGTCCAGATAGAAGCTCATTTATTCGCTGTGTGACTTCAAGCATTTACTTAATTCTCTGATCCTCATTTACCTTAGGTATAAAACGGAAAAAGACAATATGTGCCCACATAGGCAGGTCTAAGGATAAAGTGACATATGTTCTATGCTCAGAGAACACAGAAAATGTTCCAAAAATTTCAGCCATTTATGGTTTTACTTAGGGAAGATGCTGAGAAACGTCCCTGTGGCCTCTTTGGGGAAACACCTAACATGGTATTATAGAGCTAGACCTACAACCACTGCAGCAATCTTATCCCAAAGTGTTTACCCAAGAGACACGTGGGAATCTTTTATCAGAAGGAGACTTTCCAGAATATTCATGGCAGCTTTGTTCATTAATATTCCAAACCAGAAACATCCCAGGGGACCATCAACACAAGGATGGATGAGTATATTATCAGATATTCCTACAGTAAATGCAATTTGACAATAAAAATGGACAGACTGATGATACCACAATCATTTGGATGAATCTAAAAAAATATGCTGAGCAAAATTAGTAAGATGCACAGAGCTCTGGTGCCACTTATAGGAGGTTATAAAATGATTCTAGAACTTTTGGTAAAAGCCGAAGTTGGTGATACAGGCTTATAATGCCAGCATTGTGGAAAACAGAGGCAGGAGGATCAAAGTTGGCAGCCTGCTTGGACTATAGAGAGTTCAAGGCCAACCTGGGGTACATAGTAAGTTCAAGGTTAGACCAGATATGTAAAAGATAAAAAAAAGAAAAGAAAGCCTTTTTGGTGGGAAAAAAACTCATGTGTTAAATGTTTGTTCTTGGAGGAATGTGAGGCACATATTGATCGGAGAGGCTCTGAAGGCGTGAGGACTTTCTAGGGCAATCTCAGTCTTCTAGATTTTGATTAGCCTTTCAGTTACTACACTGGTCATTTCTTATTACTTTTAGAAAGCATCAGGATGGTGGCTCAGCCAGTAAAAGCACTTGCGGCACAAGCTTGGTGAAATAATTTCGAGCCCTGGAACCCACATAAAAAGCAGGATGCTGTACTGCAAATCCATGATCTCAGCTCACCAGCAAAGACAGGGTCAGAAGCCCCCAGGCCAGGTAATCAGGAGTGTGCTACAGAGCAGCAGAAACAGGATCGATCGTGCCTCAAAAGAAAGGTAGACAGTAAGAACTCACTCCCAAAAGCTGTCCTCTAACTCCACATGCATGGATGGATGGATGGATGGATGGATGGATGGATGGATGGATAGATGGATAACTTTTTTCAAAAACTGAGGAACCAAAAGAAGGTTTTCTTAGGCTTGCAGTTTTTTGGCCATAGTCACATAGGTTCCTTGCAATCAGGCCGGTAACAGCCAAACATTATGGATGGTGAGCGGGCCTGGGAAGCTGCTGGGCTCAAGGAAGTTGTCGGCTCTCCCAGAGCGTGCCCTTTTTCCTCTAACTGAATGCCTCCTCCTGCTCTCTACGACCTCCTAACAGCAGTATCCCCCTATGAATGCACACTGGGAATGATCCACTGAGTAGGCTGGAGGCTTCATGAACCTGTCATCTCTCCTGGTACTGCCAGGTGAGGGCCATGCCTCTAACACAGATGCCTCTGTGGGGGAGGGGAGCACTTCCTATCAAAAACCATAGTAGTTTTACAGCATTAGACACTGGTCAGAACACTTTAAAAATTATACATTTGGTTGACTGTAAGTTTTACTCTAACATTCAGAAACAGATTATAGCTGGGTATGGTAGCACACACCCTCAGTTCTCGTACTCACGAGGCAGAGGCAGGAGGATCTCTGCATGTTCAAAGGTCGGTCTGGTTGGTCTTCACAGTAAGTTTCAGGCCAGCCAGCACTACATAGTAAGACTGTGTTAAAACAAACAAAACAGGATTGTAAACAAATTCCAAGTCTTGTTAATTCTCAATTATCTAGGAGAAAACATGGTTACTTCTGAGTTAGTTTTAAAATTCATTCAAAAGATGAGATGGATGGGTAAATAAGTTTGTAGCAAAGAAAGCACAGTAGAATGTTCACTGTAAAATTCTTTTTTTTTTTAAAGATTTATTTATTATATGTAAGTACACTGTAGCTGTCTTCAGACACTCCAGAAGAGGGCGCCAGATCTCGTTACGGATGGTTGTTAGCCACCATGTGGTCGCTGGGATTTGAACTCTGGACCTTTGGAAGAGCAGTCGGGTGCTCTTACCCACTGAGCCATCTCACCAGCCCTCTTTTTTTTTTTTATGCAGGTTTTTAAATCTTTTCCATAATAAAATGTTGATGGGCAATCTCCTTCACTCACTAAGCCTTTTAGCGTTAAGTAAATGCTTGAGGTTCGTTATCTTACAGCTGATAAAAAATTATCACTCCTAAGTGAAAACTACCAGTTAGAAAGCACCTACTATGCACCCAGCACCCAGTGGGAAACATTTTACAAACACTGTGTCTTGTGTTCTAAACTGTGAGGTGAGCAGGTCCTCTCTATTTTATTAGACAAGGCTAAGAGAGATTTATCCCATTATTCTCTATTGCTAGGCCTTACACTGGGTGTTGTACAAGAAATTGGACTTCCCTTCAAGTTGATATCTGTTGGAAAGCGCAGTCAAATAAATAGGTGATTATAACACAATGAGACTAATGAGTTGTGGTGACAAAACTGCAGAAGAGACATCCTTAAGCCTCAGAGGCCCAAGGAAGCTTTCCCAGGAGAGGAAGCACCCAGTATAGTTGGCTAGGAGCCATGGAGTCTGCAGTCAGGTCAACACAGCTGGGAACCACAGCCTGTACCATTCACTCATTCATTCAACAATCACTCTTTGACCACTATGACACGTCAGGCATTTTTCGTGGTACAAGAAACACAGCCCCAAGCAAAGGAACATGGGGTGCTCGTGGAAGACCCATTGAACATAATGGCATTTGAGAAAGGTCTGAAGAAAATGAGGAGGAAGTATTCTGGGAAGAGGAACCCATGAGCAGAAAAGATCAGAGGATGCTTAGAGTGTTTAAAAAGTACAGAGGCCACTGAAGCTTGGACAGAGAAGAACAGTGGCCAGGACAGAGGACAAGGGAGAAGCAGTCCACACGGGACCCTGTGGACCTCACAAAAAGATCGTCTTAAACTGGGCATGGCAGCACAAGCCTGGAACCCTGACCCTCCAGGGACAGAGGCAGGCAGATCTCTGTGAGTCTGAGGCCAGCCTGGTCTGTATAGTGGGTAAGTTCCAGGCCAACAAAGCCTGCACAGCAAGACCCTGTTCAAAAAAAACAGACTTTGCTTTCTCTTAAGCAACCATTAAAAGACCATGAGAAATGTGTACAAGCCACATTAGATAAATTACAAACCACAACGAGTCCAAAATATGCCAAAAAAATCCTCTTATAATGCACAACAAAAGTGACTTGAAAATAGAAGTAAAATAGACAATTCTCTGAATAATATATAAAATAACTCATAAGCATAGGAAATCATCAGAGATATGAAAACCAGAGTCTCAAATAAATACCACATCCATTTAGATGGCTCTTATTTTAAAAACAAAGAAATTATTATTAACAAAAAGGTGAAGAGATGGGGCTGGAGAGATGGCTCAGAGGTTAAGAGCACTGACTGCTCTCCCAGAGGTCCTGAGTTCAATTCCCAGCAACCACATGGTGGCTCACAACCATCTGTAATGTGATCTGACCTCCTCTTCTGGAGTGTCTGAAGACTGTACTTACATAATAAATAAATAAATAAATAAATAAATAAATAAATAAATAAATAAATAAATGGTGAAGAGATTGGAATTCTTGTCCATATCTGACAGAAATGTAAAAATTAGTTTATCACTATGGAAAGCAGTTTGGTAGTTCCTCAAAAAAACAAACAAACAACAACAGAAAAGAGTCACACAGTGGTCTGGAGGGGTGGTTCAGTTAGCAAGAGCCTGTCGTGCCCACATGAAGACTGAGCTTCAGTCTTCAGAACCTATATACAAAGTGAGGACCTATGGTATGTGTGCCTGTGATTGCAGCTCTCGGCAGAAGCAGTCAGATCCGAGGCTCACTGGCCAGCTGGCTAGCTCAGCTGTGAGTTCCGGGTTTATGGGGAGTCTCTATCTAAAAAAAAACAAAGGTGGAGAATGTCTGAGGGAAACACACAGTGTTGACCTCTGGCTTACACACACACACACACACACACACACACCACATGCTGACTTCTGCAAGCCCATCACAGAAGGACCGACTCTATATTTGATTCTGCCTGTGAAGAAGGCAGATCAAAAATAGCCAACTTCACTGAGTAGACTGGAGCCTCCAGAAGCTTCGAGGAGAGGGAAGTACACAGTGGGTGTTTAATGCTTACAGAACTTCCATTTGGAAGGGTGGCACAGCTCAGGGGAGGGTGAAGAGTCCAGACGGTGGCGGTTGCCTAGCAGCGTGATTGTGTTTACTGCAATTTAAATAATCATGCTATTTGATTGTTGTTGATGTTGCCATCAATTTACTTATTTGGGGGCTGGGAGGCTGAGGGCATGACACATGTCACAGTGCACATGCGGAGGTCAGAGGACAACTTCTAGGAGTCAGTTCTCTCCTTCAACCATGTGAGTCCTAGGTCATCAGGCTGGGTGGCAAGCACTTTTACCTGCTGAGCCATGCTATAGATTTTTACTCCTCCCCCCCCCCAAAGAAAAGGAAAGAAGGAAAACAAGTGGGCAAGGTAGTTATAAGGCAAAGTAAAAACAAGCAAACTCAGGTGTACACCTTAGTCCCTGCACTTGGGAGGCAGAGGCAGGCGAATCTCTGTGAGTTCCAAACCAGCCTGGTCTACTCAAATCCAGGACAGCCAGGGCTGTTTATACTGAGACATCCTGACTCAAAAACACCAAAAGAAGGAAGAGGAGGAAGAGGAGGAGAAGGAGGAGGAGGAGGGAGGAGGAAGAGGAGGGAGGAGGAGGGAGGGAGGAGGAGGAGGGAGGAGGAGGGAGGGAGGAGGAGGAGGGAGGAAGGAGAAGGAGGAGAGAGGAGGAGGAGGAAAGGAGAAGAAAAGAAGAAACAGACAAAAACCAAGCAAACTCATGTATAAAACAATGGCTCTGGCTGCTACCAGAGTCTCTGTGTCTCTGTGTCTTCTCCAGTAGTTAATGAGAGTAATGAAGGCCTCCCATGGAGTAAAGACCAAGGAAGACATCATTAAGTCACTTAACACATAATCACCAACTAGTTGTCTTGGAATCCAGTCTGAAGAGATGCACAAGGCCAGCGGTGGAGGTGGGGATTTGAGAGGAGATCCCAGGTACAACACAGGCAGGAAGGGAAGCAATTGGGAAGGTTGGATACAGGGGGAGGGAAAAGAGATAAAGGCCAGAGATGAGGCTGGAAATCTTATAAGAAGTCCATTCTAAAGTCCTCTGCCTCTGATAAGGGTCAGGAAGTTGAGCTTTATCCAGGAGCAGTGGAATGCAAAGAAACTGTTTAGGGGGTCAGATTTGTACATTAGAAGATCACTCAGCTGTGACTGGAGGAAGACATTGGAAAAGACAAGGTGAAGCAAGAGGCCACTTCCAGCAGACAGGGAGTGATTCTACCTCAACGGAGGACACTAAGAAATTCCAAGATCCTAAGGACCTAGGATGGAAGGGATTGGTACACAGGATTGAGAGTGCACGGCTATGGAAGGCAAGTGCCAGGGGCTGAGCCCTCAGTTTCAAGTGCAGGTCAAAGGGGAAAGGCCTTCTGCAAAATAAAGAATCTCAAGGGTAGTTGTATTCAGATGTTCCCAAGGGACCACCAGGCAGAGACGGTCAAACGAAGCTTATGAGAGGCCGGTACTTTGAACTCGCCTCTTCCACCAGGCCTGGCAGAACAGCAGACCAGACCAGACCAGACCAGAGCAGCCACTTAGTCAATCTCAGATAGGCAGTGGGCCAAATTTAAACCACTGCAACAGTCAGAAGTCTCCAGAATCAATTAGAAGAAATGCAACCAACCTGGGCCTGACACACCAGGACATCCCCTTCAGCCCTGCCCCATAAGGAAAGTACCTTTGAGCTAAACACTTTGGCTTTCCTGTTTCTAGTTCCTTCTGCCACTTTCTGCCTGTAAAGCCCCCTCTCCTGTGTGAAAGCCTCCAAAAACTGACTTCCACATAGACTAGTGATTACTACAAATGATGCAAGGAAGGTGCCCGATAGATCTTGAAATTGGTGGGCTGGGGAGAAGCCATTTCAACCAAAATGTCAGGCTGGCAGCTAGGTCACCTGGAGGCGGATTGGGAGGGACTGTTTACTGAGGAGATAACGTTTTGGTTCAAAGGACAGACCTTACAGAGCAGCTGGAAGGGAATGTGAGCTAGAGAGGAGGAGAAAGGAGGAGGTGGGAGCACTTGTCCAAAGGGACTTTAGCTTGTCCCAATGATCACAGGGACAGTCCAACAGCAAGAGACAGTGTGGCCCTTCCATTAGAAGCAGTAAAGACTGCTCTGGTTGCTTAAGCTGTTCCTGACTTAGAACTGTGGTTCCGATGTAATGTCTGACCGTATCCCGTTCACGGCTCAGCATGTGGTTCATATGGTCGGTGTAGATGAGAGAAAATCCAGAGTGGCTGTGAACATGGATAACTTAGAAAGCAGGGAGGTCAGGGCAGAAAAGTATGTGTGCTCATTTGGGAGCGGGGTGGGATGTGTGCATCTCCTAAATGTAGACGCTCCCATTTAATGGTTTCTATAGTGTTTTGTTTGTATCACGGGGAAGAAAGGTCACTGTAGTAAACTGAGGGGAGGAGACAGGGACAGACAAACAAACTCTTCAGGACAGAGTCTCACACGATTGTTAACTGGAAAGTGAGCAGAAGCTGACCAAAGTAGGAACTTGGAGATCAAGTAGTATAACCATGATAATGTAACTAATGACCCAGTCAGATTCAAAACCAGGTCTGCCTGACAGGCAAGTCAGCTCCTGAGTCACCTTTGCTTTCTACTACACCAGTCTCCCTTCTCCATAGAGTCTACCAGTCCTGTGTGCCAAGGAGTTCCCCTCATCCTACCCCCTACCTCCTCTGCTCTCTGGGGGCTCTTCAGAGCTAAGTGAAATAAAGATTAGGCTCCCTCTTCTCAGCATCTCTCCTAAAAGAACAAAAAAGGATGATGGGAAACTCTTGGGAAATTGTGTTCATTCTTCCTGTTACAGAAAACAAACAACAGCCGGGCGTGGTGGCGCACGCCTTTAATCCCAGCACTTGGGAGGCAGAGGCAGGCGGATTTCTGAGTTCGAGGCCAGCCTGGTCTACAAAGTGAGTGCCAGGACAGCCAGGGCTACACAGAGAAACCCTGTCTCGAAAAACCAAAAAAAAAAAAAAAAAAAAAGAAAACAAACAACAAAAACAGCTTCAAGCAGTTGCCAGGTGTCCTGCACTGGCCTCAGAATTCCAGGAGGAAGATGATACAGTCAGCCCCATGAGGGGTTCTCCAGCAGAAGGGGGAGGGGAGAAAGAGAGACAGAGACAGAGAGAGACAGAGACAAGAGAGAGACAGAGAGAAAGCCCCATTTCCAGGTGATCTGCATAAAGTGCACAGACAGGGGACAGACAACACAAGAATGTGGTACTCTGGAAAGGCTAGATACCTGGGAGTCCTGGGAAATAAAGAGGAGTTTACAAAAGAGCAGGGCCCCAAGGGCCAAGGCGCTCGATTAAAGAGGAAGGCAGTCAGGCCCTGTGGGATCCCTGTCGTGGACAAGATCATGGGAACAGTTATAACAACCAGCTGTCCCATAAATGCCGCTCAGTGTCTTCATATCTCACAGCCTTCTGAAGCACTTTATCAATCCTTTTACAGGTAAGGAAGTGAAGAGAGGGGCTGTAATGATCTGCCTGTGATCACCTTGTGGTCACGGAGTCCAACAGCCAAGCTTTAAGTCTGAGTCCCAGGACTCCTCTATGAAGGCAGCTTAGGGCTGGGGACACAGCCTAGTGGTAGAGCACTTGTCTAAGCGAAAGCCAGGCTCTGGGTTCAACCGCAGCACCACAAACAAACAAACTGAAACTAAACCCCAGAGTTTAAGATACAAGATGCAGAACAGCAAGGACACAGTGAAGAGAGCCTCTGATCCCATGGTGTTCAAAATTTCTCATCAAATCCTAGTAATTTTGAGGGCAGTGTAATAAGTAATAGGGTCCATTTAGATGGTAGATGCACATGAAAGAGAAAAGGAGTAGCAACTTATCAGGGGGGACCTAAGAGAGGTGAGGGACATCAGCACGGCGCCTCGCACACAGAAGGATTCAAGCAGAGCCAAGCAAACACCACTCCAACTTATGAAGCATTCAGAGACTCCAAACAATAGGCAAGGTGGAGGAGAATGTCTGTGGATGGAAAGATGGACCCTCCCTAGGCACCTTCCCTGGCTAGGCAAAACGGAACAAACATCTTGCTTCGTATACAACCCCCCTGGAACAGGGCATTTGCCTTTGAAAACAGACATCAGCTTTTGGAAGAAAGCTGAACTTGAAATTAGAGGGCGTACAGAATCACAGCAAGCCAAGGGAACTAAAGAAGCTCACAGCAAGTCGGGTCTTGCCCATCTCATCAGCAAGCTGGTGATGAGGTTCATCATCCTTCCCACCCCGGCCTCAGCCTCAACAGCCTTCTGCCCTGGGTCCTCCGTGTATGGGAACTCCTCTGATGGTGTAGTCATTTCTGGCAAGAAGGGGCTGCAGACACACTGGATGACAAGTGTCCCAGGCAAGTGAAGTGGATCATAGGTGGGAGACATAGGTATCTGTAATTCAAACCATAAGAAAGGGCCTGTTTCCAGGGCAGAGTTGGACGTTGGACGGGAGAGCCAGCATCCATGGTCATTCCTACGAAGTTCAGGAAGCCTAGGAGACTGATGCTACACTCGGACTTCTCAGGCATGAGTAAGATTACAGGGAAGAGTGGGCCTTATAGCATCTTCCTTATATCCAGGAACCAGTTTCTTAACACCTCGCTGTAACTGGCTTGGCAGGAATGAAGACATTCTGAAGAGACACTTGAGTCCCTCCCTCTAGCTATCTGACTAAGAAACAATGGCCTCCAAGAAGCTGGAATTTCCCCAGGAATCTCCTCTGAGGAGAAGGCTGAAGTCCTCTGCCAGCCAAAGTGGGAGCTGCTACCAAGAACGAGATTGCACATGTTTCTGACCACGTGTCAGAATAATTTACAAGAAAGACAGGAGCCAAGGAAATGCTGTGGTGGGCAAGACCGCATCTCTACCATGTTCCTCTGACCCTCTTCTTAAACCTAAACCTCATGGCAGGACACAAAGACAGACTTGGGTGATGAAGTGTAGGTGTGGGGTAGACCCCATCTCTGTCCCTCCTCCCACAGAGGTCACATTGAATAGATCTCCTTTTCCTGATTTTCTCTGTGAATTTACCTTTTTCATTGGCTTATTGAGGAAGGGTGCCGATGTCTGGCTTTGTTGGAGTGCCAGGGCACAGGGTCTGATCCAAATAACTCTGATGGCATTACCTCTAGATCGTCCCAGAACTCGTGTGTGTGTGTGTGTGTGTGTGTGTGTGTGTGTGTGTTGTTTGTCTCTTTGTTTGTTTGTAGGTGGAAATGGGACACACTTCTTGGAGGTCAGAGCACAACTTTCAAAAGTTGGTTCTTTCCCACCACGTGGGTCCCAGGGATTGAACTCAGGTTGCCAGCCTTGGTGGCAAGAGCCTTTACCCTCATCTTGCCAGCCCAATTTGTGATGTAAAAACCCTATGAATATTAACTGTGCTAGACCAAGTACATTGGATTTGGTGCAAGCAAAACTTATCAAAAGGTAAGATAAGAACTATCTTTTGTAGTGCATTGGTCTGGTGTTGCGTATATTCTCATGCTAAATACTGGCTCTCAAGATCTGTTTGCCCCTGGGGAACAGATCCTCACATTACAGCAAGTGATGCCATGTGAACCTTGCTCCCCAATTTAACTGGTCAATAAAGGCTAGAGACCATGGTTGGGCAGTGGAGGGAGACAGGTGGAACTTGAAGATGGAGTGAGGGAGTTGCAGGTAGAGGGAGACGGAGGTGGAGGAGGCTGCCCTGAGAGGAAATGGACCATGAGCACGTGGTCAGGGGAAACAGCAAGTGACAAGGGACTTTGCAGCTGAGAAATACGTTAAAATAGATCCAAAGCTGCCCAAAGCTAGGCTTATAGCTTATAAATAAAATACCTGGATTGTAGCCGGGCGTGGTAGCGCACGCCTTTAGTCCCAGCACTCGGGAGGCAGAGGCAGGCGGATTTCTGAGTTCGAGGCCAGCCTGGTCTACAAAGTGAGTGGCAGGACAGCCAGGGCTACACAGAGAAACCCTGTCTCGAAAAAACCAAAAAAAAAAAAAAAAAAAAAAAAAAAAAAAAAAAAAAAACCTGGATTGTGTGTCTGTTTTATGGGCCAGCTAGGATTATAAATTGAGAACAAGGACTCAAGGGAGACACACAGGAAGCTGCTTGATTCTGGAACTGTGCGTATTGATCTTAGTGCCTCCCACATGATAGGACTCCCTTTGTAGAAATGTGTTAGAGAGGCAGAGGCAGAGGCAGAGGCAGAGGCAGAGGCAGAGGCAGAGGCAGAGGCAGAGGCAGAGGCAGAGGCAGAGGCAGAGGCAGAGGCAGAGGCAGAGGCAGAGGCAGAGGCAGAGGCAGAGGCAGAGGCAGAGGCAGAGGCAGAGGCAGAGGCAGAGGCAGAGAGGATGTGTGCAAATAAAGGCAGGTGTCCTAGGAGGCCAGAGACATCAGAGCTCCCTGAAGCAGGACTTACAGGTGGTTATGAGCTGCTGTTTTGGTGCTGGGAACCAAACTCACATTCCCCAGCAAGAGCAGTATGTATTTTATGTGTGGGGGTGTTTTGTTTGCATGTATGCCTGTGCACCACGTGCATTCTTGGCACCCACAGAGGCCAGAGAGGGCATCAGATCTACTAGGACAGGAGTTACAGATGCTTGGGAGCCATTGCGGAGCTGCTAGCAATCACACCTGGGTCCTATGGAAGAGCAGCTGGAGCTCTTAACAGCTGAGCCACCTCTCTAGCCCCCAGCATGTAACTGTCTTGTAAAAAGACTGAAGTCATTCATGAAAGCAATTGGAGAGACTGTTCCTCTCCCATGGACTGAACACAGTACCCAGCTGAGAGCGCTAAGTGTTCAGTGAGCGTCTCTGAATGAGAACGCGGAGTACCATGACTTTTTGATAGCAGTGTAATCAACCCCCTCAAAAAAAAAAAAAAAGTCAAACCCCTCACTGCAAAGCTGCTACCGTCCTCTTGCTCTCCTGGCCATGCTACCTCCCCATCTCCACGTTCGTTCATGCTCTGTCCATCTGCTCCAAACAGCCAGACAGAATTTAAGCATGGCACCAGAAATTAATGACATTTTTTTATTGTTGTTTTAATGAACCAAGACTTTAAAATGTATTGCCTCCTACCCTCCTACAACAAAAACCTGAGAAACAAAAATGGAGTTTAGTAACAGAATCATTAGAAAGGAAGCCTGGCGTGTGAGAGCCCTGCTGGTTTTCACTTTTTTCCCGTTGTGTTGTTGTTGTGTTGTGGTGTTGTTGTGTTGAGGTGTTGTTTTGTTGTTCTTCTGTTCTCTACAATCCATATCTCAGGATTCTTACCACTTCCATTCTCGATTTCCCCTTAAGATAGGGTGTGAATGACCATATAATTTTACTGTCCAACCCAGGACACTTTGAAGACTAAAGTGGCATTTCTGGTATTTACACTGGAAAAACAAGTGTGACCAGACCTGTCCCAGGGAGGATGCAAGGTTACCTCATTTAAACTCTTAGGTCCCAGATTCCATTTTTGTGAACTAATGCGATTGAACTAAGCAACTTCTATGACCCTGCCGGCCCTTTACTTTCCAAGAGTTCACTGTTCTGAATAAAAGTGTGTCTCAGCCGGGAGTGGTGGCGCACGCCTTTAATCCCGGAACTCAGGAGGCAGAGGCAGGCCTTTTTCTGAGTTCAAGGCCAGCCTGGTCTACAAAGTGAGTTCCAGGACAGCCAGGGCTACACAGAGAAACCCTATCTCGAAAAAAAAAAAAAAAAGTGTGTCTCAGAGTAGGAACCCTTAAATCCTTATCATCCTTTTAAAATTATTTTTAAATGTATTTACTTATTGTGTATATGTGGGGGGCTGCTCACGTGACACTGTACACATGCCTACATCAGAGGACCACTTGTGGGGATTGCATCTCTACTTCCATCACGTGGATCCTGGGTGTTGAACTCAGGTTCAGCAACAGGCACTGAGCCATCTCGCCTACACCCCACCCCACCCCCACTGTCCTTAACAGCCGGTCTTGGTGAGGCTTTTTGGTTGGGCTTCACTGTGGATCTGCTGAAGGCAGCAGGAAGCACACTGGTGTTGTCTCAGGCAAGGTGTTCTGGCCTGGCAGGCTCCCCTCCACTTCCCTTGGATACCTGATGCCTTCCGGGGAGCAAGCAGGTTGGACTGGTCAGCTCAGAAGTGCTTCTGTGTGGAAAGGGAGCCAGATGTTTGTCCAAGCAGAGGGGATGAATCTTCTAGAGTGAATCAGACAGGGTGAAAGTGTTCCTGCCAACTCAGGCAGGAGCCACCCAGAGGCGCAGCTCATCTCAGTAGTAGCACTCTGTTGATCCTGGTGGCACATCTCCTCCAAGCACTGGTGTCTGCCTAGGTATGACGATGGTAGCCAATGGTAGCCGAGGGGGCTGAGTTAGGTAAGGACGCCGACTACCAAGCTAAGGGCCTGAGCTCCATCTCAGGGACCCACCTAGTGGAAGGCAAAACACAGACCTGCAAAGTTGTCCTCTGACCTACACACTCACAAGGTCACACACACACACACACAAAATAAATACAAATGGATTTTTAATCATCCATCAAGGGTAAGAAACGTTATTTAAGTGGCCACTTTTGGTCCATACTTGGTTCATTCTAACAAGGCTGAGTCATTTCAAACATCTCTAAAGTGATTCTGTTAGAATTGACTAAAAAGCCTGAATCATCTTTCTCTTTTTGTTTTAATCTTCACATCAGCAAATGTTCATGTTTATGTGGGGAAGAGCTTGATTTGTGGACATTTAAAGGTACATGGCTGAAATCCAATAGAGATAGAAAAGAGAAGGCCTTAACCAGGTACCGGCTCCGAAGACTTTGAAGTGTATAAATGGTCCCTAGGGGAACCTATGAAAGACAAAAGTCCCTTAAAGCCAAAGTGATGGCGACTGGTGCCTATACCCAGCACGTGAAAGACTGTGCCTGCAGGGCTGCCATGAGTTTAAAGATGGCTGGAGCTATATCTTGAGACCCTATTTCTAAAAGGAAACACACACACACACACACACACACACCTTGTATGTGAGCCAACTATAAAGGCCCTCCGCCCCAGAGTGACTTTAAGACCTCTTGCTGTAGTAAGTAGGACTTGCGGCTCTTTTCATTTTAAAGATTAAGGCCTTTCATGTTGCGGCTCCTGTTGGCTCTCAGCCCCTTTCCCACGTTCCGGTTGTGCTCACCTCCTTGTGCCTGCGCTTCCTCTGCTTTGTCTGTCTGATAAACCTTTATTCTCTTTCACGGTGTTCACTGAAGTCTTCCCTGATCCCTGGAGCCAGGGTTAATAGTCCCTTAGCACCTTGGGACATTTTATTACAGCCACTACACAGTCATTATTGTTTATATCTCGGCCTGTACGCTAGGCTGAGTTCCTTAAGGACAGAGACTGCGTCTTGTCCCTTTCTATATCGCCAGCACCAAACAGAATAAGGTACTTGCGAGTGAATGTGTAGGTTCTGAATCACTGGTCTCCACCAAACACCCACGGTAGAGAGCTCCCTCTGGTGGACCTTAAAGGAGCTGCAAGGATGAAGACTTCAGCGCCTGATCTCAAAAGGCTGAGATACTCAGGTTGAACAAGAGGCTAATGTTCAAATGTTTTCAGACTAGGAGCAAACACTGAAGTAAAGACTAAGTGAACTCTATAAGCTCTATACCTAATAAATTATATTTGAGCATGTTAACTAGTTAGTGTGATAATAATATAGTGCATACTATTAATTAGATAACTTAGCATCTATCTCTTTTTAGGATAGTCCTTGGCTCTTCCTTTTTCTTTTTTCAATTATTTATTTTATTTATATGAGTACACTGTCGCTGTCTTCAGACACACCAGAAGAGGGCATCGGATCCCATTACAGATGGTTGTGAACCACCATGTGGTTGCTGGGAATTGAACTCAGGACCTCTGGAAGAACAGTCGGTGCTCTTAACCGCTGAGCCATCTCTCCAGCCCAACATCTATCTCTTTCACTCATTCATTCATTATAAATTTTAATTATTGAGTGAATGATCAATAAGCCTAGAATTTGGGACATGCCTTCCACATATTTAATAAATACTGTTCTAATTAGACAAGAATACTGTGGCTAAACGCTTAAAGAACACCTGCTACATACTGAAAGTTTTTCCATCTTTTCTAAAATACCAAATTTGATTACAAGAAACTTGAGTCTGAATGCCCGAGTCTTCTAACTGCAAAGCATCCTAATACATGGTCTTTTTTAATTCTTGGTGTCTTGCAGAGGGGGAAACAAGGGTGGCAGAGACAGAGCAGGTACCCAGTTCATTCCGGTTCAACCCCCAGAGCCTGCTTCTAGATCCAAACTTTCTGTGTGAGTTGACACAGGTCCTCACAAAGGGAAGACAGCTTGGTCTGAGCTTTTAACTATGGAAAATTATGAACAAGCACAGACAGATAAAACAGGCACTGCTTTGGTCTGGCCCTCCTTGACCTCTGACTCTTAAAAACCTCTCTGTGTTCCCACTTTCTGCACTGGTCCCTGAGCTTTGTGGAGGCAACATAGATATTTATCAAATATAATATACATAGTTATTATTCTAGGATATGTCATCCACTGACTGGGACAACTTGGTTTTGGAGGAACAAGGATTCTAGCTAACTGGAGGCCTGAGAAAGAAATATGAAAGATAGAAAAAGCCAGAGAGTGTGTCCACATGTGCATGCTAAAATCCATGTGAGTTATGTTCATACTTCCTTGGAAATCAGTGTTGGTTTTATCCATCCTTTTCTCTGAAAATACTTATCTTTATTTTTATATAAGTAATACATATTCATTGTGGAAATTTTTAAACGTGTAGAAAAATATAGGATGAAAATCTAGACTGCGCTATTTATACTCACAGGCCATCTTTGGAGGCATTTGCTAGATTTTCTCCAATCAATTTTCCTAAATATGTATTTATAACTCACACAGTAAACATTAATTATACTGTGAAATTCAAGCTCAATATGTTTATTTTTTAATTTATAAGGCATGTCTATGTCTTGCTTTTCTTTAGGTAATATTTTTGCAGGATTACATTTTCAAGGAATCATCCCTTAAAACATATATAAACTTTCAAAAAAAAAAAATAAAGTAAAGCCGGGCGTGGTGGCGCACGCCTTTAATCCCAGCACTCGGGAGGCAGAGGCAGGCGGATTTCTCTGTTCGAGGCCAGCCTGGTCTACAAAGTGAGTTCCAGGACAGCCAGGGCTACACAGAGAAACCCTGTCTCGGAAAACCAAAAAAAAAAAAAAAAAAAAAAGTAAAACTCAGATCCAGATTCTGAAAACTGGCTATCCCCCGGGCCAGCCAGCCAGCACTCTCCCTCTCTCTTTCATTGTCAAATTGGTCTGACTTGGATGTTTCCTTTACAGTTAACTTATAAATTCCCTCTGCTTCTGTAATCAGACAAAAGGGTAAGCACAATAAGCTTATGCCTGATTTTATGTGTTTATCATCTTAAAAAGAATTCCCATGATGTCATGTCCTTCCTAGGGCTAGCCTGTGCTCTTCTTCACTCCTCAGCAGATCTCGCCTCCCAACTCCTACCTATAACCCAGTAATGCTTCTTGTTCTTCAGTGAAGAAACAGAAAGACAACACTCTGTTTAGATTTATTTACTTTTATATTATGGGTATGAGGACTTCCCTGCATGTATGTGTGTAAACCACATATGAGTAGAGCCCACAGAGGTCAGATCCCCTGAAACTGGAGATACATACAGTCATTAGTGACTGGGGATGTGAGAACCAAACCCAGGTCATCTGCAAAAGCAAGCGCTCTTAAGGGCTCTTCCTTCCAGCCCCAAAACATCAGTGTGAAGTGATCAGTGATCAAAACATCAGTGAGTGTGTGTGTGTGTGTGTGTGTGTGAGAGAGAGAGAGAGAGAGAGAGAGAGAGAGAGAGAGAGAGAGAGAGAGAGAGAGACCTCACTCTGCATCCCTGGCAGGCCTTAAATTTATTATGTAGACCAGAGGCAGGCCTCAAACTCACAGAGATCTGCCTACCTCTGCCTCCCAAATCCTGGGATTAAACACATGCACTCCCACATCTGGCCTTTTTTTCTTAATGTGTATGTGTTCCTAGGGCTAGCCTGTGCTCTTCTTCACTCCTCAGCAGAGCTCGCCTCCCAACTCCTACCTGCATGAGTGTCTGTATGTGCACCATGTGCAGGTACCCAAGGGAACTAGAAGTAGATGTCAGATCCTGCAGAACTGGAGTTACAGGTGGCTGTGAACGGTCTGTTATGGGTACTGGAAACTGAACCTAGGTTTTTCTTAAGGGTAGTAAGTGCTTTTAACCCCTGAGCCATGTCTGAAGCCCAAGGACAGCTTTTTAAAATCAACTGAATGACAGCTCAGTACTACAAAATCTAAACAACTAAAAACCTACCCTCTTTGGTCTGCCATTTACTTCAATATTGTTGGATAGTTTCCTGTGCATATATTTGACTGTGTTTGTACATGTCGTTCATGAAGCATATTTTGCTTAGAAGAAAATACACCCATTTCAAAGATTTGCTGGAATTTTGACAAATAATATACACCACCACAGTTAAGATGTTAGACATTCCCATTACACATAAAGTCCCCTCAAGACTGCTGTGATGACAGTTACCTGGCAACAGCCAGGTAGGCCTGGCCCACTATAAAAGGGGCTGCTTGCCCCTCCTCACTCTCTTGCCTCTCTTGTCTCTCTTACTCTTGCCTCTTGTCCCATTCCCTTTCCCCCTCTCTCCAGGTGCTCATGGCCGGCCTCTATTTCTCTACTCTTTCCTTCTCTCTGCCTCTACTACCCTCTTAACTCCCTTCCTCATGCCCTAAATAAACTCTATTCTATACAAAAGAAAAAAAGAAAGAAAGAAAGAAAGAAAGAAAGAAAGAAAGAAAGAAAGAAAGAAAGAAAGAAAGAAAGAAAGAAAGGAAGAAAGAGACTGCTGTGACAAGGCAACACCTTGATCCAGCCCCAAGCAACTAAAAACCCCTGCGTGCTGCAATAAAACCAATTAGTGTTGCAGAATTCCACCTACCCCAAAGCGCAGAGCATGGACTCTCAAGTCAGCCTCCTTTCGCCTAAAGCAGTCCTTGCCTTGTTACTGTATCTGTAGCTCCTTTTGTATGAGTGTGCTACAATTTAGTCTGTTGTTGGGGTTTGGGTTTGTTTGTTTCTTTCTTCAGGTTTAGGCAATTGTAATAAATGCTGAGTCAACCCCCCCCCCAGCCCATGTTATTAAGTTTTAAGAGTTCTATATTTAGAATATAAGTCCTTTGTCATCTTTGTGTGTTATGAATCCCACTCTATGACTCACCTTTTCACTTCATAGTAACTCCAGAACAGCACTAAAGCGGAAGATGCTGATGAAGTCTAGCTCATTCCTCTTTGCTTTTATGCTGCTAGCGTTGCGTCCTAAGGACGCTTCACTTACGCCAGTGTCACACAGTGTCACACTACCTTATGTTTTCTTCGGAAAGTTTCACAACTTTAGCCTCCACGTTTACCTTTGACTCATTGCAAGTTAGTTTTTGTTTATGGTTTGAGAGATATATTTAGTTTGTTTTGAAGACTTACTTAGTTTTGTTTTACGTCTGTGGGTGCTTTGCCTAGTATGTCTGGGCGTCACTTGCAAACAGAAGCCTGCAGAGACTGGAAGAGGGCATGGATCTCTAGGAACTGAAGTTAAGAGAGTAGTGAACTGCCGTACAGGTGCCGCAGGAACTGAACCTGGGTCTTCGGTGAAAGGCCAGTGCTGGGATTAAAGGCATGCACCACAGTGCCCCGCTTCCCTTTCATTTCTCCGAGGCCGTTTTTAGGACTACCGCCCTTCCTCTTCTGTGTTGTCCCGTCCCCTTCACTAAACATCAGCTAACTCTATTTTGGGGTGTATTTCTGAACCCTTTGTTCTGTTTCACTGACTTAAATATCTTTTCTTATGCTAACCCCAGCCATACATTTCAAAGTATCCCATAGGTCAAAGATAAATCGGCAGAAATGATAATATATTGTAACTGAATAAGTAAAATATGGCATGTTTAAATGCATGGAATGCAGCCAAGGGAATCTTTATTTATAGGTGTAAATACTCATACAGATGCCTCTCAACTTAGGTCCAAATAAGCTCGCTCTAATTTTAAATACTGTTCACTAAGCGAGCGTTTAAAATATCCGAGCCACTGAATGTGCTAGTCTGGCCTTGCTTACCGTAACCATGCTCAGAGCGCGTACACCCACCTGCGTACAGTTGGTCATAAATCATCCCAACACAAAGCCTCTGCTAAAGTGATGTGTTAGACATCTCGCATGCACGCACAGATGGGGATTTTAGAGGCATGATGGGATGTAAAAACAAAGCAGTCTCCCCAAACGCTGACAGCACGGTCCACAGTAGAGCATCAGTTCCTTACTTCATTATCATGGGGCTGCCACTGCCTCCTGCCAGCTCAGGAAAAGACCAAAACTGAGAACTAAAGTACGGTTTCTACTAAATATGGGTGGCTTTCGTTACCAGCAGATTTCTTCGTGGTGACTCTCTTCCCAATGGAAAGGGACACTTTAGCGGGACAAAACGAAGAAGAGCGTGGAAACTCCCTGCAGTAACTGGAGCACGCTGATCAAAGTGGGCGTGGCCGATCTATCTATGATCATCTTGAAAATCCCATGAGGATGGGTTGGGGGCCGGGGGTGACTCAGAACGGCAGTTCTATAGTGAAGCAGTGGGGGCTGGAGAGATGGCTCAGTAACAGAGTACCCAACATCCCTTGTGAAGGTCTAGAGTTCGGCTCCCAGCACCCAAATCAAGAGGCTGACAATCGCCTCTACCTCCAGCTCCAAGTGACCTGGCGCCCTCTACTGGACACCGAAGGTCTCTGCACTCGCACATAGTCTTACCCATCCCCCAACACATGCACATATAATTTGAAAAGATAAAAGAAATCCTTTTTTAATTAAAATAATGAATCCGGGGACTTTTGAGGATGCAGAGCATCGCTAGCATGTGCACGTGACAAGTGCTAAGTTCCCTGACACTTTACTTTCTGACATAGTTGGAAAGACCTAATGCAGCTTCAAGGATGTTTAACCACAAAGGGACATTCTATCAAGAGTCCGTGGAACTCCTTTCACATTACCAGAAGATAAAGACTCGAAGTTGGAGCCTGTGACTGCTGTTCCTGGTTGTCAACTTGACTACATCTGGAATGAACTACAACCCAGAAATGGAAGGCACACCTGTGATCCAGATCTTGAGGCTGGAAGATACAGGGCTTCTGTCCTGGATCTTGACATGGAGATCTTGAGACACAGTGACAGTGAAAAGCTTAGACCCAAGCAAAGAAGTGTGTGCCTTTAATCCCAGGAGACGGAGGCAAGCAGATCTCTGCGTTCAAGGTCAGCCCAGGTCAAAGCAAGTTCTAGATCCAGGCGTGGCGGTACATATCTTTATTCTGGACCACACCTTCTGCTGGAGGCGTATGTAAGGACATTTGAAGAAGGAAGATTCACTCTTCTTCCCCTGCTTGCACTTACTTGCCAGCACATCTGTTGCAACCTTACTTCTTCAGGATTTTAGCTTCTACAGAAGCCTGGCTGAAGCAACTAGCCTCGTGGGACTGAGCAACTGCTAGATTCCTGGACTTTCCATTCACAGCTGCCCACTGTTGGGTTAGATGAACCGCAGACTGTAAGTCATTATGATAAATTCCCTTAATATAGAGAGTGATTCCATAAGCTCCATGATTCTAGAGAACCCTGCCTGATACAGAGACCATCTATATTAGGGAAGAAGAGCCATCACAAGAAGAAATCTCAGGGGCCAAGCATAAGGGCAGACACTGTGATCCTAGTACTTAGGAGGCTGAGGCAGCAGGATGAAGAGTTCAGGGCCAGTCTGAGGCGAGTATCATCCATGAGGAGATTCCATAACTCCTCCCATGACAGTGGGGGGTGGGGCAAGGCGTTTACCAAAGTTATTTGCTGTAAGGAGGAATAGCAGTTGTTCAAAGAATCAGAGCCACAGAAATTATATAAAGTAAAGGGTTTATTTTGGAAGTTTGACCTTATGTAATTGAGAACTTGTAAGCTAGTGTCACTTTGTTAGTCCTGCAAGCCTTGTGAGGCTGTATGCACAGAGCAGGTGGCAAGGAAGGAGAGGTGAATGTCAGGAGGGCTGGAGAAAGGAGCACTGAGACCCCTAAAGCTTAGCCTGGGTCCTCAGCCCCTAGACCTCACGTTGACCTTTATCACCAGCCCCCAGGCTCCAGCCTCTCCTGCACAGGCATGCCAGGAAACACAGTACTGTTCTGGGCCCAGTTCCCAAAGAAGCAAAGGCAAGGACCCCATGAGGACTCAAGGAGCTGTAAGTCTATCTCTACCCAGACCCACAAGTCCAGCCTGTAAATCTGCTAAGCTTTGTGTGAGCTATGTTGAAAAGACCTGACCTACATCTGCCTTTGAGGTAAACAGCAATTGCTCTGCCTTCTGGGCCTTCCACCTCTGGGCAAGTGTTCTCCCGTGGTTTACCCTATTCAGCATACCCAATTTCAGCTTTTTTCTGCATGCTTGTATCAAGCAGGAAATAGACAGTTTAAGTATCATTTATAATAACATCAAAAACATAGTAGGGGGCTAGTGAGGTGGCTCACCAGGTGAAGGAGCTTGCTGCCAAGCTCAACAGCCTGAGTTCAGGACTGGGGACCCATGTGGTGGAAGGAGAGGACTGAGCTCAGAAATCATTCACTAGCCATTAGAGATTTGAAGTGGCATATATGCAACAGCACACATAAACAAACACAATAGAGAGATAGATTGATTAAGAGATGATAGATAGATTGATAGAGCTAAAGATAGATGAGAGAGAGAGATCTAATAAAACACACAATCTAACCTGATTCTAACTAAAGGAAATCTATACAAAGGGCTATAAAATATTGAGAAAGACATGAAAGAAATCCTAAATAAATGGAGGTACTAAATAATATGTTCCTAAAGTAGAGGATACAGTGTTTGGAACTTGTCCATTTTTACCAAGTCGATGGCCAGACTCACTGTAATGGTGTACTAATAAAATTTCAGTGTTTCTTTCACTAATAGAATTTGATTGTTCTAGACTTAAATGGAAACGCAGAGGAGGAAGAGGAGAAGAAGTGTTGTGTCTGGCCAGTAGATCACAACCTGGGTTCTAGCCTGGAAAGGCATTTTGGAAACCTGGAAGAGAAGAGGGGCTGGGCTGCGCGAGATAAGGAAGGAACCAAGACAAAGCTCTCTGCTCAAGGTTCAATTTTTACTATTCCGGCACTCCGTTATGAAGGAAGGGGGAGGGGGAGGGGCCCAATTCCCGCCAAATAATCTTGGGGTCCAGTAGCAGGGTGATCACGTGATGGCTTCAGAACAGCAAAGCGGCAGGTTCCAGCAGTGGGCGTGGCAGAACGATTGAGCGGGAAGCTCCACCCCTGAGCAAGCAGGTTTCAGGTTGGGGGAGGGGAGACTACAAAGAAGGAAAGAGAGAGGAGGGAAAACAAGATGAGGAGGTGGAAATAACGGGTTCTGGGTGGTTTATCACCAGTTACAAGAAGGGTGGAGACTCGGGGGAGCACCTCAGCAACACATGGAGGCTTTCCTCCTCTGCAGCCAGAGGGCAGACTGACTTCAGTCACAGGTCTTAATGTACACGGTGAATTTCAGGGAAACAAGGCATGATGACATCTGCCTATAATACTTGGACTCAGACAGAGACAGGAGGATCACCTCAAGTTCAAGGCCAACTTGTACTTGATCTAAGAAGTTACTTCCAGGTCAACCAGAGCTACACAGTGAGACTCTACCACGGTCCCCTCCCCCTACAAACCATCCCCCACCTCCAAAATAGGAATTTCAGAAGACATTATGGGGGTTGGATGAAAATGGCTCCCATGTTTGAATACTTAGTTCCTGGCTAGTGGAACTGTTTGGAAAGGATTAGGAGGTGTGGCCTTGTTGGAAGGTGTGTCACCGAGGGCAGGTTTTGAGGTTTCAAAAGACTCCTTGCCCTTCCTAGTGTTCTCTAACTCCACCCCTACCTTTAGATCAAGATATGAGCTCTCAGATGTTCCTGCAGTCATGCCTTTGCTCTGCCACCATGGACTCTGGCTCTAAAACTGTGAGCCCTAGGTTAAGGGCTTTCTTTTATAAATTGCCTTCATTGTGATATTATCACAGTGATAGGAAAGTGACTAACACAGACAGTAAATTCTGAGATAGGACAGTTGTTTATGCAGGAGCTGGGGCCATGGTAAGAAAAACCTGGACCCCTGAAACTGATGGGATGGCATAGGATGGGATGGCATGAGACAGGATAACATGAGATGGGATAGAAGGGATGAGAGGAGAAAGGGTAGGATGAGAGAGGAAGGGAGAGGAGGGGAAGAATGGGAAGGGAGGGGATGGAATAGGATGAGAGAGGAGAAAGAAGAGGAGAGGGGAGGGGAATGGAGGGGAGGGATTGGATGAGAAGGGATGGGATGCGAATCTTGATTTTCCAGATCGTCCTTGAACCACTAAGCCTACAGAATTGGACCACACATTTAAAGGCCTCACATGATGTGTCCTACAAGGCACCACTAACCCCATTCCCCTCCTGGCCATCAAATCCGTTACTAGAGCCAAATCTCAAGGTGACTCAACTGGGTAAGTGCTGAGGCTACTAGAGAGGTTAATGTGCCAAATACCACAGGCTCATGCTTTGAAGGCTCAGTCCCCAGTTAATGATATTGCTTTAGGTGGCTGTGGAATTGTTAGGGGGTGTGGCTAAGCTGTCAGATCCAGGAAGTCACAGGTTGGAGGGGGTACAGCAATAATCCACTGTGAGATAGAATGAATGAACTCTATGTGGGAGATGAATGCGGGGAGACACGCCACTGCTACTAGAGTTTATACCCAAGACTCTCAAGCTGTGGTGGTTTGTATATGCTCAGCCCAGGGACTGGCACTATTAGAGGGTATGACCCTGTTGAGTAGGTGTGTCATTGTGGGCACGGGCTTTAAGACCTCATCCTAGCTGCCTGGAAGCCAGTCTTCCACTAGCAGCCTTCAGATGAAAAGGTAGAACTCCCAGCTCCTTTGGCACCATGCCTGCCTGGATGCTGACATTCCCTTGCCTTGACGATAATGGACTAAACCTCTGAACCTGTACACCAGCCCCAATTGAATGTCCTTATAAGAGTTGCCTTGAGGGCTGGAGAGATGGCTCAGTGGTTAAGAGTATTGACTGCACTTCCAAAGGTCCTAAGTTCAATTCCCAGAAACCACATGATGGCTCACAATCATCTGTAATGGGATCTGATGCCCCCTCTTCTGGTGTGTCTGAAGACACCTACAGTGTACTCATATACATAAAATAAATCTTTAAAAACAACAAACAAACAAAAAAAAGTTGCCTTGGTCATGGTATCTGTTCACAGCAGTAAAACCCTAACTAAGACAGAAGTCATCTATCACTTCTTCACCCTCAGATCAGACTGTGGCTGGCTACATAACAGGCTACTCTCTGAGCAACGGCTGGAAGAGGAGGGTGAAGCTGAGCTTTGTTGTCAAATCTCACCTGAACACGTGAGTGAAAGTCAAAGATGAAAAGCTGCAAATGTGCAGCCCCACTCATGACTGAAGACAGCTGTGAGAGGAGACCCTCCCACTGGCAGGGACCCGGCATTGTACCTGATCATCTACTTTATATGGGAAGGGAAATGGCCTAACATCACAATAGGCAAAGGTTTGTGGGCAGCAATAAATGACAAGTGATAACAAAAGACTGGGGACAGAGAAGCCTGGGAAAGAGGGATGTGTATGACAGAGGGCACAACACAGAACAGAAAAAAATGACTTACCCAGTTAATGACAACTAGTTCTGCTGTGGCCATCTCAACACTGAATCAACCAAGCTTGTAAACAAAGGGTGGCGGCAATGCTGGAGCTATGTGTATATAGCAGTATAGCCTCTTACTCATCAAGTCTATCATAGCTCCTGCCACCACTGGAAAGTCCCTGTACCATCTAAGAATTCCTATAGCGTCCGATCCACAGCCATTGTATCCTACAAAGCATCATAACCAGGTACACTTCAGCACAAAAGGTATGTCAATGGACAGATGAACAAAGGCTTCACTGGTCCTATAATATGCCACATCATGCTGGAGCTGCTAGCCTGGTGGATTAAGAAAAGATCCTCTGCTCCTCACCTCCAAACCCCATCTAAGGCTCAGGGAGCATTGCAGAAGACTGGGCAGGAAGAATATAAGAGCTGGAGGTGGGAAGGGAAGCTGTGTAATGCTGTCTTCTGGAAGGGCATGGCTGGTGCACACACCCACTAAGTGAAGCTATGGTTACCTGCATAAGGGCTGCACAGGATCAAGCCCTGGGATTCCGGAGACCCTACTCCTTTTTTTTTTTTCTTTTCTTTTCTTTCTTTTAATTTTTTGTGTGTAAGCACACCATCACTGTCCTCAGACACACCAGAAGAGGGCATCGGTTTCCATTACAGATGGTTGTGAGCCACCATGTGGTTCCTGGGAATTGAACTCAGGACCTCTGGAAGAGCAGCCAGTGCTCTTAACCACTGAGCCATCTCTCCAGCCCCCCACCCCCACCCTGAGACCTCACTCCTAACTAAGGAGCTATTGACCAGTAAGAGAGGAAGAACCACTTTTCTTTGGGGGTGCCTGCTTGTAGGTTGGCCTTGCCCCAGTGGATGACTCTACACTCACTCACTTCCACACTCCTGCACACCTGATTAGGATTTATTGGACTCAGAGGACTAATAATAATAATTTATATAATAATATTAATAATATTTTTAAAGGAGGACATGAAATCCTAAGCAGGTTGGTAGGCCCTAGGGAAAATTGGGGAAGACAATTTAGGTGGATAAAATCTAAATACATTATATTCATGTTCAAAATTTTCAAAGACAAAATAAAAATTTTAAAATAAAACTTCTGGAGGGCTGGAGAGATGACTGACTGCTCTTCCAGAGGTCTAGAGTTCAATTCCCAGCAATCACATGGTGGCTCACAACCACCTGTAATGGGGTGTCTGAAGACAGCGACAGTGTACTCACATACATAAAATAAATAAATAAATCTTTAAACAAAAACAAAAAAAAAAGAAAGAAAGGAAGGAAGGAAGGAAGGAAGGAAGGAAGGAAGGAAGGAAGGAAGGAAGAAAGAAAGAAAGAAAGAAAGAAAGAAAGAAAGAAAGAAAGAAAGAAAGAAAGGAAGAAAGGAAGGAAGAAAGAAAAGGAAAATTCTGGTTAGAGAGATGCCTCAGAGGTTAAGAGCACTCGATGCTCATGTAGAAGCCCCAAGTTCAGACCCTAGCACCCACCTGGCAGCTAACAGCAGTCTGTAACTCCATCTTCCAGGATCTGATGTCCTGTCCTGGCTTCCTCAGGTACTGCACACACATGATATACATACAATGCATGCTGGCAAAGCACTCATGCATATAAAACATCTTTTTTATAAAAAGGGGTTGATCAATATCCTGAAGGGACTGTTTGAGGATGAGGGAAGCAGGTGATGGGGCACTGTCACCTGAACTGGATCTGTGTGACACTGCCTAGGACCCCCCAGCTGATAGGGTTGCTGCCCCCTGAGAGTGGCAAACAGCCAGACCATAGGTATCACCCTGGGGAGAGCCTATTGCCTCACCCAAGTCCACACCACCTCCCGGGAACAGCTTCCATCCAACTACTGGGTAACGTGCCCCTTGCCATGCCATAACTCAAGAAATCAGACACAGTGCTTTACTGCTCTCCTCCCTCCTGGTGGCTCTCATGCTCTTCCTGACCTCTCTTCCTCAATGTCTTTAAGGTTTTTAGAAGGAAAAGGTTTAATTATGGAAGTGATACACCATTGCTTCTCAGATGTTTGGCTAACATCAAGTGTGCATGTATTAAAACCAATGAAGAGCATAGGAGAGGTGTATAATAAAAACGCCACGCCCCACTCATCCCACCCCTATGCCTTTTCTCGGGAGCAGAACCACCTCAACGGACCCCTTCCTCTGGGCTTATCTTCACATCCCACAAAGTGCACAGACATCCTTTGAGTTCTCTGGGAAACAAACCTTGAGGTGGAGATTTGTGTGCAGGTGGCTCATGAGAATGCAGGACACCTGCAGGACACCTGCAAAGGAGGGAGGGAAGCCACATGGCAGACAGAGAAAGTCAACTTCAGGGAGCGGCAGCTCAGAGGTCTCTGCTTGGGCCTCTGTGCTCATGAGCTCAGCAGGCAGCAGGTAACTGCACTCAGAGGGTGACTTGGGGGGGGGGAGATTGGGGAGGGGAGAGATGTACCGATGTACCGGAGATGTCTGAGGGCAGGGAAAGGGAGAAATCGAGGTGGGTATGATCAAAATACATTGCATACATGTATGGAATTGTCGGAGAATAAATAAATCTTTTTTGAAAAAAGGGGAGAGAGAGCCAGAGAGTGAGACAGCAAGGCAGAAAGCAAACCCCAACTCAAAAACAAGGCGGAAAGGGGACTCCGACTCCAAACTAAGGTAGAAAGGGATGGAGAAAGAGCGCTTAGTATCCATCTCTGGCCTCCACAAGCATCTCACACGTCTGCACATTCAAACTCCATACATATATACATGAAAAGATTTTTAAATTTCCATTAATTAATTTATTTACTCATTTTACATCCCAATCTCAGCCCCCCTCCTCCAAGCCCCCCCTCCAAGTCCCCGCCCCTCAGATAGCCGCTCCCCCCACCCCTCCTTCCCCTTCCCATCTGAGAAGAGGGAGGTCCCTCTGGGCACTGAGTCTGATACTATCCCTTATCTGGAGATGTGGGTGGGCAAAAAGAATGTAAGAGTAGGAACTAGGGAGAAGGGCTGTGAAACACTGCCTTCTACGCCCCGCACAGCCCACGCAGGCATGACCTTATAGTAGCTGTGGCAGCCAGCCTTGGATCCACACGCAACTGGGCTTATCAACAGTCAATCATGCATTGGGGCGGGACTTCTGGGGCCCTGAGCCTTTCTACTGAACTATAGGTTATAGATGGATTCAGAAAGAAAGGCAGCCGTTTTCTTCAGTCCTGTACCCACTGAGGAGCTCTTCAGGCTCCAGTAGTTAGTTCCAAATCCACTGTCACACAGCTAACCCTCGTTAAACCCAGTAGATATATCAAGAAGCGGAGCCAGAGAGATTCCTCAACAGATAAAGTTGTTTGTGGTTAAAAACCTAAAGACCTGAATTGAAACCTGGGACTCACACGTTAGAGAGAATCCCTCAAGTTACCCTCTGACTTCCACACATGCTGTGGCAAGTCTATGCCCACACATATACACATATAATAAATAGGTAAATAAACAACGTAAAACTTTTTAATAGAAGAAGAACGTAGGAAGACTTGTCGAGAAAGGGAGATTAATCATCAGAAAGTGTGTTACACTTGTATGAAATTATCAAAGAGCAAAGTCAATAAACGTTTTTTACAAAGAAAACGATGGTTGCTTATAACTCAGGAAGTACTTCTGCTAGATTTTAAATAATAATGCTAAAAGCTACCCTAGTGGGTGCTTGAGTAAAGCCCCTAGCATAGCGGCAGGACAAAGACAGGAAGGAGCTGTGTGGCTCTCTCATTGTCCAGCAACTGCCCAGCATGTGCAATCAAAGGCCAGGACGGCTACATGCTAAGATTCTGTCTCAAAGAAAGAAAGAAAAGAAAAGCAAGCCCCTCGAAGATTATTAATGAGACGGCTCCACTCCATCCTGCTGCTCAGACCCAAGGGCACCCTAACAGAAGGCAGATACTGAGTGCTTCAACGTCTTCCTGCCTCCACTGGAGGGGTTATGCATAAGGAAGGCGCCCTCAGTGTGGAGGTGCTTTGCACAGGGCACAGGTAGGTGTTTTTCACAGCACTCTCGGGGGCTTTCTAGAGCCCCCCTTGTTCATCCTTATGGGAAGGCTGTGAGGCCCGGATTTCCTCAGTTAACCAAGGCGGAGGCCTCTGCCTCAAACATTTCCAAGTGACGTGGAGCAGGCGGGCCCTGAGTCCCCTCTACACTTCCTGTGTGGGGTTCAGACACCTGCCTCCCCTGCCTGCTTCTGGTGCCTTCTTCAGAAATGGTAAGTCTCTCCTTCTGAAGTGCCCCCCACTCTCCTTCATCCTACTATGGCAACCAATGATCCAGGGTCTTTGCATGCAGCCAGTGTGTTGAAAACCTCATCTGTTTCTTTTTCAGAAGTAATGAGCTGGCTGCGTCCGCCATCTTAGTAGAGAGAGCATTCTGAGAGGATGCGGTGGAACGCTTTCTGGGGCATCTTGGGCTTCAGCCTCCTAGCAGGTGAGTAGGGGAATGAAAGGGCGGTGCTTTCCCAGGCCATTGCAAGGTTCACCGTCTTGCCCAGTGCAGCTGGTGCCTCAGTGACTAGAAGATTCAAGGAACTGTTGGTGATACCGTTAGGAAGGGGGGACAAGGGCTGGGGACAGGAAAGAAATGTGACCCAGGTGCAGGGAGACAGTTCAGGAGACAAGCAAAGGAAATCAGTTGGGTTGATCTCATCAACTGAGAGAAGAGGTCTGTCTGTCGTGGAAAATGAGCCCATCTGTCTGTAAACGTAGCAATGCTAAGAACTAACACAAGGAATAAGCAGAGATAGTGCCTCTCTTGGTTTGGGGGAGACGGGAGGGTTAGACTCAGGCTCATCCCAGCTTAGTATCTTTGAGACACTTTGTAATTTCCAGTCTTTTGGAAGTGACCAAGAGATTCCAACTAGTTCATCCTTTTGGGGAAGTAAAGTGGGATAGAATTGGTAAATAATTGAGATCACATAAACAACATGCATGCGCGCGCACACACACACACACACACACACACACACACACACACACACACACGGCCTTTTGCTAAGTGCATGTGCTGCATGAAGAAACAAGGGTTAATCAGTTTGATTCTTGCTTCTTCCATGGAAGAAAAGTGGTACAGCTCCTGTCTTACGGATGAAGTTGTCATGCACGACTGAATAATTGTTCATTGTTAAACAGCAATTCTAGCAGTTGATCTGGGAAGCCAGAGATGTCCGTCGACAGGGTCTGTGCTCAGGAGGGCTGCATGCACTTTGTGAGGCAAATGGCTCATGAGAGTTTTATGTCAAAGACCTAGAAAATTGCCACAGCCTGGCTCCTCTCTCAGAACCACAGCCGTGTGCCTCCACTTCCTGCTTCACCTTGGGTTTCTCAAACTTGACTGTGCACACACCTTCACTGAGGGTCCTGAGAGAGTTGGCTGGCTGCTTGTGAGACAGAGGTTCATAAGACAGTCTAAGTTGACTGGTCTTAAACGCTGTGCCCTTCTGCCTTAGCCCCGTGAATGCTGGGATTCTAAGCTTGGGCCAGCACCTCCTTCAACATCCTGTATTTCTAACAAGCTTTGGGTTTATTTATATGGGACTGGTCCAAGGAACACACTTTGAGTCTCAAGGGGCAGACTATGACTCCTGCAAGAAGCAGTCATTAATTGTACTACCCCTTAAATTAAATAAATAAGTAAACAAATAATGAAAACATAACTTAAAAGAGAAAAGAGGAGAGGCTATGGGATAGTTGAGTGGCTGAAGTGCCTCCCATCAAGGTCGACAACAACCTGCATTCCCTCCCCAGGCCCTACACGTGAAAGGAGAGAAGCAGTTCCTACAGGTTGCCCTCTGACCTCCCAATCCCGTAGCACACATGCACACACACGCACACACTAAGTAAATGTAAACAAACATAATAAAGGGAAAGATAAAGACGGGGGAGGGAGGTAAGGAGAATGTTGAAGACTCAAGCACCGTAGATATGTGCTTTGTCTGCTCTGGGGATGCAGAACATCTCACCCTGCACTGAGACTGTTCATAAGCAAAACGCTCGCTGGGGCAGTGCAGGGGAACTGGCCACTGTGACAGAGCCAAGTCAGTGTTGATGAGGGGACCCAGGATAGTCCGATGCACAGGCTCTAGTTGCTGAGTCGTCAGGCTTTCAAATATCCCCACCTCTGTCTCAAGCAGAAAACAAGTGGAAATTTTGAGCTCAGCAAAGACAGAATGAGAAAGAATCCTAACACCTGCACCCACCAAGGGCTTGTTTTCTGTCTGAAGTCAGAGAGCAGTTTTGAAAATGGAGGGGCAGCTGCAAAGCTCTGTGGCTCTGTCTTGAGATGAGCCTCGGCTTTCTTGACCTCTGTTTGTTAAACACCGTGCATTCACATCGAATGCTAGAAGTTTCCTCGTCCCACTTCCTCCTGAATTGCCTGGGATCCTCTGCTTGATGCCCTGTAGGAAATGTCCTTTCCTGTGGTATAGAAATGACTGTTATGTGACAATGGGTGAAAAGGACTTGAGATACCAGTTCTGATCAGACAGGAGCACAGTTCTTTTTGTTTGGAATTTCAGGCATTCACAGCACGTACTAACTCATGTCTCTTCTGTTTGTTTTCCAGTTGGCACTTGCCAGGACGGTAAGATATGATTTCTTTCTTTGCTATGAAAGTTATGCCAGGACTCTGGACTTAGCCGACACACTAAATAACAGTGATCCAGTCTATAACTGATGGACAGCAGTGATCCCATGCAATTACAGTGGAGCTGGAAAGCTCCCATCACCTGGTATTTCACTGTATCTGTTTTGTGTGCGCATACACAGACACCATTTGTGTTGTGAGCGTCTGAGCATCTAATTACATGCTGCAGAGCTTTGTGGGCTGGACATAAATAACACTTTACACTGTATAGTCTAGGTGAATAGTGGATACAACAGTGGACACTCTATAGTCTAGGTGAACAGTGGGCACAACACGCTACACCATATGATTGAGTGAACAGTGGCCTCTGCCATGTAGGTTTGTGTACATGTGTGCCGTGGTGTTTATTCAATGACCAAATCACTTAAGAACACCTTTCTCAGAACTGACCGTATTTGGAGAACAGTCTGGTCAAGGCTTCCCTTAGACATTCCACGGGCAGCAGTGAAAGATTTTTTTCCCTCCTTTCTATTATAGATGTACCCCAGGTTAGAGAACCAAGAGAACCAGAAAATAATGTGTATGAACAATTTAAAGTTGTTTAAAAGTTTAAAGTAGAGCTGGGAAGGTGACTCAGTTGGTAAAATGTTTGCCTGGCAAGAATCAGGCACAATCCAAGCACTGGGAAGGCAGAGACAGGAGGATCCCTGGGGCTTCCAAGCAGCCAGTATAGCCTAGTCTTCAAGGTCCAGGTTCAGTGAGACACCTTGTCTCAAAAGCAGTAAGATGGAGAGCTATTGCAGAAGACACCTAATGTCTACCTCTACACGCGCACTCTCTCTCTCTCTCTCTCTCTCTCTCTCTCTCTCTCTCTCTCTCACACACACACACACACACACACACACACACACACACACACACACGCATGCACTCACAGGAATGCTAACATACACATATAAACAAAAAGTTAAAAGCATCAGACACGGTGGCTCATGCCTTTAATCCCAGCACTTAGGAGGCAAAGGCAGGCAGATCTCTGTGAGTTCAAGGCCAGTCTGGTCTACAAAGTGAGTCCAGGACAACCAGGGCTTGTTACACAGAAAAATCGAGTCTCAAAAAAAAAAAAAGTAATTATCAGTGGTTTTCATTCTTCTGCTTTTCCTGTTTGATATGAGGTTGGTAGAGGATGTGAGATTGGCCAGAATGCATGCATAGGGTGACCCTGGTTAAGCTTTGGAATGGCATCTGGGTGCACACTCATAATCACGTGCTCGAGTGGTCTGAATGTGGGTGTCTACCTGTGTACTAGCCCAAACTTTACTTTCTCAGGTAGGGAAATAGAGTCAAGGCCATCCCAAACCTGGAAGCCTCTCTGTCCAGTCATCACCTCCAAACAGAGAAGCAACATTGTGTTCAAAAGCAGCAACTGTGACAGGCTCCTTCCCCTTCACTGTATACCTGGTGCATAGCCAACAGATATAGAATAAAGATGTAAGGCTCCGAACAGTTTGTCATATGCAGTCAGAGGAACTTCAAGATCCACTGTGCTCTTAAGATTGAGGGGAGGGTCCTAACTCATGGAAGTAGGGTGGGTCTTAGTCACTGATAAGAATATTACTAACGGCTTCGTACTGCTTCCCTTTCAGATACCGAGGACATTGGTAAGAAGATTTGCTCTATACGGCCCCTCTCGGATGTAGAATAAACTAATGAGAAGGACCACCACAATGGGAACCACAGCTAAGAGAGGGAGACTGGGATGGTCTGTCTGAGATGTTTCTGATTGTGTTGCTAGTGTCCATGTCTGCTTGTGTGCTTCCCTGAGCATACTGTTAGGGAAAGGCACATAGACTTGTTTTTGTATGAACCATAAGTTCCTTGAAAGCCAAGACAGCATTTCATTTGCCTGACCTTGGTTCCTGGCCCACGGTGCGATGCTCTATGAAGTATTTGAGTGAGTAAATGAACAGAATATTAACATTTTGCTCCTTCTTTGTCCTCAAGAAGCCAACTGTCTTGTAAGAGACACTGGTATTTGATGCTGCAGTGTACTGCACACAATGAGTAGGTGCGGAAGGAAAAATGAAATATGAAAAGAATGGCAAACTCTGCAAAGCGTAACTGAGGCAGGCAGCAAGGGGCAGGTGGTTCTTGAACTCGGTTTTAAAGGTTTCAATTATACTTTAGGGCAGAAGGATGCTTGAGGCAGAGGAGATAAATCCTCCTCCCCTGAGGCTCGACTGCCAAGTTTGAATCCTGACTCAGTTTCCTATTTGTTGAGTGATAATAGATAGCTTACTTATATCTGTGCTGTTCGATCATTGTGTGGAAATGCAAACACCCTACAGCCTTGTTGTGAAGGCTTAATGATTCATCCAAGACTCTCACACAGTACCATAGAAGTCAGTAGATGGCATTTGGCAGTTCTATAGAAGTTTGCTGATTATAGGGAATAGACATGGGGGTGGGGGTATGTGGAGAGATGGCTCAACGGTTAAGACCCCTTGCTACTTTTTCAGAGAACCAAAGGTCAGTTCTCAGTACCCATTTCCATCCTCTTCTGGACTCTAGGAGCACCCACACATCTCTGTGCATACAAACAAGCAAACATACACATAAAATTTCTTTTAAATCTCTTTTTAAAAAGGGATTAAATGGGTGTGGTGGTACATGAACTTTAATCTCAGCACTCTGGAGGCAGAGGCAGCTAGAACTCTGAGCCGGAGGCCAGCCTAGTCTACATAGTAAGTTCCAGGTCAACCAAAGCTACATAGTGAAGCCTCTCTCTCAGGGAGAGAGGGGGTGTGAAGAGATGTATATCTTAGAAGCTGAGCACAGTCAGACCTCGTTAGTATTTGAATAGAAGAATGAGTGTTAAAATTTTGTTGAGCATATATGTTCTAACTATTGCCCTAAATAAGGGAGGAGAGGCTTAGAAATGACAGTCCAATCAATGAGGGGTAAAGAGTTTATAAGAAGCTCAATTTCTTAACCATTGTGAAATGCCATGGATGTTTGTAAAGGGGGATGTGTACAAACTTCACGAACACATCTGTTTCTATGCATGGGTATCCTGTTTTTGTATGAGCATGTGTAAACACTCTGGCATTGAACTTGGACCAATAGGGCCGTAAGCTCTTTTTTTTTTTTTTTTAAACATGCTTTCAAACTAACCTCCTAAACATAATATCACTTTATCTTATTTATGATTTTTGATTCACATAAGCTTTCTAGGAAACATCAATGGTAAAAATTAAGTCAAAGTAACCCTCTATTTTCATTGTACCCAGCTCCCAGCTGGCAGCTGGTAGAGCAGGATCTGTATGTACAAAGGCCCAGCCGAGTGGCTGCTGAATGGCTGAGTGTGAGCCCAGCACTGGTCTCCATGGTAGCAGGATCCCAGGGAGAAAGAGAGGCAAGAAAGCAGCACTTTTCATGAGCATCTGCTACATGAATCCATGTTCGACTTCAGGGTCCATTCGATTCTCTCAGATATCTCTGAGGCAGTCATTTGACCTCCATTCCCCTGATGAGGAAGAAGCTGGGAGCCATGGTATGCACCTGTAATCCCAGCACTCAAGAGACCAAGGCAGGAAGGTGGCATGTGAGGCCAAACCAGGTGACATAGCAAGACTCCTTCTTAATAAAGACTTTTTAAAAGAAACGAACAAACCGAGGCTCAGAGAGGTTCGGTGACTTGTTCTTCACACGGCCTAGTCTCTGTCTCTTTGTGTCTGAGCCACCCACCTCCATTTTCTCCCTTCCAGCTCAGATCCTGTCATAACAGGGCTCTGGTATATCCCAGTAGTGTCCAAGATCCAGCCATAACTCCTGGAAGGACCACCAGCCCACCTCAAAAACAACGCCTGCTATTGCCCACAGCCCTGGTTCCTCCTACCAACCAAAAAAGAGAATCCATTATACTCAGAGACAATGCAATGTCAGGTCATTCTTTACAGAAAGAGCCATCCTCTTAAACTGTGCACTTAAAAAGTGTCTTGGGTCATTCAGAGTCAATGTAGACATATATTGGACATATATCGAATAAGACATTTGATCTTGGTTACAAGCAGCTTCAAGCACTTTAAAGGAAAAAAACCAGAGGCTGGGGATGTGGCTCAGACAGCAGAACACTTGCCTGGCCTGCACAAAGCCCTGGGTTCGGTCCTCAGCACCACATGAACTGGGCATAATGGTGTGTACCTAGAACCCCAGAACTCAGGAGTTAGAGGCAGCGGGGTCAGAAGTTGAAGACTGCTCTCAGCTTCATAGCAAATTTGAGACTAGCCTTGACTCCATGAGACCTTGTCTCAAAACAAAAAGAAAAAAAATTATGAAAAATCTATAGACCTGAGAGTCAGTGATTCAAATTCACAGAAGACCCTGTGACAGCTGTGGAAAATGGTTCTGGCTGAAGCAGGGGAAACGTCCTCGAGTTTTCTGTCTGATGACTCTAGTTTCCGTAGTTCTGCCTTATGGGCACATGCTCCTGTATGTTGAATTTGAAGTATGTGGATTATACAAAAGCATATCTCCGGAGGCTGAATCCAGACGTCACCTCGGGGGCTTATGGTTCTTGATGGGTTGTTATCTATTCTGTCTAGAAGACGTTTACCTCAAATTGAAGTGTAAACCATTGTTCTTTTCTTACTGTTTCTTTTTCATTTGCAGATGATGGGGCATCGGCACGTGAGTTTACAATGTTTTATTTACACCCTGTCAGAAGATAGAAACCAATGGGTCTTGGGGAGAAAACAGATTGAGAGAGATCAGCCCCAAGAGCTGAGAAGTTCCTGTTATACTCTCATCATCTATTTTAGAAAGATTTCAAATAAGGAAGGACTCTTGTGGGGTTTTTCTTTACTTTCACCCTCCCTTCCCAAGTCCCTGTCTACTGCTTATATGCTAAAGCCAACTTCCAGAATGTTCTCTGTCCCTCCTCTTTTCACACATTCCCTCTCCCACCTTCTCCAGTCAGTCGGGACCACTCTCTACCAAGCAAATCTCGACACCCTGTATCTAGTTGCCTCTCACAGCACTAATTTGACATTTGTGAAATTTCCCTAGAGTTTCCCCTTCAATCCCCTTCCCTTTTCTTCTTTTCCCAGAATATAAAGTCTCCATCTCAGGAACCAGTGTAGAGTTGACATGCCCTCTAAACAGTGACGAGAACTTAAAATGGGAAAAAAATGACCAAGTACTGCCTCAGCAGCATGATAAGCACCTGCTGCTCCAGGATTTCTCGGAAGTCGAGGACAGTGGCTACTACGTCTGCTACACATCAGCCTCAAGGAAAAACACGTACTTGTACCTGAAAGCCAGAGGTAACTCGGGCTCCTCCCAAATCAGCCTTCTCAAGAACCCTATCATCTCTCAGCTCCTCCTGCACTCCACCCCAGGTTCTCCGGGGCCACACATTCAGTATTTTCTGAAAAATAGACGGCATGGTGTGGCCTGGAGTTGTCTAGGTAATTCCATTGGTACCAGTGTAAAACAGTAACTTCCCACAGATGAAGACTTGGGACACCTGCCTTGTAACGTACCCAGAATCAAGGCTTACTACTATCATGAGTTGATGGGGTCGCTTATTCAGAGACCCATTTTATTACAAGGACATCCAGAGAGACTCAGGGCCACTACCTACAAGTCCCAAACGCTGGCATCACAATAGACAATAGGAGCTCCATCTGTCGGGTACTGTATTTGTCTTTGGGTTGAGGTTTTGCTTTGGTGTTTGGTGTTTGTTTGTTGGATTAGGTTTTTTCTTTTGTAATAGTCCTGGTTATCCTGAAACTCACTCTATAGACCAGGCTGGCCTCAAACTCTCAGAGATCTGCCTCCAGAGTGCTGGGATTAAAGGCATGTACCACCACCTCCAGCCTAAGTACTGTATTTGTAATCCCTACACATGCCTCAGCTACTCAAGGGCCTGGGGAACACTAGGCAAGCCTTATACCTCTGAGCTCCACCCCGAAGGACCATACGATGGGATCCTTTCCTGCCATCCCCACATCAGTCATATAGGTTTAGCCCATTTTTATTCCCACTTTGTTGATATGAAAGCAGAGGCTTTGTGGCCTAAAAAATCCCCACAACTAATGAGTAATAGAGCTGAGACACCAGAGGCAATAATCATAATCACCCATATTGCTTCTTACTATCCTCCTCATTGGACACCACTGCAGGGAAGACTCTGGTGCTGGCTAGCATGCAGGTGTCTAAGGAAGACTTGTCTTCATTTGTTTCTTCCTCTTCTCCCACATCCTGGTATTTATTATCCTTTTTTGGGTCATTTCTCTCCCTCCCCCACCCCTGTGTCCTGCAGTGTGTGAGTACTGTGTGGAGGTGGACCTGACAGCAGTAACCATAATCATCATTGTTGACATCTGTATCACTCTGGGCTTGCTGATGGTCATTTATTACTGGAGCAAGAATAAGAAGGCCAAGGCCAAGCCTGTGACCCGAGGAACCGGTGCTGGTAGCAGGCCCAGAGGTAAAACCATCGAACTGGGTCAGGAGACATCTAGCCTGGACCAGGATGGGCACCAAGTCTACAGCAGATTCCAAATAGCTTCTTAAGCACATTCTAGATCCCTATCAAAGGTCCCCCATTCAAAATCATTCCTCTCCTCCCACCCTGAAAACCTCTGAAGACCAACCCTGACCAACCAAGCCAGCGGGCTTCCTCCAACGCCTGGAGTGCTCAGTAGTAAACAGATTCAGTCCCCAAGCTCAGGATTTTAGCTGGTACCTCCTCCTCTCCCTTCCCCTTGCAGAGATAATGGAAGAGTCACACGTGATGAGAAAGTGTGGGAGGCCTTAGGGATTGGGTGAAGGAAAGAGAAGGAAGAGTGGCTGGGTGGGAAAGGGGATTAGCAGAAAGAAAAGAAAGGATTGCCCTCCCTTGGGTTGGATCTCCTAGCAGCCATCTTTCCTGCAAGACTGGCATTCAGCATGGATACAGCACTTTCCCCCTCTGTCCTCTGCAGGGCAAAACAAGGAGCGGCCACCACCTGTTCCCAACCCAGACTATGAGGTAACCGGATATGGTGGGTGGCACGTTGGAGGGGGCTCCTCCTAGAGAAACCAGCAGGGACTGTCCATCTTATCTGCCAGACACTTCAAGCTGCTCTCTCAGGGCTCTCAGGACAGGCTCCCCATGTGCCTGCCTTCTCTGCCTTCTTCATGTTATAACGGGACTATCTCAAAGGCTGTTTGGCTCCCACAAGCATGTAGAGGAAAGGAGACATGCTTCTTTCTCTTACTTGCTGGGCTGAGATTCAGCCATGGAGGATACCACATTTGCAAATGTTAACCAGATAGATAGGAAAAGGATGGTGTCCCACTAGCATGCCCCAGGACAGTCAGACAGTTGTTAGGACGGCGCTGTGCTGGATTAATAATAGCCCCTAGTTTCCCTCCATCATGGCACACACAAGCACATGCACACAGCCAGGCACCACAGCCCCTCTCCACCAGGCTGCCATTTGGTTTGGCAGTTGAAGAGTTACTGCCTGGCACCAGGGTTTCCCTTGGTGTGGCTGTGCACCAGCAGTCCTTGAAGATTTTTTATCACATTGAATGAACCGTACAAAATTTAGAGCACCAGGAACGAGGTATTTAAAGATCACAGTAACTCCAGTGACCCTTAACAAAAGTCAGTGTTTGCAGCCTCCATGGCTGAGTTAGGGAAGCTGAGGCTGCCAGAAGGAAGAGACTGGCTTAAGTGTGCCAAGTTACAACTGGGCTCCTCCTGACTCCAAGCCCAGAGGTCTCACCTTGCGCTGCAGCCAACCAAAGCTCCAATGCCTATTCTCCCTTCATATCTCCTTCCTCCCACCGTCCTAACCACGCTTCCTGTTCCACCCTCAGCCCATCCGCAAAGGCCAGCGGGACCTGTATTCTGGCCTGAATCAGAGAGCAGTCTGACAGATTGGAGAGACATCGCCTTCTGTGGACCCAGATCCAGCCCTCTGAGCACCCTGCTACTCCTTGTTCTCTGGACAGACTGCAGACTCCACAGCTTGCTCTTCAGCCTCCCCGTGAACACATGTCCTAGAACCTTGCTCTCCTGCCTCCTCTGCTAGTAGCCAGTACTGGGACATTGCTGACTCAACAGCCTTTGAAAGATCATGGCTGCTCAGATTGTCTGCCAGCCACCTTGTGGGGATACTTTTTTCAGCTGCCCTGCTGCCATTCCCTGCCACCTCCCCGCTGCCTCACCAGTGTCCTCTCTGCCTTCAGTCCCTTTCCTCTCCTAACTGGCCTTTCCTACAGCTTTTTGTTTTTTTCTTTTTCCTTCTTTTTAGGTTTTCTTTTCTTTTCTTTTTTTATTCCTTTTTATTTAAGGAATTTTATTCTTTTTTTTTTTTTTTTTTTTTTTTACTTCCCGGCTCATCATCCTCCGACTGTTACACACCCCATACCTCCTCCCCGCCCCCCTGTCTCTACGAGGATGTCCCCCACCCCCATCCCCCACCTGCTTTCTGATTTTTGGGTTGTTTTTTTTTTTAACTCTGTGTTTTACACTCTTCTCTGGGATGGATTCTGTAATCATTGGCACAGGTCCTGCCCCATTTATAGATCCTGGCCCAGCCCCTGCCACAGGTGCCTCTCCAGATTTCCCCTTAGATCCTTGGATGGTCATCTCCATCTCCATGAATACACCAGCCCCCTCTCTGTAATGCAAAAGGCAATAAAGTGTATTGGCTAGGAAAGTTATGTCTCTTTTCTTCTGGAAGGTCCTTCAAAGCAGCCTGTGTCCTAAGGCAGTTCAGACCCTGCCCAGGCACTCAATGCAGTGTTTCCTGTTAGAGGAGGTGGACACTAGCAATCCTTCCACATGTATCGCAACATCAAAGGTGCAGAGAGTGATGGATGGGTCCCTGTGGAGTGCTTGGTCCTTAAGATGATTGAGACACACAGGGCACCTGAACGGCAGGTGGAGATACAAGAAGAGACGGGACGGTGAGGAAGGAATTGGGGCTGAGAAGCTGGTTTCCATCAGCTGCCAGGAAGTGCTGCTGAACAGAGCTAGGGAAGACGAGAAAAGCCGTGCGTGCGTGCGTGCGTGCGTGCGTGCGTGCGTGCGTGCGTGCGTGTATGCATGCATGTGGTTCCCTCCTGCCCTGGAGGCAGCTTCCTGAAGCCCCAAGTAGTAGTGGTTATACAACAGGATGTGGGCTGTGCTGGGAGTGAGGATGAGAGAGGTGTGGTGGTAGCCAGGGACCAGACACTGGAGGCTATCGATGAGAGAATGTGGTCCTTGGTCTCCCACACACTCTGCTTGCAGGAGAGAGGAATCCAGAGCCCAAGCAAGCCATCGGATCTCTTCTCCACCTTTCTGACCTCAGACACATTCCTGCTGACTTAAGGGCTATTTGTTATGTGACTTTAGCTTCTGTGCCTAGCAGCGGTCCACACACTGTCCATACTCTCTGCCTTGGACTTGTAACTACAGTTCCTGCTAGTTGGTCTCCACTAAACTGTCACCTTTTCCTCTCTAGGCATCGATGCTTATGTTAAAATGAGTCTTGATGATTTTGCCTATCACCAAACACTAATAAGCAGGTGGCAGATTTTGTCCTGCATATATTTGATGTGTCCAGTCAAGGACATTCATAGCTCAACATGATAAAAAGCATTAACATTTGGTGTTTACTGAGCATTTACCATGCTTCAGAAGTTGTTATAGCCCTATATGTGCTGTCTCATTTAATCCTTATAGAGACTCCACAAATATATGTTGTCATCTTCTATATAGTGGGCTCAGAGAAGTAGCATCATTTATCCATGTGAAGTGAAATGCAGGGCTACAATTAGCAGCTAGAGATGTCTAATTCTGGGGCACCTTTTTTTTTTTTTTTTGATACAGAGTCTCACTATGTAGCTCTGGCTGTCCTAGAACTATGTATGTATGAACTAAGCATGTAGACTAGAAACTATGTAGACCAGACTTGTCCTCAAACTCACAGAGATCCTCCTGCCTGTGCCTCTGCTTCCTGAGTGCCAGGAGTAAAAGTGTGCACTAGTAATGCTCTGCTTCTAACTCCAGCACTCTGGCACCTACCCACTATGACCGTGACCATGGCAATGTTCTTCCTCCTACCATATGCCTCTGGAAAAATGGAGGAGAGATGGAGCAGAAATCTAGAGTCTGTTTTCTATATGGGTCGGAGGCAGGATAAGATAGGATGAAGGCAGATGCTGAGTCAAGGAAAGTGGGGGTCATGCAAAGCACAGCTCTTACTCCAAATAGAATAGCGGTTAGTTTATTCTGGAGCCAGCAAGATGGCTTAGCAGGTGACAGTGCTTACCACCAAGCCTGAAGACCCGAGTTTGATTCCCAGAACCTACATGGTAGAAGAAAACCAACTCTTATAAATTATCCTCTGACTGCTAACCCCACCAAGCTAGAAGAGCACTACCATAATTTTTGAGCCAAATTTGAAGCAAGCTTTTTACTGGCCAAGATCCATACGCACTATCTATCCCCAGAGCTCCGGCCCTTTATAAGGCAGGGGCTATAAAGGCAAAGCCCATAAGACTACCAACTTCTTTCCACCTTCATCTAGTCAGGGACAAGCATACACCCTGACACACTTTCTGCCTGTGAACCTGCTGGCAATGGGTGACCAAGCACATCCTGTGCAGCTGGGGCAACCCAGCTTGTTTATAGAAGCAAAAACTCACGGCTTGTTATCTTCCATGATCAACAGCCCCCAGCATTCCAGGAAGTTGGCTGTCCTTGAGCAAGTGGGGCTTACAGGTTAGAGGCATTTTGTTTAATAGTTAGATCTCTTAAGCACAGTAATTTATACTTAAACATAATGTTAGCCATCATATTTCCTTCTTGAGTTGTGTATCCTGAGTCAAATCCTTGACTCTAAAGTAGGTAGCGGCTCAAATTAAGATCTAATAACCATCAGCTAAATGGCACCCAGACGGCAATTTACATATCTAGTTAGGATATTAATGATGCAAGGTTATTAGTAACTAGCAGAAACAGAAGGGCAAAGGCCTTGTGATGGCTGACAGCAGAACTACGACCTAGGTGGAGCCCAAAAATGAGAATGGGAGCCAGTCATTTGTCTCATCTTGGGGCCTGTTTTTCTGTAGGTTTGGGTTTGCTTTGTTTTGTTTTGTTTTGGAGGGGTTGTTTGTTTTTTTAGTAGATTCAGACTATCTCTTATGATTTCCTGAGTGGTTTGCAGAGAAGCAACAATTTTTTTAAAGCCAAGCAATAACCTCATTTTACATAGAGCAGGTCGAGTGTCCTATCATGTTCTATCATATTTCAGCTAATAAGTCTACTTGTTAATAGATCTGGGTCTATTTGGCTTTAGCAAGTATCTATCCTCATATGCCAATAGGCTCTATAGGTGCCTTTTGTCCTATATACCGTGGAGTTTCCTTTTAACCTAACCTTCCAGCCTTTTGTAGAGGGTAAAGGGTAATGTACTCTCTTCTCTAACTACTTCCTGTTGAAATTAGGACATCACTGCCAGGGCTCAGGAAGGCTGGAATGCTAGTCAAAGGCCAGGAGGGGATTCAGCAGAAGCATCGGGTTAGCTGGCCCACCTGAAGAGACAGGGAGCAACCACATCTGCGGGACTGTTTTGTCCATGTCAGCTCTCAACAAGTCCAGGGCTCTTAGTCACTTGGAACAGGTTGTGTAGTCCACTGCTGATTCCTGGATGGTGTTTGTCAGCCAAGTGGAAATTCAGCTGGGACAGATATAGACCACGGACAGAAGTTTACCAGTGTTTGTAATTTGTGCTAAAAATCCATGTTGTAGAAAGGGCAGCTGGCAGGTGTCTGCAAAACACCTGGAGTGGACTCATGCCTTTGAATCATAGAGAAAGCTTTCACTTAAAAAGCTTGAACGTTCTTTTCTCTGTCCAGGAGGTCTAGGTATAGAGATTGGACAGAGATAGTTTTAGCCTGATGCGAACGAAGTACCTCTAAATCTACACTTAGAAGACAACCAAAGGAATTTAAAATCTTGAGCTCGTGACTGATAATGGCGGTCAGTGCGTTTGCAGCTTATCAGAAGTCCACTGATCAATGTTAAAACTCTGAACGTTCGGAACCTCAGCATGATGACAACATAGCAAGAAGGGAAGGCACCTGAAACATTTCTCGTTCTTCGTACCCCTTGAGTCACTTCCTCGGACCTGCAGAACTTATTTAAGCTCGAAACCTTTTTACTTCTTCCTAATCGTTTCCCATGACAACGAGAAGTGGGTTACTGAGAGGAGCCCTTGAAAACCAAAGCATCTAAAATAAAGAAACAGTAAAAAGTTACATCGGAAACCTGTTTATCCTCTAACACGAAGCCTTAGCAAGGCAAACCTGGCTGCCTTTCTCAGCAGAAGGGCCTAGGAACTCTAGAAAGTGCAAGGCCTGGTGTTTACAGATGGAACAAACAAGGCAGCTGCAGCCTTGGGGAGAAGCTGGGTGCCTCCTGCTGCCACACTGACAAAGCCAGTCAGTCCTCAACACCATCAGAGATCAGAGAAAGATAAATTATAACAAGAAGTAGGAACCAAATGGCCTCTCTAACAATTAAAATGATAAAGACTTACTTGGACAATCACCCTACTAGGCTCCCGTGGTCTCAATAGCTTCGTTGGGCATCTGAGATTATAGGTCTTTGACTAGCACATCAAATGGCATTATGTTTTCAGCTGCTACACAGGACAGCATAGGCCTTCAGCGATCAAAGTCAGGAGGTCTGAGAGCTATTCCTGTGGATGAGGATTTGGGGGAAATTGGCCTGCCTTGACCTAGGCAGAGTAGAGCAGTCAACCCAACAGCGTCCACACTTTGTGCAGGGCTTTGGCATCAGGCAAGGTGTGGGGCAGTTTTTCCAAGTGTTTAGCATCACCACAACTCAGGTCTGTGCTCCATTCATCTCCTTTGGAGATCTTAGGGTTGCTTCTAAGAAGAGGCATTTCTGTCTGTCACAGAAAGGATTTTCTATGAAATATTTAAATGCCATACTCAACAGATCTCTAAAGAAGACCAGGATCTATTAAGTATACATGATTTTAAACAAACTTTATTTGTTTTCAGTTATTTGCTCTAGGCTTAATCTAGAAAACACACACAAGAAGCTAAATAAAAGTTATTCCTGTAATAAACTTCATTAGTACTTAGCATGGCTACAAGTATAGTTCTGAACATATTAAAGAATTTAATCGTTTATAAGGTGACTATTAACATGCATGTCTTAATAATCTTTAGCAGTTTATGATACCTTAGTAGCTTTTACAAGATTAGGATTATAAGGCTTTATTCCTGTTAGGTTTAGCCTTAAAAATAACAGTTTCTGAATCTAAGGGGTTTTTTGGTATCAAAATAAAACTTTAAATGATAAAAACAGCCCATAGGGGCACTGGTCCTTTCATAGCACACCATTACAGAATATCACAGCTTCTTGTAAGACTCAGCCTATCAAAATATCTAAAGCTTAACAAAGTTAGCAAAAACAAGATTTTCTTAAAGCAGCCTCTGTCAGCCTGGATAGACCTGCGGTAAGAAGAGACAGTCTGTGGGCTCTATGCCAGACTGCTTAGTCACTGTCTTGCTTTATCATAGGTAGGAATATCCAAGTTTCTAATGTTTAGTGTTTAGTGCTAATAGCTGTGGGCCTAACTCTTTAGCCTTTTGTTTATTTTGTTAAGATTACATATTAATAAAAGACATGATAACGTAACGCGTTTTATAAACAGTGCCAAGCCTCAGCTGCTCTCCATGACCTCGCCATGCCTTTTAAACCATTACCACCTGGATGACTTGTGTGTTGCAAAGTTTGGCTGCCAGCAGGAGGTACGTTATTGTATACAGAATACATGGAGGCACAGCTCTAATACCTTATCAAACAAGCATTGTTTTTTAATCCTATCTCTTAGAAACCTTGTTTTTAATAACTTTGTTTTCAGGATAAAACTTATCATATAAAAACCCATCCTAACCCAAAAATATCTTGAAGACCAGTTGTTCCCTCCTTGATTGGGTTATGCCATGTGGTCACCTTGGTCAAGATGATGGTGAAGTCACATGTCACTCACCCTTGCCAATCTTAACAAAATTATGGCTGCCAGCCATGTGGCAGCCTCCATCCCAATGGGGGACAGCAGTTAAGATGGCAGCAAGCCACATGTTGCTTATATTCCAAGATAACATCCTGCAACATGGTTCCTTTATGATTAGCTATGTATACATTTTTAACTGCCAACTTCTTGTATTATGAATTTTAATTAACTTTTTTGTTACAAAATTTACAGACTTTTAACCATACCCAATAAACTTACAAATCTTGAGGGCTGTCCTGCTTTGTTCTCTTTCCCCTGTCACAAAATCATGTGGCTTACCTGACATAGGACAGAGAGGAGATTTATAACCATGCTTGGGTCTGAAGAAGGGAAAACCACAACCCAACTCTAGAGCCAGCTTTTCAATAAAATAAGACAATATGAAACAAGTTCAATATTACTCACACCCAAAGATATTTGAATCCCTACTGTGGTGATTTGAATATGCTCAGGCCCATGGGAAGTGTCACTGTTAGGAGGTGTGGCTTTGTTAGAGTGGGTGTGGCCTTGATGGAGAAAGTGCCTGACTGTTGGGGGGTGGGCTTTAATGTCCTATGCTCAAGCTCCACCTGGGACAGAAGACAGACCCTCTTCCTGGTTGCCTGCAGAAGACAGTCTCCTGTTATTTACTGCCTTTGGACCAAGATGTACAACTCTAGGCTCTTCCAGCACCATGTCTGCCTGGATGCTGCTATGCTTCACACGATGGTGATAATGGACTTGAAGCTCTGAAACTGTAAACCAGAGCCCCAGTGAAATGTTTTCTTTTATAAGAGTTACCTTGGTCATAGTGTCTCTTCACAGTAATAAAACCCTAACTAAGACACCCTCTAAACTGAATCCAGTGACCAGAAGGTTCCGAGATTTAAAGAAAAAAAAATCTGAGCACTGTCCATGGAAGCAGCCATGGTAAACAGCAGCAGAGGTTGGCATCTGGAGGTGACAGGGACAACAAAAACAAAACCAATAAACACAGAACACAGAAGGTACAAGAGACAGAGACAGTAAAAATAAAACCAAAAACACAGAAACAGAAAGCTCACACACTCAATGGAGACAAGTCAGAAACAAAACATGTGCTGGCTGCCATCATTCATACATTCAATTAAACCTGGTCCATTTCCATCTTGATTCCCATGCTTGCAACAAAACTTCTGCAAAGACAAGACACAAAACCAGACCAAGAAACTCAGGTTGGCAGGTGCAACATCTCAGTTTTTTGCCTTGGATGGGAGAATATTTGGGTCCTACAGAATGCCTCCTAATCCCAGATGGGATCCCAACAGAACCAGATGTCGCAGAAAATTTGTTTTCAGGGGAGGCCTCCATAGATGCTTGCTGGCTTTCTCCACATGGTAGTTCACTCTAATAGTCCAGGAAACTGAAAGTACACTTCGGAGCCTTGGAACTTATCAAAGTGGGCACCTCCTGAGGTGGCCCATCATCCCCAGAGTCCCAGAGTAAGAGGCAGGCTTTAGAATTTGGATGAGTGGTCTGATCTTGCTGGGGCCTCCTGAAAACATTAATCCTATCAAGTGAGAATAAGACCACTACCACAAAATCTGAGCCAAATATGAAGCAAGCTTTATTAAATACTTAATAAAGCCAGGTTGATGGATAGTGGTCAGGTCCATACCCAGTATTCTCAGACTATGGCCCCAAGTTACATTAGTCAGGGGCTTATAAAAGCAAAATCCACACAAGGCTACATCCTTCCTACCTTTGTCCAATCAGGAGCAAGCATACATCCTGACATAATTGCTACCTATAGTTTTGCCATCTACATGTGATTAAGCATCTCCTGTGCAGTTGGGGTAACCATCTTGTTTACCAAAGCAAAATTTCATGGCTTATTATCTTACATGAACAACAAGCCCCAACATTTCAGGAAGTTATCTGTCCTTGAACAATTGGGACTTACAGGTTAGCACAGTAATTTAAATTTAAAACATAACATTAGCCTTCACATGACCCCCACATGTGCACTATGAAGTGTGTGATCGTGTGCCCATGTACACACACTTTTAAAATATGAAAAAAAGGGGGAACAGGATCTGGAAAGATAAGGTCAGGAGATACAAGTACTCGCTGCTCTGTCAGAGTATTTGAATCCTATTCCAGCATCCATGTGAGGCACCCATAACTGCCTGTAACTCGCTCCATAGAATCTGAAACCCTCTTCTGCCTCCTTGGGTACCTATACACATGCAACTCACACACACAAAGATACAAGTAAAAAATAAACCTTTTGACAGATGGTGGTGGTGCACACATTCAGGAGGCAGAAGCAGGTGGACCGCTGAGTTCAAGACCATCCTAGTCTACACAGTGAATTCCAGGATAGCCAGGGATATAGAAGGAAACTCTGTCTCAAAAAACAGATACTTGATGGCTCACAGCCATCCTTAATGAGATCTGATGTCCTCTTCTGGGGTGTCTGAAGACAGCTACAGTGAGCGAGTGGGAAGAAAAAGTGTCTGAAGGCAGCTGCAGTGTACATAATGTATTATAAATATAATAAATAAGTAAATATATAATAAGTAATATAATAAATACATCTTTTTAAAAAAACAAAAATAATAAAATGAAATAATAAGTCTTTTTTTAATGGAAAAAATAGAGAATTAACTCTCCCGAGTTAAATATGAATGCCACACCCTTGAACGTTGATCTGGGTTGCCCTGTTCCCCTAAGGAAACTGTGTGCAGGGAGGTGTGCTCACGTGTGCCATTAAGTCCAGAGCAGGACATCAAGTGTCCCCCTCTCTCATCTACCAGCTAATTGCCTTAAGACACTCTGGGGATCCACCTGTCTCTGCTGTAGCCATTCTCAGCTTTTCAAATGGGTGCTGGGGATATCAACTCAGGCTCTCATGCTTGCACACAAAGTACTGTTAACCACCAAGCCGCTGGCCGTCATTATTATCCCTTTGTAGTCATAAAACAAACCCCTAAATGCATGCATTCACCAAATGCATTGGTGGGAACAGCAGGTCGGCAAATTACAACAAAGAATCTCCAGATCTCAGATCCACTCTGATGACTTGCTTAGCGATGGGATTGGCGGAAGCATCTGGACCATGGATGGCCCAAGATAACGGTGGCTCTAGTTCTGCAACATTCCAGCTCTCCCCAACCACAGAGCTCTAATCAGTCTTCAGATTCTTCCACACAGATGCAGCTTCTTCAAGGAATGTGTTCATTCACAAAGATAGCAGGCTGTAGATTCGAAGGTTTTAGGAGAGCATGCGAGTCTATAGATCTGAAGAGGAGCCTCTCTCATCTTCAGCTGAAGACTAAGCATCAGCTTGAAAGGATAGGGAGAAAGCTTTGCAGCCATCGGGGCTGGAAATAGCTGCTCCAACTCCATAATACAAGGCACTGGAAAGAGCTGAAGGTTACAATGCAGAAGAGGCAACCACTCACTTAGAAACCTCTTTGGCAAAGGCACTAATCCCATTTGGAAGGGTTCTGTCCTCAGGATCTAGCCTCTCACAGTGGATCTGCCTGCTAATACCATCAACATATGTATTAGGAGAAGGCAAAGATAAAATAAAGCTGGGTGTGGCAGTACATTCCAGTAATCTCAGTACTTGGGAGGGAGGGGAAGGAAGATAGCCAAGAGTTCAAGACCAGCTTAGACCTTGTAGCAAGTTCCAAACCATCCAGGGCTATATAATGAAAGCTTGTCTCAAAAATAAATAGATAGATAATGAGAGAGGCAAAAATGATGCAAGTCCATGACAGTACGACAACTTGAAGGTCAATACATTTCACAGCCTAGATTAAACTAATACATTCCTTGAATAACATGATAAAGAAAATATTTCAGGGCTTCTAACATTTTCTTTTCTACTCAAGACACATGCCTTTTTGCCTAGGTAAATTTTACACAACCCTACATATAAAGGTATACAAATCAACTATTTACCAATGATAAATCATTACATTTCTATTTTAAACAATCTTGGGGACCAGCAGGATGGCTCAGCTTATGAAGATGTACACTGCCAATTCTGAAGATAGAGTCCCCCAAAACCCACATGGTGGAAGGAAAGAATCAACTCCTGCAAGCTGTCCTCTGACCTCCACATGTGTGTGTGGCACCTGCAAATATTTTTTTTAATTACAAAAATTAAAACAACTATTTGGTGTGGGTGTGTGTGTATGTGTGTATGTGTATCTCTGTGTGTGTATCTCTGTGTGTGTATGTGTGTGTGTATCTTTGTGTGTGTGTGTATCTATGTGTGTGTGTGTGTGTGTGTGTATGTATGTATGTATGTATGTTACCATTTATTACAGGTAAAAGATGAGGGGCTGGAGACCTGGGTCAGTGATTAACAGCACTTACTGCTCTTACACAGGAACTGAGTTTGGTTCCCAGCACCCTCTTCAAGAAATTCACAATCACCTATAACTCCAGCTCTGGAGCAATCTGACATCTTCTCCTGGCCTCTGATGGCATTGCATTCACATGCACAAACACACACACATACATAATTTAAAATAAAGATAAATCTTTATGTTTAGCATGGAAGATGAATATGCTTATTTACTTCTGAATAAAGAACTAAGTCTTGGCTAAATATTTTATTCAAAGGGCATATAGCATCATCAGTGTTTTTAAGAGTTGATTGATATTTTTGGCTTTTAGGGCTGAAAATATACTCGGTTGGTAGAGTGCTTGCCTAGTATACATGAGGTTTGATCCACACCATTGCACAAGCCAGGAATGGTGGTACGTGCTTGTAATCCTAACACTGTGAAAGTAACAACTCTCAGTCATTCTTAGCTACATGATATGTTTGAGGCTACCTGGGCTACACAAAACTCAATCTCCAATTTTTTTTATTTTATTATTGTCAATTCTGAGAACACTAATCTATATAAATATGTACTACAAAATAGCAATGTTTAGGGTCATTTCAAAATGACCCATTTGTTGGAACTTCTGTCCTGATCTCAAGCAAAAATCCATTTAATGTTTCTCTTTGAAACTCAACCAACAGCTCAAAGCAATTTGAAAATCAAGCATTCTAACACAGCACCAGGGTGTACTAATTTGATACTTACATGCCGAGGGAGGATGGGAAAATATTAGAAGTCTTTGTTTCCATACGAAACCACTGTGTTTCCACACCAACAGGAAACTGTACAATAAGAACAGTGCAGTTCATAGCACAGCACACAAGCCTCAAGCCTGAGCCGAGGCGGTTCTGAGCTGCCTCAGGCGGTTCTGAGCTGCCTCAGGCGGTTCTGAGCTGCCTCAGGCGGTTCTGAGCTGCCTCAGGCGGTTCTGAGCTGCCTCAGGCGGTTCTGAGCTGCCTCAGGCGGTTCTGAGCTGCCTCAGGCGGTTCTGAGCTGCTGCTGTGTGGTCTGGCCGTGGACAAGCACCTAGAGCAAGCACTGTTGGAGACTAAAGCTGAATGAATTCCCACCGTGCGAGTCAGGCAACACTGCCAGAAACACCTGGAATTCATCATGTTCATTATTTTTAATTAATTTGAGGATGAGCGCAGGCAAGATGGCTCAGTGGGTAAGGGTGCTTGCCACACAAGCCTCATGACCTTAGTACAACCCCCAGAACCCAAGAAGAGAGAAGAAAATCCTTGACAGCTCTGTCTCTGTCTGTCTGTCTCTCTGTCTCTCTCTGTCTCTCTGTCTCTCTCTCTCTCTGTCTCTCTCTCTCTCTCTCTCTCTCTCTCTCTCTCTCACACACACACACACACACACACCCTCTGAGCCCCAATATTCTTCTCTGCCACCCCCATTCATGATGTCATGGAAACTTCTTTGTGGCTCAGCTTCTAAACACCACAGCCTGCTTTGGGCTGTGGTAAGGCAGCAAAACCCCGGAAGTTGTTATGATAGGGACTGGAACCAACAGACAATGAAGCAGAGTGGCTGGGCTGACCCTGCCCACAGGAAACCCACAGGGTTAGAAATGCCAAGGGGCCAGGATGGGAAGCTGTCCCGCGTACTGCCTGTCTGGGTCTGAGGAGAGGAAGCCTGAAGTGAGGGGCCACAGGTGGGCAGAACTCAGCCAAGTTAGGACAACTCTCAATCCATGCTTTGGAAAACACAGGCGCCTGCTGACTGAAGGACACGTCTTTATTGGTTGATCACAGGGGAAGGCGCCGTTGCTATGGCATTCTGAGAAACCTCCATCTCAAGATCTCTTGTTTCGGGGCCAGTTCCCTCCAAGACGGCTGTACTGGGCATCTTCACGATCTCGAAGAGGCTGAGATGAGAGGCAAGATACCAAGTCACATCTGAACTGTTCTCCAGACATCCTCCTCCCTCCATCGCCCCCACCCCTAAGGACTACCCCCGCACATCTCACAACCCTTACAGTCAGGTCTCTTAGTCCTCACTCCCTCTCCTGTTCTTGCCTCCTCCCTCAGGGCTTACCTGATACAGCTGCTCATTCTTCAGCAGTGCTTGAACCTCAGCAGCTAGAAGCAAGGACAGAGAGTCATTGGGAGCTAGGAAAGGTGAGACATTGAGACCTAGGAACACTGCAGGGGTGGGTAGGTTCAAAAGTCAGTCACATCCTCTCTCACCCTCGGAAGTCTGCGTGAGCATCACAGGCATACCTGTTCTTTCAGCACCCTATAGTGAGTCCCTAAGACATTATCAGAGAAACTTCCAGATGATGTCAGCCCTACCACCATCCCACATCTTTCAGCCAGTTTATGAGTTCACACACACACACACACACACACACACACACACACACACACACGGGGGGGTGGGAGAGGGAGAGAAAGAGAGAGTCCTTCTGCTAACTAACCCCCAGAAGGCCTTCCGGTCTCATGTCCTGCAAAGCAGTAGACTCCCAAAGCCAGGAGCAGAGTTGCGATGAGGTCAATGATGATGACACCAGCCATGGTGCCTGAGTCTAGCTCCACACAGTTCTGGCACACTGGTGGGGAGAGGAAGAAGAGAGTGTTTAAGGTCACGGAACCATCTCTGGTCCTAGAAAGACCCTAGGCTCCTCCCGTTCCAAGACACACTTTAGTGAGACTGTAAAGATCTTGCTACTTCCATCTCCACCCTTATCCCAAGGAACTGCTGAAGAGAGACATGACACACTTCAGCTTTGTGGGGTTTTAACCAAAGAGTAGACTAAGTCCCTCCCCGGACTAGCAGTAACAAGCCAGGCCCTGCTGTTCTGCCTCACTTAGTTAAACTCTCCCCCAGTTCTGAAGCACTCCCCGACACATCTGGTTCACACCACCACGAGTGCCCTTTGTAAACTGGTTCAGCCCAGTCTGCTTTTAGCCAGAATGTTTTCACATGCACAGGGCCAGGGATTTCACCCCAGTGGGTCCAGGAGCACATACTTCGGTAATGGACTTGCACAGTAGACACCTCCTTCGCCAGCTGCTCTGTCCCATTACACAGATACATCCCTCGTGGGTCCAGAATGCCTTTGCCCAAGTTGAGTGTTTTATTCTTTGCAAACCATCCTTCCACTGTTCCATCTAGATGCATGACGCTGGTATTGCAGCTCACAAATACTTTGTCCTCATATTCTGTCACTGGTATCTTGAAGGGGCTCCCTGAGGTGGAAGACACTGTAGTCAGAGGCAGCTCTCTGGAGCGTAGGCAGCTCATTGCTCTGCATACTTACAGACCATTTGTGTAGTAAGGGACATGATGCCTAGTGAAAGGGACAGGAGCAACCAGAGAGAGATTTCAGGAAGTTCTCCAGGGACTCGAGGTTCATGAGAGATGTGGGGATATAGTCCAAACAGAAAACAGACTGTCCACAGTAGCTTTGTCAGCCTAGAGTCACCTAAGAAGAGAGTCTCTAATTGAGAGATCACCTACATTAGATAGGCCTTGCAGACATGTCTATAAGGGATTGTTTTAATTGCCTTAGTTGATGCAGGAGGAGCCCAGACCACTGTGGATGGCATCAATCCCTGGCAGGGGATCTGGGCTGGACAAGAAAGTTAACAGTGTAAGAATGAGACAGGAAGGGAGCCAGAAAGAGCGGTCTTCTGCAGTTGCTGCTTTGTGCTGCTGGTTGAGTTTCTGCCCTGACTTCCCTGAACCATAGGCTGACCTGAAACTATAACCAAATAAATCCTCTCTTCCCTTAAGTTCCTTCTGATCAAAGTGTTTTATTACAACCACAGAATTCAAACTAGGACATAGATCCTGAAGGATCTGGGGGCAAACGCAAAAACTATGAAGCTGTGTTGATCCAAGAACCTTCCAGAAATTAACTTTAGACCACCAGGTAGACTGCTGGGGTCCCCAAGAGACCTGAGAAGGCAGAGGATATTCTTAGCCTGGAGACTGTGCCTCTTATACTAGAGGCTCCTAATTCCTCTTCCTGGCCAATAACTCTCTCACTGTAACTTCTTGTCCTCGTCTCTGTTGTCTCTGTCCCGGTATCTGCCAGAGTAATGAGATGCTCACTATAAAAGAGTTTTCCAGAGCCAAATACCCCTGTGGCAGAGAGGAGTTGTAATGAATTACCAGCCCAGTGATCCAGATTTCCCAGAGTAAATCCTATGTAAGAAGATTCATTGGGAACATAGCCCAATGGTAGAGACATATGAAATGCCCTAGATTTGATCTCCAGCTCTGCATATATATATACATACATACACACACATATATATGCATGTATGTATATGTACATATGTGTGTATATATGTGTGTGTGTGTATATATATATATGTGTGTGTGTGTATATATATGTGTGTGTGTGTGTGTGTGTGTGTGTGTGTGTGTGTGTGTGTGTGTGTATACACAGTGACTTGGATCTGGAATCTCATAACTTGGAAGGCTGAGACAGGAGAAGGCCTGAGATAGCCAAACCAACCTAGGCTACGTAATGAGTTCCAAGACAACCTGGGCTATGGTGTGAGTGAGATTCCCATCTCAAAAAAAAAAAAAGTAGTTTGGTAATTCTGTCAGAGCAGAGGCATCTGGGACACAGATACTGTCACCACAAATAGCCTGAGGAGTTCCTTTAATCTTTGAGGAAACTTAACTCAAGTAAAACCCGATCTCCTCAAACAGAAAACTTTAACTTTATCTTAATATATTTATATTATATTAATACCAGGATATTTTAAAGCCCATTTTAAGCATGAGTGTTAAGAAAGACACTCCAGGATGGCTTCCCAGAGGGAGATGCACCATCTCCTTTACAACAGCCGCATACACCGCTTGGGTGGGTCTTGAAGTTCGTGTCCCCAGAGTTGCTAAGAAACCTAAATGAGTTCACAGAATAGTATGGGCATCAAACAGAATTACAATGGATGGAACAAATGTTTAGAGTTGGGGATGCCAGATGCAGGAGCTCTTCACAGTAAACAAAGAAAGTAGTCGTATTTATGAGGCTCTTAGAGAATGTTCTAGAGAGGAATGAGGCCCTGCCCAAGGTCATACACAGTCCAGCCTTACTTAAGCCTGGCTTAAATAGCAACATAGTAAAATACCCATATCAGAAAAGAGCAGCGTGTAGACAACTTATGCAGCGAACATTAATTGTGCTGAAATTCTCAAACCTTAGCTAGTGAGAGGCTGCAACTAGTTTCTGGGTTGAGCAGTTCCTGTCCCTCCTGCGCCCCTATAATTTTTACTGTCTTTGCCATGCTTGCTTAAGGAGAAAAGGCCACCAATATGTATCAAATCTGCTCCTGAGGCTCCAAGTACATCAAGTCTGGTGGGAGAGGTGGAAGGCTGTGGGCACAGTGAGCCTTCCTAGCCCAGAGGGCACTGCCATGCCTCATGTCTACAGCCAGCCTTCCCTGGAGTCTGTGTGTCTCTGAGCTTCATTACTTAGTCACTGATCTGAACATAAGAGCACCCTCCAGAAAACTCCAAAATGGCTGCCCCTGCCTCTGAAGCAGGAACATATATGAGCATGCTGGAGAAGAGAGGTGTATATAATTCTTCTCCTCTTAAAGTCCCGCCTCCTTTGGAGTTACGTCCAGTAGAAATCTCCGGTGACCAGGACAGCTCTTAGAGTAACCATTTGACCCAGTTTTCCTGGAACCGCTGAGCTCTGAGATGTGAGCTTCTCAGGGTTATTTTGGAGTTTGTTTGGTTTGGGTTTTTGCACTCCTTGAGTCCTACCCCTGTGTTATCTACCCAGCCTGCTTTTCTGTTTTAAAAGCAAACAAACTGAGAAGGAGTTGGCACTTAGGACTTACAGACTTTAATATAACATACCCTCTGCCTGTCCTTCCCATTCAGCTAAAGCTAACTTTTCTCTTAAAGATCACTTCTAAATTCTGAGCCGTGGCTCCGAGTGGTCATATGACCAAGAATCCTACTCCAAGAGGCCATTTGCCTTAGACGATGCAATGGGTATAACTTCTTTACTAGTTTTAGGCCTAGGGACACATGATATGGAACCATTTCCTACAAATGTCTGGTCCAAGGAGTTTGGGGACACCATCACGACCAATGTGAGTCTTGACTAGAGCAGATCAAAGCCGAATGCTTGTTTCCTATGCCCTAGCCTTGCCCTTCTATCCTCCCCAGCCTGGTAAACGAGATGCACTATCCAGTGGACTTCTCCCAGTGACAATGCCCCTCGAGGGTCCATCCTCCACACAGCTGAAGATGCCTCCCTTACCTTGGGGGAGAACAGTAGCCAGTATCAGACTAGCCAGAATCCCGCCGTGTTCCATCTTCCAGAGGGAATCATGCAACAAATAGAGGCAAGCCACAGGACGATCAGCCAGGGTTAGCACTATCCTCCGCCAACAGACTCATGGGTATTCAGAAAAAGGAAGAGTGGGGGAGGAACTAGAAGAAATCTGCCTCTCTACCTTCTGCCTTTGATGGTGTAAGACTGTCAAAGCAACAGTGGGCTAGGTGTGGGGTAAGACACAAACAGGTGCAAACTGCTCTTTCTGGAGCAAAGAGTTTGGGATGATTGACACAAAGCGGAGACTATGAGGAAAGTTTGTTCAGAATTCTAGCAAGTGTAAGGGAATTTAGAATAGCCTTTCCTGGTAACAAAAAACAAATAGCAATAGTCACTGGTAACAAATAAAGAAGATTTTGGGCTTCCTATGAACAATACAACTACATTTACTCACAAACAAGGAAGTGCCACCTCTTTAGATCCACTGAGAGAAGCTATTACACAAGCCACATTAGCAGATCCTCTTGTTTCTGATCAGTCTCAGGACCCTTCACAGGACACTCTGGGACACCACATCAAGCTGCTTCTAGCCAGTGGGAAGATGGACTTGAGAAGCCCTCAGCCAGACATCTGAATCCTAGGTCCAGCACATAGTGTACCCATGCATGGAGTGTCTCAGAGCTTGTCTCCCTCAGCATCACTCTAAGGATTGGGGGAGGAGTGTTTGCATGGTGCCACCCACATCAAGCCATCTCAGTATGAGAGTCTTCTTAACAATACAATCAATCCACTCATTTGTAGAATCGATCCTCCCCAGGAGACAATAGACTTTTCTACCATGTGCTGTGGGGATCTGACTTTCTACACTGCTATAGTCAGAAGGTCATCTGTCTGGGGACAAAATTATCCTTTGTGCCTGGTATCACATAGGAATTCTGTGAATTTCTGTTATGCAATGACTGGCTAAAGGAGACAATAGCCTGAGACCCTGGAACTAGCCCAGGGCCATGCACCAAGAAATAAGCTAGTTGTCCTGTTGGGATGTTCTCTTCTAGGTGGGTACCACTTAGATGTTCTCAAAAGAACAGTGTCAAAAATCTCTTAAGGAAGGTCTACTCTAAGATGCTTTTCCATTCAGAACTCCAGTCTCATACATGTAAAAGCCCTGCCTAAACCCATGAGTTCTGCGATCAAGTGACAAACAAGTCCAGACCTAGCAAGAAGAACAGGCAGGGACATTCATCACCGTCATCAAGAAAAAGGCTCAGCGGAGTCTTCAACCTATTGCGCATAGAGGTTCTAGGGGTAAAGGGGTTTCCAAGTGGGAATCTAGAACCTCACCCCCTGCCACCTGCTATCCTGCAAGCCTTAACAACAACAAAAGAGAAAACAAGAGATAAGTCAGGGTGTCAGCACCCCTGCCGGGGCCCCTGCTGCCCACACTCTACAGGAGAGGGTGGAGACACCTGGTATTGCCTCTACTCAGAGTCCCAGCTCAATGCATGCTGGGTGGAGCCAGGCCAGCTGCTACACAGACTGTCTGGGTGGCTGGGTGTCTGGGTGGCTAAGGGACTCTCAATACTTCTACTGGAGAAGCAAAGAGACTGACATGGAGCAGAGGAGGGGTCTGGTTGGCCTCTTCCTGGTGATCTCTCTTCTTCAAGGTAAGAGTTTACTCGAGTCTCTGACCACATTGGGAAGGCTCATGAGAAGAAGCCATGAGCAGGGAGGCAGGGTTATTGGAATCCTTATCAACCTTGAGCTATCATCTTAGAATTAAAAGAAGGAGAGTCAAAAGTGAAGCCTCCACCAGCTCTGTGCTGGGAAGAACCACAGGTCCAGAGAGCTAAACTGGCTGGAGAGAGGATTTCATTGCCGCCATCTTAGGCTTGAAAGCAGCTAAAAAGAGCTGGTGCAGCTGGAGTAACGGCTCAGGCAAGAGTTTGCTATGCAAGAGTTCAGTCGCCAGAACCTACTGCAAATGAGGGTGTGTGGCAAATTTTTATCGTCTCAGTGGTAGGACGGCAGAGGCTGATGATGGCTTCCTGGGCTTTCTTGTAGGCCTGCCAGCCTCAAGAAATCACCACATTCAAGTCATTTGGACACCATGCTCACACACACACACACACACACACACACACACGCGCGCATACACACACACACAGCCCAGATAAGGAAATTGGGAGAAAAGGGTGTTGTATACAGTGGACCTATGGGACATTTGTCTCCAAAGCTGCTTAGCTGCTCAACAAGCCGGGTGAGATCCAGATATCTGAGACTCCAGGGTAAAAAGATGAACAAAGACCTTCTGTTCTCAAGAGTCCGGAGTCTGGAGAGGTCAGTTTCAATGCTGACACACTGGGTACAGATGCAGCATAGGAAGGCCTGTTTGACATAGTCAACAGGAAGGAGGAGAACTAGGCTGACACCTGGGTACCCTGGGAGAAGCCAAAGTCAAGAAAATTCTTCTGTGCATTAGTTTGTCTGTTTCGAGTTTGAGTATGAAGGTGTGTGTGTATGCCATGGTGCGTATGTGGAGGACAGAGGACAATCTGAAGAAACTGGTTCTCTCCTTGGCCCATCATCAAACTCAGGTCACAAGGCTTGGCAGCAAGCACATTTACCTACAGAGTCATCACAGTGTTCTTCCCTCCCCTCCTTCCTAACAGGCTCTGACTGTGTAGCCCAGGTTGGCCTCCAACTCATGGGCAATCCATTTGCCTGATCCTCCAAGTACTGGTGTTATAGGCATAAGCCACTGCACCCAACTAAAGGCAAATTCTTGAAACTACAAAACTATTTTGTGATGCATTGGGAACAAGGAGCTGAGAAGGACTGAGAGTGTGAATGAGAATGAAACTGATAATGTTTGCTGGGTATACAAGCATCTAAACTCAGTACTCTGGAGATGGAAGCAGAAAGATCAGGAGTTCCAGAGCAACCTGGGCTGTATACCAAATTCTAGCAGCCTAGATTATATGAAACCCTGCCTCAAAACAACAACAACAACAAAAAAAAACAGGATATAAAATGTTGAATATAATCCACTAAGATAAGAATATATTTAAATTTTACATTTGTGGAACATGCTAAGCTGAAGCCCACGGGTGATTAGGACAGTTTCGGTGGCGTGGTGTGAGTGGATGCCAGACATGGGGAAAATAAACATGAAGGGTGAGTGGGAAGCATTGAGGGAGAGGCAGAAGAGATGGGGTAAGAGAGAACTAGAGTATAAGAATTTTAAAAATGGGTGAACATGTTCTTTAGCTAAAGGAGACAGCGATACATAGAACAAAGATCTGATCTGGAGTAGATGCTGGAAAGAGAGCTAGGGGCAGAGTCAAGAGATGAAGGCAACATCACCTTAACATAACAGAAAACAGAGTCAGGGGCTCTCACCATGGACAAGCTTGTAACCAGACAGGAAATGGAAGGATGGGGCCACAACAGCACCTCTACTCTCAAAACAGGGAGGGGAGAGGCAGGAGCCTCAGAAACTACACGGGTGACAGTCAGATGGGAGACTTGAACAAGATGGCAAGAGTGGGGAAGTCTCTGAGAGAAAATGGAGAAAGCTAGACAGCACAGGCTAGAGGGCAATACTGAAAGCCAGTGGGAGGCATCTGAAAACAGCACCAGGTTTGAGCAACAGAAAAGCCGAGCCTGGAGTAAGTTGTGAGCACTTGAACACGACTGCCCTCCGAGCTCAAGCCCCACGCCAGGCAATGGGATATTTGACCACCTGGGCTCTTGGGTCTCGAGAGACCACACTCAGATATCCAAACAGCAACAATGTTGCCACTGCTGCTTCTTTTCCTATTGACTCTAAGGAGAACAAAGTGTCTCCTGTTCTTTTTACACGACAGCCAGGTGATTAGAGATAAGGGCCAGTAAAAGTAATTTGTTTTGGGAACAGAAAGATGGCTCAGCATTTAAGAGCACCAGCTGCTTTTGCAGAAGACCCAGGTTCAAGTCCTAGCACCCACAAGGTGACTCACAATTGTATGTAACTCCATTTGCAGGAGATTGGGATGCTCTCTTCTGGCTTTCAGGTACCGGGCATGCACACAATACATATATACACGTGCAAGCTCTCATACATAAAATAATTTGTTTTGGTCTTGGTTTTTTTCGAGGGTTTCTTTGTGTAGCCCTGGCCATTCTGGAACTAGCTCTTAGACCAGGCTGACCTCAAACTCACAGAGATCATCCCAGGTGCTGGGATTAAAGACATACATTCCCACCGCCAGGCTCATGTAAAATAAATCTTTAAAATAATAATAATGATTTAACTGTTAGCTGTGACCATTTACCCATTCACTTCTGTAACCATTCTTCTGGCAAATTAAGCTCTTCCCAGGTTCTAGGCACTGGACTGCTGTCATCGGTGAACAGCATCAACCTGCAGACATTCTAAACTAATACTTCCAACTACTTCTATCAGACTGGGACTAATGACTAGCTCCCCCATCACTAACAGCTAGCCACACCACTTCCCCATCCTCTTCCAAATCTGTGTCTTTTTTTTTTTTGAAGATTTTGTAGCTTTATTTATTTTTTTTTAATTTTTAATATTTTTATTACGTATTTTCCTCAATTACATTTCCAATGCTATCCCAAAAGTCCCCCATAACCCCCCCACACTTCCCTACCCACCCATTCCCATTCTTTTGGCCCTGGCATTCCCCTGTATTGGGGCATATAAAGTTTGCAAGTCCAATGGGCCTCTCTTTCCAGTGATGGCCTACTAGGCCATCTTTCGATACATATGCAGCTAGAGACAAGAGCTCCGGGGTACTGGTTAGTTCATCATGTTGTTCCCCCTATAGGGTTACATATCCCTTTAACTCCAAATCTGTGTCTTTAATTAGATATTTTTTTTTTCAAGACAGGGTTTCTCTGTATAGCCCTGGCTGTCCTGGAACTCTCTTTGTAGATGAGGCTGGCCTTAAATGCAGAAATCTGCCTGCCTCTGCCTCCCAAGTGATGGGATTAAAAGTGTGCGCCACCACTTCCTGGCGTTAATTAGATCTTTTTTTCCCCTACCCAAACTGCCTTTCCCTATCTGGCAAGTTTTTATTTGTTCTTCAAAGATAGCCAAATGTCATTTTCTCTACTAAGCTATTTTCGTGGGCAGAGTCAATTATTTCTCTTCTCCTCTCCTCCCTCCTCCCCGCTCCTTCTCTCTCTCTCTCTCTCTCTCTCTATATATATATATATATATATATATATATATATATATATATATCTGTCCTCCCTCCCTCTTATTTCTTGTATCCTGGCTATCCTGAAACTCAATATGTAGACCAAGCTGACCATGAACTTTCAGAGGTCTGCATACCTTTCTTCCCAAGTGTTGGGGCCAAAGGTGTGTGCCACCATGACCAGCCTCTCTTTCATATTTATGAGTTTTATTAAATTTGTAAGACAGCCATCTCAAGACCTCCTCCATAGACAGTTTACCTCCTGATGATCTAGCCTTAGTTATATCTTACGACCTGTAGTAAGGCCCATACAACTATCACCATAGCAAAAAGGCACATCACTACATTCCATATGAGGAGGGGTAGCCATATTGGAATTGCTTCTGTAATGTTCCCACACTCAGATGGCCCAACATCAGTTGCATACCTTGCTACCCAAAGCAACAGCCATGAAACTGTTCCTCCCAAGCCCTAGGAGTCTATTATGCCCATGTTTAAGCACCAATGTGTTATGCTAACTTTTCCTGGAGAAGTGAGAGCATCTATTCACTTCAAGTAGGCCACTGATACAGATCGAAATAATAATTCCACCGAAGTCCAGCCTAGTGAATCAATGAATTTAGTTGTCTTATTTACAGAAAAGGGGTGAGGGGTTAGTTGCAGGAATGTGGGTAGTCTCAAACAGCTGTATCACTGCCAAGTCTCACCCTATTACAGATGACAAATTTATAAAGGCTGCATTGTGGAGTCTTCTATTATCTTTCATATGCATTTGTGTGAGCACCAGGGTTAATAGCAGCTTCAAAAATCCAAATCCTCCAGGTGGTTCTCAACCTGTGGGTTGTAAGCCCTTTGGAGGTCAAACAACCCTTTCAAAGGGGTCACTTATCAAATATCCTGAATTTTATGGTTCAGGGTCACCACAACATAAAGAGCTGTATTAAAGGATCACAGCATTAGGAAGATTGAGAACCACTGATCTCGATAACTTGACTAGCCCCATTCCAAACCATCTCCTTAGCATAAAGTCCGGGTAGCCAAGAGTCTACTATGAACAGCAAAGCTACATTCATCCCAAAGGGCTAGAGACTCCTACCCAAAGGGCTAGGGAGATGCTAAGTGTTTAAGGCACATACTGCTCTCGCAGAGGACCAGAGTTTAGTTCCTTTGCAAAGGAGGTGGTGTAGACCAGCATCTACACCAGGAAACTCCAGCTCCAGGGGCTCTTATGCCTCTGGCATCACAAGCAGCTGAACTCTCATGCACACGTGGACTTGTTCTGATGTCTATGCACAGATACACACAACTAAAAACAAGATAAATCTTAAGAAAGAGAGGAAGGAAGGAACAAAGGAAGGGAGGGAGGAAGAGAGGGAGGGAAGGAAAGAGGGAGAGAGGGAAGGAGGAAGAAAGAAAGGAAGGAAGGAGGAAAGGAAGGAAGAAAGGTAGGAAGAAAGGAAGGAAGGAAGGAAGGAAGGAAGGAAGGAAGGAAGGATGGATGGAAAGAAGGAAGGAAGGAAGGCCCACCCAGAAAGGTAGGACAAAGATCATAGTCATGTTTACTTCAGTTTGGTAGTTTGGACTCCATCCAGGAGAGAAACACAGACACAGCCATTGCCTTGACCATCATCTCTCTCCATCTTGACCTCACGTGATCATGAAAATACCTTGGCCCATCAGAACCAGTCCATGCCCGGCTGATCCTTTCTCTTTCTCTGTTTTCCAGGCACTGTAGCCCAGACAAATAAAGGTAAGAGAGATGGTTTCTTTCTATTCTCAAATTCTGAGTAATGCCACAGAAGTATGGCATCCCACAACGGTGGTCTCAGGGACAGAGGAGCTGGCCCTTAGGTGTCAGGAGCACTTCCTACTCTTCTAGAGGACCTAAGTTCAGTTTCTAGCACCCACATAGGATGGCTCACAACTGTCTGTTACTCCAACTCTAGAATATCCAGCACCTTCTTCTGTCCTCTGTGAGCACCTGTACATATGTTACACACACACACACATTCATTTTTGTAAAAAAAAAAAAAAAAAAAAAAAGCAATAGTCTCATGATTTAGAAAGGGAACAATTTTGAAAAGATGAGGTAGTAAGAGGTGAAGAGCTGACATTTCCATTATCAACCAAATCAATGTCCTACTAGGACCCATTCAGGGCAGCTTTCCTAGACCTAAGCAATGCATTATCTGGTTCTTGCAGTAGAAACAGGACCCTAGGAATGAGGCATGTCTCAAAATATGACTGAACCTGCAGCATTAACATCATCCAGGAACACATTCATAACAGATCTCACTCCCCAGGATTACTAAATAAGACCTGAAATTCTAACATGATTTGTGATTTGCGTGCACAATAAAAGCTGGAGAAGCCAACAGTGATGGCGCATAATCCCATCACTTTAATCCCAGCAGTGGGAGGCAGTGGCAGGAGGATCTCTGTGAGTTCAAGGCCAGCCTGGTCTACAAAGTGAGTTCCAGGACAGCAGAGCTATACAGAGAAACCCTGTCTTTAAAAGGGGGGAAGGGGGGAACAGTGTCCTGACGATTACAAAGACCCGTAACGGAGCCATGACTTTTCCCTTTTCAGCAAAGAATTTGGTACAAGTGGATGGCAGCCGAGAAGACGGTTCTGTACTTCTGACTTGTGGCTTGACTGGCAAGACTATCAAGTGGCTTAAAGACGGGAGCATAATAAGTCCTCTAAATGCAACTAAAAACACATGGAATCTGGGCAACAATGCCAAAGACCCTCGAGGCACGTATCAGTGTCAAGGAGCAAAAGAGACGTCAAACGCCCTGCAAGTGTATTACAGAAGTATGTAACCTCTTCACTGTGTCTGTCGGGAATCCAGCCGTACTTACTGTTCTGGTGGGCTTACCATCCAGGATGAGGTGGGAATTGGTGCTAAGCAGTTTGTGGGAAGAGTAGCTAGACCTCTTCATCTGGGGCTACTGTGGTTTAACTCAACATGTCTACAGCTTCTTGAGGAATCACGTCCCTGTACAACCTGCTTAACCTTTGGGTGCACCTCATGGATAAGAGCAGTTCAGTAGATAAATCAGTTAGGAGGAGGGGATCCGGGGTTGATGGGAAGCATAGAGGAGAGCAGGGTTATAGAAAGTGAAGACCAGGTCTCCCTTCTTCACCTAGTTCCTGAATGTAGGACTGTTTAGACTTCCTGGGACTTCCCAAAGATGAGAATGGGAGGGAGGGGCCTGCTGCCCAGAAGAGAAGCATTAGTGCTGGGGGACGGGGGACGGGGGTGGGGGGAGAAAAACATGCAAGAATACCTTCCATCCTGAAAGAGGTTTGTCCCTGCCTGTGCCTCGTTCCCCACAGTGTGTGAGAACTGCATTGAGCTAAACATAGGCACCATATCCGGCTTTATCTTCGCTGAGATCATCAGCATCTTCTTCCTTGCTCTTGGTGTATATCTCATTGCTGGACAGGATGGAGTTCGCCAGTCAAGAGGTAAAAGAATCGAGATGTGGTGGTACTTGCAAGGCAATAGAGCAATACCCTGTCTTAAAATGAAATTTGTAAAGGGCTAGGGCCTGGAGATATAATTCAGTTAGTAAAGTCCTTTCCCAGTTTGCAAAATGCCTAAGGTTCAGCGCCTCAAAACCACATAAACTAGATGTGGCAGCATATGCCCACAGTCTCAAACCTCACAACAAGAGAGCTGGAGAATCAGAAATTCAAGGTTATCTTCAGCTACATACAGAGTTTGAGGCCAGCCTGTCTGAAGAAGCAGAGGCAGGAGCTGGAGCTGCGACTTTGCTAGAAGAACACCTGCTTAGCTTGCCCGAGCTCTGGATTCAGACCTTAGCATTGAATAAATCTGGGCATGGTGTCACAACCCTGGAATCCCAGGATTTGAGAGGTAGAGACTGGAAGATTCAAAGCTCAAGGTCATACAAGAGTTCAAGCAGTGAGTTCAAAGTCAGTCTAGGCTACATGAGAACCTGTCTCAATAAACAAACAAACAGAGAAACAAATATGCTAAGGATATAGCTCAGTGTTACATGGCATATGTGTGAAGCCCTGAGATCACGTCTATGTACTGGAAAATACATGAAGTAAAAGAATGTCCTTTGCTAAGAGATAGGACCAACTAAAACCTTTGCCTTCCTTCTTATCAAAATAGAGCCAGTGGGGAGACTGAGTTGGTGTATATTGCTAATGTGAATAATCTCTGTGTGTCTGTGGGACAGGAAGGAAAGACATTTCTTATTGTCCCAGCATATTTGCCTGGCCTAAGATATGGCCTCTTTTTCTTTTTCTTTTCCTTTCCTTTCCTTTTCCCTTTTTCTTTTCCTTTTCTGTTGCCGCTGTTATTTTATTGAGACAGGATCTCATAAGATAGGCCTGGCTGGAACACATTGTATAGCTCAGGCTGATCTGTGGTGTTCCTTCCAAGGACTGAGATTACAGGCATGAGTTACCATGGTCTTCCTCTCTGTCTATCTGTATCTGTATGTATATATGTATATGTGTGTGTATATATATACACACACACACATGTTTTAATGCTATGTTGAAGACAGGCATCATGGAACACACCTTTTATCCCAGCACTCCAGAGGTAGGGGCAGGGAAATCTCTGAGAGTTTAAGGCCAGTGTTGTCTAAATATCAAGTTCCAGCCCATATCAGTGTTACATAGTGAAACCCTGTCTCAAAAAACCAAACTTCACAAAAAAAAAAAAAAAAAAAAAAGAATACCAGCCAGGCATGGTGACACACTCCTTTAATCCCAGCACTCAGAAGGCAGGGGCAGGCGAATTTCTGAGTTGGAGGCCAGCCTGATCTACAAATTGAGTTCCAGGACAGCCAGGGCTATACAGAGAAACCCTGTCTCGAAAAACCAAACAAACAAACAAAAAAACTTCTTTATTGAAGGCAGTCCACAATCCTAACACTCAGGCTCACATCTGCAATCCTAGCACCTGGGAAACTGAGACAGGAGGATTACTTTAATTTTGAGGCTAACCTGGTCTACAGAGAGAGCTCCAGGTCAACCAGAGCTACATTGTGGGGTCCTGTCCCCCAAAGAATAAAGAAGAAAGTAAAACATTCTTTAAAAAGAGAGGGAGAGTTTCATGTAGCTGAAGATGATCTCAAGCTTCCAGTTCATGTGCTATAACACCTGGTATATATGCAGTGTTGGGCATCAAACTCATGACCTCACACACGATAAACACTCAACCAACTGATTTATACCCCCAGTCCCTTAGGAAGAAGCCTTTTTATTGAAGTAAAACCTACATATAGAAAAGTGAACCAGAAGAACACAGCTAAAAAAATTAACAAAGCAAACATATTCATGGATCTGACACTCAGTTTAAGATCCAGAATACTCCCAACACCATAGATGGCCCACGGATGGTCACTTCCAGCCACCACCTGTCCCCAAGAAGAAGCACTGTCCTGACTTCTGACCACAGAGATGTTTTGCTTGGTTCTTGTTTTGCAGAAGTGGACTTTTGCAATACATATTCTTGTGTGTAGTTTCTTTTGACTTTTGGAAGTGGTCCGTATTCTTGTGCTCAGAGGATCCTTATACTACTTAGAATTCTATTTTGTGAATAATTCAATTTATTATCATTCTGTCTTTGAATATATATTTTGTCTGCTTTTTTTTTGTGCAGCTTCAGACAAGCAGACTCTGTTGCAAAATGAACAGCTGTACCAGGTAAAGACTCGGGGTGAGAAAAAGAGTGCTGTAGTCAGGTGATTTGAGGTGGACCTTTGGGATTGGAGGCAAGTTATTTGGAGAGCTGCTGTAGTGAGAAAGAACTACTTAAGGCATGCCGAACAATGCAATGGCTGCTGTGTGGGATTGCCTGGGAGAGAGGAAGACTAAGAGACAGGAATGAGGATCTCCAGGGGGGAAAAGCTGAGGACACACTGACTGAGAGAGCCACTCGAAGAAACGCCATGTGGTCTCCCTCTCCTCGTTCTTTTTTTGGCTCCTGGGGCTGTGAAGCAGCCATTCTAAGGTTTTCTTCATAAAAATATTCAGTGACTATATTCATTATATATAATAATATATAGAATAATAATATTATAGAATGATATTCAATATATAATAATAATACACAATGACATTAATTAATGACAGAACAATAAGTTGATGCTGCTACTGTCCTCTTTAGCCCCTCAAGGACCGGGAATATGACCAGTACAGCCATCTCCAAGGAAATCAACTGAGGAAGAAGTGAACTCAGCAGGACTCAGGGTACGTGCAATCCTCACCGCTGACCCTGGGCAGTGCCCCTGCAGGCTCTGCACCGCTGATCCCCTGCAGGCTCCACATGCTTCCTAGCTGCTGCCAAACCTCTTCTTCCAATAGGGATGAGAAGGGCCAGGGAGTTGACTGTGGTGTCTCTTTTTTAAAGACACTGGTACCAGGACTGACTGCCTTGACCTAAGAATGCACGGGTGCTGTGTGCATCTGTGAGTCATCTGAGAGCCGGGCCTCAAGCCCACAAATGCTGAACATTGTTCTTGACTTCATTAAGTTCTCTCAAACATTCATAGATTTTCTTTGTGATGAAGGACTGCCCTGCCCATTATAGCAACGTCCTTGGCCATTATCTACCTGATGGCACTGGTACTCACTCCCCATCCCCCCAGTGTGATAAACAAATGTGTTAGACACTACCTAGTGTCTAAGACAAAATGGCCATTAAGAACCAAAGACTGAAATGTAGGTGTGGTGGAACACACCTTTAATTACAGTCCTCTGAAAGCAGAGTTCTGTGAGTTCCTGGCTAGCTTCAGTAAAAAGTTCCAGACTCTCCCCACACCCACCCACATCCACCCACATCCACCCACACCCACCCACACCCACCCACACCCACCCACACCCACCCACACCCACCCACAACCACCCACAACCACCCACACCCACCCACACCCACCCACACCCACCCACACCCAAAAAAAGGGACAGAAGGAGAGGGAAAGAGAAAACTAAAACTAAAAACCTTTATTAACTTTTTAAGCAACCGATCAGAATTTCTTATTCTGTCAGTTCATCCCAAGTTTCAGTCAGGAAGACAGAATTGAAAACGTTAATGGGCTTTTTGGCCATTTGCAAATTTTCTTTCTCATTCTAGGTGTCCCCCCTTCTATCCAGCACCCAGAATCAAAGCAATGCATTTTGGAGAGAGCCCAGTAGAGAGATTTTTCAACCCTACAGGTTGACTGCAAGCAGAGAGGAAGAGCTGTCAAAGAAATTTTGGTCTTTTTTTTTTTTTTCCAAAATAAAATAAAAGCTTGGGGGAGCCAGTGGTGTGACTCAGAAGTCGAGCACTTGTCAACCTTGCTTGGGGCTCTAGGTGAGCTTCTCAGCACCCCCCTCCCTGCCCCCCAAAAACTGTGAAGGAAAACAAGCACAGCGTGGTGTTTGCAGAGTGCCCCCTACTGGGAAAATTGTAAATGACAAAATTAAAAGATCAAGTATAACCTACCTCTCTGTCCAAAGAGACATGTCTTTCTTTAATGTTTGCTGGGTTCTTACACAGGTCATAATTCAGTGGGCCAGTACGGCAGTGAGGTGGCACATCAGGAAAAAGTATCTGCCACACAAATGTGACAACCTGAGCCCAATCCCCTGAGAAGCAGAAAAAGAGAACCCACTCCACCACATTGTTCTCTTACCTCCACATACACTTGAAGAATATGCACACCCCATACATACGCATCACACACACACTATAATAATAACAATAAGTAAAAGCATAACAATGGTAATAATAACAACAACAAACAACTACTACTACTCAGTGAGTCACATATGCAGTGAAAGGTCTCCTTCCACCTGAGTGTCCAGCCACAGAGTAGCCTTCCCCACAGGCAAGTGAGTTTCCTACATATGCTCTTAGGTGTATCCTAAGCACATAAGAAAAGTTCTCAAGTACACTTTATTCTCCCTTCCCCTATGTCTCACACTATGATATAACACTATATATCTTGAACTTTCTCCTAATCCAACCTGAAGATTATGAAGGATAAAGTAGACAAGACCAATTACTGGCTAAGGATTGATTGATTGATGATTGGTTGATTGATTGATTGATTGATTGATTGATTGATTGTAGCGTTTTACTTAAAGCACAGTTTGTGCTGCCTGTTTGCCAGGCATGACTTCACTTGCTACCTGGAACAAAATGATGTGGAGACGTAGCTGAAACAACAAATCGTGTGTGGAGAACTCCCTTTGGAGGGCTGGAGCGAAAGCTCAGTGCTTAAGAGTGCTGGCTGCTCTTCCAAGAGACCTGGGTTCAATCCCCAGCACCTGCAAAAGTAACTTTTATTCATGTGATGTGATTGTTGTCTCTAAGCCTTACTGCCTCTGTCTGCTATCCTAGGCCTAGTCCTGGAAGCTTCCAGCCTCTGTACAACATTATCTAGGCCTAGAATGTTTTCAGCCTCTGAGACTTACCCCTGAAAAAGCTCACCCTTTCTTCTTTCTGAACTCTGGTGGGCTGGTTTAACTCAGCTGTTCTGGCTCAAACCCCTCTCCTAACTGACTGATTCAATCTTCTCCCTCCCTCTTTCCCTCTCTCTCCTCTCTTCCCCCTCTCCTCTTCCCCCTTTTCCCACTTCCCTCTCTCCCCCTTTCCCTCCCCTACTTTCTGTCCTCCCATCCCTCCTCTCCCACCTCTACCACTGTCCCTCTCTACCATCATCCCTCCTCTATCCAGTCTTCCCCCTCTCTCCTCTCTTCTCTCTCTTCGGTTGTTCTTCTTGGCCTCAAACTATCTTTGGCAATATGTTCTAATCTTCTAGTTCCTTCTTATTCTCTGTCTCCTTCTGCCTTCACCTGTGTCTAGCTTGTTCTCTCTTCAACCTGTCTCTGTAAAACTCTCCCAGTAAAACTGGCTCTTTCTCTTCTCTCTGCACTGCCCCTTAAGTAGTTCTCCTTTCCTCTCTCTATGCCTGAGAGTTGGACATATCCTATTCTGTTAAATCTTTCTCTGATTCATCACTTTGTCTTCTACTTAATTAGACATCGCTTTCAAACATGGCTGCTTTCTTCTACAAACTAACTTAATTTTCATTGTTTGGGATTAAAGGTGTGTACAAAGGGCATGTCTGTATTGCAGCCAGAGGCATTAAAGGTGTATGCTAAGGGCTGAGCCACACCACAACTAGAAACAGAGTTTTTTCAGTAAATAACACAATCTCAGGGTTCACAGTGTGATCAAGTATCTTGTATAAACACCCATAGGACAGCTCCCAACTGTCTGTAACTCTAGTCCTATGGGATCTGACACCCTCACACAGATATAATTGTAGATTAAACACCAGTGCACATAAAATAAGAATAAATAAACATTTTTAAAATATTTAAGAAAAAACCCTTCTTTTGTATGCAACCACACTATAAATTACTTAACCAGTCGTGTGTTGCTGATCCTTTACCTTGCCTCTTATCTTTCTCTCTTAAAACAAGGCTGAAAAGATTGATATTGTTAAGACCTAGGTAAAATATTAAGTCCTAGATGGAATGTTAAGGCCTAGGTAAAAATCTTTTTTTTTTTAATTGCAAAGCTTCTGCAAGGCAAAAGACACCGTCAATAAGACAAAAAGGCCACCAACAGATTGGGAAAGGATCTTTACCTATCCTAAATCAGATAGGGGACTAATATCCAATATATATAAAGAACTCAAGAAGGTGGACTCAAGAAAATCAAATAACCCCATTAAAAAATGGAGCTCAGAGCTAAACAAAGAATTCTCACCTGAGGAATACCGAATGGCTGAGAAGCACCTGAAAAAAATGTTCAGCATCCTTAATCATCAGAGAAATGCAAATCAAAACAACCCTGAGATTTCATCTCACACCAGTCAGAATGGCTAAGATCAAAATTTCAGGTGACAGCAGATGCTGGCGAGGATGTGGAGAAAGAGGAACACTCCTCCATTGTTGGTGGGATTGCAAGCTTGTACAACCACTCTGGAAATCAGTCTGGCAGTTCCTCAGAAAATTGGACATAGTACTACCGGAGGATCCCGCAATACCTCTCCTGGGCATATATCCAGAGGATGTCCCAACCGGTAAGAAGGACACATGCTCCACTATGTTCATAGCAGCCTTATTTATAATAGCCAGAAGCTGGAAAGAACCCAGATGCCCCTCAACAGAGGAATGGATACAAAAAAATGTGGTACATTTACACAATGGAGTACTACTCAGCTATTAAAAGGAATGACTTTATGAAATTCCTAGGCAAATGGTTGGACCGCATCATCCTGAGTGAGGTAACACAATCACAAAAGAACTCAAATGATATGTACTCACTGATAAGTGGATATTAGCCCAGAAACTTAGTATACCCGAGATATAAGATACAATTTGCAAAACACATGAAACTGAAGAAGAACGAAGACCAAAGTGTGAACACTTTGCTCATTCTTAGAATTGGAAACAATCACCCACGGAAGGAATTACAGAGACAAACTTTGGAGTTGAGACAAAAGGATGGACCATCTAGAGACTGCCATATCCAGGGATCCATCCCATAATTAGCCTCCAAACGATGACACCATTGAATACACTAGCAAGCGTTTGCTGAAAGGACCCTGATATAGCTGTCTCTTGTGAGACTAGGCTGGGGCCTAGCAAACACTGAAGTGGATGCTCACAGTCAGCTATTGGATGGATCACAGGGCCCCCAGTGGAGGAGCTAGAGAAAGTATCCAAGGAGCTAAAGAGATCTGCAACCCTGTAGGTGCAACAACATTATGAACTAACCAGTATCCTGGAGCTCTTGACTCTAGCTGCATATGTATCAAAAGATGGCCTAGTCGGCCATCACTGGAAAGAGAGGCCCATTGGACATGCAAACTTTATATGCCCCAGTACAGGGGAATGCCAGGGCCAAAAAGTGGGAATTGGTGGGTAGGGGAGTCAGGGGGAGGGTATGGGGGACTTTTGGGATAGCATTGGAAATGTAATTGAGGAAAATACGTAATAAAAAAATATTTTAAAAAAAGATTTATTTATTGATTATATGTAAGTACACCGTAGCTGTCTTCAGACACTCCAGAAGAGGGAGTCAGATCTCATTACAGATGGTTGTGAGCCACCATGTGGTTGCTGGGATTTGAACTCCAGACCTTCAGAAGAGCAGTCAGGTGCTCTTACCCACTGAGCCATCTCATCAGCCAGGTAAAAAAATCTTAAAGCCTAGCTAATTGTTACCTGGCTAGCATGCCATTTTGTGCTGTTGCTAATATTATAAGGAAACTTTCTCATATGCTGTCTTGGCTGTTGCGAGGAAACTTTCTAATGGCCAAGTTGGTTACATACTCTGTTGTGATTTTGTGCCCTTGGGAACAAACCACAATGGCAGTCAGTAGAACTGCTTTGTATGGTTAGCCACAAGAAGCTTAGACCCAAACCAACCACCCAGCAGAACTGCTTGCACCTTTATAGTATTTGTCTTTATAAGCTGCCCCTGGGATGGACCCAACATAAAAGAGAAACCTGCAATTATTTGGAATAAGGCTTCCATTTTGACTAGGGGTGGAGTAAAGTTTAAGTTCTCAAGACCTCCCTGGGAACTGACGTCCTACTTGGCAGAACAGACACATATGTGGGTAACTGACATCCTGGTTAACAAGTTAAGACATGAATGTTCGACAAGTCCCATTCTAGTTGACAAGTTAGGACATGAATGTTAGACAAGTCCCCTCCCACAATTGAATATCCCAACCAATGGGATATTCAACAACAACGTGCCTAAGGAAATCCCATACCCCTAAGTCTTGATTGGCTGCCTGTGAATCTCAGACTTAAGAAGCCCTAGAGGATCTTGAGTCAATGCAACAGTCAGCTCTTGGTCTGATTTGTGTCCCCGATGCATCAGTCTTAGGATGTGGTGTTCAATAAATCATCTCTATTTGACTGAGATCAGTGTTTGAGTGGTTTGTTCAGCGATTCCCAGACCCCACAGATATTGTATGTCTTTAAAATTTGCATTGAGCTGGACAAATGACTCAGCAGTTAAGAGCACCCCCATGTTGGCTTACAATAGTGTATAAGTCCAGTTCCAGGGATCTAACTCCTCTTCTGGCCTCATAAAGCACCAGGCATACATGTGATACACATACATGCTGGCAAACACCAAAACCATAAAATAAAACGTCAAGAATAAAGCCTGTATGATATATAATTAGCCTATAATATTTGCCAATTTTGAAGTGATTTCACCTGTTCTCAGTAGTTTTTAGTAATTTGCCCCATCAAAATTCAGGTTGAAAACATCACCACCACTGTTTTAATAGCCCTTATGCTGACTCTCAACCCCAAGCAGCCACAAATCTCTGTCTCTTCAAGTTTTCTTTTTCTTTATTCTATATGAAACTATATAATTTGAAGCAGCTGTATCTTTTAGCAAGTTTCCAGGGCTCAGCTATGTTGTGAGATTATCTTTATAAATCTTTTTTTTTTTTTTTTTTTTTTTTGGTTTTTTCGAGACAGGGTTTCTCTGTATAGCCCTGGCTGTCCTGGAACTCACTTTGTAGACCAGGCTGGCCTCGAACTCAGAAATCCGCCTGCCTCTGCCTGCCTCCCGAGTGCTGGGATTAAAGGCGTGCGCCACCACGCCCGGCTTATCTTTATAAATCTTTAGCTTGTTTTCCACCTTTAAAGCAGGGTCCTGCTATCTATCTAGCCTTGAACTCCTAGTATATGTGTATTTTGTTTCTTCCAGCTGAAAAGCCATTTCACTGCTTGTCCATTCCCCAGTCAAAGGACACATGATGGTTTCACTTCTCGGCTATTATAAGCACTGCTGCAATGAGGATTCTTTTGAAATGTTCTATTTTGTTTTTATTTTGGTTTTTTCAAGACTCAGTTTCTCTGTGTAGCCCTAGCTGTCCTGGAACTCTCTCTGTATATGAGGCTGGCCCCAAACTCACAGAGATCCATCTGCCCTGTCTCCAAGTGCTGGAATTAAAGGCTTACACCACCACAGCCCAGCTTGCAAGGCTCTTTATGCAACTATAATTTCATTTCTCTGGAATGAAGACCATATAGCAAATTCACTTTTAGCTCTTAAAGAAACAGCTAAATTCTTTTCTAAACTAACAGCATCATTTTACATCCCTACTGACATGACAGCTTTTTGTTTTTATGAATCTTGAATTTTCAACAATATTTGTCACTAGTTCAATATAGTCACGTTAACATTTATTTTGTATTATTTTTATTTTGTGTATATGAGTGTTAGGGCTGTAGGTCTATCTTTGCACAATGGGCATGCAGAGCCAATGGAGGCCAGAAGAGGGCATTGTATCCCTGAGAGTAGAGTTAGTGATTCGAGCAGCTAGGTGCATGCTGGAATCTGAACCCTGCCTCCTTTGGAAAGTAAGGCGGTGCTCTTAACCGCTGAGTCATTCATCTCTTCAGCTCAGAGCAATGGCTTTTTACACAACATATAATATTAATCTTTGCCCCAACCTCACTTTCTTAATGGTGACTTTTGAAATGCAAAAGTCTTTTTGATAAATTCCATTTTATAGGTTTTGTTGCATTTGGGAGGTCATGTCTGAGACAAGATTGTCTCCTGTCTCATTATTTGTAGGTCATTGTTAGGGATTTGGTCTAGCTTTAACAATAAATGTCACTTTGAATATATGTAAAGTATTAGTAACAAATAAGAATAAAAGGTATCATTGGAAAATATCTGAACATGTAATTTTATTAAACTAAATCTCACTTCATAGCAGTTATATAGATATACACTAACAAGTACAGCAAAGAAGTGCCTGTTACTCCCATGCATGTATGCTACCAATCTCTTGCTGAGGTTTTGAGCTGTGCCAATATAATTTTTTTAAAGGGGGGTATCTCAGAATAGGGTAGCGTTTTGGTTGGTTGGATGGTTGGTTTGAAGTAACCCTAGGTTAGTCCAAACTCACTGAATAGCAGAGGATGACTTCGGATGCTCAATTCTCCTGTCTCTATGTCCCAAATGCTAGAATTACAGCATGCCCCACGGTGTCCCACTCACTACAGTTTTAATTTTCGTTTTCCTTACTAAAACTAAGAACCAAGGCTGGAGAAATGGCTCAGACGACCAGATTCAATTCCCAGCACCCACATGGCAGCTCACAACTGTCTGTAACTCCATATCCAGGGAATCTGACATCTTCACAGACATACATACAGGCAAAACACCAATCAATGCTCATATTTTTCAAAATTAAAAACTAAAAATTAACCAGACTTGTAGGCTGTATACTGTTAGCATTGTATAAATAAATCTAAGACCAACCCAAAATAGCGCGCTGCCTGGCACCTAATACCTGCTCAAAACGTCTTATACATTGTCCTTGTTGGTATTGTTACTGCTTCTAAGCCACAACGAGTGAAACGGCTCCAAAAAGCCATAGGACAGGAGGGAGAGTAAAAAGCAAAAGGTCACAGTCTGTGCAGAGCCCGACACCACAATATTGTATCTGCCCTCAAGAGATGGATTTCCAAGGTCTAGCTTCATATTCCACAAAACTTCAAAACACGCAGTCATCGCTAACCCTGCCCCGCCCCGCCCTGCTGCCTAGCCCAATCCCAAAGCCACTTCCGGCCCGCCCCCCAACCAACGCTAGCTGCCAGCAAGCGTGCGCATGCGCCTCCTCGGTGTTTTCGCTGTCATTAGTGAAGCCCGACAACGCCCTACTTCCGGCGCGGAGTAAAGACACAACAGGCTCGGCGCTCAGCAATGATGTCAGCTCCGGTTGCCTTGCTGAGTCGGAAGTGAGAACCTTTTGGTCGTTGTAGCTGTGAGGTGTCGTCGTCCCTGCCCTTTCAGGCTCCGGTAAGAGGCAAGGTATAAAAGGAGGAGAGTGTTGAGGCTGCGACCCGGGTTTTCTCCTAAGCAATTGCCAGTCAAGGCCCCTGCATGCCTGCTGTTCTCCACTGCTTGCCTGACCTGGGTCCGTCTTGAACTTCGACCCTGTCTAATCTGGAAACACGGTGCTCCGGCGTCCGGTGGCTCTGCTCATTCCCTTCTTCTTTGCCAAGTCCCTGCTAGGAAAGGCCCGAGTGTGGGCTGTGGCTGTCTTTTGACTTATTTTATCTAGGACCTGCGCAGGGTGGGTGGGTCTCCCTGCTGCCTATGAATCTCTTACTGAACCCCAAAGGATAAAATACGAAGAGTGAACGACAGTGCCAGATGCCAAGGAGACAAAATGAAGCTCGACTCATAGCAATCAAACCAGTAGGGCGCGTGTAGCAAGAGGTTGACTTTTAAAGCAAGTGACGGCTTCCCAGCTGTAGCTCTTTGGATTCTGCTCGAGTTTTTCTTGGGTCGAGAAAACATTTCTCAGATTGAGTGACCATAGAGTCAGACGTTTTGTCTTTAGTATTTGTTCCTTTTAGGATTCATTTTTGTCTCCTAGAGCAAGAATGGGTTAAGTCTCAATGTCATTGACTTTTTTGGTCCCAGAGAGAAGACTATGTGACATAAAATGAGACCCAAGATGAAATGCCAGGGTTTGTTAGAGACGGTTTTGTTTGTTTTGTTGTGTTCTTTTTTTGTTTTTGGACGTGTATGTGCCTCACTTGATGAGATCCTAGCTTTCACATAAACGTATTGCAAGGATTTTTGTTACGACACCTAATGTAACACTGAAGGTATTTCCAGGTAGACATGTTACTTTGGGAACATTTTTAAATTCCAAAATAGAGACCTTTTGGAGTACGGTTTAATACAGCGTAATTTGGGCTTGGGGTATGGAGTTCCTGGGGTTATAAACTAAGCCCTGGTGCATACTAAGTGTTCTAGAACAGAGCTACACCCAACCCCACCTTAGCCATAGAACTTGGCTTTAGCAATCTGTTTTTCAGTGTTACCGATAGTTCTGCTTTAAAACTGGATTGGACATGATCTTAAAATATCTGTATGCTCACAGGAGCCAGTAGTGGCCTTAAAGGGTTAGCAGCACTCTATATAAGTAGAAGCTTGAATCAGGAGAGAATGAGAGAATTTTATGGGTCCAATGGTAGACACTTCCTAGAGATGTAGACTTTTGCAGCAGGTATGTAAAGTGAAGTTACTTACTAAAAATGAATCAAATCCAAAAGCCTTGGGGGGCTGGTAGTTATACCATCCCAAAAGCTATCAAGAAAGTGGATGTGTTTCTGTGTGACAACTGAAAACAAGGAATTTGGGTTTATTATTATTATTATTATTACTGTTTCTTTTTAAAGATAACTTTTTTAGTTTTACTTATGTCTCCATGTGTGTAGATGCCCACAAAAGTAAAGGGTATTGGATCCCCAAGAGCTGTAGTTACAGAAAGTTGTAAGCTGCCTGACATGGGTGCTGGAGTCTAAACTGTGGTCCTCTAAAAGAACAGCAAGTGCTCTTAACCACTGAGCCATTTCTCTTCCTTTCTCTCTCTCTCCCTACCATCCTTCTCTTCCTCTCTCTCTTTCTCTTTCTTTCTTCCTCTCTCTCTCTCTCTTTCCTACTAAAGAATCTATTTATTTATGGATGTGTACCTGTAAGAGTGTGTGGATGCCCACAGAGAGCAGGAGTTGTCAGGTCCCTTGGAATTGGAGTTGCAGGCATTTGTGAGCTGCCCTGTTTCAGGTACTGGGATCCAGACTCTGGTCCTCTGGTAGAGTCATTTCTTCAACCTCTTACTTATTTATTTCTGAGTCAGGGTCTCACTGTGTAGCTCAGGCTTGCCTTGACATCAAGATCCTCCCTTTTCATTTCCCAAGGGCAAGGATTACAGGTATGCACTACTCTACTCAAGCTGGGAAACTTAAAATAGGTAGAGTAAGTATTAAGCCAAACCAGGTATCGAGGGTCCATTTCACCAGACCTTTCTTTTCTTTCTAGGTACTTTTATTTTCATGTGTAAGCTCAATGACTAAGTCTAACCTGGATCTCCACCGAGGTTCTCAACAGCTGATCTGTGGGCCCTCATTTTTTCCTGTAAGTTGTCACATGATTTAGCCTTGCTTCTAAAGAAGGAAGTTCTCTATACCTATTTTAAGTAGATACGAGAACGATGACTTCAGTGGGGTAGGCAAAACCTTGTTTTGTTTGTAACGTTCTTTCTAGTCTTCTCTCTGTTGTCATTATAAACCACTATGACCAAAAGCAACTCGAAGGAGGAAAAGAATTATTTGTGCACTTGCAAGTCACATCCCATCACTGAGGCGAGTCAGGGCAAGAATTCAAGCAAGACCTTGAAGTACAACCTATGGAGGAATGCTGCTTGCCGGCTGATGCTTTGCTTGCTTGCTTTCTTGCTTGCTTTTTTTTTTTTTTTTAAAGATTTATTTACTTATATATATAAGTACATTGTCACTGTCTTCAGACACCAGAAGAGGTTGTGAGCCACCTTGTGGTTGCTGGGAATTGAACTCAGGACCTCTGGAAGAGCAGTCAGTGCTCTTACCAGTGAGCCATCTCTCCAGCCCCATTAGCTAGCCAGTCAAGACAATTCCCCCAAAGAAATGTCTGATCTGGGCAATCTCAAACCAGGCTTTCCCCTAAGATGACTCTAGGCCATGTCAAGTTGACAGTTAAAGCTGACTAGGGCAGCATTTGAGGTGATAGCAGGCTTATTTTCATTCTCTGTTCTACACATGCATAGGTACTGAAGAGCCACAGTGTCTGGCCTGGGAGCTTGGCCTGCTGCTGCATCTCCAGATGTAATAAGTCTGTACCTTGAAGTAGATCTCGAGGAATGGTGTAGTTACATGCCGCTCAGGAGTAATCACTTGGAAGACTGAGACTGTCCGTGAACATTTGCTTAAGCGTTGTGGTTTGGAGGATAGTTTCAGACACAGAAGAAAGAATAATCAGATATGAACTTGTACTTGAGGGTCCCAGAGGCTAGCACAGTTGATCTGCCAGGAGTGCTCTGTGGAAATTTTAAAATTCCATTATAAGCAGGGAAAAGATGTAATAGAAAGTTAGCTTGTGTATATAATGGAAGAGAATAGAATTTAAAAGGAAGTGATGAGTTGGGCGTGGTGGCGCATGCCTTTAATCCCAGCACTTGGGAGGCAGAGGCAGGCGGATTTCTGAGTTCGAGGACAAAGAGAAACCCTGTATCGAAAAACCAAAAAAAAAAAAAAAAAGAAAGTGATGCCATTTGTGGTGCTAAGCCCTCTCTCTTGATAGTTTTGAGAATATGTCCTGTTCTTCCTGCTTTCAGCTTTCTTTTTATATATATGCTGTAGATCATTGTCTCCTATCTAATGAGCTGGATCATTCAGTTGTATTTTTTTAAATATAAAATAACTCAAGCCAGGCATTGCGTTACATGCCTGTAATCTTAGCACTTGGAGACTGAGGCAGAAGAATCACTGTACATTCAAGGATAGCCTGAGCTACACAGTGAGGCTCGACTTTTAAAAAAACAAAAAAGGTCTGGAGATGACTTAGTGGGTGGGTAAGAGTTATTGGTGCACAAACAGAACCCGAGTTAAATCCTCAACACCCACATAAAAGAGCTAGATGTGTCCACAAGTATACCTGTAACCCTAGCACTATGGGGAGTAAAGACAGGAGGATTGGTAGTGCTGGCTGGCTGTCTTCTTGGCTCTAGGCTCAGTAAGCCCCCATCTCAAGGGAATAAGGAAAGTAACAGTATGAGATCCCTAGCATCCTCCGTCGGCCTCCATACTTCATGCATGTACGCCATATACCTGTATCACACACGCATACACCCTTCACACTGGCTCACGTAGTTTCAGACTTTGTCTGTACACATGGGTGCCACACGCTTATATCACTGTACACACATGTACATGTTTACAGACTTCACAGTGGCTCCTGTAGTTATGCAGTTAGCCTGCATACATGTGTGCTACACACTTATGCATGCACATCACACTGGCTCATGTGGTTATGGAATTTGCCTATATACACATGTGCTACAAACTTTTATTGTTGACTTTTATAACTGAAAAGTCTAAAATATTCCGTTTTCCTGTCTGGTTGCTTAATTTGGGGGTAGGGATTTTGTAGATGGTGTAACGGTGGCAACTCTGGGCTTGTGCTTTGCTAACCTAGCAACTAAGAGAAAAAGAGTTCTCCATAGAGTCAGCCCAAAGACATTGTTCCTGGTTCCCATAAGCCTGAGAGAGGGGTTGCCCACTCTCGGATCCATCCCTCTGTCCTCTCCGGCCCTCCTGGAGCTCATAGGTGAGATCAGCATCTGGACATATGTCTTGACTGGACTTGGTACTCAGAGAAAAACTAAGTGTGTCATATTAAGGGAGAAGGTGGTGATATTCCGAAGCCAAAGTGACAAGCATGCACTATACTTCTGCCGTCTTCTAGATCTCAGGATACTGTGGGGTGTCGAGAACAGCAGTAGCTTGCCGACAGTGAGACAGCTCAGGATGGTATCACATGCATTGGGGCGAATTAAACTACCCTCTGGTTGCATAGGCAAAAGCCCTCTCAAGAACTGTTAATTCCAACATAAAATATGATAATTTTTGTTAAATGCGATTAAATATACATAGCAAAAAAAGAAAGAAAAAGTCGCTGAGTCATCTCTCCAGTCCCAGATCTGTAGTTTTAAACCTATAAGTAGAGTTAGGTAACTTAATATGGATGAAAGACGCACATACCTAACAGCTAATCGGATTCTGGCCTTGATTCATTATTCCAAATCTGAGTATCAGGCCAGGCATGGTAGTACATGTTTGTAATCCTAGCATTAGGTGGAGGCAGAAGGATTAGGAGTTCAAGGTCCTCCCCACCTACAGAATGAATTTGTGGCCCACCTAATAATATGAAAACCTGCCTTTTAGAAAAGAGAAGAAAAAGGAGAGAGAAGGGGGAGGAAGTGGAAGGGAGGGAGAAGAAATCGTCATCATCATCGGGGTTTCTGTGCGGCTGAGGAAGCCCAGCTTCCACCTGAGCTGTAGCCGGCTGAGCAGGTGTCACTTTGTTTTCCCATGTGAGTGGAAATTAGTCTGCCAGCTTAAAAACGTATGGTAAATCCATAACTTTTGTCATGTCACAGTGCTACAGTAGTGCACTAGTCAAGGTATAGGCAATGGAAACATGACAGCCAGTCGGTGCAGTCAGTGTCTGTTAAGCCTTGTGAGTTTTAGCTGTGTCCAGTTGGTAAGCTGGTAACCATCTTGCCAAATATGTCTTGAGTTTGGGAACATGAATTGACATGTGTTACTCCAAAGCATGGTATTCGAGGATGGGAAAAGGAAAGATGGTGGGGATATTACAGTGATGGTGTTATCTGCCCCTCTGAGTCTAATGCCTGTCTTTTGCATAGCCGCTCCCCTAGGGCTGGATGGAGGATACCTTAAAGTGAAATGACAGACCAGGAGAATAACAACAACATCTCAAGTAACCCCTTTGCTGCTCTTTTTGGCTCCCTGGCTGATGCCAAGCAGTTTGCAGCAATCCAGAAAGAGCAGCTGAAGCAGCAGTCCGGTAAGTAGAGGAGCCAGTAGCAGCAGATGTCACTCCTAGAACCGGGTCTGCCCGGATCTTCCCAGAGGAAGGGTTCTTTAGGAAATGAACCACAATTAGAACTTAAGTTTGGTGCTGAAGTTGTTTTGCTTTTATTGTCTGTCTCTGTTGGTGAAAGCAAAAGTTGGCTTGATGTTAGTTGTGGCTCATTTTGTTTAGGGTCTTCCCCTCTGCTGTCCTCTCACATAAAGAGAGACTGGCTATCAGGTGAGTCCACAGGGCTCGTAGCCAGTTGTGATCCCAAAGCTGTCAAGTTGTTTAGTCAAAGGGGAAAAAGGGTCTGTTAGTAGCTTTTTAACATGGAAGACCAAGGTGATGTGGTAAACAGGCTGCATGCAGCTATAGAAACTAGAGATTTTTCTGACCAAAAAAAGAGTTATTAATTCCAGCACTTTAAAAGACCTCTCAGCCAGGTGTGGTGGTGCACACCTTTAGTCCCAACACTCAGGAGGCAGAGGCAGGCAGATTTCTGAGTTCGAGGCCAGCCTGGTCTACAAAGTGATTTCCAGGACAGCCAGGGCTATACAGAGAAACCCTGTCTCGAAAAACCAAAAAAGAGGGGCAAGTGTCCTTATTTGGACAGACACACACAAACACAAATAAAGTCAGTAAACAATTTAGGCCTGGCGTGGTGGCACACTCCTTTAATCCCAGCACTCGGGAGGTAGAGCCAGGCAGGTTTCTGAGTTCGAGGCCAGCTTGGTCTGCAAAGTGAGTTCCAGGACAGCCAGGGCTACACAAAGAAACCCTGCCTCGAAAAACCAAAAAAAAAAAAAAAAAAAGTGTATCTTTGGTTCTGCTGAGTGGCCCCCTTTGTAGCTCACTGCTGTTAGGACAGATTGCTGAGAATTGAATCCTTTGCCTTAACATGAAAAAAAGAAAGACAAAAAAAAAAAAAAAAGCCGGGCGTGGTGGCGCACACCTTTAATCCCAGCACTCGGGAGGCAGAGGCAGGCGGATTTCTGAGTTCGAGGCCAGCCTGGTCTACAAAGTGAGTGCCAGGACAGCCAGGGCTACACAGAGAAACCCTGTCTCGAAAAACCAAAAAAAAAAAAAAAAAAAGAAAAAAAGAAAGACAAAACTCAGAATAATCTCTCACTAGCCAGAAAAATGGCTTTCCTCGTGTGGAACTGAATTTAACATCGAGTACAGCTTCTTTCTGTGGATGTATTAGAATACATTTCTAGCACACATTGTCCCTGGGGATAGTCATAATCTTTTTTTTTTTAAGATTTATTTTATTGTAAATGAGTACGTACTCTATCTACATGTACACCTGCATACCAGAAGAAGGCATTGGATCCCATTACAGATAGTTGTGAGCTACCATATGGTTGCTGGGAATTGAACTCAGGACCTCTGGAAGAACAGCTAGTGTTCCTGACCACTGAGCCATCTCTCCAGCCTGAGTTATAATCTTTCAAGCCAGAAATGACCACCTCCTCCCAAAAAGTAGTGGTTTTTATTTTAATAAAAGGAAAAATAATTTGTCTTTGCTTCATTTATTTACAAAGTATATAGTTCAGGGGCATTGCTCGGCTTTGGTCTTGCTTTATGATTGGGATTGGATAAACAGAAGAAAAGCAAGACAGAGAAGAAAGGTTATAGATAAAGCAAAAGACAGTAAGTGCAGGGCTTTTTAACTGGCTGTAAGCAGGCTCGAAAGACTGGAGCTGAGAGCATTACTATCAGCAGGCAGTGGGAATGAGGCAGGCACACGCCCATCTGTTACTGTTTCCTACCTCGTCACCTTAGTTTGTCTACACTGAGTTCCTCATGCCACCAGGTCCAACCTGTTTGTCAACAGCAATTAGTATTCTGCCAGAACCTTTGGCCTCCTATTCTGAGCTCAACTCACACATAGAAGCATCTCTTACTTCTGAGAGTCTGGTCCAGATTTTCAGAAAAACATTTTGCCAAGAAAGAAAAGCAGTTGTAGACCCATGTAGTTCCTAGGGGCTAGCATTACACTTACCAGAGCATTCTTGCAAGTGCCCTCCTGAGAGGCAGTCTTTGAGGTGTTCTATAGAACACTAAAGGAATTCAGTTGATAAGGAAATGGGGGCTGGAAGACAAATGTAATAACCAACTTAAATATCAAATGATGAAAGTTTCAGTCTTACTAGTCTATAGAAAAGTGCCCGTTAAGGCTACAGTTAGGGGCTGGTGAGATCGTTCAGCGGCTAAAGGCACCTGCTCCCAAGCCTGAGGTCCTGAGTTCAGTCCCTGGGACCCCCGTGGTGGAAAGAAAGAAAAGACTCCAACAAGTTGTCCTCTGACCTTGTGTGTGCTCAGTAGCAAGCATGCAACCCCACATACACTCTCTAAATAAAAGTAATTTTTAAAAAATTAGATTTTTGTTTGTTTGTTTAAAATGTCATTCTCATCTTTATTTTTGGTCATAAACATGTTTTAACAGCCCCAGTCTATGTGTATAACTATAACATCAAAAGCAATACAATCTTTCTAAAAATTACTCAATGGTCACTTCACCTTCAAATAATTATAAGTAGCAGGGTAGAACAGTGTGTTTCCATGTGCACTAGAGGTAACAATCAAGATCAGGACACAGAAAACGTTGCTCTAACCTACATGCCATACATCACAACAGTAATCCGTAATTGTTTAAGTGGAGGTTTGTCTACACCTGCATCAACAGTAGTACCAGCCCCTAGAACTTAAAAAGCAAAATCTCTTCATATGCACATGATGATGGAATGTCCACCTAGGAAAATGCACGTAGCAGGATTCGAGTGGTACTTGGAGCATGTGACCAGGGCATTTTTCTCAGATTAAGTAGTTTGAACATTTGGGGCACTTTACAGTAACTAGCATTAGTGGCAGGCATCACCCAGTGCAACATTTCAAACAGAGAAGATGCTCAAAACATGCTGGCAGTTTACTCAGATTGGATGGTATGGTTACTGAGTGGACCCATGTGTGAAAGTATGATTTCAGGATCCAGTTCAGGTACATGAACCAAGAACTTGACTTAAAGTAGTTCATGTAACTATACCTCCTTAAAGAAAGCTTGTAAGTGCCTGGTGGATGTCAGATTGCTGGTATAATGTTAAGAGTGACCAACAGCAACCCAAGGCTTCCAAAATGTAATGTTAAAACGCCTCCCCTGGAAGGGTTTCAGTAATCTGAAACATTCACACCCCAGTGGTCAAACTCCTCCCTAAAGTCTAAAGCAGTATGAGGCGCTTCCACACTCAGGAATTGTGTGACTGTTTAGCTTTCCTCAGATGAAGCCGTGATTGCTACAGAGGTGCCATAACTTAACAAGTTAGCCTGGAAGCCCCAAAAGAGAAGAACAGGATAATTGTCAACTATATAAATAGAACTGTCTAACGTTTACAGTCCTGGCTCACTTCAGCCTGCTTTCGAATACCTTATCAACCTCATCTTTTGTATCAAGAGGACATCCTTGTGTCCAGACTCCCTTTTGGCCCAGTGGCACCTATTGCCACATCAGTGACAGAATCAGGAGTCACCCATCTCAGCATCATGAGGAAGAGATAGATGGGCACAGCCTATAAAGCAAAACTGGCCTGTAACTGGACCACAGTGAGAGGTGAGCTGGTTCAGCCTCCTGTGCATCGGCAGCATCCACCATCCTCTCAAACACCTCAGTTCCCTCGGCCACGTCCGGCCAGATGGAAAGCACCTTTACTGCATTGTGGATGTTTTCAGGAGCTGGCAATGTCCCCGACTTCACTTGGAAAATAGCTTTTTCTAGCCCTTCACACCAAGACTTTACTGAAGATTCACATAAAATAGAAAGGTTCTCGGATGCTAACAACTTGTAGACCACAACTGGTGGCTTCCAGGATCACCATGCAGAAGGCTTCAGACAGGAAGGTGTTAAGAAAAGTATGTCCTTGAATTAAGACATTTCTGATATCCTTGTGTTCTAAAGCTCCCAAAAGCTACACCCTGCATCTTTCCCATACTTCTAAACATTACTCTTCGATCCTTCTCCAATTAAACAAGTTAACTGGAGACATTTCTGGCAGAATTCAGGAATCATGCCACTGAGCAGTCCGATCCCTTTTCTATAAATGAATCTGCTGATGACAGCACTAGTTATTGCACTGCTGCACCTCCTAAGAGGTCCTGGGGTGAAGTCAGTAGGATCTGTAGCGTCAGGAGTGACGGACACTCTAGTGCTGCTTATAGTTCAGTGTTTTCCTTACTAGTGTAAGACACACAAATGCTGTGCTTTATGTCACCAGGAGACACAGAAGCCTCGTTTGTAAGCATAGAGCTGATGTCAGCAAACTCGAAGAGGGAGTAGTCTGTGAAGGTTGTTTGGAGTCTTGGCATGGAAGAGAGAGAGCATTATGGGCTATGGCAGAAAATGAACTGTGAGAATAGACAATTGTAATTCTCTCCCAAACACTTGGAGTTCATTCTACAGTCAGCTTTCTCCTTAGTGAAGGGTAGTAATGCTCAAATGCTTCCCTTTACTTTTTTTTTTTTTTTTTTTTTTTTTTTAACCTTCCTGTGGTTAGGTAGGCCTCTCCTCCATTGGTGCCCTCCTTTCAGTGTAGACTCCTCTATATCCTATACTGCCTCTGGAATTCTTTTTTTTTCTTTCTTTTTTTTTTTTTTTTTTTTTTTTTTTTTGGTTTTTCGAGACAGGGTTTCTCTGTGTAGCCCTGGCTGTCCTGGAACTCACTCTGTAGACCAGGCTGGCCTCGAACTCAGAAATCCGCCTGCCTCTGCCTCCCGAGTGCTGGGATTAAAGGCATGTGCCACCACCGCCCAGCTCTGCCTCTGTAATTAGATCAAATTTTATTAATAAGAGGGGCATTTTCTCATACAGCTAAGTGTAGATAAAAGCAGTCTCTCTGAGAATAACTTATGTTAACTTTCAAAATACTTAAGCTCTTTTAAAATGTTTAAATTACATTCAGTGTGTATGTGTGTGTGTGTGTAAGTCAGAGCATAACTTGCCGTGTTCAGTTCTCTCCTTCTACCATGTGGGTTCCAAGGACTGAACTCCAGGCACCAAGCTTGGCAGCGAACACCTTTATCCTCTAAGTGATCTCATCCACCCAGAAGATCTCAGGCTCTTTGAGCCAGTAGTTCTACTTTATGAATTTGTCTTACAGAAATACTCAGCTAATTGAACAAAAACAATTAGATTACACTCAGTACTGCATTACTTAAGATCATGAAACCCTGGAACAGTTCTCATGTTCATCTGATGAATGAACAGGGAGTATAAGTGGCTACATAAGTCATAATAAAGGCAAGAAATGCATGACAATGTAACTATTAAAAGGAATAAGGTGGGTGGGCCTGCTAGTACAGGCCTGGACTCTCAGCTCCTCAGAAGACGCAAGCAGGAGGATAAGAAGTTCAGGCCTTCTTTACCCACATAGTTAGTTTCAGGCTAGCCTGGGCAATATGAGACACTTTCTGAAAAACAAAAACTAGGGCCGGAAATACAGTTCAGTTGGTGATGTTCTTGCCTAGCAAGCACAAACCCACATAAAAACAGGTGTGGAGTGCATCCCTTTGATTCTAGTAACTTGGTAGTAGAGACGAGGGTTAGAAAGATAAGATCAACCTTATGGGGAGTTTGAAAAAAACAGGAGCCCATGTTTCTTTTTGTTGTTGTTTTTGGTTTTTGGAGACAGGGTTTCTCTGTATAGCCCTGGCTATCCTGAAACTCACTCTGTAGACCAGGCTGGCCTCGAACTCAGAAATCCACCTGCCTCTGCCTCCTGAGTGCTGGGATTAAAGGCGTGCGCCACCACGCCCGGCTTAGGAGCCCCTGTTTCAAAGAACACAAAACACACAAAGATCTAATAAACAGAATGAAGAAGGTTTCTGAATTACAGGAAAAATTGTTGGTGTTGATAAGTTAAAACTAAATCTAGTTGAGAGGCTTAAGAGATGATCCTGTGGCTAAGAGCACTGGTTGCTCTTCCAGAAGTCCTGAGTTCAATTCCCAGCACCCACATGGTGTCTCACAATGATCTATAACTGTAGTCTTGTGGGACTGATGCCCTCTTCAGTGTCCATACATGTAGACACAACACCCATGTACATAAAAATAAATCAGTACATCTTTAAAGCTAGTTGAGGGATGGTAAGATATGTCAGTGGTGAAGACATGGCTTCCAGTCCTGATGACCTGAGTGCAGTCCTCTGCTCTCACGTGGTGGAAGGAGAGAAAGGACTCCCCCAAACTGTTCTGTGATCTCCAAATGCATGTCATAGCACATAAACATCCATGCACATACAAAATATAGGGGAAATGTCTTAAAGTATGGTACTGATCTGTCATTAAAAAGATGGACAATGGCTCAGCGTGTAGATCCCCATACACAGAATGCATATGCACACATCATTTAAAAAATGCATCTTACTCCTGAGGAGGTGGCTCAGCAGGTAAAGGTGCCTGAGTAAAAGCCCCAGGACCCATATGGAAGGAAAAATCTGGCTGCTACAGGCTTGTGTGTCATCTGACCTCCACAAGTATACAAACACGTACTGCCCGCGCACAAAATAAGTGTCAGAGAGGGAGGGGCAGCTGAGAAGCACAACAGGGTTTTTGATAAAAAGCAATGGTAATGAATATGAGCACAGGAGTGTGGAACACTGCAGAATTAAGCAGTTATCTGTAGGGAACTGGTTCAGGGAGCACTTCTACAGGATATATTCCTGAGTGCCAAGTTACCAAAACAAACGTATTCTTTAGGGAGAGGCCATACATTTAAAATAGTTAGAGTCATTTGATCTACTTGGTAACTCTTTTTTTCTCTAAGGTTTGGGGTTAGGTAATTTGCTAATTTTGGCAGGGAGGGGTACAATTACGGGTCAAAGTGATAAAGTTTACTGTACAGAAGGCAAGATTTACAGCCGGGATTTCCAAATCCTAGAATACACTTGCCTTGGCTTGAGTTGCTCACTAATGAGATGAATAATTTGTTTCACATCTACAATTGTCCTTCTTGTGATTCATTCTAGGTAGTGTATTTGGTTCTGAGGAAGGAGCATTGTGTAACAGCTTACATGTTCCAGCAGATGAGCTCCCAGCAAGCCCAGATGACTCGGATAATAGTGTGTCAGAGAGCCTGGATGAGTTCGACTACTCCGTGTCTGAGATTAGCCGCTCCTTCCGGACACACCAAGAAATGTGTGAGCAACTCAACATCAATCACATGATCCAGAGGATCTTCCTCATCACCCTGGACAACAGTGAGTTGCAGGCTTGCACCAGTCAGTATCTAGTCTTCCCTCTTGGCTTGGGCTAGGGACTATATTCGGTTCTTAAAAACTGCTATGTCAGGCTGAAGAGATGGCTCAATGCTTAAGAGCACTGACTGCTCTTCCAGAGGTCATAAGATCAATTCCCAGCAACCACATGATAGCTCACAACCATCTGCAATAGGATCTGATGCCCTCTTTGGGTGTGTCTGAAGATATCCACAGTGTATTCATATACATAAAATAATTCTTTACAAAAAAAAAAAAAGAAAAGAAAACAGAAAACTGCTATGTCTAATGGTTAAACCGACTCCTGTATCCCCAAAACACAGGGTTTACCTTAGTAAGGCTTTAATTACTTAAAAACAGTATTTCAGTAGATGGAACTTCTGCTGCCATGTTGATGTCTGTTCTTCCTTAAAAGAGGAGGAGAAAGAGTAGCTAAACCCATTTTCCTCTTGGATGGATGCTGAAAGGTCAGAAGGGTTTTACCTCTGTGCCCTATCTGTAATTCAACCCTAAACTTAATGCTGGTGTCTGGAATTTTTTCCTAAATGTCCTACTGAGAATCCGCACAGTCTATGCTTTGTAACTACTTTGTGTATCAAGATCACTGTGGTTATTTCTGAATTCAAGAGACTTACTATCAAGATCAGTTGTTGGAAGCTGAGCACAGCAGTATATGCCTTTAGTCTCCAGGACTGGGGAGGCAGAGGCAGAAGGGACCACTTGAGCCTAAGTGTTGACTACCAAGCTAGGCGACATAGAAACAAAACCAGTGTCATGAGAGCAGGAGCGTTGTCCATAACCTGTCAGATGGAAACTTTCACAGGTGATCCAAGCTTGAAAAGCGGGAATGGCATCCCCAGCCGTTGTGTGTACTTGGAAGAAATGGCAGTAGAGCTGGAAGATCAAGACTGGCTTGATATGAGCAATGTTGAGCAGGTACCTCCTGATAATGTGCCCTCAGCAGAACAGCCACGCTGAATCCTGTTCATTCTCCGGAGAGACTTTGCCTCTGCCTCTCCATTGTCTGTGGCATTGCCTTTTGAACTCTTCCTATCCACCCTGGCCACACATCCAAATTCACCCATTGTTTAAGAACCAGTTCAGATGTCATCGGAGTTGCCAGAAAAGAGCTGTCATTCCCTCCTCTGAGTTCCTATTCATGTACATTTTATTATGTGAACTGTCACTGTCTCTTGTGGCTTTTTAATGAACCTGTCTTATCACTCCTGTTAGAGTCTTAAGTTCCTAAGACAAGGCCCACCTCTTTTTTACATACTTTCAAAAACCCAAAACTGGTCTGGGAGATGGTGCACAAGTTAGGATGCCCATCACCCACTGAAGCTAATGGTACCACGTGGGACAACAATCTCAGTGCTAGCAGGGAGCGGGAGGAGGGAGCAGAGTGTCTCTGCGGACTTGCTGATCATCCAGCCTGGATGGGAAATAGTGAGCTCCAGGGTTAATCAGAGTTCAGGGGCATGAGGCAGAGAGTGACAGAGCAGGACGCTCCATGTCCTCTGGCCTCATTCAAGTCCTCAGAAGATCAACTACAGAAGACAACATCTGTCAAGTACAAGTGTTTCTAGGGTATCAGAGCCCACAATAATCAGACTGGGTGTTTAATTAAAAATAATGAAGGTTTTAAAATATCGAGAGGAGAGACAGATCACTTGGCATTTCACTTTCACACTTCAAGTGTCTTTGCGTCCAGCAGGCACATGGCAGCGTAGATTTTACATGTAGGTTTCTCACCCATTCAGCACGGAACTGTTTGGTGCCTGCTCTGCTGTGACTATCCCAGACACTGGAGTCTTAATTACAGTAACGATGGATATAATTAGTTTCTAACATTCCTGAATAAGATTCACCCCACCCCATTCCAAACTACATCTGATTCTTGCCAAAGCATGTGTCGGACTTCTTATATGTGAGTGCTCTAGGATTTACCTTGTGAGCATTTTGTTTATTTTTGTTAATAGGCCATCTTTGCTCGGTTATTGCTTCAAGATCCAGGAAACCACTTGATCAGCATGACTTCCTCCACAACTTTAAATCTCTCTGCTGATCGTGATGCAGGAGAGAGGCACATCTTCTGTTACCTTTACTCCTGCTTCCAGAGAGCCAAGGAAGAGGTAAATGAATAAGCCCCATGGGATTTTAAATTATCTTAAGTGATGTTAGCATGTGTGTGTGAGAGAGAGAGAGTTGGCTCTCATGCCATAATGTGTATTTTATGGTATACCTGGCACTATTAGGTTGCCAAAACTCTTTGTCTCCTTTTTGTGGCTTGGAGTCCATCTCTCTTTGCAGCTAACTAATGTCTCCTGTTCTCTATACAAACTTCTCTAGAAATCACACCTTTAAAAAAGGGAAAAAAAACCAACAACAACAAAAAAGAAAACCAAACATCAGGTCAGCTGTGTGGTAGCACATGTCTGTGAACCATGAGGATTGCTACTCATGAGGCACAGACAAAGGATTGCTACAAGTTCAGAGCTAGCTGGTCTACATATTTACACAGTGAGTTCCAGGCCAGCCTACACTTTGTAGTGAGACCAAAATAAAACAACAGGAACCAAACAAATTCCAAATCTTCTAACATTTCCCATGAGGTGGAGATACTTAATTGGGCTTCAGGATTAGAATTTTAGCATGTGAGCCTGAAAGCCAAACTAAAAATCTGTCAGGAATTTTCAGTTCTCAAGAAACCAATACTGCCAAGTGGGGGCGGCGGCACACACATTTAATCCCAGCACTCAGGAGGCAGAGGCAGGCAGATCTCTGAGTTTGAGGCCAGCCTGGTCTATAGAATGAGTTCCAGGACAGCCAGGGCTACACAGACAGACCCTGTCTGGAAAAACCAAAAGAAAAGCAACCGATACGGTTTGGGATATGATGTCTTTCTATCCTGTGTACTGTACCTACCCTTGCTCCATGTTATAAAAGTCACATGCTTTTCTCTCTTGGTTGCAGATTACCAAAGTTCCAGAAAACCTGCTCCCCTTTGCAGTGCAGTGCAGAAACCTCACTGTGTCCAACACTCGAACAGTTCTCCTCACCCCAGAGATCTATGTTGACCAAAACATCCATGAGCAACTGGTAGATTTGATGTTGGAAGCTATTCAGGGAGCCCGTGAGTATAGAAGCAAGGTCTTTGACTGTCTGAATTTAGAATACCAATTTAAAACTCCTCTAATGGCATTAGAGGGTCTCAGAGGCATTATGATTCTGACAGAAGTTAAGGAGGGAAGCTTACACCTTGATCTTTAAGCCTCAATACTGCAGAATTCTCAAAGATAACATAGAGGGCTGGAGAGACAACCCAGCAGTTAAGAGCACTTTTAGCTGCCCTTCCAGAGGACCCCAGTTCAGTTCTCATCACCTACATGAAGGCTCACAGCTGCGTGTAACTTCAGTTCCAGGGGATCCACTGCACTCTTCTGGCCCCAAAGGCACTGCCTGCACTTGGTACACGCATGCAGGCAAAGCACCTATCCACATAAAATAAAAGTAAATAAATCTTGGGAGGTAGAGGCAGGCAGATTTCTGAGTTCAAGGCCAGCCAGGGCTACACAGAGAAACCCTGTCTCGAAAAACAAAAACAAAACAAAACAAAACAAAAAAAGTAAATAAATCTCAAAGAACCATTGTTGGGAAGTGGGTATCTAGTTCACTGGTCAGCAGTAGTGGAACATTGCCTAGCATTGAGCTGAACAAGTCTTCAGTTCAGTTGCTACATCACAGCAGAGGCAGACAGACAGAAAGCATGGAAGTGTAAACGCATAAAAACTGTCATGGCCTCCTTCTTTTCTCGTCTGTCTACTATTAGATTTTGAAGATGTAACTGAATTTTTAGAAGAGGTCATTGAAGCCTTGCTGTTGGATGAGGAGGTTCGAACATTTCCTGAAGTCATGATTCCAGTGTTTGATATTTTACTCAGCCGAATAAAAGATCTGGAACTCTGCCAGATCCTCCTGTATGCATATCTGGACATTCTTGTCTATTTCACTAGGCAGAAGGATATGGCCAAGGTAGGTCTCAAAGCATTGGATTCTCCTGGTGCTGACATCTTAATAAGTTGATGCTTCCTATCCTGAGGGCACTAGAACATTGCCTATTGAAAGCCAAGTGTGGTATCACATGCCTAAAATCCTAGCATTTGGGAAGTGGCAGATCAGTGTTATCCTCAGCTACACAGTGAAGTTGATGCCAATAGGCCAGGGCTGGTGAGCTGGTCCAGTGGGTAAAGGCCATAAAGTCTGAAGAGCTAAATTTGATCCCCAGAACCCATGTGGTGGAAGGAGAGGACCAACCCTACATACATACAAGTTGTCTTCTGACCTCCACACTACACTCATGGTGTACGTGTGTACACACACACACACACACACACTAAAGGAGTAGATAAATAAATGTTTAAAAGTTTTCTGTAATTTGAGGCCAGCCTGGATTCTACAAAACCTGGCCTTTAAAGGGGGTGGGGATTGTATAAGACTAAATTCTTTGAGACCCCTGCATCTTATCGCCTTTCTGTCATCATACAGTTGAGTAAATAGGATTTTTCTCTTGCAGGTGTTTTTAGAATACATTCAGCCCAAAGATCCCAGCAATGGGCAGATGTATCAGAAGACCTTGCTGGGAGTCATCCTGAATATCTCGTGCTTGTTAAAGACTCCGGGTGTGGTAGAGAACCATGGCTTCTTCCTGAATCCATCCCGTTCCAGTCCTCAGGAGATCAAAGTACAGGAGGCCAACATCCATCAGGTGGAACCGCCTCCCAGGGTGTCTGTCACAGCCCCTGCTTTGAGATGACCAAGGAACCATGTGGGGATAAGGCTGCTTCAACCTGTTTAGGAAAGCTAATTAGTCTGGTTGGCGTTTGTCATAAGAACATAACAAAATTGCCCCCTTATTGAGGGGGTGGGGTGGCACATGCTTGTAATCCTAGCACTTAAGAAGTAAGAGTCAGCCGGGCGTGGTGGCGCACGCCTTTAATCCCAGCATTCAGGAGGCAGAGGCAGGCGAATTTCTGAGTTCGAGACCAGCCTGGTCTACAAAGTGAGTTCCAGGACAGCCAGGGCTATACAGAGAAACCCTGTCTTGACCCCCCCCCCCAAAAAAAAAGTAAGAGTCAGGGGGTCATCCTGAGCTACATAGCCAGTACTAGGCAAACCTACACTATAGGAGAGAGGGTCTCAAAAATAATGGAAGGGCAGGGGTGGGGGGTGGTACACTTCTTAAACCCAGCACTTGGGGGCAGAGGCAGGTGGATCTTTGAGTTCCAGGACAGCCAGGGCTACACAGAGAAACCCTGTCTCAAAAAAAAAAAAAAGTGGAGGGGTGGGGGGAGGGGCGCTTGCAGGGGGAAGCAGCAAAGAAATCAGCCTTGACACATACCTATTATAATCTCAGCAGACAGAGACAAAGGCAGGCTTAGTCTACATGGTGAGTTCCATGACATGTGGAAAAATCCTGTCTCAAAAAAAGAAAAGAACAGTGTCACTGTCTTCAGGTCCTTCACTAAAAAGGGGATGATGGTTGGCGTGGGTGAGATCTGCCCAGTGTGACAGTGCTGCACACCCCTTCAGTCCTTGCCCTTCTCGCCAAGACACTGTTGTCACTCAGCTCATAATCCTTATGACTAGAGCCATCTATCTTATAAATCTTCCCTTTCCTCCCCTTTATGCATAGGCCTCTTAACAGAATTTAGCAGTAGTCTGATGAAGAGGCATAGATGGCCAAACAGGGCACAGTTAAGTGTCCCGTTACTGTTAAGTCATCACGGTGCTGTCAAGCAGGTGTTTAGCAGACTACAACAGTGGCCAAACTAACTGCCCTTGGTGTGTGTTTGTTTCTTATAAAGAAGGATTTACTGGGCCCATGGAGCTGGCTCAGTGAGTAAAGATCTTATCATCCAGTCTGCTGCCTCAAGGCTGTTCCCCAGGGCCACACAGCAGAGAATCTGCTCCCATACGTGCTCATACATGCTTCCTAGCGTGTTACTCCCACATACAACTACACTGACACTGAATAAATGTAATATAAAAACTAAAAACACTTACTGACTATAGCTATGTCTATCTGTTCCATTTATGGCTCAGTGTCATACTACAGTGGTAGAGGTGAGTAATGCTATGACAACCATTTGAAAAACTGAGCCAAAGGATTTATCACCTAACACTGTACCAAAAATCCCTACTGTGAAACCTATTAAATCTGTGCAATTTGGCAGCTGACCAGAAAATGTCTCCTCAGTATCCAGTAATACATATAATATCTATGACATGTAAATAAACATATATCAGAATCAGAAAATAAGGTACAAAGGGGGAAAAGGGAAAGGTTAAGATTAGCATTTATTTAAAAACCTGTATTTGCTGGGGCTTAGGAGTAAAAAAGAAAATACCAGGATTGTGAAATTGGAATGTTCTGTGGTTGTGTTTTCTGGCTAAACAGTTCATGGCTCAGTTCCATGAAAAGATCTACCAGATGCTGAAGAACTTGCTCCAGCTCTCTCCAGAAACCAAGCACTGTATCTTGTTCTGGCTTGGAAACTGTTTGCATGCAAATGCAGGCCGCACCAAGATCTGGGCCAATCAGATGCCCGAAATCTTCTTCCAAATGTATGCCTCGGATGCCTTCTTTCTGAATCTGGGTGCTGCCCTCCTGAAGCTGTGCCAGCCATTCTGCAAGCCCAGATCCTCCCGGCTCCTCACCTTTAACCCCACGTACTGTGTCCTCAAGGACTTGAATGATGAAGAACGAAAAATTAAGAATGTGCATATGAGAGGTAGGTGGGGAACTGGGCTCTTCAAAACAGTGAGTGTGTCTCACCTCTGAAGCATTTGCTCCCTTGGCCTTTGAGAAAGTGCCCCTTGTTCAAAACAGATGAGAACAAGTTAAATAACATGGAATTTTGAAAAACAGCACCTGTTACCTTTTAAATGCTAGGCCTTGTTGAGACCTTCTGTCTGATTCTGGCAACCTTGGATCTTCATTTCCTCGTCTTTTATAAAGTGCAGTCAGATACAGCTGCTGTCCTTCTTGAACTCAGAGGTTCCAGAAGAGGGCAGACGGGTAGGTTATCCAAGTAGAAACAGCAGTATGGTTGAACAACCAGTTCTGCAGAGCTGTTGTCTTCATGTCTCAACAGACAAGTCAGAGTTTACCAGGCAAAGGAGCAGGAGTGTAGAGACTAGCGGATGTAGAGGTGGCAGCCTGTGGAAGCAGCAGCGTGCACTTACTTGACAGGCAGAGGCAGGTGGTCTTGGAGTTTGAGGCTATCTAGAAAAAAAAAAATCTATGGAAAGAATTGATTGAGGAATAGTGAGAAGTTCCTTGTAGTTAGAGCAAGGGACGGGATTGGGCTGTGAAGAGTGTGGGGTGGGAGGAAGAAAGCTGGCACCAGACTGGAGAAAACGTGAATATGGAGAAGTGAAAAGGAATGGGCCCTGATCTGTCACTCAGAACAAATCTCTTGTTGGTTTTGATTGATTTCCTTCTAGGTTTTGGGGCATTTTTTTAGCCTCTTATAAATTAACAAAACCAATATCTGCACAAAGATAATTTATCTTAAACACTGAAAAAAGTTGACATAGCCAAGTGATAGTAGCCCATGCCTTTAATCTCAGCCATCAAGACACAGAGGCAGGTGAATCTTTGAGAGTTTGAGGCCTGCCTGGTTGACAGAGCAAGTTCCTTGAAAACCAGAGCTACACAGAAACCCTGTCTCGAATGAATGAATGAATGAATGAATGAAAGAGGAAAATGCCCCATTGCCTACCACTTGGAAAGTACATAGTATTATCACTCATTTTAGGTTTTTTGCTGATTTCATTGGTTCAGCAAAAGAGATTTAACTGTTTCTGTAGATATCAGGAGGCCAGAAAGTGTTTTTAGACAAGGAAGTCATTGGAGATATGTTACAAGGAAGATATCATTGTAGCAGTATGGAGGCTGAGGGAGAGTGGAGGCCAAGACTGATGTCTGCGGAGAGCAGTACATCACCATTCCTTTTGCTTCTTCAAGGTTTGGACAAGGAGACCTGTCTGATCCCAGCTGTGCAGGAGCCAATGTTCCCCCAGAGCTACAACCTTGTGACGGAGAACCTGGCCCTGACAGAGTATACCTTGTACTTGGGATTTCACAGGTAACTCCTTTGATGTCTTGGAAAAGAACGGACCCGTTAGTTGTGTTGACAGCTTGAAGGTGGGCAGTGAGTCTGAAGAGCCCTGTTAGGATGGCACAGGGAAAGTCACATGCACTGGTTTAAATTTACCTGAGTCCACTTTGTACAGTTTACTTACAGGTTTTTTTTTTTTAATCTCTCTTTAAAATTAACATTGTACTAATATTTTCTCCACATTTTGCCAACTTTTCAATCCCTGCCGTTTTGTTATTATCTAGGAAAATCTAATTACTGTCATTTTACATTTCACTCTTTACCATTGGGTTATTATTTCTGATGTCCAAAGAGACAAAACTTTCACAAGTTGAGAGACTGGTGTAAGGGACTCCAGATAGACAATCCGAGCACATAGGAGCTGCAGACCTGAGAGGACTGCTTCTAAAGACAAGAAGGCTGAGAGCTTGTGTAGACGTCCGGAAGTGTCCATTTCTAGCAAACCAGCCATATGCCACTCCACAGTTTTCCCCTTTGTTGAGCAGAAAATGATTTCCAGGATAAGGAGGAGAAATAACTCCTACGTCTCATCTGTAGAAAGAGTATTATGAATACTGGGTTTTTTTTTAATTGGTAGGAACAGGGCACCCATGCTCAGGTGTGATTTCGAAGCCAGAGATTGGGGTCAGGTGGCTTTCTCAGATGATCCCCCACCGTATCTTTTGAGAGAGGATCTTTCACTGAACCTGGAGCTCACTGATTGAGCAAGACTCCAGGATCCTCCTGTTTCTGTGTCCCAGCATTAGGACCGCAGGGCACACCAGCACACTCGTGTTTACATGGCATTAGGACTGTAGGAGCACACCAACACACTCGTGTTTTACATGGGTGCTGGGGATCTAAACACAGGCCCCCTTGCTCGCATATGCAAGCAGTTTATCAGTTGAGCCATCGCCCCAGACCCAGGAATACTTATAGTTTTTTGTTTGTTTGTTTGTTCAAGACAGGGTTTCTCTGTGTAGCTTTGGCTATCCTGGAACTCACTCTGTAGACCAGGCTGCCTCTACCTCTTGAGTGCTGAGATTAACAATGTGTATCACATGCCTGGCCTGAAATACTAATTTTTTTTTAATGCATTCTCAGGATACTTTAATGTAAGGTTTTGGTTTTTTTTTTTTTTTTTTTTTTTTTTTTTTTTTTTTTTTTTTTAACTCCTCCAGCAGAAAATTCATGGGGGAGGGGGATGAAAATGTCTTTATTAGACAGTGTTTCTACCGTTGTTGACATTTTAAATGTCACAGAAGTTCAACATGTGCTTGATCTGCTCAACAATCTAAATTCAGATCTAGGAATGCCTGGCATCTAGTTTCCTACTGTCACCCTAGTAGCTGTCTGCAAGATCCAAGGGAGTGATTTAGGATTGTACATGTAGAACCAGTTATCAGTAGCTTTTAGTTCTAGGTCTTCTTTTCAATATTAGAGTGAAATTTTGTGAAGAATAATTATCTTATTCTTCAGAAGGCTGGACGCTGCTCTTAGGTTGTGTGCCTCATGGTGGCTGCTTTAGGTGTGGTTGTTAGAATCAAGTCTTTTTCACCTGCTTAGTTTTCTCACTGTGCACAGATTATCCTCTGACCCCACCAGTGCACTCTAAAGCTTGTACTGGGCTGCTCATACTCTGCATCATTGAAATGTCTGTTTTCCATAATAACCACGCACTCTGCACCCTGCTCCTGTGAGCGGCCACTGACTCCCCATAATTAGCTGCAGATTTGTTGTGCACGTGGTAACGTTTTCTGAGAACAGTGCACCTCGCGTCTGGCCAGCTGGTAACTTTTGTGGGTACCTTCTGTGTCATTGACCCTGCAACTTTCTACAAGTATAGAACACTAGAAAAAACAAACAAGGATTTGCTTTTCAGTGTGGTCTATACTACACTGCCCCCACATGGGCCTCCCTGACCTAGTCTCTTCTGCTTTCTTGGGGGCAGGTTGCATGATCAGATGGTAAAAATCAACCAAAATCTGCATCGGCTGCAGGTTGCCTGGCGGGATGCTCAGCAGAGTTCTAGCCCTGCTGCTGACAATCTCCGAGAGCAGTTCGAACGCCTGATGACCATCTATCTCTCTACCAAGACTGCTATGACTGAACCCCAGATGCTGCAAAACTGCCTGAATTTGCAGGTGTCCATGGCTGTTCTGCTGGTTCAACTGGCCATAGGCAATGAGGGCTCCCAGCCAATAGAGCTAAGTTTCCCTTTGCCAGATGGCTACAGCTCTTTGGCTTATGTGCCAGGTAAGCAGCCTGTCCCTTGGAAACATCCTATTAATAGCCACCTAAGTTTAACTGGGTCACCTTGGAAGCTTAATTCTCAAAATAGCCTTCCTTAGTTATCATTTCATTGTTTTTAGAGAAGCTACTCAAACTTACAAGAATCTCCTGGCCAAATTATGGGGTCCCAGTAGTTGCTTCTCCAGCTTTGTGTCCCTGATACTGGGACTGTCAGAAAACAGCCTGCCAGAGATGAACTGCAGTCAGGGTTTTCACAGCTCTTAGTGTCTGTTGTTAATATTGTTTGACTTTCAAAGATTCAACTGCCTGTCTAACTCTCCCTGAGGGTTTTGGGTTTTTTTAGGAAAAAAAATCCCCTCTTACTAACTCAGAAGGGAAATTGTGTGTATGTATGTCAGTGAGGGGTCAGTAGATGTTGTTCACTAATCAGATTAAATGTTCTTGAACACTGTGCTGGTCTCGTATTGCTATGTAACAAGTTACTCCCCACACACAGCAGCTTAAAACAGCAAACACTATCTCACGCAGTCCTCTGCGTCAGAAACCCTGGAGCATTTGGCCATGTGATTCTATCTCAGAGTACTAATGAGGTTATGGTCAAGCTGTCGGTCAGAGCCATAGGATTCTGAGGACTCAACAAGGGCTCGAGGATCTACTTACAAGCCCAGTTGACTAGTTGTCAACAGGCCTCAGCTGCTTGCCAATAGCCTAACACATCTCTTAGTGCCTGCCACTCACGATGTGGCAGCACAGGTGACCAAAATGAAAACTGCAAACTCTCTCAACTAACCTTGAAAATGATGTCTCTACTGCATACACCCGGGTATGTCCCAGTCTAGAATGATGATGTCCTCCGCTGCATACAGCAGGGGTCTTCCTAGTCTAGAATGATGCAGAAAGAGACTTTGCAAAGATCTGAGTGCCAAAAGGGAGAGCAGTTAGAGGACCATCCTGGAGGTCCTTACTGCAGTCACCTAGTGTGACTAGCCACACCTAAAGGGTGGCTTAAACTGTGGCCAACCTATGGAGGCACACAGTGCTAGTGTAAAGAGTTCTGTGTCAGGCTGGTGAGATGGCTCAGTGGGTAAGAGCACCCAACTGCTCTTCCGAAGGTCTAGAGTTCAAATCCCAGCAACCACATGGTGGCTCACAACCATCCGTAACGAGATCTGGCGCCCTCTTCTGGAGTGTCTGAAGACAGCTACAGTGTACTTACATATAAATAAATAAATCTAAAAAAAAAAAAAAAAAAGAAAAAAAGGCAAGAGTCAATATTCAAAAAAAAAAAAAGAGTTCTGTGTCACTGCTGTCCATGCACTTCCTCAGATAAGAACAGAGCTTGATACGCATGTAAGAGATCCTACTGGCTTATCACCATCCCTGGTACATAAAAGAGTTAGACTTTTTTTAACCTTTGTTAATTTATGTGAAGGAGGTACTGGGATTGAGACAAATGAACAGATGTTTGGCTAATTCCAGTGAATCTTTTTCAGAATTTTTTGCAGATAACTTGGGTGATTTCCTCATTTTCCTCCGACGCTTTGCTGAGGACATCTTGGAGACGTCAGCAGACTCCCTGGAGCATGTCCTTCATTTTATCACCATTTTCACTGGAAGCATAGAAAGGTGATGTGCGGGACGCTTGCCCCAGTCACTGGCTAGAGCCACAAACATTCTGCCTGCTGTGGTGAGGTTTAATAAGCAGAGGACTTTGCTCACAGAATTTGAACCTGCATATAAGGTACCTAATAGGATTCCATTGCTGGTCCCTGGTTAAAATAGTTAACCAGAATACCAGAAGCTGGACCAGTGGCTGACAGATGCTGAACTTTTACTAATTATGTCAACCAAAGCTTGTTCCTGCAGCCGGAGTTGGGTAAGCAGTAAACCTGGGTTTATGTTACTTCTAGCCTGGTGGTTTGACTATGTTTACGATGTACTATGGTTTTTAAATTTGCTTTTGGGTGGGGGGGAGTGGAGGGTGTTATGTGTGGGGGCTAAAGGAAACAATTTTTATGCACAAAAGGGCACATTTGCTGCAAAATGAAAGTCCACAATTCTGCCATACATATCAATGAGAAGCCAACACTTCACTGAGCTGAGCAGACCTAAGGGGAAGTTGGCCACAAGCCAACAGGCATTGATTAGACTCATAGGACAGGGATCATGGAGCTATCAGATAATTATAACCTAATTATTTGCATTCAGAAAGTGTAGGAAGGCAAGTTTATTCAAAATGAACCTGTCAGAGAAGAGTACATAGTAACTAGTGCCTTTTTATAGAGAAAATTGAATGTCCTAAGCATTCCATGGGAACTAAAGTACTCCCTCATACATGGTTAGCTGTCCTCTCGAGAGTTAAGAAGACAGGCATAGTAGTGTACATCTATAATTCCAGCACTCAGGAGGCAGAGACAGGAAGAATGCTGCAGATTCAAAGCCAGCCTGGTCTGCATAGGGAGTTCTAGGAGAGCCAGGACTATGTAATAAAACCATCTCAAAACATGTTACATGGTATCTCCTGCACTGGAGTACTGACTTTACTATAGTGTGACTATTCTATATTTAGCTCCTCATGTAGAGTAGAATCACATCGGGGAGTTATGTCTTCCTGCTCATCATGCTTTCTGCCCTCTGCAGAATGAAGAATCCTCACCTGAGGGCCAAACTAGCAGAGGTGTTAGAAGCAGTGATGCCTCACCTAGACCAGACCCCAAGCCCCTTGGTGTCCAGTGTGTTCCACCGGAAACGTGTGTTCTGCAACTTTCCATACGCTCCCCAACTTGCAGAAGCTTTGATCAAGGTTTTTGTGGACATTGAATTTACAGGTAAAAGAGTCACGCAGCCTGCTCTAGAGCTGAGAACTAAGAGTTTCACAGCTTGGTCACTGTCGAGTGTCACAGAAACTCCAACCAGCATTACTTGAGTACTCACTGTGTGCCAGGCTTAATGGTGGGGGCTTTATTTTTACTATGTCACTAAACTTGTTTATCTGTATTGTTTTCACTTTATATGTAAGAATATAGATGCTAAAAATGTTTTGTTTGTATATATCATACACCTAAAAGTGCTAAAACCAGCTCTGTCTCACAAAATACAAACAACAACTAGAACAAAAAACATCCCACCTGCATACATTCTGGAAAGGCAAGCATGAGGACCTGAGATGGAACCTTAAAATTCAGGTTTTAAAAAGCCAGGTGCAGCAATGCCTACCCCTAATTCAGTTCTAGGGAGGCAGAGACAAGAACGGTGCCTAGGAATCTATGGTCAACAGTCCAGGCAAATCATTGACTTCTGCTTTAATGAGAGACTGTCTCTGAAACATAAAGTGGAAGCAAGGTGGTAGTGGCAGAGGCAGGAGGATTTCTCTGAGTTTAGGGCCAGTCTCATCTCTTGAGTGAGTTCCAGGACAGCCAGAGCTACACAGAGAAACCCTGTCCCAAACAAATAACAACAAAAGAGAGAACATTTGAAGAAGGCACTTGGTGTAGACTTTCAGCCTCCATGTGAGTGTACATGTGCAAGCCCACACACAAACATGTATGAACACATACCCACAACATATGTATACATTAAAATAAAAAAGAAAGAAAGAAAAGAGTACCAGTAGACAGCATTGTCTCCCTCTTCTGTCCTGATCACCTGAGTTTCAATTAAGCAGAGCTTTATCTGAGCTAGTAGTCAAGACATGTTAAGCAGATGCATAAGAGTCTTTTTAAAGGAGATTTCTGCTATTTGGTAACTTGGACAATTAACATTTAAAGAGGCATTTAGCATTTTATTAGCTGTCCACATTTCTGTTCTGCCTTTGTCTCTTACTTAACCTCTGGGTCTCGATTTCTCCCATATAAAATGAGTCAGAATGAGGAGTCACTGACATAGTATGTGCTAACCTGCTCCTAAGAAGCTGCCCAGCAGTCATGGTGACAATGTCACTGTATGGCTATACAGCCAGAGAATTGCAATGGAATACATTCCATGAATCTAAAAGTGAAGGTTGGAAAAGGCTTGGAGAGCCAAGCACAGTGATACCACATTCCTGCGTAATCTTAACATCTAAGAGGCAGAGGCAAAAAGACTTAATTGGAAACCCTCCTGGAGCCAGGTGTGGTGGCACTCGACTCTAATCCCAACAATACTCACGAGGCAGTCATAGGTGAAGCTCTGACAGCCTGGTCTGTATAGCAAGTTCCAGGACAGCCAGGGTTTCTCAAAACAAAACAAAACAAAAAACAAAGCAAAACAAAATAATTTCATGCGTGTAAAAAATGTTTGATCATATCCACCCCCAACTCCCCTTCCTACTTCCTCTGGAAACTCTCAACATGTTCCCTTTCCCTTCCCCCATTCACATCTGCTCCTTCTTTTGCCCACAAGCCACTGAACCTAGTTGGTGCTGCCTGTTGGAATGTTGGCTGGTCTTGTTTTGTTTACATGATCATATGCAGATAGTTGTAGCTACAGCTTGGGTTTTATCCCACACACCCCAAGGAGTGTGAGCTGGAGGTGCTCCTAGGGAAGACTTGGCAACAGCCTTGACATTCAGAGTAAAAAATGCACACACATGAGCTCGTTCTCTATTAGACCACCTCAGCTGATTTCTCATTCTCACCTTACTTTAGGGGACCCCCATCAATTTGAACAGAAGTTTAATTACCGCCGCCCTATGTATCCCATCCTAAGATACATGTGGGGGACAGATTGCTATCGGGAGAGCATTAAGGTAAGAGGGTTTTTCATGGTACTATTTGCTTCAGGTCAGCCTCAGTACCATTGGTACATGATTTTGCACTAAAATATCTTCTTCTTGGGCTGGGACTTACAGGATTTGGCTGACTATGCCTCTAAGAATTTAGAAGCTATGAATCCCCCACTGTTCCTCCGATTTCTTAACCTGTTAATGAATGATGCTATCTTCCTTTTGGATGAAGCTATACAGGTAAAAAAGGGAATATTGCGTGTGTTCCTATACCATTTGCAGTGATCTCAATGAAAAAGGCTTCAGACCATCAACATTGGTGGCAGTGGGGTGGTGGTGGCAGTGGGGTGGTGGTGGCAGTGTTTGTGTTTTGTTTGATTTCGTTGGTGTGTGTTTGCTTAAATAAGTTCTCTCTCACTCTTTATCCTCAGCTGACCTCAAACCCATAGGGATCCTTTCACCTTAGCCTCCCAGAGCTTTAGGGTTGCAAACATGAACCACTACACCTGGCAAAGAATATATTGTTTTGACCTTTTAATTATAATAGAATAATCCTTGCTCTAGAACATTCTTGCACACCACCAGTGTATGTGTTATAATAGTGTGCCCAACACTTTGTACACAGCTTTCTAGGTTCATCATTTCACTATATCATGGGTCACTGTTGCACTTGGGTGGTTCTTTGGATGAGAGTTTAAAAGATGATCCCAGGAGAAATCCCTTAGTGGTTAAGAACACTTATGACTTTTGTAGAGAACCTGGATTCAATGCCCAGCACCTAAATGACCTCTCACAAACACCTGTGACTCTAGTTCTGACACTCTTCTGACCTCTTGCAGACATGTGGTGCACAGACATACACATATTTTTTAAGTGTGATAAAGCCAAACTAAGGTGTATCAATGGGCCAACAATACAGGAAAGAATTATAGGATCTTCATTGTGGCCAGTGACTGTGAGACTTTCATTATTACAATAGAGTACCTGAGAAAAACCACCTAAAGGAAGGAAGGATTGTTTCAGCTCCAAGTTGCATAGGTTTTGGTCCAGGCTTAGCTGTGTGCTGTGCGTTGGGCCTGCAGCAGGGCAGGAGCTCGGAGTGACCAGCAGTGAGCCTCAGGAAGATGATGCAGGTTAGTTTGAAGGTCGCCTACCGGGCAGTCAGAGCTCTCGTGGATAACCCACTAAGTAACTTGTGCTTGCTTTGTGAGAGGGGTCTACCTCCTGTTCTTTTCATAATCCTGCACTCTGAGGAAGTGAGAACAATTCCTATTATAAACATCTCTGTTAAGTGAGGACAGTATGATTCCGGGCGTGAAGCAGATCATTATTTGCTGCAGCCGTAAGGTGATGAGAGGTGAGGGTTTTAAGTATTTATGATTCCCTCTGGAGAGCAGGCATATTTGTAGAACTTTAGTTTTGAACCTTGCGTGTTGTTTTATGTTTTAGGAAGGACTCCTTTTCCTGTCATCCTGGTGCTTTAGCTTGGCTTCCACACATTGCTCCACTGATGCTCCTTTCCATCTGGATCCCATCCTAGCTCAGGCAGTTAGCTAGCAGTTTGCTCAAGCTAAGACAAAGCTGAATGAGGACACTATTACTCTTTCCCAAAGTCCCTTAGAGTTTAATTTTACATTCTGTGTGTCCACTTGCTACAGTGTACGTGAGGAGGTCAGAGGACAGCTTAGGGGAGTCTGTGTTCTCCTTTCACCATGAGGGTTCTGGGGCCAACTGCAGGTCATCAACTTTGGTAACAAGTACCTTAGCCCACTGAGCCATCTCGCTGCTCTTCCCCGGGTTCTTGAGTGTCAGCCCTGCACTGACAGAGGCTTCGTATCGTCTCAATTTCCCAGCTGGCTGACTGGGTTTGTTTTTTGCTTTTTAAGATTTATGTATGTGAGTGTTTTGTTCCATGTATGTAACTACACTACATGCATGCAGATACTTGGGCAGGCTAAAAAAGTTCATTGTATTTCTTGAAGCTAGAGTTATAGGTTTTTGTGAGCTGCCATGTGCTAGAACAAGTGCTCTTAAACTCTGAGCCACTTCTCCAGCTCTGGATTTTTTTTTTTGTGTTTGTATTGTTTTGTTTGAATTATGTAGGTACATATAATGCCTACAAAGGCCAAAAGAGGATATCAGATCCCCTGGAACTGGAGTTAACAGGTGGTTGTGAGCCACAGTGTTGGTGCTAGCAATCAAGCCTTGCCCTTTACAAGAGCAGCAAGAGCTTGTAACCATTGAGCCTCCTTTCCAAACCCAGATGACTAGATTTTAATTAAGCCCTCTTAAATGTCTTGGCCCTTCAGTTGCATTTCTCTTATCTGGTGTATCACATTTCTGGTTTCCATAGTATTTGAGCAAGATAAAGATTCAGCAGATTGAGAAAGACCGAGGAGAATGGGAGAGTCTGACACCAGAAGCCCGCCGAGAGAAAGAGGCAGGTCTACAGATGTTTGGGCAGCTGGCACGGTTCCATAACATCATGTCCAATGAAACAATTGGTACCCTTTCCTTCCTGACATCAGGTAAGAACGTAAGGCATGCCATCCCCCAAAATGTAGAAATCAAGGTCTCTTTCACTGAGGGATCAGCCCAGCTCAAAACTAAGAGTGTAGAATCTGCGACAGGATGCAGCTCAGTCTGTAGAGTGCTTGCCTCACCTGCATGAAAGCCTGCATGGTGGCCCACACCAGGAATGCCAGCACTCTGGAGACTGAGGCAGGGAGATCTGAAGTTCCAGGACATCCTCATCTACAGAGAAAGGTCCAGGACACCTTAGGATGCATGAGACCCTGTCCAAAAGAAAATTGGACTCTGGTGATTGTAACTTCTACATCTGAGACCAAAAAAAATCAGAGAAACTTCAAAAACATGATGGTGTTCATTATTGACATGCCAAAAAATATAAGCTGGTTTCCTGAAGATGCTGGGAGTATAGATTAGTGATAGAGCATATACAGAGCATATACAAAACCCTGAGTACAGCCCGGCGGTGGTGGCGCACGCCTTTAATCCCAGAACTCGGGAGGCAGAGGCAGGCGGATTTCTGAGTTTGAGACCAGCCAGCTTGGTCTACAGAGTGAGTTCCAGGACAGCCAGAGCTGTTACACAGAGAAACCCTGTCTCGAAAAACCAAAAAACAAACAAACAAAAAAAACACTGAGTACAATCCCTACTACCCAAAAAAACTCTGTAAAGACCAGATAGCCATTAACTCTGTGTTTTGGTGTATGTGTGTTTGTGCGCGCACATGCACGCATGCTATAAAAACATAAATCCAAGCATGGTATGATATCCTCTTGGGAGATGAAGACAGAGGACTCTGAGTCCCAGGCTAGCCTGAGCTACATAGTTCCAGGGTGTGGCAGATAATGACAGATGAGGGAGGGAGGAGGATAAGTAATTTGCATTCAATGAATACATTTAGTGTGCTAGAGCAGCCAGAGAGCAGGTGTGAAAGGAAACCATCTAATGAGAAATGCAGAAATTGACTTTTAAACTTTTAAAGCTTTTTAAAAACTTTATCACTTCAGAGAAATCAGAGAAGATAAGGTGGCCACAAACCAAGAGCAAAAGCCACAAAGGACAGAAGAAACATTTTAAATATTGAAAATGTGACTTTAAAACTTTAAATATTTAGTGAAAGGGTTAAAAAAAAAAACTCAAGGAACACTCCCATTGAAGTGGAACAGAAAAAAAAGAGAGATAGAAAGTAGGGAAGGATAAGAAAATGAAAACGAAGTCTTAAGTCCAAGTCAAATGTGGGACTTGTGGGTAAAGGCCTTTGCCACCTAGTCTGGCAACCTAGGTTTGATCCCTGAGACCCACATGGTGACAGGAGAGAATTGACTCCCATAAGTTGTCCTCTGACCCACATACACTTGCTGTAACACATGTAGGTGCACACAATAATGTAGTTTTTAAATATTTTAACAGTGTCTGTGACTGGGTAGTAGCTTTTCGTTTGTTTGTTTGTTTGTTTTTCGAGACAGGGTTTCTCTGTGTAGCCCTGGCTGTCCTGGAACTCACTCTGTAGACCAGGCTGGCCTCGAACTCAGAAATCCGCCTGCCTCTGCCTCCCAAGTGCTGGAATTAAAGGTATGCTACTACCACCACCCGGCTGGTAGTAGCTTTTCTTTCCTTTTTGTTTATTTGGTTTTTGGTTTTTGTTTGTCTGTATTTTTTTTTTTTTTACTGAAAATGCATTATGTAATTAAAAATCCTCAAAGGTCTCCAATAAAATGAGATGTAAGGAGAAAATTAGAGTTGTGTTGAGCTTTAAGACTCTGGCTTTCTTCCAGAGATCAAGTCGCTGTTCGTGCATCCGTTCCTGGCCGAGCGCATCATCTCCATGCTCAACTACTTCCTGCAGCACCTGGTGGGCCCCAAGATGGGTGCCCTCAAAGTCAAGGACTTCAGTGAATTTGACTTCAAACCTCAGCAGCTCGTATCAGACATCTGCACTATCTACTTAAATCTTGGGTATTTGAGATTGGTGTTGAGAAAGCCATGGGGATGCTAGTATTTTGATAGCAGAATAACTGGTTAGGTCTTGTGTGAAAATAGTGGGGGAAGGCAGGCTCATTTCTAGCTGATAGATGAAGGACTCCTCCATAGTTCTAAATAGATTTTATCTGGCCCATTGGACATTGTTCAGTATTTCCAACATTCTGCCTTGAGCTGTGCAAAGATAAATATTACTGGTTATACTACTGTTTGTGGAAATATTTTTATGGCCATGGAATACTTTATAGTACAGAAAATTAGATGTGATACTGTATGCCTTTAGTCCCAGTATTTGGGAGCCAAAGGCATGTGGATCTCTGAGTTTAATGCTAGCCAAAGAAAGAAAGGAAATTAGATGTCAAAGCAGGGAGATGGCTCAGTTAGTAAAATGCTTGCCACCCAGACATGAGTGTCTGTCTGAGTTCAGATCCCTAGGACCCACCTAAAAAGCTACATGGGGTAGCATGGACAGTAATCCCAGTACTGGGACAGCAAAAACCAGTAAGATTCCTGAAGTATACTGGACATTCAGCCTCACAAAACTGATGAATTCTAGGATCAGTGAGAGACCATGTCTCAAACACAAAGTCTTGAGAGTAACTGAGGAAGACACCCAGCGTTGATCTCTGCCCTTCACACATATACAGACATACTTATGCATGTGCATACACACACACACACACACCCCACAGAGAGATACACATAGTTCACAAGCGCACTGGTGGCTTGGAAGTGCTGGGATGATTGTCTGTAGCCCATCTGCTATCTGCACATTGACTGTGGTCTGATGCTCAGTTTCTTTCTAACACTGACCTTTCAGGGATGAGGAGAACTTCTGTGCCACTGTGCCCAAAGACGGACGTTCCTATTCTCCGACTCTCTTTGCACAGACAGTCCGAGTCCTGAAGAAAATCAATAAGCCTGGGAATATGATCGTGGCTTTCAGTAACTTGGCAGAGAGAATCAAGGTGAGGAAGAGGACAGCTTGTTTTCTCAGATATTCAGTAAGAAACGCCACAGAGACGCCGAGCAGCCTTTAATCCCAGCACTCCGGAGGCAGAGGCAGGTGGATTTCTGAGTTCGAGGCCAGCCTGGTCTACAGAGTGAGTTCCAGGACAGCCAGGGCTACACAGAGAAACCCTGTCTCAAAAAAAAAAGAAAAGAAAAAAAAAAAAAAAAAAAGAAATGCCACACAGTCACTTCAACTCTGCTGCTTCTGCCCCATTTCCAGGAGCAAGGGGTACTGCCTAGAGGCATTAGAAACAGACACTTCCTCTTGGTCAGTCAATGACTAGAGCAGCCATCTTATTAAATGTTACCCCTGCCTAGGAAGAATAATTGAAGATGTTTCTACCAGGTGAAAAGAATGTGTATTTGTGAAGGCTTTCTTTTCGTCTCATCTCATCATCCATCTTTTCGTCTCAGCTCCAAACTTTGTTTCTGTAACTCCTTCCTTATGAAGGCTTTCTTTAGATTAACTTTTATGTCCCAGTGTTATGAAAGATTTGAAAACCTAGTGTAAATGCAAAAGAACTTTATGGAATAAAATTCAGGAGGAAGGGCAAGGCTTGCTGGTACACAGCCATAACCTTGCACTCACCCAGCTGAGGCAAGAGGATTCCAAGTTCAAGACTAGCGTGGGCAACATAATGAGTTCCTAACTCAAAATAAGTAAAAACTGAGCAATGACGAGTATCTTACAGACACTGGTTCCTATGGCTTTTCTCTGTTCCTTACATTTCTACTGATGGTTGGTTTATACTGAATGCATTTTAGAGATTAAAATACTCAGTTGTGCTCAGCTAATCCCTCCAGTTGGACAATGGAAAAATTCCATTAGGAGTGGTGGAAAGAAAAAATACACGGCACAGACGTCTAATAAAAAAACCTTCCAGGCTGGGCAGTAGTGGCACACACCTTTACTCCCAGCCCTTGGAATGCAGAGGCAGGAAGATCTCTTGAGTTCCAGGGTCAGCCAGGGCTACACACACACACACACACACACACACACACACACAAAACAGCTCCAAAAACAAAACAAAACAAAAAAAGAAAAAGATCAATACCTTCTTTACAGCTGTCAGTTGTTCCTCAGTGAATTTCTTCTTACAGGATTTTTTGTGTAGCCTTGGCTGTCCTGGACTCACTCTGTAGACCAGGCTGGCCTTGACCACAGAGATCTGCCTGCCTCTGACTCCCAAGTGCTGGTATGTGCCACCACTGCCAGGCTGAGTTTGTTTTTTGTTTTTATTGAGCTGAGCTTATGGTTGGCCTACAGCTTAGCCAGATCAAGCTGTAAGGAAGTATACCAGAGTCAAATGTCAGAGCCCTTTAAATGTATAACCTGCTTGTATTTATCAGAAACTGTTTGCAGGCACAGGCTATGTGATTATTCGACTAACAGCCCTCCCACCCTTTCCCCTTTCAAATGCCAGCAGTCACACCAGAATGCTTAAAGACATTCCCTTCAGCCATGATGCCCAGCAGCTGAGCTCTACAGCGTGGTCATGGGCTTATCTTTAAAAAGACAAAGTGGCCGGGCAGTGGTGGCCATGCCTTTAATCCCAGCACTTGGGAGGCAGAGGCAGGTGGATTTCTGAGTTCAAGGCCAGCCTGGTCTACAAAGTGAGTTCCAGGACAGCTAGGGTTACACAGAAAAATCCTGTCTCAAAAAACCAAAAAAAAAAAAAAAAAAAAAACTAAAAAAAGAAAAAAAGGAAAGAAAGAAAGAAAAGAAAGGAAAAAAGAGGGGCTGGTGGGATAGCTCATTGGTTAAGAGCACTGACTGCTCTTCCAAAGGTCCCAAGTTCAAGTCCCAGAAACCACATGGTGGCTCACAACCATTTGTGACGAGATTTGCCGCCCTCTTCTGGTGTGTCTGAGGACAACTACAGTGTACTTAGATATAATAGACCTTTTTAAAAAAAAAAAAAAAAGGAAGGAAGGAAGGAAAAAAGACAAAGTGATCTGCCTCACTGGGAGGGTTATTGATGACCAAGATTAAGGTGTAGTAGTTACTAAGCAGTCTGAGAGCTGCACAGTGAGCTCACTTTAGAAACAAGCTATGGTTGCCTCAGTCTCTTGCAGACCTCCAACAACAAGAGGAGGAGACATATGCAGATGCCTGTGATGAGTTCCTGGATCCCATCATGAGCACACTGATGTCTGACCCTGTGGTGCTTCCATCTTCCAGAGTCACTGTGGACAGATCCACCATTGCTAGGCATTTACTCAGGTATGCCCACCCACAGAGCCACCTCAGAACTACATCTGTGTTGGCTTCCTATGTCTGCACTCTGCACAGTGGGTACCCCATACGGTAGACTCATTGGTGGAGCATTTTGATATCACCTGTTTATAACTTTAAAGATTAAGGGAATAGCTCTTACCTCTTCCCTCCTTGAGTAATCTTAGCCAAGCATGATGACAGGAGCTTGGAATTGCACTTGAAGACAGAGGCAGGAGGATTGCCATAACTTTAAAGCTATCATGGTTTATATAGCAAGTTGTAAGCAGCCAGAGCTACATAGTGAGACCCTGTCTCAAAAAACAGAAGAAAATAATTTTATCCACATTGTGAAATATCTCAACATGAAATATGCTCTGACCTGAAATTATTTTAATTGTAAAAATATCAGACTTTACACTCCCTTCAGTTACTATATTTCTATTTTTTGGGGGGTAGTTTGTGTAAGATAAACTCACCAAGCTGAATGCTGTTTGGACAGTCATCCTGCAGATGTCCAGAGAAAAGGCAGGAAGGCAAAGGTAAGTGGAAATTAGTCAGCACCCAAGCAGCCTTCCCTTCACTTTAGAAGAGTATTCTGCAGCCTGAGGAAGGGACACTGCTAACTGGAGTTTCATGCTTGCGGCCCACTACAGCCAACTGTTTGTTTCTTAATGTGTTTGAGCCGCACATGCATACTTAGTGTCTGCAGATGTCCGAAGAAGATGTGGAATCCCCTGCAACTGGAATTATAGATGGTTGTGTCACCATGTGGGTGTTAGGAACCAAACCCAGGTCCCCTACAAGAGCACACATGTCCTCCCAACTGCTGACCCAACTTTGCAGTCCCCAACTTTGTTACTTATTTATCTTTGCGATAGGATCATGCTGTTACACAGGCTGGCCTCAAACTCCACTCAAGCAACCTTACTGCTTCAGCTTCCTAAACAACTTAGGACTACAGTTAAACACCACTACACCCAGCTAGCTACCCTGCCCCCAGTTTTGGGTTTTTTTGTTTTTTGTTTTTGTTTGTTTGTTTGCTTGTTTTTCTTGATTTTTCAAGACAGGGTTTCTCTGTGTAGCCCTGGCTGTCCTGGAATTCACTTTGTAGACCAGGCTGGCCTCAAACTCAGAAATCCACCTGCCTCTGCCTCCCAAGTGCTGGGATTAAAGGCGTGTGCACCACCACTGCCTGGCCCCAGTTTTTTAAAGACAGGATGTCATGTAGCTCAGGCTGTCTTCAAATTCCCTTGGTAGCTGGAGTGACCTTGAAGTCCTGCCCCTCCTGCTGATCAAGCAAGTGCCAGGTTACAGGCAAATGCACCACTGCTTGACTTTACCCCTTACCTCTCTAAAAACAGATAGAGAAGGTGCTGAGAGACATGGTGCCTGTTTACAATATACGTGAGGTGACTGGAATTTAAAAATGAATTTTCTGTTTCATTTGGTATTCTTACACTTTCACTATGATATTGTGCTGAAATGTCAGTGAAAAGCTTGGTGATCGCAGACCTTAGACAGTCTTTGAGTAAGTATATCATGATCTTGTTTTGTTTTGGAATCAGGGTTTCATGTAGCCCAGGCTTGAGCTTTACTCTGTAGCTGAGGAAGACTCGGCTTTTGATCATGCTATCTCCCCCTCCTAAGCACTGAAATCACAGACATGTATCACCATCCCCGGTTGATGTGGTACTGGGGGTCACAACTTAGGGCTATGTGCATGCTAGACAAGCACACTACTGTAAAATATCTTTTATTCACCTAATGAAATTGTCATCTCCGAGGCTTACTGCAGGGGAAAAAAAAAAAAGCTCACCTTTTCTAGCTCTCTGATCTCTGGCTGGCTGACTAGCTCTACTCAGCTGTTCAGGCTCAAAGGCCTCTCCAAGCTGACTGATTCAATCTGGCTTCTCTCAGCTTCTCACTGAATTGCTCTGCTTGGCCTTACTTACTTGGGCAATATGCCCTAATACTCTGGCTCATACTTACTCTCTGACTTCAGCTGCCTCTGCTGACCTGCACTGAACTACATGAATTCATGAACAAACTCAATTCCACTGCACTGCACCGCACTGCACTGACTCCCAACTGACTCCCAACTGACTGACCAAGTTCGGAGATCTGCATGCCTCAGTCTCCTTGGATTAAAGGAGTATCTGTTTCCCAGTTAGATGACACAGGCTTAGAAGGTCTGTGATCTCTTGCCAGAGCAGCCCTGCTGCTGTATTAAAATTCCTCTGCACTCTGAGCTATCTCAGGCAGTCTTGAGTCTTTCTTTGTTGGTTTTGCAACAATTTTTAAATTACATTCAATTATTTATGTGTTCATTTGTTTGGTGTGTGTGTGTGTGTGTGTATACACATGAACGCATGTGTACTCGCAAGTGTGGAGGTAAGGCAACTTGCAGGAATTAGTTCTCCAACTTTGTGGGTCCTGGAGATCAAACTTGGATCTTCAGCCTTGCCAGCAAACATCATTACACATTGAGCCATATTGCTGGTCCCAGCTTTGTGTTTTTGTAGTGCTTGGAATCAGACCTTGTGCATGCTGAGCCAGCACTGTGCTACTGATCTGTACTCTCAGCACTGAACCATAATCTGCATTTACTTGCATAGCAGTCAGCTACTTTAATCAAATGTCTGTTACAAGGCATTTTCTCTTAACAATTTATACTGTTCCAAGACTCTGTCACTAAAATGACAAGTAGTGAACCTTGTTCAGTGATGTTCATCTGCAGCACCAACTGTATGGGAGGTTTACATGGGGGGTTATTAGTGCCTAGGAGTTTGGGCAGTATAACAAAATCCCATTTCAAAAGGGGGAAACCCTACAAATGGTGATTTGTGATAACATAGGTGTCTGTGATTTAGAGAAATCTAAAGGCTGTTAACAAAGATAACATTTAGTTATTTTACTTATACATGTGTTTTGTCTGTATGTATGTAGGTGTACCATGTATGTGCCTAGTGCTCACAGTGGTCAGAAAAAAGACATTGACTCCCCTGTAACTAGAATTACAGATGGTTATGAAACTCCATATAGGTACTAGAAATTGAATCCAGGTTATCAAGAAGAGCATCCAATGCTTTTATGACTGAGCTATTCCCCCCACCACCACCACCTCCCGCTCGCAAAACCACTAGGATCAATATCTGAATGACAGCCGGGAGGTGGTGGCGCATGCCTTTAGTCTCAGCACTTGGGAGGCAGAAGCAGGTGGATCTCTGAGTTCGAGGCCAGCTTGGTCTACAGAGTGAGTTCCAGGACAGCCAAGGCTACCCAGAGAAACATTGTGTAAACACTGAAGAAAAAAAAAAAAAAGACAACAGAAATAAAACAAAAACCTGAATACAGTTGAATAAGGTTTATTATGAGGTAGAGACGGTAACTGAAGAAGACTCAAATCGCACCCTTTCCATTTCCTTCTTCCTAACCCAGGAGTCATCTTTGGACTCAGTTACAGTGCATCATGTCTTGGGTCACAGCGCATGTGGGGTGTTCAGATGCTCTGCTCGGCCCTAGGGTCTTAGAACTTTCAGAAGTAACTCACTTTTCATTCTTTTCTTGTCCTAGTGACCAAACAGATCCTTTTAACCGTAGTCCCCTTACCATGGACCAGATCCGGCCCAACACAGAACTGAAAGAAAAAATCCAACGGTGGCTCGCAGAAAGGAAGCAACAAAAGGAGCAGCCTGAATAAATACTGTGAACTGCACATGCGTGCCCGGGCGTGAGCTGGTGCTTGTGCTCGCTCGCGCTCTCTCTCCCCCTCTCTCTCTCCCTCTTTCTCTCTCCCCCTCTCTCTCTCTCTCCCTCTCTCTCCCTCTCTCTCCCTCTCTGGCTCTGAGCCTCTTCTTTTTCTTTTCTGATTTGTTTTGATTTGTTTTGTTGGGGTTTGGTTTGGTTTGTTTTTGTTTTTTATTTTGTTTTATTTCATTCTTTGTTGTTTAAATTAGAAAAATTGTTCTTGTGCAAATTATGATAATTATGATTCTTAAGACCTTGTTGTTTCCCTGGCTTACAGAAAATTCTCTTCCTCACAGCATCTTTATAAATCATCACTAATTTTAGCCTCGGTTTTCCTATTCTCCTTGTTTCTTTTTCTATCCTAAATTATATTAAGTCCAACAACAAAAATGTCCTGCCATTTTTTTCTTTCCCTTCCCAAGTACTGTTCAGACATTTTTTTTTAGTGAGCACTCGTCTATGATGTCAGCTATTTCAGTGACAGTGATAACATCCAAAAATCCTACTGTCCTGTGTATTTACTAGCCCATAAGGTCTGGACTTAAGCACCTGGCCTTACTATAGCTCTGTAATATTACAGAGTAACTTTCCAGATAAATGCAAATACCTTAGTGTGTGTATAGATTTTTTGGCTGGTGGAGATGAGGAAATCTTATACAACTTTTGTATTATTTTGTCACTTAAAGATACGATCACAACAAACACTCCTATGAGGATCTCACCACCAAAAACATAGCTGCACAATCTTTCAATGAGTGACAGTAAAGTGTGGAACTTGCAGTAAAAAGGATAAATGAGAAGCTGATGGGCCCCTTCTCTTTTGTGCTCCAAGGACTAGGCCTAGGTAAAATAGGCAATAAATATTCTATCTACATGAAAATGTCATTTTAGGACACTTAATACAGTATATCTCAGTGTATATGTGTTAAACACAGATACTGTGTCCTTTTTTTATTAGTCTCACTTAATTGAGTGCCACGTTATATCGTGTCTTCCCAGGTAAGATTTGTGTAGTTGGTGGCAGTGTTTTCTCACTTGTTCTAGTCAGGTAAAACCCTAAGACTACAATGTACATAGCTAGTGTTTGGGCTGTGACCTGGCTTCTAAGAGCTGCTTCTTATCTAACCTTAGTTTATCAATTAACAAAGTAGAGATTAAAGCAACAAGCCATTTTAAATACATACTTCTTTCTGGGTAGTTACTAAGTGGTTCTGCCCACTTCTCCCAACTGTTTGCTCTAAGAGGCCCAGTCCTTTGTGAGATGTTTTTATATCAGTATCAGCCCAGAGGTGTAAAGGACAAGAAAATGTGGCCGTGGCTTCTTTTACAGAACATTACTGTTACAAAAGAATACACATATACAAATGCGGTGTGTCAGTATTCCAACACAAGTTGCTATAAGCAGTCCTTTGTGTGTTTTTTGTTGTTGGTGTCAACTGGAAAACTTGTGATTAGAGAGCATCTCACTCTGGCTATTGAAGAATGTACCTGTTGTGAACAGGGAAGCCTCGGGCATATCTATAAATGCCAGAAGGTTAAGACGGTCTCAGTGTGCCCCTGGGCATTTAGCTAGATGTTGACAGGATTTCTTTCCTTCAAATGAACTTCATTTCCTGTATGCAGCATTCTCCTCTCCTCTCCCTCTCTGGGAATGGACTGCATATGAAATAAGCTTCTACTTGCTGCTCTTACTTTCCAGAGTGAATGCGGGAGTATGTTTTTACGCTCTTATTTGAAAATGAGGGAAGACCCAAGTTTCACAAGTGAAAAATGGAGGAAGATGGGTACAAACCCTTGAGAAGACAGCTGTTGCCAGCAGCTTTCTAGAGAATGGGCTCCGTGCTGCCTCCAGTGTCTGTATTCTGCTTCTGAACTGAACCTTCAGATTGTTAGCCTGTTTTGGCAAGCTTGTGTTTTGTTTTGTTTTTTAAGCTCTTCTGATACTTTTCTATGAATGGCCGTGACGCCACGAAGATGCTGAACTCCTTTAATCACAAAAGCACGTGTGTAGCTTAAGGCCACTGTGGTGAGCAAACCAAGTGTCCTCTGTGCCTTCTTTCTTTCTGTGAACTAATTTAAAGACATCCAGAAAAAGAAACTCTAAAGACTCCATCCTGGTACACTGAGAGGCATATGTGCATTGCAAAGGTCAAAGGGTGTCTTGTCTGGAACTCTGCGGCGGCTGTAAATCTGTGAAGACTTCTGACGACGAGTTTTATATGACGGCTTTGCTGGAGTACTAAAGGAAAGTGAAGACTTGAGTTGGCTCACAACTCACCAAGAGGCTAATACTAAACTTGGAAAATTGTTTAGAGTTCAAGCAGTTGTTTGTTTAATATAGCTTTCCGTGGGTGTGTGAAAATTGAGGGACACGTGAGAAGTAGCATAACGGTGCAGGTGAAAGTGCCAGTTGCTGCTCAGTACCACACTCTAAACGCTTCATTACTTTATTTGGTTCTGGTTGCTAAGCAGCCACTGGGCAAAGCCAAAGCCTACTGGGTACTGTGACAAGCCAGACTGATGCTAGAGACAGAAAATGAAGAACAAAACAGCAAAAAAGGTTAAACTGAAATCAAACTCAATAGACAACTGTATTTGAGACATTCCAGGAAAGTTACTTTTTGTCAGACTTGTCTGGGGGGGGGGGGGAATGCTCAAAACTTGTATTTAATAAATGAGCACCTGACTTACCACCCTTGTTAGTTCTTCATTACCATACTGAAAGCTAGTGACAGCCTGGTGTGGTGTTTGCCTGGAATTCCCACTACTGGTGACAGAGGATTGAAGGGCAAGGGTACCTAGTGAGTTCAAAGCCAGTCCAGGCATCTCATCAAGACATTTCAAAGGAAAGTCTGGTAGAGCTTGCCTAGCACATACATTGCTAAATCCAATCCCAGTACCACTACCACAAAAGAAAAGGCGAGTGACAGTTTCACAAGTCCTTCTGAAAACATAGTGGGTTTTGCCAGTTTCTCAAAGGCAGGGTGCCAGCAAATGTGTATCACCTGGCTGACCTAACACCTCACTAAAGACCTTCAGAGCAGTGCCTCTCTACTTGTGAGTCACCTAAGACCATCAGAAAACACACGTTTAAAAAAAAAAAAAAAAGAAGAAAACACATTTACAGTTCATAACAGCAGCAACATTACATTATGAAGGAGCAACAAAAAATCATTTCGTGGTTGGGGTCATCATAACATGAGGAACTGTATTAAAGGGTGGCAGCGTTAGGAAGGTTGAGAGCCACTGCTCTAGAGGCACCCTGCGGCTGTCCTCAGGAGAAAGTCTCAGGAGCTTAGTCTCTAATTAGCTCCTTTATGGCTCCACTATCCAACCTAAATAACAGACCTTTTAATACTTTGTCACCATGTCCTTATTCTGTTCCCATGCCTGTGGTGTGTAGGATCTCAGCTTAGGTTAATTTAACCATTACCCCCTGCTACCTAAACTACAGGCAACTGTACAGCCCACAGACCAGTAGGCTCCACCACTGCCCTTCTCTGTGTCCTTCAGACACTCTGAAATGTAGCCTTGCTCACCACTTCCTTTTCACACAGGTGGCATGTGTCAGACTCCTCACGTGGAAACTTTTCTCCCTTCACCCCATTTAAGGAAGAGGTCCCACCATTCCCAAACAATCTTTGCCATCTTTGCTGTCTTCCTGTCCTGGACTCTTTGTCTCCTGAGTTCCACCTTCCTCTTGGGTTGTCTGACTTATATTCTCTTGCTTCCATATTTCTTCATTGCTGCAATCTGGTTTCTAAGGGTTTGAAACCTTTTCTAGTTAATGGCATAGATGTTCACACTCATAATTAGCTGACCTGTCTTACCTCGGCCCAGGCTGACCTGTAACTTCCAATCTTCAGGCTCCTGTATGCTGGTATAACGTGGGTTTCAGGTTATCTTTCCTGCTTTAATTTGACTTCACTATCTAAGGCAGCATGTCTCTCCCTCACTGATTCCTTGATCCCACTTCTAACTTTTCTAACCACCCCATGAATTTTACTTCAGGTTTTTTGTTTTGTTTTTAGAGATGTATTTATTATTATATGTAAGTACACTGCTGCTGTCTTCAGACACACCAGAAGAGGGCATCAGATCTCATCACAGATGGTTGTGAGCCACCATGTGGTTGCTGGAATTTGAACTCCTAACCTCTGGAAGAGCAGTCAGTGCTCATAACGCTGAGCCATCTCTCCAGCCCCTCAGTTTTTCTTCTAAAGATTGGGCTCTTCCAGAACTTGTTCTCCTCATCAAATGTTACTTTCCTACATAGTTTTTGGGTTTTCTGGTTTGTTTTTGTTGTTTTCATTCATAATGTCAAAGTTACCGCCTTTGGAATTTGTATATTTTCTTATACACCAAGAATCTCTACGCCTTCCCAGATCAGCACCACGCTTAACCTTATGTTCCTTTGTGTATTTATCTTGCAACTGATACTCCTTCTATGACTACTTAGGAATCTTGGTCTCTAAGGGGATAATACCCAAAGCATGCTTCCACCAAATTACAAAATGCCTGGCACAGTGCAACACCCTCAACACACATGACTTTCTTCCTCTTGTCCGCACAGCGCCTACTGGCTTGTTTGAAAAACCGGATTGGATCCCAATTCTGATACTGGCTGCGGAGGAAAACGGAATTATAAAAAGTCAATTAAAGAAGTCGGTGAATGGGTGAGTCACATAATGTAACGCCTATGTGGCCCCTTAAAGCTCCTATTTGACCTCAGACCTGCTATGCCTTTAAAGCGAACGTATCGGTCCACAAGCATTTTATGAAGCCCTCCAGCCTCGATTTCCATGTTTTCTGAAAAGCTATAAAACTGCCGCAAGCTAATGTGGCGTTCAAGCCAAGAAAACCAATAACGCATGCGCATTTCCCCCCCACTTCAACGATCTTCCGGACCAACATGAATAGCTGTCCCAAGTAATGCCTGCTCCCTGAGGAATCTCAGTATTCTTCACGTGTTATCGTGCCTCAGTTTTTTTATATCTAGGTTTTTACTTGGAGTGAACAAAGTAAACTGACTAATGAGATGCCACAAACAGGGAATCAATACCTATATGTTTTGAACAGGCACAGAGAGGGGCAGCCTGACCTTGGAAATGGGGGAAGGGGGTCCTGCCGCGGGTCCTTCCGGGGGTGACATTCAGCCGGTGGTTCGGGGAGACGTACCTTCCACCTTAGACCATGGCCAAGTTCATCCGTAACTTCGCGGAGAAGGCACCGTCGATGGTAGCCGGTGAGCGCAGCCCGGGAGAGGCTCGCGAGGGGAGGAAGTGTGCTGCGGCACCAAGGGGCCGTGGGCGTCGGGAGGGCTTCCAGGAGGCCACTGTAAGGCCGCAGCCTCGCCTGGCCTGCCCGCGGCAGCTTAGGGCTCACAAGCTGCAGGACCCTAGCCGCGGCCGGGGAGCGAGTGGGTGGTGTAACTCTGCCCGGCCTCACTCCGCCGCGAACGCCGTGATGCCCCCTTACCGTGCCGGGAGAGTTGGGAAGGGAGGTCGGTAACAGGGGAGAGGTCACACATCAGACCTCATAGCTGGTCTGCGTCTCAGCGAAGTATTTGAAAGCCATCAGAAATTTTAAAGACGGGTGAGAGATCTTTGAAAGTTATGTCTGCTTACCATCCTGGTTAGATCCTAGAGAATTCTGCGTCCGATGAAGGGAATTTGGAACGTAGGGGTGAATATCCCCTCCTCCCCAGTCAGCATAGAAAGCGACGCCTATCAGCAGTCGTCTTCAGAACCTTGGCTTGGCATTCCTGGGGTTGTTTTGTTTGAAAATTCTGATAGGCCGCGGCCTCTCAGATAAACACTGAGTAGTTATAAGCCTGAGCAGTATGTTCAATCGATACAGTTCTCTTCTGAGTAGAAAATTATTGTATTTTTGAAGCAGGAGATTAAGTTTACAATTTCTTCTTTTCTGTATTGTATTAAGTGGTTGAAGGCCCGATTTCCAAATGTTCAAATTTGGTTATGAAATGTGAATTGAAGGTAGAATTTTTTTTCAAAGATTAATTATTTTATTTATGTGAGTACACTAGCTGTTTTCAGACACACCAGAAAAGGGCATTGGATCCCATTACAGATGGTTGTGAGCCACCATGTGGTTGCTGGGAATTGAACTCAGCACCTCTGGAAGAGCAGCCAGTGCTCTTATCCGCTAAGCCATCTCTCCAGCCCTCTGAGGTGGAATTTTAAAAACTTGTAATTTTGAGCTTTCCAACCTGTTTGCATATTTAGTAATTCATTTTTTTCCTCCCCTTCATCACCAGCTAGATAATAGTGAGCTGTTTAAACCCTTAAAGTGTCAGAGTCTATAAATACTGGATTCCTTCCTATGGAACCTGAGGCTGCCAATAGCTGTTTAACAAAGAATTTCCTTAGTAAAATCATTAGGTGATCTGAAGCAATGTACTACAATTTTTACACCAATACAACCAAAAGGCTTTGACATTTGGACTTTGATGGTTTGAGGTGCTATTTTTAGTATTTCATAGAGAATATTTTCCCAGCTGTATGACTTTTGCATCTTTTAGGTAGCTTGTATTCAGAAATTTAAAACTGATTTTATTGATGAAATCCAAAACGAAAGACATTATCAAGGTAAACTTTGGTGAGGAAACAGCATAGAACCTTTCCACTGTTGTAACTGTAAGATAACTTGTTCTCCCAGAAGTACTGAGACCTGAGGGCTCTGACGGAACAGAAGGTTACGTAGATTGTGCTCTGCAGCATAGGCTGGGGCATATTTTTTTTTTTTTAAGATTTATTTATTTATGTATGTGAGTACACTGTAGCTGTCTCCAGACACACCAGAAGAGGACATCAGATCCCATTACGGATGGTTGTGAGCCACCATGTGATTGTGATTGCTGGGAATTGAACTCAGGCCCTTTGGAAGAGCAGCCATCTCTCCAGCCCAGGCTGGTGTATTAAGTGTGAATGTTAAAGTGTTTGATACTGACTACTGACTAGATCTTTCAGTTCCCTAGGGCATGCAGCTAGAGAAGGAAGAAAGAAGTCAGTAATTATTATCATAGTTCCCTCAGAAAGGTGAAAGTCTATTTTTCTGTTTTGTTTTTCTTTCCCCTTAACTAAGCTATAAATTTTACTTATGTTTCACCCGCTTTTCCATTCATATATTTTGAGTCTACGAATCTAGGATATTACCTTAGAACTAGTTTCTTGTGTCTGCAGTCTCCCCTTTCTTATTTATGATCTCTACTTTCATGATTTGGCCACTTGAAGGTGTCTGCCTAGATATTTTGAAGAATGTTCTCCAAACTGGTTATCTTGGGTTTCTCTAATGATTAGCCTGGAATCAGGGATTTTAAGAACAAGAACCACAGGGGCTGGAGAGATGGCTCAGTGGTTAAGAGCACTGACTGCTCTTCCAGAAGTCCTGAGTTCAATTCCCAGCAGTGACATGGTGGCTCACAGTCATCTATAATAGGATCCTATGTGTATTCATAGAAAATAAATCAATCAATCTTTAAAAGAACCGCCAGGCGCACGCCTTTAATCCCAGCACTCGGGAGGCAGAGGCAGGCGGATTTCCGAGTTTGAGGCCAGCCTGATCTACAGAGTGAGTTCCAGGACAGCCAGGGCTACACAGAGAAACCCTGTCTCAAAAAAAAAAAAGAAAGAAAGAAAAGAAAAGAAAAAGAGCAAGAACCACAGAGACAGATGACCCTGATGACATATTAAGAGATCAGTGGTATTCATGCCATCTATTGAGCTGACAAGGTCTTCCACTATAAAACTACTGCTTGCACTTTCTGCACCTGTTTTTATTTTTTGGAGGTGTCATACATTTGTGTAACATTTTATAATCATTTTCATGTGCACACCTCCCTCTCCTGGAATTCTCAGCAAATCCACCTCTTACCTTTATCTCCCACCCCTCAGAAAAGATCATTATAGCGACATACTGGTAGTGACCAGCCTTATGTGTCTACCCCCATTCTTTACAAGCAAGTTACCAGAGCAGAAGGGGTGAGTCTGTTAGAGTGGGGGGTGAGTCCATTTTCTACATATAGTAAGTGGAATTTTGTGAGGAAGATCTGTCTTACTCAATCTCTCTCTCTCCTGTTTTTTTTTTTTGGTTTTTTTTTTTTTTTTTTTTTTTTTTTTTTGGTTTTTCGAGACAGGGTTTCTCTGTGTAGCCCTGGCTGTCCTGGAACTCACTTTGTAGACCAGGCTGGCCTCGAACTCAGAAATCCGCCTGCCTCTGCCTCCCGAGTGCTGGGATTAAAGGCGTGCGCCACCACGCCTGGCTTCCTGTTATTTTAATTGTACATTGCACTGGCTCTTTTACATTCACTTCATACTTGTATTTAATTCTGTGTCGTTTACTGCTGAGATTGTGCCCACCTTGGCAGTCTGTAGATCTTTTAAGTTGGTACCTCTGCCCCTTTGACATGTCTTCTTAGTTTTTGGTTCTACATGGTAAGTCATCTTTTTATCTTTTTTCTTTGCCCAGCCTTACTTAGCCTTGACCATTTATTTCTCCAAGGAGCCTTGGTTCCTTTTATTAAACAATGGAATTCACAAATTACCATCTAGGATCTGGGTTTGTTCCTTGCTGCTAGAGTCCATTTCAAAGTCCTCTCAGTGGACAGGTGTCTGAGTTTAGTTTCATTTGCTATGATAAAACACCATGACTGGGCTGGAGAGATGGCTCAGCAGTTAGGAGCACTGACTGCTCTTCCAGAGGTCCTGAGTTCAATTCCCAGCAACCACATGGTGGCTCACAAATGGGATCCGATGCCTTCTGGTGTGTCTGAGGACAGTGACGGTGTACCCACATATATATAAGATAAAGTCTTAAAACAAAAACAACAACAAAACCCACCATGACGAGAGGGAGGCAGTGTCGTGGGAGGAGTAGCATCCCCTGAGTGAGTTGGGTCCCCTCGCATCAGTCACAAAGGAAGAAAATGCACCACAGGCAGACCGGTAGGGCTTTTTCTCAATTCAGGTTCCTTTTTTGGTTTTTTGGTTTTTTGGTTTTGGTTGGTTGGTTTTCTGTGTGTGTGTGGTTTTTGTTTTGTTTTTGAAAGAGAATTTCTCTGTGTAGCATTGGCTGTCCTGGAATCACTCTGTAGACCAGGCTGGCCTTGAACTCAGAGATATGCCTGCCTGTCTCTGCCTCCTGGGCACCAGGATTAAAGATGAGCACCACCACTACCCAATCAGTTGAGTGAGGTTCCTTCTTACCAAGTGACTCTAGCTTTCATTAAGTTGACACAAAACTAGGGAGCACAGCAGGTATTCAGACATATATCTATAATTGCATGTTAGTCTATACATATAAATACTTGTTTCTAGGGCTGAAGAGATGGGTCAGTAGTTAAGAACTCTTGCTTAGGACCTAAATTCAGTTCTCTGCATGAGTGTGGTGGCTCACCACCACAGTTCAAGTTCCAGAGGATCTGGTGCCCTCTTCTGACTGCTGTGAGCACTACACACATACGGTGCATCAGACACAAAAGACAAAAATCTCTGTGAGTTTGTTTCTTTAAGATTTATTTTATATATGTGAGTGCACTGTTTCTGTCTTCAGACACACCAGAAGAGGGCATCCAATCCCATTACAGATGGTTGTGAGCCACCATGTGGTTGCTGGGGATTGAACTCAAAAAGACTTTTTCAGAGCAGTCAGACCTCCTTTTTTTCCCCTATATTTTATTTATTTGTGTTTAGAAGTTGCAGTTTTAGTACTATTAACGGAAAATACATAACAAAGCCTTCCTAAAAGTGAAAAAAATAATTATAAATGTTGGAAAAGTTGGCCTCATTAACATATTTGCAGAATTTTACTTACTACACACTCCTTTGGAACTCACTTATGACATTTTTACAGGTGTTATCACTCGAGTCTCTGCGTAGTGAGCACTTCAGCTCTTTACAGTCTCCCCGAGACTGTAAATAAATAAGCCAAATGGTGGCAGCAGAGGCAGGTAGATCTCTGTGAATTTAAGGCCAGCCTTGTCTACAGAATGAGTTCCAGGATGGACAGGGTTACAGAGAAACCTGTTTAGGAAAAAAAAAATGAATGCATGCATGCATTATTGTTTTTGTGCCCCCACTATATACATACATATAATTATAAAATCCAGCAGCATCCGATTCCTGCCCCCTCACCATACATCTCTGTTTCTATATTCGTTTCTGTCTCTGTCTGCTATAACTTCAGTCCAAGATCTTGTACATGTACTACCACTGAGCTACATCCCCAGACCCTGTGTTGAATTTGTTAATATATCTTCTGCTAAATTCATTGACTTAAAATAGTGACTACATCAAGGAATTTCAGTTTAAAAGCAATTCTTAAACTCACAGCCTCTGTCCTCAGTACTGGAGTTAAATTAAAGGCATGAGCCACCATAGTGCAGAATCTGATTTTGATTGTTCTTAACACTACATGTAAATTTTATTTGTATTGAGGGCACTGTTTGAAAGGGGAGCAGCTGTACTCTGGTAAGAGAGATTTAAGCCAGCACATATTGCTAAGGATACGAAAAAACGAACGGATACTAATTGGTGTAATTCCATCTGGACTTGTGGCCAATACTGTGATGAGCCTCAATCTTATTGTTAGAAGAATGCTATTCTACACAGCTTCTTCCCCTTTTGGACCCCTTCTCTTCAAAATCTGCTGTTTCTACAAAGGACAATACGCTTTTGTCTTTGTTTGCAAATCTAGCTATGAGTAACTTTACACTTAATTAGATTTGCCATTCAAAGGTGAATAACAGTACTAGCTGGCCACTAGTGAGTCCTGACATAATTAACAGCTTAGAGCTTCCTGCCTGGCTGAGTGTCCCTGTGACACAGGTGTTCTGCATCTTTAAAAGCTTCTTGTTACCAGGGAGCAGCAGCTCTGACTTTCACACTGGGTGCACATTCAGTCCATACAGTGAGTGGATGTGATACATGAATAAATATTTGTGTCCAGCCCACACATCTGCTTCTTTCCATCTCCAGTGAGTTCATCCTGGGGTTTCTGTTTTGTTTTGTTTTGTTTTCCAGCTGCCGTGACTTACTCGAAGCCTCGATTGGCCACATTTTGGCACTACGCCAAGGTTGAGCTGGTTCCCCCAACCCCTGGTGAAATCCCTACAGCTATTCAGAGTGTGAAAAAAATCATTCAAAGTGCTAAAACTGGTAGCTTCAAACACCTTACAGTTAAGGTAACTATGTGCTAAATGAAAAAGTATGTTTGTGATTGAAAAATATCTCCCTGGAAATATTTCCAGTTCTTTTGCTTAATATATATATTTTCCAATAAGGCAAAGTCCAACATAATGAGAGATTATCTTTTTTTGACTGCCAAGAAAAAATTTTCTTCTCTCATTTTGTCATCTGGATAGAAGTGATCCAGCTGTTGTTTGTCTTGGTCTAGTTGTGGTTGTAGAGCAAAAAGGTGAGTGAGAGCTGGGAACCTACCTCACTCTCCTTCCTGATGTCAGCAAGTATCTTATAATATGATACAGTTTTCCGGCTTTGTTTTCTTTTTAGTACTTGAATTATCTTCATTTCAGCTAATGACATCTAGAGTTATTAGGCAGAGCAAAAATGCCAAAATCTGGGTTTTCAGATTGCATGTAGATTAAATACCACAAGAGTTGAAACTTGACTTTTAAGTACACCGGATATCTAGTAACTGCTGTGGCCAGAGCCTTTGCCTGGGGAAGGGTAGCAGTCAGGAGACTTCATTAGCCTCTGGTCTACCTGAAGGAGGAAAATGACTTCCAAAAATGCTATTGTTGCTAGTAGTAAAAAGGTCCAGTTTGTTTATAGAAGGATTTTTTTTCCTAACTAGAATTTGTAATTCTGAGTTTGTGATTACATGAAACAGTGCTTCCTAGAACCATGTGTGGTTTGCTTTTGTTTTTCTTGTTGGTCAAGAATATGAAACGGATACTGAATATTTGGAAAAAATTAAACTAAATGATAGTGAAAGAGGGAAGAAGACAGAGCCCATCATCTTAGACAGAAGTATCTGTTCAGAGTGAAACCTTCCTATGAATGCCCCATCTAATATGTGAGCCACTTCCAGGATGTGGGGTGTTTTAGGACCCATAAAGTGTCTCATAAAATAATAATGAAAGGGTTAAGTCAGTTCAGGTCTTTAAAAAGCTCTTTGAAACAATTTATAAGCTCAGGTCCGTTTGCCTCACAAAATTGAAAGTTCAAGGCTCTCTGAATATCAGTAATTCCTAGCTTGGGCTAAAATTGTTCTGTAGTTTTAAATGGCCTCCTTACATTCTCTGAGAGAGAACAGTTTTAAATATGTGTTGGGTTTTTTGTTTGTTCATTTTTTAAAGTACCTTAAAGTTTCTGCTTTTTTCTTTTCCAGGAAGCTGTGCTGAATGGTTTGGTGGCCACTGAGGTGTGGATGTGGTTTTATATCGGAGAGATCATAGGCAAACGTGGCATTGTTGGCTATGATGTTTGAAGACCAATCTTAAACTTCTGATTTGAGTTCTTATTTGGATGTTCTTGGACCATGTGTAACGGGACTGCTGTCTGAATAAAATACTAGGTGTTGAAAACACTGCTGTGTTTTCTCTGTCAAATACTGCAGTCATAGTATTTCCTGAGAGTAAATTGAGTTGGCTTTGGCTTTGTTACATTGATACAGGTTTAAGTGTGTGTCTGTTTAACCTGCAGTTAGGAAAAACAGATGTGAATATATCAACCTGGTACATAAATACATGATGATTAAAATTTTAATTCAAAGGTTTAAATTCAAATCCAGGCAGTGGTCGTGGCATACACCTTTAATCCCAGCACTCAGGAAGCAGAGGCAGGTAATCTCTGAGTTTGAGGCCAGCCTGGTCAACAGAGCAAGTTCAGGACAGCTAGGGCTACACAGAGAAACTTTTGTCTCCTCCACCCACAAAACAAAACAAAAACAAAAACAAAATATGTCTGTAAGCCTAGAGGTTGGGAGGTAGAGTTGGAAGGCTCACTACATTTAAAGCTGACTTGATCTATCCACACAGTTTCAGGTCAGTAATGGTTTTACAATGGGAATACAAACTCTTATCTCTAAAAAAGAGAGAGAAGCCAAAACAGGTGTAGTGCATACACCCAGCAACAGAAAAGACTGATGGAAGATCACTTGAATCAAGGAGTTCAAGACCCGCCTGAATGTATAATGAATGGGACTTTGTCTCGAAAGGAAATATGGGGGAGGGGCAGGAGTTTAAGGCCAACTTGGGCTATGAGAGACCTTGTCTCATACACAGAAATTACAAAAAAAAGAAGATGGATTATTTTTCAGCAGTTGTGTAAAAATGTTGATGGTACGTCTCAAATTAAATATTTGCATCCTCAAGAAGGAAAGGGGTAGCATTCTCAGGTACATGATTATAACATCTTTGATAGTAGAGCAGGGTAAAAGAGCCATGTAACTGGCCCACACCTCTCATCCTAGCACTCAGGAGGCAGAGGAGAGGCAGGCAGGTCTCTGAGTTCAAAGCCATTCTGGTCTGCATATTCAGTTCCAGTATAGCCAGAACTACATAGACAGATCCTGTCTAATAATCTTGCCATTCGTCTGGTTTTGTGGTTCTTAGAGCTTTTCAAGATCCAGTAGCTAGTTAATGGTTACAGCGGTGTCATCCAAGGCTCTCACTGGGCTGAAATAAACAGTGATTAGCATCAGTTTGTCTTGTGGAGCGGCTCCTGAGGATGTTAGAAGAGGTACTGATCCAGTATTGCCACCGCCACAGACCCTGCAGTCTGGTTGGCTCAGGGGTGTGATTCTAACCATTCTTTATCTTTGCAGATGATGAGGTGGTTGTACATTTGTTAAAGTCATATGGTCCACAGTATAGTAGCGTTTAGTTTTTGTCCTTTTAATCCCACAATTGGAACACGGCTTCTATACCTTAATGAAGAAACTATAGCTCTTCTAGACATGAGCAGCAGGGTCTTTATGGAGACCGCTCCTCTTCTGAAATATAAAGAAGTGCTCAAAGGAGCACAAGTGATTAAGACTAAAACCTGTTTCTGGAAGTATACCACCATTTAAATTGCATAGCAAAGGACTGTAGAAATACTTCTATAACGATTTAGGTGGATTTCTTTTCCATGTAGTGCATGACTGTTAAAACTAACCAGGAGAAAAACATAACAGAGATAGGAATTTAGCCATGCCTGCTGTAACCTAAACTCCAGTGGTTTGTACTATGTAATGCTCCTTTTTAAAGCAACGGTCACACCAGAAGACAGTCTTCTCTACTATTTCCTCCTTCTCCACAACACCTCTGACTCACTGTGTCTGCGTTTTCCTAGATTACAGGAGCAGTGGGCTGCATGTAGTAATCCCTGCATTTCACCAGGCTTCTTGCCCCTGTAGCTTCCACACACCTTGCCTCCTAGTTTGGAGTTTCGTGGAATTTGTGAATACTGGTTGCTTGATTTTTGTTGTAGTTCAGGTGTTTATGTGAAGATCCAAGTATTTCCTAAGCATAGAAACCTGTTCAAGACTGTTCCCTGTTCTGAGAGCTCTGTCTGGTTTTAAGATGAGGACAGTGGAAGATAAAACTTGAAAGACGATAGCCCAGACTATGTTGAGAAGATGAATCAAAACAGGGTTTCTGGATATAACCCAAAGAAAACCTCAAGACTGAGGCCGGAGGTTCAAGAGTATGAGGCCAGTCTAGGTTACTTAGAGGATCCAAGAATGGAGTACGGTGTGGAACAACCACAAAGCTATTCTATGGAGGGAAAGACGTGTGCATGCCAGCAGGGAAAGTGAAACTGGATAGTCAAAGGTCAAGGCTTAAAGAGCAGGATCATCAGTTAAGAGCACTGGCTGTTCTTCCAGAGGACCCAGGTTCAATTCCCAACACCTACATAGCAGCTAACAATCATCTCTTTACAAGTTCCAGGGGATCTAATGCCCTCTTCTGGCCGCTGGACATAATGAACAGATACACAGGAAATGTAGGCAGAAACACTCATATACATTTAACTTAAGTATTGTGTGACAAACTTTTCATGGGGAGATGCAACACACATTTACTTACTGCAGATAGGAATTTCATGACAGACCCAAATAAAGATACCACTGAAGTCTAATAACTTAGTAAACCCCAAATTCTATTGGGGTTACTTATATGAGAAAAAAATGACTAAAAATGGCATCACCAAAGCCCACTGCATCATGGCTAACAGCTCAGAAAAGCTGGGGAACCTACAACATACTTTAACAGGTTGGTGTAAGTTGGTTGGTCTCATTTAGTCTGAAACTCTTCCAGGCAAGTGGTGGCCTGATCTAGGAGTCTTTGCAGTTCAGTTTCCTTCCCTCTGAGGGGCTCTCAGCTTTCATTATTATTAACTCTGGCAGGGAGAGGCCTAGTGAATCTGGTCAGTTTCAGGGACTTCCTGAAGCTATTTTAAGTTGTTTACCTTCCTGCATAAGGGGCTTCCCTGTAGGGTGCAGTGTTTCAATCTAGATAAAATTTCCACTACAAAAAAGCCAGGATCAGCCAGGCGTGGTGGCACAAGCCTTTAATCCCAGAGGCTGAGATAGGCAGATTTCTGAGTTTGAGGCTAGCCTGGTCTACAAAGTGAGTTCCAGGACAGCCAGGGCTACACAGAAAAACCCTGTCTCAAAAAACATTAAAAAAAAAAAAAGTCAGGATCATATTTGGTTATGTAGCAAGGAGACTGACATGAAAAGGTAACGCGCACACACACCTAAAATTTCTGTTATAGCGGGCATCCTGGAAGAACACTAGTATGTCTGAAGTGGTGGATAGGGGACACTGGTAAGATGATAGCCAGCATGTTGAGAAGAATATGAAGTATCTTTTATGCCATATTAAGAATTGCACTGCCTGGAACTGGGTATGATGGCTCACTTCTAATCCCAGCCCTCTCTAGGCAGAGGCAGGTAGATCTCTGAGTTTGAGGCCAGCCTGGTCTACAGAGTTTATTTCAAAACAACCAAAGCTACATAGTGAGACCCTGTCTCAAGAAAAAAAAAAAAAACAGAAAAGAGAGAAAGATTTGCACTGCTTGGTTATATACACTAGCAGGAAATGCTGAAGAGGCATAGGTGGCAGGATCATGACTTTGAAGCTAGCCTGGCTATACCATGGAGCCAGTAAGATGACTCTGTGAGTAAAGGTATTTGCCACCAAACCTGATGTCCAAGCCCTGAAATACACAGGGTTGAATGGGGAGAAGTAACTCCTGCAAGTTACCCCCTGACCTCATGTGCCCAGCCATACCCATCTGCCAACACGTTTTTGTTTTTTAAGAAAAAGGATTGAATAGGGACTAGAATGTAGCTCGGTTGATAGAATTCTTAACTAGCACACTCAAAGCCTTGGGCTCGATTCCCTGAATTGCATAAACCAGGCCTGTGGCCCATGGCCTGTAAATGTAGGCACTTGAGAGGTAGAGAGATCAGAAGTTTAAAGTCCTGCTTGGCTACATACAAAGTTTGAGACCAACCTGGGATGCATGACTCAAAACATTGAATTCAGTCAGGTGGGTGGCACTCTTGAGCCCATGGCTCAAGGCTGAGGGAGAAGGATCAAGAGCTGAAGGCCAGCTTAGGTTACCCAAGGGCTCAAGGCCAGTCTGAGCTACATGGTGAGACCCTTTTTCAGAGTGAAACTGTACTGTTGGGCTAAGAATGTAGTTTAGTGACAGTGCCTGCCTAGCAAACACAGCCGAGTTTGATCTCTAACACCAGAAAAAAGAAATCCCAGTATTTGAAGAACAGTAAAGACAAAATTATTAGAAGAAAGATTTTAACAAGCTGGAGTGGTGGTGCATGCCTCTTAGAAGACAGACATAAGTAGATCTCTGTGTGTTAAAGGCAGTCCTGGTCTATAAATTAAATTCCAGGGCTACATAGTGAGGCACTGTTTTTGTTTGTTTGGGGGTCTTGGTTTCTTGGGCTTTTTTATTTAAAAAAAAAAAAAGTAACAAGCAACACTGTGAGCAGGCAATTTCAGTTCTCTGTGACAAAAGGTAGGGTAGACAGCAGAGGGTGCGTGCCCCTTGTCTCCCAGTCTGTAAAGAGAAAACATGAGAGGGATGGTAGCTTCTGCAGTGCACACCAGTTACATCAGCAATGGTCACTCAGCAACACCTCCAAAAACAATGTCAGTAAACAGCAAAGGCTGTTTTGTTTTTGTTTTTTTTAAGTTGCCTTTTTTGGTTTTGCAGGCTTTTCTTTCATGTGTAGGAATGTTTTGCCTTCGTGTACTTATGTGCACCTAATGTGTGCCCCAGTGCTCAAGGAGGTTCAAAAGGAGCATCAGGTCTCCTGGAATTAGGGTTACAGATGGCTGGAGCCACCATCCTTGTGCATGGTACCAAATCCAGGTCCCCTATGGAATCAGCAAGTGATCTTTACTCCTGAGCCATCTCTCCATCCTCTGAACCTTTCATTATTTGAAGCTTAATATGAAGCCAGGCATGGTGCTGCACACATGTAATCCCAGCGGTTAGGAGGCAGAGGCCAGCCAGCTAGGAAATGAGACTGCTCGGACAGACGGACAAGGTTGGGTTACAGCTCAGTAGGAAAGAGCCTGCCTACTGTGAACCAGACCCTAGGTTTGATCGCCAGCACTCTCGAAAGAGACGGGGGGGGGGGGGGGGCGGGGGGGGAAGGGAGGGAGGGGTGTGAAGCTATTCGTGCTGTGTAGCCTCTACTTTGTGGTATCTCTTGTTTTCTTTGGGTAACAGACTGTTCTCACTTGGTCATCTCTTACACACCTATGTCTTCTGTGTATCCCTCACTCAATACATTCATTCATTTCTTCTTCTTGTTTTGTTATCATTTGGAGTTTTGTTTTCTTTTGTGGATGTTATTTTGTCTGTTAGATTATAGTCTCACTATATAGCCCAGGCTGGCATGGAGCTCACATTAATTCACCTCCCTCTGCTCCCGAGTGCTGGGATTAAAACTGTGTGCCACTGCTGCCCAGCTAGGGGTTTATTTTTTTTTTTTAAATACCCCCTTTGGGCAGTGGTAGCGCATGCCTTTTTTTTTTTTTTAAGATTTATTTATTGATTATATGTAAGTACACTGTAGCTGTCTTCAGACACTCCAGAAGAGGGAGTCAGATCTCTTTACGGATGGTTATGAGCCACCATGTGGTTGCTGGGATTTGAACTCTGGACCTTCGGAAGAGCAGTCGGGTGCTCTTACCCACTGAGCCATCTCACCAGCCCCCGGGATTTATATTTTTAAAGCACTTGTACTGGCCATCACAATTAGCCCTCCACTTTCTCTAAGGCATATCACATACAGGATTTACCCACCTAAAAGATCTAGTGCTGAGCAGGGGGAACAATGGGGGCTGGCTAGGACCTGTGGGGAAGGAGTGATGGAGCACACACAGGTGGAGTCCATGCAACAGTGCTGTGGTAGTCTGTGTCCCACCTTACCTCGGGATCCCCGTGCAGACAGCCCTGATGTGGATTCCCGCAGATCATCCTAAACTGCTTTCTTATAGTCTCAGCTCGGTTTGGTTCTACTCTCAAACCATGTTGATTTTCTCTTAGATAGTAACTTCCTAATCCTGAATACTGTAGAGCTTGGTGCGACTTCTTATTCCCTACTGTGTTGGCTTTTTACCTCTCCCAGGACTGTGATCACTCTTGCGATGCGTATCACCACAGCCTACCAGGGATAGGCTTTTCAGTGCGCCTACCTGCACCTGCTCCCCACACAAAAGGCTCCCACACTCATTAGAACACTCCATGCACGGCCCCTCACCATCCATCTGCGACCTTGCCTTAATCCCGTTTTGGCTACCAAATATCCTTTAGCCACACAGTTTCTAATCAGTTCTCATAAAAAAAAAAATCAGCTTTTAAATATCAGGTCTGTTACTCCCATGGTTGCCTACCAATCAGTCACCAGGTCACACTCCCTTTTATCTCTTGGCCATTTTTTCTCTTGGTTCACTGTCACTCTATAACACGGTGGTCCTCAACCTTCTAACACTGTGACGCTTTTATATACACAGTTCCCTCATGTGGTGACCCACAACCATAAAGTTCTTTTGTTGCCCCTTCATAACTGTAACTTTGCTTCTGGTATCAGTCATAATGTACATGTGATTGTGATATAGGATATCTGACCTGCGAGGCTCTGGGGGGCGAGACCCACAGGCTGAGAGCCACTGCTATAACACTACTCTGCAACATACATGCAGGCCATTGATTGCCAAAATTGCAGCATCACTGCCACTAAGGATCTTTGTAACAACTGCTTATTTTGTATGTGTGTGGGACACTTGTAGTGATCAGAGGACATGTGAGAGCTGATTCTTTCATAAGATATGGGTTCCAGGGATCAAACTTGGGTCCTCGGGCTTCAAGGCAAGCACCTTACCCGATAAGCAATCTTTCCAGCCCCCACCAAGGGTCTTAGAAATGTTAAGTTCCCAGTCCCATCTCAGTTCTCCAAACTCCCAACAACCAGCCTCCTACCTTTCGTTAGCACCGCTTCCTGTGTCCATGAAACCGGTATCCCTTCCTAGCTGCCTACCAGCCCAGCCCCCGAAAGGCACATCTGCGTTTATTTGAACACACACCGACCGACCATGAGCATTGATCCCCATAACCTTGACTTTCCCCTCACTTCCCAGACGTATTTACAGTCTCTAGTCTATGCTTATCATTCTTTGGAGCACACCTTCAACTTCCTTGCCTCTCACCATGGAAATTGCCAAAACCACATCCTTGGCTTACTCTTAAGTACTCTGTGCTTCACCCGTGAAGCTAAGTGAAGCTGGAGAAAACAACCCAGAGGACTAGTTTCATTTTATACTCGTAGTCAGAACCTTAAGACGGCACTCCATAAGACCTGCCAATCATATTGTAGTTCTTTTCCTTAGGCCATGATTATTTCTATCAACAGATGATCTTGCTTCCCACTTGACTAAGAAAATGTAAGCAGTTGGAGCGCTTCCACTTCAGAGACATCATCTGCACACCTACCCTGTTTGCACCCATATAAATATAGATGCAGGAGTGACTCAGCTGGCACCAGCTCGGGAGCAGTCTCAGCCTGCAGGCCTTCAGGAAGTGAGTCCCCCAGGCCTGCATCTCCCTCTGTGGCAGATTGCCAGCAAAGCCTGCTGTTTATCAGCCCAGGACCAAACACAGCAAGTGGTACACTTTGCCTGAACTAGCACCTCCAAGCACACAGAACTCACTTGTACAAACTGTGATGGGGAGAGTCCGCTTATCTATTCAGGATCCACATTTTATAAAAGCTTCTCCTCTTGCCCCTGGTCCTGGCCTCTTCTACCTGCCACATCTCTGTCTCCCTTTCTTCAGCTCATCACTTCTTTTGAGCAGTCTCTTCAAATTTTTCCGAACTGTATTCCTTGCCTTTAATGGGTGGCTGTACAGCCCACATCATTGTACTCTACTGCTACATTTACCTTTATTTCCCTCACTACGCTGCAAGTTGCTTAAGGAAAATATGGTGTCCAAGTCACCTTTGCAATCCTAGCCTATTCCATGATCTGGCTTATCTAGTAGGGTTTCAAAATAGGAGAAAAGCAAGCTCTACTTGCTGTGTTTGGTCCTGGGCTGATAAACAGCAGGCTTTGGTGGCAATCTGCCACAGAGGGAGATGTAGGCCTGGGGGACTCACTTCCTGAAGGCCTGCAGGCTGAGACTGCTCCCGAGCTGGTGCCAGCTGACTCACTCCTGCATCTGAACCTCCTGCGCTCAAACAGATTTGGATCCTGATTCATTGTGTTGCTCGGTGGCTGTTGGAGCAGAGATGCTTGTGCCTGAGGCTAGGAAGGAAGAGACAGGAGGTGGGCAGCTGAAGAGCCTTTACGGGAGACTTACGCAATAGACTCCTGAAAATCCCTGGAATGCTTCAGAAATGTACCATCTGAACTCTCTCCCTCGGACAAGCCTACAGTTCAGGGTACATCCTCTGTGAAAGCTGAAAGAACACCATAAACAGCGTGCTTTCCCTTACAGGGGTTTCAATAAGCAGCTCATAGATGAGTTTTGATAAGGATTATACCCTGGGCTTCTTGCATGAAGCAAAAAAAAAAAAAAAGGTTATCTTCAGAAACTCCAATTCCAGTGTAGTCAAATCCAAAAGCAAAAGCAATTAAAATACTGTTGTGTGGTTTGGAATTACAGCTTGTAGTTAAAATAGCTACCATTTCCCCTAAGGACAGCCTGCATTTCTACCCCGATGTCACCTCACTCTGGGTCTCAAGAAGGTAGAGAACTCAACAGAAAAAGTTATTTAAGCCAAGCTTGATAGCACGCACTTATAATGCCAGGACTCCAAAAGCAGAGACAGGATTGTTCCAGCCAATCAACACAGTGCCTTCTAGGCCAGCAGGGCTGCATAGTAAGATCCTGCCTCAAGCAAAAATAAACAAGTGCTCTAAAACATCATCAATTAGAACACCATGGAAGAGTGGCCAACAAGTCTAGGGACACTCAAGAGTCGTGGAGAGCAAATGAAGGCACCAATGACTGAGCAGACAGGAGAGTGGGGCTTCCTCACTGCCTTACCATGAACCTCATTACAGCTTTGTCCTCTTAGTGTACATTGGTTTGTTATATAATACCCAAGTCACTACCACAGCCTACAACCGCAAGCTGATTTTCTTTCTCTTTCTCTCTCTCTCTCTCTCTCTCTCTCTCTCTCATTTTGTTTGTTTTTTGAGACAGGCTCTTACTATGTAACTCTGGTAACTCACTAAGTAGATCAGGCTGCCTCCTGCCTCTGCCATGTGCACCACCACATCTGGCAGCAAACAGATTTTCAGTTCTTGGATCCAAATTTCACCCCCACAGCACCGGAGGTAAATGCCAAAGCCACAAGGCCCTGGCTTTGGAGCCCTTAAGCTTGTTTGCCCAACCATAACCATCCAGCCCAACTGCCCCACAGCCACCCTTCCCAGGAGGAAGTGCCTCAAAGAACTAAGTAGTAACCGTCTCACAAGTTCTTGTGGGGAAAATCAGAAGACACAAATCAACAAGAAAATCCGTTCTTCCACTTCAAACATGTTAAACTCCCACGTTAAGGCAAAGGAGTCACATGTCATCCTTGCCTGACATCTCTGGCTGCCTTCTCTCCTCTCTGGGTGATGGTTACTACACTGGGAAGGACTGGAGTGGGGAGGGAGATGCCTTCCTTTCACATGTGAACCGCAGCCCACAGAGAGGATACCTGATGTCAGGTTGAGCCCGAGCAAGCAATAGCACACAACATGTGTCCTCTGTCCGAGCCCTGGGTAGCACAGTTTTCCCTCGGTCCTAAACAACTGGACAGGCTCTATGTTGGCAGAGAAGGCTCTGACCAGAGAAAAGAGTGAGGGAAAGAGAGGAAGACCTGAGCCTCAATAGTTTAGAAGTCCAAACAGCCTGCCATGGTTTAATGACCTCCTCTCTGCTCATATTTCAAAAGAGATTCTCCTTTGTTAATTTGCTTTTCTGTTTGTTGTGAGGGTCTCACTGTGTAGCCCTGGCTGGCCTGGAACTTGCTGTGTAGATGAGGCTGGCCTTGAAATAACAAAGATCTACTTGCTTTTGAGTGCTGGGATTAAACGTGTGTAACATCATTAAAACCTGACTCTGTTGTTGGTTTTTAAGTTTTATTTGTTTGTTTGTTTGTTTACTTATTTCCTTTTGTTTTCCAGATAGGGTTTGTCTGTGTTGCCCTGGCTATCCTGGAACTCGCTCAGTAGACCAGGCTGGCCTCGAACTTACAGAGATCCACCTGCCTCTGTCTCTCAAGTGCTGAGATCAAAGGAAATCGTGCCCCGCCATCGCCTGGCCTAATTTTTAGCTTTAATTGTTTTTACACTTATGTATTTAGTTACCACATATGTATGGATGTGTTTGAGTGTATGAGAGGGTGTATGTGGTATATGCACACGTGTGTGGGTATGGACGCCTGGGAATATTTGAAGGGCCCAGAAGAAGACCTGGAGTCCAGCTCTATCTCCGGTCACTTATTACCCTCAGAAAGGTTCTCTCACTGTACCTGGAGCTAGCTTGGCAGCTAGCAGATTCCAGCAATCCTCCTGTCTCTGACCCTTTCTCTATACTCTCTTCTCCCAGATTGAGGGTTACAGGTACATGACGACATGCTCAGCTCTGATGGGTTCTGGCTATGTCATGATACTCATGTCTTTATGCTTGCATAGTTACCCACAGCCTGTCCATTTAGATTTATTTTTTTAAATAAAAAAAAAGCATTTATCTCAGTTTTTTTTTTTTCTGAGACAGGGTCTCACTCTGTATCTCAAGCTACAGCTTTCTATGTAGATCAAGCTGGCCCCCAGTTTACAGTGATTCTCTTGCCTCTGTTTCATAGATGCTGAGTTTGCAAGCACAGGCCACCACACACACTCAGCTTTTTTTTTTTTTTTTTTTTTTTTTGGTTTTTTTTTTTTTTTTCGAGACAGGGTTTCTCTGTGTAGCCCTGGCTGTCCTGGCACTCACTTTGTAGACCAGGCTGGCCTCGAACTCAGAAATCCGCCTGCCTCTGCCTCCCGTGTGCTGGGATTAAAGGCGTGTGCCACCACGCCCGGCTCACACTCAGCTTTTTGTTGTCATTTGTCTTAGTGAGGGTTTCTATCGCTTCAACAAAATACCAAGACCAAAAAGCAAGTTGGGGAGGAAAGGATTTATTCGGCTTACCCTCCCAGATCATAGTCCATCACTGGAAGAAGTCAGGACAGGAACTCAAACAGGACAGGAACCTGGAGGCAGGAGCTGATATAGAAGCCTTGGAGGGCTGTTGCTTACTGGCTTGCTCAACATGGCTTGTTCAACCTGCTTTTTTATAGAACTGAGAACCACCAGTCCAAGGATGGCTCTACCCACAATGGTCTGGGCTCTCTTTCATCAGTCTATAAATGCCTTGCAGTTGGGTCCTATGGAGGCATTTTCTTCATGGAAGTTCCCCACCATCAGAAAACTCCAGCTGTGTCAAGCTGACCTAAGATACACATAAGCCAGTGCATCGTTGTCTAGAGATGGGTTTCTCAGTGTGTAGCCCGTGATGACCCACAGCAATCCTCCTCCCTCAGTCTCCCCTGAGATTACAGAAACAAGCCATCATACCTGGTGAAGCCTTAGAGACAGGGAGATAGCTCAATCAGTGAAGTGATCAGATGAAGCCTATAGTACTCAAAAGCCAGAATGCCAGGCGTGCTGTCACACACATTTGAACCCAGTAATGGAGAGACTGAGGTAGGCAGATCTCTGAATTTCAGGCCAGCTTCATCTACATAGAGTTTCAGATTGGCTAGGGCGACATAGACCTTGTCTCATAAGACAAATAAACAAATAACAATAGCAATAAAAACCATGACAATTAGGCCGGGCAGTGGTGGCGCACACCTTTAATCCCAGCACTTGGGAGGCAGAGGCAGGTGGATTTCTGAGTTCAAGACCAGCCTGGTCTACAGAGTGAGTTCCAGGATAGCCAGGGCTATACAGAGAAACCCTGTCTTGGAAAAAAAAAAAAACAACAACAACAAAAACATGACGATTTATAATCCTAGCACTGGAAAGACAGAGACAAGAAGACCCCTGTGACTCCCTGGCCAGCCAGCCTAGCCTACTTGGTTAGGTCAAGACCAGTGAGAGACCTTGTCCCAGAATTTGGTCGCTATTACTTATGATTTTGTCTATCTGGTGTTCTGTTTTTGTTTTTGTTTTTTGTTTTTGTTGTTTTGTTTTTTTGAGACAGGGTTTCTCTGTATAGCCCTGGAACTCACTCTGTAAACCAGGCTGACCTCAAACTCAGAAATCTGCCTGCCTCTGCCTTCCAAGTGCTGGGATTAAAGGCATGCGACACCACCGCCCAACTGTTTGTCTGTATTGTACTGTTTTGTACCAAAAAGATAAGTAGTGGGTATGTTTTTTTCAATTGTCTACTCCTGAATTTGTAAATTAAGTTATTTTGAGCTGACACATAAAAACGATAGGTATTTATAGAGTGCCATGTGATAGTTAAATATATGTATACACTATGCAGAGGTAGTAACTTTTTTATTTTATGTGTTTAGGCATTTTGCCTGCATGCATGTCTATGCATCACATGCATGGTTGGTACCAGCAGAGGCCAGCAGAGGGTCGAGGATCTCCTCGAACTAAAGCTCTGGACGGTTGTGAGCTTCCATGTGGGTGCAGGGGATCAAACTTCAATTCTCTGGAAAACAAGGGCTTTTAGCCATGGAGCCCACTTTCCAGCCAGACATACATTTTTTGTTTGTTGGTTGTTTTTTCGAGACAGGCTTTCTCTGTGTACCAGTCCTGCCTGACCTGGAATTTATTCTCTAGAGCTGGCCTCAAACTCACAGAGATCCACCTGTCTCTGCCTCCTGAGTACTAGAATTCAAGGCATGTGCCACTACACCCGGCTGAATGTTTTTAAAGTGGGCATTATACTATATATTCCAGAACATGTCAAGGGGCTGGGAATGTAGCCCTTTGAGCATGTGGGGACAATTGTGTTGTCCCTTGGTACTATGTTTAGTTAAGCAACGAAACCATGCCAAAGTACCTTTACCCAAGTGCTCTTGAGAACGATGGCTTTTGGAAACCCTTTCAGGCTGAAAAGGAAACAACCAAATCCTCCTTCAGTGGTCTTTTTTTAAATGACAAACTTCTAGTCACTCAATACTGACAGTGTTCCTTATGGACTACATCTTAGAACTCTAGAACTGGCAGCTTCTAATGCCTCTAAGAATGTCTGTCAATCAACAGGTTGTCCACCTAGCTAAGGGACAGCTCCCTGGAATTAAGACAGCAGAACCTAAGTTATAATTAACTTAGACTTCCTTCTCCTCTTGTACCTTGGCCATGACCTTAATCCTCACCTAGATTTTCCATCCCATCTACAGATAAAAATTTGTTCTGAATTAGATCAACTGAACTGCGGTCCCGGTAGCCTTAGAAAATTGGCTGGGTGGCTACAGGGAATCTTAGACCATACATTTAGACTTATTCATGACTTAACATAAACAGACAGACATCTTGTCTAGGGATAATGTTGTAGGGTAGCCCACGACTGCCTAAAACTCCAGCTCCAGGGGCATGTGATGACTCTGGCCTGTGTGACCACCCACTCTCATATTCACACACAGACACAGACACATCCACAATTAAATAAATATTTCAAAAGAAAACAAGTTGTGACTGAGGAGATCAGATAGGGTAGGGCATTAGACAAGTAGCAGTGGGCCACACTAACTGTCATTTAAATCTGACTTTGAATCCATCCAGCTGGAAACTGATCATTTCCAACGCCATTCACATTGTTTTTTTTATCCTCCATGCTCATCTTATTCCCCGCCCCTTTTAAACTCATATTAAAAACAAAGCAAACATTACTTGGTAAAGATATGTGAGCTTTGTTCAAGGTAATTTCTTGCACACGGAATGTTTCCAGTTCCTGGAACCACAGCAACGACACTACAAAGGAAGAATGGGCAGGGAAGATAGAGATATGAATGGCTTTGGAAGTGAGAAGTTTCCGGCTGAGTGGATTTAAAGTCAGATTTAAACGACGGTCAGCAGTCAGGAGCCCACTGCTACTCACTGAGAGCCCTCGAAGCCCTAGCCTATGAGATCTCCTCAGTCCCCACAGCTTAAAAAAAAATTACCTAAGTGTGTGTGTGTGTGTGTGGTGTATGTTGGTAGGTGTGTGTAGTATGGACACAAAGACCAGAGGAGAACATCGGCTGTCCTGCTTTCTCACTCTCCAGCTTATTCTCTTGAGATAGGGTCTCTCACTGAATCCGGAGCGAGGCTAGTAGCCAGCAAATTCTAGTGGTCCAGGTGTTCCAGCCCCCTATTGGGCTGGATTTTCAGGCCTATATGTAGCTATACCCAGCTTTCAGTGCTGGGGACTCTAACCCTGATCTCCATGCTTGTTCAGCGAATGCTCTCCCCCCCCCCCCCCAGCCATCTACACAGACCCTTTGTAAGGATTTTTAAATTTTATTTATTGTTGTTGGGAGTGGGGTACACATATACCCTGATGTGGGGCGGGGCAGAGGACAGCTTTCAGATGTTGATTCTCTGCTTGTACCATGCATTCTGGGGCTAAGACTCACTAGTTTATTTAGTGCTGCATGGCAATGCCTTTACCACTGAGACATCTTGTCGGCCTCTGTTCTGAGTTCTGTAAGATTACCTAGCATGGTATGAGATGCATGCCTGTAATCCTAGTACTTGGGGCTATGGCAGGAGGATTGCTATGAGTTCAAGTTAGGTTTGGGCTACAGAATGAGTTCTAAGCCAGCCAGGAAAAGCTGAGATTCTGTGTCAAAGAACCAAAATAAATTTAAAAAAATAAAGGAAAAGTATGTTCCCTGGAAGGTTGCCAGGTTGCTTTCCATCTGCCAGGAATTGAACCTAGGGCCTTATGCTCTCTTATCAAGTGCTCTGTTACTGAGCTATGTCTCCCAGTGACAGCTGAACAATGTCTAAAACGGTGCAGCCCCGAGTCCAGGCATCTATTACACTGGGGTGGAGGTTCAGCAGTGGTTAGATGCTACAAAGCAGGCAACAATGCCTTAACTGTGTTATTAGACTCAGGGGCTTCTTCCATCTTTATAAAAGGTGGAAGAACTTCTTTCCTTTTATATGACACAGCTCCGTGTTTCCTATTTCTACGGGGCTTAAAGCCCAGTGGAAGAGATAGCAAAATAAGCAATCACAAGCCATACACAGTGCATGCTACGTCGAGGAGATCAACAACAGGAGTCTGCATTGCATGTGAGGGATGAACACCCAGGAGAGGCTGAGGAAGGCTGAGGTGTAGAAGCTAGAAGTCAGTCAAGGGGATACTAAGGGGTAATGAACGTATTAGACAGCAGGGATGGGCACTGAAGCAGGGTCAGATGGGAGAATCTGAACAGCAAGGCAGGGAGGACCACAGGGATGGATGTGTCATGGAGACAAAGGGCAAAAGAGACTTACATTAAATGATGAAGCATTTTAAAGATGCTAAGGAGAGTAAAGTGTTTGAAAGAGGCAAGAACTGCGGCCAGATTTCCATCTTCGGAAGCTCGATATCAGAGCAATTCTGAGCAACACTGTGGAGGGTGATGGTAGTGCAGGGCGGGGTGCCTAGGAGAGGAACAGCAGAGACAAATTAGAGCAAAGAAGCATTCAGTTTAGGGACAAACTGGAGAAGGTGCTCCACAAAGTACTGGGTAGGTGTGTCTGAAACTCAGAATGGCGTTTAGTGCTAGTATGTCATCTGGGGGAGTGGGTGGGACTGCTTGGGAAGAAATGCAAAGCCAAGTGAGTCCAGGGTTTGTTTATTGCTGTATCCCCAGCACCTGAAGCCTCCCTGGCAGTAGGAAGCATTTGGGGTTTGAATAAATGACTAAGATAATGAAAATAGAGGCAGTCTAAGAACATGGCTCTGAGAAACCACCATTTAGAGATGCAAAGAGGCTAGTGCAAGGGTTTCAGATCCAAGGAAGTGAAGGCTGAGTTCAATCCCCAGGACCCATATGGTGGAATCAATTCCCACAGGGTTGTCCTCTAACCAATATGCGCACGTGCACACACAACAATAAAAATGTAATTAAAAATAAAGAGAAGGAAATCACTGTTGTTTGAGCTGGCCATGGTAGACTACATTATAATCTTGGGAAGCTGAGACAAAATGACTGTAAATCCAAGGACATTCTTGGCTACATAGCAAGTACCAGGTCAGCCAAGGCTCTGAGGCCCCATCTCTAAAGACCCAGGTAAATACAATAATACAATAGAAAAGAAAACCCTGGTGTCTGGTGGTCATAGTCTCAGCAGAGGTGGCAGTGGCTATGGCTGGGAAGTATTTGGAAGGCTGTGACAGAGCAGAGGCTGTGAATTACAGCCCACTGTTTCCAGGAACTTGATCGTATCTTCATCTTTCCTCTTTGTTTTTGTTTCCTGTTTATTTTTTATTTTTTTGATTTTGAGATAGAGTCTTGCTCTGTATCTCAAGCTGGCTTTGAACTCATTATGTAACCTATCCTGGTCTCAAATTCCTGATCCTCCTTTCCAGCGCTGGATGACAGATGTGTTATCATCATGTCTGGTCCTCGCTTTTTCTTCAGTTTTTCTCCTCAAGTTTGGAGTTAGGCTTAACTCTCTTGTCTTTAAGTTTCTATTCAAAAAATGTTCTCTTCATTCTCATACTAATGTTCTGTCTTTTCTCTGTTAGTAAATGATAGTGTATAAAGATATCATAAGCCAGGCGAGGTGACACACGCCTTTAATCCCAGCACTCAGGAGGCAGAGGCAGGTGAGTTTCTGAGTTTGAGGCCAGCCTGGTCTACAAAGTGAGTTCCAGGACAGCCAGGGCTACACAGAGAAACCCTCTCTCTCTCTCTCTCTCTCTCTCTCTCTCACACACACACACACACACACCGATGTCAATTTATTTGCTTTTTAAAGATGCCTGAGCCTTTGTATTTATTTTATGTATAGGAGTTTTGCCTGCATGTACCGAGATGAACCATATAGATGCCTGGTGCCCACGAAGGCCAGAAGAGAGACCCAGATCCTCTGCAAGAGCAGCAAGTTTTCTTAACCAATGAGCCATCCCTCCAGCTCACTTACTCATTCTGTTATCTGTTCATCTCTGGTTCTACTCTTCCTCTCACTCCCTATATTTAATACTTCAGCAAGACTCACTCTAACTTCAAGGGCCTCCTGAATCCGGAGCTAGTGAGATAGCTCAGAGGTAAAGGCGCTTGGTGCGTTTTGCCTGATGACCTGGGATCTAAACCCTCGGACTCATATGGTGGCAACAAAAGGACTGAGTCCTCTAAGTTCTCATCTGACCTCCTCAAGCACGTGGTATGGCATGAACATACATGGATAAATAAATACATTAATTTTAAATTAATAAAACAGGGATGGCTGGTGAGATGGCTCAGTGGGTAAGAGCACCCAACTGCTCTTCCAAAGGTCCGGAGTTCAAATCCCAGCAACCACATGGTGGCTCACAACCATCCGTAACAAGATCTGACTCCCTCTTCTGGTGTGTCTGAAGACAGCTATAGTGTACTTACATATAATAAATAAATAAATCTTTAAAAAAAAAAACAGGGATGGAGAACTATTTTTGTGTTTTTGTTTTTGCTGTGTGGTTTTTTGTATTGAAGTCTTTTGTGTTCCTGAAGATGTCGGGAGTCATATCCAGCATCTGACACATGTTAGGCAAATACTTTACCACTAAGCCACACCCACCCACTTTCTTGATTCTTTTGTTTTTAGATTTTGCGTGTTGCATGTGTGCCTATTTGTTTGTATGTGTCTGCACAGACACCTGGAATCCAGAGGACAATCAGGTGCACTTCCTTAGGTAGCTAGAATCAAGTAGGCAGCTTGGCTCTAGAGATTGAACTCAGGTCCTTGAAGCTTATGTGACAAGCACTTTACCTGCGCTTCCATTTTTGTTTGTTTGTTTTGTTGTTGTTGTTGTTGTTGTTTTTGGAGTGTTTTTGGAGACAGGACCTTATTATATAACCTCGGGTCATCTGAAACTGAATATGCAGAGCAGTGTTGTGTAACAGTTTTCTTTGAGATTGAAACATTCCATCCTACAGGGAAGCTCTTTAAATAGGTAAACAACCTAAAGTAGTTTCAGGAAGTCCCTGAAACTGACCAGATTCACTAGGTCTGGTCCTGCCAGAGTAAGCTATAAAAGTTGAAGAGTCTGACATGAAGCTGAGCTTCAAAGAAGTCTCTCAGATAAACTGAGCTGCAAAGAAGGCTCTGAGGCCAGATCAACTACCCAGAAGAAGCAGCGACCAGCTGAGCTGCCTGGAAGAGGTGAAGACCAAAAGAGGCACCTAGAAAGAACACCCTCTAAACTGTTGAGCTGCCTGTAGGCTGTGGGTGTGCTCCAGGCTCCCAGATTTTGCTAGCTGTCACCCATGCTGCAGCAGGCTTGGGTGATGCAGCTGTCTGTTGAGGTTTGGTCTTTTGCTATGTATTGTAATACTAAATACTGGCCCCTATGGCCTGGTTGCCCTCAGTGATGAAAGAATCTGCCCATACACAAGTAATGCTATGTAATCTTGTCCCCTAAGTTATTCTTGATTGGTGAATACAGATGCCTACAGCCTACAGCTGGCAAAAGAGAGATAGGTGTGGTTTGGGTTCTGGGCTTGGGATCAGAGGAGGGACCATGAGGGAGCGGGAAGAAGGTGATAGAGGAGAGATGCCATGGGGTAGGTGAGCTATGAAAACTTGGCTGGCCAATTGGAGTTAAGAGCACCCCAGATGGAACATATCAAGTTATAACTCGGGATTATTGATAGGGAAGGAGACATAATAGCACAGTGGGTAGATATCTGCACAATGTTAGTGCTGATTAAGACTTATTATAAATATAAAAGTTGTGTGTCTTTTATCTGGGAACCGAATGATCAAAGGTGGGGTAGAACCCCTCCTATCTGAGATTAAATATTAAATACAACAGATTGGTGCCCATTTATTTTCCTATAAGTAATCCAAATAAAACTCATTGATTGACAAGTTGACTTTTGTGGTATATATCTACACTTAGGTCTGTTGTGGGCTACCTATCTGGCGTGAGAGGATGTGAGTCTCCCCAGGAGAAGTTCTGTCACATAACAGTCAGGCTGGTCTCTAAATTAAGGCTCTCCTTGTACCTCTACTTACTAAGTTCTGAGTTCACTGGTGTGTGCCACCAGGCCCAGTTTATCTCAGTGCTGAGGACTGAGCCCAGGGCTTCACTGTGCTAGGGAAGCACCTGGCCAACAGAAGGTTTCTCTAGCCCCTCTTTTGCCTGTTCTTGACAGCAGCCAGAATGATCCTTCAAATGCTGAGTCATAGCTGATCAACCTTCTCCTCAAAACTACACACCCTGGGCCTTGTACACGTGCTGGTTTGTGTTGGAATCCTCTTCTCTTTTTATTAAAGATTTATTTACTTTTTATTTATTTAAATTTATTTATTTATTTATTTATTTATTTATTTATTTATTTATTGGGTTTTCGAGACAGGGTTTCTCTATATAGCCCTGGCTGTCCTGGAACTCACTTTGTAGACCCGGATGGCCTCGAACTCAGAAACCCGCCTGCCTCTGCCTCCCGAGTGCTGGGATTAAAGGCGTGCACCACCACACCCGGCTTACTTTTTATTTATATGAGTACACTGCAGCTGTCTTCAGATACACACTAGAAGAGTGCATCAGATCCCGTTACATATGGTTGTGAGCCACCATGTGGTTGTTAGGAATAGAACTCAGGGCCTCTGGAAGAGCAGTCAGTGCTCTTAACCGCTGAGCCATCTCTGCAGTCTGGAATCCTCTTCTCTTAAAGCATCACTTGACTCAACTCTTCCTTTGCCCAAAGCCTGGCTATCCTTTCCAATGACTGTGGCACCTTGGCTTCTGCCAGCTCTCTAGTGTCTTTATCTCACCAACATAGCCCTCCTCTATAGCTGCTGACCTGTCTAGTTATTGCTTGCTTCCCTCCACTAGTCTGTGAACACTGGGAAGCAGACCTTCCAAGAACACCTCGCCTGGAGGAGCAGAGATAAAGATAACCAAGAAGCTATTCCTGCCCTTGAGGAACCCACTCTGGTGAGTCATGCGACCTAACAAGTAATTAGAATGGAAAGGCTTAAAGCATTTGGAAGCCAGAGGCCGAGACTCTAGGGAAAGGGGCTGTTTGAGATGACAGTTACTGATCTCTGCAGCCTGGGTAGTAGTTAAAGCCATGAGATCATCAGAAGAGAATGTAAGAAATGACAGGCACTCAGAGCCACCTGTGTCTAAGAGTGAAGGACAGAGAAATGGGCCCGGGTAGAACTATCTAGAAGATGGAGAAGAGACAGCTGAGCACAGCCACCCCTGACCAAGCGGCTAGATGGCCTTTTGGGAGCTGACTTTTTTATTTGTTCCAAGACTGGGTCTTGTAGCCCACCCAGGCTGGCCTAGAATTTGATGTTTCCTTGGCTGTCCTCAAACTTTTGGTCTTCCTGCCTCAGCATCCTGAATGCTAGGTTATAGGTGTCTGCCATCACAGTGAGCTAAACGGGCTCTATAAAATCTACTAACAGAGTTGGGGAAAGGTCAGTGCTAAAGCTATTGCCTAGTGTGCACATGGTCCTGGCTCATCAACAAAACCCAAAACCCTACCAAAAAATATACATCAAGGAGTCCCAACATTTCCTATGACAGTTATTACTATGAACATGTTATATAAAGCCATATATTAATTCTCATAAGAACCTAGGATTAGGTACTAAGATGACCTGGTTGCTTAGCAAAGGAGACCAGCTCACCTTCCCAAGTATATGCATCTACTAAGAAAATAAAAATCTGCTAGCAAGCCATGGTGTCATTTGTATTCCCAGCCCTTGGAGTCTGAGGCAGAAGGATCTTGAGTTTTTAGCTAGCCTGGAATATATAGGGAGTCCTTGTCTCAAACAGGAAAAATAAAACAAAACAGATTTGAACCCAGGCAATTTGAGCATGTAATGTTTTTGTTTGTTTGTTTGTTTTTTGTTTTGTTTTTGGGTTTTTGGTTTTTCGAGACAGGGTTTCTCTGTGTAGTCCTGGCTGTCCTGGAACTTACTCTGTAGACCAGGCTGGCCTTGAACTCAGAAATCCACTTGCCTCTGCCTCCCAAGTGCTGGGATTACAGGCATGTGCCACTACTGCCCGGCTGTTTGTTTGTTTTTTAACATTCTATTTATTTATTATTTTTTCAAGACAGGGTTTCTCTGTGTACCCCTGGCTAACCTGGAACTCACTTGGTAGACCAGGTCAACCTCAAACTCAAAGATCTGCCTTCCTCTGCCTCCCGAATGCAACAGCGTGTACTCATAACGCCATCTCTCCGTGATTTTTACCTATTTCACTAAACACCTATTGAGGGTCATGTCCTTGTTGTAACCTCTGAGTACAGCAGCTGGAAGCCCAGACCATCCATTCATGGAATTCCTCTCCTTAAGAGACGCTGACATTAAAGGAAGAAAATTCAGTCAGGTGAGATGACTCAGCGGAAGGACACCTGCTGTCAAGCCTGACAGCCAGGATCCCTGGGACCCACACGATGGGCGGAGATAACTGACTCCAGAAAGTTGTCCCTCTGACTTCTGCAGAAGCACATAATTTTAAAAAAATGTAATAAAAAAGTTTAAAATAAGCAAATCCATGGTGATAAGTGGAAAAAAAAATCAGCAGGCAGGTCTGTTGGTAGAGTGCTTGTGTGGCAGGCGTGAGGCCCTGAGAGGGACCCCCAGCACTGAGGAAAAACAGGGGTGGAGGTGTTCCCTGTAAGGAAGAGAGAGATGGAGACACATTTAGGAAAAAGAGATATGTCAAACTTTGTGGTGAGTAGGGAGAGACCTTGAAGGGGAAGGAGAGGGAGAGGACCTGCAGCAGGGGAATGTGAATTCTCAGTGGCCTGCCTTCTAGAAATAAGGCAGCATGATGAGAGCATTAGGGAGGGGATGGAGGCGGAAAGATCAGAACATTCAGGATCATCCTCCAAACCATAGTGAGACAGAGGCTAGCCTGGGCTATTTAAGCCTCAATTAGAAAGAGAAGGAGGAGGGGCACTGGAGAAAGAGCTAAGCAGTAAAGAAGCCTGGCTGCTTGCTCTTCCAGAGGACCTGGGTTTGATCCCAAGCATCCACATGCTGGCTCACAACCCTCTATAACTCCAGCCTTCTCCTAGCCTCTGTGGGCCCCAGGCAAATACTTGTGCAGACATACATTCAGGCAAAACACCTGGATACATAACTATTTTAAAGACAGAGAGACTGAGGAAAAATGCAGAAGGGCAGGGGATACAGTTCAGCGCTACCACAAGAAGCCCTGATCAGTCTCTAGCACTGTAAAAGGAAAGGGGCGGGGAAGAAGCAGTACATGGTATCCTGAACGGTAATGGTGTCCACTGAGGAGGGGACAATGAGCAGAGATACAAAAGAAGTGTGACAGTGAGCCAAGGGGGCTTCCGGTGGAAGAACACTCTAAACAGGGGGACAAGCAAGAGCAAAAGCCTTAAGGTATAAGTGAGGCTGACTGTTCTTGGAACTACAAGGAAGTCAAGTCAATAGGGGCAGAAGGTAGAGCTCTGGAGAGGCGGGAGATAAGGTCAGGGAGATAAGGGCTTCTGAGTTGTCTGAGAAGAAAGGACCGAGTGAAAAGGTCTGTGTGCTATAGTCACATCAGTTTAAAAGACATATATGCCCAGCACTCTGGAGGAAAAGGCAGGTAGATCTCTGTGAGTCAGAGGGCAGCCTGTTCTACATTGAGAGACCTCGTCTCAAGAAAATTATTACAAACAAGTGCATATTCATATATATTTACATATACACACATATTTGCATACTTACACGTGCACATGCAGTGTTAGAGGGAGAGCAGGAGAATATAAACCTTCCAAGTTTATGCCCTCTAACAATATTGTAAAGCTTTACCTTGTATATCTCAGTACAAGGTTACAGTAACCAAAACTTAGCTTAAAAAAAAAAAAAACTCCGTTGGAGAGATGGCTCAGTGGTTAGGAACACTTCCTGTGTTTGTCCCAGCACCTCCATGGCAGCTCACAACTATCCTTAACTCCAGTTCCAGGGGGTCCAAAGTTCTCTCCTGAATTTCTCTAGAAACAGGCATTGACATGATGATGCATATACGTATATGCAGGCAGAACAGGCATGCACAAAAAATAAGTCTAAAATAATAAAATAAAATTTTAAATAAACTCTTGAGGGGCAGCAAGATGGTTCGGTAGGTAAAACCACTTGTTAAGCCAGATTGACAACTTCCCAGAGTTCCCTGTGGTGGAAAGAAGCAGTGATTGCTAGACATCACCTTTCTGACTTCCCATATGTGATATGGCAGTATGTGCCTGCACTCTCACACACCTGCGCACACATGCAATAAAAAACAAAACATAAAATAATCTCTAGGGCTAAGGATGTGGCTCAGTTGGTAGAGGGCTTACCTCTCATGCAGGAGGCCGTAGGTCCCATCTCTCAAACTACATAAACCAGGCATGGTAGGGTATGCTTATAATTCCAGCACTGGGGCGGGATTGGGAGTTTAGTATTAGCCTCAGTGACATGGAGTGTTAAAAGCCAAGCAGGACTGTATGAAACTCTGTCTCAAAAACAAAGGCAGAATGCTGGAGAGGTGGTTCAATGGTTAAGAGCACTGACTGCTCTTCCAGCGGTCCTGAGTTCAATTCCCAGCAACCACATGGTGGCTCACAGCTATCTGTAATAGGATCTGATGCCCTTTTCTGGTGTGTCAGAAGACAGCTACATTGTACTCATATACATAAAAAACAAACAAAAATAGCCCTCTTAGCCAGGTGTTTGGAGGCTCCAGCTAAAGCCCCTTTCTTTCCTGTTACAGGTATGCCTCCTGAAAAAGATGCTTCCTTTTGCTCCTTCCTGCCTTCGTCACCAAGTCTGTCTTGAGCCTTGACATCCCTTGCAGCTCCTCCTACAGACATCACTTGTGTCTGTTCTTGAATACAATAATTACTCATGGCTTTGTGGTGCAATGGGTGTGCATTGACTTTACAATAAGCCTTTGTTTCTTCCTTATTCTTATTACATCAAAAATATTTATTTTTATTTTATGTGTATGAGTATTTTCCCTGACTGTATATATGTGTACCATGTGCCTGGTGCTCTAGGAGATCAGGAGAAGGTGTCAGGACCCGTGGGACTGAGAAACCTTTGTGAGCTACTGTGTGGACTAGAACTCCTAAGGAGAATCCTCAGAGGATCCGCTTCAGCATCTCTCTAAGCCGTCTCTCCAGCATCTTATGATTATAGTTTAAATGTATGTGTAGGTGTGTGCACAGGTGTAGAGATCAGAGGATAACTTGGGGGAGCTGATTCTCTTCTCCAACTTTGTGGGTCCTGGGGATTGAACTCAGGGAATCAGGATTGACAGCAAGCAGTTTTGCCTGCTGAGCCATCTTGCTTGCTCCTCCCACTACCTCATGAACACTTTCCACCTCTAGACTTGTTCTCAGTTCCTCCTATGTCTCTTCCTGCACTTTCCTCTACCCTTTCTCTTCTTCATTGGTCCATTTCTTTCTCTGTCTCCTGTGACTGGGTATTTTGGGTTCGCTTGTGCAGCAGACCATACCCGGGCCAATCGAAAGTCACCATGACTGTGACTTAGAGACATCTAGAAAGAGAGAGAAAGAAATCACTCAAGTACAGAATTTCCATTGAGCATCTTCACAGTAAAACAGTCATAAGCAAATAATAGCTACTCATCACTTTTCTCTCCTTGAAAATGTGAACTTTGATCACTGGTATAAATTTCAAATGGAGATAGTTTGACCCTGCCAGACTAGCAGATGCGATTGCCCGGATCCTCTGATAATACATCTGATGGTCCATCTCCTTGGATGACAACACAGTTTGGTGGGTAAGTGCACTTGCTTCCAAGAAAGAGAAAATCAGTGCCCACAAGTCATCCTCTGATGTCCATATACATGGCACGGCATGTGCCAGCCCATTCACATGCATGCACACAAACACATACAAAATCTATTAATAGATGTTTTAAAAACACCTCAATAAGGAAGATGACATGTTAAAGCCCTTTAGAGTGAGTCCCCAAATCTACGAGTGTGGATGGGAAAAACCATATACTTAGGAGACATTCATTGGACTTTATTGACTCTGTTTGACACAGCAGATGGAAGTAGGATAAATACATGGTTCCTGATGTTAGAAAGTTTTGTCTCCCAAATCAGTTAGACCTTGACTTGGAGCTGACTTACCCTAAATGTACGCCGCAAAGCCAGCTGCCATCTCTGCTAGATTCCGTAAAACATTTCCAGTGATAAATACAATTAGCTATGCCGAGGTCTTTTTCAAGTTAAGAAGTAAAAACTCAATGAACATGGGGATTGCAACTATTTACTCTCCTCCTCCTCTTCCCCCTCCTTCTCCCCCTCCTTCTTCTTCTCCTCCTCCCCCCTCCTCTTTTAATTTTTTTTCTTTTAAAGCTCAGGATTCTAGCCTTGAACTCAATGTGCAGACCAGACTGGCTTCACACTCTCTACCCATCCACAGCCTCTACCTTCCTAGTGCTGGGAATTCAGGTGTGCACCATACGTCCAGGTTGAACTGTTACCTCTGCATTATAAGGGCACCTTTATTAAAGAAGTTATAGATTTAGCCCTTTCTTTTCAGAAGAAAGCAATCCCAGTGATTATGAACAGTCCCCTGTTCTGTGATGACCTGGATATTTAAATGACTCCACTAGCTTCTTGTTTTAGTTCAAAGACCTTTGGGTCTACTGTACTGATGCACCATGTCTATTCGGAGCTCTTTTTGGAGAATGGAAATTGCAAGCACCAAAAGTGAGAAAAACCTGGGTGAAACACTGGGAAAGTTGAAGCAGAAGTTTGAGGAGAGCCTGGATTGTATGAAACCCTGTCTCAAAACACAGAAAAAAGGAGAAATCTGGGTACGCGAGCTTGCATGCGTGCGTACGTGTGTGTGTGTGTGTGTGTGTGTGTGTGTGTGTGTGTTGGGGGGTGTTGTTTCCATTTGAATAAAAAAGAAGATGCTTAGACTATATACTTTAACCTTCATAGGAATCTTGTGGAGTTGCTATTAATATTCTTATTTTTGCAAATGAGGAAACAGGCATATGGCTAGGTACCTGCAAATCAAGCCTAGGCTGGTGATTCTGAACCCATGTTAGTCACACCATGATACTGATTTGCAGTGAGGAGTCCTCAGGGTAGAGAAAAAGAGAGTCAACACCTAGGAGTCCCTTTGAAAGACATGTAGGTTTACTCATTTTATGTGGGAGTGCTTGCTTGAATCTATGTATGTGTTATCACTTGCATGTCTGCTGTTCATGGAGGTCAGATGGGGCACTGCATCTCCTGGAGCTGGAGTTAGGGTGGCTGTGAGCTATCATGTGGATGCTGAGAATAGAACCCAGGTCCTCTGCAAAAGCAACAATTGCTCTTAAGCTGTGAGCCAACCTCTCTGGCCCCCTTTAAAGCCAAAATAATTTATGAGTTCACAGAAACAGGCAAAATTTGGAGTTTCCTTCCTGAAAGTTTCCTTCTCTCATTTGAAAAAAAAAAAGTAAAATATGTGCATTTTTATTAGGTTAGCAAAGATCAAGAAGAAGGTTAGGACAAAGCTTTCAGAGAAGTTATGGAGAAAGAGGCCCTCTTCAGAATTGCTGATGGGAATATGAATTACTAGGATAACCTTTACTAGGGACAATTTGGTAATAGCTGCCAAAAATCACAAATGTCCATACTTGGAGTTCAGCAACTGCACTTCTGGGACTTCATACTAAAGGTATATCACACAAAGTGGTGTCCAAGGCTGTGCACCGTGTTATTGTGTGAAATTGAATAGAATGGCCGGGCACGGTGACTCACACCTATAACATGAGCATTCAACAGAGGTAAGAGGATTGCCTCAAGTTTGAGGTCAGGGTCTGGGCTACAGAGTGAGTTGCAGGAGACCTTGGGCTACACTGTGAAACACTGCTTTGTTTTGTTTTGATGAGATGATGGCTCAGTGGTTAAGAGCACTGGCTGCTCTTCCAGAGGACCCAGGTTTGATTCCCAGCACCCACCCATATGTAAACTCTCAATCATTTATAACTCCAGTCTAGGGGGAATTCTGCATCTTCTTGCATCTTCTTCTGACCTCCACAGCTACTGCTTGTAGGTAGTGCATAGACATACATGCAGGCAAAACACCCACCCACATAAAGTAAAAATAAAAAGATGAAGAGGAGGAGGAGGAGGAGGAGGAGGAAGAGGAGCAAGAGGAGGAGGGAGAGGAGGAGGAACAGGCCAGTCAGTAGATTGAAAGCCATATACATTTCCAGCGCATGTTTAAAAACTGTCCCCAAGTTTTTAAACACCCCCAAGAGTAACAAAAACAATTTCCCAGTTTTATTAAGTGGAACCACTGAGATGGCATATAAGACTTGACAGTCTTGTATTTATGGACAAAGTTCTCTATGAACTCACTTGTTTAGATATAGGTCATCTTTGGAAGTATTAACGTAACATTTGCTACCATGAAGGGAAGACAGAGATTGATGTCAGCAACGTGCTATCGTGCTATCTCAGAACCAAGGCAGTGGGGTTTTCAATTTCATTAACATTCTAACCATATGATGCCAGACATGCCTGCGATTCCAGTACTCGGGGACAGAAGCAGGAGGACCTTTTTAAGTTTGAGGCTAGGTTGGTTTACATAGCTCAGGACTAAACCAGTTAGACTCCATCTCAAAAAAAAAAAAAAAAAAGAAAAAAGAAAAAAAAAGAAAGAAAGAAAAGGTGGGGTGTGTATGTTAGGGGACTGGAGAGAGAGTGCAGCAGCTAAGGGTGGGTGTGGCTCTTACAGCTCACTCAGGGCTGTTTCCCACCTGTGTCAGGTGGCGCCCAACTGCCTGTCACTCCAGTTCTAGAGGTTCTGATGTCCTCTCTTGTCCCCTGTGGTCACCTTGTGCTGTACATACAAACAAGGACACATAAATAAACACAAAGAATAGTTTTTTTTTTTTAAATAGGGAATGGGGATAGGGATGTAGAGAGCTTCTCATCTCGTAGTCACAAAACCCCGGGGCCTGATTGCCAGCAGTACATGAACACAGGCATGGTGGGACACACCTGTATTCCAAGCAGTCCAGAGGCAGAAAGTTCAGTGTCATCTTTGGCTGGGTAAGTTCAAGATCAGTCTCAAATAGCTAAGGCCATAGCTCCAAAGTAACTATTAAAAAAAATAGCCATATGACATATTGGTATTCAAGAGAAATGAGTTAAGATTTACAACCAAAAACTAAAGCACATGCACCTTACGGTACATGAGAAAGGTAAAAAAGAATCTCTCAGTGCCTCCCCCTCGGGGGGTGTGTGTGTCCCCTTAGGATCAAACCCAGGGCTTTCTTTCCAAACATTAGGCAAGCGCTCTCCCATTGAATGTCCCTCTGCCAAGATTGTCTTACTGGATTTTAGTGTTAGATCCCACTAAAGTTTCGGACCTATCCCTAAATATGTGGCCTAGGGCATTACTCTAAGACTCAGTTTCCCCACCTGTAAAATAAGGGTTATCTTCTATGATTAGTAAGAACTGAATGCACATAAAACATTTGGGAATCATAGAACGTACTCACTAAGAGCTAGTTATTTCTGCTCGAAAACATCCAGCCACAAACCAAATTCTGATCTATACCAGGTCGTTTTGCATCAGCCCCAGAGAGACCGACTAGATAATTTTCCAAGGAGTTCTCCCCGACTTCCCAGGCTCATGTCACATCCTGCAAATATTCTCCATTCTTGCTGCTGCCACCCACCCTGCAGACCTCCCACCTGTGCTAAATCAAGTGTGCTTGTAGGGAGAGGGTTACGCGGAATCTAACGGGTTTGTTTTCTCAAAGGTGGAGGGCGGGAAGAAATCCTGTTGACACAGTTATATAAAGCCTGTCACTCAGTCCCCTGCCTACTACCTCTGAAGGCCGTTATGCATATTAAAGAAGGGGGGCGGCAAATACAAAAGAAAAATAAACGAGAGAGAGTGAGAGAGGGAACAAATCAGGATGCTTGAGGGAATCCACGTGGTCGCCAATCTGTAACTGATCAGAGCAGCTATACTGAAGCAAAACCCCAGAGCCTAATGCAAAAATACATTGCAATAGAGAAACCGTCCACAATGGGGTGTGTTATGTCCTAAGCAGAGTCTTGGGGCTGCTGTTTAATACCCTTTCGCAGCTCCCATCCTCTCGGCGCCTAGTAAGCCACGAGAAGCAACAACGGAATCGGGTTGTGTGTGCGTAGTGTGAATGTGCGTTTTGCAAACCATCTGGGCTCCATCCTGCGTGGTTGGAACGATGATCGATCCCGGACGAGTTTGGGGAGTTAGGGCTTGACTATGTCTCCTCCCCTTCTCTGTTCCTTTCCTCGCTCCCCCCCACCTCCCCATTTTCTCCTCAGGCACAGACGTCTCTCCGTAGGAAGGACGTAGATTTTTCAGCACCAGGAGGCCGTGGACCTCTGGAGGCGTGCAGTACACCCTCCAGTGGGCTGGAGCTGGTTGCTACCTGCTTTACTAGGAACCACCCGGTCGTTCCCAAATCTGCCACCCCGGGAGGTCCTGGTTAGAGCAGCGCGGGGTACCGGTGCGGGAGACCTGGACGGCTGCATGACCTTCCTGCGAACTCCACCTCGGCTGGGGGTTGGGGGAGATGGAGGCTGCTCCGGGTCTGCAGGCAGTGTATCGATCCCTAAGCCTCAGCCAAGGCAAATTCTTCGGGCAGCAATCTCTCCCTCCCTCCTTGGCTTTTCCATCCCCGCAGGCTTCTAACGCCTCGCTGGAGGCGCCCTCTCCCATTTCCCCGCAATAAAGTAAATCCCGTGGATATTCACCCCACCATCAACCCCCGGCACTGCCCTATCCCTCTTCCCTCCCCCTCAGCTTGCTAACCATGAGTGCAGAGCTCGCCGGCGGCGGGCCCCTTCCATCCTGTGTATCATAATGCCCTACGCCAGGCTTCCCCCCCCCCCCCCCATCAGGCGAAATGTGCTGGCTAGCCCCCTCCCTCCGCGTGCATACATTAGGGTCTGCTTTGCATGCAGCGGCAGGCTGGAAGCGGAGGAAGAAGGGGCGGGGCGCCTTTGCCCGCCTCTTCCCTCCAGGCCCTGTCCGTTAGCCACCCAGTTTCAGCTCCGTTGTAACGCCAGGTCGTTTGAGGAGCGCACGCTGTGGCTCCAACGCCTGGACTGGGAAAATACACCCCAACTCCGGAGAAGGGCACGGAAGCCAGAAGCCCCTCACCTTCCTCCAGCGCACAGTGGAGCGAGGAGGTGGCAGAGGCCGACCACACGGTTGTGTGGATTTTGGAAAGAGCTCCAAGCGTGAAGATGGGAGGGGCTCCTTTTTTATTGGATTTTATTTTTTTAAGGCGCGTTCGCCGAGAGCCTTGCCATTTTTGCATAGAATCAATTGGGCGACGCTTGGGTTTTGCATGGAGTACAATGGAGCTTTCTGGATTCTAGAAGCGTTCTATAAGGGCTAAGCCCGCCGCTCTCCAAAGCGGAGGAGAAGGCTCGCTCCTCCGGGGACCCAGCAGCCGCGCCGCACTGGAAGCGGTTCTCCTGGGCCGCTCAAGTCCCTGCGCGTCCCGGGAACGTGTGTAATCGGCCTCTCGGCTCTCGGCTGCGGGCCACCCGCTCCCTCCGCCTCCATCCTCCCGCCGCCCTCGCCCCCTCCCCCCTCTCCCCGGAACCCGCCTCCGCTCCGGGCTCCAGGGCTTCCTTCCCCCCCCTCGTCTTCCCTGGCGCTGCCGCTCCCGGAGGGCGGGGCATGCACTTATCCAGGTTGCCGGGCCGGAGGAGCCGGGCCCGGGGCTCGGCATAGAGCAGCGGCCTCCGGGCGGCGGAGGCGGAGGCCAGGGGCTCATATGCAGATTGCAGGGCAGGCGGGCGCCACCCAGCGCTCGGCATAGCGGGCCGCGGGGTACGGCCATCTGGGCGGCGCCAGGCGGGTTAGGCAGGTTCCGGGGCCCGCCGCTCCCCCCCCTCCGCCTCCCCGCCCCCCTGTGTTGTCGCCTCTCCCTCTCGCTGCTTCACTTACGGGGCGAACATGGCGCACAGCTGTCGGTGGCGCTTCCCCGCCCGACCCGGGACCACCGGGGGCGGCGGCGGCGGGGGGCGCCGGGGCCTAGGGGGCGCCCCGCGGCAACGCGTCCCGGCCTTGCTGCTTCCCCCCGGGCCCCCGGCCGGCGGTGGCGGCCCCGGGGCGCCCCCCTCCCCCCCGGCGGTGGCGGCGGCGGCGGCGGCGGGAAGCAGCGGGGCTGGGGTTCCAGGGGGAGCGGCCGCCGCCTCAGCAGCCTCTTCGTCGTCCGCCTCGTCTTCGTCTTCGTCATCGTCCTCAGCCTCCTCAGGGCCGGCTCTGCTCCGGGTGGGCCCGGGATTCGACGCGGCGCTGCAGGTCTCGGCCGCCATCGGCACCAACCTGCGCCGGTTCCGGGCAGTGTTTGGGGAGAGCGGCGGGGGAGGCGGCAGCGGAGAGGTAAGGGGGCGAGGAACCCCAAGGTCCGGGGTCTCGACCCTCTGGAGAACCCCTCCCCTCCCCCATGCAGGTCTGAGGAGCATCCCAATTCTGGAAACATCCTGGGGTCCCTAACGCGGGGCAAATGGCCCTCCCATCTTAGGACCCCCGTTATGGGCTGCAGACCCCCCAGGCGCCCTTACCCGAGGGCTCAGACCCTTCTGGTTGAGGGCCTTTAGCCCCCGTCCCGCCTTCTTCCCCTGGACCCTTCCCCAAATCCCTTGGCACAGACCCCCTTGCGGGGGTTTCCCATCCCGGGACTGAACCCCTCCTCCCTTTCACAGATTACCTCATCCGAGCCAGATTCCTCCCTCCCTCTGCCAGAGACCTGATCCCGCCACATCTCCGCCTCCTTCCCTGGGCAGATGTGTTACTCCTAGGGCAGTCTTCCCCCTTGGACATCTCTCGGGTGGTGGCTTCATCCAGAGCCACGTTCTTATCCTGGCCCTTGGGAAATCCAGGTCCCTTCCTGCACCTTGCTTCTGAAAACCTGACCAACCCTCCCTCCCTCCCCAGCCAGGTCTTCACCTTGCCAGTCACTCCCCCTTGTCTCACCTCTACCACCTGCCCACTCCCACCTCCTGCACACCAGGCCTCCTCGTTCCGCCCTACCCCTCGGGGAAAGCTTTTTTTCTACCTAGTCGTTCTCATCTCTCCTGCGAAGATAACAGTGCTCTCCCCTGCGTTGTCTCTTTCCCCATCTTCCAGGGCTACGTTTCCTAGGCTGCTGGTGTCAGGGATTTACCTCCAACTCCACCCCTTTCCCTCCTTTAGAGGAAGGACCAGAGGTGTGTTCGAGGGAAAATGGTCCAGTGTCCCCCTAGGCTTGGAGCAGAGCTACTTTCTAGCATTCTCCTTGAGAGGAGCAGGGTTTCTCTCCAGCTCTTGAGAAAGGGGGCCCCCGGTGAGGGGTGATGTTTGTGGGGGGAACTAGGACTGCATCCTCCCAAGGGAAGCAGCTGCTCTCTTACCCCACCCACTGTGCCTGAGAGCTTGCAGCCTCTGGCCCTGGCTCCCTCCCGCCCTTCTCTTTTTTTCTCGTCATTTCATTATTGATCCACCTTTTCCTAGGCCAATCCTGGGTCTTGGAAGGGGGTGGAGGAAAGCCGGGTTGGGATGAGAGTAGATAAAAGGACAGTTTTGCCTTAGTGTGATGGCGTTGGTTGTTGATGCTTTGGGTTGGGAGAAAGAGGAGGATTATGAAGCCAAGTTAGTCTTTCTGCGATTCCTAGTGGGAGACTCAAGGTGGGCGAGGTAAAGGCTGAGAACCGGGATGCTCTGATGAACGGTATTCAGCCTTTTTCAGCGAAAAGGAAAGTTGCCATGGGAAGGGAAGTTGAGTTCAGGTTCAGTCAGTGTCGATGCGCATTTGTTTTCCATTGGATGCAGAAAGGGCAGTTTGAATCGCAGGGGAAGGGGGGGGGATGTGATGGGGGATTCTAGGAGGAGGAAGAGCAGCTGCCAGGGGCTGAAGTGAAGGGGGGTAGGGGTTTGCTGCTCTGGAGCGCTGTTGATTGAAACAGAAAGGGAAAGATAGCAACCAGCCGTTTCCTGCGTGCACTGCCGTTGGGGCACACAAAATATCCTGGGCAAACCCCTTGTGCCCCATTATGCCCCACATCCCTTTAGATTTAGCAAAGGCCTTGGACGAGGGGGGAATCCTAGGGACCCCTGCCTCTCCTTTCAAGGAGCTGGTCTTTTTTTTTTTTCTTTAAGTTTTTAGTCTTCCAGCCTCCTTTTAAAAATTGTTTCTAAGGCAGCTGGCTCAGGAGACTGACAACAACCGCCTCTGACAGAGTAAGGAGGACATGATGGGGGCGTGTTCCTTGCTATATAGCTTGCTAGCTCCAGCATCCTCTTTCCCTGCCTCTCTTCCCTCTGTCTCCACCCCCTTTTCCCAGCCTTCAGAAGGCAGCTGCAGTAAACAGGGTTGTTTGCGAGTATTGACTGGTTGCTGTAGATTATTGTTATGATTTTTGAAAGGCCAATTCTGTATTTTTTAAGCTGACAACACAGATCCCAGGTAGTTGGAGAACCAAAGGCCTCATACATGACATAAAGGCTAAGCCGGTCAGGTTACTTGCATGGAATTGGTGCTTAAATGTGAGTTGATTTTGCTTTTTTTTTTTCTTTAAAGGTACAGCAGCAAAACCAAACCAAACCACCACCTTACATCGACATATCATTCATCTGCATATTTTCAAAGCTGAGACTTGACTGGTTCTGTGTAGCATTCTGGTCCTGTGTCTGTCTGAGTAAACTAAGAAAGTCTGTTAGAAGTTGGTCTGCTTTAAGGGGATTCCTGAGCCGGCAGCATTCTGTTGCTTGGCATACTCATGCATTTTGTATTGAAGGACCATGTGTTCGAGTTCTAAATGTTCTTATCACATACTCAAAAGCAAAGCCGGCAGCTTCCAATCATAACTTTTCCAGAGACTGGTTAGGGAGAGAGAGAGGGACACCTGGATTCAGGGACCTAATGTCTGGGCATCAGAATATTTCATCTGTTGGCCTTTGACAGAGTACCAGTAAAGTTGTATTCAGGTACTAACAGTTTCTTCCCTGTTGGTGTTAGGAGAGGGTTGTGAGCTAGTTCTTTGGTTTGCCTTACTGGGAGTGAGGGGTGTAAAGCTTGGTCAGGAATTCCAGCTCCTACAAACGAGTGAGATCGAGTGTACTGGGGAGGTTGTCTCTTTAAAACCTGTGCTGGGTGGTAGTCACTGTTTTATCTCGAGCGGAGTGCTTGACTCCTTGCATCAGGTTCCAGTGTTACTATTTTTTTTTTCCTGAACTGGGCTTGAATGAGCTGTTGGTAAGCTTTCCGTCTGGTAGTTTGAAGCTGTCTAGCATGGGCCAAGAGTTATGTGTCATTCATGGTAAACCAGGGTGGCTTTCAGCAGAGAAGCCAAGTGTTTTGTGACATAGTCTTACACATCAGTGATAGTGTTCTACGGGACTTACTGCAGTCCGATACACTTACAGGATCCTAAAGGTTGCTGCTTAGAACTTGTTCATGCTTCTTAGGAAGTCTTGTCTGGCCTCTTGAAATGGTTACAGGACCCAGATGGATTCTAACCTCTTTAAATTGTGGTTTACTTTATGTGAATAATGACTCGGAGTTGCACATAATCAAAGCTAAGTTCTAACACTGCATGACGGCACTTCCAGATGCCCCTGTAGGAACCGTGCTGTCCACAGGAGGCCTGTCCTCCACTACCATTGGCTCTTTGCTCTCCTTGGATAGAAATCCCTCTGGTAACAACGACATGTGAGTCCTTGGGACTCCGTTCTGTTGTGATGAAGTGGTTTTCAAAATACATAGATGTTTGGGCGTTGTCCTGTGTGAGTTAGGAAGTGGATCTGAAGCCTTGCCTGTAGGACATAACACAAGTCCGAGTCCTGTGCTTTCTTTCCATGGTCTCCGTGATGTCAGCAGTAGCTGTCTCAGGTCCGTCTAAATAAACACAGCCAGGCAGCATCTTCTCTCGACTAGACTTTGTACTACCTTGACATAAATCTCAGAAGTCTTTTAGCAGCTCGCAGCCCTCATTGATTTCATATGCCTTTCCTAGCTCCTCTCAACACGTTAAAGGCGGTTTTCTCTTGATCTCAATGCTGTGCACTTTAATTCTATGTGATATTGAAGCGGAATTACAACATGGTGCATATTTGTTTTCATTTAAAGTTTCAGTGAAGCCCTGTGGCCTGGGGCAGGCTTTTAGATTGGGCTTAGAAAAGAGGGTAGTTCTCTATCTAGCTGGAAGGCAGCTGGAGAAGGTCTGTGATTTGTTTTTCCCTTACTAATTCTCGCCCCCCCCTCCCCCCGCCCCACTGTCTGCTAGCACGAACTGAACAGTTCAGATGTTTTGTTTGCTTGTTTTTGAGTCAGGGTCTTACTATGTAGACTAGGCTGGCCTTGAGTTTGTGGAGATCTGCCATTCATTATTTCCTGAGTGCTGGGATCAAAGGCATGTGCCACCACACCCAACTGGGAAGTTCACTTTTCACCTTAAATTTCTGATCTATAAATGAAGTTGTACTAAATAGCTCACAAACGTTTCTGTTAGATCATTTTACTCTCCTCCTCTTCTCCTTCTTGTTCTTTCTCTTCCTCTTCTTCCTCTTCCTCTACTTCTCATCATCATCATCACCATCACCATCATCATCACCATCATCAAGTCTGGTTCTTGCCCTATAGCCCTTGGCTGTTTTGGAATGCCTTATGAATGAAGGGCAGACTAGTCTTGGATTTGTCAGTCCTCTTGCCTTGGTGTCCCCCAAGTGGTGGGATCACAGGCATGTACCACCACACCTACACCAGAATTTCTTATTCTGAGTTTATTTCAAGAGCCAGAGTGAGACTCTTTGCTGCCTTTTAGTATCAGACTGTACACTTGCCCATTTCACTATCATTATTGTTAGGAGAAATTTCATCTTGGTGGGAAAGTTCTCATTATATGGAAAAACTGTAAGGGTTTTGCTGAGGTTGACAACAACCGTGGAGATTTCGTTGTGTTGGGATCTAGCTATGTTGTTTGTGGTGACCTTGAACTTCTAGGTTCAAGCAGTCCTGCCACTGCCTCTTAAATTACTCGGACGACAGACACCACCGTGTCTGACTTGAAGATCAACTTTGAAGTAAAATGCAGAGTACCTGTAGAACCCCGGTGTTATCTCCTTGTTTTCATGGCTGGAATTTTCTTACCTAAACAGAAACTATTTTCAGTGTGAATGATATGTATTTTGTTAAGTGTGTAAGTTCTTAAATGCAAGAAGACTGCAGATCATCAATGTATCTAGAAATCCAGAGCAATAATACCTCCTTTGAGTTAGTTGTCAGATCTCTCTCTCTCTCTCTCTCTCTCAGCCGTATACTATGTCTCCACTCTTTCCCAATTAAGCATCTCTGGGCACATGCTCCTGGAGGAAATGGTTCGTACTATAGTGAGCTCCCTTCTGACTTGAAGTTTGGAGAAGTGCTCCCATTTGGACTGCATTTCTCATCTCTGCTCACCTTGGAGCTGTCCTTCCAGAGAGCAGCTGTGCAGCCCGTGCCAGCCCTTACTCTGTGGCTGGAGGGGGTGGCAGCAGTACTTTTGCCTGCTCGGAGGCGTAACAGACTGCAACGCCTCTCTCTCTTTTGGAGACTCACTGTGTTTTAATTGTAGGTCTCCTAATTAAGATCTCTTTGTGCCTGCCCACATTCCTCTAGTGCTGGCACAGGGCATCAGCTCCCTTCTAGCACTTCACTGAAGGCCTTCAATCGGGCCTTTTGTGAGTGTCTTGTCTCCATTCTTCTGCAAGGTAGAGAGAGCCTAGTGGCCTGGGTTCTGAGGAAGGGGGAGCTTTGTGACTATCTCTGTCCTAGTGGGAACCTCTCTGAGGATTGCTGTGATGGACCCTTTTCTCTGTTTGCGTGTCATTTTCTGGGATTAGGAAAGGTTAAATTACTAATGAGTCTGGCATGATGCACCCACATTTCAACCTGATTCTTAACCCTCTAGGCACGAGTAGGAAGTAAATGCTAGAGTTCACTGGTATAAAGTACCGGTCTGTCTCATCAAGATTGGCTCATGAACTCTGAGGAATTAAGTGTGATCATGGATTAAATCGGAGACCTATGATTTTTTGTGGGCTGCTAAGTTGTAAGGAAAAATAATAAAATGAAACTACTGGTTGGCCCCAAATTGTACCAGATTTTGGAACAGATTGAGTAAAATAGCTTTGTTATTGGAATTAGCATTTTAAAAATTATATGTGTTGTATATGTACATGAAAGCCCATAGGAATATACATGTATACATGTTTTAGCATTTATGTGGAGGTCAGAGGATAACCTGTGGGACTTGATTCCTTTCCTCATGTGGGACCCAGGGATCAAACTCAGGTTTCCAGGTTTGGCACAGATTCCTTTACCTTCTGATCCATTTCATGGGCCTTGAATTATTATTATTATTTTTTTTTTCACTAAAATCGCTTGCTAATTGTAGGTGCCAGTATTTCTTGAGGTCAGGAACTAGCTGAGCTGAGCTTCAAGAATAGTTTTGCAATAAGCTAGAATAATTTCTGCAAAAGGTAGCTCAGCTTTGGTTTCCACTATACTGGTGCTCAAAATGTAGCCCGCCCTTTCTTAGGTCTCATGTAGCATGCTAGAGGACATGGGAAATCTTTATGAAGAAAAGGGATCTTAGCCCTTCACCTGGGCCCAGATGATTTCCCTGAACACATCTCTGCAAGGTGGGCAGACAGAGGGCCATTTTGTTCTTGCTGTTACTGTCTTTCCTTAGTGGTGAAGGCCCTAGAGGATCCTTTATGGCACGCTTTAAATAAGCTGCAGGCCTGTGCTCTTATACCTGAGTGGGTGGTTTTATGGCCTAATTCTCTAATTGCTGGCATTTATGACAGTGTGGATGCTACTGGCCCTGTGGCTGAGGTAGATTATACTGGGAATAGGGAGAGAGGGGGGGGCCCTTTGTTAGCTCTTCCTTTTCCTCTTCAGCAAGGTCTTTCAGAAGGCCCTGAGGAAAGACTCAGACACTAGAACTGAGAAAATGAATGGCTCCCCATAAAATGGTTCTTTATGTTTTAAAAGGGGAATGAGTTGCTTTTCTTGACCTATCCAAAGAAATCCATACCACCACTGTTAAATATTTCAGTGAGTTTTTTACCTTGTCAGGTTACACACCTCCTGGGAAGCCAACCATGAGGCTGAAGCCATTTTAAAGACCTGACTTGCAGTTGTAGACTTGGAGAAGAGTTCCCTTGCAGGGTTAACACATGGCGTCCTGGAGGCCTGGCTTGGTTTAACCTTCTACATTTAGAATATAGCAAGCACCCTATTAGATTTTAGTTTAACAGTGCTATCAATGTAGTAGTTAGTTGGCAGTTTTGTGCACAGCACATGAAAATTCCCCCTTCTTTGAAATGAGTAGTTGTTTTTCTATTTGACGAAGAGCCTGGAGGGATTTCCCCAGATGTATTACCTCTCATTCTTGCTGCAGCGAGACTGTATGAGGTATCAGGGGGTGGGGCTTAGCTCCCTGCTATTTGTTTCAGAATTGGAGTTCTTCCAGATATTTTATCTGTTTTCTTGCATCTCTGGTTTTTGTTTGTTGATGACTTTGGGCAGCCAGAACCTTTCTAACATCTGTACTGCCTGAGAGCTCTAGCCCTCACTGTCCACGGGCTGCAGTAGCATAGTCCCCTTCTCATTTGACTGCATCAAAGTAGCCATGGCTTTCTGACGCAAACAGGAGAGACCGTGAGTCGTGAGGAGTGCTTTTGGAGGGAATGTTTTCTTTGGGCTGGCTTCTGGACTTGTAAAAACTAGAGAAGTTAGCCACACATTCATAACAAATATCTCACTCCTAGAGCAATAAATATTGATAAGGTGCCTAAAATTAGCTTTTGTCCATTCATTAAAACAAACTAATTTTTAGATCAAACGCAGTACTGTCCCTAGATTATAAGCAGTAATTATAAGCAGTGAAATCTTGAGGCTAACAGCTCTTTAAGCTTGGTTAATGAGGAAATCCTTTTGTAATCTCTCTGGCTGCAGGTTTTTATTTGTGCATATATAAATGCCTTTACAAAGGGGATGGCAAATCTCATAGTCTAATCTGGACTAGTGTGAGATGATATAGCATAGTGATTAGGGGCTGATCGAACAGGGCTCTGGGTTTAGACTGCCTGGATTCAAATCTTAATTTAGCTCTGTATTAGCTGAATGACCTTGTAGAAAAGTTTAACTCCTTCAGGACTTAGTTTCTTCATTTGCAAATCAGGGGTAATCATGCTTCATATGACTATTTATTGTGAGGCTTAATTGAGACCGTGCATGCAAAGCACTTAGCACTCTGCTTAGCACATAGGGAGCCCTAGTTATTATTAGAATGAGAAATTGAACCAACAGGATGCCTGTGATCTTTTCATCATAACTGGATTGTTCTATTACTTTGTGGTATGTGTATATGTGTGCGCACACACAAACCTGTCTGAGTGCCCAGCCCTGACATGACAAACACTCTGTGTCCTGACTTCAGAATGTTACTGATTTTGCTTTGGGTTTCAAGTTACCTGTAAGCTAAGTGGAACCAAACCGAAGGACAGCTACCCATCTTGGTAACCGAAAGTATCATTGGTAGCCAAGGAAAACACAATCAGAGATAAGACCCAGAGAGAGGAGAAAGAGCAAGGGAGGTTGGCCCGAGCTGTGGACTGGTCCGGCCCAGGCAACTGCATAGGAGTTGCTGTCTTTGATCCTTATGACTAATTTTCTTGTCTCTCTGTAGCCCTGGCCATCCTGGAACTCACTCTGTAGACCAGGCTAGCCTCACAGAGTTCTGTCTGCTTTTGCTCCCCAAGTGCTGGAATTAAAGGTGTGCACCACTGTGCCTGGCTATAACTGATACTCCTAATCTTTTTATTAATGTCATCACTTGGTGGTTGCTTAATTGAAAACCAGGGTTATTTTATTTTTTGCTTATTTGCCTCCCAGCTTCAGATCCACTGGTCTGTAACTGATAACTCTTTTACATTTGTCTCCGAGTTTCAATTTGGACAGAATCAATATTGTTTGATCTAGAGAGATCAGTGCAACTAACAATTTAATTATAGAAGAGATCCTGAGTTGTAAGTTACAAATTCTGGGAGTGGAAACTTTTGAGAAATAATAAAAATAACTTCAAACAGTAAAGTCTAAGTTAAAGTTTTAAAATAATTAGTAGGAGCCAGGTGACGACCATGCATTTGGGAGCAGAAGCAGCCAGATCTCTCTGAGTTTAAGGCCAGCCTGGTCTACAGAGCAAGTTCCAGGACAGCCACGGCTACACAGAGGAACCCTGTCTTGAAACAAACAGAAAAGAAAATACAGTTCTGTAGTCTCTCTCTCCTCTCTCCCTCTCCCGCCCTCGTTTTTAGAACTGTTCTTATTTGGGGCTGGAGAGACGAATCCGCAGTTAAAAGCCTTTACTGCACTTGCAGGGAATGTGAGTTCTATTCCGAGCACCCACATGGTGCTTCACAACCATTCATAGCTCCAATTCCAGGGCACCTGACTTCCTCAGGCATCAGGCTTGCACACTGTGCTCAATCATGCATACGAACTCATGTATACACACACACACACACACACACACACACACACACACACACATACACACACACACATTTAAAAAATGTATTTCTTCCCGTATGAATGTTTTGCCTCCATGTTTGTATGGGCACTGGAGGCATTGCAGTACCTTCCAGAAGAGTGGATGGGATGCCCTGGAAGTGGAGTTAGCAAGTGTTGTGACTCACCATGTCAGTGCTGGGAAGAGAACGCAGATCCTCTGCAAGAACAGCAAGTGCTTGTAGCCCCTGAGCCATCCATCTTTAATCTGTCTAGCCCAGCAGTAACTCTTAAATGAGAACATGTTTGGACAGATGACGTGGCTCAGTAGATAAAAGGTGCTACACACTGAACTTGACGACCTGAGTTCTATTCCTACAATATACATGGTGGAAGGAGAGAACAGATTTCTGCTGGTTGTCTTCTCTGGTCTACAGAGTGAGTTCCAGGACAGCCAGGGCTATACAGATAAACCCTGTCTCAAAAAACAAACAAACAAACAAAACAAAATGCAGGTTGTCTTCTGACCTTCATACATAAACTGTGGCACATGTGCACCTGCACTTATGCACGCAGATCACATACACATTAAAAATAAATATAACAAACTTCTAAAGGAGGAAATGCTTACTGAAACACGGCATACCATCCTTTGCAGGGCCAGAGAGAATAGTTTCCCTTGAGTCATGTGCCTAGGAGGTGGCAGAGCTAAGATTCAAACTCTAATGTGTATCTCCCTCTGAGTTCACTCTTGTCTCCTTGTTGGGTGAAAGTCCTTTCCCTTCCACCGCCACCCACTGTGTGTCTGAGTCCTGTCCATTATGCGGTCCTAGTGTCTCTGCAGTCTGGCCTGCTGTTCAGTCCCGACTGTCTGGCTTATTATGTCTGTTATTGAGGACCGTTATGGTGTTCTCCTAATTAGCCACCCTTACTTTTCATTGCACACAGTGTGGCCAGTGTTTTCCTTGGATGGAGATAGGATCTGTTACTGTTTCTCTAAAGCCCTTGACTTCTCACAAACAGGTGGTTTTACATTCTCAGCCCTTTTTAGTTCACCTGGCCTGCAAGTCTACAATTTAAACTTATCTGATATGTATGCTTTCTCACTTCCTTGCTATCTTATATCCACATCGGATGGGGGACCGTTCATGTTCTCTCCGGCCCTAATGCCCTGCCTTGGTGCCCTTGCAAAGCCTCTTTACCTTCACTTCTTTACCTGCCTCTGGCTTATTCAACTCTGTGGTTCAACTCAGCTCTCTATATGGCAACTCTCTCATGAAACATTCACAGATACTGCTATTGAGTTGAAATTCAGTGTCTTCTTTTTAAAAAATTGTTGTACCTAACCCTCAAAGAGCTTACTTAGTCCAGGCTTCCTTTTGTTAGAGATACCATGAATTCATCTGTCTTTGCCCCAATAGTTTATGACTACCTGCCAAGGCTGGGTGGATTTCTAAGTCATTGCTTGTTTTACAGTGGTAACTTTTTTTTTTTTTAAAGATTTATTTTATTAATATATGTAAGTATACTGTAGCTGTCTTCAGACACTCCAGAAGAGGGAGTCAGATCTTGTTGTGGATGGTTGTGAGCCACCATGTGGTTGCTGGGAATTGAACTCTGGACCTTCGGAAGAGCAGTCGGGTGCTCTTACCCACTGAGCCATCTCACCAGCCCCAGTGGTAACTTTTTGTGTAAAGTGGATCAGTGAGTATTTATTGAACTCTTAGGGACACTTTGCAAGGATTTACTAAACTAGGAGAATGTGCACAGCTAGGTGATTTTGACTTTGTCTGGGGAGATGGCTCCATGGGTAAGAGTGTTTGCCCTTAGCATGCTCACATGAGGGTGTGAGCTGGGATGCCCATCACCCATGTAAAGCCAGTCATGGCTTCGTGTGCCTGGAACTCCAGTCCTGAGCTGGACAGGGACACGTGTATCCTAGGAGCTCACTGGCCAGTCAGCCTTGTCAGAAATGTTGAGTTCCAGGTCCAATGAGAGACCCTGTCTCAAGGTGGTAATGCAGAGTCCTCTGTATGTTCAAGCATGCACACCCCATACACATGTGCATACACACACATATTGCAGAGGAAAGTGTAAGAGCCCTCACAGGACCTGTTAATGAATCATTATTAATTACTATATGAGATAGTGTCTTGCTATGTAGCCCTAGCAACCACTACAACTATTAGGCACACGAGGCTGACCTCAGTCAAACTCAGGGATCCATCCACCGCTGCCTCCCATACAGGACTTCGTTTTAAAAGCACCCCAAGGCAGGGGTTTTGAAGTGGTGTTGGGGTACTCTGATTAGTCGGCATTATCTTTTATACAGATAGCATTTAGCACGGGCCATCTCCTTGCTTGGATGTTGTCTCCATTCCTAGGTTCTTTAGCTCTAAAGGGGTGAGGAGACCTTGGTGATGGTTGTGAGGAGACACAAAAGCTGATACTATAATTGGAAGTCAGGAAGGAGAGGTTGAACAAGTGAAGGGTTAAGGGATGACTTACAATTCTTCAAAAACTCTAGCTCCACTGGTACGGGAATAAGAGAAAATAGGTTTAAGCTGATAGGAGAGTGGCGTAGAAAGAAGAACTTGTTGCTAATGATGGTTGTCATAGTGATGGGAAAAGGTTACCAAAATAATCCTCTCCGGAGGTAAATTTTAAAAGCACAGTTCTGCCTACATATGTATAAAATGACCTCTCTCTACCTCCCCTTCCTGTGGATCGATAACTATAGCCTCACTCAGCTCCTTGAGGACATGGATTGGGTTTTATATATTTTAATATTCCTCAAGGGTGCCAGGGCCTCACTGGCTTCTCAAGAAGTATTTGATTTGGATTGTCAATTTATGACGATAATTAATTTTTGTAGTAAGCTTCCAGAGAAATGTCTTTATGGAATAATGTTTTTTTGTAGTGGTTTTATAGGAGAATAAAAACGTTTTAAAGTGAAGCTGAAAGACAAATCTTAGACATCAAAAAGAGCTGGGAGTAAGTAGACATGGTCCTCACACAGGAAGTAAGTTTCTGTCTATCTGTGGCTCCAGAAGCCCTGCATGTAAAGGGTTGTGGCAGGGCTTGCAAGTCGCTTCCAGTCTAACATCAACTTGCTTCATGTGAGTGAGTCTTATATAAACCTCTGACCCTTGGCTTTTGAGTCTGTGTGGAGGGTTTGCATCACTCAGAATGAAACCTTTTTAGATGTGTTGGGTTACAGAAAGCATTTCCTGTACAGTCAGACCGAGAGCTGTGAGTTGGGATTGTTCATCTAGATTACTAAAACTCTGGGCAGAATTAATACTCACACCAGGCGTCTTCCCGCCGCCAGGCCTCCATTGTGGTGTTAAACTGTTAGAATTTTTTAATTTAGCGCTGGGAATTGAGTATCATTGCCTTCTTCTGTTAAGTAGATTACTATTTAGTTTATTCTCTTAAGTTTCATCAGTTCCCTTTAACCAGCTATGCTCATACAGTTCTTAGAAGCCGGTTTACTGCAGGAATCCTGCGAGCGGCACCAAAGCAAGGGCGGGCCACTCCCTGGGGGCATGGTTGCTGCCATCAGAAACAGAGAACAAACTCAGACTTCACGTGTAGTTTTACAGTGCTAACCATGCTGGTCCTCACTCACAGAAGGAAGAAGACAGAAACATGGAATTCCCTCTTACTTTCTCTGTTCTTCTGTTCTGTTTTTGTTTTTGAGACCAGGCTGGCCTTGTATTCACAGAGATCTACCTGCTTTTGCCTCCCAAGTACTGGAATTATAGGCATGCCATACCCATTGGTCTGTTCATATTCTCTCTTTCCCTCCCTCCTTCTCCTCTTCCTCCTCCTCCATAATTTTATTTTTTGAAATTCACAGTGCATTCCAATTGCATTCTCTCTTCTTCTTGAAAGACTCCAGTATCAGAGCACTTTAACAAATACCAGGGACTTTCTTTAAAAAGTAGTTAATGCCATCTAATATGGGCTTCTCAGAACTTGATAGCAAGCTTCCAAACATGAAATAGTTATCAATAGACCATGAGTTCTCCGACTATATTATTTGACCATTATGTCCTAAAAGATAATGAATTGACAGAGACCTTGGAAGCCTTGTTGCTTTTTTAAATGGGATGTTCATGTTATTCTTCACACTGCCTTTGTGGTGAGATGGCCCTGTTTGTTTTAGAGGGAAGGAAGTTGTGGCTTTCTCAGTGATACCCAACTTGCTATTGGTCATTCAGTAGCCCATAGTCCTAAAAGGAAAGATGAAACTTGACTTTGCATCTTGATGAGAACAAACCAGGAGAGAACTGAACTCTTACAGGGGAAGCATGCACTTGAGAGCCAGGCATGACAGCTCTGCCTGCAGCCTCTGCACTTGGGAGGGCGAGTCAAGAGAATCGCTGCTTAGTGAGTAGCAGGCCATCCAGGACTACATCCCAAGACCTTTATCTCAGAAGGAAAAAAGAAAAAAAGAGGGAGGGAGGAGGGGAGCAAAAAACAAACAAACAAACAAACAAACACCCCTAAACTTGAATTAGGCTATAACTTAAATGAAGGTAACTGCTTCAAGGTGGTCAGGAGCCAAGTCCTCTTACAATGAGAAGAACCGTCATCCAAAGTGAACTTAGTGTTTGTTTACTATTCCAGCCCACAGATCTGGTTCCCTGAGAGAGGAGACTAACTCCCCCTGGTTGTGATTCTTAACAATTTTCTGCAGTGTGCCTGTTACTCGGGCTCATTTCTTTGTCTTTGATAAACAGATGAGCCAGTTGAGACTTGGAACCTGGGGAGGCTGGAAGAGTATTTGATTTCCTTGTTTTCCTGAGAAAAGTTCTCACCTACCCTTGAACTTGCTGTGTAACTGAGGACGGCCTTGAACTCCTGCCTCTCTTGCCTCTGCCTCCAGGTGCTGGAATTACAGGCCTGTACCCCATGCTCAGCCTTGATTATTTGTTTTTAATGATTCTGTGAAGTAATTTGGGTCACAGCCAAGGATCTGAATAGCCTACTGTCTGAGCTGCTGCGCAGCCCACTGGTTTGCTTTTAAAGACAGACGAGCTACGTTATGACTTCCTCTTTCTGAAGCAGGTTGGGTGAATTCACCTGGCTCATTTGCTTAGCTCTCTTGGGCATCTTTGTTTCTTGTTCTTGTTGACGTGGAGTGGGTTTGAAGGGCACTGTCTCCTCCTGTTAAGGTATATAGCAGTTATGGTCCTCGGGTGACAGTGGCTAGGTAGAACTGAATTAGAAGCTTGGAAACTAGAGTTCTTTTTTGTAGATTGAAAGTGTGGCCTCCTATTGTTACTGAAGAACAGTGTGTTACCGTCTTTGCACTCTTTAATCCTGGGTGACCTTTCCCTGTTAATGTTTTTTTTCAACAACAGTCGGAGATCATATGTAAAAGAGCTTCAGTCTCTTCCTCCCTGTGGTGCATTCAGACAGCCAACTGTCCCCTGGATGCACCTGCCATCAGAGAGAATCGGCTCTCACCCCTGCTGGCCACTTCACAAGACACTGATGTTAGTTCAGTTACTTTTTTTTCCTTTTCTTCTCTTTTTAAAGCAAGACTGTCATTATGAAAACTAGTAACAGAATTATTCCCAAGAACCATTCTGTTAACATTGGTTTTAAGAGCTTCAACCTTCAGATTGTCAATCCCCAAAGTATCTTGCAAAGTGCTATAATTATTTTAGTACTTACATTCATGTTATATTTTAAGATGAACTTTAAAAAAAGAACTTAGATAATAAGCCGGGGGGGGGGCGGAGGGGGGAGTAGCTTGTCAAGGGATGAGACTCCAGCACTTGTCACTGATTTCTCAGAAATTTGGGGATCCCAGGTTTTATACAAGGTGATAAACATTTAACTACTGAGTTATTGATTTGTTTTTATTTTGAAGCATGTTTTTGTTTGTTTGTTTTTTTGTTTGTTTGTTTTGTTTTAAAGACAGGATCTCATGTAACCCAGACTGGCCTGGAACTCTATGTAGGCCTGCCTGGCTTCTGCCTCCCGAGTGCTGGGATTGAAGGCGTCACCTCCACACCAGGAGACTGAACTCTTGATCCTCCTTGCTTCCGTAGTTAGCAGCCCATACCCCACACTGAGGCAGAATCTTCCTGGACTGCCTAGGCTTGCCTGTCTTCCTGCTTCAGCTTCCTAACTTACTGGGGTCACAACAGTTTCTGTGTTTATTTGACAGTTGGTTCTGTTATACTGGGCATAAAAATAGAGAAACTTAAAAACTATTCTCGAAGTGTTTGATAGTGTTTCCTTCTCAGTTTAAGGGAACTTGGCAATACTTCTACGCCACCTTCTCTAGTCAAATTGCTCCTTCCTCTGTACGGCCATTTTCCCCTTGAGCACTGGATTCCGGCCCTTCTCTCCTTAGTCAGCACCCCGACAGCCCCTCACCCAGTCCCAGTATGAAATCATCCATCTGAATACACCCCTCCTTTGAAATCACCCTGGCCTGTCCTTCTCCAGTCACTACTTGTGTTTGCCACCCCTTTACAGCAGAGCTCTTTAAAGTGTTGTGGCTGCTGTTGCCACTTTCTCAGGCTCCCTCAGCGACTGCATTTGGGCTTTATCCCCAAGCCTCAGCTTTCCTCAGGATCCCCCAGGGTCTGTGAATAGACCTTGTCTGATTAACCCCCTCCACAGTGTTTGAAGCACCCCCTTCTCTTTCCCCTGGCCTCCAACCCTCTGTCCTCACCAGCTATTAATTTCTGCTGTTCAGCATGGCTCTCTCTGCACTGAGTCTGCCTGGCTGTGGAGCACCCAGGAGCCCACCTTCTGCTGCCTTCTTTTCCCTTGTATGCTGAGAACTACTGCATAAAATTGAGTCTTCAATACTGGCTACTTTGTGGAGTTCCCAATTCTATAGCCAAGTGCATATTTGACCTTTTTATTTAGATAGTAGTAATAATTAATAATAACTTGGCTAACATTTATTGAATGTTTGTTGTGGGCCAGGCTATATTGTGATCCCTCGTGTGTGTTTCCTCACATGTTAGGCATTTGAAATCCTGTAAGTATTTCACATAAGCATCTCCCAAAAGTCTTGGGTCTTCCCCCCAAATCTTTGCTATTCTCATTCTGGTTTGGATCAAGTCTCCACGTAGTCAGCTGCTCAGGCCTAAAACTTCATAAGAGGTATACTTGATTTCTCTTCATTCCTATCTTAAATCTAAGCTCAGTAAATTCTCTATACTACGTCTAAAACATACCCCAATTCCCAGCTTCCTCTCGCCAGCGCTGCTACTGAAACCCCAGACTCTCCCTTGTCCTTTCCTGCCTGGACTCCCTCTTCCCCTGTCCTTACTGCTGCTCTTTCCTCACCGGAGTTTGTTCTTCACCCAGTTATTATGGATTCCAGTATCAGATATGTTACTCAAGTTAAACCTGGCAGTGTCTGCCATTGCTTATTGTGAACTGCAGTTCTTCAGCTATGGCCACAGGTGAGAGATGGCCTCTGGCCTAGAATGCTTTTCTTCTGCCTCTGGCTGCCACACTGTGTTGGTTGCTGTCTCTAGACTTTTGCACTTTTGTTGCTGGGCTGTCTGCGCCATCGAGGCCTTTGTGTTTAGATTTTCCTCATTTAGGTCCAACCAGCAAGTTTGTCTCTGCAAATGCCAGATGTTCTCTGTTGTAGTATACGAACAGCAGACAATGTATAAAGAGTAAAAGTTTATTTATTGGTTTTTCACACCTGTAATCCCAGCACTCAGGAGGCTGAAACAGGAAAATTGTTGTGAGTGTGAGACCAGCCTGGGCTACATAGTCAGCATGGGGCTGCAGAGTGAGACCTCTCTCAACAGAACAAAAGAGCCAGATGAGACAAGAGGATTGCCTGGACTTTATATTGAGACCCTGACTCAAAACAACAAACTTCAAATATTTAATGTAACTTTTGTTCTTTTGTACATTTGTATGATGTGTGTGCATGTATGCTTGCATGTACATGTGTAGGGACTAGAGGTCAACTGTGGGGGCTTAGAGGTCAACTGTGGGGGCTAGAGGTCAGTTGTGGGGGCTTAGAGGTCAACTGTGGAGGGCTAGAGATCAACTGTGGGGGGCTAGAGGTCAACTGTGGGGGGCTAGAGGTCAATTGTGGGGGGCTACAGGGCAACTGTGTGGGGGCTACAGGGCAACTGTGGGGACTAGAGGTCAACTGTGTTGGGGTTCAAGGTCAACAGTGGGGGCTAGAGGTCAACTGTGGGGGTCAGAGGTCAACTGTGGGGGGCCAGAGGTCAACTCTGTGAAGGCTAGAGGTCAACTCGGGGGGCTAGAGCTCAACTGTGGGTATTCCTTTTGCCACTATCCACCAGAGTTTGTTTTGTTTTTAAAAGAATTATTTATTTATTTTACCTATATGAGTACATTGTAGCTGTCTTCAGACCCAATAAACACAGCATGGGATCTGATTATGGATGGTTGTGGTCATCACGTGGTTGCTGGGGATTGAACTAGGACCTCTGGAAAAGCAGTCAGTGCTTTTACCACCGAACCATCTCTCCAGCCCTCTACCATGTTTTTTTTTTTTTTTTTTTTTTGGTTTTTCGACCTCTACCATGTTTTTAAAGACAGGGACTTTAATGAAACCCAGTTTGCCTTTTCTCTAGACTGACTGGACAGTAAACTGGGATCTGCCTGTCTCTACTCTCACTGGTATTAAGGTTACAGATGCATACTGCCACACTGGGCTTTTATGTGGGTGCCCGGGGTTTGTACTATAGTCCTCATGGAGGGCACTGCACACCAAATGGACCTTTTCCTCTCCAGGTTGCTCTTGGTTTAGGTGTTTGTTACAGTAATAGGAAGCAAGCTAGGACATTTCCCATCAGTACTGGTTAGTGTTTGTCCATGTGACACAAACTAGTGACCTGGAAAAAAAGGAAACCTCTTGAGGAAGTGCCTCCATCAGATTGACCTGTAGGCATGGTCTGTAATTGCTAAATGGTGTAGAGGACCGGGGCCACTCTGGACAGACACCGTTACCCTAGGTGAATGGGTCTGGATAATATAGGAAACATCTTGAGTCAGCCAGTGAGAAGCGCGCCGGCCACCATGGTCTCTGCTTCTCTTGATGGAGGACTGTAATGTGTAAACCCAATGAATTTTTTCCCCCGAGTGGTTCTATCAGAGCAGGCTGCAGCAGCATCCATGTGTCTTCAGGGTCAGACAGTGCCTGGCAGCCTCTCAGTAACCACTTGCTGAGTGAATGCCTGCTGATCCCATTTGAGTTATGGCTGCTGGCTGCTTTCCTTTCTGCACTTCCCTTCCTGCTATAGTTCCTTATGTAGCATCATTGCTGAGCACTGTGCTCTTCACCGTGGTTGAGTTTTGCCTTTGTTTTTACTCTTGTCTTGTGCGGATGGGTGTTTGTCTCTCCTCAAAAGTAATTTTATTCATTTCCATGTTCCACTGTGTATGTGTATGTCGTTGCTGGGGACCAAACTGAGCCGTAGCATGCTGGGCAAGCAGTTTATCAATGAGCTGCAGCTTCCAGCTCCATTCCTATTTCCACACTATCACTGGCTTCCTCCTGCCTGTGTACTGCAAAAATGTCAGCTTTGCTATTCCACTGTACAACGTGAGTCGTTCAGTGTCCCATGGCCTTGTTTCCCTTCTCCCAGGCAAAGCTCGGTGGACTCACTCCCTCAGGATTGTTTACCAGCCTTGCTATTTTCTTTACTTTCTTTCCCTGGTAACCTGATCTAATACAGATTAAGCACTTCCATGTTCATCACATCAGATGTGTTTTCCTCAGGCCAGTGTTTCCAGTAGACAACAGAGAAAGACATTTCTAACTCAGATATCCGAGGCGTTCTGCCTTCCTATTCTTGGATGTCTGTCTTTGTTCTGTACACCCAATTTTAGTGACTGTCCCCAAACTAATCAGCCTAAGCCAGGCACCTGCAGCCTTCTGTTAACAACCTCCACATCAAAACCGAAGGTCAGGCTGGAAAGACTTGGTTGCTAAGGGCACAGACTGCTCAAAAGTTCTGATCCTAGCACCCATGTCTGATGGCTCACAACCACCTCGAACTCCAGCTCTAGGGGATCTGATGCCCTCCTCTCGTCTCTGTGGGCAAACCTCAGACACATACATAAAAAATTTAAAAACAGAATAAGAATGCTATAGAATGTTTGTGAAATTTGTCCCTTCTGCTCAACCCTCTGCCACTGTAGTCACTGGCTGTGTAAGCAATCTCAGAGTATATAATGTCACACACACCCAGAATACTAGCCTGGCTACATGAGATAAATAAAAAATAATAATAATGGGTGAACAGATGCAAGGACTTTCTCTGTCTAGCTTATCAAAAGGTGGGCAGCTTACTTACCACTGTGTCTCTGTCTTAATCACTCTTCTGTCCTGAAGAGACACCATGGCCAAGGCAGCTCTTATAAAAGAAAGCATTTAACTGGAGGCTTGCTTACAGTTTCCGGTGGTCCTTTGTCATCGCAGTGGGGCACATGGGAGGAGCATGTCAGCAGTCATGACACTGGAGCAGTGGCTGAGAGCTGCATCCTGACCTAATTGCCAAGAAAGCCTGGCTTCCCTTGGAATCCTCAAAGCTTGGCCCCAGTGACACACCTCCAAAAAGGCCACACCTCCTCATCCTTCTAATCCTTCTTAAATAAATAGTGCTGCTTCCTAATGACTCAGCATTCCCATCCTTCTAATCCTCCTCAAATAGTGCTGCTTCCTAATGACTCAGCATTCCCATCCTTCTAATCCTCCTCAAATAGTGCTGCTTCCTAATGACTCAGCATTCCCATCCTTCTAATCCTTCTCAAATAGTGCTGCTTCCTGATGACTCAGCATTCCCACCCTTCTAATCCTCCTCAAATAGTGCTGCTTCCTAATGACTCAGCATTCCCATCCTTCTAATCCTTCTCAAATAGTGCAGCTTCCTGATGACTCAGCATTCCCATCCTTCTAGTCTTCCTCAAATAGTGCTGCTTCCTGATGACTCAGCATTCCTGTTGAAACCAGCACAGTCTCTAAAAGTGTAACATGTTCAGAAAGGAGTTCTATGCAGTTTACAGAGTCGGAGGGTGGGTTATGTTTTCCATGTACATGCAGCCCGTGAGTACATGTAACTCATAGGCTTATTGTTACAGAGTTCTTTTCTGTTGGTTTGTTTAAACACTGGGACATTGACATGTTTTTTTTTTTTTTTCATTGATGTTTTAGTATGTAGTTATAGACAGTTACAGGAAGGAAAAAAAACAACCTAGGTTTCCTTGGGTAGCTCAAGCTGACCTCAGGCTCTGAGTTCTTGCCAAAATGCTGAGATTACAGAGTGCTGGGATTTCAGGTGTGTGCCGCCTGCCTGGAGACTCTCCAACCTGCAGAGAGAGCCTTTAAGATGCAGTCACATGTGCTAGAGGGTAATCTTTGAGCACTTGGAGTCCTGTCAGACCTATGATCTGCGTCCCACCTCCCCACCTTGCTCTCTGCCTCTGTGCTTTGGTTTATTTGCTGGGCCAGAAAAACACTTGGTCTCATTCGCAAACTTTATCCTATCCATCCTGTGTGCAGGATGAGATTTAAAAAAAAAAAAAACAAACAAAAAAAAACAAACCTAAAACATTACTTTCTTGGTTCTGGAAATTGAATTTAGGACTTTGTGTCTTATTTGTGTTAGTAAGCACTCTACTGTAGGGTGTCTCAGCCCTCCCCTCCCCCTAAACACAACTTCCAGCAGCATCATCAGAAATATCATATACTTCCTTTGAGACACTCCTCCCATTGGCCTGAAACTTATCAATTGGGCTAGAGTGGCTGGCCAGTAAGCTCCAAGTGTCCCTCTGTCTCTACTTCCCTAGCAGCGGGATTACAAATGTGTGTGTATGAAAGAGTTCATCACACTAAAGATTTAGTATATTCATTAGCATCTTAATTTTTATGGTGTCTCTGTTAAAAACTATGTTTTTCCAAAGCAGTCTTTATATTTTAATTTAACTTGTGTTTCTTTGATGTGTATGAGTGTTTTGCCTGCATGCAAGTATGTGAACCACATGTATGCCAGTGTCAGGTCCCCTGAAACTGGAGGTACAGGTGGTTGTGAGCTGCCATGTGGGTGCTCTCCAGCCCCTTTGGCCCCTTTCTGGAAGTTTTTAAGTACATCCTCCGTTATCGCCTGTGGCTACTTTTGCACACTGTAGATCATCACATGAACTCATTCCTCCATTAGAGCCAAAACCTTGGGTGCCTCTTGGTCAGCCTCTTCTCTTTCCTCTCCCTCAGCTTCAGATCACTTCTCTGCTCTCCCTTTAGATGCCACGAGTAAGCGAGTGCTCAGAGTACTTAAAGTTCAGCGTCTGGCTTACTGTGTGTAATGTCACTGAGAATGGCCAAATTTCCTACCTTTGAAAGGCAGACTGTAGATACGGGCCCTATCTTCCTTAATCATCTTCTGCTAATGAGGCCTGAGGGGCACACACTCGTTCAGCATATGAACCTGGTTCCTTCGCTGTGCACCCATTTAGGATGGGAGGGTTTCATGGTTCCATCTTTAGTTTTCTGACGCACGGTCATGCCATTTTTTTAAATAGCTGTTCTGGTTTACACACCACCTACTCTGCACAGAGAGAGGCTTAGTTTTCTTCCTTCCTCACCAGCTCTTGCTGTCATACTGGCCTCTCTAATAGCTGTAAACCGCTATCTCATTATGGCCTAACTTAGCCCCTATGCATTCCATGTATATGTTATTTTATTTGATTAAACCCAGAAGAACATGGTGCATGCTAAGTATATGCTCTACCACTGAGCTATACAGTCTCCAACCCCTGGTCCCTAAGGATTCTTTAGATTTTTTTTGTGTGAATGTGTGTGATACCTTGTATGTGTGTGATGTTTTGTGTCATATGTACACATACAGAGATCAGGGGACAGCCTTCAGGCCAGCTCTCTCATTTCACTGTTTGCATCCTGGAAACCAAACAGAGGCCATCGAGCTTGGCAGGAAACACCTTTACCTGCTAGGCCAGCTCATCACCCCAGCAAACACATTAAAAAGGAATCCCTTGGACTAAGCAGGCATGGTGCACACCCCTGTAGTCCTCGTGCACTGGAAGCTGAGGCAAAAGGATCATGAGTTTGGGGCCAATTTGGGTTACATAGCAAAGGCCCCGTCTAGGGAAAAGAAAAATCCCGTCTAATTAAGTACTAGTAATTATGAGTGTGAGTCTTTAAAATACAACAGAAAACCTTGGTATTTTATAGCAAGTAGCAAGAGACTCAGAGGGAATTGTGCCAACAGAAGTGATAGCTAACAGGAATAAATTCCCACAGGGGAGGTGTTACTCTTTTTAAAGTGTAGCTGCCAAAATATACAGCTTGCCTCCTGGGTGTTTTCGTCTCTTAGTTCTTGTGGCCTCCTCATCAGATTGAACCAAGTATAACGATGCCAACTTAGACCAACTTAGACGCCTGAAAGCAAGTGTCTCACAAAGTGAGTGTGTCAGGAGTGATTTTATTTTATTTTACTTTATTTTATTTTATTTTTTATTATTTTAAAGATTGTATTACAGGTAGTTGTGAACTGTCTAATGTGGGTGCTAGGAACTGAACTCTGGTCTTCTGGAAGACCATAATCACTCTTAACCTCTGAGCCACCTCTCCGACCCCTCAGGAAGGATTCTTTTCTACATGTTTAGTGGGCCCACAGACGCCTTGTGGCTGGCATCAGTCTCCCTCAAGCTGGAGTCATAGGCAAGTGTGAGCTGCCTTGGATGTGGATCCTGGGAATTGAACTCAGGTTCCCTGGAAGACCATTGCATGCTTCTGACCTCTAAGCCACTTCTCCAGCTCCACGGGGGTGATTTTGATACTATGTTCTTTGATTTTTTTTTTTTCTCATGGATTCAGTAAAGCTATTGTAATTGGAGGATTTTGAGTTTTCAGACATTTTAGAGACAGATGCTGAGAAACGGTTACTAAAAGGCACATGTGGGCTGTATAGCACGTATTAATGATGTAAGGTTCCCAGGAACCAGCAGGAGTAGAGAGTGAGTCATGATAGGCCTTGCCCATCTCAGGCCAGGGCTGACAGAGCCTGTTTAATAGAGATGTGTTGGGATGGTTGGTGGTGATGGCTTAGGTATTAGGAAGACCACCTGGTATCACAGGTGGGGTATTATCATTTGTGCTGTCGTTGTTCTTCCGAGACTGAGTGTCTTATGCAGAGTAGATGAGGATGGCCCCAAACTTCTGATCCTCCTGCCCCACGTCTAAGTGGGATGAGATACAGAGGTGTGTAATCACACTGCATCTTACGCCGTGCTGGGGGTCATGCTTGCTAGGCAGCTACTCTCCCCGCTGAGCTCCTTCCCTGTCACAGTAGAGATGTTTTCAATGTAGCTTTGGCGGCATTCCACCTTAGCTTGAGAAGTTAAGGATTCTAAGGAGGCGGTTTCCCCCCCCCCACACCCGCCCCCAACCTCCAGACTGGTAAATTGGGAAGCATTAAGAAAGGCACAGAAAACCGACTATTTTAATTGCTATAGGGAGAGGAAATGATTAAGTGTCTGAACAATGGCATTTCATAAGGCTGTTCCCGTACTTATGAACTGCCATGCCTGGTGGTTACAGAGGATCAGATCTCCGCTCTCGAGCCCTAAGAGACGCCATGTTGTAAGTGACGGGGTGGTAATGTTTTGGGAGAATTTTGAAATCTACTGAGTGTTTCTTACCCAGCGCATACTAACATAAGAGGAAGAATGAGCAGTTCCCAAATGTAAGCATGTTTTTATTCTGGACTATGAGTTAAGTCATATTTTGTTCTCACATTAACAAAACTTTGGTTTTTGGAAAGAAAGCTGAGGTTGTGCCTGCCCATCCTTGCCTTAGGTACTGCTTGGAAACAGGAATTGTCTAGTTTCCGACTTCTCATCTGGAATATAGCTCTGGGTAGGACACGTGTGTGGGTGGTTTAAAGAGACCCAGGAGATGAAGTACCACTTTGAAAAGTTTTCCTAGTCTTATATAATTCTGTGAGGCACAGATTTCCATGTAATTTTCTAAATGCTTTTACTAAGTTTTGTATGTAACATTATTAGCTGTAATATTATTTTGGGTTGAGGTTCTCTTGTGGGAAGTGTATTCTTACCACTACCAAAATAAAACAGTCTTTTTGAAATGCAGTCTCACTATGTAGAATTTATTTTTCTTTTTCAAAGATAGGGCCTTACAATGTAGGCCTGACTGGCCTCATTGTGCTGGTGCTGGGATTAAAGGCATTTCCCAACAAATAGAATGCATAAAGTATTCATGAGCCAGGGAGTTTAATAGTAAGAGTGTGCTTGGAAGGTCCTAACTAGCTGCCCTATAGTTATGGCTACGAGTAGTGAATTCTACTTAGGGGATGACATTGGATAACTTACTTTAACATAAAGCACCGGACACTAAATATGATTCAATATTATTTATAGAGCTCAACTTGACTAGGGGTTTTTCAATCTTGGAGCTAAGAAAACTGTTGAACTCTAAGCAGCCTAGCCTCCAGGAGCATCATTGACTTCGAGGGACAGGTTTCCGGCTCTTGCCTATACGTTGTCTAGGAATGCTGTGCTCCTCAGATGAGGCCCTGAGGAAGGAAGGGGTGTGTGTGTTGGCTGGGTATGGTGGCACACACTTTTAGTCCCAGCACTCAGGAGGAACTCTCTTGAGTTTAAGACCAGCCTGGCCTACAGAGTGAGATCCTGTGTCAAAACAAAACATCAAAGAAATAGAAAAGGAAAATTCGGTGTACTAAGTGGCCCTAGGACCCCTTGGCTATGTGCAGCACAGTATCTCCTGCTCAGAGTCTTCAGCTGGGCTTGTGCTGGGTGTGAGGGTGTGGCAGTGCCTGTGTTTGTGTGTGCACTGCCTTGATCTTTTGGGAAGCTAGGACTGCTACCACATTACATGGTCCTTGGTATCTGACTAAGGTGAGCAATGGAGCCAGCCAGCTGAGAAGCCAACTCGGATGGGAGTGTAGTGTACAGCGGTGAAGACTTCTTCTATAGCAGTCTCTACTGGTATTCTGCTGGGTATCTTGCTTAGGGCATTTTCAGCTTGGCTTCCCTTAAGTTCTTGGCTATTTTTAAAAATGTGTTTACTTAGGAATCTTAGTTAGTGTAGAATTTGAAGTTCAGAGTTGGAAGAGACTTTGACATAACAATGGCAGCCCTTGTCCTCATTAGGTGGTCTGGGTCACTGAAGAGTGTACTTTTACTTTAAAGCGTAGTCAAGAAATAAGTATATATTTCAAATGCAAAAAAAAAAAAAACCCAAAAAACAAAAAAACCCAAACAAACAAAACAACCAACCAACCAAATAAACGGTTCTTGGGTTGAAATATAGCCTTTAGGGGAAAGGGTCCGCACTGTGTGTTACTGGGTATCCTGGAACTCATTATGTAAACAAGGCTGGCCTCAAACTCTGCGTTAGCCTCCCAAGTGCTAGGATTAAGGGCATGTGCCACCATGCCAGCAGCACAGCCCTTTTGACTACACATTCTTTTCTTGTTCAAATCTTATTCTGAGACAAATGTTTCCTATCAGTTTAGAAAATACTTGGAAAAACTCTGAACATTGACAGTTGAATGACTGCCTGAGAGCTCAGTGGGGCCCGCACTGTCCTGTAGGACTTTACAGTTAGGAGTGTACAGACAGGCTTTGGGAACATTTGCAGTACCCATGGTGACCCACTACAGTTGCTGACAGTGAGCACTATGGTATTCATCTCTTTTCCATGAAAACAAATAAATATCTCACCTGTTCACGTATAGTTGCTTGCACTGAGCTTGGAGTATAAGACTCATGCAGTTAGGGGTGTGGCCTGCTGGGTGCATTTGGCAATATGCAGACACTGTGAAATACACGGATTGGCAGGGTGTTAGATGAGCCTGATGTAAACAAAGAACAGATGGACCAGAAGCTTGAAGGATCTGAAAATGGGTGTTTTGTGGCTTTAGTTGTAGAATAGATAGTTTTGTTCTGTGGGTACTTTATTTGAACCCTTCAATTATTTATAGGTTTAATTTAACTATTGTGGTATTGAAGAGATTACAACAGCAATAACTGCACTCACTTTAAACATAGGTTCCTTGATTGTTACCTGTTATGTGTGTGATCTTGGGCAGGTCATTTGGCTAGACTTTTGGTCTTCAACTACAACCCTAATAAAAGTAATAGGAATATGCATGTTGCTTTTAGAAGTGATTTTTATATAAATGGTCTGCTTCCCTTTCTCAGTGCTCAATAAGAAAAGAAATGGAGGGAGAAAGTGACTTGTCAACACTTACATAGCCTGAGAATAGCAGAGCTGAGTCCTAAAGGGTTTCTTTGTGTATCTCTGTCTGTTCTGGAGCTCGATCTGTAGACCAGGCTGGCCTTGAACTCATGGAAATTCACCTGCCTCTACCTGGGATTATCATCTTTCTCTCTTTTAAAATTTTTTTTTATTTCAAGTTTTTTTCTAATTAGATATTTTCTTCATTTACATTCCAAATGCTATCCCCTTTCTTAGTTTCCTCTCCGAAAGTCCCCTATACCCTCCTCCCGCCCTCATCTTTCTTTAAGTACTTCCTTCTTTATTTTATTTGTGTGTATATAGATATTTTGCCTGCACTTACGTTTGTGTACTGTGTACTGCTCTGGTGCTCTGAGAGGCTGAAGAGAGCATCAGACCCCTTGGAACTAAAGTTTTAGGTGGCTGAGTCACCGAGTGGGTGCTAGGAATGAAAACCGAGCCCAGGGGCTGGAGAGATGGCTCAGCGGTTAAGAGCACTGATTGCCCTTCCAGAGGTCCCCAGTTCAATTCCCAGCAACCACATGGTGGCTCACAACCACCCATAATGAGATCTGACGCCCTCTTCTGGTGTGTCTGAAGACAGCTATGGTGTACTCATATAAATAAAATAAATCTTTAACAAAGAGAGAGAGAGAGAGAGAGAGAGAGAGAGGAAGGAAGGAAGGAAGGAAGGAAGGAAGGAAGGAAGGAAGGAATGAAGAAAGAGAGAGAGAAAGAGAGAGAGAAAGAAAGAAAGAAAGAAAGAAAGAAAGAAAGAAAGAAAGAAAGAAAGAAAACTGAGCCCTCTAGAGATCAGCCACTGCTCCTAACAGATGAGACTTTTAAAATACCTTTTCACCTTAGTCTCAGAGGGAAAAATGCTGCCTACAGCCTTTAAGAGTTGAACTGCTGATTTGTCTAAAATGTTTCATGTGCTTGGTAAGTGGTTAAGGGCCTTGTTAGCACCTGGCTCTAGTTTTAAACTGAGGAAGAGCTCTTCAGTGGGAGTGCACTCCTGTTGTCCTGGCGCTGTCCACAGGAGGAAACTTTGGAGACTTTAAATGTTGGGACACAGCTGGGGATTTACCAGACTCTGGGATCGTGCTGTTTGTTTGTGGAATCTGAAATATTCTCTCCCCTCGCGCCTGCCCCCCCCCTCTGTTTCTCCCCCTCCCTCTCCTCCTCCCTCTCTCTGTCTTTCTAGAAAGAACTTTTTTCTGATTCAGTAAATTCATACAATCAGATGTTTCAATAGACTTTTTCTTGAGAACTTGTCCAAAATAGCCTAAATGATTCTTAGTATTTTTAAGGTAGGTTAAAAGTTAAAGGTAAGGAGAGTTTTTGCTTTTGTTTTCTCTAAGCAGAATTGGCAATAAGAGGTTTTCCTGTCACCGTGTGTGGTCAGTTTATGATTCCTGTTGCCATCACTACTGCCCACCATTACATCTCTTACCACAGGGCATTTTAAGGTGGTACCATAAAATGCACGTTGAGACTCTCCAATCTCAGATGTACAGAAATCACATCTGAATAGCTGCTCCTGCATTAAGGAGCTGACAGTTAAGGCACTTACAGTCTCTGATATTTAGCAGGCAAGAGACCATTATAGGGTTATGTTATTATTCCCTATATGTCTGTAGCTATAAGGACTTGTTATATTTGTGGCTGTGTATTTTTTATACTGATTTGCTTATTTGTATTAAAATTATCTTTGAAAGGTTTGGACCTGTATCTATAGTTTGAAATTCAGGACTATCCCTTATCTAATGCTCACCAGAGATAAGCTTTCTATGCGTTGTTGAGTGATTGCACAGCTACTATGTGTAATCTGTGTACTCTGTGACTGAGGCCGTGACTTTATAGACTGTTTGGATACTGATGACTGGGATGCACACACCAACTTTCCAATGCATTTGTTTCATCTAGGCCTTTCCTTTGGATTTATTCACATTTATGTTTTTGTTTCTGATTTTAAAATAATTTTCCTTTGTTGTAGGATGAGCAGTTCTTAGGTTTTGGCTCAGATGAAGAAGTCAGAGTGCGAAGCCCCACAAGGTCTCCTTCAGGTATGGCCAATGAAGCATGTGTCACAGATCTGCATTCTGTCTGTTAGGAGAGTGTGGCTTCCTCCTGCCTTGTTGTGAGTAAGGATGATTGCAGCCCAGGCTAGGAAACTGTGAGCTAGACTGGGCCGACTGGTTCCTGCTGCCTGTGCTTGTAAATTCTTCACTCTGTGTTCCTGGGTAATACTTGGGCATGGGAAGTAGGTTTCTACAGAATGATTTTGGGAAATTTGGTTAAATTTATTGTGTTCTATTCTGTAGTAGTATTTATGCTTGTGTGTGTGTGTGGGGGGGAGGAATTGGCTCTTGTTTTTTGGTAGATGAAATTTAATGTTTTATTGTCAAAGAACCAGAAACATGTTGACACTATATGATACCATTTTACCTAACCCTTAAAAGGCTGTACTAAAATAAAGAAACTGAAAATTATGCGGATGTTTCCAGTTATTAGCATTGTTTATCAGTGTTCTCAACAAAATTCTAGACCTACAAGCAGTTTCCTAAGATAGTCAGTGGACTTTACCTTTATTAGCTTGGATCACTGAGCTGGAGGAAAGACTTGAGGCTCTGTTGATGGGAAACCCACTCCTCATCTTGTCAGTATCTAGACTTCTAGTAAGGTTTTGTTTATGTGGATAAACAGACTAGTAAAATATTCTATTGTTAGATGTTTTTATTCTGTTTAGTTTGTGATGGTTGCTGACATTTGGGTCTCATTTGGAAGTCATTAAGTATTATGTAGTAATCCAATTAAACACCCAAGCTGATAACTTTTGTGTGCCCAGTGATGGTATTCCTGCCTGGTTACTGGTACCAGTCAGTATCTGAGGCCCTGTTTTTTAGATGGTAGCAGTGGTTTCTTTAAGAGATGATGGAATCTAAGTCTCTGTAGAAGATTCTTACTCTAACTCTTCATTTACAGTTGATAAAAATGAGGACAGGGCTTTGAGCCAGTGTGCGCCTCGAGTGTAAGAAGCTAGGCAGCCGAGTAAGGACCCTTCTCTGCTCTGCTTTTTCTACTTGCCTGTGAAAGCTTCTTTTAAAAAGTGATATAGAAGTGGTTTCAGGGTTGCTGAACGAGTCTGGCAGCCCCGTGAAATGCCCCACGGTGTTCAGGAGTCGAGTCTACAGCCTCAGGGAGGCTTTTCTGGCATCAGTTTACCTTAACTGTCGTGCTTGTTATCTGGCTATGTATTGCTTAGATGAAGTGTTATCTACTGTCTTATAGTCCAGTGCTTTGGTTATAATTAGTATACATTGAGAATTGATTTGTAAACTCTTAATCTGTTAAGGGGAATTGCCTATGCTACTTGGTAAGTACTGCACTTGTGTTTCAGGTTCAGCCACTGGACCTGGTGGGTTTCTGTTGTGTTGCCAAGCAGCTCCACAGCACAGATGTTCATAGTGTCGGAAAGCTCTTTTGATGCCTAGGAAGGGCGAGAAGGTTGTACTATATAACACTGAGAAGCTAAGGAAGAATTTAAAAAACAAACAAAAGCCAAACCATAGGGATTTTTTGGAGTCAGGGTCTTACTTTGTAGCCCAGGTTGGCATAGAACTCACTGAGTAGCCCTGGCAAGTCCTGGGGTCACAAGTGTAAGTGTGAGCCATCATGCCTGGCTGCTGGAGCCAGTTCTTAGTGCATTTTCAGTGCAAGCTGTTAGGTGTTAGGGGAAGTTGTGCTCCTTAGCTGTCTTCATAGTAGCAGGCTGGACATCTTTATAATTTTGGAGATTCCTGTGTGTAAGATCTCAATATGTAGCCCTGGCTAGAACTCCATAGGCAGACCAGGATGACCTTGAACTTGTGGGTAGTTTCCTGCCTCTGCCTCCTTAGTGTTGGGTTTCCAGGTGTGCTCCATCACACCTAGCTTTCTCTTTTATCTGAAATAGCAGTGATCTGTCTTCATAAATTGTTGATTTGACCTTCACATCAGCTGGGGCTAAATCTTTCTGTATCTTGGGACTAACTAGTTTGAGAAGCCTTAGCAAAGCATAGACTAAGGCGCACATCACACAAGCCACTGACTGCTTTTGTAAGCTCTCGTGCTCCGTGCTGGTGATTGTGCCGATGTCTTGTGAGTAGGCATTTTTCTGAAGTAAGCCTTTCTTAGTTTACTCTACCAGAACCAATTGAAAATACAGGATGCTAAGCTGCCCGGGAAGGCGCCTCTTTGCATGAAAATTGATATTGTTCAGATTTATTCAAAGTCAGTTACAGATTGAAGAGTTGGAATGTCCATTGTCATCTTGGTTGAGTTGGTGTTTTTCTTGTGTGTGCTTTTGTTTAGGTGTGGTTGCTCTGTTTTGTTTTGAGATCAGGTTTTTCTGTGTAGCTCAAGGCTAACCTCAGACTTGTCAGCCTTTCTGTCTTAGCCTCCTGAGCTCCATTCTCGGCTTTTGAAATATGTTCTGAACTGCCACTCTTTGTGAATGAACTGAACAATGTATTACAGATTTTAAAAAAATGGTTATTTTATTTATTTGTTTGTTTGTTTATTTATTTTTAATTTTAGAAAAGGAATAAAAATCTTGCTCATCTGAGGAGCAGAAATTTCTGTTTTCTAGGTCACTTCAATTGAAAACCTTATTTTGATTTTTATGTCAAAAAAGTAATTAGATTTTTTTTCAGGTGGGGTGTTACTGTGTCATTGAGGTAAATATTTGGTGAGAAGAAATTAAGCACAATTAAGATGTAGCATTGACTCAGTAGTCCCAATGAGCTCGCTACAAAATGGCCTGTGCTAAATTATATTCAGCTTATCTAAGACCTGAACTACACAGCTAAATATATGCTCTTCATTGTTTAATTTCCACACACAGTTAAAGCTAGTCCTCGAAAACCTCGCGGGAGACCTAGAAGTGGCTCTGACCGGAACCCAGCCATCCTCTCAGACCCGTCTGTGTTTTCCCCTCTAAACAAATCAGAGACCAAATCTGCAGATAAAATCAAGAAGAAAGATTCTAAGAGCATAGAAAAGAAGAGAGGAAGACCTCCTACCTTCCCTGGGGTAAAAATCAAAATCACACATGGAAAGGACATTGCAGAGTTAACACAAGGAAGCAGAGAGGATAGCCTGAAAAAAGTTAAACGGACCCCTTCTGCTATGTTCCAGCAAGCCACAAAGATTAAAAAGTTAAGAGCAGGTAAACTGTCTCCTCTCAAGTCTAAGTTTAAGACAGGGAAGCTCCAAATAGGAAGGAAGGGGGTGCAGATTGTAAGACGGCGAGGAAGGCCTCCATCCACAGAACGGATAAAGACCCCTTCAGGTCTTCTCATTAATTCTGAACTGGAAAAGCCTCAGAAGGTCCGGAAAGACAAGGAAGGAACACCCCCTCTCACAAAAGAAGATAAGACAGTTGTCAGACAAAGCCCTCGAAGGATTAAACCGGTCAGGATTATTCCTTCTTGTAAAAGGACAGATGCCACAATTGCTAAGCAACTCCTGCAGAGGGCAAAGAAGGGGGCGCAGAAGAAAATTGAGAAAGAAGCGGCTCAGCTGCAGGGAAGGAAGGTGAAGACGCAGGTCAAGAATATCCGACAGTTCATCATGCCTGTGGTCAGCGCCATCTCCTCCAGGATCATCAAGACTCCCCGACGGTTCATAGAGGACGAGGATTATGACCCTCCAATTAAGATCGCACGCCTAGAATCTACCCCAAACAGCAGATTCAGCGCCACGTCCTGTGGATCCTCTGAGAAGTCCAGTGCCGCCTCCCAGCACTCCTCTCAGATGTCTTCAGACTCCTCCCGATCCAGCAGCCCCAGTATCGATACCACCTCAGAATCTCAGGCCTCTGAAGAGATCCAGGCACTTCCCGAGGAGCGCAGTAATACCCCTGAAGTTCATACTCCACTGCCTATTTCCCAGTCCCCAGAAAATGAGAGTAATGATAGGAGAAGCAGACGGTATTCGATGTCTGAGAGAAGCTTTGGATCTAGAGCAACTAAAAAATTACCAACTCTACAAAGTGCCCCCCAGCAGCAGACCTCCTCCTCGCCACCTCCGCCTCTGCTCACCCCTCCCCCTCCACTGCAGCCAGCCTCCGGCATCTCTGACCACACACCTTGGCTTATGCCTCCCACCATCCCCTTAGCATCACCATTCCTGCCTGCTTCTGCTGCTCCCATGCAAGGGAAGCGGAAATCTATTTTGCGGGAGCCAACATTTAGGTGGACTTCTTTAAAACATTCGAGGTCAGAGCCACAGTACTTTTCCTCAGCAAAGTATGCCAAAGAAGGTCTGATTCGCAAACCAATATTTGATAACTTCCGACCCCCTCCGCTGACTCCCGAGGATGTCGGCTTTGCTTCTGGTTTTTCTGCATCTGGTACTGCCGCTTCGGCCCGGTTGTTTTCACCACTCCATTCTGGAACAAGGTTTGATATTCATAAAAGGAGCCCCATTCTGAGAGCTCCCAGATTTACTCCAAGTGAGGCACACTCTAGAATATTTGAGTCTGTGACCTTGCCTAGTAATCGGACTTCTTCTGGAGCGTCCTCTTCGGGAGTATCTAATAGAAAAAGGAAAAGGAAAGTGTTTAGTCCGATTCGGTCTGAACCAAGATCACCTTCTCACTCCATGAGGACAAGAAGCGGAAGGCTTAGCACCTCTGAGCTGTCACCTCTCACTCCCCCGTCTTCTGTCTCCTCCTCATTAAGCATTCCCGTTAGTCCTCTTGCCGCTAGTGCCTTAAACCCAACTTTTACTTTTCCTTCTCATTCCCTAACTCAGTCTGGGGAATCTACAGAGAAAAATCAGAGAGCAAGGAAGCAGACTAGTGCTCCGGCAGAGCCATTTTCGTCAAATAGCCCTGCTCTCTTCCCATGGTTCACCCCAGGCTCTCAGACCGAGAAGGGGAGAAAGAAAGACACAGCCCCGGAGGAGCTGTCCAAAGATCGCGATGCTGACAAGAGCGTGGAGAAGGACAAGAGTAGAGAGAGAGACCGGGAGAGAGAGAAGGAGAATAAGCGGGAATCAAGGAAAGAGAAAAGGAAAAAGGGCTCAGACATTCAGAGTAGCTCTGCTTTGTATCCTGTGGGTCGGGTTTCCAAAGAGAAGGTTGCTGGAGAAGATGTTGGCACTTCATCTTCTGCCAAAAAAGCAACAGGGCGGAAGAAGTCTTCGTCACTTGATTCTGGGGCTGATGTTGCTCCTGTGACTCTTGGGGACACAACAGCTGTCAAAGCCAAAATTCTTATAAAGAAAGGGAGAGGAAATCTGGAAAAAAACAACTTGGACCTCGGCCCAGCTGCCCCATCCCTGGAGAAGGAGAGAACCCCCTGCCTTTCCGCTCCTTCATCTAGCACTGTTAAACACTCCACTTCCTCCATAGGCTCCATGTTGGCTCAGGCAGACAAGCTTCCAATGACTGACAAGAGGGTTGCCAGCCTCCTAAAAAAGGCCAAAGCCCAGCTCTGCAAGATTGAGAAGAGTAAGAGTCTCAAACAGACTGACCAGCCCAAAGCACAGGTACTCTTTCCTGCCTCACATGTTAAAGCCAGGTTCATGGAGCCCCGTCTTGGGGCAGGTTTGGGTTAGGCTAAATGTTTGAGCTGCATCAATTATAGGAGCTAGGCGGCGGGGTGTATGTGCAGTGGTCCTTCAAGGACCTGGAGCATTGTAAGAAGTAGAAAATTATGTTCTACAGCAACATAGAAGGGACAATATAGGTAGGGTGGAGGAGTAGTTGGTTTCCATATAGCGACCTAACGGCTAGGATTAGTTCCGAGTTGTATGCTTTGCCGATAGATTATAATACATTGATCAGGTATACTTCGGCTTCATTTCGTTGTAATTGCAACATGCATGATTGTCTTAATTTGTGGCTTATTTCATACTCAGGGTCAAGAAAGTGATTCATCAGAAACCTCTGTTCGAGGACCCCGGATTAAACATGTCTGCAGAAGAGCTGCTGTGGCCCTTGGCCGCAAACGAGCTGTGTTTCCTGATGACATGCCCACCTTGAGTGCCTTACCGTGGGAAGAACGAGAAAAAATTTTGTCTTCCATGGGGAATGATGGTAAATCAGGGAGGGCGACCTTGGAGCTTCGCTGTCGTTCTGCAGGTGCTGGTGGGCTAGTCACAGTTCCTTAGACCAAACAACAGACCAAAGCCAGATAGCTGCAGGGCGTTAAGTATATAAAGATTTTGTCAGAGGAAGGGCCACAGAAAGAAAAGGTACCCAGGGAAGACTTGTAAGCCATCAGATGCTGATGCGAGTGTGAGTCCTGAAAGGGAAGAAGAATGGGCAAAGCCTTCCTAGACTGCTGTGCAGTAGAAGAAAGGCTTGACAAGGCTGTCAGTCATTTCTTCTCTCAGAAACAATACTGACATCTGTCTTGGCCACACTAAGAACCTGCCTGGAGGCAGCTGTGCTGAGCGTGACCTCTCTGTACCAGTGGTTGTCGGGACACAGCAGTTGGAGCCCTTGTCTTTTACACTTCCTGGAATAGAGGTCTATGAAGCACTCTATGAATTAGGCTTTCAACTGCTTCTCTGAATAAAACACCATGGTCAAAAGCAACCGGGGAGGAAAGGGTTAATTTCATCTTATAACTCTTAGGTACCACGGAGTCACTGAGGAAAGCCAGGGCAGGAACTGAAGCTGAGAGCCTGGAGGACCACTGCCTACTGCCTCGATCCTCTCGGCTGTTAGCCTCTATTTCTTATACAACTCAGGACCACCTGTCCAGGGGTGGCACCAGTCATGATGGGCTGGGCCCCGACTCATCAGTCGCTTCTCAAGAAAATGCCCTACAAACTAGTCTGCAGGCAGAGGCATGCTTTCAATTGAGGTTCCTCTTCCCAGATAACTGTGGCTTGTGTCACGTTGACAAAAACAAAACAACCACCAGGATAGGCATGTCCTCATGACTGCCACCTGACTCTGCAGTGCTGGGTGCCTTCTCCTGATGGTTAGTCATCTAGAGAGCTCCCAGAAGCTCTCAGCTTGCTCTTGACTTGCAGGCAAGGTGTTTTGTTTTCGCACTGAGATTTTTGCTTTCATCAAGCTATCGGTTGAAGGTGTTGAAAAGCATTTAGATAATTATTTTGAACACCTCTGAGTTCTGTGTATGACTATATTGTAAATTCTTCTGTTTTGACTAGCAATCCAGGTGAGGTTTAATGTATCTAATGATACAAAGGGACTCTGAGGGTTTCTCAAGGTGTTAGAAATTCCCTTGGAACTAAAGATACGGTTTTCTTAACAGACAAGTCATCAGTTGCTGGCTCAGAAGATGCTGAGCCTCTTGCTCCTCCCATCAAACCAATTAAGCCTGTCACCAGAAACAAGGCACCTCAGGAGCCCCCGGTGAAGAAAGGGCGGCGATCAAGGCGGTGCGGACAATGTCCTGGCTGCCAGGTGCCTGAGGACTGTGGCATTTGCACTAATTGCCTGGACAAGCCCAAGTTTGGTGGCCGCAATATAAAGAAGCAATGCTGCAAGTGAGTGAGTCTTCCTCTGAGGCAGTGACCTCATGGTTTGTCACACGGGGTGACAACCTGGTGTGCTTGCACTGACCTGCTGGGTCTCTAAGTTAGATGCGGAGTTCACGTTTGTAACGAGATAAGGTCCGAGCTGAGTAAGTATTCTGTAGCCATGCCGTCTAGTGTAGGAGAGTCTCAGTAATGGAAACGTGCTTCCTGTGGTTAGTTCATGTGGCACCTAGTGGCCACACGTGGCCGTTGAGTACTTGACAAGTGCTCAGTGTGACTGAAGAACTACATGTTTTAAAATAAGTTTTAATTTTTTAACTTTAAATAGCTGCATGGACTAGTGACTATTATATTAGTGTAGGTTTGAATAGTCTCTTCTTAAAGAAAGACCCTCAGTCAAGTATACATTTGACTTTCTGACTTTTTTTTTTTTTTTTTTGCTTTTTGAGACAGGGTTTCTCTGTGTAGTCCTGGCTGTCCTGGAGCTCACTTTGTAGACCAGGCTGGCCTCGAACTCAGAAATCCGCCTGCCTCTGCCTCCCAAGTGCTAGGATTAAAGGCGTGCGCCACCACGCCCGGCTCCGACTTTCTGACTCTTTCAAAATATTTCCATTCATACGGGTTATTTTGTGGGTGGGGGTGGTCAGTGCTAGGGCTTGAACCCACACACATGCTAGTCCAGGGCTCTGCCATTGAGATACTCTCAGCCTGGCATAGGGAGGTTTTAAAGATATAAACTACTTTTTCAGTCAATTTTGGGGTACACTTTCTGCCATTTGGGATGATTTGTTTAAAATGTATTAGAATTATGTGAACAGTACTTCTGGCGACCAGGCTTCCTGAAAAGTGCCTGGCACTTTGATATTTACGAATGAGTGACATTAAAGTGATTAACATAAACTGTAGTTGAGAAATGCTCCATCATTCTCGCAGGGAATATGGTCTCTAGAAGACAGGAGGCAGTCCTAAGATGGGTGTGGGGGCTCATGCCTGTGACCCCAGCATAGGGAGCTTGAGGCAGGAAAACTGCTATGAGTTCAAGATTAACTTAGATTATACACTGAGACTATCTCAAAAAGACAAAATTCTGTGTTTTGGTTTCTGGATTTAAGCAGGAATTTCGGTTTGGGTATGTTAATGGCAAGTAGTAATTTAATTTGCATAATGTAAAAAAGGTGCCTAAGAGCAGGGCGTGGTGGCGCAAGCCTTTAATCCCAGCACTCGGGAGGCAGAGGCAGGCGGATTTCTGAGTTTGAGGCCAACCTGGTCTACAAAGTGAGATCCAGGACAGCCAGGGCTATACAGAGAAAAACCCTGTCTCGAAAAACCAAAAAATCAAAAAAGGTGCCTAAGCTACATTTTGAGGTGACAGTGTATTGAGTGTGAGCAAGGCATGTAGTTCACAGCGGACTTCCTGCCTTATACATGTGAGACCCGATGTTCACTCCCCAGTTCCAAAAATAGAACCTTTGTTTGGGGCCTGGAATTTATTCATTTGTGGAGTGATGAGGATGGATTTAGTACAGTTTGAATCAAATTAAGTTTAAATTTTGTAAAATTTAAACTATAGGGTAAAACATCATGAGATACACCTGTAATTTTCTAGTAGCAAAGGACTCAGTGAGTTTTAGTTACTGATGCGTGGACATGAATATTATATCTCATAAGAGAGCAGTAATTATTTGACAGTAAAAAATACTGATCATCATGTCTGGTGTCTACTCTGATGCCAGCACTTGAGAGGCAGAGGCAGGGGGATCAAGAGTTCAGGATCACTGCTACTGTATAGTGTAACCTGGGCTGTATGGGACACTGTCTCAAAGCAGGAAGGACAGAAGGCAGGCAGGAAGAGGGAGGGGTAATCTGTGTGGGGTACAAGTCCATATTAAATTACAAGAAATTTGAGTACCATTTCAAAGATTATATGACATTTGGTCCTTTTAGATCCTAAAGGTTGGTAAAGTTTTCAACCCAAGAATTTTAAAGGTTCAAACTAAACTGAACCCTAAGAAGTCCTTGTCCTGTCAAATGACCCTGGGTGGTGACCCACTGTTTTCTGCAGACACACAAGCAAGCATTTCTTTCATTTCTTCTCGTTTATATTCAGTTTGTCTTATGTTTTATCCTTTGTTACCCTAGGATGAGGAAATGTCAGAATCTGCAGTGGATGCCTTCCAAAGCCTCCCTTCAGAAGCAGACTAAAGGTAGTGGTGTGCGAGCTCCTTCCCGTGATGTCCCGTACCTTAATGTCATGCAGCCGTGTGCATTCAGTGTAAAGAGAATACTAGGTTTTTTTTGTTTGTGTTTTTCTTTTAAAGTACTGCTCTCTCCCGGGGAGTTGGTGGTTGTTGAAGCTGGATGATAGGTACATGGGGGTTCATTTGACTCTTTATTTTGGGGTATGTTTGAAATTTTCCATAATTAAGACACTTGTTTAAAATTCATGTAAAAATTATAGCTCTGCTCATTTGCTAGAACAATAAAATTTCCCTGTATTACCTGATCAACATGGCCTCAGCTTTGTGGAGACTGAGTACCTGCTTTGGCTGCAGGAGACTGGGACGAGACTCTTACAGAGCTCTTGTGCTTTTTCCTCCCATGGAAACTTTCCTCACTTATGCATTGATGATCATGTTTTGTTCTCCTAGCTGTGAAAAAGAAAGAGAAAAAGTCTAAGACCACTGAAAAGAAAGAGAGCAAAGAGAGCACTGTTGCGAAGAGCCCCTTGGAGCCTGTTCAGAAAGCTGCCCCGCCACCTCGGGAGGAGCCTGTCCCAAAGAAGAGCAGCAGCGAGCCTCCACCCCGAAAGCCTGTGGAAGAAAAGAGTGAAGAAGGGGGTGCCCCCGCGCCTGCCCCTGCGCCTGAACCCAAACAGGTCAGCGCGCCAGCATCCCGGAAGTCCAGCAAGCAGGTCTCCCAGCCAGCAGCAGTCGTCCCCCCTCAGCCTCCTAGCACAGCACCGCAGAAAAAAGAAGCTCCCAAGGCCATTCCAAGTGAGCCCAAGAAAAAGCAACCTCCACCCCCAGAACCAGGTGAGTGCCGGACAGTGGCAGAACAGAAAGCCGGATTGGTTGTGTCACCTTGAAGTCTAGAAGACAGTCTGTGTGGCCCTCTCACAGGCCAGTCAGTCTGAAAGTACTCATTCCCAGCATCTGACCAAAATCTCTTTTGAATCCTTTAGGGCCAGAGCAAAGCAAGCAGAAAAAAGTGGCCCCCCGCCCAAGTATCCCTGTAAAACAAAAACCAAAGGACAAGGTGAGCGGGCAGCTGGCTGCGCCTTTTTAGGGATGCATTTGTTCTGGTCTGTGCCGGGAACCTTGGCCCGAATGAAACTGTCCCCCTGCTTCTCTGGAGATGGCAGTGGGGTCTCCCAAAATCCAGGTGTAAGCTTTTGCCCCTCTTGGTTGGTTGGTGGTTTGTTTTCTGGTCTCTTAGCTTTGTTGACTTGCCTTCATTGTGGCCTGGTATGCTGTAGTCTAGCCGCAGCTTACTCTGACAGCATCTGGCATGGTTTCTGCCCTCTGTATACATGTTATCTATGTATATATGTTAATAACATTTGTCTACAAAAGCAGCCCGTACCTGTGCACACTGTTTCTGTTCTGGATGGAGACAGAATTTTAGACTTTTCTGAAGATTACATTTCCTCTATTTTGAGACAGGGTCGCACTCTGTACATCAAGCTGGCCTTGAACTTCCAGCATCCTCCTATTTCCCCATCCAGTGTGACCCATCACACTTAGCTCCCTCTCCTTCTATAGGATTCTTACTCTGAAAAATGTTTCCATGTCTAAAAATAGGCATTTGTATTCTCCCCTCTTGCAATATGAGGGCAAGTCATTGTTTTCTACATTCATCTTCTATCTCAGGAGAAGCCACCTCCAGTAAGTAAACAAGAGAATGCAGGCACTTTGAACATCCTCAACCCACTCTCGAATGGCATCAGTTCTAAGCAGAAAATCCCAGCAGATGGAGTCCACAGGATCAGAGTGGACTTTAAGGTAAAAGTCTTTAGTGATCATGCCTTTATTGAACATTATGACCTTTAAAGAAAAGGTGAGCGTTCAAAGGGAAACAGCGCCCACTAGAGGAATGAATAAGAACTCCAGCTAACAGGCAGGTTCAGGTACCTGAAAGCCTAGTTAGCCTGAGGCCCGTTTGTGAACTGGTGGGAAAGCACAGGCATCCTGAGCAGCATCCAGGAAGAGAATTATTTCAAACTCATGTTACCCGAATCAGCAAAGCACAGTGCATTCAGACTCGGTGTATCTTTGCAACTGTTTACATAGCGTCCCACCAGTAGTGGGCTTTCAACAGATAGTTTGCGTCTAAGTTTATAGTGCTTTAAAGCAGCGCTTGCTCATGTTTGGACTAGTGGCTGTGAATGCTCCTGGCATTCTGTGGACTCTGTGTTTCTGCTGTTTGTCCTGGTTTTGACACTTCGAAGCTTTCATAAGTGATCTTTGTCTCTTTCCCCACAGGAAGACTGTGAAGCAGAAAATGTGTGGGAGATGGGAGGCTTAGGGATCCTGACCTCTGTCCCCATAACACCCAGGGTAGTGTGCTTTCTCTGTGCCAGCAGTGGGCATGTAGAGGTAAGGCGCCTGCTTCTCTGTCCCCTCTGTGGTGATGCCACTGTGCTGTGCTCTTCTTGTTGGCAGTTAGCAGCTAGCTCTGTCTTCTGCTAAGCCGGCTACTTAGTGGTTTTTTTTTTTAAAGATTTCTTTATATTATGTATGTGAGTACACTGTCACTCTCTTCAGACGCACCAGAAGAGGGCATCGGATCTCATTGCGGATGGTTGTGAGCCACCTTGTGGTTGCTGGGAGTTGAACTCAGGACCTCTGGAAGAGCAGTCAGTGCTCTTAACTACTGAGCCATCTCTCCAGCCCCTGAGTATTTTTTTTAGATTTTAGAAATTTTAAGATGGAATCTAGTAGTAAATATTTTCATCTCTTTAATTTAGTCTTTATTATAGAGTTCTTACTTTGCTCTTAGAACAAAAAGGGTTGCTGTTGGTTTTTATATTGAATACCTATGAGTATAAAAAGCTCTTAGCAATTATTAAGAAGTAGAAAAATTAGCCAGGCATGGTGGCGCACGCCTTTAATCCCAGCACTTGGGAGGCAGAGGCAGGCAGATTTCTAAGTTCGAGGCCAGCCCGGTCTACAGAGTGAGTTCCAGGACAGCCAGAGCTACACAGAGAAACCTTGTCTCAAAAAACCAAAAAAAAAAAAAAAGTAGAAAAATACACAGCAGAAAATGTGCAAAAGAGAGATAGATTATTTAAAAATGACAAATAAGTCCATATGGTGGGATGGTCATTAGCCCCCAGTGACCAAGCACTGACAGTTAAAGAGGGATGCAGGTGCAGGTGTGCTGGCATTATTACCCTTAATCCAGCACTCAGATACAGAGACAGGTGGATATCTGTGAGTTCATGGCTAGCCTGGTCAACAAAGTGAGCTCTAAGACAATCAGAGCTGCAGAGAGAGACCATGAAACAACAACAACAAAAAATTGTACAGAAAGATTTCCCAATAGAAGAAATATAGTTAGTGGTCTTATCTTTTGGGTGAGTTGTTTGGAAATGGTGTTTATTTTATTTTTTTTAAGAATTACTATATATTATATATATAATTAATATATATGTGTGTGTATGTGTATGTATAAATGTATATGTATATGTATGTATGTATGTATGTATGTATGTATGTAACTGTAGCTATCTTCACACACACCAGAAGAGGGCATCATTACAAATGGTTATAAGTCACCTTGTGGTTGCTAGGAATTGAACTCAGGACCTCTGGAAGAGCAGTCAGTGCTCTTAACTGCTGAGCCATCTCTCCGGTCCAAATGGTGTTTACTTGTAGAATGGCGCATTCTTTAACCCTATTGCATGCTAGGTACTTATTTTTAAAGTAATTAGATAAATTGCCAGGTATGTATATATAATAAAATTATTATTTTGTGTGTGGATGATTTGGCTGCATGTCGTATGTGCACCATGTGCATGCCTACTGCCTTCAGGAGTCAGAAGAGGGATTGGATCCCCTGCTACTGGAGTTACAGACACTTGGGAGCCTATATTTGGGACCTGGGAATCAAACTTGGCTCCTGTGCAAGAGCAGTCTGTGTCCTTAGCCACTCAGCCATCTCTCTAGCTCCAGTATTTAAAACTCAAGAGTTTAAATTAGTGTAGAGCCCTGGCTAAAGACGTAGGGCTTGCATATAATGGCAAATGTGATAGTATAGTTTGATGTTAATAGACCCATAACATCACTGGTTAGAAATATCAGATTGCAAAATATCCATAAAGCATGATTATATTTGATTGGATGAATATTTTAAAGTATGTAGTCTCTGCATGCTGGCTTATATCCTTAGGAGTCTGAGGCAAAAAGATTGTTATTTGAGGTCAGCCTAAGGTACACAATGAGTCCCTGCATAGCTCAGTGGTAAAGCATTTGCCTCCCATGTGCAAGGTCTTGCCTTCAATCCCTAGCACAGACAACCACTGAGTTGCTCCCTGTATTCACTGTTTAAGAAGATAGTTTCTTAGAGCCTGTGTGAACCTAAGTGCTTTAAGTGCTAAGGCTGCTTCAGACATAACAGAGACTGAGACTATTCAGTCTGCAAATGCCTGGTGACTACTCCAAGTCTACCTTCATAATCAAGTGCTTTGCCTCCCAGCATGCCCCACCCACAAGGAAATGCTTTTTTTATACCTCAGTCTTCAGTTTCTATGAGTAAGCAGATTTGGAGGAGGAGGGCTGTGCATAGCAATCTCAGAATTCCTTATTTAAGAAAGTATTGGGAGCTGGTTGTTACAATGCACGCCTTTAGTACCAGCACTGGGGAGGCAAAGGCAGGCAGATGTCTGTGAGTTTGGGGCCAGCCTCATCTACAAAGTGGCATTCAGGACAGCCAGGGCTGCACAGACAAACCCTGCTTGCAAAACCATAAAATAAAAAGAAAATGGAGTGAAAGAGCCAACACATGACACAGCTTTCACCACCACATTCGGGAGGCAGAGGGTCCTTGGGAACTCCAGCCTAGCCAGAGCCACGTAGGAAGACCCTGACTAAAGGAAAGAGAGAATTGGGGCCGAGAGCAGCTCAGTGTGAAGAGACTGGCTGTGCTTCCGAGGACCCAGGTTCAGGTCCCACCCCACATCCGGTGGTTCACTGCAACTCCAGCTCAAGGGATCCAGTTCCAAGCCTGGCCTTTGCTGCTGTCCCACACACATTGAGGATAATACACATAAATAAAATTAGAAATAAGTCTTTAAAAAGAATCAGAGTGCCCAGCACAGTGTGCACTATACTACTACTAATTGTGACCACTGTTTGAGGAATTTTCCATTAAGTCTTTTTTATGGTAACATATTTTAGGCCAAGCTTATAGGAAAACATAAAAAACCTAGTACTCTTTGCCTAGATTCTCCAAATGTGAATAGAGGTCCTTTGTCTGTTTCTGCCTCTATGTATGTATTTTTCCAAAATACAACATGATTCCCAGTCTTTCAACTAAGATCAAGTGTAAAATAAGAAATGAAATGTATATACATATGTTATATGTTCTGTTTTCTCAAGACTGAGCAAGTTGCAAACAGAAGCCATTCTGCCTCTATGATAGGACACACTTGTGTAACCTCTGTATCGTCATCAAGATTAGGAAGCCAACACTGATACACGCTTGTACTTACTTGTAGGCCTCTTTAAGTCTGACCACTTGTCTTTGTAATAAAAACAGGGCGTTTCTTTGTTTGATCAGAAGAAAATTGAGGGTTGTTACATTTTTAAAACATTACTTTTATTATGTTTAATCACGTGTAGGTGTCTCTGTCTGGGAGTGTGTGTACATGAGCGCAGCATCCTCGGGGCCACAGGCCTAGGATTCTCAGGAATTGGAGCCACCCTGGGGTGCTAGCCATTAAACTTGGAGGTCCGTGGGAAGAGCAGTACTGGTGGTTGTATTTTTAAAAATCCTCTGCCAATATAAGATGTACTTTTAAATTAGAGCTGGGAAGTGTAGCTCATTCTCGCAATGTTTGAAGGAATTAAAACACACATGTTAACGCACCCTGTCTCCTCCCACCCACCTCCTCTTTGCACAGTTTTGTCTACACCTCTCTTGGGGTCTCTCTGCATTTACCACATTCTGTTTCCTCTTTTGAGGCAGAGAGCCTTCTGTGTGGCCCAGGCCAGTCTCTCACCTCAAACTCTCACCTCACTCCTTAGCCTCCCAAGTGCTGGAATCAGACGTGTGTTACACCATGCCCTGTTAAATCTTAGATTTTTTTGGTCATTTTTGATTCTGCTATTCCTATTTTGGTTGTCTGAACTCTGAGTTGCTCTTAAATAACTGCATAATTCTTTATGTCGAATTAAGTGTAGGTCAAGTATCTCTTATTTAAATACTTGAGACCAGAAATGTTTTAGGTATTTCCTTTTTGTTCTTTCTTTTCAAGTTTTAGGATATTTGCCTATACCTATACTTAAATAAATATTTGAGAGAGGCATAAAAATAAAATTTACTTTACTTCATGTATTGTTATACATATCTCAAAAGTAATCTTAGGCAATAGTTTTTTTGAGACAGGAACTCACTTTGTAGACCAGGCTGGCCTCAGATTCACAGAGTGCCACCTGCCTCTCTCTACTGCTGGGACCAAAGGTGTGCACCACCCTAGCCAGGCTATACTTCTGATAGTGTCAGCTATGAGACAGAATATGTGTCCATTGGATGAGGAGGTCATTGTACAGTTTTCTTCATGTGTGTCCTGTAAGATGCAAGACTCACGTTTGCTGCCCTGGGCTATCACAGGGGATGTCTAGGGCCCACAGGATGTATAGATGGTAGTTATTATTTCTCTGTGCACCCTTCCTACATGCTTTGTTCTCCTCCTGCTACAGTTTGTGTATTGCCAAGTGTGTTGTGAACCCTTCCACAAGTTTTGCTTAGAGGAGAATGAGCGCCCTCTGGAGGACCAGCTGGAAAACTGGTGTTGTCGCCGCTGCAAGTTTTGCCATGTGTGTGGAAGACAGCATCAGGCTACAAAGGTAGACCAAGTCCTGGCAGCAAGGGGTTTCCTTGTTCCCTCCCCCTCCCAGCCCCTTGTACTGGGAATTTGTGTCAATATATACTGTCTACTGACAGTTTTTCTGACTGAAGATAATTTTTTGATTTTTTTTCTTTTTTAATTTTTGGAAAGAAAATCCAAAATTAAGTAAAATCTGTGTGATAAATTCCCTTATTACTGAGTGGCTTTGGGGTGTGAACCTCTGTGTTTCCTGGCATGTCTTGGCGGGGAGGGTGGTGTAACCTGTGCTCTGGCTGTTGTCTCCCTACAGCAGTTGCTGGAGTGTAACAAGTGCCGAAACAGCTATCACCCCGAGTGCCTGGGACCAAACTACCCCACCAAACCCACGAAGAAAAAGAAAGTGTGGGTGGGTACACACACCGTGCTCCTTCCACAAGCATCGTGGTGGCTGGGTGAGGCTGGTGGCTTGTAGCAGGATACCCCTCCTTTAGTCTGCCAGCATGACGGCTGCTTCACAGTGATCTCAGTAAAGAAATCAGATCAGGAACAACTGCATCCCCAGGCTTTGAAATAACAGAAGACGCTAGCTCAAGAGATCCCTACTGAGTGCCTTTCATTCATTTCCAGATCTGCACCAAGTGTGTCCGCTGCAAGAGCTGTGGCTCCACCACTCCAGGCAAAGGGTGGGACGCACAGTGGTCTCACGATTTCTCACTGTGCCATGACTGTGCCAAACTCTTTGCTAAAGGTACCTAGTACTGAGTGACTGGTCCTGCTTAGTATTTGTGGGGACTTTGTGGAAGGACGTGGGACCCTCCTCACTGTGTCTCAGACGGGCTAGACACATGTTCTACTCCTGCCTTTTTATTTCTTGTTTGTTTTGTAGGTTTTTGTTTTGTTTTGTTTTAAGATGGGGTCTCTATGTGGCCCTGGTTATCCTTGAACTCGCTCTGTAGACCAGATTGACCTTTAAGTCACTGACATTCGCATGCGTCAGCCTCCCAAGTACAGAGGTGGAAAGTGCAGCCACCTCCTAGTGCTTCTTGCTTTTTTATTTACATAGACGGCAACTTGGACCATTTTTCTAATTAATATAGGGAGAATTATGGGGATGTTGTTACTGCTACTTAGAAACTACTCCAATAAAACAGTAGACCCAAAATGTGGTAAATACACACTTGATTTCAGAAATGAGTTCAGGTGGTATGTAAACATTTTATCTCAGTAATTACACCAGGAATCTGACCTTAACACAGGTCCGTAATCTGAGCAGGCAGGGTGCAGAGGCAAGAGTAGAAGGCCAGCCCTGGGAACTTAGTAATCCTGTCTCAGAATAGACAATGAAGGGGGAAAAGCCGGGGATGTAGCTCAGTTGAGTTCTTCGCTGTCGATTGCAAGGCCCAGGCCTCAGTCCTCAGCACTGCAGAAAATAACTGCTAAAACTGCAACTGCGCATCCAGCCCACAACTTTAATGACTTACAGTGCAGGTGACATGTTCCTGTCAGTCTCTTCTCCCACTCATCCTTCCCCCCTTCCTCCTTCCCACCGTTCTGTCATCACTTGGGTCGCTGTCCCGCTGTGCAGTCCACACTTCCTCTTCCTCCTCAGTGCAGAGACTGCAGGTGTGTGCCGCCACACTCCACATGCAGTGAGCAGCACTGCTTAAGGATGTTGATGAAATAGTGAACACTCTGGGGATGCACGGGCCGGTCAGACCTGCAGAGGCTGGCCTTAGAAAGCACTGGTCTGAGTTCTAATATGAAAGCTGTAAGAACAGGAATGGATGACAGTGAGGACGTCTGCTCGGAGGTGAGGCTGGGGAGAAGGTTTATTGTAGATACATATGAGGGAGAACAGCCAGAGGAAGAGTCCAGACTGGGCCATGGGGTGGGGGGCAGGGAGCGAGAGAGGGGAAAGGGCAGAGGCCAAGGGTGGAGGACTGAGAACTCAGTGGCTGGAACACAGGAGTGAGAAGCTGGGGAGGGCAGTGAAAGCAGCCCCTGTGGTAGAGAGGTTTGGGGTATGGGTGGGCAGGTGAGGATGATGCAGAGGAGCCACAGGTACTGAGTGGACCTTGCCCTGTGTTTCTTTGGGACCTGACACGGAAAAAAATTACAATTTACTGTTTCTTACCTCTGTATTGTTACCTCTTTAAAAGCCCAAACATTGTGTTTAAAAGATATGATATTTCTTTTGATTCCCACCACACACCTTGTAGTGCTGAGGCTGCGGTTAAATTCTTAATCCTCCTGCCTCTGCCTTACAGACTTGAGTTAGAGTTGTAGTCTGCTGCCCCCAGCCTCCATTGTGGCCCTCACAGATGTGTCTCAAGAGCCTTAGTGTCCGAAGCTGTCCTGTGAGCTCTGCAGCTCCCAGTTCTCTCAGTACCCCAGTGGGTGAGCGCCCTCTGGCTCTCTCCTCGTGCTCGCTACAGACTCCAGGAGACTGAGCTTTGATTAGGTTGGCACACATAAGCCAGAGGCGATGAGGACTTCGATGTGGGCCACAGCAGGCTGCAACCTTGGCTTTCAGGGAACTTCTGCCCTCTCTGTGACAAGTGCTACGATGACGATGACTACGAGAGCAAGATGATGCAGTGCGGGAAGTGTGACCGCTGGGTCCACTCCAAGTGCGAGAGTCTCTCAGGTACAGAAGGTTGGAGTCTTTTGTTGTTCTTAGTTTCTTTCTAGTGCTACAAGTCCAGCCACTGAGGGACCTAACACTGTGGGGCGTCACTGGGTTCTTTGTGGTTTAGTTTTCGGTCTCCAGAGTGAGCAGCTGCACCGTTTCTTTTCTTACTGCTGCGACCTGGTGTCGGGCTTTATTTGGCTCACAGTTCAGAGTACAGGCCATCATGGTAGGAGCGTTGTGATCTTGGCCTGTGGTGTAAGCTGGCTTCCTTCTTTAACTTTTTCATTCAGTTCAGGACCCTAGCCCATAGGGCCATATGCCACCCACAATGAGGGTGGGTTCCCCCTCCTCATTTCAGCCTCTCTGGAAACCTCCTCACAGACACAGCCAGGTGTATCTTCTGCGTGAGCCCAAATCCTATGAAGTTGATAGTGAAGAAGAACTGTTACAGCAGCAATGTATCATGTGTGCTCATTTCTCTTAAACAGTTCCCTTTCTGGGCACCAAACCCTGATGGGTCTCCAGACCTGTTGCTTACTATGTACTCATGAGTTTATGTTAATAATGTCCCCTTTCGGGGTCACAATGTGGGTATCCTGTAAGACGTGGTTCTCAACCTGTGGGTCACAACCTCTTTGGGGGTTGAAACAGTAACAAAATTCAGGTATGAAGTAGGGAGGAAAATAATTTTGTGGTTGAGGCGGTCACCACATGATTAGGAAACGTATTAAAGGATGGCAGCATAAGGAAGTTGAGAACCACTGCTGTCATACACCAGCTTAGCTCACATGCTGGCAGGTAGCTCTGTGAGTCAGCGGGATGCCCGCTCTTCTCCCTCTCCCGCCCGTCAAAGGCCCTCATCATTCTGGGTTTTGTTTTTCTAGATGAGATGTATGAGATTCTGTCCAACTTGCCAGAAAGTGTGGCCTACACTTGTGTGAACTGCACTGAGCGGCACCCCGCAGAGTGGAGACTGGCCCTGGAGAAGGAGCTGCAGGCGTCCCTCAAGCAGGTTCTCACGGCCCTGTTGAATTCTCGGACTACCAGTCACTTGCTGCGCTACCGTCAGGTGGGCAGAGGGTCTGTCTGTCTGTGCAGGGTGCTCGGTGGCTTCACCTCGGGATGAAATGAGGTGTTTCTGTTGGTTGCTCATCTTTGCTTCACTCCTCATTTACTTCGTATAGTTTCTTCTCTTCGTCAGAGCGTTAGGACATTCTTTAGAGCTAAGAGTAGGACCTTGGGGTTGGAGGGGATTGCTCAGTGGTTAAGAACATTTCCTGCTTTTACAGAGGACCCAGGTTTGATTCTCAGCTCACAGCAGTCTGTAACTTCAGTTCCAGAGGATCTATACCCTACACATTCCTGGGCACCAAGCCAAAAGGTGTTTGTTCTGGGTGTGCCAGAATACGCTTGTCATTCCAGCACTTGGGCGGCAGAGGCAGGACTCTTGCTGTGAGTTTGAGGTTTACATAGTAATTTCCCATCTCAAAAGGAAAGACAAAAGGGAAGTTTGAGCTTCATGTGCCAATATGGAGGGGGATTCAGTGAAGGGCTTCTTCAAGGGAGCAACCTGATCTTGGTGGCCTTTTAGGAAAAAACCTTACTGTGCCTCTCCAGCAAGGGCTGAGGAGGCTTGAGCCAGAGGGCAGCGAAGACAAGCAGCATGAAAACTTCTGTTGTCTTGTAGAAATTTATAAAGTGGTCATTGGCGACATAAGCAGTCCCGCTGCTTTATCTTTCAGATAAAGTGTGAAGAAGAGCTTTCAGAAGAGCAAGTGTGTCATCCTAGCACAGAGCTCAGTGCTGCTTTATCTTTCAGTATAAAGCTCCAACTTTTTGTTTTTCGAGACAGGGTTTCTCTGTATAGACCTGGCTGTCCTGGAACTCACTTTGTAGAACAGGCTGGCCTCGAACTCAGAAATCCACCTGCCTCTGCCTCCCAAGTGCTGGGATTAAAGGTGTGCGCCACCACCGCCCGGTGGGCTCTGACTTTCTTATCGTGTGTGTGTGTGTGTGTGTGTGTGTGTGTTGATGGCATACCCACTGAGCCATCTCTCTAGCAACTAAATTCCTAGTTTGGGTGTAGGAAAATTTTCGGCTGTCTGTTGAAAGGATTTGACAGAGTTTTGGCCTGTTTTTATTCCACCTTTACAGATGACTGAACACAACTCTCTTATGTTTACCTAGACAAGCTGTTAGAAAATAGGTCCATCTTTAACTCCTGTTTAAGAACTCTCTGGCATTTTCATGTTCTGTGTTGTGCCTAGAGCCATCTTACTAGTTTCAATAGAATGTGCACAGGTGACTCTTTCTTGGTGTGTGATGACAGAACCCCTCTTTCCCGGCAACAGGCTGCCAAGCCTCCAGACTTAAACCCTGAGACTGAGGAAAGCATACCTTCCCGAAGCTCCCCAGAGGGGCCAGACCCTCCCGTTCTTACTGAAGTCAGCAAGCAGGATGAACAGCAGCCGTTAGACCTCGAGGGGGTCAAGAAGAGAATGGACCAGGGCAGCTACGTATCTGTGGTATGTCTGGAGTACATGACCACTTGTCCAGTGTTTTTGTTTCAGCTTCCTTGGCTCTTTAGAAGTACAGCTGGGTATAAGTAAATTTCAGAATGATTCATACTGTATTTAGAGGTGTCATGTAGCTTCAGGGTCCCCAGAAGGGGAGTTATCTCAGTTGTATGTTCCAGAAGGGTGTTGATATGGTGGTATCTAAAATAATTATTTTAGTTGGCTTCCGTCTGAGTTACTTAAACTATTTTTATGTTACGAGGAAGCTCCAAACTACTTAGGGAAAAAGCTAACGTGAAGTTAATATGCCTCCCCTTTAAGCTTAGATCTGAATATTGTGTCTCCCTCTATTCATTTGTAGATAAATACCGTGACGTTTTTTATTTTAAGGATGCATAGGGAGGACTCATTTGCTGTGTCATTCTTACTTACTATTGAGTTGGTTCTTCATTTGAGTACAGATATAAAACCTTTGAGCTAGTATTGGGCACTTGCCATGACAGAGCCAGTCTCTTTGCACTCTTGCCTTATTAGCCTGGCAACTCTTGATTGCCTCGAGTTAATTGTGAACTGAACCCTCAAGGCCTCAGAGAGTAATTAGACTGTGTTAAAATAGGTTGTGGGTTTCCTGTTGGGCTCCTGTGCTGGGTCATGGTGGAGGGAGGAGAGGTGGCTTTGAGAACGTAGTACTATGCTATGAATTATTGATGTTTTATTTTTGTATACAGTTGGAGTTCAGCGATGATATTGTGAAGATCATTCAGGCAGCCATTAACTCAGATGGAGGGCAGCCAGAGATAAAAAAAGCCAACAGCATGGTCAAGTCTTTCTTTATTCGGGTGAATGAGATAAATAGTTCATGTTTTTAATGATCACTGTGTGTAACTGTCCTCTGAATTCCTTCTTTTCTTTGACTTGCTTTACACTGTGTTGAAAGCTTCTTGGCTTTATTTCTTTCCTCTGGTTCTTTGGGAGGAGGTTGGGGAGTTGGTAAGGTTACCAGCATAAGTGGGTCTTTGCCTTGGCCTGAGAATAGACACTGGTGTGTAGTTGTTCTATTTGGTTTCTACGTGAACCTTCTCATTTGCATTCTCTCTTTGTTTTCTTGTAGCAAATGGAGCGAGTTTTTCCGTGGTTCAGTGTCAAGAAGTCTAGATTTTGGGAGCCAAATAAAGTATCAAACAAGTAAGTGAGATCGGTCAGTGAGAAGCGGCCACCTCGCATTTGTAGATTTTAATATTAAAATCAACCAGCTGAAATGCCTGTTTTGTGCTGGTTTGAAAATGACAAATAACATTTGTGTTTGGCGTAGCCTGGGACTTTTTTGTGTTTGTTGTCTTGTTGAAATCCTAGTCTGACATGTGGCATATGAGCAGCATGTGCTAGAACAGTGTCATCGTGGCCATCGCATAATCAGGTTCTGGGTTACTTACTGCGGCCTCTGCCTCCTCCTGCTTTTGATTCTCGATTCGTACCCTTGAATTTTTATTCCAGTAACCTATTTTGATTTTTTTATTTGTAGAGTTAGTCATTGTTTCTGGGTGTTTAATTAAAAGTTATGCGTGTAGTCTTTCCCTGACTGGAGGAAGTACCGGGGAGTGAACCCAGACCCCATGGATTCTGCCACTGAGATCCATCCCCAGCTATAAATAAGAGTCTCATGTTAAGATTGTTGCTTAACTCACTCGAGCTAGTACTCACCTGTATTCCCTGCAGGTGGAAGACTAAAGCAGGATGAGGAATTCAGGGCCAGCCTGGGCTACATTGTGAGAGCTGTCCCAGACAGGATTGAAGTTTTTAAGATGTTAAGTAGAGTTAGGCAGTTTTCAGATTCTCTGACTAGTTCTTCCATTCTGTGAGTGGCATGGACGTGGGCGGGTTCTCCACCTGCTGCTGGCAGGAGCGACTGTTGCATGGCTTGGGCTCATAGGCACTCAGTAAGTACTTACTGACTCGATTGTTTCCAGCAGTGGGATGTTACCAAACGCAGTGCTTCCGCCTTCACTTGACCATAATTATGCTCAGTGGCAGGAGCGAGAGGAGAGCAGCCACACTGAGCAGCCTCCTCTAATGAAGAAAATCATTCCAGCTCCCAAACCCAAAGGACCCGGAGAGCCAGACTCGCCCACGCCGCTCCACCCGCCTACACCCCCGATCTTGAGTAAGTCAGTACATATCTAGATGCAAATGGCTGGCTTAGTGGATCTAAATTTAATATACTTGATCAGAAAATTTCAGATAACATAACACCTTTTTTAAGTGTCTATTTTATACACTACTCAAGCTAAATTCCCCCCTAGAAAACCATAGTCGTGCCAATTTTAACTACATATCTTTGGGATCCTAAGGTACTGATAGGAGTCGAGAAGACAGTCCAGAGCTGAATCCACCCCCAGGCATCGATGACAACCGACAGTGTGCACTGTGTCTGATGTACGGCGATGACAGTGCTAATGTAAGTACTTTGGGACGTGCAGTCCTGGTTAATAAGGATGTCACATGACCATGTTCTTGGCGTGCCAGTACTTGATGATTTTGATGAGTTTACTTCTAGTTTGTGGCACCTAGAGTCATTTTTGGTTTTGTTTTCATTTCAAGACAGGGTCTTACCATGTTGCCCAGGCTGGCTAAGAACTTTTGATCCTCCTGCCTCAGCCCCCTTAGTAGCTGGGAATATAGACAACTGGCACTGTGTTTGGCTTTAGAGATTTTCTTTTTTTTTTTTTGGTTTTTTCGAGACAGGGTTTCTCTGTGTAGCCCTAGCTGTCCTGGCACTCACTTTGTAGACCAGGCTGGCCTCGAACTCAGAAATCCGCCTGCCTCTGCCTCCCGAGTGCTGGGACTAAAGGCGTGCGCCACCACGCCCGGCCGAGATTTTCTTTTTAATTGTAGTTTTTTTTAAAATGTGGGTGAATGTTTTTCCCTGTGTGTATGTATGTGTACTAATGTGGAGGTTGGAAGAGGGCATGGGATCCTCTGGACCTGGAGTCACGGATGCTCATGAGCCACCACGTGGGCCCTGGAACCCAGCCCAGGCTCCTTACCAGCATCAAGTGCTCCTAACTACTGAGCCAGGTCTCCAGCCCCGGCTTAGAGAGGTTTGAGTAAATGGTTAGCTGATTCCAAAGGGGATTTGCTGTAAAGGGAGTTACTGATAACTAATCTTCAAAAATACATGAAGTCTTCATCAGACATAAGTTGTGTATACTGCAGCCTGTGTTTACTGTAAGTAGTAGAATAGCTAATAGCCCTGGTTCTGACAGACTGCCTGATGTCGGGCTGTACATTCTTGCCTGATAACGTCAGCAAGAGCTTGACCTCAACAGCCCTCAGTTCTGTCCTTAAAATGAAAATGATTTCTTTCTTTCTTTCTTTCTTTCTTTCTTTCTTTCTTTCTTTCTTTCTTCCTTTCTTCCTTTCTTCCTTTCTTCCTTTCTTCCTTTCTTCCTTTCTTCCTTTCTTCCTTTCTCTCTCTCTCTCTCTTTCTCTCTCTCTCTCTCTCTCTTTCTCTTTCTGTTTTTTTGTTTTGTTTTTCTTTTTTTCGAGACAGGGTTTCTCTGTGTAGCCCTGGCTGTCCTGGAACTCACTTTGTAGACCATGCTGGCCTTGAACTCAGAAATCTGCCTGCCTCTGCCTCCCAAGTGCTGGGATTAAAGGCGTGCCCAGCTGATCCCTTTTCTTGAAACACAATTTTTTGTTTGGTTGGTTTTGGTTTTGAGACAGGGTTCCTCTGTGTAGCCCTGGCTGTCCTTGAATCCACAGAGATCTACCTGCCTCTGCCTCCCTACAGGTGTGAGCCACTATATGTGGTTCATAAGTTGATTTTTCTTGGGGGAAAGCTGGGGATTTGAGACAGGGTTTCTCTGTGTATCCTTGGATATCCTGGAGCTCACTCTGAAGACCAGGCTGGCCTCAAACTCAAGAGTTCTGCCTGCCTCTGTCTTTTTAGTGCTGGGATGAAAGGTGTGCACCATCACTACCCAGCTAGAAAATGCTCTTAGCCCCTGGTCCATGTCTCCATTCCCACAAGGAGATAGTTTTTAACCTAGAGTGGTTATAAGGGTTAAATGAAAAAAATATATGTAAAGTTTTTATTTAATGGCTTTACACTGAGAACTTAAAATGCATCTTTTAGGGGTGTGGCAGGTATTAGAGTTTCTGTACACATGAAGCCCTGTGTCAGCCCACACTCATTGTGGGGAAAAGTTTTTAGTACAGTCTGGGAGAATTGAATTTCAAATACAGTTTTAAAGTAGTGCGCACATTTATGTAAACCTACCATATACTGTTCTTTTGTTTTCAGTAGAATTATAAAATATTTCCAGTTTATGGGGGAAAACTGAGAAAGAATATAGAAGAAACAGTGGAAAGTGGATTATGATTTAATCTCTAAAGAATTATAGTTTTTATTTCCTTGCAGTATCGTGTCTGAGGTCCAGCTAACATGAAGTCCTCTGATTTTATGTTCTTTAGGATGCTGGCCGTTTGCTGTACATTGGCCAAAATGAGTGGACACATGTGAACTGTGCTCTGTGGTCAGCAGAGGTGTTTGAGGATGATGACGGGTCACTGAAGAATGTGCATATGGCTGTGATTAGGGGCAAGCAGCTGGTAAGAATCACTGTGCACATTTATGAAGGAAACCCCCTCGTGCTTTTAGTCTCTTTCTGTGCCTGACGCAGCCTCACTGGCCTTTGACAGCACTGTCAGCGCACTCGCTGGTAAGGACTGGTATGTGCTGTGGGTCTGATCTTCGAAGAAGGAAAGAAAGCATCAGTTTAACATTAGCCCCGAGGCCGAGTTACATCAGCACTCTGCAGGTCAGAGGATAAACCCTTCGAGCACACGCGTCAGGGAAGATGGAGAGTGATGGGAGCAGCCGAGAGCAGTCACAGTGGTGTCGAAGGAGAAACATCTTAGAGCTTGAGTTTGACTGACTCTGAGGAGTCAGCAGGAGGAACAGAGTAGCACAAGCAAAGAAGGTGTGGGTGTAGGAAGACCAGATAGGAGAGCACAGACTGCCTAAGTGAGAGCAACAGCCAGGGCCTGCTGAATGGAATCCTTGATTTAGGGGATGTCGTAGTGAGCCGTGAAGCCTAATACTACAGAGCCTGTGAACTGGTTAGCTTTATGTCATCTGAGAGGAGAAATGCCTCCATAAGATAGATGCAGCTGCAGGGCATTTTCTCACTTACTGATGGATGGGGAGGGCCCAGCCCATTGTAGGTGGTACCATCCTGGGGCTGGTGGTCCTGGGCTTTGTAAGAAAGCAAGATGAGGACTGGGCTAGGTGGTGGCACATACCTTTAATCTCAGCACTCAGGAGGTAGAGGCAGGTGGAGGCCAGCCTGGTCTACAGAGTGAATTTCAGGACATCCAAGGCTATATGGCATGGGCATCGGGGTTTGTCCTATTAGAGTTCCTGCCCTTGCTTTTAGTGATGAACTGTTAGAAGGAAATGTGAGTGAAATAACCTTTTCCTCCCCAAGTTGCTTTAGTCACAGCAGTAGTAACCCTAAGACAACTAGTTTCTTACTAGTAAAACGTTAGTAAAACGAGTTGCCTTGGAATCTAACAGCTTTCTTGCAAGGATATGTTTTTTGACATTGTTCTTCAGAGTATCATGTCTAATAAATCAGCTATGTATTGTGGAAAGAAGTCTCAGTCCAAAGTCTAAATCCGGTTGTGATGTTTAAATTGTCTAGTTTCCGAGTTGTGTTTGTATTCTTTCCCTATAGCTCAGCGGGCTAGCAAGAGAGTGAGCACGGGATGCTCAGAAGGGAGACAGGGCAAGTCTAGAGAAAGATGACAGGGGTCTCAAAGTGCCTGCCAGTCTAAACAGGGCTGTTCCTTCCACTCTCACAGAGATGTGAATTCTGCCAGAAGCCAGGAGCCACTGTGGGTTGCTGCCTCACATCTTGCACCAGCAACTACCATTTCATGTGTTCCCGGGCCAAGAACTGTGTCTTTCTGGATGATAAAAAAGTGTATTGTCAGCGGCATCGGGATTTGATCAAAGGCGAGGTGAGAAGCTCAGCTGTTTGGTTGCTTCTGTTGGAGCTATTAATAACAGGCTCTATTATCTGAGAGCAGACTTAAGTTCACAGTAAAATTAGCAAAAGGCAGTGATTTACTGGCCTTGCCTCCACACTAACATAGCCTCTCCCACTAGAGTGGTCTATTTGCGGTATAGATGGTCTACGTGAATATGGACACATATGCGTTTCCCCAGAGTCAGCTTTTATATCAGGGTTCACTCTTGACATTGTACATCCTGTGGGTTCAGACAAATGTCTAATACTGTGTGTTCATCACTGTAGTCCATTTAAGTATTTTCACTTTTTTAAGAATTCTTTGTTCTGCCTGTTTTTTCTGTCTTTCCCCCTAAAAAGCACTGATTTTAAATTTTATTATTATTTTTGCTAGTATCTACAAGTACTTTTACCCTACATCCAAGCAGTTTTCTACTTCCGGGGTTTCTTGTGGTTGGAATCTTGCAGTTAGCAGCCTTTCTGCTTTGCTAGAAGGTCTGAAGATTCCTCCCCTTTTGAAATCTCTAAGAATTTAGGAGGGAAATACTAAAAATAGCAGGATGGTAAATGCGGTTTTGCCTTTTTCAGATGTATGAAGACATCATCTCCTTTAAGAAACGGAGGGTGGTAATGAAGCAGGAGGGTGATTTTCAGATGGGCCCTCTGCTTTGTCTGCAGAGGTTGGTATCTGTAGTCCACTAACATCAGCCTTGGGTTCCTTTAAGGTGGTTCCTGAGAATGGATTTGAAGTCTTTAGAAGAGTGTTTGTAGATTTTGAAGGAATCAGCTTGCGCAGGAAGTTCCTCAATGGCTTGGAACCAGAAAACATCCACATGATGATAGGTAGGACCCAGGCCTTCCTTAATAGGGAGGGTCTATTATCATTTTGCTTTTCCTGGTCCTTGGTTAGAAAATGATTCTCCTCACCATTTCTTCTAACCAGTTCTTTCCTTGGTTAGGCTCAATGACAATCGACTGTTTGGGAATTCTGAATGACCTCTCTGACTGTGAAGATAAACTCTTTCCTATTGGATACCAGTAAGTCCAGTAAAGACAGGGCATGGCAGCCTTAACAGTGTAGTCATTAATGTGGCGGTGGACTTGGTAGCTGCCTTTAACTATTGTAAACTCACTACATAGTTAGGCTCACGCAGGCTGTTTTAACGCTCACAGTCCCTGTGCCTCAGCGTCGTGAGAGCTGGGATTATAAGCTTGCATTACCCTGTCCAGCTGAAAGATTGTAGGTGTAGTATGGCTACATAGTGAGAGACCCTGTCTCAAAGCAAACAGTTTATAACCTGATATGTGAATTAAATTGTTGAAGTACTTGACAAGCTGACAATGTAAGATCCAGTCCCCCTCTAGAGCCTCTCATGGCTGTGTGCAGGCACTTGGGAGCGAAGCAGAGGCAGACGGATCTCTCTAAATTTCAGGCCAGCTAGAACCCCGGGAGATCCCTCGATCTCCCTCTTCAGAATCTCATTTTACAATGCATTCTCCAGTTCTGAATTCCAGCTCTCTTAACGCTTGTTTGTCCGGTAGTTCTTTGTACAAACATGAAGCAGTTATATTTCCCTTGTTGTGTAGGACTTTACTGACAATGAAGTGCCTTGTGTTTGAGCTGGTTTTAGAGTCTCACACTGTAAGGCATTAATCCCTTCACGGAAGGCAGTGACATAGTTACTGTTTTTCTTTTTCGGTGGTTTATTTTACTATAATTTTAATATTTTACTATTTCCGGTATCATCTTAAGAAGTCATACAGCTTTCTGAGAGCATAAGAAACATTGGGGGTGTCACGAAGTTTAAAACCACCACATTTTAACAATCTCTACCAAGAACCTAAGAAATAAAGCTGTGTTCTATGAGTTGAGGAAACCAGAGAACCCATGATGGGGAGAAATTTGGGAAATTAGATAGTTTGTACATATATCATCCATTGTGGTTTTGTTCCCATTTGCCAGGTGTTCTCGGGTGTACTGGAGCACCACAGATGCCCGGAAGCGCTGTGTGTACACATGCAAGATCATGGAGTGCCGTCCTCCTGTTGTAGAGCCGGATATCAACAGCACGGTTGAGCACGATGACAATAGAACCATTGCCCATAGCCCATCATCATTTATAGGTTAGTCCTAATCCCAGTAGGACTTGAACTTAAGTTTATGGCTATGCACTGGGATTGAAAAATGACAAAGTCATTTAATTTGGGACACCTCATTTGTTTCCAGTTAGATGTTTATCTAATAGCACTCTTTGTGTCTGTGTCTGTCTCTGTGTGTGTGTGTGTGTGTGTGTGTGTGTGTGTGTGTGTGTGTGTGTGTGTGTGTGTGAGAGAGAGAGAGAGAGAGAGAGAGAGAGAGAGAGAGAGAAGCATAGAATGTGACAGTAGACAACTTGTGGGACTTGGTTCTCTTTTTTTTCACCATGGGTTGCGGGGACTGACCTCAGATTTGAGCACTTTAACCCACTACAGCCCGCCAGCCCTGACAGCTAGTGGGCTTTATATTGGTTCATTTGTTAGCTATTTAAACTGAGCTCTTCCAGTTACACATTTTTATTTATCGTAGATGCATCGTGTAAGGACAGTCAAAACACAGCTGCAATTCTCAGTCCTCCGTCACCAGATCGGCCTCATTCACAGACCTCAGGCTCCTGTTATTATCATGTGATCTCGAAGGTCCCTAGGATTCGAACACCCAGCTACTCGCCTACACAGAGGTCCCCTGGCTGCCGCCCATTGCCTTCTGCAGGTAAAGGACTTGTTGACTCACTGACCATTCTCTTGGGCAACCTTAACTCTGTCACTTTTACTAACCAAAACGTTACCTATAAGCAGGTATATCCACATGGTTGAACCTAGTGACTTGGCACATTTTTTCTGTCCTTGATCGATTTTGTTTTTTTCTCCCTTGTTCAGGAAGTCCTACCCCAACCACTCATGAAATCGTCACAGTCGGTGACCCGTTACTGTCCTCTGGTCTTCGGAGCATTGGCTCTAGGCGTCACAGTACTTCTTCCTTGTCACCCCTGCGGTCCAAGCTCCGCATAATGTCTCCAGTGAGAACGGGGAGCGTTTACTCCAGGAGTAGTGTTTCCTCAGTCCCCAGCCTTGGGACTGCTACAGATCCCGAGTCCAGTGCCAAAGCATCGGATCGCGTAGGGCTGTTGAGTTCAAGTGCTAATCTCGGGCACAGCACGCCTCCCTCTTCAAACTCACAGAGGACAGTGGCCATTGGAGGCTCCAAAACCAGTCATCTGGATGGGTCGTCCCCCTCGGAAGTGAAGCGGTGTAGTGCTTCAGACTTGGTACCCAAAGGCTCCTTAGTAAAGGGAGAGAAAAACAGAACTTCAAGTTCCAAGAGCACAGATGGATCTGCACATAACACAGCTTACCCTGGAATTCCTAAACTGACACCACAGGTTCATAACGCAGCTCCTGGAGAACTAAACATTAGCAAAATTGGCAGTTTTGCTGAACCCTCTACAGTGCCCTTTTCTTCTAAGGATACAGTGTCCTACCCACAGCTCCACTTGAGGGGGCAAAGAAGTGACAGAGACCAGCACCTGGATCCTTCCCAGTCAGTAAAGCCCTCTCCAAATGAAGACGGTGAAATCAGAACCTTGAAGCTCCCTGGTGTGGGCCACAGGCCGTCCATTTTACACGAACACGTGGGGTCTGGTTCTAGAGACAGGAGACAGAAAGGGAAAAAGTCTTCTAAAGAGACTTGCAAAGAAAAGCACTCCAGTAAATCCTACTTGGAACCTGGCCAGGTGACAACCGGTGAGGAAGGAAACCTAAAGCCAGAGTTTGCTGATGAGGTGTTGACTCCTGGGTTTCTTGGGCAACGGCCATGTAATAATGTTTCCTCTGAGAAGATTGGGGATAAAGTCCTTCCTCTTTCAGGAGTCCCTAAAGGTCAGTCCACACAAGTGGAAGGATCTCCCAAGGACTTACAGGCACCCCGGAAGTGCTCCGTCAAAGTGACACCTCTGAAGATGGAAAGTGAGAATCAATCCAAAAACACCCAGAAAGAGAGTGGCCCTGGCTCCCCCGCACACATAGAGTCAGCGTGCCCAGCAGAGCCAGTCTCAGCCTCCAGAAGCCCAGGAGCTGGCCCAGGAGTTCAGCCGAGCCCCAACAATACCTTATCCCAAGATCCTCAAAGTAACAACTACCAGAATCTTCCAGAACAGGACAGAAACCTGATGATTCCAGATGGCCCCAAGCCTCAGGAGGATGGCTCTTTTAAAAGGCGGTACCCCCGGCGCAGTGCCCGTGCACGGTCTAACATGTTCTTTGGGCTCACCCCACTGTATGGAGTCAGGTCTTACGGTGAAGAAGACATTCCATTCTACAGCAATTCCACTGGGAAAAAGCGAGGGAAGAGGTCAGCAGAAGGCCAGGTAGACGGGGCCGACGACTTGAGCACTTCCGACGAAGATGACTTATACTATTACAACTTCACTCGGACCGTGATCTCCTCGGGAGGAGAGGAGCGGCTGGCCTCCCATAATTTATTTCGGGAGGAAGAACAGTGTGATCTTCCAAAAATTTCACAGCTGGATGGTGTGGATGATGGGACAGAGAGTGACACCAGTGTCACTGCCACAAGCAGGAAAAGCAACCAGATTCCAAAGAGAAATGGCAAAGAAAATGGAACAGAAAACTTAAAGATTGATCGACCTGAAGATGCTGGCGAGAAAGAGCATGTCATTAAGAGTGCTGTTGGCCACAAAAACGAGCCAAAGCTGGATAACTGCCACTCTGTAAGCAGAGTGAAAGCACAGGGCCAGGATTCCTTGGAAGCTCAGCTCAGCTCCCTGGAATCGAGCCGCAGAGTCCACACAAGCACCCCCTCAGACAAAAACTTACTGGATACTTACAACGCTGAGCTGCTGAAGTCCGACTCTGACAATAACAACAGCGATGACTGTGGGAACATCCTGCCTTCAGATATCATGGACTTTGTACTAAAGAATACTCCATCTATGCAGGCCCTGGGTGAGAGCCCGGAGTCGTCCTCCTCTGAGCTCTTGACTCTTGGTGAAGGACTGGGTCTTGACAGTAATAGGGAAAAGGATATAGGTCTTTTTGAAGTGTTTTCTCAGCAACTGCCAGCGACAGAGCCTGTGGACAGTAGTGTCTCCTCTTCCATCTCAGCAGAGGAGCAGTTTGAGCTGCCTCTTGAGCTGCCGTCTGACCTCTCTGTCCTGACCACCCGCAGTCCCACTGTCCCCAGCCAGAATCCCAGCAGACTGGCCGTAATCTCAGATTCAGGGGAGAAGCGAGTGACCATCACAGAAAAGTCAGTAGCCTCTTCCGAGGGTGACCCAGCCCTGCTGAGTCCAGGAGTAGACCCTGCTCCTGAAGGCCACATGACACCCGATCACTTCATCCAAGGACACATGGATGCAGACCATATCTCCAGCCCTCCCTGTGGCTCCGTGGAACAAGGCCATGGCAACAATCAGGATTTAACTAGAAACAGTGGCACTCCTGGCCTTCAGGTACCTGTTTCCCCCACTGTTCCCATCCAGAACCAGAAGTATGTGCCCAGTTCTACTGATAGCCCTGGCCCATCTCAGATCTCTAACGCAGCTGTCCAGACCACTCCACCCCACCTGAAACCAGCCACTGAGAAACTCATTGTTGTTAATCAGAACATGCAGCCACTTTATGTTCTCCAGACTCTTCCAAATGGAGTGACCCAAAAAATCCAGTTGACCTCTCCTGTTAGTTCTACACCCAGTGTGATGGAGACAAATACCTCGGTATTGGGGCCCATGGGAAGTGGGCTCACCCTGACCACAGGACTAAACCCAAGCTTGCCACCCTCTCCGTCTCTGTTCCCTCCTGCTAGCAAAGGATTGCTCTCTGTGCCTCACCACCAGCACCTACATTCCTTCCCCGCAGCTGCTCAAAGTAGCTTCCCTCCCAACATCAGCAGTCCTCCTTCAGGCCTGCTCATTGGGGTTCAGCCTCCTCCCGATCCCCAACTTCTGGGTTCAGAAGCCAACCAGAGGACAGACCTCACTACTACAGTGGCCACTCCATCCTCTGGACTCAAGAAAAGACCCATATCTCGTCTGCACACTCGAAAGAATAAAAAACTTGCTCCCTCTAGTGCCCCTTCAAATATTGCCCCTTCTGATGTGATTTCTAACATGACGCTGATTAACTTCACACCCTCCCAGCTTTCAAACCACCCCAGTCTGTTAGACTTGGGGTCACTTAACCCTTCATCTCACCGAACTGTCCCCAACATCATAAAAAGATCTAAATCTGGCATCATGTATTTTGAACAGGCACCCCTGTTACCACCACAGAGTGTGGGCGGAACCGCTGCCACAGCAGCGGGCTCATCAACGATAAGCCAGGATACTAGCCACCTGACATCTGGGCCTGTGTCTGCCTTGGCCTCCGGTTCGTCCGTCCTGAATGTGGTATCCATGCAAACTACAGCAAGCCCTACAAGTAGCACATCATCAGTCCCAGGTCATGTCACCTTAGCCAACCAGAGGTTGCTTGGGACCCCGGATATTGGCTCAATAAGCCATCTTCTAATCAAAGCCAGCCACCAGAGCCTGGGCATTCAGGACCAGCCTGTGGCTTTACCACCAAGTTCAGGAATGTTCCCCCAGCTGGGGTCATCACAGACTCCCTCTGCTGCTGCAATGACAGCAGCATCTAGTATATGTGTGCTCCCCTCTTCTCAGACTGCAGGCATGACAGCTGCATCCCCTCCTGGGGAGGCCGAAGAACACTATAAGCTACAGCGAGGAAACCAGCTCCTAGCTGGCAAAACCGGTACCCTGACGTCACAGCGGGACCGGGATCCCGATTCTGCTCTGGGGACCCAGCCGTCCAACTTCACCCAGACAGCAGAAGCTCCTAACGGTGTGAGGCTGGAGCAGAACAAGACTTTACCCTCAGCTAAGCAAGCCAGCTCCGCCTCTCCGGGGAGCTCCCCATCCTCTGGACAGCAGTCAGGAAGTTCCTCAGTGCCAGGTCCCACTAAACCAAAACCAAAAGCCAAACGGATTCAGCTGCCCCTAGACAAGGGGAGCGGCAAGAAGCACAAAGTTTCCCATTTGCGGACCAGTTCTGAAGCACACATTCCACACCGAGACGCCAACCCCAAGCCCCAGCCCTCAGTGACACGGTAAGTGATATGCAGCTTAATTCTGCAGCTGTGGGCTTGTGTGCTCTGGGTGTGACGCAGTGGCTCGTGGTGTTCGAGCGTTCTTGTCACTTAGGCTTTCGGTCATGATTGGTGGCGCTAAGACTAGCTTAGTGCACAGTTTGAAGGGAACTGCAGCACTGATTGCCCTTCGCTGTGATTTCAGACACAGTGCTCATCCTTGGTCCTGCTTCTGCTCTGCTGTGGTTCAGGGGGTAGAAGTGGGTGAGGGGGTGATAGTCCTGTCAGAGGGGCGAGGCCTCCTACTGTGGAGTGTCAAGGAGCCCTCCCTGTTTTAACAGCTCATTGGGAGTATACCATATATGAAGCATAGAGGACGCTTCCCTTTCCCTGTGCCGCTTACTAGCTTCTGTGACCATAGTTACTGTTGCAGGCTTTTGAACTTTATCTGTCCAATGTGTCTTTGCTGATAGTTGCTTGAAAAGATCCAGTTCTTTCTTGTAGGACTCCTAGAGCGGACAGGGAGCAGCAGGATGCAGCTGGAGTGGAACAGCCATCACAGAAGGAGTGTGGGCAGCCGGCAGGGTGAGCTGCACATGACTGTTTGCCACGTGTAGAGTAGGCTTCCTCCTGGTTTGCATTGGGTTTGTTGTCAAGCATGTTCTTGACAGGCATCACATGGTCCATACCATGTCTTTAATCCCAGAACCTGGGGAAGCTTAGGCAGGCTAACCTCTTAGCCACTGAGCCATCTCTCCAGCCCCATAGTTTGATTTTATTCTGCAGATATTTCTGTGTGTATTCTTTGTAAACGTGGACATACTTTTATATTACATGGGTGCTTGCTGTACTCACTGTTTTTGTTTTTGCACTTAATTAGTTTATATACCTCCCTGGGCTGACATGCATGTGTGCTGTGTTCCAAGTGTCTCTTTGCTGCTTCTAGTGCTGCTGTATGATCTACATTATGTAGTTGGCTTCATACATATTAGTATGTTCTTGGACTGTTTCGGGAGTTATTAAACTGGAAAAAGTGAAAATAGATGGTATACTGGCTGGTGCAGCTGAGCTGTGTTCTCAGTTAAGCCACCTAACTTAAATTGTATAGCACTGTCCTGAGAAGTGGCTTTGTAGTTTTCCTACTGTAAGATCAGGAGGAGAATTTCAGCGATACAGTCCACAGACGCAATCAGATACTTTTTGCCAACATTTGGAAAGAAATTTCATAAAGGATGGTCTTAAGGCTGGAGAAATGGCAAAGTAGTTAGGATGCTTCCAGTTCTAACAGGATTGATCTAGTTACATCTCCAGCTAACAGATTTAACCAATCCGTGCTCGGATCTAGTGCATCCCCAGCTGTTGTGGGCACCCACACAGTCACAGGACACCTACACACACTAAACATTTAAAAATCCGCTGATTCCTGAATCTCACAGTGGAAGGAACTGTTCAACACCTGGGCATACATACACACCCCAATAATAAATAACAAATTTTAAAGTGCTTTATAAGCATAAAGCTTATGTTCTTGGTAGTTGTTTTAAATAACTGATGGGGTAGATGGCAGATTGTGAACAGTTATTTTTATCTTCGAGTTGAAAACCAGCTGGCCTTGCCTCTCACGTCTGGTTGTATTTTCATTCAGACCAGTGGCTGCTCTTCCAGAGGTCCAGGCAACACAGAATCCAGCCAATGAGCAAGAAAATGCAGGTATGTGGTTGATTAATAGGTTATAGTAGAGAACTCTAAAGCCAGAAAAACTATGTAAAAATCATATGCTAGCTGAGCATGGCGGCGCACACTTGTAACCCCAGCACTTGGAAAGCTAAGACAGAATTGCGAGTCCAAGGTGAGACTGAGCTGCATAGTAGGCCTGAGGGCAGCCTGTGCTACATCACATAGTAGGCTCGAGGGCAGCCTGTGCTACACTACATAGTAGGCTCGAGGGCAGCCTGTGCTACACCACATAGTAGGCTCGAGGGCAGCCTGTGCTACACCACATAGTAGGCTCGAGGGCAGCCTGTGCTACATCACATAGTAGGCTCGAGGGCAGCCTGTGCTACATCACATAGTAGGCTCGAGGGCAGCCTGTGCTACACCACATAGTAGGCTCGAGGGCAGCCTGTGCTACACCACATAGTAGGCTCGAGGGCAGCCTGTGCTACACCGCATAGTAGGCTCGAGGGCAGCCTGTGCTACACCGCATAGTAGGCTCGAGGGCAGCCTGTGCTACACCACAGCCGAAAACGCAGAGAATCGCCTGCATTAACTCCTGGTAGTCTAGATAGGAGAAAAGCAGACTCAGTCTCAAGAGCTGAGCTGTGATGTGCAGTCGTAGGGTCCCAGCGGTCTTCAGTTGTGTTGTCTGTCATTGTCAAGGTCAGATCCTCTTGCTAAACTAAACTTAAGGACTGTGACATTTTTAGGTGGCTGGTGATAACATTTAGTTGTCTTTGGAGGTGTTTCTTATATCTGATGGCACCTCGGGGTAAATTCCCTTCTGGAAACCGGAGCACTCTCTTAGGTGTTTGGGATTTGATTCTAGACCCACATGCACCCACAGCTCTGCATGTGTGGCCTGGTGTAGTTTGGCCACTTTACAATTAGTATAGTACCCACAGAACCTGAGCTCAGGAGACAGAGGCAAGAAGGTTGGCACGAGTTTGAAGCCAACCTGGGCTACACTACATAGTAAAGTCCAAGCCAACCTTGACCTCAGAATGAGCTCTTGTCTTAGGAAAGCAAACAGATTGACCAAATAAATGATCATCAAACATGACTTCCCAGAAGAGAAAGGCTTAGGCTTGGGATTTGGGCTGTTACTGTATTCTGCTGACTGGACAGTTCCTCAAGCCCAAGGCCTCATTACAGGCAGGCATGGTAGCTGAGTAGTCTCCAGAATCAGTTAGGTTCAAATCTCATGTTTACTTTGCTGTGTGAGCATGGCTTTTACTTGGCCTGCTTCAGTTTCCCCGTGTTTTGTTCACATATTCATTCACTCACTCATTGCTTTGAATAAGGTCTCACTGTCTTGTCCTCATTGACCTAGAACTTTAGGGTAGCCCAGGCTAGCAGTGACCATCCTCCCTCTGCCTCGGAACAGTAGGATTACAGGCAGGCATCACCACACCCGGCTCGGTTCTTTTACCTTTAAAAGGGAGTCCAGCTGGGCTTGGTGTAGCTGCAGTACTTGGGAAGCAGAGACAGGCAGCATAGCCTGCACAGCAAGCCATGCTGGCTACGGGCTGAGCCCTTATCTCAAAAAGAGTCAATAATAACACCTACCTTAGTAGTTGTTAAGATTCCATGAGATACTGTGGGTGAAGTTCTAGAAGAGTATCTGAGGCATAATCAAGCTTCACACATAGGGAGGGGGATTTGTGTTTGCTTTGGTTTGGCTCCTATTAGGAGCAGTTATGTATGGGAAAATGACCACATTGTCATACCAGAAGCTCTGCTACAAAAAAGAAATCTATTAAATGCACCAGCACTCACACGTCCACACACACACACACACACCATTTTAGTACCCAGGGCAAGTTCTTGAGCCTCAGTGCTCTTACTGGTGATTTGGGATAGCACTGGATACAGCGTGTTCTTACAAATGGAGGTGGTGCTTGTAGAGCAAGTCTTTCCCAACCTTCCTAGTGCTGTGACCTTCATGGCTGTGGTCATAGCGGTAGTTTTGCTACTGTTGTGAATAGTAATGCACATATCTGTGTTTTTGCAGTGGTCTTGAGTGAGCCCTGTGAAAGGGTCGTTTGTTAGGATCCACAGGTTGAGAACTGCTGGTGTAGATCATTCTGCACATAGCACTTGGTGCACACTGGCTTTAGCAAAACCTTTTTTCCATTGTAGAACCTAAAGCAATGGAAGAAGAAGAGAGCGGTTTCAGCTCTCCTCTGATGCTCTGGCTCCAGCAAGAACAAAAGAGGAAAGAAAGCATTACTGAGAGGAAGCCCAAGAAAGGACTCGTTTTTGAAATTTCGAGTGATGATGGCTTTCAGATCTGTGCAGAAAGTATTGAAGGTGAGTGGCTTGTTAGGTCAGCCTTCCATCAGGCCCTGCTGCGGTTGCTCCTGTGCTCAGGGAAAGCTTGCCTTATTGAAGAACCACGATCATTCTTGACAAGTGCTAAGAGCTGCAGGTTGTGTGGCACACACTTAGAGCTGCTCTCTCAGCTCTTCTTGGTACCTCCTGCGGTGCCATCTCTCTTCTGTGGATTCTCCCACATGCTTTCTGAAGTGCTCCTGGCTGCCTGCTCGGTACCTGCCAGCTCCACCTGGTCTGCTCGTACAGCAGGGAAGCTCTCTATGCAAATGTTATGGTCCAGTTGCAGCCATGTAGGCCTGAGCTCTCAGGAAAGGCTGTGAGGTTCAGTGGGTGAGTTGGGGCTATCCGAAACCTGGGAAGAGGACCAAACAACAGAGCCACTTAAAAGGGGATCTGGAATTTGGTTTAGCCAGAGAGGAATGCAGGGAGCTTTTCACAAAGAGAATGAAATGGAACAAAGTTAGAAAAACTTTGGTTTTCAGTAGTATTGGATAGAAAATGACTTTGAACAGTGAAAGAAAAATTGGGAGGTGAATTGGGCACAAGTTGGCAAGAGAGTCTATAGTGACAGCCGATGAGACCTTTGACATACTTAGGAAGCTCCGTGGGAAAAGGAAGGAAGGAAGGGTGGACGGACATGGTAATGACATGGATATGAGTAGAGATAGAACAGTCAAAGATACTTGGACCTGGATGTGGCCTAAGCTGGGTGGTGGTGTCATATGCCTTTAATCCTAGCACTTGCAGGGGCAAGGCAGGTCTCTGAGTTCGAGACCAGCTTGGTTCCAGGAAAAGCAGGGCTTTCCTGTCTCAAAACCCTCTCTCTAAAAAACAAAACAAAGGAAGTGTGCATCCTAAAAAATACATAGACAAACACGTATGAAGATTTAGTAAGGCTGGGTGTGAACTGGGCATGCTAAAGCACCCTGCAATCCCACCACTCCAGAAGCAGAGCCAAGAAGATTGCCACACATTCAAGACCAGTTTGGGCAACACAGTGAATTCCAGGCTAGCCCGGACTATAGTATGAAACCTTGTCTCTATTAAAAATGAAAGAAAAAAGGATCATAATGATCTCTGTCCTTCTATATATTAACTGTTGTTGTTGTTGAGACGGGGTCTCACTGTGTACCTTCACTAGCCTGGAACTCACTGGAGATCAGACTGACTTCAAACTCACAGGGATCCATGGGCTTCTGCTTCCAGAGAGATGAGATTGAAGGCAAACTCTACACCCATCCCTGCTAACCTTTTAAAATACTAATTTTAAGGTTAGGAATGGTGATGCATCAAGGGACATGGGTACCCTGGGGATTCAGGAAGTATGAGTATCGTTGCTGCTCTGGCCCATGGTAAAAAGAAGCCTGCTGAACAATGTGCCTGGTCGCTTCTCACCAGATTGACTGAGGATAGCCGGGCACTGACATCAGCTGCAGAGTGATTCTCTGCACCAGGGACTGTGCTGATGCCAGTAAGACGTGATGACACAAATTCTCTCCCACCTACAGTTTTCTCCTGTTTCCTTTCAGATGCCTGGAAGTCACTGACAGATAAAGTCCAGGAGGCACGATCAAATGCCCGCCTGAAGCAGCTCTCATTTGCAGGTAACAGCTGATGCTGCTGTTATGTTGTTACAACCTCCAAATATTCTGACAGCTTGTTAGTGTAAGCTGCAGAATTGAATTTAAAAAAATAAGCAAACTATTTAAATAAATAATTCAGGGCTTAAGGATGTAACTCATACACCATCCAGTTTACCCATTTACATTCAGTTCAGTGGTTTTCAGTATATCTATCCACAGATGTGTGTTACTATCTTCTGACCTAAGCTCATGCCTGATCCTGGTGCCTGTGGATCGGCCTAGTCTGGATAGTTCACATAAGTGAATCTTGATCTGTGACTGTCTTCTTTCAGTCTGTGCTTCAGTCCTTCCTACACTAGGGCACGGGGCTCAGTGCTCATGCTCAGCTCCCGAGAGCGAGGCTCTCTAGCACCACAGTAGTAGGATTTATTTCTGTGTGCCACAGATATAAACTTCATGTTTGTTCGAGTTGTATATGATCCTAGCACAAACACAACCTTAAAACAGAGAGCTTATTCACAATAGACACCTTCATTCTGTATCTAATAATAATAATAATACCAGAAATTTTTTTTTTGCAATACTGGGGATTGAACCTAAGATGTCAGACATATTAGGCAAGTATTCCATACAGCCATATTCAGAGGCCTAAGAAGTCATATTTTAGTTGAAATATCATATACTTAATAACGATGTGTAGAACATCAGTGTTTGCAATTGCAGAAAGTATCATGACAGTGATTACAGAACCTCAACTACAGTGTCTTGTTTCTTTAAAATGCCTTTGCCGAGCATGGCGGTGCACACCTTTAATCCCAGCACTTGGGAGGCAGAGGCAGGCAGATTTCTGAGTTCAAGGCCAGCCTGATCTACAAAGTGAGTTCCATGACAGTCAAGGCTACACAGAGAAACCCTGTCTCCAAAAACCAAAAAAAAAAGAAAAGAAAAGAAAAGAAAAGAAAAGAAAAGAAAAATGCCTTTTAACCATCCATCCCCAAACATTTATACAAATGTGCATGTCTGCCTTCCTTCTAACCTATTCCACCCTAATCTCCTTCTGATCCTCGGACACCAGCTAGAAGAGAAAGAAGGTTAGAGGGGAAGGGGGCACAGACCTGTTCAAGCTTCTTCCTGCTGATTAGGGACAATGAGTTTCTTGGGGCAAGTCTAGTCTACACTGTCCAGATATCTCCAGTGTCTTCTCTCTTTGCTCATGAACACTTGACAGTCTACAACATCAGCAACCAGAAGCACCAGGGAAGCAGCATTTGCCTGCCTCTTCTGAGCACCTCGCACCCTTCTAGGGGCTCTAGGATTTATCTCCTCTCCAGAGTCCCCAGAATTCCATGCGTAAACTATCCACAGCTGGCAAACATCATGCCCCTCCTAGAGCTGTGAACACCGAAGCAGCCCCATATCTCACACCTGGGGTTAAGACAAAACATTCACATAACTTTTTGGTTTTGTTTTTTAAAGAACCAAAATTCTCACTAGAGAAATGTTCTCATAAAATAAATAGAAAATTGGAATGCTTGTCCCATTGTGAAGGTGAGGTGTATTGAGTTCTCAGAGCACTTACCTAGTACATACAAGGCTCTTGTTCAATCTTACAAAAAAAAGAAGGTTGTGTTTCTTACATTGGGTGGCCATTATGAGCATAAAATGAAGTGGCACATGGCACTTCTATACACTCAGCACACAGGGGTCAGGCCAGAGTGTGGCAAGAGCAATTTATGGTAACCATTCATCCATACTGACAGATGGGTCCGCCATTATTTCACTAGCATTCTAAGGCTAACTTCTCAAAGTCTGTTGTCCCTGAGCCCGGGTAGCCTCTGGCTGCTACCCTCTAACAACCATTTGTTGATGCTGTGCAACTTCCTGTCGGCTACACCGCTTACCGCCCTGGTGCCTCTCCTTCTGTAGGTGTGAACGGTTTGCGGATGCTGGGGATTCTCCATGATGCCGTTGTGTTTCTGATTGAGCAGCTGGCTGGGGCCAAGCACTGTCGGAATTACAAATTCCGTTTCCACAAACCAGAAGAGGCCAACGAACCCCCCTTGAACCCTCACGGCTCAGCCAGGGCTGAAGTCCACCTAAGGCAAGTTCCATTTTGTCTGACGAGCATTTGAGGTCCTGGCTTTACTATCTAATGACAGCTCGTGTCCTGCTTGCCCTCTGAGATCTTCAGTAGCAATGGCACCATCTTTACTCCTTTATTAGAACATTGCTCTAAAAACAAACCTTAATCTTTTGGCTCCAGGAAGTCAGCATTTGACATGTTTAACTTCCTGGCTTCTAAACATCGACAGCCCCCTGAGTACAACCCTAACGATGAGGAAGAGGAAGAGGTCCAGCTGAAATCCGCACGGTAAGGAATCCTACCCGGTCACCTGACACCTCACGCTCCGGCAGCTCTGCACTGAACAAGGGTTTAGTGTGATATACAGCAGACTGCTGCTTCTTCTTGTAGGCTGTGATGTGGAACAGTCATTAATATTTGTAAATTTGTTACTAGTCATCAGAGCTCCACTCTTCAGCTGGGCATGGTGCCACACACTTGTAATCCCAGCACTCAGGACTTAGAAGCAAGGGGATCTCAGGTTTAAGATCAGCCCCAGCGACGTTCTGAGCGTAAGTTAAAAGTCAGCCCGAGTTACATAAGACCCTGTCTCAAAGGAAACAAATAAAAAACCAAAAGAGTGTGGGGGCAGAGGTGGGTTGGCAGTTTCCTGGGTGATATTTGGAAGACCGAGTCACAGTTTACACTGAGGCAGCAGTAGCTGGCTAGTAACAAAAAACAGGAGATAGAAGAAATGTGAGTAATTGTAGGATGCATGTACTCTTTAACAGTAATCTATCCTAGCAGCTGTTTATGTGACACCAGTCACCATTGTCCTAAAAAGCCCTGTATTAATAGGGAGCTAGTCAGCATGGGCACATGCCTGTAGTCCCAGCACTCAGGAGGCTGAGGCAGGAGTGTGTTGCCTCAAGTTTGAGGTTAGCCTGGGTCACAAAGACCTCGTCTGGAGAAAACTCACAGTGATTTAGGTGAAGTGAGGGTTCAGGAGGCAGAGACAGAGGGTCCGAGGCACTCTTAGCTGAAAGTGAACAGTGTGCTCACTTTGCGGCACCCTCAACCCACTCCTCAGAACACTGAGTTCATAACATCATCCTCTCTCTTAGGAGGGCAACAAGCATGGATCTCCCAATGCCCATGAGGTTCCGGCACTTAAAGAAGACTTCTAAGGAGGCGGTTGGTGTCTACAGGTAGGGCTGTGGTTGTAGAATTTGAGAAAACTAATATTTTTCCAAATAAAGTGGACCAGATACTAGAGTGGCATGTCTCCTTCGGTTGTTGAGGTTTCTATAGATTTATTGCAGGGCATGTCCCACTCCTGTAGTACTTGGCGGAGTAGTCACTAGTGTTTAGTACTTTGTCAGTACAGTTCATAGTAATTCGAAAAATTTGTGTTTTGGAATCTGGAGAGATGGCTTGGCCATCAAAAACACTCCCTGCCCTTGCAGAGGACCTAAGCCTGGTTTCCAGCAGTTGTTGACTGCTGTCTGTAACTACAGTTCCTTCTGATCGCCACAGGCAGCAAGCATGTACATGGTACACATACATACATACATGCATGCAAAATACATATACATATAAAAAGTAAATCGAAACATTTTTTAAAAGGAAATTTGTGCCTGTTTTTTTTGTTTTGTTTTGTTTGTTTTGTTTTGTTTTGTTTGTTTGTTTGTTTGTTTTTTGTCTCCATGGCCTAGGTCTCCCATCCATGGTCGGGGTCTTTTCTGTAAGAGAAACATTGATGCAGGAGAGATGGTGATTGAATACGCTGGCAACGTCATCCGCTCCATCCAGACAGACAAGCGTGAGAAGTACTATGACAGCAAGGTGTGTGCCACAGCTCACTCCCTGGGTGCCTCTCTTTGCTGTAGGTAGGGGCCATCAAAGCTTAGCATGATCCTTGGATCTCAAGAGTAACAGGCGTTCACTTCAGAGGTGGGGAGCTGCTTCTGCTTCTGCCGCTGCTGGTGCTGGGCTGCTGCTGCTGTTGTTTGAAGGCGGACTTGAGTCCACAAAACCTTTTTAAAACATTGTACATATTTTGTGATGAGCCCATAACTGTTCTGGCCTCCTCTAAAGATTAGTAATACAGGAACACCTTGATAATTGGCCTGTGGATCCAGGATCAAAACGACATGGCTACAGTTTTCCTCCAGTCTGGGGCCTGGAATCTAGAACCCCCTTCTCAGCATGTTAAAAACAGGTATTCTGAGAAGTGTGTAAATTGTAGGAGAAACTTGGCTCCTCTGTGGCTATAGTAACATCGGAGCAGCAAAGCGAATGTTTTTAAACCTGAGTGATGACAAGTTCAGCCAGGTATGATAATGCCGTACGTGTCATCCATCATCTAAGCTAGCACGGGAATCCTCAGGTTCAAGGCCAGTCTGGGCTACATAGGGAAATCCTATGACAAACCCTAAGATGGCTCAGTGGGTTAAAGTGCCTGCTATCAAGCCTGGTTACCTGAATTATGTCCCCAGAACCCATGTGGTAGAAAGGGAGATCTGACACCCAAAAGTTATCCTCTGACCCTCACCCACGTCCCATAGCACTCGAAAGAAAGCATAAGTTCAGGGCTGGGAATGTGGCTCGGTGGTAGGCTGCTTGCCTGCTTAGCATTTGTAAGACTTTAGCTTTGTTTCAATAAAATCATAAGTAAATAAAATGGTTCCTTTTCCTTCGTGTGTAGGGCATTGGTTGCTACATGTTCCGAATTGATGACTCGGAGGTAGTGGATGCCACCATGCATGGAAATGCTGCACGCTTCATCAATCACTCTTGTGAGCCTAACTGCTACTCCCGGGTCATCAATATTGATGGGCAGAAGCACATTGTCATCTTCGCCATGCGTAAGATCTACCGGGGGGAGGAGCTCACCTATGACTATAAGTTCCCCATTGAGGACGCCAGCAACAAGCTACCCTGCAACTGTGGCGCCAAAAAATGCCGCAAGTTCCTGAACTAAAGCTGTTCATCTTCCTGTGATGGAGAACCAGGACCCAGGGCCACCCAAAGCCATGCTGAAGGACTTCCCAGCACCCAAGAGCTCCAAGGATTGAGCGGGCAGTTGAGGGTCCTCTGGCTGGTCCCTAGTGTCCTACTTACACATCATGTGATCATAGTCTTGGAGAGAGAAGGGTCTCAAAGAAAAGATCCCCAGATGGCTTTCTCCTGGGCCCTCTTTGATTGTTGAAAAACCTGAGAAACTGGTTCCTGGGAGAATTTGCCTGCAAGGAGCAGGTATAGGGTTCCTTACAGTGGGAGATGGGGTCTGAGCATGTCCTCAGAGAGCAGTGTGTCATCCTCATCTTAGCCCTCTCCCTAAAATCGACGGGTCAGACAAGACCCCAGATACAGGGTTGGTGAGATACCTGGTAGTTTGCCAGTTAGGCCAGTCCTGTGGCCATCTGTTGAACAAACAAGTGGCCTAGTGGTTTTCCCTACTATCTGCCCACTTAAGAGTTCACTTTGGTTGGGAGACAGGTTTCCTAGCACCTCCGGTGTCAAAAGGCTGTCTTGGGGTTGTGCCAATTAATTACCAAACATTGAGCCTGTGGCTGTAAGTGGGAGTGTTACCCTGTGAGCCTTACCGTAGCCAGTGACCTTTCTTGACGATAGGAGCGGCTCCCTCTCTATCCCTTCTCTTTACTCCCTCCTCCCCTCCTCCATCCTTCATCTGCTGCTTTCCCATTCTTTCTGGGTAGCGGGAGCTTGCCTCCCTGCTCAAGGGCATTCCCTACTTGGTATAGGAAGTGCCTACAGAAAGTCCCCCAAGCCCGTAAGCACTCCAGGTGGGGAAGTGGACAGAAGCCGTTGGCCATAACCAGACGGAATTTGGAGATCTCATAAAGCTCCATTGAGAGTTTTAAAGAGATGTATGTAGCAAGATTTTTTTAACAAGAGACTAAAGATTATTTAAATAGGATTTGAGTCATGCAGCAGCCTGAGTCCATACCCAGGATACGCCCATCCCCTTCCCAGGACGTGCTTACTCTCTTTCCCCTTTCTGAAGACATAGGAAGGTGAGTGTCTCAAAGGTCAGGGTCCAGCTGAAAGAACACTAATCAGATTTCAAGCCCCAAACTTGGGGGCCTAGAGCACATGTGCTAAGGGACCTCTGCCACCCCTGTGCAGCCCGAGGCTGAGCAAATGCAATGACACTACTGCCCTGGTTACTCCTTAGGGTGTGGACAGCCAGCAGCAAATGTTTCTTTCTTCCCCCAAGACAGAGTCTTGAACCTGTTAGATTAAGTCATTGGATTTTCCTCTGTTCTGTTTACAGTTTACTATTTAAGGTTTTATAATGTAAATATATTTTGTATATTTTTCTATTTGAAGCACTTCATAGGGAGAAGCACTTATGACGAGGCTATTTTTAAACCGCGGTATTATCCTAATTTAAAAGAAGATCGGTTTTTAATGATTTTTTATTTTCATAGGATGAAGTGAGAGAAAATATTCAGCTGTCCACACAAAGTCTGGTTTCCCTGCCCAGCTTCCCCCTGGAAAGTGTACTCCTTTCTGTTGTTCCGTGTGTAGCTCGTTTGTGCCTGTTAACATAAATGTTCCTTGGGTCTGCTCTTTATAGTAACTGAAAAAGAAGGTCACCCACTCCGTTAGGCCACAGCCCTCCAGGGCCAAGGACTGAGGGTACAGAACCTTAGCACACCAGTGTCTCCTCCTCTTTGCTGCATTGCCCCCTCCCTCTGGATCAGCCCCAGAGTGGGAAGCAGCAGGCTCCGTCTCGCTCCCCTTTCTCTTTCTGAGTTGGCAACCAAGGAGCTGCAACTTGACATTCGCCATCACATCTGCCTCATCCGTCACCTCCTTTCCTTCTCTGCCCACCAAGCCCTTGTACCTGCAGAGAACCCACTGACCGCCTCCTGCCCTCTCAGGGCAGCTTGTTGAACCTGAAGCACAGTATGACCACTCACGATCAAGCAGATCTCTGCACCTGCCACAAGGTTTCAGGGTAGCGTAGTCCGAGTGGAGGGCAGGGCACCCTTTCTCTTATGGAAGTCAGCAAAGCAATATGATGCAGCCCAGAACTCTCTGCCAGGACTCGTGGCTCTGCTGTGCCTTCCATCCTGGGCTCCCTTTCCTTCCGTGACCTTAAGAACTTTGTCTGGTGGCTTTGCTGGAACATTGTCACTGTTTCCACTGTGGGAAGCCCAGCACTGTGGCCAGGATGGCAGAGATTTCCTTGTCATCATGGAGAAGTGCCAGCAGGGGACTGGGGAAAAGCACTCTACCCAGACCTCACCTCTCACCCTCCTTTGCCCATGAACAAGACACAGTGGCCCAAGGGGTTCCACTAGCGTCTGGTTTCCTTTCTTATTGCACTGTGTGAGGTTTTTTTGTAAATCCTTGTATTCCTATTTTTTTTTTATGAAAAAATGTAAGCTGCATTTGTTACTGAAAGATTAAATGCACTGATGGGTCATGCGTTCATCCTGAGAGACCCAAAGGCCAGTCAGAGGGTGGGGGGAACTCAGCTAACAGACCTAGTCACTGCCCTGCTAGGCCATGCTGTACTGTGAGCCCCCTCCTCATCCTCTTCCCACAACCCCAATCCCTGAGGATGGGGGGGACCCACCTTTCCTCCTCCTCCAGCTGGTTTGCCTTGCCCTCCCACTCACTGTCAACCACAGAAACGAGAAATTCCTCTTTCAGCTCAGCCTTGAGTCCATTGCCAAAATTCAGCATACCTGCCAGCAACTTGGGGGATAAGCCAGAGTATCCCCACAAGCGGGAGAGAAGGCAACAAAACCGAAGGCACAGCTGTCTCCAAAACACATCTGCTTTGTTTTCAAAGTGACCAAGAGAACCTCCGCACAAAAGTGCAGGTTGAGGACTTTGCGCTGGGTCATTCCCAAGAATCCCCCAAGGGACAACCCACCGCCTCAGGAGTGACGGCTGCGGACCTCAAGGGTTCTCGGAGAGCCAGCTCACTTCCGGCTTTGCTGCTAGAACCTGTTGTGGCTGCGTTTCCTGGTGGCCAGTGACAACTGTGTAACCAGAATAGCTGCATGGCGCTGACCCTTTGGTCGGAACTTGGTCCCTGGGCTCCCTCAGTGCTGCCCATGTCCAGCACAACCCCTCCCTGTTTTTAAACCAATCACAATTAAGAAGGAAGCCCTGGCACTTCTTAGGTTTTCAACCCAAACTCCTTTTTCAGGACCCAGCTCACCTCTGTCCAACCCCGGCCAATCCAATAAGCACCATGCAGCAACCTTGATTTAAAAAAAGAAGAAAAGAAGAAAAAAAACTTAAAATAAAATAAAATTAAAAAAATACAACACACATACACAAAAAAATCTTTTAATGAATGTATCTTTCTAAAGGACTGACGCTCAATCAAATACCTGAAAATACTAGAGGTCACAGCCTCATCTGATGTTAACTTTTATTGGATTTGGGATTCTTTTTCATAGAAACCAAGTTGTTTTTTGTTGTTGTTGTTGTTGTTGTTGTTTTTTAAGGAAAAGCGGGTCATTGCAAAGGGCTGGGTGTAATTTTACGTTTCCTTTCCTTCATTTTAAAGCAATACAAAGTTATTGAACAGATAGTTTTGTGCCGAATCATGAATACCAGTCAAGTCTCACACTCTGAAAACTTGCAACCTTTTTGTTTGTTTGTTTTGGTTTTCAAATAAATATAAATATATATATATAGGAACTAATATAGGAATGCACCATTGTAACAAAGCCTAGTTCAGTCCATGGCTTTTACTTCTCTTAACACTATAGATAAGGATTGTGCTACAGTTGCTAGTGGGGCAGGAAAATGTCAGGCTCCCGGTGACAGTGACGGTGGTGCTGACTCCACATACGGATGACAGACGCCCGCCTGTCCCGAGAGGAGCGTGCAGAGCAGATCTGCTGTCACCTGGCTTCTTCCTGCCTGTGGACGTTGCCAGTCGGTACCTGTACTCCTCGTCTACTTCCGGTTATGAATGTTGGGGTCACCACCTGCATCTAGGGGAAAATTGTGTTCTGTGCTTTCTGGTATCTTGTTCTGGGGTACACTAGTTCTGTCTTTCAACCAAGAAAAAAAATAGACTTGTGGTGTTTCTTTTCTTGAACTTTAACAGTCTCCTTAGCAAATACAGGTAGTTGAATAATTGTTTCATGAGCTGAACAGTGTGGCAAGCTTCATTTCTAGAATAAGACATTTCTCTACAGCTGTGTCATGTACAATGGATCTTTTGGGGGGGGGGTTGTTTGTTTTGTTTGCTTCCCTTTTTTTCCTTGTGTTCTTCCAAGCTTCTGGTTAGAGACAAAGTGGGGGGGGGGAGGAAAACGTGTCTGAAGCCCATCAGTGTTAACTCCCTGAGACAGGGATGAAGGAAAATACTTTAATATTCAAAAAATAATAATGCTGAAAGCTCTCTACGAAAGACTGAATGTAAAAGTAAAAAGTGTACATAGTTGTAAAAACAAAAAAAGGAGTTTTTAAACATGTTTATTTTCTATGCACTTTTTTTTATTTAAGTGATAGTTTAATTAATAAACATGTCAAGTTTATTGCTGCACTCTGCTGAGCTTCCTTTGGCCTTGGGGGTGGAGTGGGGGAGGGAGGGGCTTGTCAATGGGTTACCTAATGCCTTCCAGCCTCCCTTCTTTAAAATAGAATCACTCGACCAGTCCCTTGTCTGGAGTGACCTTCAGTGAGCACTGAAGTGTAGCCAGGACCTCAGGTTCTGGGTAGAAGGGCTGTGTTACTGTTTGCCTAACTCGTTTAATAGGAGGTTAAGTAGTGCTTTTTAAACAGACTGTAATAAAGGGAAAGCAGAGCTTCCATCTCTGCTCCACCTTAAACCTGAAACAAGATTTGTTTATTCTGTGTTGGGGGTGGGGGTGCAGTTGGGAAATACTGAAAAACCACCCTGCCAGGTCAGTAACCCTGGCCACTGAGGCTGGACTAAGGATTGGAAGGCACACCTCTGTACCTGAGGCGGTCCCCAAACAGAACCTCCTCCATTCACAGCATCTGCCAGCTGGAGGCTCTACCCTGTCCCCACCATCTTCCTTCACCCCGAGTTACCACTTGGGCCCTAGGGGCTGGGTATCATGGGGACTCCAAATGATCAGGCAGTGTTGCAGGCCATCTTCAACCCCGATACCCCCTTTGGAGATATCGTTGGATTGGACCTGGAAGAAGCAGAGGAGGGAAATGAAGGTGAGCCTTTGACATTGGTGTCTACCCCTCCATAGGCTGCCTGGCAGGCCCCTGAGATTTCCTACAGGACATGGTGAGGCCGGAACCCTCGTTCTACCCTTGCAGGTTATTTCAGGGACTGGAGTCTGAGAGGTCCTCTGAATTTCAAAGTGTGGTTCAGGTGTTGGCAGGGGTGGATCTCCCAAGAGTTTCTCTCTGTCATTCAGTCCCATACCTCTAAGCCTACCACTAAAATCTTCCATGACCCAAGCTTATCTGCTGGCTTAAGTCAACCCCTGAAATATTTGACATTTTGAACATCACACCCACCGTCTCCACAGCAAGGATGGGAGGCAAACAGGGTGGGATGGTGGCTCGGTTGGCCCATCCTGACAGCAGGCAGAGCTTCGTTTGTTACACATTGTTATAAACTAGACATGGAGGCTAGCTCTTCCAGGGGAACAGCATGGCCCATTGCCTAATAATGAAGATGTTTGGGGCTTTGTTTCTGCAGGAGGTAAGCCTTAGCCTTACTGAAGCTTTAGAGTGAGAAACTGAAAAACATCTAGAGTCATTTTCATGACCTGGGATGGGTTTGGTGGCCTTTGTATCCGAGTGTGTAAAGCAAAATGAGAAGAAGCCAAAAAGCTGAAGAACCCGGTTCAGATCTAAGCTTTACACCCTGGGCCTGTGGTCTAGAGTGAGTCACCACTGAACAAGTTGTTGAGCTTCTCTTAGCCAAGGAGAACCACCCAGTGCCTCTTTCTCGGGTCTCTTAGCAATGTTAGAGCCCGGTTTTACTGACCTCAGCTACTATCTCTGACTGCACCCACACCTGGTCAGCTCGTTTGGGGGTCAGAATGCCAAAGCCCAAGGCGACTTTCCGTTTTCTTCCCTACCATACACATGCCTGTTTTTCCCCTGGTGCAGATGGAGTTTTCCCTCAAGCACAGTTGGAGCCCTCTAAGGCCCTGGAGTTGCAGGGAGTGAGGGCAGCAGAAGCTGGAGACCTCCACACAGCACTGGAGAAGTTTGGCCAAGCCATTAACCTGCTACCTGACAGAGCCTCTGCCTACAACAACCGAGCCCAAGCCCGGCGGCTCCAGGGGGATGTAGCAGGTGAGGGGAAGACACCAGAGATCCTCCACAGAAAGGACCCCTCCCATGAAGAGCAGAGATGAGTTGGTTGTGGGTGGAGAGCAGAGAAACAGACACTAAACTCCCTGACATCTATGTTCTTACCTATAAAATCCAAGACAGTATGGGTCCTACTAGCTTCATGAGACTATATGAGAATCAAGAGGCTGCATTCTGCTCATAGACTTAATAAGAGCCTTCTAGGCAGCAGTAGGCTTTAAGTGCAGGGCATGAGGATAAAACGTTTGTATAGCAGTTACTGGGAACTAGGCATTATGCACACAACTAGGTTGTCGTAACAATCCTTATGACCCCCCACCCCACCCCAGAGGGTATGTATTGTCATTTCATCATAGAGACGAAGAAAAGGAAGAAGGCAGAGGTTGAGTAGCTTCCTCGTCATCCTCCAGCCAAGAAGTGGCTGAGCTAGAATAGGAACCCAGGTGGCAGGGCTTAACAACCATGAGACTACTCTCCAGGGGGCTCATCATTAGGTAACAGCAGGCAAATCTGAGAGAAAGTGGCTCAGGACTAGGAGTTGGAGGCCAGGCCATAGGTAAGACTAGCTGGTGGGGTGTTCCTAGAACCTACACTGGAGAATTTGGACCCCATCCTAATGACAGGAGGCTTGTCTGCCATAGGTTGTTGTTGACAACCTACAGATGGCAAGCCTGGAGATGCAGAGGTAACTCCACTTGTAGAGGCTTGGATTCCTGCAGACTAGCTGTGAAGAGGGAAACGGAGCTGGTCCCAGAGCTGCTCAGTCTGCACTCCCAACCTGGACCTCTGAGGGAAACTCAGCCTTTCTCCACGATGGTGCTGAGCAATGCAAGGGCCCTGGCAGCCTCTTTAGGAAACTGGAGAATATGAATAGAGACAGGGTCCAAAGAAAGCAGCCCATGGACCTAACAGAAACCCTAAGCTGGGTGCCTGAGGTTCCGGCATGAGTTCTGAAACTCAATCCAAGTACATTCCTCTGAGAATCACAAAAATAAAACAGTACAGTCAGCTCTGGCTCCACGACCTTCTTCCAATGAAATTAGATACAGAGTAATGAAGACCGTGGAGATAATGAAGGAGAAAAATGGGGAACGTGCCGCTTTCATAGTCTGCATTGGAAAAGAGGAGACTGACTATAGCAGGAAACAGTTCTGTTAGCTAATGAGATTTCTTGAACTCTAGGGTTCAAAGTGGGCCACCAAACACACAGTAGGTGCTAGGCTCCACTTGTGTGAACTACAACTATTTGATAATTGATGGATTCACTAACACAATGGCCAAATCCTCTAGAAAACATTCACGTTTGGGTGCATTAATGTTAGAACATACCAGGAACAAGGCCAGGGAGAGCCTTGGACTTTGATCTCAGCTCTGCCCGTGGGCGGCCCACAAGCCAGTTGTAGCAACCCTTCATCTCGGGTTAGAAATAATCCCTCGTGGTTCAAAAATCTGCTGCACGAAGGAGGGGATGGGCTGCTCCGCAGGTGGGCGGGGGGATCGGTTGCCCACACCGGGCTGACCTGCGCCGCCCTCTCCCCGTCGGCCTGCAGGCGCCCTGGAGGACTTGGAGCGCGCGGTGACATTGAGCGGCGGCCGGGGTCGCGCCGCCCGCCAGAGCTTCGTGCAGCGCGGGCTGCTGGCGAGATTTCAGGGCCGGGACGACGACGCCCGCAGGGACTTCGAGAAGGCTGCGCGACTGGGCAGCCCGTTCGCACGGCGCCAGCTAGTGCTGCTCAACCCGTACGCCGCGCTGTGCAACCGCATGCTGGCCGACATGATGGGGCAGCTGCGCGCGCCCAGCAACGGGCGCTGAACGTGGCCGGCCGAATGATGGAGGGGGGACCCTGACCCAACCAGGACCCAATAAAACTTCCGGGACTCTCTTGACTGCGTCTGCTCTGTGTCCGCCTGCTTACTAACCAGTCTCATAGTGGAGGCCGTGGCGGGGGTAGGTAGGAGGCGGGACAGGGCGGGGCTGGAACGGCCACCTGCCCTTGCTCGGGCAGCGATTGGTCCTGCCTGGCGCGGGCCCCGCCCTTGCAGCGGACTGCGGAGCTCAGCCTTCTTGAGCAATTGCTGGGGCTCACTCTGGGAGGGAGCCAGGTGAGCTGCCCCAAAGCAGGATGCTCCAGAGACCCTCGGATCCGCGACGCTCTCTTGCTAGGCCCAAGTCCACCTGAGCAGCCGAGATTGGAAAAGTGGTGCATGGCGAGATATGGGAGGGAGAGCCAAGGCCAGCGAGGAGTGAATCGGGTCAAGAGAAGGACGATCGTTTGGGGGGAAGGGGAAGGGCGCCTGCGCGTGTCTGTCTATCTGTCTGTCTGTGGTCATCTACTGTCAGCGCTGGCCTCTATGCCCGCACAGAGACGAAGTGTTGCCATAGGGTCTCTTCCTTTGGGTCTTGCTGATTGTGTCTATTTGTGCCCGTGTCTTGGCCACTGTGGGCCAGTCTACATCAGTGCATGCATGGTAAATTATTGCAGGAATTGTTAGGCCTACATGGCTGGTACTCTTCTCTCAGCAGCCTGGAGGCCGGTCCCTGATCACCATGGAATTGCCTCTAAGCCAAGCTACCCTCCGGCACACACTGCTGCTCCTTCCTGCCCTCTTAAGTTCAGGTACACCCCAGTTCATCCTTTGGCCAGACCCTGCTTGCTTGTATCTCCTCTCAAGATACCCACTCCAGTCTCCAGGGCTGGGTTCCCCTATCCCTACTTCCCTACCATAAGTCTATGCAGATCCTGGTCAGAGAAACCAGCTGCCCTGTCTCTTGGCCTGCTGCCTCTCTGTAACTGGACCTCACTGTGGTCTCTCCAAGTGCCTCCCAGCGGCTGCCTGCTGTGTTCCAGGTCAAGGGGAGCTGGCACCTCAAATTGATGGTCAGACCTGGGCTGAGAGAGCGCTTAGGGAGAATGAGCACCATGCCTTCACCTGTCGGGTTGCAGGAGGTTCTGCCACTCCCCGATTAGCCTGGTACCTGGATGGACAGCTACAGGAGGCCACCACCTCCCGACTGCTGAATGTGGGCGGGGATGCCTTCTCTGGAGGAACCAGCACTTTCACTGTTACTGCACAGCGCTCCCAACATGAGCTTAACTGCTCCCTGCAGGACCCAGGGAGTGGCCGGCCAGCCAATGCCTCTGTCATCCTCAATGTGCAATGTAAGTATTCCTGAGACAGTCTTACTACATTGCCTAGGCTGGACTCAAACTTGCCAATCCCCTGCCTCGGCCTCCAGAGTGCTGAGATTACTCATACGCATGACACATTTAGCTTTAACAGGACATTCATAAACACGATATGAGGGAATTTCTATTTTCATCCCTATTTTACAAATGAGAAATTGAGGCACAAGTTAAGTAGCTGCCCAACATTTTGAGATTTAATTGCCCAACAATTAAGGAGTAGGTTCAGGATGCAAATCTAGACCTTTGTCTGGCTCTCTAGTCTTTTTATTTTTATACTTTGAGACTTTTTCCAGGGGTAACTTTGAGCTTCTGATCGTCTTGCTTCTGCCTCCCCAGTGCAGAGACCATAGGGTTATGTGGTATGAGGACCGAACCCAGGACCTTTCTCATGATTGGCAAGCACTCTACCAACTGAGCTATATTCCCAGCCCAGGTTTTTAAATTTTAGACAGTCTTACTATTTATCCAAGAGCAGCCCCAAACTGGAAATCCCCCTGTCTCTGCTTCCACTGAGCTACATCCCCAGTAGTTTTCTATTCTTTTTTCTTATTCTGGTTTTTCAAGACAGGGTTTCTCTATATAAAAGTCCTGACTGTCCTGGAAATTTTGTGGACCTAGAAGCTTTGTAGATCTTGAACTCACAGAGATCCTCCTGCCTGTGCCTCCTGAGCAGCACTGGAATTAAAAATGTGTACCATTGCCGGGTGTGGGGGCGCACGCCTTTAATCCCAGCACTCTGGAGGCAGAGGCAGGTGGATTTCTGAGTTCGAGGCCAGCCTGGTCTACAAAGTGAGATCCAGGACAGCCAGGGCTACACAGAGAAACCCTGTCTCGAAAAATCAAAAACAAAACAAAACAAATAAAGTGTACCATCACTGCCTGGCAAAACCTTGTATATAGATATAGATATATAGATTAATGTAGGAGTGCTCTGTCTGCATGTACATCTGCATGCCAGAAGAGGACATCAGATCTCATCACGGGTGGTTGTGAGCCACCATATGGTTGCTGGGAATTGAACTCAGTACCTTCGCAGTCAGTGCTCTTTACCCTCTGAGCCATCTCTCCAGCCTGGCTGTCTACTCTTAATCACTGTGAATTGATGCTGTACCAGGAGACCCTGCTACCTGTTCCTTAATGTTTTTTTCTGAGAGAGGCTCAGACCCTTTCTCCCATCCATATTTGGGAAGAAAGGGCCAGAGTAGAGGGTTGTAATGAAAGCAGATTATTCTCTGCTCTACTCTAGTCAAACCAGAGATTGCCCAGGTTGGAGCCAAATACCAGGAAGCTCAGGGCCCAGGCCTTCTGGTTGTCCTGTTTGCCCTAGTACGGGCCAACCCACCTGCTAATGTCACCTGGATTGACCAGGATGGGCCAGTGACTGTCAATGCCTCTGACTTCCTGGTGCTGGATGCTCAGAACTATCCCTGGCTCACCAACCACACTGTGCAGCTGCAGCTCCGGAGCTTGGCACACAACCTCTCGGTGGTGGCCACCAATGACGTGGGTGTCACCAGCGCTTCTCTTCCAGCTCCAGGTGAGCAACTAACATGGCAGACCCTCAGGTGGGTGCAGGGGTCCTGGAATGGAAAGGAAAGACTGGTGGCCCTGGGGGTAGATCCTGTGAATGAGCTATCCCCAGCCACCATGGGCAAGGAGAGAGTAGTTGGACATGTGGCATGTCAGGGTCAGGCTACTGCTCATGTGGAAACTAACAAGAGAACAATCTGCAGGGCTCCTGGCCACACGGATAGAAGTGCCACTGCTGGGCATCGTTGTGGCTGGAGGACTTGCCTTGGGCACTCTAGTGGGGTTCAGTACCTTGGTGGCCTGCCTGGTCTGCAGGAAAGAGAAGAAAACAAAAGGTAGGGCCAGAGGCAGTGGAGGTCAAGGGTGGAGAAGAGTATCAGTGAAGTTGGAGGGTGAGCGGCAGAGGTGCAGGCAGAGGTGGGTAGGGAGAGGCCATGGGCGAGACTGCATGCCTCGCAGGAAGCAGGGACGGGCGCTGGAAAGCGATCTCTGGTCCCAGGGCCAGGACTGGGTATTTGATAGACTCTTAGCTCAGTGGTCTTGAGTCTGAAAGGGCAGGGGGCAGAGCCCAGGATGGGAGGTCACACTGACTCTGTGACATGGTTTCTTTGTCCTCAGGCCCCTCCCGGCGTCCTTCTCTGATATCTAGGTAATGTTTCCTGGGGCTGGGCAGATGGGCCGAACTAAAGTACAAATCACTGAATTTTAAAGTAAAGGACAGTTGGCAACCTGGGATTTCTAGGAGGTCTGGCTTGAGCCTCAAAGCAGACTACCTACCTGCTAGTACCAGGGTCTATCTTAGCTTTTGTCTATCCTGTAGTGACTCCAATAACCTGAAACTGAATAATGTGCGCCTGCCACGGGAGAACATGTCCCTCCCATCCAACCTTCAGCTCAATGACCTCACTCCAGATCTCAGAGGTACCCAGACCAGTTCTCTGCCTGTGCTTAATGCTCAGAACTTTTAAGAAAGAGATACCCTGGTTCTTAGGAGGAGACAAATCCCACTAGACAAAACCCTGTCCTGGGCACCACTCCATTTGTCACCCACAGGGAAAGCAACAGAGCGGCCAATGGCTCAGCATAGCAGCCGTCCAGAGCTTCTAGAAGCCGAGCCTGGTGGCCTCCTCACCAGCCGAGGTAATGAGCAGAGATCTCCTGTTCTCCCCCACCTCCTCTTCCCATTCCCTGTGCTTGTTATACCCAAGGCCCCTGAGTGCTGCCAACAGAAGAGACTTCCCCAAGCTCCAGAGAACCAGGGTTCCTAATCTCCTGGCATCTCTGACCCACAGGTTTCATCCGTCTCCCGATGTTGGGCTACATCTACCGGGTGTCCAGTGTAAGCAGTGATGAGATTTGGCTCTGAGCTTGATGGTGAGGCATGAGGCCCAGGTGACCTGTGGACTCCCCCAGAGTGCCCACCCTGGTGTCTCCTTCAAGCTTTCCTCTGCCTGTCCCTGTTGTGACCATGAAGAAACCATGTCACTGCCATCTGGCCCGCCTGGCAAGGATACCCTGTGGGTCATGCATGTGTATTTCTTTGCACTCTAACCTGCAAGGCATGGGTACCCTTGGCAGACCCCTGGTCGGAACTAGCCCCTTGCACTCACTGAGTTTGGGGCCCTGCATGTGATAACCTGGTCCAGGCACACAGAACCCTGGCCAGGTGCGTTCAGGTGTCACCCAACATCTAAGAGATGGGCCTATTATATGTCCTACCCTAGTATCCTCTGCACCTTGTGCACATAGGCAGAGAAATGCCTATGTGGGGGACAGGAGGGTCCCTGCACAACTCAGATGTCCTTCCTATGCTATGCAGCTTTGTTCCCTCAGGGAAAACTTAGCCCCTGCTCTATGTATACAACCAAACTGCTCTTTGCTCAGGAACCAGCCCCTTGCCCAGGGGCCTGGCCAAGCACAAATAAGTCCCTTTTGCTGCATATCTTTCTACCCTTTTGTCCCCGCCTCCTCTTGGGTATCATCGGTCATACCCTAGAACTTCTTCACTGGGCATTAGACCCCCCATTGGCTGGGGCCTGCAGGTGCCAGCTTTTGGTGTTAGCACAAGATGAGCAAGAAGAGGTGACCGATGGGCTGGCTCCCAGGATGACATGTAGCTCTGCATCATTTTGTACAAGTGTCTGCATTTTAAGCACATTCCCCAGAAGAGAGGAAGGCCCAGGGCCTTCTTGGGTTCCCCATGTTTGGCCTTCCGCAATTCACTGTGAGTGTTCTGAGCACTGAGGATTGGTGGTTTCCCTCTCCGCATGTCTCTCCCACCATGCAGCCTTATTCTCCACCAAACCTGGCTGCCCCATCCTATTCTTTAGGGGATGGTCACAGTGGTATATAATCCAACAGTGCCAGAAGCTTTAGGGGGGGACAGAGAAAGCAGGAGCCCACTGAGCTCCAAAGAGCTCATACTTTTTAAAAAGCAACCTGAAAATGACTGGCGAACATCAGAGTGCGGAGTCTATTTTCCCTTCTTCATATCTTGTTTTGTAATTTTTCTCATGTTACTGGTTAGGTCAGTGCTACACACACAGTAAACTCCTTTGACCAAAGACAGAAGTGTTTGTTCATTTCTTCAAACTTTACTTGTGTTTGTTTTTTGAGACTCATGTAGTCTAGGCTAGCCATGAATTCAGCACTGGACAGAGACAATGTGATCTTATCTTCCTGCAGTCACTTCCTGCTGGGATTATAGCCATGTACTACCACCCTGTGTTTCCACGTATGCTTTCAATGAACCCCACGTCCTCTGCAGGGCCTGCTGTGTGCCACACAAGTGCTTTGCCAGTGCATAAACACTAGCCTTTCCTCCTCCTCTTTCTTTTCTTTTTTTTTTTCTTTTTTTGACATTTTAAGCAGATTTATTCACAAAGTAGCAAGAGGATAATGCCCTGTACAAAATACAACAGATTCAAACAGGAAAAAAAAAAGTTTTATGGACCCCTTCATGAATTTCCACATCACATTATCCTTGTGTAAGGACCATGTCAGTCTTCTCTGTATTAAATGTTTTCGATCACACAGCAGGGACCTGAGTACCCGCCAGGAGCAGCAGTTCAGTATCTGTTAGTCTAATGTGGATTAGTAGTGACCATAAGAGCGGTAGCTACAGCGGTCTGTTCCCTGGAGCCCTGACGGAGCGATCACTGCACACTTCCACTCCCCATAAGGCAAACTCTAACGCTAATGGTGAGAAAGCAGAGAGCCTGGCCTAGTGTCAGAATGAGGCAGCAACACAGCCTCAAGCCTGACGTGGTCACAGCTGGTTTGAGTTTATAAGACTCATGAACAGTCTGTGTGTGTTGATCAGGCTGACAGTGGAGCCTTCCCCGCAATCCATTGTGACACCACTTTCTCCCTGTCAGTACACAGCTCCGTTACCCATTCAGTTGCTTAAGCCTAAAATATCTCAGTGTCATCCTTGGTTCTCTTAGCGGGTCTATCACAGAGGAGGGAATACTGAAGGACCAAACACAGAGGCCTTGCTGGGTTCCCCCCACTCCCACCCCACAGCATCTTAGCAATCTTTGGGTCTTTGGATCACAGTCTTTGGGTCTGGTTTTATTTCTACTTATTTGTCCTGAAGTCAATCAAGCCTGTGCAATGAGGTCCCCATAAAAATTCCAAGGGCAGGGCTCAGAGCTTCCACATGGACAGAGGAAAATTAGGAAAATTCCTCATTCTTGTGCGGCTGGGTCCCGATTCCTGGTCTGCATTTTGTCTGTCATGGGAGGTGAGGAGGTGGGAGAGGAAGCAACAACTTTGCTCAAAGTCCCTGCAGTGGTAGGTGAGGCTCTGCAACCCTCCTCTGCCCTCAGCATCATCTGGCCACAGCCCCCTCCTAGATACTAACCTTTAAACTACCATGCTCCACTGTGTGTGTGCCCGTATGCGTGTGTGTGTGTGCGTGTTCATGCAAGTGCACGTGGCTTACAGAACACAAGTTTTGGTAGTTCTCTCCTTCCACCATGTGGGTCCCAGGGATTGAACTCAGGTGGCCAAGCTTTGTGACAAGCACCTTTACCTGCTGTGCCATCTTGTCAGTTCCTTCCCCATACTTTTGTCACCAAATTGTTGTTGTTAAAAGTCCTTGGTTAAAAAACATCCAGAATGGGGCTGGAGAGATGGCTCAGCAGTTCAGAGCACTGGCTGCTCTTCCAGAGGTCCTGAGTTCAATTCCCAGCAACCACATGGTGGCTCACAACCATCTGCAATGGGATCTGATGCTCTCTTCTGGTGTGTGTGAAGACAGCGACAAAAACCCAACAAAAGTCTAGAACGGTTTCATGTTTCCTGGCTGGGAACCAGTTGATACCACTCCAAATTGCTCCTGAATCTCTCCTCCACTTCCACCCCACTTAAGCAGCTCCTCCAAACACTGTCACAGCCGTGCTCCCCGGAGTCACACACTCTTGCCTGTGCCTCCCAACCACAGGCGTTCCCACAACCTGCTCCTCGGAGTTCTACATATTGCAGAACCCAGAGAAACACTTTTCTCAATTTTTCATGAAAGATGGTCAAAGAATGCAGGTGAAGGGGTGAACAGTGGGCATGGTGGCTCAGGCCTGTAATCCTAGTACCCAGAGGCAAAAGGTGATAATGAATTCGTGCTAGCCTGAGCTTCATAGTGAACTGTAGACCACTCTAGGCTGTACAGAGAACCAGTCTAAAATAAAGACGATTATTTTAAAATTCACAAAGATATGTAAGATGCATGCCACCTTTTGGGAACCTCCCTGCATCTGACTGTCTGAAAACTCTCCAAGGCCTGACCTTTTAAGTTTCCATGGAGACATCACACGAAGGAACAGCCGAAACCTGGACCACTATGCTGGCATGTGACTGGGCAAAAATGGTCTGATCTAATGCTGTGGCTTGGGTGGGATGCCAAGTGAGGTCTGGAAATTACTGTTTGCTTCCTTGCTGGTAAGGGGCAAGCGCCCATCTAAATGAGGGTCTTGGTCTATTATCCAAATAGGTCAACAAATTTAAGAATAAACTGGGTTTGCTGAATATGCCTATAGGCCTGGTACCTGGGAGGTAGAGGTGGAGGCAGGAAGATCAGGCCTTCAAGACCAGCCTGCACAGACAGTTCAAAGCCAAGCTGGGTTACAGGAGATGCTGTCTCACAACACAAACAAAAGTAAAATAAAAGAATGTAAGATTGTAGGAGCAGATGTCCATGATTGCCTTGGGGAAGATTCGGGGTTGTGGGCTGCTTGGGGAGAAAGGGAGGTGAAAGAAGGGCAGAAGGAAGCCGGGCGTGGTGGCGCACGCCTTTAATCCCAGCACTCGGGAGGCAGAGGCAGGCGGATTTCTGAGTTCAAGGCCAGCTTGGTCTACAAAGTGAGCGCCAGGACAGCCAGAGCTATAAAGAGAAACCCTGTCTCGAAAAACCAAAAAAAAAAAAAAAAAAAAAAAAAAAAAAAGAAGGGCAGAAGGTCAAATAGAAGGACATGATTCTCAGAGGCACAGGCAGGCCTGCTGTGAGGCCCCAACCCGACCCTACTCACTCTAGAGAGCATCAGGGCAATGGGACAGTAATGAGCCAGAAGCCATGGGTGAAAACCAGTATGTATTCCATCACAACCTGACAGAGCAGTCTGTGTGTCTCTGGAAGCTCTGTCCCCAACCTGTGTCCTGGGGCTCTCAGAGTCCCAGTTCTTCCAACTCAGAGGCCCACAGCAGAGTGGCTACATCCTTCCTCTGGAAAGGCAACGGGAGGCAGGTGTAAACAAGGTGTGCCCTGCCCTCGAGGACAAGGCAGCAGGGTTCATGTTGCCAGAGCCCAGCTGTGGAGCAGGGAGATGTTAAGCTGCCAACAGAGACCACGTCTTCATCTAACTTTGAAGCACAGTCCCGGGAGGAGGCTCAGATGAAAGTCAGTGTCTCTGCATCCCCAGCCTGGGAGGCTGAGTTGGGTGGAGGGGTAAATGCTTTTTTGCCTTCAGCAAGAGCTTTGAAATGCTGCAAGAAAGGAGAGGACACGTTTGCAATATGCTGGCTGCTGCATTTTAACAAGGAAAACCACTTTAAAATCCCTTTAAGTTAAACTGAGTGTGCTGGCACAGACCTGTCACCCCCACAGTTGGGAGGCTGAGGCAGGAGGATCACTGTGAATCTAAAGCTAGGCTGGGCTACACTATGAGTTCCAAGTCAACTTGGACCACAGTTAGACATGTCTCAAAACAAAACAACCACTTAGTCTCTCTCCTGGGTCTGCTTCCAGGCTCACCCATTAGTTGTCCCTTTGGAAGGGACAGCAATGCGCCTATCTCCTTCAAACAAAGCCGTGCTCTATTTCCTTCCTGCTGGCACTCCCGAAGCTGCTTGTTCGCATGCGTGGGTCCTCACTGAGCTCCAGCTGAAGGCCGGCTTCTTACCTCCCCGCCCCAGCCTCCTCTGCTGCCCAGGTGAGGACAACCTTGGCAGGGCCCCGGGCCGCTGCGGTGAGCACGCCTCTTGTCTCACCTGGGAGTTCTTGAACTCTGAGTAGAGGGAAAAGAGCAGGTGGAGGGACTGAATCCGGCTCTTATAGAAAGGAATGTCCAAGATTGCTGCAACAGACAAGCATGTGCAGGGATGAAAACCAACAAGCTCTGGCCCTAGAGCCCTTCTGTTGAGGATGCCAGCCCTCTCCCAAGTGGGACATATTACTTTGGGGTTTGATACTCAGCCCCAACACCACACTAGAGGCTGTAAATGGCACAGCTGGCTTCCAGTGAAGACTGCAAACCAAGACACTACTGTGCAGGGAACAGGAAGCCCTTCCAAAGGCCTAGAACACAGATGCCAGAGGCGGGGCTGGGGAAGGTGGGGGAGGAGCTTACCACAGATCATGTCAATGTACTCAGCCAGGCTGCAATCGATCTCCACAGTGGGCAGACTCACCTGGTGGAAACATAGGATGGCCCACAGTCAAAAGGCTCAATATAGGCCCTTGAATCCCAGCACACGGGAACTAGAACTTGTAGATAAATCTCTATGAGTTCCAGGATAGCCTGGTCTAGTAAGTTTCAGACCATCTGGGGCTACATTGAGACTGTCACAAACAAACAAACAAACAAACAAAGGGACTGGGAAGATGGCTCAGCCATTAAGAATATATACTGCTGCCAGTGGGTAAAACATCTGCCTTGCAAGCCTTGTAGCCTGAGTTCAATCCCCAGAGGTGGAAGGAGAAACCAGCTCCACAAAGTTTCCTTTGTGCTACACATGTACACCACGGCAATGTCTGTGCTCACAATTATAATTAATCCTGGGGAAATGGCCGCACTACTGGACATAGTATACAGATGCAATGCAATCCCCACCAAAATTCCAATAGCATTCTTCACACAAGCAGGACAGATAGTTCTAAAATTCGTTTGTGAATTCAAGGACCACAGATAGTCAAAGTAGCCAAGGCAATCCTAAACAAAAACCACAGCCTGAGGTGTCACGTTCCCTTACCTCAAACTATACCACAGAGCCACAGTGACAAAGCAAGCACAGTACTGCCACACAAAACAGGGCAGACCAAAAGTACACCTGGCCCTAGAAAGGAAGCCGTGCAGTAACTAGAACTAGCAAAACCAAATTCACCTATAAAGAATGACACTAGGAAGGAGGGCGACACAGAGAAACCCTGTCTGTAAAAACTGGGGGGAAAAAAGACATTAGGTCCACACTTCTCACTCTCACAAAAATGAACCCAAATTCATCTCGTCAATGGCTAAGGAAAGCAAAGTTACTCTGCTTTGACCTCACACAAGTCAGGGCGACAGTGTCGAGGAGACAGATGACAACCACTGGGTGAGGGAAAAGGGGGCCTTCGTCACAGCTGATGAGGATGTAAACTGCTAAACGTAGAATGTCCATACATGCCTCAGTTCTACCCCTGCTGGGCACACACACAAAGGATGCCTGCCTCAGAGACGCTCACTCAGCCATGTCTATTGATGCTCTAGTCACAACAGCAAGGAAATGGATTCTGCCTACATGTCCACCAACAGATGAATGGATAATGAAAATGGACACCTATAGACAATGGGATTTCACCTAGCCATAAAGACAAAATTAAATTCACACAAAAACAGAAAGACAAATAGCAATATGATTGCCCACATGCGGTCTCTAGCTGTTAATATTTTTATATATGTATTTATGAGGGATAAGTGTTGGAAGAGGCTAAGAAATGAGAAAGGGGCCTTGAGAAGGGGAAAACAAGGCCTTAAGGAAGAGTGGGAAAGATGGCAATACCGATGCTATGAAAGCCGAAGGGACATAGGCTACAAATAGGGAAGCAACGACAGCAGGTAAGTCTACGCGAACGCATCATAGTGAAAGCTGTTAGTTTGTATGGTACTGAGGAAAAGGATGGAAAAAAATCTAGTTTTACTTGGGTGTGGTGGCTCATCCTGTAATCCCATCACTCAGGAGACTGAAGCAGGAGGATTGCCATGGGTTGGAGGCCAACCTGGGCTATATAGTCAGTACCAGTTTAGGATACTCAGTGAGAACCTGTCTCTAAAAGAAAAACAAAGAGTGGTCTCAAAATGTTTTCTCTTACTAGAGGACAAGAACGTAGCTCAGCTGGTAAGGAGCCTGCCTAACATAGAGGAAGCCCTCAACTGACCTCCAGGAAAGCGGTGGTTCTTAGACAGACAAAAGACAGACAGGCAGACCAAAAAAAAGATAAAATTTCAATATCTTGGCAATTAAAACTGAGACGTCAATTTCTCAGATGAACATACACATGAAAGCTGGGGACTAACCAGACACTCATCAGATAACTGTCTCCTACACACAACCCATAGCATGGCGCACAATTCACTTATGGAAATGGGTAAGAAGACACAGAATAAGATGGGTGGAGCTCATCACGTGGAGAAGAAGAGGACAGAGTGTGCTCAGAGGGCTGATACTCTGACTAGCTGGGTGGTAGAGCATTTGCCTACCACATGTGAAGTCCTGGGTTCAGTCTCCGCTACTGAGGATGGGCAGGGGGAAGAGCTGTTTAGATTTAGAGAAAATAAAAAACCAGGACAATGGTCACTGTGGCAGGGGAGAGGAGGAGGTTTCTGGAAGGCTGGCAGGATGCTGTTTACCACCGAGTGCTGGTTACATAGTATGTTCAGTTGGCAAAGTGATCAAGCTTTCTGATACGCATTCTCTCTCCATTAAAAAGTCAGAGTGCTAACAGGAAGAGGATCCCTGGGCCATGGACAGATGCCATATTATTCCTAACTCCTTCCCCCTCACCTTTCCCAGGAGCTCTTCAAACTCCGGGGACCACTCCTGCATCAGAGTGTCAATGTCGGGCATGGGCCTAAAAGTGGAGAAGAAAATATGAAGCGGACTCATTGAGCAATGACGTTAGCCACCTCTAAACCAGGTCCTCACCTGGGAGAGACCCTAGACTGGAAAACCAAATTTCCCAGGGCATGGTTTGGAGCAGCTGGCTCGGTAACCATAGCAGAGAGCTCTCATCTTTGCACCTGCAATCTGCAGCAGCTGCCAACTTTCCTATGTTACATGAAGTACGATGTAAATGTATATATATATTTTTTTTTTAGGGACCTCAGGTTGATCCAGTTTACCCCAGGTTTTGACCTTTGCTCAGGAGCAAAGGGTCACCAGTGGTGACATTTACTATAAACTACAGTGGTGAAGTCATTCTCTGCCAGGTATTGTCATGCAGGAGGCAGAGAGGCAGGAGGTCAGCCAAGACTACAGAGTGGCCTATAGCTATCGTCACCTGGTGTAGTGCACAGTTGCAGGGGGCTTGGAACGGTGTAACTCAGAGATGCTCTCAATCCAGGTGTCAATGGCTTTGGGATTCTTCTCTGCATCCTCCAGGCTCTTTACTTTCATATGTTGCTATAAAAATCAGGAGAACAATGATTAGAACATTACAATGAAACCCAAATCAACTAATAACAAACAACTGTTGGTTGTTCGGGGCTTCTGTGTGCGTGTGTGTTATTGTTTTATGTCAAGTTGACGCAAACTGACGTCATCTGAGAAGTGGGGCTACAGCTGAGGAACTGCCTCCATTAAACTGCCCTGTGGGCAAGTTTCTGGGCATTTTCTTGATTGATGATTCATAGCCCCTAGCACACTGTGGGCTATGCCACCCTTAAGCAGGTAGTCTTGGTTGTGGAAGAAAGCAGGCTGAGCAAGACAGGAAGATCAGCCAGCAAGCAGCACTCTTCCATGGCTCTGCTTCAGTTCCTGTCTTACAGTTCCTGCCTTGGCTTCTTTCACTGAATGAATTGTGACATGGGATGTGTAAGCCAAGTAAACCCTCTCCTCCTCAAGCTGTTTTTGGTCATGATGTTTATCACAGCAATAGGAAGCATACTAGGACAGTAATTTAAAACAATTAATTGGCGAAATGCTATTTGCTGGGTTTTCTCAGCACTTGGAAGGCAGAAGTAGGTAGATTTCAGTGAGTTTGAAGTCACCCTGGTCTATAGTGCGTTCCAGGCAAGCCAGGGCTACATAGACAAACCTTAGCTCAAAAAAACAGAAAAAAGAAAAGACAAAGAAAGGAAGGGAGAGGAGGGGAGGGAGGGAGGGAGGGAGGGAAGAGGAAGAAAGAGAGTTGTTAATTGGGCACACTGATGATGTACATCTGCCATCTAAATCCTAGTACTTGGGAGGTAGAGGCAAGAAGATCAAGATTAAGGCTAGCCTGGGCTACCTGAGATCTTGTCTCAAAAAATAAAGAAAACATAAAAAACCTGGTGTAGCCAGGAAGGGTGTGTGGTATCAGGGAATGCTGACCACAGTGAGATGCCATTTCCTATCTGCTTTAAATGACCAGAATTTAAAAGGCCAATCACAAGTGTGAAGTAAGGATTTGGTGAAGTTTACATTCTTATTCATTGCTGGAGAAGCTGCTACCAATTCAAAAAAACATTTTGGCAGTTCTTCAAAATGCTAGCCAGAGCAACTAAATGGCAATGTGACCCTTCCTTCCACATACATCCAAGAGAAATCTCACACATGCCACACAGACTTAGACTTGAATGTTCCAGTGACATCATTAACAGGAGTGGGAACAACTGATGGCACCAATGCACTGTGGCTTATACACAGATGGAGTGTTGCATAGTCATGAGGAGGAATGAAGGCCACTGCAATTAAGAGGAGAGGACGCTATCTATAGGGCTTCTTTCTGGAGTGATACAGGGCTGGGGCTCAGCTCAGTGCTAGGGCATCTAGCTAGCATGGAAAAGTATGGCTTTGACCCTGACTACTGCACTAACTGAAGAGAAAAGGTGAGACTACAACGCCATGAACGTCTGAAAGCCAGTGAACTGTCTAATTTAAAAGGGTAACTCAGACCTTGAGAGATGGCTTAGAGGCTAAGAGCAAGCACTGGCTGCTCTTATAGAGTACCCAGGTTCAGTTCCTAGCACCAACATGGCAGCTCACTTTTGGCTTCCATGGGCCATCCATGTGATGATACACAGACATGCATGCAAGCAAAACTCCTATACACATAATCTTAAAAAAAAAAAAAAAAAAAAGGACACATATGTGACTCTCACAGTATGTAAACTGTATCTCAATAAAGCCGTCACTAAAAACCCGGGCTGGTCTGAAGCTACACCCCCTTTAACAGGCAGTGATCAACTGAATACAAGATGGCAGTGCAGCCTCTGACTTAGGCCCTCCTTTAGACCAGTGGCTCACCGTAATATTATGCTGCTTGGAATTCTCTGTTAACCACAGCGAAAGCACAGTAGGGTCCGACTGCTTTGTCGATGGTTCATCTAACACCAAGAGGCCAAGGTGGTCAGGCTTTCCATCAGGACGTGGCACCTGGTTCAGAGAAAGGCTAAGATCACTGGACTAAGTCCTACTGAGAATGAACTCACATGATATATGAAGCACAGACATGGGACTAACTTCACGGTTAGTTAGGAGACAAACACAGAATACTGTATCACATAACACACTGAGTGGAATCTGGAGGAACTCCAAAGCACTGAGCACTATTAAGGCAGTGAATGCTCATTAGAGAAACTAGAGGAACGATTAGAATAGAGGAACTGGAACCAACCCCAGGGGACACATTTTTAGGATGTACCATCTGTACCTTTAAAAATGCATCGATATCCCCAACAGCTGGGATAAAATCAGGAATGAAAGGTTTCAGTTTGTGGTCCAGATCGATCAACTGAGGTGTGTACCTGCCAGGGGCAGTTGAGGGAAGATGGAAGCAGTCAGAAAATGTCACTTGACTGGGCTAAAAAGCCCCAAAGGAGCTTGGTGCTGCTTCAGACTTGAGAGTGTAAAGGCCCGGGCAAGGCAGGCGAGGTGTGGACAGACGGCTCTCATGCTTACCGGCTGATGTACTCAAAGAGCTCCTTGATCTCAGCCGAGACTGGCAGATGCTCGTAGTCGGCAGGATCATAAGCCCTGGGGAAGAAGACATGCAGGTCAGGGTGGCGCTCGGGGAGCACAGGCAGTAGGCCTGGTAGTCCATGTGTGATCTGACCTCAAGCCTGCCTTCTGTCCCTGCCACATCCTACCTTCCTGGTAGCCTACAAGGCAGCTTAGACAATGATTATAGTTAGCTGTCAATTACCTCTTACACTAAAGGAGAAAGCTGCAGGGAACCCATGTGCTTTTTAAAAAATATGTATGGCTGTTTTGCCTATAAGTGTGACTCTGCATTACATTTGTACCTTGTACCCAAGGAAGCCAGAAGAGTATGTCAGGTCCCCTGGGATTAGACAGATAATTTTGAGTAGCCATATGGGTGCTGGGAATTTAACCCAGGTCTTCTGTAAGAGCAGCCAGTGCTCTTAACTGCTAAACCATCTCTCCAGGCCCCACAACACAACTTTTAAAAATCTTTGAGTATGTATGCGCACATGTGTGAATAAATGTGATGTATGTACACGTGTGTGTAAGTGCACATGCCAGTGAATGCACATGGAGGTGAGAGGAAGATACAGTGTATGAGAGAATAAATATGCATACAAAGGTCAGAGACAACTTGAGGGAATTGGTTCTCTCCTTCCACCATAGGGGTCCCAAGGAATGAACTCATGTTCTCATGCTTGGAGACAGGTGCCATTGCCCTCTAGGCCATCTGACCCAACCCTTGGGTTTTTTTGGGACAGGGTCTTATATAGCTCATGCTGGCTACAGGCTTTCAATACCCTGGTTTCAGCCTCCTGAGTGTTGGGATTACAGGTCTGTGTCACCATGTCCAACATCTCTAAATCTATTTTATACATTTTTAAAAGATTTTTATTTTATATGTACGTTTGTGTGCAAGGGTGCAATCCTAAGTACATATATCCAACCTGCGGCCTCACATATCCAGGCAAACACAACCACTGAGCAAGCTATGCCCCAGCGTAAATGGATGGTGGTCTTCAGAATGTGTGCTCATCATAACCTACAGGAATGAATCATGACTCACTGTGACAGCGGGGCTGCAACACAGTAAGATCTGTTGTTGTTGTTGTTGTTTTCTTAGCGTCACCAAGAATCCGGCCTCGATATGAGGCCCTGAAGCTTTTCTCTCCTGTCCAGGAAGGACCTCAGCCTAAACTGGAAACGCTTGCACGGATGCAGTTTGCCCCACTAGATAGAAATGCTTTGGCCTATGTACAAGCACACTTCCTCTTTCCCAAACCAGGGGCTCCTTGAAAGGCAGAGGCAATGTTTTAGGTTTTCGATTTGCCAGGTCCACAAATGTCTCAGGTGGTTGAAGTGACATCACAGGACAGACGAGGCAGTGGAGCCAGAAAAGAACAAAAGCTCACAGTGCTGCGCTCCTGAGATAGGAGGGAAACCCTAAGTAGCAGGCATCAACGGGTGCTGTGATCTACTCCCAGACACGCCCCTTCCACTGCATCCTGAAGGATGTCCCCTTGGCACAGGGTCACCCTACCCTTCCAGAGGTGCTCCATGCTCCTCATCGTCATCGTCGTCATCAGAATCCGTCTCAGAGGAGTCATCGTCGTCATCATCATCATTCTCACTGAAGCCCTGCTGCGGTGTCAGCTGGGAGGGCTTCTTCTTCTCCTGGCAGGGAAGGGGATGGAAAGAGGTTACATAAAGAACAATTCAGTTCCTATGCCTGACTCTGCACTGCTCTCATAGTGCCCACAGACTCTGCCTGCCACCAAGTCACCAGAAAGGGAGCACTGTCCCCAGAGTCCTGAGAACCTTCTCCTTCGAAGCAGACCTCCATGTTCTTCAACCACAGTCACGTACTAGAAATGGTACAAATTCTATCCATCTTATGCTCAGGAACCTATTACTTGATCTTGGAAGCTACACATAAACTTCGCGCAGAAGCCTCACTCTCTAAAATTTAGAAAATGGTGGTGGGGCTAGAGAAATGGCTCATCAGTTAAGAGCACTCAGTGTCCACGTCCTGGAACTCCATTCCAGGGGACCCTTCTGGACTCTGAGGGCACCTGTACTCACACCCACATAACCACATGCCCCATTTATACATAATTAAGAGTAAAATAAATCATAGAGGGCTGGAGAGAGAGCTCAGTGGCTATGAGCACAAACTGTTCTTACAGAAGACTAGAATTTGGTTCCAAAACCCCCATCAGGTAGTTGACAACCTCCCTGCTCTAAGTCCAGCTCAGGGGATCTCATCTCTCCATGGGCATCTGCACTCATGTGCAAAGATACACACATGATTTTAAAAATTAAGTATTAAATAGATGAATATTGGAAAAAGTAACAACTCAAGACTTTTTGGGGAGTAAAGAAAGATGAAGTGGGGAAGACAAACTTTATAAGCTCATAGTACTCAAAGACTGTAGAGACTCAAAGAATGCAAGAATGCTGGGCTGGAGAGATGGCTCAGGGGTTAAGAGCACTGACTGCTCTTCCAGAGGTCCTGAGTTCAATTCCCAGCAACCACATGGTGGCTCACAACCATATGTAATGAAATCCAATGCCCTCTTGTGGTGTGCCTGAAGACAGCTACAATGTATTCATCTACATTAAATAAATAAATCTTTAAAAAAAAAAAAAAAAAAAAAGAATGCAGGGCTGGAGAGATGGCTCAGTGGTTAAGAGCACCAATCCCAGCAACCACATGGTGGCTCACAACCATCCGTAATGAGATCTGATACCCTCTTCTGGTGCATCTGAAGACAGCTACAGTGTACTTAGATATAATAATAAATAAATCTTTAAAAAAAAAGAATGCTTAGAGTAAGGTGATGAAAATATCAGCAGAATAAAGTCCACAATCAGCCCTGAGCCTGCATTCACAGCAGCAGCTCTGGAGAGTAGGGGCTTCACATGCTCGATCAGCAATACCCTCTTCATTGTGTATCTGGTCTGTCCACAGACTCCTTCCCTGTGAGTGAAAATGACTATACATTCTAGTTCAGGATAAGAGGCCCCTTTGTTCTTGACATTACAGCCTAAGTTTGAGTTTCTGGCTGGCCATGCTCCATTCTACCCTCTCAGGTCCGTGAGAGAGGGCCTGGAGGTGTCTGCACTTGCAGAGACAGTTGAGACAGGGTCCATATCTTTGCCTCTATGCTCACAGCCTGTGGCATGCCCTCCATTAGGTCATGACAGGGGGACAACTGGCCTCCTTTTACAGTAGCTTTTAGGGGCTGGAGAGATGGCTCAGCAGTTAAAAGCACTGGCTGCTCTTCCAGAGGTCCTGAGTTCACTTCCCAGCATCTGTTTCTGAGGGTTAGTAGGGAAGAAGCCTTGGGTTCAATTCCAACTGTCACATAAACTGGTAGCCCACACCTGTAATCCCTGGACTCTAGAGGCGGAAGTGGGAAGATCAGGAATTTAAAGCCAGTCTTGGTGATGTGAACTCCCAAAAAAGACCTGGTTTTGGTCATATTTTCCTCTAATAATGAATAAAAGTATATTATGACTTCTAATATCTATTCTATTTCTAACCACACAAATGTAGAGTTTATTTAGTACACTTTATTGGTATACTAGTATAATTGATAAGAACTTATCCTTGGTCACATAGGAAGCAGCTTTCATTATATTTTTATTTATTTATGGGAGGAGGGTGTGCACATGCATGTGTATGGAAAGCAGAAACAACTTGCTCTAACTCTCCTTCCTTCTAGGATGGGAGTCACAGAGATCAAATTTAGGTGGTCAGACTTGGTGTGAGCACCCTTACCTACTGAAACTTCCTGTCAGCCCAGGCAGTTTTGGCAATAGGCAACTTTTAAGAATACTGACTGTCAGACTGGCATGGTGGTACATGCTTTAATCTTAGCACTCAGGAGGCAGAGGCAGATGGAATAGATTTCTCTAAGTAAGTTTGAGGTTAGCCTAGTCTACATAGTGAGTTCCAGGCCAGCCAGAGTTTTATAGAGTCCTGTCTCAAAAACAAAAATATCGCCGGGCGTGGTGGCGCACGCCTTTAATCCCAGCACTCGGGAGGCAGAGGCAGGCGGATTTCTGAGTTCGAGGCCAACCTGGTCTACAGAGTGAGCTCCAGGACAGCCAGAGCTATAAAGAGAAACCCTGTCTCAAAAAACCAAAAAAAAAAAAAAAAAACCAAAAAACAAAAATATTGGCTGTCGAGCCAGGCAGTGGTGGTGTTCAGCTTTAATTCCAGTACTTGGGGGTTGGGGAGATGGCTCAGTGGTTAAGAGCACTGAATGCTCTTCCAGAGGTCATGAGTTCAGTTCCCAATAACCACATGGTGGCTCACAACCATCTGTAATGAGATTTGATTCCCTCTTCTGGTATGTCTAAAGACAGCTACAGTGTACTTATAATAAATAAATAAATCTTAAAAAAAAAAAAATCCCAGCACTTGGGAGACAGGGGCAGGTGGATCTCTGTGAGTTCAAGGCCAACCTGGTCCACAAAGTGAGTTCCAGGACAGCCAGGGCTATTACACAGAGAAATCCTATTTTGAAAAACAAAAATCCAAAAAATCCACACACAAATATATATAAAAAGGAAAGAAAGAAAGCAAGAAAGAAAGAAAAGAAAAGGGAAGGGAAGGGAAGGGAAGGGAAGGGAAGGGAAGGGAAGGGAAGGGAAGGGAAGAGAAGAGAAGAGAAGAGAAGAGAAGAGAAGAGAAGAGAAGAGAAGAGAAGAGAAGAGAAGGAGAGAAAAAGAAAAGAGAAAAGACATTAGAGTCACAAAATATTGGCATCACTATAAGTGCTGGGAACAAAACCCTGCCTGGGCTAATAATTCTAAACACTTGCTTAGTATATGAATTTCCAAGACTGCTTATCAAAAATATAAGTTCTGAGATAGGACCTTCGAGACTTTGGGAGGGAACTAGGAATCTATATTGCTATGTTTTACTCTTTTATTGTATGTGTATGAATGTTTTGCCTGCATGTGTGTCAATGCACAGCCTTAGTGCCCGGTGTCCAGAGAGGCCAGAGACAGCATTAGATTCCCTGGAACTGGAGTTACAGTGTGAGCTGTCATTTGTGGGCTGGGTTTTGAACCCAGGTCCTCTAGAAGAGCAAGTAGTGTTCTTAGTCATGGAGCCATCTCTCCAGCCCAAGGCATCTTATTTTTAAGAGCAAATATCCTAGTTGATTCTTATAATCAATAAAGTCTACAACACTGTCACATTTCAGATGAAACTCCTCACTAATAGCCAGCATTAATGATAGTCTGTGTCAGGGATGGGCTCACCAGAAAATGTGAAATTCTAGGTTTGATAGCTGACATCTGACAGGAAATAACAATATCAGGCTTTATTCCTGAAGATGCCATCATCTCAAGACTCTACTCTGGACTTTCCTACAGGAGCCCAAAGGTCCTCAGGCACTAGACGTTCTCACACTGACCACACCCAGAGCCAGGTCAGCGGAAGCCGAGGGTCACAGCACACGGGCACACGCACCTTATTGTCCTCCTCGTACTCGTCACTGCTGTTATCAGCCATCGTCTTGTTGGGAAGAGCGGCAGAAAAAGGAGGGCCTTAGAGGAAGAATCTTTTCATTACTTGATGTTTAAATTATTGTTTAAAAAAACAAATATGTTTACACCTTTTTATTTTTATTTAATTTACTTATTTTTGGTTTTCCTTTTTTCTCCCCCCAGTTTTTCAAGACAGAGTTTCTTTATGTAGCCCTGGCCATAATGGAATTCACTTTGTAGACCAAGCTGGCCTTGAACTCACAGAGACACACATGTAGAGGGAATCTTTTGTGCAATGTGTAGAAACATTTACCTGTCATTTTTTATTTTTTAACCCTTGGCCAATGAGCTGAGGCAAGATTAGAAGGGGAGACATCTGGCAGAGACAGAGGAATTCTAGGTAACTAGTCAGGTGCAGAAGATTTTACCCCAGAAGCAAAAGGCAGTCATATGAAACTGAGGACCAGGTAACCAGCTATGTGGCAGGACTTAGAATAAAATAAACAGGTGATTAAGATATGAGCTAGTCAGGGAATAGAGCCAAAGCTATTGGCCTAAGCATTTATTTATATATAAATCTCAGAGTTGTTATTTCTGGGAACAAAGTGGACGGGTGGAAAAATACAAGGTTACAGATGGTTTTGACTACACACACACACCAAGCAAGCATGTTTTAGTTCTACCACTAGGGAGGCAGAGGCAGATGGACCTGTAAACTCAAGACTTGGGCTACATGGTAAGACCCTGACTCAAAAATAAAATAAAATAAAATAAAGTAAAAAATAAAGCATGAGGGGAGAGCTAGGATACTGAATTCTAGTCATTGCTGTATCAACTCAAGATGCTGTTATAAGCCCGCCTCTGCGTAGCCCTGGACTAGAAGCTCCACTAACCAACTAGCTGCAACTGTGAGAACAGAGCTGGAACTGAAGCAGGGGTAAAGGGTGTGAACAGAGAAGCGACAGCTGCTGGGCTAATGGGAGGAGGGCTTGAGGGCAACTCTGTCACCTGCCAAGGTGACTTCCCCTCTCTGAGTGTCAGTATTTTCTCCTCTAAATGGGGTCAGTGACAGGACTGAGTGGCAAAGCCCACCTGGAAGGGAGTGGCTTAGAGCCTGGCAAGTAGCAGCTAGCTGTGACTTTGAATTTGAATCAGGGCATAAGAGCATTAAGAGAATCTGTAGGAGTAATAACGTTCTGAAATCAAAAGTATAACCGGATGTAAGATTAACCAGCATGAAAATGTCAGATGCAAACTAAACATTTTTGACTTAATTTTTACCCAGCCAAAAACAAGTCCACAGCTGACAAGAGCATAAACTTGTTAAGTCCCTGGACATGGTAGCTTACAGCACTCAGGAAACAGAGGCAAAAGTACTTCAAATCCAAGGCCAGCTGCACAGTGAATGTCAGGTTAGTCCGGGCTTCACAGAATAAAATCCTATTTTCATATAAACAAATAAAACCCTAACACGTTGGAGGAAAAACACCTAGTGGTTCAGTACTCAACATGCTAACTTCCACAGCACAAACACTAAAATCTGGAATGATGCAGAGATTAACACAGCCTGTGCAAGGATAGCATTGAGATTCATAGAGCATCCTGCTGTAATTTTGGGAAATAAAGTATGTATTCAAAAGTACTAAAAAGAGAATTCAGACAGACACTTGTTCACCACCAGACACAGCAGCATTGTTCATAATTGCTACAGGCAAAAACAACACCAGTGTCCATGAGATGAGAGACTTAAAAACATTGTGTATCCATACAATAGACTATTATTATTCAGCCATACAATTGAAAAAATTATGATACATGCTATAGCATAAGCAAACCTTGAAACATGTATATGTGACACAAGGCAGCCACAGAAGGACATTATGATTTTACCTAGTGTCTTAGGGTTTTACTGCTGTGAACAATGACACCACGACCAAGGCAAGTCTAATAAATGACAACATTTAATTGGGACAGGCTTCCAGGTCAGAGGTTCAGTGCATTACCAATCAAGGCAGGAACGTGGCAGCATCAAGCAGGCATGGTGCAGGAGGAGCTGAGAGTTCTACATCTTCATCTGAAGGTTGCTAAGAGAATACTCACTTCCAGGTACCAAAGAGTAGGATCTTAAAGCCACTCCCACAATGACACACCCACTCCAACAAGGCCACACCTTCAAATAGTTCCACTCCCTAGGCCAAGCATATACCAAACCATCACACCTAGGAAATGCCACCAATATGCAAATTCATAGGAGCAAAGTAGTGGTTAGTAGGGACTGGAAGGAAGAAAAGAATCAAGAAATCTTTTTTGTTGTTGTTGTTGTTTGTTTTTTGAGACAGGGTTTCTCTGTATAGCCCTGGCTATCCTGGAACTAACTTTGTAGACCAGGCTGGCCTCGAACTCAGAAATCCACCTGCCTCTGCCTCCCTAGTGCTGGTCAAGAAATCTTTTGTTTCCTTGTTTGTCTGCTGTTTCTGAGGCAGGGTCTCACTATGTAGCCCTGGCCATGCTGGAACTCACTATGTAGATCAGGTTGGCCTCAAACTCATAGAGATCCACTTGTCTCTGCCTCTCAAGTGCTGGGATTAAAGTCATGTACCACCACGCCTGGCAGTAGTTACTGTTTAATGATGAGGAAATTCTAGTAGTGTTTTGAATGAGAACCACCCCCGGAAGCTCATCTATTTGAATGTTTGGTCAGCAGCTGGTAGGGCTGTTTGGGAAAGACTAGGGAGTGTGGACTTGTTGGAGGAGATGTATCACTGGGGATGGGCTTTGAGGTTTCAAAACCCCATGCCATTCGCATTCAGCTCTCTATGCTTCATGGTTGTTGTCTAAAGATACAAACTCTCAGCTGCTCCTGCTGCCATGATTTTTCTCAGCTATCGTGTGGACTCTAATCCCCTGAAACTGTAAGCCCCAGGTAAACTTTCTCCTATAACTTGCCTTGGCCACAGCAATAGAGAAATAACTAAGGCAGTGGTGACGGTTATCATTGAAATGTAAATGTACTCAAAGCCATTTAACCTTATACACTTGAAGTGGCAAAAACAGCATTCTATACCATGTATATTTTACCACAGTAAACAAAAGTGATCCCCAACTGAGGACTCAAATCTAACGCAGGAGCAAGCCTTAATGATTCTGTAATGGCAATCTATGCTGTATCTGTGCCATGTCTCTATCCTTGCCACAGTTCAAGCCATTGCCATGGCAACCCAGCCACTGCCACAGTACTTCCACTCACCACCCCAATCTCACCTGTGTACTCTCCAATAAATTCTCCATGTGGCAGCAACAGCCTCTGGACTTCTGCATTCTGCTTGATAAGCCTCTCGCCTCCCTTCTGATCAGACCATAACACACTGCCCTCTCACCAGGCACTGGTCTTTCCTCTTGAGTCTTCCCTGGCCACAAAACGATCCCCACCCACCACCATTATGCTTTGTAGTAGTCAACCGTTTGCCTCCATCCTGCACACATGACATTCTTCATGATGACTGTCTATTCACCGGCCATCTTTCTTCTAAGATTACAAGTGTAAGGATGCAGGGATGTGTCTTTTGTTTGCCATTGTGCTAACATGGCACATAGCAAGCATTCAAACATGTTAGGTGAGCTGAGAATACTGGCGCATACCTTCACTCTCAGCAATGGGGAGGCAGAGGCAGGCACATCTCTGAGTTAGAGACCAGCCTTGTCTAGAATGAATTACAGGGCAGTCAGGACTATACAGAGAAACCCTGCCTCAAAAAAAGAAAAACAAAACAAAACAAAAAAAGGTTAGGTGAGGGCTGGGTTTGGTGACGCACACCTTTGATCCCAGCACTCGGGAGGCAGAGGCAGGTGGATTTCCGAGTTCGAGGTCAGCCTGGTCTACAAAGTGAGTTCCAGGACAGCCAGGGCTACACAGAGAAACCCTGTCTCGAGAGAAAAAAAAAAAAAAGACTAGGTGAATAAATGAATGGCTTCAAGTCTTCTGATAAAACTCTGTTGCGATTAAGGTTGGGATGGCAACTTAAGGGCAAGTCATGAAGCATCGTAATGAATTGTTAGAAACAAAAGCACAGTGAGCCAGGCTGGAGAGATGGCTCAATGATTGAGAGCACTGGCTGATCTTCCAGAGGACCCAGGGTTCAGTTCTCAGGACCCACACGGCAGCTCATTACCATGTGTAACTCCAGTTCAAGGAGATCTGACAACATCCTCTTCTGGTCTCTGAGGGCACCAGGCAGGCAGGTGGTTCACAGAAAAACATGCAAGCAAATAACATTCATACACATAAACATTTTTAAAATAATAAAAAAACCAAAACACAGTGAACCTGTGCCAGAATCCATTAACAGTAACATCAAGTTAAAAATGACAGGGGATAAGTTTGCACTCAAAGATCCCAAAATCTGATGGACTGGTTTCTCCCTCAACTAGTGAGAAAGCAAAATTAGCGCCAAGTTAAAGCAGTAGGTCAACACTTGCTAAGAGCTTGTCTGCGCCACTTGTTTTGAAAATCAGCTCCCTTTTTGTCTCTCATCTTCTCTTACCTTGATGTCCTGGGGTTGGAGTGCTAATACTGGCAACCTCTTCCGAGTCGTTAATCTCTAGACGCTCATCGTATGTCTGGTTCTCAACAATTTTGGTCTAAGCAAAAGGAGATACGATTACATAGCTCCTATCATGGCATATACATCCAGCACTCCGTGCAGAAATGCATTCACCCCCATCCAAGCTTTCCCCCAAAGGAAAGTTTCCTGACCCAAGAGCAATATTTAGCCAGCACTGGCTGAGTGCCAAGAGAACTGCAGTGGAAAACGGTATCCAACCTTTCCCAGCAGCAACCCAAAAGCTCTACTTAAGATGCCGTCGGGGAAGCACGGCATGCACAGACTGCGCACAGACAGACTGCGGCCGTCCGTCTCAGGTTTGGTCAGTTTTCGCAAAGCTGTTGAGGCTTCTGCCAGAGGTGGAGGGTATGGGAATGGGACTGGATGGTCCTGAGAGAAGGCAAATTCCAGCCTCGGCCCCATCCACTATCCTCAGAGCATCACCTCTACTTCCGCCCGTTTTGAAGATAGGATCCCACCGGGTTCTCGGAGAGTCAAGGATCCAGGGCAGTTGGTGGGGCGCAGAGAGCAAAGAACGCTGGCGGGAGCACCAATTACCTGTAGCCCCTCTGGATCCGTTTCTTCTATTTGGAAAGAACCCCAGCCGAGGACTGGGGTCTCACTCTCAGGCCCAGCCACTTCAAGGATCCCTAAGTGCAACAAGCCACCCGTTGTCAGTCGTTAGGTAAAAAGATAAATCAAAACAAAGCGAGAGGCTGAAGGAACGATCGCGAGACGTGCGCCGCCACCCCGCCCCTCTGCTGCGGCCGGTGGTGGCGGAAGCAGAGACGCGGCGCTGGGATAGAGCGGCCCGGGGCACTAGGCGGCCTTGCAGCGTACTTATCTATGGTTTCCGCAACTGAGTCAGCTGTGACATCTAGTGGCCAAAGGTGGAAGGCCAGGCTAGTGGATTTCTTTTCTCCAACTGGAAACTGTCATCTCAAAGACAAGGCTCATTTGGCCTACAGTTTCTCCTAGATAGGCCTAATCCACAATTTAGCCACTCTTCAAGGAAAAGTCCAAGGATGTTTAAAAGCCCTTTTATAGCATCTCTATGTCACGATAGCCCTTTTCCTCGCGGTACCCTATGTCACAGGAGCATACTTTCTCTTCCTTCATCTGAGATTAGGATTTATCTGTGTCCTGTGTTTTTACTTGCTAAAGAAAACTATGAGTCAGGCAAGCTGGTGCATAACTGCAATCCTAGCGCTTTGGAGGTGGAGGTAGGAGGATTAGAAGTTCAAGATCAGCCTCAGTAAGTGACTTGGTAAATTTGAGGCCAGCCTGGGCTATCGAGGTCCAGTTTCAAAACTGATAAAAATAAAATAAAATAACACAGCCGGGCGTGGGTGGCACACGCCTTTAATCCCAGCACTGAGGAGGGAAAGGCACACGGATCTCTGAATTCTAGGCCAGTCTCATCTACAAAGCGAGTTCCAGGAAAGTCATGGTTATACACAAAGAAACCCTATCTGGAGGCCACACCACCCCCAAAATAATAAAAGAAAAAAAGAAAAGAGTACTGTCTATTCTTGCAGAGGTCCTGAGTTCAATTCCCAGCACCCACATGGTGGCTCACAACCCTCTATGAGAAGGATCTGCTGCCCTCTTCTGGCCTGCAGATGTACATGCAGCAGAGCACTAACATAGTGTTCAGACCTGCCACCCCAACTCAGAAAAAGAAAAATGAGACTCAGACATGCTTCTTTAAAAAAGAAAATCGAGCCGGGCGTGGTGGCGCACGCCTTTAATCCCAGCACTCGGGAGGCAGAGGCAGGCGGATTTCTGAGTTCGAGGCCAGCCTGGTCTACAAAGTGAGTGCCAGGACAGCCAGGGCTACACAGAGAAACCCTGTCCCGAAAAACCAAAAAAAAAAAAAAAAAAAAAAAAAAAGAAAATCGATACCTAAAAATTGTACAGATTTATGGGACATTTTGTGTTGTTTCTATACACGTGTACATTACAAAATATTCAAATCCTAGCATTTCTAGATTCTCAACCTTTTAAAATAAACAACTTGATGTATGATCTTATAGATGGTTGTGAGCCAGCATGTGGATGCTGGGAATTGAACTCAGGACTTCTGGAAGAATAGACAGTATTCTTAACGGCTGAGCCATCTCTCCAACCCTTCAACTTTTCCTTTTCTTACTTGACACAATGCTCATGATGCTCATGGCCTGCATCTCACTATATGGACTTGGCCTCAAACTCATATTATCCTGCTTTTGCCTCTCAAGTGCTGCTGTTCCACATGTGTGCTGCCAACAGTTCTCATTATTTTGTGTGGGAAAAAATCAGGGTTCTTCCTTCTAGTTTTTTTTTAAATAAATATATACTAAACTATATTATGTCCTTAATAGTCAACTTTTCTATGCAACAGAACACCAGAACATGTTTCTTCCTTTTTTAAATTTTATTTTTATTTTATGTATATTTGTGTCCTGCTTGCATATATGTCTACATGAGGCTGTCAGAGTCCCTGGAACAGGAGTTAAAGAAAGCTGTGAGCTGACATGTGGATGTTGGAAATTGAACCTAGGTTCTCTAGAAGAGCAGTTAATACTCTTAATCACTGAACCATCTCTCCAGCCCTTTCTTTCTTTCTTTTTTTTTTTTTTTTTTTTTTTTGGTTTTTCGAAACAGGGTTTCTCTGTATAGCCCTGGCTGTCCTGCTGTAGACCAGGCTGGCCTCGAACTCAGAAATCTGCCTGCCTCTGCCTCCCAAGTGCTGGGATTAAAGTCGTGCGCCACCACCGCCCGGCTAATTTTTACTTTTATTTTCTGTTAGTGTTTTTCTAATTCCTAAAAAATATTGGGGCTGGAGAGATGACTCAGCAGATAAGAGTACAACCATCTGTAAATGGGATCTGATGCTCTCTCTGGCATGTCTGAAGACAATGGTAGTGTACTTACATACCTAAAATAAATAAATCGTTTTATAAAAAGATTTTATTTACTTTTATATGTATGGGTATTTTACCCCCGTGTATGTTTACGCATCATCTACAAGCCTGGTACCCTCAGAGTGAAGAAGAGGGTGTTCGATCCCTTAGAGTCGGAACTGTACATGGTTGTGAGCTGCCATGTAGGGGCTAGAAATTGAACCTTAGTCCTCTGGAACAGCAGAGGGTCCTCGTAATCCCTAAGCCTATCTCTTCAGCCCAGACTTTAAACTCGAGTTTCCTGCCTCTACTTCCCAAGTGCTGAGATCAAAAGTGTGTGTCACCAGAGCTGGCTTTTGTCCCTGATGGGTATGTGGCACATGCCTTTAATCTCAGCACTTGGGAGGCAGAGGCATGTAGATCTCTAAGTTCAATGCCAGCCTGGTTTATAGAGCAAATTCCAAGACAGCCAGGATTACACAGAATAATCCTCTCCGGGGAGACCTTTCTTTTCCTTTTTAATGTACAGAATTTCTCCAGTTTCACCCAAGCTGTTGCAGATGGCTCACCTCAATGCTTCGTAGGGGTGTATACAGTAGTTTCTTTATCCACTTGTCAGTTGGTGGACACAAGGTTGATTCTATTTTGGGGCTACTAACTAACACACACCTCTTTTGTGCTGCTTCAAGTTAAAAAGGGAATTGCCTCTAATCTTAACACTAAGGATGCAAAGGCAGACAGACCTCTGTGTGTTCAAGGCCAGCCTCATCTACATAGTGAGTTCTAGGTCAGGCAGGTATACGAAGTAAAACTGCCTCAAAAATATGTTTTTAGTAGAATTGCTATTTTCGGTTTTATCTTTGTGATGCTATGTCCATAATAACAAGTATAAATTGTTGAGCAATTACTGTGGTGGAACACTTAGCTTATACAGTCTAATTTATTTTCTATTATCTAACTCTATAAATTTATGAAGTATGTGTTCCCACCAGTTTAAAGAGAAATACCTGAGGCTTAGAGAGGTGTAGTGAGTTAACTAGCGACTAAGGCCTTGAGTACTGAAAAGGAGTTAAGCACAGGTCACTCTGATTCCTCATTTGTTTTTACTTATGTTATACAGCCTCTAAGGCTCTCCTGACCAACGACACTTGTAAACATACATTTTCTTTCTTTTTTGAGGAAGGGGAAAACCAAATCTGCAAGATTCTGCAAGAGCAATATAGGATTTTAACTGCTGAGCTATCTTTCAGGACCCTAAAACAAACAAACAAACAAAAAACCCCACCCCTTTGAAGTATACAGTTCAGGACTGGTGAGGTGGTTCAGCAGTCTAGAGTATCCGTTGCAGTTTCAGAAAGCCCCAGTTCGATTCCCAGCACCCATATCAGGCAGCGCCTGCATTCCCAGGCACATACCTGAACACACATAGGATTTAAAAATAAAATAATTACATATTAAAGATAAACCATACAGTTCAGTGGCTTTTGGGATATCTGCCTCTGGGTAATTCCATGACACTTACATTCCAAACATAATGCACTAGCCGCTATGTCCTAGTCTTCTGGAATTCCAAGAAATCAATTATATGCTTTCTATTTTCACAGATATCCCTGGTTTGGTCATTGCTAACAAATAGTGGCCTTTGCATCTGGTTCTTTTCACCTGTTTTCAAGGCTAATCTATGTTGTATGTGTCAGTATTTTATTAGTGCTTTGCTTCTCAAGACAGGGTTTCTCTGTGTAGCTCTCTCTGGCTCTCCCCGACTTGCTTTGTAGACTAGGCTGGTTTCAAATTTACAGAGATCCGCCTGCCCCTGGCTCCCGAGTGCTGGGATTAAAGGCGTGTGCCCGGCTGGACAATTTTTGGTCTTCCTCCTCAGTTCCTAACTTACGTGGGATTGATTACAGGTGAGGGGACACCATGCCGGCTTTATTACGAGAGTTCTAGACTTTATGCATTCTGGATACTAGTTCCTCATGGTCACAAATTATTTTATATATTCCATTGAGTGGTTTTACGAACTTTAAGAAGCAGCACCAAATAAACGCAGGCGAAGAGAAAGAAAGGACAGAGGGATGACGCTCCACAATTCTAGCCATACTCCCTGCAAATCCTGGGCTAACGGAGGACTGAGTTTCCTGGCTTCGGAGCTTACTGGGTAGACGCTGCCTGTCGGCCCCGCCCCCCGCCCTTTGACCCGCGCCGTTTCCGGTTGGAGACGTGGCTTGGGGCCGCCATCTTGGCAAGAGGCGAAGCGGCGGAGGCTCCTGTCAGGGGCGGCAGGTCCGGAGCGGCCAGAGCTCCGCATCTCTGGGCAGCAGCCCGAGTCCCTGCAGAGCCAGAGCGCGGCGCGCCCCACCTGCGGCCTCACCATGGTAAGCACCGAGCTGGGTTCGCTCGCCACGTCCTCGCCGGCTGGGCCGGGACCGCAGGAGCCGCGCCCGGAGCCCTGCTGTCGGCCCGGGCTTGGCACGGCCTCTCGGAGTCCTAGAGCGAGAGCTGCCGCGCCCACCCGGCCTCCGCCGGCAGCGCCGCCACGTCCGCCCGCCCGCCCGCCACTCCGACCCACCCGGGCTGGTGGTTGTCGCGTGGGCCTTCCGTCCTCAGGTCCCGCCGGTTCCCTGCGAGCTCCGGGACCGCAAGGCTGGAAGGCTGGGCCTGTCCGCCGCTTCTCGTCCTCCTGTCACCACGTCTCAAAGCTTTTCTTCAACCTCCTCCACCTTCTCCTCCTCTTAATTGAAAGGGGGAAGTAGAGGCAGTGCGGAAATGGTAACTTCGGGCGCCCGTTTGAGGGACCCGGGTGTCCCCGTAGCTACCCTGTGCTAGGGTAGCGCGTACGTGTCTTTGGCAGCGAGGCTGGTGCAGAGTGTATATAGAACGTAGAGAAACGGAGTGACAGCACAGGACTTCTGTCTTTAAGGGACCGACCGTTTAGGTGGAGTGACAGGAGTGTGGCTTACTGTAATCACAGCTGTTGTGTGGAATAGGAGAGGTGGTTTGTGCTTGGGGACTCTGGTGCCATCGGAGCTTATTTCTCTATGAACTCATCTGTTACCAAGATAGGAGAGATTATTGTAGGTGAGGGTAGGAGAAAGCAGAATTGACTCCACCAGATCCTCCTTTATCGACTGAAATCTGAATATTCCTGAATAAGAGGAGATCCTCGGTCCAGCGATCTAGTAACTTAACTTTTTTTTTTTTTTGGTTTTTCGAGACAGGGTTTCTCTGTATAGCCCTGGCTGTCCTGGAACTCACTTTGTAGACCAGGCTGGCCTCGAACTCAGAAATCCGCCTGCCTCTGCCTCCCGAGTGCTGGGATTAAAGGCGTGCGCCACCACCGCCCGTCGCCAAGCATTTTTTTAACTAGTTTATATTTGAGTAAACTTGATAATTAGTCCTGTGATACCACCCATTTCTAAAATTTGCTTATCTATAGAACATTGTTCTTAATTAAGAAGATAGTAAATAGACTTACTATGATGGCAGACATCTTTACCTACTGAGAAGTTTTCAAATGCTTAAAAGTCTATAGACTTATAGGATAGTGAGACTTACAGATTGTGAGTATGTGTGTGTGGGGTGTGGTATAGGTTTGGGTATCTTCTCTTGCTCTCTGCTATGCTGAACTAGAAGCTTGCTGTTTGAACTATCCCAGGATTTACCTGTCTCTGACCTCCAGTGCTGAGGCTATAGGCATTTGCAGCATGGCTGCATGGCTGGCTTTTTGTGTAAGTGATAGGGTTCAGATCCAGATCCCCATGCTTACAGAGGACTAACCACTTTCTCAGCCTGCCTCCCCGCCCCCTTTTAAATAACATTTGTTTCTTTAGTAGAGCAAGGCAAACTCCCCAGTCCTTTTTTTAAAGATTTGTTTATTTTCTGTGTATTAGTGTTTTGCCTGGATGTGTATATATGTACCATGACATGTGTGTCTGGTGCTTGCAGAAGCCAGAAGAGAGTATTGGAGTAACTTCCAACTGGAATTAGAAATGGTTGTGAGCTGCCCACCAGGTGGGTGCTGGGATCTGAATCTCTGTTTTCTTCAAAGAATATAAGATTTCAAAAAAAAATTTTTTTTAAAGACACGATTTCTCTGTGTAACAGTCCTTGCTATCCTGGTACTCACTCTGTTGTCTAGGCTGGCCTTGAACTGGCCTTAGGGAGATCCACCTATCTATGCCTCCCACATGCTGGGATTAAAGGCATGTGCCAGCACTAGCTGGCAAAAAACCTTGAGAGTTGTAGTTACTCATTTTTTTAAAATTAACTGTTAAAACTATCATGTATATTAATGTTTTGCCTATGTGTGTATATGTGCATTACATGCATGCCTGGTACCTGAAGGAAGGCAGAAAGGGCATCAGGAGTTACCCGTGGTTGTGCATTTCTGTGTGAGTGCTAGTGGTCAAACCCAGGTTCTCTGCAAGAGCAGAATGTGCTCTTGACTGATGAACTATTGTTAGGCATGGTGGCATCCCTATAATTCCACTGGAAGCTCTCCAGGAGTTCACCTGGTCCACATAGTGAGTGTCAGGCCAGCCAGGGCTATGTATGAGACCCGAATGAAAATTGTGGTAGGAGAATCTACCTAACACATACACACACAGACACACACCCAAGACAGGGTTTCTCTATGTAGCTCTGGCTGTCCTGGAACTCACTCTGTAGACCAGGCTGGCCTCGAACTCAGAAATCCACCTGCCTCTGCCTGTCGATTGCTGGGATCAAAGGTGTGCGCCACCACTGCCCGGCGAGAATTTGCCTTTTAATATACTTTCTACTTCAGTAGTTGTTAAACTTCATTGAATGTGAATATGAAGTGAAGCATTAGTATGTTGAGGCATTTAAGAAGATAAGTATTAATTTTGCACAGGATAAATTTACCTTGTTCAGAGATGATCTTTCCAGGTATATTAGTGACTGGAGGCTGTATATGGACCTTGTGACTTATGTCCTAGGTGTTTTGAGGTTTCTTTACATTCAGTATTGGGAACTTTGATCCTGCTTTGGGAATCTTATTTGCTTATATCTGGTTAATGAAATGACTAAAATAGAGTATCAGAGTTTTCCTACTTGAGGTACTGTTTTTATCCTGCTGATTTTTTTGTTGTTGTTTGTTTTGGGACAGGGTCTCTATATAACCCTGGCTGGTCTGGCACTCACAGTGTAGACCAGACTGGCCTCAAACTGACAAGTGATTCACCAGTCTCTGCCTCTTGAGTGCTGGAGTTAAAGGCAGGGATTACCATATCCTGCTGTCCTATCTTTATGTATTCAATCCCTGAATTAATCAAATGTTATTTCTTTTATCAGAGGTAATCTTTTCTCCTCTGTTCACTCTCTTTAAGTTTCTAAGTATATAATGCCTTATATTACAATATCTTATTTTTTGTCTTGTATTGTTAGTAATTAGGCTGCTTCTGATCAAAATGTCAGTGTTTTTTTTTTTCTTCTTAAATTTATGTTACACATATGGATGTTTTGTCTGCATGTATGTCTATATCATGTGCATAGCTAGTGCCTGTAAAGGCCAGGAGAAGGAAAAGCCAGAAGAGGGTTATTGGAGACCTAGACGTGGCGTTACAGAGAGCTGTGAACTACCATGTGGACACTGGGAAGGGAGCCCTGGTGGTCGGAAAGGTAGCTAGTATTCTTAACCACTGAGCCGCCCTTCCAGACCCAGCTATGTGTCTTTATAATCAGAGAGCATCCAGTGTGATAACAGGCTTTCAGTAACTCATGCAGCCCTGACATTGTGGTACATATAGGTTATCTCAGCATTCAGGAAACAGAGGCAGGAGAATAAAAAGTTACAGGCCAATCTCAACTACATAAGGAGAACTCTCAAAAAAAGCAAAACAGAACAACAAAATCAAAGGCTGAAGATGTAGTGGTAATACACCATGTACATGGCCCTGGATAAAATAAATTCAGTATAGAGTTGATAGACTCAGAGATGTAGGCAAATTCTGTTATTTCCTTTAAATCTAGCCTTTTTTAAACTTTGGTTCTTATTTAGGAAGTGGAACAGTATTAGCTCTTGAGATTTCATATGAGAAAAATGCAATGTTCACTTAAATCAGAAAAAAAATCTGTTTGGTGGAGGGAATTTATTTGTGTTAGATATAGATGAAACACTTTACAATATAAAGTATTAAGGTCAGTGGGGTTGTTTCATTTTGTTATAGACAGAATCTCTCTAGGTAGCCCTGGCTATCCTGGAACCTGATATATAGACCAGACTAGTTTTGGACTCACAGAGAACTCTACCTGCCTTTGTCTCCCGAGTGCTGGGACTAAAAGTGTGCACCCCTGGCTCAGTTGAACTGTTTTATTCTTCTGCTTAAAAACAAGTATGGTGGTAATTCTCTCCCAGATACCCTAACTAGCTAACCTCTCACCTCCTCTTCCCTCCTTTCCTTTCCCCTTTCCCTCCCCTCCTTATTCCTTTCCTTATCCTGTGTAGCCCTGGCTGTCCTGAACTCACTCTGTAGATAATGCTGTCCTCAAACTCACAGAGATCCACCAGCTTCTGTGTCTCCAGTGCTGGGATTAAAGATATATACTACCAACACCCAACTTTACGATGACCTTGAGTTCTCATCCTTCCTTTACCTTCCCAGTGCTGGTACTGTGCATTGTCTTTGGATGCTGTGGCCTCCTGTACAGATAACAAAACATTGAAACTGAATGGATGCACATCTGTAATACAACTGTTTTGGAAGCTGAGGCAAAAAGAAGATTTGAAGATTTAGGAAGACCCCAAACTAACATAAAATAAGATGAAACTTAAGACAAAATGCTGGGGATATATAACATGCTTGCCTATTATGTTAGAGGCCTGGGTTCATTCTCCAGTACTGGGAGGTAGAGTGTCTCCACTGTGAGGATATTTATTCAAATTAACTGACTTTTGTTTTTCAAGCTCTCCATCTGTAATGGACAGGTTTCCATAAAATTGAGACATTTGACAAGTAGGGTTTAAGAGACTACATCCTAACAGTGAGTCTTGCCAGATGTGTCATGTTTCCTTGTTGTTGCTTGTGCGTATGAACGCTTGGATCTCTATACTGAAGAGGCTGTTAGAACACTGCTTAAACCAGAAGTCCTAACACTTGAGAGGTGGAGGTAGGAAGATTGCTGAATTTGAGGCCTGTATGGTCTAGAGTGATGGAGTTCTAGGACAACTAGGGCTACACAGAGAAACTCTTTCTCCAAAAACCAAATAAAAACAACCACCACCCCCCCAACACTGTTTAGCCTTCCTACTCCTCTCATTGGTATTTGAAGATCTTCCTCCTCCTCCTGCATTTGTTTTGTTAAATAAATTGAAGCTATCAGAAGGTCGTTGGGTCTTAGTCATTGCTCGATGGATGTCAAAACTTAGGTGAAACAGCAGGCCTGTAGAATTTCCACTTCACAGCTTGTTTGCATATCTAGAAGAGTGAGTGGGATGGAACCCTTGGCTGCTCAAAGGCAGATCAACTCAGACTTAATGGCCTACAGTAAAAACAAAAAGGAAGCTGGGGACTTCCTATTCAATACTTTGTTTCCTTTTTCTGAGACAGGTATATATCCTAAGCTAGAATGAGACAGGTATATATCCTAAGCTAGAACTCGAGCTTTAGTGTCCTGAGTGGTAGAATTAAACTCTGGTGAGCTCTTAAAAACCTTTTATCTGCCTCATCAGGCTTCTGTTTTGACATGGAAATCTCTACCCTTTTTAAAGAAAATGCTTGATCTGTTGTCAATGGTTGTGCCAAAGCAGAGTGCAACCCAGCTCTGAGTCATAATTGACTAATCAATAACGTGTGTACGGTTGCTGAGACGCTCACCTGGTGAAGATAGTTGCCACCTGCCTGACAACCTGAATTCAATTCATAGTAGACGGAGAGAACTGACTCCCCTCAAGTTGTCCTCTGGCTTCTACACACATGGGCACTCCCACAGAGTCTCACAATCAGTCAACCAATATAAGTAATAATATAAGTATGCACTTTGGAAAAAATAACTCCATGCGTTCTTGTGTGTAGTGCTGGTGGTGGAACCACACACACAAACACACATACACACACACACATATACAAACATACACACATAGCTTTAGGTATACTATGGAATAATTGCTTCATTTTCTTCTACCTTTGTCTTATAAATTGCATGCAGTAATTAAAGAAACAATGAAGTATTGTTTGAAAGACAATGTAATGTCACTGAATGTGCTAATGTGCTATGCTATGGAAGCTCTCCTGAGGTGCTGAGAAAACAAATGTAAAAACTAAGTAAGGGGTACTTATTTATGTGTATGTTCTTGGCAGGTGCTGTTGGCAGCAGCAGTCTGCACGAAAGCGGGAAAGGCTATTGTTTCTCGACAGTTCGTGGAGATGACCCGAACTCGGATTGAAGGCTTATTAGCAGCTTTCCCAAAACTCATGAACACTGGAAAACAACATACTTTTGTTGAAACAGAGAGTGTAAGATATGTGTACCAACCTATGGAGAAACTGTACATGGTATTGATCACTACAAAGAACAGCAATATCTTAGAAGATTTGGAGACTTTAAGGCTCTTCTCAAGGGTGGTAAGAGACCTGTAATACTGGATTACATTTGTATTACGTTCTTTATTGAAAGTAGGTTTGACTCTAATATAGCTGATATGATCAGTTTGTGAACCCTCGTACACATCTCAACAACTTATCCATGCAACTCATTTCTTTTAATGCCTGTCTGCCTCCCTGCTTGCTTGCTTGCTTTTTTTTTTTCCTTTATTTATTTTGCAGTGCCTTATGCATTCTATACAAGCACTGTGGCTGAGCACACACAATCCTCTTCAGCATTTCTTTCATTCAGCAGACACTTGTTGGGTTCCTTCCTAGGCTATAAGTATTCCAAAGGAGAATGCAGACTCATTCTTTCACATCTCAGTTCTTAAGTAGTTTAGTATGTCTGTGTTTCTGAAATTTGTTTGGCCCCCCCCACCCTGTTGTGTATTTCTGTGTTATCATGGGGATGGTGGGAATTGAACCCAAGTCCTCTGGAAAAACAGTTTATACTGTTAGCCACTGAGCCATCTTCTCTCCGACCCCATTGCTTTAGTGATTGGGATCTTTGTGAGACAAGATTTCATTTAGCCCAGGCTAGCTTTAATTTAACCATGCTGTGTAGCCAAAGATGACTGTGAGCTTACACCTCCCAAATGCTAAAATTCATTGTTTTTGAAATTTGTATTTAAAAGACTTAGAAACATAGCTGCTATGAAATTCTTAATCTTGTTGTCTGTTACTATCTGTAATTAGATCCCTGAATATTGCCGAGCCTTAGAGGAAAATGAAATATCTGAGCACTGTTTTGATTTGATTTTTGCTTTTGATGAAATTGTTGCCCTGGGATACCGGGAGAATGTTAACCTGGCACAGATCAGAACCTTCACAGAAATGGACTCTCACGAGGAGAAAGTATTCCGAGCAGTCAGAGAGGTAAGTGACTGCCAAGTTGAGTGTCTTTCTGTTAGCTTTCATTAATCTGGTTTTCCTGCTTTTACTTGCTAATGTAGGCTGTACTGAAAGCTATAAACAAGTGTCTTTCCATAGACTCAAGAACGGGAAGCTAAGGCTGAGATGCGGCGTAAAGCAAAGGAATTACAACAGGCCCGAAGAGATGCAGAGAGACAGGGGAAAAAAGCACCAGGATTTGGCGGATTTGGTAGTTCTGCAGTGTCTGGAGGCAGCACAGCAGCCATGATCACAGAGACTATCATTGAAACTGATAAACCAAAAGTGGCGCCTGCACCAGCCAGGTATTGTCTCGTGTGTGTATTACCAGCAACCTAGGATGCAGAGGAAGGCTCTATATGTGTGTGCCTCATGAGAGAGATATTTGATTTCTAAGCTAACTTAAATAATGAGGGACTTAATGATGTAAGCTGTGATACTAAATTTAGATATATAAAAGACAGGAATAAAGGAGATATCTATGTTATTTTTCCATTTATAAAAGAATTCTACAAATTATGCCATGATTTCTTCATTTCTATGACAGTGGTCTTAATTGGTGAAGTGGGGGAGTATTTAACTGTTTGTGGAATATGAATTTTTCTTTTTAAATATTTATTATTTTATGGGTATATCTTCCCTGACTGTGAGTATATATGTTCATTGTATTTGTGCCTCTGAGAAGCCAGAGGAGTGTGTCAGGTCACCTGGAACATAGTAATACACAGGTGCGAGGAGCCTTATGGGTACTGGGAACTAGACCCAAGTTCTCGTCAAGAGCCACAGGTGCTCTTAGAATAATCAGGTTTTTGGTTTTGTTTTGTTTATTTTTAAATTTTGTGTGTATGCCTGCAAGTATGTGTGTACCACGTGGGTGCCTGGTGCCCAGAGAAGTCAGGAGAGTACATTCAGAACTGGAGCTAGAGATGATTGTGAGCCACCATGTTGGTGCTGGGAACAGAACCTGGAACCTCTTCAAGAACAAGTTGCTCTTGACCTGAGCTATCTCTCTAACCCCAGATTTTTTTAGTCTTTGTTGTTGTTTGTTTGTTTGTTTGTTTTTTGAGGCAGGGTTTCTCTGTGTAGCCCTGGCTGTCCTAGAACTCACTCTGTAGACCAGGCTGGCCTCAAACTCAGAAATCTTCCTGCCTCTGCCTCCCAAGTGCTGGGATTAGTGATGTGTGCCACCACTGCCCGGCTTGGTTTTTTAGTCTTAATGTTTCAGAAGAATCTGTGGCTGCTGAAGGTATATGCAAAATTTGTTTTTTGTGCATAGTCACATTTATCTAAATGGAAAATGCCATGTTTCCATCAGACCATTTATGACTATAAAATTATAGCTTTTATATTTGTGTACTTGATACTTTGATATTAATAGTAGCTATCCATTTGTGCAAGTTTATATTACACTATCAGTGTTGTAGTTGTCCACCAACACTAGGAAACAGGTTTTCACCTAAGATCTTCACATTCCTTCAGAGAAAGCTTTCTTTGTAGTATTAATTAAAGTTTGTGGTTTTGTTTTTTTGTTTTGTTTTTTTTTAATCACATATTTACTTGTTTTGTATTCTTCCACTTAGACCTTCAGGCCCCAGCAAGGCTTTGAAACTTGGAGCTAAAGGAAAGGAAGTAGATAACTTTGTGGACAAATTGAAATCTGAAGGTGAAACTATTATGTCTTCTAATATGGGAAAACGTACCTCAGAAGCAACCAAAGTGCATGCTCCACCTATTAATATGGAAAGGTAAGCAATGACTTCTTCAAGAACAAATAATACAATTTTTTTTTTTTTTGGTTTTTCGAGACAGGGTTTCTCTGTATAGCCCTGGCTGTCCTGGAACTCACTTTGTAGACTAGGCTGGCCTCGAACTCAGAAATTCGCCTGCCTCTGCCTCCCAAGTGCTGGGATTAAAGGCGTGCGCCACCACGTCCGGCACAATTCTTTTAAACCATCTTTTAAAAAAAAGTTGTTGTTTTGTTTTTCTTTAAGACAGGATCTCACTATGTAGCTCAGGCTCAGCTGGAACTCAACTGTGTAGATTAGGTTGGCCTCAAATTCACAAGAGATCCTCCTGCCTCTGCCTCTCAAATGCTAGAATCAAAGGTATGTGCTACCACATCTGGGTATTTTTATTATTTTTAGTTCATGTATATCCGTGTGGAGCTCTGTAGAGTACAGATGCCTGAAGAGACCAAAGTATTAGATCTCCCAGGAGTTGGAGTTACAGGTGGTTTTGAGCTACTTGTGTGGGTACTGGTATTCTCCTCTGGAAGAGCAGTGTGTGGTCTCAACTACTGTACCATCTCTCCAGCCCTTAAAGTTGTCTTTAAATTCTATCAGTTCTTGCTTATTTATGTATTTACTTATTTTTGTGCTAGGGATCTAACCCAGAACCTTTCGTATGCTGAGCACACTGTTTACCTCTGAGCTGTGTACATTCCAGCCTCATGTTTTGGTGCCTTTTAACGTTACTGATTTAAAATTTTTATTTAGTGCGTAATCCAGATATTGACTTACAATATTTTTTTATCCACTTTTAAGTATCATTGGGAACTCAGCCATCTATTTCCTATGAAGTTTAAAACTTGCCTTTTATTGGCTAATTTAGGAAAAGTAGCTTTATGCCTGTTGTGTAACTTGCCTCTTAAGCATGGCATGGTGGAACATAGCCGTGATCCCAGCATTTGGGAGGTAGAGACTGGAAGATCTGGAGTTCAAGGTCAGCCTCAGTTATATGAAAGCCTAGGTCAAAGAAAACCCTCGATTTATAGCGCTAGAGCTCCATTAACCCATATTTTGTCCTGTCTTTTTCTCCTTAAAACTATAAAGGAAAGTCAATCTTTAGTATAACATTTGTGAAGGTCCTCAAAGCAAATTAACATGCTAAATTTTATGTCTTTGAATGTAGTGTAATTCAATTTGTCTTTTATCTCAGGTCGGTGGGTGGCATTTTTAAGCAATAGGTTAATCAAGTTCATATAATCAAGATGCAGATTTCTTGCCCTTAAACCCAGACCTACAGTTATTGATAGTTCGGAGGCCAACTGAAAGATGAGTCTGGGAGGATACCACTATCAGGTGTGCATAAAAGTGGACTGTTTACTCTTTCGTGTGTTCTGTTTTGTTAGAAATGAACAGTTATATCTGGATAAATCGCTTCACTCACTAAATTACTTGTGCTATTTTGGTTATTTTGAGAAAAGCTGAGGTTTCATGCTTTTTTTAAAAAAAATTTTATTTATTTGTATTTTAAGTGCATTGGTGTTCTGCCTGTATGTATGTCTGTGTGAGGGCATCAGATCCCCTGGAACTGGAGTCACAGACAGTTGTGAACTGCCATATGAGTGCTGGGAATTGAACCCAGGTCCTTTGGAAGAACAGCCAGTACTCTGTAACTACTGAGCCATCTTTCCAGTCCCCATGCCAAAAAAAAAAAAGATGTGTTTACTTATTCTCTACCTTACGTGTTGCATTTATGGGTCTTGTGCATGTACGAATGCAGGTGTCCACAGAAGCCAAAAGTGGGCATTGGAATCCCTTGGCACTGGAGTTAAAAGCTGTTGTGAGCTCACTCCACATGGGTCCAGGGAGCTGAACTTAGGTCATCTGTAAGAGCAGAATGTGTTTGGTTGGTTGGTTGGTTTTTCGAGACAGGGCTTCTCTGTGAAGTCCTGGCTGACCTGGAACTCACTCTGTAGACCAAGCTGGCCTCAAACTCAAAAATCTGCCTGCCTCTGCCTCCCATGTGTGCCACCATTGCCATCCAAGGTTCTTTTTGTTTGTTTGTTTGTTTTTGTTTTTTTTGGAAACAGGGTTTCTCTGTGTAGTCCTGGCTTCCTGGAACTCACTTTGTAGACCAGGCTGGACTCAGAAATCTGCCTGCCTCTGCCTCCCAAGTGCTGGGATTAAAGGCGTGTGCCACCACTGCCTGGCCAGAATGTGTTCTTGACCAATGAAGGCTTCATACTTTTAAACACCATCACATAGAAATTCTTATTCTCAAGACCCTAAGTGGTGAAGTTACCTTCAGCACAGAATGAACTCTTGTAAAAGGTAAAATGGGGCCCTACATTTCTAAGATTTGAACTTTTGTGTTTTTTTTTTTAAAGATTTATTTATTTTTATTATATATAAGTACACTGCAGCTGTCTTCAGACACTCCAGAAGAGGGCGCCAGATATCATTACAGATGGTTGTGAGCCACCATGTGGTTGCTGGGATTTGAACCTCGGACCTTCGGAAGAGCAGTCGGGTGCTCTTACCCACTGAGCCATCTCACCAGCCCGAACTTTTGATTTTGAGTCTGGTGTCTTTGTTTTGGGAAGGAACTAAGAAGCTGAGACAAAAAACAAAAAGGCAAACAAACAAACAAACAAAAAATAGCAAAATATATTCTTTGTAGTCACTGTAGTTTACCTAGCTTCAAAACAATTCTCGAGCTAGGAAGATGGCTAAGCGGTTAAGAGCACTGACTGGCTGCTTTTCTAGAGGACCCAAGTTCAGTTCCCAGCACCCTCATGGTGAATCACAGCCATCTGTAACTCTAGCTCTGGAGAATCCAGTGCCCTCTTCTCTGGTGTTTGCAGGCACCAAACATACATGTAGGCACACCACATTTATATAGACATATGTTTCTATTACAGAATTTGTGTAGATTTACTTACTAAAGCAGTAGCCTTATTTTTTCTTATGTATTTCTAATCTCTATAGTAAAAAACTTTTTTAAATGTATAAAAATCTTCTCAACTATGTAAGTTTCATATGGTGGAGACAACCAATATTAATACGTTTTGGACATTTTTCTGAGGGAATAGGATAATCTGTAGTATACAGGGGAGTAAAAACTTGTGGCTTACCTCTTAAAAATCTTTATACAAAGCAGACATATATTTATATCTTAGTTGTGTTCTAGTGCTGTTAAAAAAAAACAAAAAACCCACCATGATCAGGACAAGAAAGCATTTAATTGTGAGTTCTCATAGTTTTGGAGTTAGTTTATAATCATCATTGACGGGAGCATTGTGGCAGGCAGGCATGGTGCTAGAGCAGTTGTAGAGAGTTTACCTTCTGATCCTCAGACAGCAGGCAAAGAGAAAGAGCCTAGGCTTGATGTGGGCTTCTGAACCCTCAAAGCCAACCCCCAGTGACACACCTCCTCCAACTAAGGTCACACCTCCAAAAAGCTAAACCTCCTAATTCTTCCTAAACATTCCACCAGCTGGGAACCAAATATTCAATGGCCTTTGGAGGCCATTCTCATTCAAACCACCACAATTAGATATAATTTCCAGTTGCATTTTTCTGTTAAATTATAGATAATGAGTAAATAGTAAATAGTGCTTTGTTGTGTAAATCACCAACCCCAATGAGCCTGTGCAAAGAACACACAACTCAGTTATAATATTTATAAGCTGTATATCTATCCTGGGCAAGATTGGGAGCAATGCTAATCTGTGTATAAACATAAATATTTAGGAAGCAGTGTAGTGATATACCCATTTAGCAAAATAACAGTAAGTTTTCCACTAAGGCCTGTGGCATCCCAAACCATGGACTTTAACTAGGCTTATGTACTGAAATCTTACGTACTGAAATCTTTCTTGTGAAGTGTAGGCCTCAGATCAAACTGGAAAGCAGTAGGTTCTCCTCCTATAACCTACAGGCCCCTGTTGCACCATTGGTCCTACCTTGCCTGGGAGGACACTAGTACAGGATTCAGGGTTAGTACTTGGTAAGGCCATATATCTTTCCTCCCCAGTGGCTGCATAGGATCTATCTTCCAGCACTGAAAGCTAAGCCAACAGGGAAGAAGTCTCCAGGTCAGATCCACCAATTTCCCTATGTCCTGCAAGCAAAGTGAGTTGTATCTTCAACAGTCGTCTTAGCATCTAGTTAAGGTGCGCAGACAAGAGCAGAGACAATAACTTGTGTTGTTTGGAGGCCTTATATCTCATACCTGGCACAGAGATTTTCTTTAATAAAACATATCTTCTAGGGGAAGCATTGTCTATTTTTACAGAGTATCTATGTTGAAATTCCTCTTCTTTTTTTTTTTTTGGTTTTTCAAGACAGGGTTTCTCTGTGTATCCCTGGCTGTCCTGGAACTCACTCTGTAGACCAGGCTGGCCTCGAACTCAGAAATTCCTCTTTGAGTTCCAGGACAGCCAGTGCTATACAGAGAAACCCTGTCTCGAAAAACCAAAAAAAAAAAAAAAAAAAAAAAAAAAAGCCGGGCGTGGTATCCCAGCACTTGGGAGGCAGGCGGATTTCTGAGTTCGAGGCCAGCCTGGTCTACAAAGTGAGTTCCAGGACAGCCAGGGCTATACAGAGAAACCCTGTCTCGGAAAAAAGAACAAAAAAGCAAAAACGTGGTTTTTTGGTTTTTGGGGTTTTTTTTTGGCTTTGAGACAAACACTGCATAGAACTTGCTATGTAGAACAGGCTGGTCTTGAACTCACAGAGATCCACCTCATCTGCCTCCTAAGTGCTGGGATTTAAAAGGTATACTACTACACCTGGCTTTTGTTTTTTAAATTTGCTTACAATGTAAGTTTAGACATTACTGTCTTCTTTCTTTCTTTGTTTCCTTCTTTCTTGAAATGTGGCACTCACTGTAGGAGCCCATGCTGAGATTTGTGGGAATCCTCCTGCTTTAGATCCATGGCTTCCATGTCTACTTAATATGGTTTTCATGTTGAAGGTTTTCTTTATTTTTTTCTCACTGCTACCTGGTATTCGTAGTAGTATGTGTTCTAACAGCTGAGCCATCTGTCTAGCCCCTTCTCTTTCTTTTTAAGGGCAGGGTCTCTTGTGGTTCATATTGACCTTCAGCTCACTATGAGCCAAAGATGGACTGAAGTCCTCCTGATTCTCCTCCCAATCCTACCTCCCAAGTCCACACACCGAGTGTGGCAGTACCGTTATACCTGGTTTTATGTGGAGCTCTGGGACACTCAGTGCTCCATGATGCTAGACAAACACTACCAACATAACTCCCATCTCCATCCTGGTTACTACTTTCCTGACATACTGATTTACTTTTGTTGTGTAGTGTGCACATGAAGATTGAAGAGAAGATCACACTAACCTGTGGGAGAGATGGAGGATTACAGAATATGGAGTTGCATGGCATGATCATGCTTAGGATCTCAGATGACAAATTTGGCCGGATTCGTCTTCATGTAGAAAATGAAGATAAGAAAGGGGTGCAGCTACAGGTATGCAGGGGCTTTTTTATACCGAGTACTAGCATAGTTCCTGTTCTGGATTTTCTGTTTGATTTTTGCAGTACTTTGAAGTTGAATACAGGCTTTTGTTCGAGCAAGGCTCAACTATAGCCTTAGCCAAGTCTCTATAGAAGGCAAATCTTTCCACAAAATTTAATATATATATATAATTTATTAGGAACCCTATTTATCCACCATGTATACCCAGAGGGGTTTATTTCCTGTTAGTCTCCCTGTCTCCCTCCCTTGATGTGCAATAGTTGAGACAAGGTCTCACATAGGTCAGGCTGGCCTCAGACTCACTCTGTAACAGAATATGACCTTGAACTAATAATTGTCTGATTCTCTACTTCAGAGAGCTAGGACTGTAGGCAGTTGAATCCAGAGCCACATATATGATAGGCAAGTTCTTTGTCCACTGAGCTACATTTTCAGCTTCTTTCTTCTTTTTATAAATTCAGTTTGTTTATTTATTTATTTATTTATTCTGTGTGTGTCTGTGTTTTATATGTGTGTGTATATATGTCTATATGGGCATGCATGTGCCGTGTTATATATACAGAGGGCAGAGGGTAACTTTCCAGTGTTGGTTCTCTTTTGGGGTCCCAGCTCAGGTTATTGCTTAGAAGCAAGAGCCTTTACCTACTGAGCCATCTTGCCTGGCCCCTTCACTTGTCACTCTGAACTTCAGGCTTTCTTCTTTTCTCATTCCAGACGCATCCAAATGTGGATAAAAAACTTTTTACTGCAGAGTCTCTCATTGGCTTGAAAAACCCAGAGAAGTCATTTCCAGTCAACAGTGATGTAGGGGTACTAAAGTGGAGACTACAAACAACAGAGGAATCTTTTATTCCTTTGACAAGTAGGTATCTGTGATGGGTATTCTTGTGTGTGTGTGTGTGTGTGTGTGTGTGTGTGTGTGATTTTTTTGAGACAGGGTTTCTCTGTATCTGTGATGGGTATTCTTGTGTGTGTGTGTGTGTGTGTGTGTGTGTGTGTGTGTGTGTGTGTGATTTTTTTGAGACAGGGTTTCTCTGTATAGCCCTGGCTGTCCTGGAACTCATTTTGTAGACCAGGCTGGCCTCGAACTCAGAAATCCTCCTGCCTCTGCCTCCCGAGTGCTGGGATTAAAGGCGTGCGCCACTATGCCAAGCTGTGATGGGTATTCTCTTATCTTCATTACCATAGCAAGTTCTTTTTGGCAAAGTGGAATTGATGCTATTATTTTGTATATTTGAATTAATTGTTTTAATTTTTTAAAAGTGTATGTGTCTTTGAATGAGTGTATGCCACCTATGAATAGGTGCCTGTGAAGGCCAGAAGAAGTCATCAGATCCCCTGGAGCTGGAATTACAGATGGTTTTGAGCCACCAGTGTATAGTTTTATGTAGGATGCTATAGATTTGTTGGTCAGCTGTACTTCTTTTCTTCTTCTTCTTTTTTTTTTTTGTTTGTTTGTTTTGTTTTGTTTTGTTGGTTTTTTGAGACAGGGTTTCTCTGTGTAGCCCTGGCTATCCTGGAACTCACTCTGTAGACCAGGCTGGCCTTGAACTCAGAAATCTGCCTGCCTCTGCCTCCCAAGCGCTATGATTAAAGGTGTGCTCCACCACTGCCTGGCGGCGGTCAGCTGTATTTCTATTCTTCCATACTCTTGATCTTAGCTCAAAGGCCAAGAAACAGTTCCACTCTTTTTCTAAAGCTCAGGTGTTGATGGCCTTGTTTTCCTTCTCAGTTAATTGCTGGCCTTCGGAAAGTGGAAACGGCTGTGATGTCAACATAGAGTACGAACTACAGGAAGATAATTTAGAGCTCAATGATGTGGTCATCACTATCCCACTCCCGTAAGTGAAAGTCTCTTAATAATCCTTACCTTGGGTTAATTTGTAGAGCTGGTTCCTGGGGCTTGGAGATGAATTTTTGAGGCAATACCTCACCGTATATCCATTCTGAAATGTTGGCTTATTTTCTTCCCCGAGGTAATACTGATTAAACCTAGAGGCTTAAACACAGCCAGAGCTCTACCACTGAGCTATGTTCCCTGTCCTCTTTGTACCTGTTTTGAGACAGTTTCACAATGTGGCCCAGACCGCCCTTTAATATCAAGAGTAGCTAGGATTATAGATCTGAAGCACTAGGCATAACTGATAGTCCTTTTTCGTAAATACCAGTTGTGCATCACTCTGGAAGCAGAGGCTCTCTTGAGTTTGAAGGCAGCTTGGTCTACAGAGCAAGTTCCAGGGCTACACAAACCCAGTTTTGGAAAACAAAAATAATTAGTTGACTAAAAAATAAAAACCAGTTGTGAAGCCTGGTATGGTGACATAGGCCTATAATTCTAGCACTTGGAAGGTAGAGACAAGAGGATCAGAACTTTGATCCTGGGCTCTGTGTGACCGTGTTTTGAGGGAGAAAGGAGGTGGGGTGGGGATCATGCCTAATGTAAAAGAAGGCAGACACATACGGCTTTCTAGAAAAGGGTATCCTTTTTGAATAGAAATCCAGAGGTAGAGAGTAAAGTACTGATGGGAAAGGGGCAGGTGGGGAAAGTGTCCTGTGACCTCATAGACAGCATGCAGTTGTCAGTGCACATATACTTTGTTAGCTCTATACTCTGACTTGTTTTTTTGTTGGGATGGTTAGGATGAATTTTTTGAAATGGTCTCACTATGTAACCCTGGCTGGTCTGAATTCCGAGATCCACCTTCCTCTGTCTCTTAATTTTCCTTTTTTTTTTTTTTTTTTTGAGCTGTACATTTTGAAAGGGGTGGAATGTACTTTGAAACCAAGACAAATGAATTGTAGTGCAGAGCTGCTTTCTTGAGTTAGGCCTCACTCACTCACTCTGTAGTCTTCCCAAGGCCAGGAGGATGAGCCCATTTCCAGTCAGACTTCTTTTGCACGTTTCAGAGAAGCTTAGTCTGCCAGCCTGTGCTTTCCCTTCTCTTTCTCTGAAGGGAGGAGTGTGTTTTGAATACAGTATGCCTACATCAGTTTCATTAAGTTTTCTAGAAGCTTTACATTTTGATTGACAGGAAGCATGCAGTGCAGTAAGTTTTGACATGTATACACCTGGGAAACTGTCAGCACTGGCAAGAGAAACACGTATGTCAACCTGGGTGTGGTGGCTTACACACTAATCCCAGCCCTTGGATGACCAAAGCAGAAGGATCCTCTGAGCTTGAGTTCCAGGTCCTTCCAATGATGTCTTGTGTATTTCACTGGCATATTCTCAAGGTCCTCTGGGATACCATGTGTCTCCAGTAGAGTGCGCACTGTTACTGCTTCAGCTTTTACCTTCATCCTCAGCCCTGCCTTAGGCAATACAGGCTTTAATTATGAGCCCCAGAGTATTCCTATTGTTATATGCCTCAACTTTTATTGAAACAAAATAATTTTTTTTGTTTGTTTTGTTTTTTTGTTTTTTCGAGACAGGGTTTCTCTGTATAGCCCTGGCTGTCCTGGAACTCACTTTGTAGACCAGGCTGGCCTCGAACTCAGAAATCTGCCTGCCTCTGCCTCCCGAGTGCTGGGATTAAAGGCGTGCGCCACCACGCCCGGCAACAAAATAATTTTATATGCAACAAAATAATACTTTATTTCTAGTTTTGTTTCCTTTGATTACTGAGGGATTTATCTTGGCCAAGTCTAAATTTAGTCATGCTTATTTCTGGGTTTTTCTTTTTCTTTCTTTCTTTATCTCTCTCTCTCTCTGTTTTTTTTTTTTTTTCAGAGACAGGGTTTCTCTGTGTAGCCCTGGCTGTCCTGGAACTCTCTCTGTAGACCAGGCTGGCCTCAAACTCATAGAGATCCACTTGTTTCTACCTCCCAAATGCTGGGATTAAGGGTGTGCTCCACCACCACCTGACCTTATTTCTGCTTTTTAAAATATGCTATATTACCATTGTCTTATTACTCTGGAGAGATACCATGACAGCTTTAAAAAAAAAAAAAAAAAGAAAGCATTTCTTTAAAAAATTATGTAAAATTACAGCATTCTCTCTGCATGTCTACTTTCAGGCTAGAAGAGGGCACCAGATCTCAATATAGTTGGTTGTGAGCCACCACGTGGTTAATGGGTATTGAACTCAGGACCTCTGGAAGAGCAGATGGTGGTGCTCTTAACCTCTGAGCCATCTCTCGAGCCCCTTATAAAGGAAAACATTTAATTGAGGCTGGTTTACAGGTTCAGAGGTTTAGTACATTATTGTCATGGCAGGAAGTATGGTGGCAAGCAAGCAGACATGGTGCTGGAGAGATAGCTAAGAGTTCTACATTCAGATCATCAGGCAGCAGGAACAGTGAGCCACTTGGCCTGGCTTTAGCTCCTGAAACCTCAAAAGTCCATCCCCCCAGTGACACACTTCCTCCAAAAAGGCCACATCTACTCCAACGAGGCCACACCTCATAATAGTGCCACCTCCCTATGGGCTTATGGGGCCATTTTTTTTTTTAATTCAAACCACCATGCCAATATTCCCATTAATAGGATTAGCCAGCACACCTATAGTTCCAGCCCTTGAGAGGCAGGAGAGTTCTGGTTTCAAGCCTATGTTATACAAAAAGACCCTAATTAGAAAAAAGTAAAATAATAGGGTGACTGTCTTCCTTCCAGTTGTTCCTTCAGAACAATAAATAGCTGCCTTGAACAGTGGTAGAACTTGACTGCTGACGGGTGGACTTTGTTTGTTGAGATTTATTTTCCTACACTATTTTTGGAATGCCACCGTTTTTAGGTCTGTCTACTCTATAATTATGGCTGTGGTGGTTTCCTGTGTCTTCCTTCAACTTTGCAGTGGCCTGAAGAGATCTTTGAAAAATATTTTACCCCAGCATAAGTCAGAGTCAGAACAGCACAGAGGAAGAGCGAGCACTGTAAAGTTGATAGGAGACAGTTAAAGTCTCTTGCCACCCTTAGCTCAGTCTTTGTTTTCCTCATTTACCCTGCACCTAGTGTAAGCATTGAGTGTCACTGGTGAACTACAAAAGAGTAAATTTAGAATCTGTGGGAGTAGGTGACACTGCCTGTCAGCCATTCGTGGGAATGCAAAGTACATCCTGACTAGCCAAAGACAACCATGTATCTCTTTTTCCAGTCTATTTTGCTCACACCTTGTAGACATGATTTCACTTTTCTTCTTTTTTCTTTTTTTCTATTTGTTTTTTTCAAGACAGGGTTTCTCTGTGTAGCCCTGGCTGTCCTGGAACTCACTCTGTAGACCAAGCTGGCCTCAAACTCAGAAATCTACCTGCCTCTGCCTCCCAAGTGCTGGGATTAAAGGCGTGCGCCACCACTGCCCAGCTTGCTTTCACTTTTCATTTACCAAATAAATCCACTATATTATAATCAGATCAACCCACTAGCATTGGCTTCAGTAAGGTTTGAAACATTATGAACTCTTTTTCGAAACAAATCTTCTCAAAGATTGAGTTTACCTCTATTATTGGTGTATAAAATCTCCCCCTACTGCCAAACTGCTTTATTTATCATTGTTATTTATTAAAGAGTTTCATGGTTAAAAAGTCCTTTACAGGGAGCTATAGAGATGGCTCAGTGGTTAAGAGCACTGGCTGCTCTTCCAGAGGACAGGGTTCAATTCCTAGCACTCATGTGGCAGCTAACAACTATTTGTAACTCCTGTTTCAAGTGATACAACACCCTCATACTGACATATACAGTCAAAACACCAATAAATATAAAATAAATTTTTTAAATGTCCTTAACAGGCTAGCAACCCATTAATGATTTTTGCAAAGAAAGGTTTTGTTTGTCTGTTTGGTTGGGTTTTTTTTTTTTTTTCAAGACAGGGTTTCTCTGTATAACCCTGGCTGTCATGGAACTCACTTTTGTAGACCAGGCTGGCCTCAAACTCAGAAATCTGCCTGCCTCTGCCTCCCAAGTGCTGGGATTAAAGGTGTGCGCCACCACCGACCGGCATGAAAATATTTTCATAGACATCTGCAGTCTTAGTTCCCTGCTAGCTCCTAGGTCTAGTCAGCCCCCAGAGCCTTATCCTAAATGCCTTTTCTGTTTGTCATTCTCTACAAAGGGAATTAAGTGATGTCCTTAGCCAAGGTGTTATGACTTCCATCCTTGAAGTTACCAAGCAGCATAATTTTTAGAAAATTTGAGGCAGAATTTGAAATATGTTACCAAATTTGAGTTTGGTTTTTCTTGTTGGAGTTCTCTGAGCTCTAGACAGCTACACTGAGTGCTTGTTTCTCATGACAGATCGGGTGTTGGTGCGCCTGTGATTGGTGAGATCGATGGGGAATATCGACATGACAGTCGGAGAAATACGTTGGAGTGGTGCCTGCCAGTGATTGATGCCAAAAATAAGAGTGGCAGCCTGGAGTTCAGCATTCCTGGGCAGCCTAATGACTTCTTCCCTGTTCAAGTTTCTTTCATCTCCAAAAAGAATTACTGCAACATACAGGTACTCTGTTGTAACAGAAGGCAGGTATGGGGAAGGCAGGACAAGTGTCTGATAGGTAGCACGGTTTCATGTCGAGGCAAAAATCAAAGCTGAAGTCTTCTACAGATGCAGTTCTGACTTAATCACCAGACTTCTTTTCTTTTCCCCCTTTTATAACAGGGTCTGTTTATGTAGCCCTGGCTGGCCTAGAACTTGCTATGTAGACCAGGCGTCCCTCCAACTCATAGAGGTCTGCCTTCTGAGGGGCTGCTTCTTTTTTTTTTTTTTTTTTTTTTTTAAATCTTCTGTTTGAAGGGTCCAGAAAGCTCAGCAGATAAAGAGCCTTTACTGTTCTTGCAGAGAACCCTGGCATGGTTCCCAGCACCAACATGGTTGCTTACGAACATCCAGAACTCCAGGTCCAGTGGATCCAATGCCCTCTTCTGACCTCTGCAAGCACCAGGCACATAAATACACACACATAAAAGATAATTTTGTGTGTATATGTGGGACCATGTGTGTCCCAGCACATTTGTGGAGGTCAGAGGACACATTAATGGAGTCAGTTCTCTCCTCCGCAGCAGCAAAGCAAGCACCTGTGCCTCCGGAGCCATCCTGCTGCTCTCAGATTTCTATGAGTGTGAGGCCAGCCTGCCCTACAGAGAAAGTTCCTCTTCCGGAGGACCCAGGTTTGACTAGTAGTATACACGACAACTCGCATTCCTGTGATTCCTGTGTCTGTGACTCCAGTCCCAGCTGATCCAGTGCTTATTTGGCTTTTGCTGTCACCAGACAAAACGATAAACATGAATGCATGACACCCATACACATAAAATAAAATGTAGAAAAAGATCTTGCAACATAGTCTGGCTCTGGACACAAGAGACTGAGATGGATTTTTTTTTTTTTTTCCCTTTGGTTTTTCGAGACAGGGTTTCTCTGTATGGCCCTGGCTGTCCTGGAACTCACTTTGTAGACCAGGCTGGCCTCAAACTCAGAAATCCGACTGCCTCTGGCTCCCAAGTGCTGGGATTAAAGGCATGCGCCACCACGCCCGGTGTGAGATGGATTTAATAAGTAATGCAGAAGAGGTAGCAGGCTTATTTAAGATCAGAATGTTAATTGATCATCCTTATAGAATGTCTGGCTTTTCAGCGTTTTATATGGCAGGCTGAGTGAGCCTTGCGACTCATTCTGGCTTTGACTTTGTGGCAGCTGCTGTCTTACTGTAGCAGTCATTTTCTCTAAAGGATAGATTAGATGATGCCACAAGTAACATGTATGAGCTCTGAGTACTTTGTGGTATTTCCAAGGTACTTTTAGTGCTGCTTTTAGAGAATGTGATATATTCTGTGATGAAAATGTAGTTAACATCTCAGAGACTCACCATTGTTTTTTTCCTATCCCCTTCCCCTATCTTTGTTGTCCTAGGTTACCAAAGTGACCCAGGTAGATGGAAACAGCCCCGTCAGGTTTTCCACGGAGACCACTTTCTTAGTGGACAAATACGAAATCCTGTAATACCAAGAAGGGAGAGCTGAAAAGGAAGGATTTCAGATGAATAAAGAAGAAGCCAAAAGTGGCTGAAGAGTTTTCCAAATTTACAAGCCATTGGAGGTCCCCACCCCCTTTTCTGATACAGTGCACGTTCTCTGCGCGCAAGGACCCTCAACTCACACCCAGTGTTGCGGTGTCACAGAGACAGTTTTGACAAATAACACTGACATAAAGGGAAAGGCTGCTGATTTCTTTGGCCAGCAGGAAGCCAGCTCTCCAGGGAATGGAATGACCCAGTAAATAGCTCTTCTGCCTTCACCTAAGTCTCCCTTTATTTTAAGCCCTAAATATAGGTATATTTCATACTTTGTTTTAAAAAGTTTTCTCTATAGATTTGAGTCTTTCACACCCCTTTGCTTTCTGTTTTCTTTCAGTACACTTAGTCACACACTGGGGTCATCTGTCTGTAGTATTGTGTTCAGCACTCTGAGAACAAGGTTATCTAACCCATTCTTGACGTTAGACAGTACCAGTGAACTGCTTAAGGGATGTAGAGTCTAAAATTTGAAATACAAGGTTGTCTTGTTTGATCTCCTGTATCCATCCATTGATCCATCTTTTTATGAAGTCGCCCTGTGAGCCCTGCCCTTCCAGTTGCAGGCAGTGTTGTGAATCCCATTTGTGTCACTATTAAAGGTAGCCAGCTGGGAAGCAGCTTTTATGTGTACACACCTTTTCAAGATGCCGAATAAGATGGCTACATCCATTTCCACAGGAAATCATGTATGCTGCTAATGCTACCCCAACTTACAGTTCCCTACATGACTTATGGTTCCCTACGTAACTTAGAGTTCTCTCCGTGCTGTGGGGCGATTGAGTTGAAGCACTGTAGTCCACTCAGATTCCGCGTGTCCACCTCCTCCCCTTCCCAGATGCTCTTCCCATGAGTCTAGTGAGTCTGTGCCTTTTCTCATTAGCCCTAAACCATTGGAGAGACCCCATCTTCACCATTTGAGTGGTAGCATTGTGAGAGGCAGGTGTGTAGTGAGGGGTTACTCAGATATACCCCATCTCACCTGACACTTACCACCTCCCTCTCTGTCCGTGTTTCTGAAAACCTTTCTTCTCCTCCTCAGGCTTTTTGGTGTCATCATGTAATAATTGTAGGAGTTTCTCAGCTCATTTTGATCTATTACCTTTTCAATAGAGGCTGAATCAGCCAATCCCACCTGCCAAGCACTGAATTGGGCGGGGTGGACGATCAGTTGCTGAAGGCTGCAGTAGTAATGGGAAGCAGTAGATGACCTCCATTCTGTCAGGTGGCTGCAGAGCAGAGATCTCCCTCTGAACACCTGCCTTCCCTGGCAAGAGTATACTATCCATGAAGCAGGGCAGTCCCACAGAAGGCTGTGGCTGGGATGGCTTGCCAAAGAAATGTCTAGCCTTTCCCTTTCCCCTAAACTGCATCAGGGAAGAATCCTTATCTCTAGCTTCGTTTTCACATGAGGTTTTCTGAGGAAGGGGACTGGGATAGGAAGTCTGTCATGTAGTAAAGTAGACGAGAAATCTTATTAATCCAGTTGTATTTCAGAGTTGTTCGTCCCTATGATTTTTAAAGTCAAGTTTAATTTCACAAGACTTTTTTTCTGAAATTACTTTTGGGGTAATATTTAAAATGAGAGACATTTTGTAACCCTGTAAAATACATAGGGAATATAACATTCCAATGTACACAACGAAGGCAAATTCTTAATCAAATAAAAGAGTATTATAAAATGAGATGTTTACTGGACTCTAACTTTGAAGTCTGCTGGTGATTCATGATACTGTAATAGGATCTAAAATTAAAGATTAATGCTATGTTTTTTTAAAAGAAAATAATCTATCCAAGTGTATTCATTGCCTTGTCTCTGTTTCCCAGGTATTGTGCCTCTGTTGTGTGTTTGAGTACACACACTCAATCCCGAAAGCAGAGTTTTTTTTTTGTAGGATTAAGGCTTCTTAGAGCTTTTGCCAGGTCTGGAGTATTCCAATTTTTAGCAGTTTAGAGTCAGTCAAATGAAGCATTTTTTAAAGGATATCATTCTGCAGTATCCTGGAGCCTGCCCTTTGTCAGACAGTGATGAGTAAATGAATAGGAAGGGATGGGGGATGCTTTAGAAATGTGCTTACCCCTTAAACGCCACAGCGCCTTGTCAAACGTGGTAGTGTATGCCCGTGCTCTCAGCACGTGGGAGGCAGAGGCAGGTGCATCTCCATGAGTTTGAGGCCAGCCTGGTCTCTCTAATGAGTTCCAAATACAACCCAACCCCACCCAAGTAAAAGGTAATACAAAATGGAAATTAAAAGGGGGTGGGAACTGCAGAGATGGCTCAGTTGGCAAAGTGCTTTCCATGCAACATAACCTGATCCCAGCACCCTTGTAAAAACCCGGGTTATGGTGGCTGTGCAGTGGTGGTGCATGCCTTTAACCAGCACTCAGGAGGCAGAGGCAGGCAGATGTCCGAGTTCGAAGCTAGCCTGGTCTTAGTGAGTTCAAGGTCAGCCAGGGCTACCCAGAGAAATTCTATCCCGAAAAAACAAAACAAAAGAAACAACCTCTAGGGGCCAGAGTAATGCCCAGTGGTTATGAGCACTTGATGATGCTCTTACAGAGAACCCAGGGAGTTGGTTTCCAGCACCTATATTGTGGCTCGGAACTATAATTCCAGTTCCAGGGGACCTACTGCCCTCTTCTGGCTTCTATGGGCACCAAGCACACCCACAGTGCACACCTTTAATCCAGCATTTGGGAGGCAGAGGCAGTCAGATTTCTGTGAGTTCCAGGCCAGCCAAGATTACATAGTAAGACAGTATCTTTAAAAAACAAGAGTAAGGAGGACTGGAGAGGTGGCTCAGCGGTTAAGAGCACTGACTACTCTTGCAGAGGTCCTGAGTTCAATTCCCAGCAACCACATGGTAGCTCACAACCATCTGCAATGGTGTCTGATGCCCTCTTCTAGTGTGTCTGAAGACAGCAACAGTGTACTCACATACATTAAATAAATAAATAAATATTAAAAAAAAAAGTGAGGAGTATGTTTCTTCCCTTGTAGGCTTCTTAGAAGCAAGGCCTGGGAGTGATGTCTTACTACAAAACCATCTCCCTCCTTTTTTTGCACCCTTTTGTAGACAGACTTGCAGCTCTTGTGCTCTTTCAACACAATGGGTAGGAAAATCCACAAATTGTTGGCTGTACATTGCTGTTACGCAGTAGTAGGACAAATCTCTAACATCACTGTGCCTCATTTTGTACCAGGGACTTTGTGACTGACACAAAGCAGGCCTTTATAAAATTGAGGCCACCTTGCCCAACTCACAAACAGAAGTCAAGTTTTAGCAGGGACTTCTCGTCCTGTCCCCTGCCAAAAAGGAAAGGTGTTTTACTTTGCTACTCATTGGGCAGGGCTAAATGATCATATGTCTGAGATAACAGTGTGATGCAACAAAGCCATAAACCTAAAATATTTTCTTTTTCGGTCTTGCTAGATTTTTAGTATCTTTAATGTGTTTGTGTTGATTGTCTGGGTGTAGATAGGTCCACATGAATGCAGATGCTGGCAGAGGCCAGAGGTATCAGCCTCTCTGGCATTGGGGTCATGGGGTGATAAGTCACTTAGTGTGAATGAACAAAATTCTGGTCCTACCGAGCAGTTTACTAAGCCCCATCTCTCCAGCCCCATTTGGTTTTGTTGTTGGTGGTGGTTGGTTGGTTTGGTTTGGTTTGAAAATAATTTTTACTGCCACCAGGTTTGGTGGCACATGCCTCTGATCACAATGGCAGAAGCAGACAGACCTCTATGGGTTCAAGGCTAGCCAGATCTACAAAGAGTTCCAGGATATCCAGGGCTACACAGAGAAACCTTGTCTCAAAAAAAAAAAAAGCTTAAAAATTATTTTAGCTAGGCAGTGGTGGCACATGCCTTTAATCCCACACTTGGGAGGCAGAGGCAGGCAGATTTCTGAGTTCGAGGCCAGCCTGGTCTATAGAATGAGTTCCAGGACAGCCAGGGCTCCACAGGGAAACCCTGTCTCGGAAAAACAAAACAAAATTATTGTCTTATATTTTTAAATTTTACAAATTATTTTGTGTATGGGTGTTTTGCCTACATGTGTATATGTCTGCCAGAGGAGGGCACTGTATTCCTCGAGACTAGAGTTGGAGACCATTATGAACCACACGTGGGTGTTGGGAATCAAACCCAGGTCCTACAAAGGGTTGGCCATTGCTCTTAACCACTGAGCCAACTCTACAGCCCCTAAATATACCCTTTTACCTCACTTACATGATTTTTGAGTTAGATCTTTATAGATGACAAGTTGTGTTGTAATATCAAATAGTTGAAAATACCTTAAACATCCTAGTCCAGCTCTGGGAAACACCTGGGTGTCCCCTGTTTGACCAGGTGTATTAACAAACCAGAACAGGAACTATCTGAAAGAGTGGCCCTGCAAATCCAAGGCAACGAGAGAAGCAGAACTGATTTTATTTCCCAAATAAGGGTGTATGCAGTGCTGGGGATGGCATTCAACACTGCATACCAAACAGCACGCAGTCACACTCTACATGTGCTACACTCTCTATCCTCAGTGCTTGCTCTCAGGCAGGTCCTGAGCCACAGAGGTAGACATGACCAGTCTTCAGTCCTGGCCAAATTTCCCACACAGCTTGATTGTATTAGATTTGCATACAAGTGTGGACTGTGCAAATTTTGTAAGACCAACTGATAAAACAGTGGCTTACCTTGGTTAAGGTAAACTTTGAGCCCTCTTTCCACCAAACTGAATGGAGTGAGGTGGTACTTGGCATCACTGATGCCACCACACCTACACCAATGGTGGCATTTAGGACCCAAAGGGGTCACAGAGGTGTATGACACAACTTTTCCAAGGGAGACACAACACACAGGTCTACTTCAGAAAGGGAACCCATAACAGACCAAAGTAAAGATATCACCTGTCTTAGGGTTTCTGTTGCTGTGAGGAGACACCGTAACCAAGCAACTCTTATTAAGGACATTTAACTGGAGCTGGTTCACAGGTTCAGAGGTCCATTATAAGATGGCAGAAAACACCGTAGCATTCAGGCAGACACAGTGCTGGAGAAGGAGCCAAGAATTATACATCTTGATCCAAATCAGTCAGGACCAAACTGACTTCCAGGCTGCTAGGAGGAAGGTATCTAAGCCCACCCCCACAGGGACACACTTCCAACAAGGCCACACCCTCCCAATAGTGCCTCTCTCTGGGCCAACCACCATACCACCAAAGTCCAGTTTAGTTAGTTAACCAATGAGTTTTACTGGGGTTACTTTTTTTTTTTTGTAGTTACTTGTGGGTGATAGGTTACTTATAGGAGTAGAAATGACTCAAAGATGGATGTATCACAAGGCCACCCCAGCTTGAGAGCTCACTGAGCTGGGAACTCGGAGCCCAATACTGAGCATGCATGCTGCTCAGCAGGCTGGAGAGAGCTTTTCTAAATGATTCGGTTGGTTTAAACCTCTTCCAGGCAGCTGTTGTGGTCTGGTTTGAAGCTCAGCCTGTCTGAGATGCACTTTTGGCTTTTTTTATTCCTTACTCTGGCAGGGAGGGACCTAGAGAATCTGGTCAGTTTCAGGGACTTCCTGGAGCTATTTTGAGTTGTTTACCTTCCTTAAGGAACTTCCCTGCAGGAAAGAATGTTTCAATCTTGAGGAAACTATTATACAACCAGAGGGATCCTTTCTGGGAGAGGGAGTAGACGACAGCAGCTGCTGGCCAAATGAGTACCGTTCACCCTTTTCTGGAGCCAGAGGGAGCACAGTTTGAGAAGAGGGACCGAATGGGAGCTGTGCCAAGGGAAAGGCAGGAGGAGTGTGGAAACCCACTCTTGACAGCCACAGCTAAGTGCAGAAGGCTTTGAAGAACTCACCCTTCTTTCCACACCCAGCCTCTGCCCTCTCCCCCTGCTTCCATTTCGGAAAGTCTGAAGCTTGCTTGGAAAGCTGGTTGGTCTCTGCTTTCTTCTCTTCCTCCCCCTTCCTCAGAGCCGAGCTCCCAGCTGCTCGACCTCTTGCATAACTGTGAGAGAGCACTGGGCTTCTTGATGGGCTCCAGATGTGGAGTGGGATGAGGGTGGAGGGGTGGGGACAGAGGTCTTTAGTCCCCTGAGTGCTCTAACTGTGGGAACACAGAGGCTGGACACAGCAGGAGATAGAACAAATTTCATAGAGCCTTGATCATAGGGTCAGCTGGACAGTGAGACACTGAGAAAAAATTAGGTGCTTTTTTAGAGCCCCCTGCCTCAGCGTCACCTGCCCCTGGCGGGTTTAATGAATGCTTGACCGAGTCAGTCAGCAGCCACCGGAGGTTAAGAAAAAGGTGGAAGAGTTTGAGATTCCCCTAATCTGAGCCCCTCTCCAAATGCTAGATTTGCAACAAAACAACGCACTAGAGCAGCATGAAAAATACTGTTGTGATTGACACGTGCCCCAGGAAGTTGGCCAGAGCTGAAATTGTTCCTTGAGCCTCAAATGATACGAAGAGAGGTAAAAAGAAGCTGCTTAAATCTTGGGGCTTTCTGGTGACCACAGTGCACTTGTCACCTCTGTTAGCTAGAGGAGGTGGCAGGTGGGACCCTTTCTCCTCCTCCCTCTTGTTCACTGCTCCACAGTCTCAGGTTTAATTGCCAGCTGTGGATGCCCCCTACTAATGCTAGTTCTGTCAATGAGTGACCAAATTCCTGCAGTTCAGTCTCCTGCCATTCCTGAGAGAGAGAGAGAGAGAGAGAGAGAGAGAGAGAGAGAGAGAGAGAGAGAGAGAACACAGAACAAAAGCCACTGGAACAGAACAGGGTTTGTCCATTCCAAAGAGGACTTTCATTTAAAATTTTTTTTCCAACCCATCCCATCTGGAACTTAGGCCAGACTTGGGGGCTTCCTGCTCGTTCCTTCACTGAGGAAAAGCCTCTGCCAATCCTTTAGTGCAGGTTAAAGAGGCCCAGTCTAGTCTGAGTTCAGCTCCCATGAGGCCTCCCAGCCGTCTCCTGGGGCAAGGGCAGGCTTTGCAAGGTGCGGATACACTATCAGCTTGGATTTCGGGGTGGGGGTTGAATTGCTGAATGACTTTGCCAGGCTGGGCTTATAGACTGCCCCCTCCCTCTTTTCTTCCTCAAACTCTCACTCTTCAGCCAACCTGGTGTCTTTCTACCCTGCCCCCAGCTCCAGCTGTAACCCAACAAGTCTGTAGTGGAGGTGAATGGACAGAGGCAAAAAGGCCAGCTCCATTCAGCTTTCCTGGGTCCTGTGGTTTGCATCACATTTTTTTGGTTTTTGTTTTTTGAGACAGGGTTTCTCTTGTGTAGCCCTGGCTGTCCTTGAACTCATTCCAAGACCAGCCTGGTCTCGAACTCACAGAGATCCACCTGCCCCTGCCTCGAGTGCTGGGGAAAAGACCACCACCATTTGGCTTACAGCACACTTTCAGCGGACCTTGCCTTCACGTTCATTTCTGAAGCATGGTGTGCAATTATTAAGTCGGACAGCTCTCTATGGTGGGGCTTGGAACAGCAAAGGGTAGGGGCTGACCTGCGTGCCCTCAGTCGATGTTCTGAAAGGAAATTGAGTATCTGTGGTAGGACTGCGCTAGGACTCATGGGGAGTCAGGGGACGGTTCAAGCATCTTGGGTAGGCGGAGGTAAATAAAGAAGTGCTTCGAGGCCCAGAGTGGAGGGTGGTCTAGGAGGGTCGGAAGGGGAGGGTGAGAGGAGAGTTTGCACGGTGGTGGCCCTGGTGGTGGTGGTAGAAAGCCCAGCTGTACAGATGAACAAAGCGGGCGCTGTGCAAGCGGGGGAGGTGCTGCTGTGGGAAAAGCTGGGTGGGGGCCTTGGGCTCCAGCACCACAAGGGCGTCTTCTCTAGCTGGCCAGGCGGACAGGACGGGATGGGGGCGGGGACTCAGGGAAGCGGGGCGGGACAGTCTCCCTCTCCTCCTACTCAGCTGGCTCCAGGGGAAAAGCAACAGAGTCCTCGCCAGCCTGAGGCCGCCGCGGCCCACTTGGGCAAAGGGGCCGGTGTCCCCCCAACTCCCCACAAGGTAAGCGTGCCCCTCCCACTATGCCTCGGGGTTCCATTCGCCGTCTGGCTGAGTCTACAGAAGGGAAAGTCCCCGGGACCAGACGAGACCAGTCTGGCCCAGCGAACTGGGTAGAAAGGTGCGGAAAAAGGGGGCCATGCCAGGTGAGTGCGTTGGCGGAAGGGGCTTTGTGGACCGCCCTCGGCGAACTGCTTGCTTTTGCCCTCCTGAGTCGTTGCCAGCGCCACCGCCAGAGGGGGCCCTGGTATTAAGCGGAGGGATCCCCCCCTCAAGTCTTGGGGGATCTCGATCCTCCTGTGGGCACCCCGACGGCCAGTATCCCACACTCGCAGGCTCGAGTTGGGTACGCGCGCGGGACCTTGTCTATAGCATCGCACATGGTTCCTCTCCACCTCAGCAGGACCACAGGAAGGGGGATCCCCTAGGCGTCTCCGCTCTTGTCCTCCTTCCAGCTGCCTGGAAGGACTCAAAAAGATGTGGAGTTCAACTCTGAGGCGTGGGAGGGAGTCAGGGAGGGATCCTGGGGTTTCCACGTCTAGGGTCTCCTGGGCACTTTTCCAGGACCCCCGTTATCTATGAGGGTCCCCGGCGACCTGGGATGACTGAGCCGTTGGCTCCCGCTCCGCCTCCGCGGTCTGGATCCAAAAACAGCGCGGAGTTCCCCAGCCGAGGTCGAGCGCCGTCATCAGACTCCCCCGGGATGGGGAAGCGCGGGTAGGCGGCTGGGTGGGGTCCTGGGGCGCGGGGTTGCCCTGGCGCCGCAGACGCTTCCGCCCAGGCCAGCGCAGCAGGGATTTGGCCCGCGACCGCGCGGCCCGGCAGGGGACCCAGTGAGCCGGGGTGGGGCTGCATTCTGGGCCCGTTAGCTCAGCGGTCCCGGAGGCTCCCGGAGACTGACTCATCGCACTTCGGGCTCACTCCACAGCGGTCACACAAACAGAACTGGCCACTAACACGGGCGTCCGCACAGCTCCCACGCACAGCATCCCACGCCTCACCTCCGCGCACCCGCAAGACACGTCACACCGACAGTCTAGAGTCACCCCCACGGGTGCACACGTGAATCCTCACATGGGCCTCGACTTCGCACACTTAGTCCGCTTCACACCACGCACTCCACGCGCTGGGAAGGGTCGCCCGGGAAGGCTGCTCCACTCACGCATCCTCCCCGCACGCACGCACGCACCTCCCTCCACATGCCAGCCCCCTTCCTGCAGCTGCGAGGCCGCCCCCTTTCCCTGCCGTGCAAACAAGCGACTTTTTCTCTCTCTGCCCTGCTGAAGAAAGGCCGCTTGTCCCCGGGGCCGGACGGGCGGGGCAGCCGCAGCAGGCGACCCAACACTGCTGCCTTATCCCACCCGGTAGCCTGGGGAGGGCCGAGCCTCTGCTGTGCGGAGATCCACGAACCCTGCGGGTTTCTGAGAAGTGCACCTTTCCAGCCTCACTCCCCAATACTCTTCCCAGCTCAGTCTTCTCTGTCCCCAGACTGTCCAAGACTCTGTTCTCCCGCTGCTGGGGATTCCTCTTTTCCTAGCTGCCCTCCGGTTCCGTTCCCCCCTCCAAGGTGCTCTGAAGCGCCTGGTTTTTCCTCTCCTATTTGGGGAATGTATGCTAAGTCTGCCCCCTCCCCATCACCACCACTCTTAGGGTCCCCTGGCCTTCCCTACAGTCTATTTTCCTAGTTCACTATCTCATCCCTAGAACTGCTGTTATTTTTTGAGACAAGGTCTCATGAAGCCCAGGCCGAGGCTGGCCTTGAGTGTCTGATATCCTGTCGCCACATCCGGAGTACAGGGAATTGGGTTTACAGGCATGTACCACCACACCCAGGCTCTCCTCTCCAGCTTTTGGTATTTTCTCCTGATTTCACACTCTATTATCCCTGCACCTCGTCTTTTCTCTCTGCCTATTTTTCTTATTTCTAATTTCTTCTCTACCCGCCTGGCTTTGGACACTCGCCCTGCCTCTCCTGGGCATTCTGCCTGCCCGGCCTCAGTTTCCTTCCCGTCCTGACTCCTTCCTCTGCCGGTGGCCCTTCCTCGAGGGCGTATGTGAGCAGGGAAGATGAAAGAAAGTCATTGTTGACCATAAAGGCCTTGGCCTACTGCTATACATTGCCCCTCTAGAGCCACCAGTTGACTCCTGTGAGACCCAGGTGAGGGAGGGGGACCTGGCTTTTTGCTCCAAGGCTGACTTTGGACCTTTCATCTTGGGTCCCTTGGGATCCCAAGGACTTTCCTCAGTGCTCACTGGTGTCAGGGCTGGTTGGCTCTTCCCAGAACTCCCTTCACCTTTGTTCAGGAGACGGGGAGACAGGTGGTGTTGGCTGTTAGCACATTGGGGATGGGGCTAGGGTTACCTGTGTCAGACCCCAGTCCTTATGCTCTAGAATATCTTTCCCTATGTTGATAATACAGGCACAGCCAGACCCTTGCTACCTAACTAGCTGGCTAGGAGGTGCTTGGCTTTCTGTATCTGGGTGCAAGAGGGTTGCAGAGAGGGCTAGGCCCGCTCTTCAGCAGTGGAAGCCATACCACAAGGACTTTTTTTTATTATTTTTTAATTTTATTTTTGCAACTGGGCATAGCTGAGTGGGTAATTAAAGCCCTGGATATAGATAGCCACTCAATGGGATCATAGCAAGCCAGCCAGTGGAGGGCGTCAGGGGACAGCCCTGCTTCTCCAAGGGACATGGGATTAGGGTCAGAGAAGAGGCCACCTAGGCCACAGTGAGATCCCTCTATCAAAGCACCATCTGAGCCCAGGTCAGGTTGGTCTGGTGTCTTTTTCCTCTGCTGTGGGTTAGGTTTCTGAGCTGAGGCCATAGCCTCGCACCTTCCAATTGCTGTGCGGTTTCTTATCTTCTCTTTACACCTCTCTCCTTATCTCCGCCTCTCATTTCACCTCCTTATTCCTGTCTAGCCTCTCCTTGAGTCACTCTTATTTCCTTGCTAACCTAATTCCTTTACAGCCTTTATCTCCACTTGAATTTATTCTCTGTAAATAAGGGCTTTCGCAGGTGACAGTGACAGTATGGCAGATAGGGAAACTGAGGCATAGACCCAAATGCCATCCACAGCTGCTGTTTTTAGATTGCTTTGTGGCTCATGGAATGTGGTTTAGTATCCTTCCTGGATCTTCAGATACACTTGAATTTAAATTTTTTAATTTATATTTTATGTGTATGGTGTTTTGCCTTCATGTATGTTTGTGCATCCTGTATGTATCTGGAGCCCACTGAGTCCAGAAAAGGGTGAGGAATCCTTGAAACAGGAGTTACAAATGATTGTGAGCCACCATGTGGATGCTGGGAACAGAATTCCTGTCTTTTGGAAGAGCAACAAGTGCTCTTGATGGAGAGTGACTTCTGTAAATCCTAGTCTCTCTTCACAGATTCTTTCTTCCTTTCTTTCTTTCTTTCTTCCTTCCTTCCTTTCTTTCTTTCTTTCTTTCTTTCTTTCTTTCTTTCTTTCTTTCTTTCAGAAGTATTTATTGTTATACGTAAGTACACTGTACTGTCTTCAGACGCACCAGAAGAGGGTGTCAGATCTCTTTACGGATGGTTGTGAGCCACCAAGTGGTTGCTGGGATTTGAACTCAGGACCTTCAGAAGAGCAGTCAGTACTCTCTCTCTCTCTCTTTTTTTTTTTTTTTTTGGTTTTTTCGAGACAGGGTTTCTCTGTGTAGCTCTGGCTGACCTGGAACTCACTCTGTAGACCAGGCTGGCCTCGAACTCAGAAATCCGCCTGCCTCTGCCTCCCAAGTGCTGGGATTAAAGGCGTGTGCCACCACTGCTCCGTCTTTTCACAGATTCTTAAGAATTAATCTGTATAGCATAAAATCAACCCAAATTAAGTGTGCAATTACTTATAGCATATTTACAGAGCTATGCGCCTGTCTAACATTGAAACTTAATTATAGAACATTCTTGTTTCAGGCTGGGACAATGGCAAGCATGAGGAACTGAGTTCAAATCCCCAGCACCCACGTCTTTAAGTTCAGAGCTGGGGGTGGGAAGGAGGCAGGAGGATTGCTGGGGTTTGATGGCCAACAGCCTAGTTCAGATTCAATGAGATAACCTTGACTCAAAGGAATAGCGGGGGATGGGGGACACCTTACATCTGCCTCTGGCCTATGCACATGTGTCCTAGACACAAGTCTGTGTGTACATGACAACCCCTCCCCCCAAAGAACATTTCTGTTGCACACAGCTCAAACATCTTGTGCCTATTCACAGTCTATTTCTGTTCCATGCCTAGCCCCAGGCAAGTACTATTCTAGACAAGCCCTGTTCTGGCTAATTTTTCTTTAATTATTATTATTAAAGGTTTGTAGAAGATTGACTTGACAATGTGAGAAGTTTAATGACTTGTCCAATCCAGGCATGGTGGCTTACTTGACCTGTGTAAACCCAGCAATTGGGAGTAACAGGAGTCGTAGACCAGCCTGGTCTGCATAATAAGTTCTAGAGCAGCATTAGCCACAGACTGAAACTCTGTCTCAACAAACAAGCAACAAAAAAGCCACCCCTAGATCCTAGGGTTGTAGAATGGTCTCTAGAAACAGCAACAACAAAAGCCCTGGATTCCCTCCCTAGCACCACATAAAAGAGAGCATGATGTCATACACCCAAGGTGTATCAGGAAAATTAGAAAGAAATTCAAGGTCTCCTCTGCCACCACCACCATCCCCCCAAGCCCCTTACACAAGATTTCTCTGGGATGAAACTTCAGCTGGCCTGGAATTTGCTGTGTGGACCAAGCTGGTCTCAGACTCCTAGAGATCCACTTGCCTCTGTCTCCTGCATGCTAGAAGCAAAAGCATGGGTCATCACATCCAGCCTTCATTTTTCATTTCACAGCCAACCTGGGATATACTAGATCTTGCCTAAAAAAACAAAAACAAAAACAAAAAACAAACGTGTGTGTGTGTGTGTGTGTGTGTGTGTGTGTGTGTGTGTGTGTAAGTGTAATTTTAGGGGTCTTGCACCCTAGTCTAAAAGTCTTCCAACCCAAGAACCTTTGTTATCTTTGGGTTTGTTTTCTTTCCCAGCCTTTTTACATAATCCCCCAATTTGAACCTACTCCCTTGCCACTACCCCCTTTAAAAAAAATGCTGAGAGATTTCTATCCTGTACATAAGAAAGACTTTGGAGCTAGAGAGATGGCTCAATGGTTAAGATACCTGGGTTCAATTCTTCCCATCACCCACATGGCAGCTCACAGCTGTCTGCAACTCCAGTTCTTAGGAATTTGGCGCCGTCACACAGACCATGCAGGCAGAACACCAATGCACATCGAAATAAATAAATCTTAAAAAAGAAAAAAGAAGCCGGGCGTGTTGGCACACGCCTTTAATCCCAGCACTTGGGAGGCAGAGAGAAGCAGATTTCTGAGTTCGAGGCCAGCCTGGTCTACAAAGTGAGTTCCAGGACAGTCAGAGCTATACAGAGAAACCCTGTCTCGGAAAAAAAAAAAGAAAAGGAAAGGAAAAAGAAAAGAAAAAAGAGAGAAAGACATACAGCTCTGTCTCTAGGAACAATCCCATGGCTAATGCTTTTGTAGAGGGGCCAGTGAGGGTGAGTAGCCTATGTCTTCCCTCCTCCCAGGCAGTCCTAGAGTGGGTCCCAGGCATTCACTGTTCCTGCCTCTTTTCTGCGAACTCGGGTGGAAATGGTGACTGAGATGTTGAAGGCCGGGCCAGGAAGAAGGGTGGATGTGGGAAAGCTAGCTGCATTGAGTGACTCCATGCCTGAGGGCCTGGAGGTCAGGAGGGGACAGTCCTTGGAATCCAGGCTCTCACTCTACTTCCTTTGAGGGTCACTTGTGTGACAGCTGGAAGAGAAAGTGGGAAGGGACCCTGATGAGCTGGTAACGTGCTCACACACAAAGGGTCAGACACTAGGACACAGCCTAAGAATGAGGGCCGGTCAGTGGCTTAGACTTCAGGAATCTACTTCTGGTTCCTCCATCACCAAGCCACTGAAGAGCCTCGGAGTTCCGGACTCAAAAGCACGAACATTTTACAGCTGATTATATTAGGTGAGGTAGCTTTCAAGGAAAAATTTACAGGAGCTGAGACATCTGTATGACAGGAATGGCTGGGTTTCCCCTCTCAGTCTCCTTTAAGAAAACATCCTATTGAGACCCTTGGGGAAAGAGACAAAGGGAGAGGAGGAAAAAGGAAAGGCTGGGGGAGGGGTTGTAGTTACATCAGCCCTTGCACCCACCTGGCTGATCTCTGGGTATCCCTGTCCTTAGAGGGGCTTCCTGCTTCTCTTGGTAGGCCCTGCTTGCTCCATTTAAGGCTCCAGACGGCTAGGGGTGTGGGGAGGGAGAGGGGGACAGGGGACAGGCATCTTCTGCTAAGTCCTGGGGCCTGGGTAGTATAGAGCAAGAAAATGCAGGTTCATGGTTTAGATCTAGTGGGCGGTTTGCATTTGTTGGGGCAAGGATCAGGACTAGAGAGGTGTAGTGTCCACGCTGTAAGCTGGAAACTACGTGGGAACAGAGAATGGACATGTCACCTCTGCTCCCCTCCCTCACACTCCTTAGAGTCTCTCCACCTTTTCTTCATCACTATGTGTCCTGGAGATAATTGTGGCTGGCACTGGCTTTGCCCTGAGAACCCCACCAAAGAGCTTACTTCTCCCTTTCGTCCCCGGCCTTCCCGCTTACCTGCTTTTTATTGTGTTCCCAGGAGTTCTGGCGCCCTTGGACCATGGATCCTCTCAATAGGAGCCAGCTAGGCCCTGGATGCAAGACTCAGGCTGTAGTGCAGGTGAGTGGGACCAGGATCTTGCTCTTGGTAAGGGTGGTTCAGATCTTTCTCTTTTTGAGTTTTATTTTTATTTTAAATTATGTTGATCTATGTGCTTATGTGTGTGTGAGGTGCAGGTGCCCAAAGAAGTCAGACTCAGATAACCCTGGAGCTGGAATTATAGGGAATGGTGGTAGCCTTCTGATGCAGGTGCTGGGAATTGAACCTGGATCCTCCACAAGAGCAGAACGCTCTCTCACACCACCGAATCATCTCTCCAGCCTTGGGTTTAGCTCTTTTACTCATCAGTTGTCCATGTCTGAGGTTGAGAGCATCAGCATTTTGCCCATTGCCCATCCCTAGTCACAAGCCTATTACCAGCTCAGTCACGGTCTGAGTCAGGTTAATTGGTTCAGCCTGAAACTCCTCTGTGAAAGTCTGAAATCAGTTTACAGACACTCTGGCAGGCAGGATCACTCTCCTGGTTCATGCCTTCCTGCTCCCTTGTAGTTCAGTTTAGGAGGAGGAAGCACAGCCATGTGGGTAGTCATTACAAGCCTTGCAGGAGCTAGACTGGCCCTCCTCCTACTAGTTATGACACTCCGTCCTCATTTTCTGTTTTAATAAACAAAAGGGACACTTGAGCCTAGCCTGGAGATAACTCCAGTGGGATGAGCTAGGGGCCCAGATTCAGGTGTAATTAGAATTTAGTGCAGTGATGCTCTGCATAAGGTTTTTATGTAAGCCTTCCAGACCCTCAGAGCCTTTGGAGAGAGCCAAGGGCTGCAGGAAGTGTTGGTGTGACAGGGGGTAGGGTGCTGCTGGCCAGGAGTCTGTACCTCTCACTTCCCATCCATATTACCTGCAGAAAGGGCCATTGGATCTGATTGAGACGGGTCAAGGACTGAAGGTGCAGACGGACAAACCGCATCTGGTGAGCCTGGGCAGTGGGAGACTCAGCACAGCGATCACTCTCCTGCCGCTGGAGGAAGGTGAGTTAAGGGCTGGCAGGACAAGGCTCCTTCCTGCCCTCTTCATCACTGCATGCATTCCTGCCCTGGAGGCTGGGCCTGCGGTGGCCCTTCTGCCTTCTGCAGGCAATGCTTGCCTCATCCTGGCCTCCCCCTGACTGCCCACCCTTTTTGGCAGATGAACTGATTAAAGATCAGTGTAGAGTAAATAAATAAATATGAGTTTAGAATCAAGGGAGTCAACAGAGGGAAAGAAGAAAGCACAGGGTTCTTAGCAGTCTATGGGATCAAGAGCCAGCCCTCCCACTACCCCTTGCTCCAGGATGATGGCTGGCATGGGAGACTGAACTATGTGGACAATGAAAAGATGGGTGTATACCCTAACAGGAGGCCCTGGCATGGCTTCTCCTGCCTGCCCTTCTCCCTTCCTGGATGCACCTGTTGCCTGGGTGACACTGCATTCCCCACATTCTCCAAATGCCAGTCCTAGGGGCTCTACCAGGGAGGGATGGAGAGAAGAAGCTGCGCTGGAGAGAGAGAGAGAGAGAGAGAGAGAGAGAGAGAGAGAGAGAGAGAGAGAGAGAGAGAGAACCAGAGAGAGGAGGGGAAGGGGCAGGAGAGACAAGGGGGCCTTTCTAAGAAGATAGGGACTAGAAAGGAAGCACAGACAGCCAGTTAGGGGAACAAAGTGAGGCCCCCCTCTCTGCTGCCAAGGTGGCTTGAATCCTGTGGCCTCTCTCTGGATCCCATTCAGACACAGAGTTTTCACTGCTTGCTTGAGAGGAGTTTCTTCCCCTTACTGACCTTCAGGGGTAGCCAGAACTGGGCAGGGTCTCAGCATAAGTAAGAGACAGACATATACTACCACCGTGCCCCCCTCGCCATCTCCTTACCTTCTTAGCCTGGATAATCGTTTTGACTCAGTTTGTCTCCTGTCTCCAGGGAGGACAGTCATTGGTTCTGCAGCCAGGGACATCTCACTGCAGGGTACAGGCCTGGCTCCAGAACACTGCTACATTGAGAATCTGCGGGGCACTCTCACCCTGTACCCTTGTGGCAATGCCTGCACTATTGATGGGCTCCCTGTTCGGCAGCCCACCCGGCTCACTCAGGGTAAGGTTTGATACCTCCACACCAACAAGGGTGTGTGTGTGTGTATGTGTGTCTGTCTGTCTGTCTGTCTCATAGCTCATGCATGTTAGTTCGGGGGAGGCCTGATGTGGTGGATCCCATGTCAGTTAGATGGTTGGCTGTCCATCAATGTACGTGTCAGAACATCTTAAAAATACCGCCCCACCCAGCACCCAGCCTTTCCCAGACCTCCCCCACCCCCACACTTTCTTCACAATCACATAGAGAGAAGAGGTTTGGTTCCTGCTATCAGAGGGTCCTGGGTATAGTATGGCTTTTAGTGTTTGTAGGAGGAGAATGGAACAATAGAGAGAAAGGATCTGAGGTTTCTATGATGTCAGCAGGGAGTCGTATTGAGTTGCCTTAGAGGATGAAGTCCCCTGAGGGCATGCCTGTTCCTCAGCATATAGATGAGGACTGTGGCTTTAGCTACCCCTCTGTTTCCTAAGGCACCAGGCTGCTCTGTTGGGTAAGGGAGGCCCAGGTGGGTAAAGTCCCCTAATTGCCATGGTTACCAGGCAGGTAAGAGCTGGCTGGATAGTACTTTGAATAGGCCCAATGTATTTGCCTTGGAAACAGGCACTAAGCATCCTTAGTTCGTTTGTGGGTCTTTTTATTAACAGACTGAGAAGAGAGGATCTGGCCAGATGTGACTCTCAGTGAGTCAAGTTCACATAGGAGAGAGGGTTGAGTCTGGCTCTCTCGGCAAGCCCACTAGCTGGATTGCAGGGGAAATCTCACCCCACTGTCTCTCCAGCTCCTTGGGGGGGGTCTTCTGTGACACTCCCTCACCTCGGGCCTGGGAACTACTCCTCCCTTCTGCTTTTGGGGTGTAGCAGAGCATGGATTCTATGTTTCAGGGAGGTGGGTCCTACATCAGCTAAGGGCAGACTCACCTTCTCCTGGGGCTCAGTGTCTCTGACTCTGGATGAAAGAAATCCCCACAAACTGGGGCTTTAGCTGGCATGCTCTCCCTGGCCATCCTGTTCAGGGTCAGAGAGAGCATCTGCTCCAGGGTGCAGTGAGTCACAGAGCAGCAAAGGAAGAGACTGGGCAAATCCCTCCCAGCCTGTCCCTCTCCTCCAATCCCATCATTTCCCTGGGGTAAGAGCACTCTTGCCCTCTGTGGACAGTGCCTGGAAGCATCAGTGCTGTGGTCCAGTTTCCTACCTCTCGAGAAGAGGGAGGGTCTGAGGCCACGGCAGAAGACTTACACATTTCCTGTGGCCCTAGTGACCCCACTTTCCAGATCTAGAAGCCCATCTTACCAAGTATGTACCCTCCTACATTCTTCTGACCCCAAGCTCCCTTTGCCATTTCCCCCCCCCCCCCAGTCTTGTCTGGACTCGCCTGTTTCAGAAGCTTGGCAGGGTAGGCGGAGGCACAAAGGGATGGGTGTTCTTCCTAGCCCCCACCCCTCCCCTTGGGTTCTAGGAGCTGAGAGTTTCCTTGTCTCATCTCTGGAGCAAGGCACCAAGCCCAGCCCTGCCTGGCCCCAGTCCGGACATTCTTGGGAGTGCGTTTCCTTGGATACTGGGTGGTGCGGGGGTGATGTGCTATCTCTGTGTGTCTGTGTGACTGGACTGTGTTTATGTGTCCCCGGATATGTTTGTGTCTCTGGGCTTGTGTGTTTTGGTGTTTATTTGTGCCTTTCCTTGTGTGTTTACAGACCTGTGTGTTCAAATGGGTGGTGGGTGAACACAGAACTGATGTCATCAAAATGTCTGTGTGTGCATTCCCATGTGTACATAAGAAGTCTGTGGCACGCCGTGTTTTACAAAAGGATCACAAAAGGCTGGAAGTGTAGCTCAGTGGTAAAGCAACACAGGACCTAGGTGCAGCTGCACTCGCGAGAGCTCGCACTCGTGCACACACACACACACACTTTTTTTTTCTTGTCTTCTTGTCTACTCTGGCCTTGAATCCTGGATCTTCTTTGAGAGGTAAAGGGATATCTTGGGAATAACGAGGAGCCTTCTTTGGCTGGGCCAGGCCCCAGAAGCATCATTCTGGGCACTGTGCCCAGCCATAGGCAACTTGGAATGCCACTCTTCATGGCAAGCAGAGATCTTCATGGCAGTGACAGGCTCTTGCCAGGACTGTGCTTGGGCCAGGGGTGGGAGAGGAGGCCAGAACACAGATGCCAACCTTTAGCCCAGAGCAGCGAACATGTGAGGTTGCCACCCCTGTACCCAGGCGTCTTGGCACATCTCATGCTGCCCTCTTCTCTACAGAGCAAAGGGTGGAGCTGGGAAAGGGACCAAGGAAACAAACGGGGCGGCTGCATCTCAAGCTGGGGTCTAGGCTGCTCCACCCTGGGACCACAGTACCGAACCACATGAAAGATCTGGGAGGGGACTAAGGAAGAGAGACTCCAGAGAGCCCCACAGCTCAGGGCCTGCGCTGTCTAGGCAGGCAGGCAGTCCGGTCCTCCATCAACTCCTACCATGGGCTGCTGCCTGAGTGTCCTTCACTGCTGAAGCCCCTGTTGGTGGGAAGGAGCTGCAGAATAGCCAGGATCCCCCCGGGGGTGTGTGTGCCAGCTGCTGCCCCAAGATCCAGGACACCAGGCTCTTCCCCTCCCCTCCGGCTATGTTATGTCTTCTGTGAACCGGGCAGGAAGCTTCCAAGCTTTCTCTGTTAGGGCTGATAAGGATCTTTACTAGGGAAGCTCAGGGAAGGAGAGCAGGAGTGAAGGCCCGAGCACCCAGCCTCCTCGTGTCTGTCTCCTGTGCTGTTCCTCACTAACAGCATCCTCCCTGCCTGCCTGGGGCTTCCAGCTCGCCATCACAGTTTCCAGACTGGTGAATCACTCTTCCTGGGGAGTCTTTGTTTTTTAACGCCTCCCCTCGTTTCACATTTGACCCTATATGGTGGGTCTTCCCCTTTTCTTCAGAAGGGAAACCGGTTTCCTGTGTACATGTGAGTGTTTGTGTTGTGTGTTTGCACACGGGCATGTATACTCTGCCAGTGAGTGGGCGAAGCAGTGACCTATCCAGCAAGAATGGAAAAATCCCTTCGTATTTCTTTAAGGACGCTGGCTTTTTATTTCAGAGTCCCCCCAGGGGTTTCTTGGAAGACTAGCTCTGTTCAAATAAGTGTGTAACTAGGAGGGGGCTGAAAATGTGACAGTAACCGTGTGTGATAGAGCATGTATAATGTGGGGGCCTGTCTGGATCAGTGTGCGCCTGGCTGAGGCGGTGTCATTGTGACTGGGCAGTGTTGCTTTGTATTAGAGATGACAGTCAGACTGTTTCCCCGGGGGGCTGCTGGGAACACAGTGTGTCTGAGAGTGTGTGTGGCTTATAAGTGAGGTCTGGTGTTCAGGACCAGGTCCCTAGTTAAAAGCAATTCTCTGTGGCCCCAGCTAGAATGTTCCAGTCTGGTTGACTGGTTGATAATGTTTACTTGACTTCTTGACCTTGGAGGCTCCAGATAGCAAGGGCCTTTAAATTTATTTTTATACATACATGCATGCATACATACATATATACATATGCATTTATATGTCTGCATGTATATGTTATGCATGTATATAATGTGTAGGGGTGTTTTGCCTACAATTATGTCTCTACACCACATGTGTGCCTAGAGCCCACAGTGCCCAGAAGAGGAAGGTGGGTTCCCCTGGAACTGGAGTTACAGACGGTAAAGGACCATGTGGGTGCTGGGAATTGAACCCAGGTCCTCTGGACAACCTCAATCACCTAGCCATCTTTCCAGCACAGGGAAAGGTCTAATAGGGAACAGCTCTTTGCCACAGCCACTACAACTTGAAATTGTGACTAAGTGGAAGGAGGGCTGCCCTGTGGACTGGCTCTGAGGAGCAAGACATTGATCCAGCCTGGGCCAATACCCGTGAACTCTTGACAGGTGGGCCCAGAAGAAAAAGGCAATTAGGGTGCTGACAGGAGCTCAGATCGGTGTTGCTTGCATTACACAGAACACTGCCTTGGCCTGAGCTCTCAGCCCAGGGTGACCTTGTCACAGTGCTGGACTGAGGATCGTAGCTGACCCCAGTGACCCTAGCTGGATCCTGTGGGGAGTCCCACTTTTTCTCCATCATGTATGGAGTCATAGCATATCCACTGCTGTCACCATCTCCCTCAGTCAGTGGATAGGAATCCAAGGCCACCAGGCCAGAAGGTGTGACTGTCCTAAGGTGACACTGGCTGGCCCCACAGCTGTGGGCTTCGGTCATTGGCTTCCTACTCTAGAGAGCTTTAGGTATGACAGAACTCCGACCTCTGGCTCTCTATCTTCTGGCCTCTGTTTACCTCTCACCTTAACTTTTAACGTCATCTCCCTGGGAACCTCTCCTGCCTGCCCTACTATCCCTCCAGCCCCGAGCGCGGGTTCTTCATCCCGCCGCCTGGTGGCATCCTCCCTCCCACCCCGCCTTCTCCATCCAGCTCCACACTCCTCTCCTCCATCACTTCCTCTTCCCCTCCTCCTCGCCTTTGTCCCTCCCTCTCTGGCTCCCTTCCCCCGCCTGTGGTGGCCGGCCCGCCCCTCCCCGGGCATTGGCGGCTGCTCGCTCCCTGGCTGCTCGCACCGCGCCTGGAGCCGGCGGCGCGGGAGGTCGGCCCGCCCCCTCAAAGGCCCAGGGCGGGCGGGCGACCTGCAGGGCCCGGGCTGGTAGGAGCAAACAGTCCGGAGGTCCTGGTTCAGCGGTGAGTCCTCCGCCAGGTCAGCCAACAGCTCCAGGCAACCGGGCGTAGACGTTCCAGCTGGGAGGGGCGTTCTGGGACGGGTGGGCGCAATGAGAGGAATGGGGTCTTCGCCCCCCAGTGGGAGCCTGAGGCTGTTAATCTGATGGTTTGTGTGCTCAGAACGTCTGTGAGTGGTGGTCTGAGTTACTGAATGGCTGTGCAGACCCCATCTTCCCCATCTCTGGAGAATCTGCTTGTTGGGACCCGCCTCCGGAGCCTGTAGAGGGGTCCTGCATAGGTTTAGGGAGCCTATGCTATCATCAGAAGGAGTCTCTGATGAGAAGAGCTAAGATTCTTTCTCACATTCACCCCTCACCCAGCTTCCCTCTGGCCAGTCCATTCTATTTGTGTGGCCAGCAGGGCAGTGACTGTCACTGTGAGTGTGCAGCATGTCTGCCCATATGGCCGCGAGCCTATGTGGTTTCTGAGTGTCTGTGTGTGAGGCTGCGTGGGGTGTTTCCCTTCTGCATCTCTCACAAACAGGATCCACCCTCTCCTTTGCCCCGGTGTTTTCCCTCTAGATGTGCAGTTCCTCCACCCACCTGTACACAGCTGGACCCTGAGTCCTTCTGAGCAGAGAGGACAAGGCAGGGACTGTTGACTCTGGCTGGATAGCCAGAGTGCCCAGGGAATCTGTGGGAGCTGAGTGAGCAGAGTGAGGGCTTCCTGACATAGATGGGCTGGCCAGGTCTCTGGGGGCAGTAGGTGCCAGAGTTGGAGCGATGCGTGGGGCCCCTGAGTACAAATAGTAAGTTAATTTGGGCCAGAGCTGGTCTGCTCTCTGTTCCGCTGCCCTCCTGCCCACTCTATTAATACAGAGCCAGTGCCTGGCACCACTATTTATAGCCCAGAGCAACATGGCCACACCCCCTGGGTGTGAATGGGGGGAAGGGCAGGGCAGTGTATGTAGTCTGTAGGTGCCAGGGAAGAGGGTCCCTAGATACCCAAAGCCTCCTTGTGTGGCACTGCTTGGATGGAATCCACCCTGCCTCCCCACCTGCTGCCCAGTTTGGACTGTGCAGAGAGCCAGAGCCCTTGCCCCCTCTCACCCTAGAGTTGAGTGAATCTGTCTAGACCCTTCAAATTCATCATTAATTAGACTGTTAAATATTTGGCCAAAAGGGGAGGGGGTGACTGGCTTTCTCTGAAACAGCTGTGCTTGTAATTAGGTGGATGGCTTGGGTGACTATTATTTATCCCAGTTATGATTACTGTGGGATTAGCTCCTCTGATTGGTGGCTTGGCAGGGAAGGCCTTCCCTGTTCTCTCAACTACCCATCAGCCTTTAGAACTGTTGGTGCCGTCTGCCTGGGAGGGCCTGTGGGTTTGCCAAAGTAGTGGGTGGCTTTGTCCGCTACAGTTTTCTGCTATGGGTGGGCTTCTTTGAGTGTCAGCCTCTCAGGGTCCAGGGTCCCAAGACCAGACCACTAAGCTCAAGAGGGGTCCTGCCAAAGTACCCCCTTGCCCTGGGATGCCCCTTGCCCTTGCAGCCTCCCTGAGCTGAAACTGCCTCAACGTCCTGGAATGTAGACTTCCCTGCCAGTCTTATCCAAGACTGGCGTGAGGCACCGGGCACTGTGTAGCACCACATTGGGTAGCCAAGAGGTTGGGTCCGGGAGTGTGGACAAATTGGAAGGCTATGTAGTAGAGAGCCCTAGGGGCTCTGGCTTCTTTCCGTATAGTATCTTCGGCAGGAGCCTGGAACACCTGGCATAGCCAGAAGGAGGAATTCTGCCAGCCAGGCTTAGGCGCCTGTGGGCACACCTGCTGCTGCGCACACTCCCAAGCCCCTGGCTACATTTTCTGGCTCCCACATACCCACCTCTTTCTATGCACTCGTACTTCCTGGGCAGGACTGGGCTTGCATCTTTTGCCTGGGAATGTGCTTGGCCTCAAGGAGCCCAGTGGCAGAGAACTGACTAGAGTCTGTGGGAGAGCAAGATATAGCCAGGGGATGCTTTGCCTGGAAAAGAGAAGAGTTTGTTCCTTAGATGCTCAGAGAGGGTGGTAGCCCTCCTGAAGTCATACCACGGAAAGGGATCAGACTAGATGCTGAGCCCCACCCGTGCACCTGACTTATCTCTGGGGTTTTACTTGTTCCATATCTTACAGGTTTTTTTGTGTGTGACTCTGGAAGATACTGCCTCTAAAACTAACACTTTTACCCAAGAGGCAATTCGGTGAATCACTGGTACACATCACATTGATATTGGATGTTCATTTTTCCTTTTTAAAATGTATTTATTTTATGTTTTGTTTGCTTTTTTTATGAGTGTTTTGCCTGTATGTCAGGGCACCACGTAAATACCTAGTGCACTCAGAAATTAGAAGGCATCACAGCTCATGGGACTGGAGGGACAGATGGTTTAGAGCCACCTTGTAGGTCCTGGGTACCAAGAACCGCAAGTCCTCTTACCCACTGCCATCTCTGAGTGTCCCCTTACCCACTGCCATCTCTGAGTGTCCCCTTACCCACTGCCATCTCTGAGCGTTCTTTTTTTTTTTTTCCAGAAGAATTCTTTCCACTTCTGGAGCATTTTCAGTAATACGGTCTTATTAACCCCGGGAGATCTAGTAGTATCAAGTGTCCCATTTCCTGGGAGAGAACTAGCTTAGAGGTGTAGTGACATCACCTGAAGATTTCATAGCTAGTAAATAGGACTCCAATTTGGGGAACTTCCTTGGCAGTGACCGTGCCTATTCTGACTTGTGCCTCGGAACCCATCTCAGGACTCCATCTGAGATGCAAAGAGAGGCAGGCCAGGTAAGCACAGTGAGCACACCGTGTGAGTGCAGGCAGGGATGGCTCTTGAGAGCTGAGGGTAAGCTTGCTAGGATTGTGACTGGGGTAGCTTCATCCCTGCCTGCACTTTCTAAGTGAGTGCTTTCTCTGTAGGCTGCATGTTGTGTCTGGGTCAATCCACCTTCCTGCGCTTTAACCATCCAGCCGAAGCCAAGTGGATGAAAAGTATGATTCCAGCAGGGGGCCGGGCCCCAGGGCCCACCTACAACCCTGGCTCTGGTAAGTAGCTAGCTGGGGCAGGTGGCTGGGTAAGTGGCACCCCTTGGACATGTGTCCTTGCCTGTTCCAACCACTCTCAGAGTGTTAGGTTAGGACAGTCCCGATGGTCTGGGCTCACTGCCACCTGCCACGGGCTGGTAGAGAATGCTAGGCCATAGGGCCACTGGAGAAGATCCAAGGCATTGCTGCTTGGCTCAAACTGGGAAGTCACGTGCCTTGAGGGCACATACAAAGTTCTGTTAGCTTGGAACCCCGCTGCCTCGAAAGATGCCACTCATTGTATGTCATCACAGGAGTGCCTCATGTGACCTTGGTAGCTTCTGGGGTGGGACGGTCCCACCTGCTGGTGATCATGTCCACAGGCCCTCCTCAACCCTCAGGCCATGCCATGCTGACCGATGACTCAGAGAGCAGCTGCAGCCAGCTGCAGCCTGTGTGTGAATTATTGATCCCTAGAAGAGAATTGGTGATTGTTCTAGGAATCTCGACACAGGCCCCTCCGCAGGCTGCCAAGGGGGCAGGGTGCAGATGGGGAAGCTAGCTAGTTGTAGATGCTGTCCTAGGCTCCTCCACAATGACGTTCAGATGACTGTGGGCCTCGAGGGCCAAGGCTGGTTCTGTGGCAGGTGAGCACGTATGTCACGTTCCCTTGATGGAGTGATTATTAGTGAACTACGCAGTCTGGTGACTTCAGGAAAGGCAGGTGGTCACTGGAGACACATGGGGCCCCCCTCTGACTAGGACCCAAACACAGCCTTGCAAACCCATTCTTTTCTTCACTCCCCACACCTATGACTTCCAGTCCCCTGGGGACTCACTTTGCCCCAACCCAATTTGGGTCATGTCACTCCTTTAGCTGTTCATTGGTTCTGAGGATTCTGAACTCTTGGATGGTTGACAGGGGCTAGGGCCAGGCAAAAGCCAGCTCTTGCTGGTGTGGCTTAATGGAATAATTGGAGACATGCAACTGCACCTCAAGGCTCCTCAGCCAGGCTTCCAAGCACAAGCGGTTAGCTGATCCTTCTCTTGTGTTGGATCGGATAAGCTGGTACCACATCCCCTGCTCATACAGCCCTGGAGCCCCACCCCCACCCCCAGCCTCTGACTGGTATATTGAAAGGCTCTGGTGTCCCTTAGACTGAGAAGCCTTGGAACTTCTGGCCAGCTCCACGGTAGGTCCACATCTCTTTTGTAGTGTGCCTACTTGCTCTTCCTAAAAGAGAGGCACAGAAAGTTGGGAAAACCAAGGCAAAGAGAACCATCTTGCTGGAGCGAGTTAGAAATGACTAGACCTAGAAGTACATACCTAGTACTGTTGCTGATTCTGTCCTGAGTCATTCAGAGTTAGAGCCAGGGAGGCCTTGCCTACCATCTCCCTTTATAGAAGGGGAACCAAGGGCAAGAGAGTTTGGATGAAGCTGTAGAACAGGTCAGTGGCAGAGTGGGTTGGTACCAGAGCTCAGCTCTCCTGGCTCCTTCTCCAGAGCCCTCGAGGCCCCGTTGCCCTAGGATGAGGTAGGATGGTACTTTCTTGCTTGTGCATGTATGTGGCTCGAGCCAAAAACTGGAGCTTGAGGCCTCTTTGCATTTCTCCCTCAGCTGAATCGGAGAGCCTGGTCAATGGGAACCACACAGCACAACCTGTAACCCGGGCACCGTCAGCCTGTGCCAGCCACAGTTCCCTGGTGAGCTCTATTGAAAAGGACCTGCAGGAAATCATGGACTCATTGGTGCTAGAGGAGCCTGGAGCTGCAGGCAAGAAGCCTGCAGCCACATCCCCATTGTCGCCAATGGCTAACGGCGCACACTACCTGTTGTCCCCTCCAACCAGCCCGGGTGCCATGTCTGTGGGCTCCAGCTATGAGAACACCTCTCCAGCCTTCTCTCCGCTTTCCTCACCAGCCAGCAGCGGAAGCTGTGCTAGCCATTCACCAAGTGGGCAGGAGCCAGGACCCTCAGTGCCCCCATTGGTGCCTGCCCGCTCCTCTAGCTACCATTTGGCTCTGCAGCCTCCACAGTCTCGCCCAAGTGGTTCCCGCTCCTCTGACAGTCCCCGGCTGGGCAGAAAAGGGGGTCATGAGAGACCTCCCAGCCCTGGTCTCCGGGGTCTTCTGACGGACAGTCCTGCCGCTACCGTCTTGGCTGAGGCCCGCAGAACCACTGAGAGTCCCCGGCTAGGTGGGCAGTTACCTGTGGTGGCTATCAGCCTGAGTGAATACCCATCATCCGGTGCCCGCAGCCAACCCGCCAGTATTCCTGGCAGCCCCAAGTTCCAGTCTCCAGTGCCTGCTCCCCGAAACAAGATCGGCACACTCCAGGACCGCCCTCCCAGTCCTTTCCGTGAGCCCCCAGGCACAGAGCGGGTACTAACAAGCAGCCCCTCTCGACAACTGGTGGGCAGAACATTTTCGGATGGGTTAGCAGCAACTCGTACCCTCCAGCCTCCTGAGAGTCCCCGCCTGGGCCGGAGGGGCCTGGACAGTATGCGGGAACTGCCCCCGTTGAGTCCATCTCTGTCTCGAAGGGCTCTGTCCCCATTGCCAGCCCGGACTGCCCCAGATCCCAAGCTAAGCAGGGAAGTGGCAGAGAGTCCCCGGCCCCGGCGCTGGGCAGCCCACGGGACTTCACCTGAGGACTTCTCCCTGACTCTAGGAGCACGGGGTCGCAGGACTCGGAGTCCCTCGCCCACCCTCGGGGAGTCCCTGGCACCTCGCAAGGGCAGCTTCAGTGGCAGGCTGAGCCCAGCCTACAGTCTGGGCTCTCTTACTGGGGCTTCACCTCGTCAGAGCCCCCGTGCTCAGAGGAAGCTCTCCAGTGGCGACTTGCGTGTACCCATCCCAAGGGAGAGGAAAAACAGCATCACGGAGATCAGCGACAATGAGGATGAACTTCTGGAGTACCACCGTCGGCAGCGCCAAGAGCGGCTCCGGGAGCAGGAGATGGAGAGGCTGGTGAGCCAATGCCAGGGAGGCTGCCGCTGCCCAAGGCGGTGCCTCTGCCAAGGTGTGGGCAGGCCAGCCGGCAGAACAGGAGGGGCCGTGTACAGGGCCTGGGCGGATTCAAGATGAACCATCAGGTTAAGTGACCTGTGTCTCACCATCCTGATTCCTTGGAGAGAAACCATCTTTGAAATCACTAAGGCTTTCTAAATTTTTTAGTTTTGTATACGTGTGTGCAGGTGTGTGTAGGCCAGAGATGAGTGGGTAGTGTCTTCCTCAATTGCCCTTCGGTGATTTCGTTTGTTTGTTTGGTTGGTTTGGTTTGGTTTGGTTTGGTGGCGGGGGAGGTTGAGACAAGGTTTCTCTGTGTAGCCTTGGCTGTCCTAGAACTCATTCTGTAGACCAGGCAGGCTGGCTTCAAACTAAGAAATCTGCCGAATTAAAGGCGTGAGCCACTACTGCCTGGTGAGGTTTTGTTTTTTGAGACAGTCTCTCGTTGAACCTGAGACATACTGGTTTAGCTGAACTGGCTGGACAGCAAGGCCTCAGGTTCTTCTGTCTCTGCCTCCCCAGCGCTAGAGTGACTGGAGGATCGAACTCAGGTCCTAGGTGCTTTGCCAGCAGAGCTGTCTCCCAGGCTCTCGATTTTGGTTTTGAATTCTTGCTAATTTTGCGTCTATTCTACGGCAGATCATTTGTTTTGCTGTGTGAGTTAGGTTCATAGGGTTTACCCTAGTGCAGTGTTTCAGGAAAGCGCACATGTGGTGAAGTCTTGCATCTCTAAGTTTTGAGGCTGAGGCCCAGACTGGAACATTAATTTATCTGGCCTTTCATTTTTATGGTGCCAGGCCTTGAACCTAGGACCTTTGGCAAGTCAGAACAGCACTCCAGCATTGAGCGATAGCCCCAGCCCTAGAATTATTTTTCTCTCCTGCTCCTCTTTTTTTTTCCCCCTTTGGTTGTGTAACCCAGTGTGGCTGTGAGCTTGCTGTGTGGCCCAGGTTGAGCTTGAGTTCATGATCTTTCTGATTGCCTCCTGAGCAGAGATTACACACGCTTGTGACCATGCCCCACGTGGGCTGGGGTTGGGGGGAGTCCTTCTTTTAAAGCTTTTATTTATTGAGTGTGTGAGTGTGAGTGTGTGTGTGTGTGTGTAGGCCTATGCCCTGATGAGAGTAGAGAGCAGAGGACAGTTTTGTGGGCTCATTCTTTCCTTTCCCTATGCATGGGTTTTGGGGGTCAGACTCAGGTCATCGTTCTCGCACGCAGGCACCTTTACCTCGGACTTATCCTTTAGGGAAACACTGGTCCCCCTTTCTCGCATCTCTTTGGCATCGACAAGTGGGCATGAATCACTGACTGTGGCTCAGATGGGTCCTCTGAGAGCATGGCTCTAAGGAAGAGGGAAAGGCAGGGTGGGCAGCCCCCCTGGTCTGCCCCCATGATTGTATGTGTCTGCATGCATAAATGTGGGTGCTGCGGAGTCTGGGTGTGGTTCTGGGCAGCTGGTCTAGAGATGGCATCTGAGCAGGGAGGGGGCAGGGATTCCCCCAAATAGCATAGGGCGCTCCAGGGGCATTGGCTGCTGTGTGCATGCTCAGAGCATGGTTTTCCCCTTCTTCCCCTCAAGAGCAGAAAGCCCAGGTTATTTTGAGACACAGGTACCCTGGAATTGGTTTGAGGAGGACGTTTGTCTGAAGAATCTGGGAAGAGACAGGTCAGGGTGGGGTGAGGGTATGGGATGGTGTACCCTCACCCTGGTGGGAGTCAGGACTCCTGTACTATTCTTTGTTACACCTTTTTGACACTGTTGTGCATTGGTGACCCGGGATCCTCATCCCAGGAGGGCTGATGAGCCTGACATAATCAAGTGCTGGGCCCAGCCTCCCCACCCCCATCCCCACACACAGGTACACACCTCACCGCCAGCCCCAACCTGCCCCACCTGCCACTTTAAGTCAGAGGCCGCCCGCACCCTGCCCCTCCCACCTCTGCCAGGCTGCTTATCTGGGTCCTAGGGCGGGGGTGAGGCATTGGCCCAACCTCCTGGGTGCTGAGGCTTGGTTCCTGGATCTTTTGCCACACAACTGGGCAAGCAGCAGGAAGAAAGCTGGGTAAGTGTTCTGGGATAGGAAGGGTGAGGCCAAAATTAATGTACGTGGTGAGAGATACTTGCGATCAGAGACCTCAGAAAGCACTGTAAGGCTCTGGGCTTGAAAGCCAGGGCTTGGGTGTTAAAAATGGATGGGCAGGATAGGGACCAGGAACGTGACTGCAGTAATTCCCTCGAGTCCTAGGACCTGAGGGGTGACCGTGACTGCGTCAGGATTTGTAGTGAGAGGAGAGAGTGCCATGCCAGCACAGAGTTCTCGATCACAGCTGGCACGGCCTTAAGGAGCAAAGGGATGGCATCCTGAGTGACTTGGAGCTGAGGTGGGGCTGGAAAGACAGTGTCCCCCCTGCCTTTTCTCTCTGTGTCTGGACTGTCAGGTCCTGTGGCCCGTGCTCCACTTTCCAGCCCTGGCTGTCTGCAGATGCCCACCCAGCTGTATATAGACTATGTTTATCTCTGTGTGTGTGCGTGTTGGGGCTGGTGTCTTAGTGTGTGCCTACCTGTTAATGCTGATGTACCTCCCAGGGCACATGGAGTGTCTGTGTGTGCCTATGTGACAGAAGTAATGTATCAGTGTGCCCTTGTGCCCTAACCTGTATCAATATGAGCACTCGATAGCTCTGTGTCCCATTATGGTCTTTTTGGTTTTTCTGTGTAGCCTTGGCTGTCCTGGAACTCTGTACACCAGGCTGGCCTCGAACTCACAGAGATCCCTTACCTCTGTCTCCCGAGTACTGGGATTAAAGGTGTGCACCATCACCACCTGGCTTCATTATGGTCTTGGGCTGCTTACCCTGTATGTTCCCATGTGTGTTTGGATGTCTCTGTGTGACTATGAAGATGCCTCTTCCTAGGGAGAGTAAACAGAGAGATGGGAGGGGCCGGCCAATGGACAGGTGACATGGCCACATTCTCTTGCCTGCTTTTGAGGAGCCCTCTTTCCCCTCTACCTCCCATAGATTTTTTTTTCTTTTAAGACAGGTTCTCACTAGATAGTCTTTGGTTGGATGGCCTGAGTCTCACTCTGTAGACCAACCAGGCTGGCCTCAGATTCTAAGATCCGCCAGTCTTTGCCTCCAGAGTGCTGTGTACCACCACCTGGTCTCCCACCATTCTCAAGGTTGAGGTTATCTTCACGATGCTGAGCCCAGAGTTTCTAGGGGTCAACATGCCCTGGCTCAAGCTGCACTGGGTCTCAGACTTCTGCTCTTCACATTCTGCTCTGTCCGTTGTCCCTAGGAACGCCAGCGCCTGGAGACCATCCTGAACCTGTGTGCTGAGTACAGCCGAGCTGACGGGGGACCTGAGACTGGGGAGCTACCCAGTATTGGAGAGGCCACGGCAGCGCTGGCCTTGGCAGGCAGGAGGCCCTCAAGAGGCTTGGCAGGAGCCATAGTAGTCTCTGGAAGGTGCGGCGAGGAGTCTGGAGGTGCCTCCCAGCGCCTGTGGGAGAGCATGGAGCGCTCTGATGAAGAGAATCTCAAAGAGGAATGCAGCAGCACTGAGAGCACCCAGCAGGAGGTGAGGGGGACAGGGCCGGCCCTGGGCGGGGCTGGTGTGGAGGTAGTGAAGGGATCAAGGCTTGGGTGAGACCAGAATGAAGAACTGTGGGTGTCAGGAGGGAAAGGAGGTGACCATGACTTTCCCAAGCTATAAATGTGCTTTAAGACCTGTTTGTCCTCTGGGCCCCACCCAACCCTGGCACTCTGGTAAATCCTTTCCCGATAGCTGAGCTCCCTGACTGGGAGGAAAGCGGCCTCTTGTTTTGGTCTAGTTACCCTTTCGAAGTGCTTTGAGGAGCGTGTAATCCGCCCTCTTAGTCGGATCCTAGAAGGTTCCAGACTTCTCCCATGGTGCCCTCCTCCCCTCCAGCATGAAGACGCTCCTGGCGCGAAGCACCAAGGCGAGGTGCTGGCTGTGGAAGAGGAGCGGGCTCAGGTTCTGGGGCGAGTAGAACAGCTGAAGATCCGAGTGAAGGAGCTGGAACAGCAGCTGCAGGAGGCAGCTCGAGAGGTGACCTGGCTGGGAGGTGTGCAGGCCCTGGGATGGGGCCTCACTCTTTGGTCCCGGCCTTGACAGAATGCTGATACCCGTGTCTAGGCCGAGATGGAGAGAGCGCTGCTGCAGGGGGAGCGGGAGGCGGAGCGTGCCTCGCTGCAGAAGGAACAAAGGGCGGTGGACCAGCTGCAGGAGAAGTTGGTGGCCTTGGAGACAGGCATCCAGAAGGACAGGGACAAGGTAACCCATACCTGACTACCAGTGGCCCAGAAGGAAGGCAATATCCCTTCCCTGGCGATGCACATCCGTCCTGCAATCCAAGTGGTCTCTGTAGCCCTCTAGGGACAGGGGCCCTTGTTCTCTATGGAAGATACAAGCTTGGATGGTACTGCCGGGGGCTGGTCTGGTGTTTGGGGGTCTAGATCTCTGTGCTGCCTCTGGTTGCCTGGGTGCCTGCCGTTCTGGAACCTGTGTGGTCCTTCTAGGGAGTGCCAAAGCCCTTTCTTGGGCACTGAGCACAGCCTGAAGGACCGGTGCTGCTGGGGTGGGGGGCATGACTCGGGTTTGGAGCCCACCATGAGGAGAAAGCTCCCTCCAGCATGCCTCAGGTGCTTAGGATGTGGTCTTTGGGAGATGGCCCACAGGCCTCTGTTTCCTATCATCAGGATCTGCAGCCTCCCATCCCAGATGGTCCCAGCCCTGCCCCTGACCCTTTCAGATTGAGTGCCAGTCTTCAGGGGCTGCTCCATCCCACGGGGGTTGTGCCAGCCATGTCCAAGATGCCCAACGGCGTGCCAAAAGCTCTGAAGTGGAGAGGGTTCATCTATTTCTGGATTTGACAGTATTTTTCTAAGAGGTTTAATTTTTCCTTCTGGATTATTTTTGAGACTTATCTTCCTCTTGTTCTCAATTTTGAGGATCTTAAAAATTCGTTGTTGCCCCCTTTTTTAAAATGGAGCTTTGGCTCTGGCCCCCAAAACCACACTCCCAGATTCTGTGCCAGATTAACCCTATGCTTGCCGACCAGGCCTGCACTAACGCCCCCCTCTAATCACTGTCCTGGGCTCTTCGCATGCCCCTAACTGCCAGGCCGCCCAGGCAGGGCTGACTTATGCCAGCTTTACTAACTCCATGGGTACCTTTGTGCCCTTGGCCTCTTCCCTCTAATGTTGCCTTCTTTTCTTGGTGTGGGTCCCCATTATCAGAAGGGAACTGGCAGAAAGGCACAGCTAAATTTTGCTTAGTGGAACACCGACAGGAGGAGTATAAGAGTGTGTGTGTGTGTGTTTGTGTGTGTGTGTGTTTTGCGGGGAGATGTGCATGACCAAGGAGATGCTCTGCCCAAACAGCGCCTCCTACTGGAAAGGTCTGGGCTTTGCCTTCATAACGTTGGCTGCTTACCTAAGGGCAGGGGTTGGAGGTGCAGTGAACTGTTTGTCCCTCCTGCTTAGCCCTCTGGAGCTGAGTAATAAGGAGGTCAGATGTGGGCACAGTCTTGGAGAGCTTGGAGAGGCCCTTTCTGAGTGGTTGGCTACCCATTCTTGCTTCCCTGAATTCAGATGTTCCTTTCCCTACCTCTACCCCTGGAGGCCACCTAGAACACAGGATAATTTCCAGGCAGTAGCATCTAGACTTCAGGACTGGCTTGACCAAGGCCTTCCCTCCAGGATGGGTGGGTGAACTGGGCTGGTGCAGCATAGGGTAAGGCATTCCACAAGCAGCTTGGCTAGCCTCATTTAGCTGAGATTGCTCCCAGGACTTTGCCTTCCCTCCGGTCCAGGTGTTTGAGGCGTGATAGTGAACTGGTGGTGGTGGTGGTGGTGGTGGTGGTGGTGATGCTGATGGTGGTGTTGGGAAGGTTCTCTTGACTTTCCCGCCCAGCTTCCAGCCCATGGCCCCACTCTGGCTTTGGAGTCAGTAATCCCAGTTTCTCCTCTGCATGTCCTTCAGAGGGGTGACTCACCAACTCCTCCCTCGTCCCCCTTTCCGCCCTCAGAGGTGTCATCTCACCCCAGACAGAGCCATCCACCTCCTCCCTGTATCCTCCACTCCTGGGGCTTCTATTACCATGGCAACGGGCCGAACTAATTGCAACCCTCATCCCTACTGAAGTTCAGCCTGCTTTGCTGGCACCCCACCCCCACCCTGGGCAGGAGGGGAGGGAGGCCATGGGGGTTGGGCTGGGGTCCCCTTGCTGCACCGCTGTAACTCTAACAACTTGAGCTCCACGTTTACTCCCCAAGCCTGTATTTAACTCTTCCCACCATCCCCATTTTCCCCAGGGTTAAATTTTGGTCTCGGAACAGTGATAGAACTCAAGGCTCGGTACTTGCCTTGTTGCATCAGCTTTAACTTTAGTTTGGAGTGGAACCGGAAGGTCCCGTCTTAGGACCTTCCTAAACATTTCTAAAGGGACCAACATTTCCACCCTGCCCCCACACCTCTGCCTTTGTTACACCGTCCCCTGCCTGAGTCCCGTCTTAAACCTCTGCTTCTTCTCCTGCTCTCGTCCGTCTCGCTGCTTGCCCCCCAACTCCCGGTGTACTCCTGTGCTCGCCCCTGCCCCCCGCGCCGGGCCGGAGTTGAGGAGTGTGTGTTCTCTCTCCCCTGTGCCCCGCCTCCCTCCCCTCCCGCCGACCAGGAGAGGGCGGAGCTGGCCGCGGGACGGAGGCACCTGGAGGCCCGCCAGGCGCTCTACGCCGAGCTCCAGACGCAGCTCGATAACTGCCCCGAGTCAGTGCGGGAACAGTTACAGGAGCAGCTGAGAAGGGTCAGTTCCACCAGCCCCCTCCCCGGCCCCCGTGGGCCACCGCCCAGACCGAAGATAGGAGAGCGGTGGGACAGGACCACCTGGCCCCTGCAGTACTTGCCGGACATCAGGGTCGGTGCAGAGGCTTGGAAGGGAACCGGCAAGGTTGGGTGGGATCAGCGCTCCAGAAAGCGATGTCCCGCGAAAAGGGCTCAGCCAAAAAAGTAGAGGGAGTTGGGCGGTGGGACCGGTTCCTTCCCCAGTTTCCCCGGGTTCAGCCCCACCTAACTCCTGACTCTGTGGCCTGGCCTTCCTGGCCCAGAGTGGCTTTGGGAGCATCCCCACACCCAAACACGATGTCACTGTCGTTGAAGGAAGCAGACGCTCTAGAGACTGAGACAAAGCTCTTTGAGGACCTGGAGTTCCAGCAGCTGGAGCGGGAGAGTCGCGTGGAGGAGGAGCGGGAGCTGGCCGGCCAAGGGCTGCTGCGGAGCAAGGCTGAGTTGCTGCGCAGCGTGAGCAAGAGGAAGGTGCGCACTGCTCACTCCTGCATAGCCTGGGTGCAGGATGGAGGCTAGTGACCAGGGGTTGACTCACATTCTGTGAACGACACAAAAGACATCTTTTTGTGTCTCTGTTACTTAGTGACTGTCAGTAAGAATGAGAACTACAGGGCTGGTGTGGAATTAATGTGGAAAGGCAGAAGAGCAGATGATGATGGCTCAGCAAGGAGAGTTAGTTTTACTAAACCCTGGCTCTCCGCAGTCTCTCAGGGGAAAGTGTAATTGCTCACACTAGGAGCTCTCAGTAGTTTGTCCAGGAAAAGAGTGTGGAGGAGGAGTTTGCAGCTGAGGTGCCTTGCTGCTGCCCTTGAATGTCTTCTTCTGGTGTTGGAGATCCAGCCCAGAGCCTTCTGTATGCTAAGCACATATCTGCCATTCAGCTATATCTCTGTCATTCAGCTCCATCTCTGTCCATGCCCTTCTAGAGCTGTTGGAGGTTCTGGGATACACACAGAGACCTAAGATCTAGAGGCTAGCCTAGCTAGGAAGTTATCCACCTGGGTTCCTGCTTTGGTCCCACTCAGTCTATCTGCAAAGAGAAGATGGAGCATTGTCCCTGATCAGCTCTGATTTGCTAAAGCTGTAGTCTCAGCCACACCAAGCATAGACAGTGACAGAGGATGGGCCATGTGGTAGCATCGAGAAGCAGGAAAGGGTTAGGGGCATGGCTTAGGTGATGCCAGACACCAAGGCCCATATAATGTGCAGTTTCCTGGCTACAGTGTATGTGGAAGATAAGGACAGCGAAGTCTGGCCAGTAGGGTTCAAATGGGAGATGGGGACTTGCTGGCCAGCCTGGGGTTCAATGGTAAAATGGAGCCACTGGGTGTCATACATTCAGATCCCTGTTTCCTTCCCTGAGCTGTTCTGCCATTAAAAAAAAAAATGTGCCCTTGGGGACTGTAGAGATGGCTTGGTAGTTAAGAGCACTAGGGGCTTTTCCAAAGGATCCACATTTGATTCCCATCATCCACTGAATGGTTCACAATCATCTCTAACCCCAGTTCCAGGGGATCCAACACCTTTCCTGACCACCTCTGGCTGTCACAGTGTGTGCATGTGTACCTGGTACACAGTGCACAGATACACATGCACACAAATACATGTAAAATAAAGTAAGTAATTATATATTTTTAAATGCACTCACTGTCCTGATAGAAGACGCAGGAAGGGAAGAAAACTCCCATTTCCCAGGCTCATGGTGCAGATCCTACTAGGACCATTACCTAAGTTTCTTGTGCTGTTCTTAGGGTATTGCCTAGTTTTACAGGTGAGTACCTAGGACTCAGAAACTCCCTGTTGGCACAGAGCCTTTTATCATACAAGCCTCAGAATCAGGGTAGGAACCCAAGCCTGCTAAACTTCACTAGGCTGCAAAGCCCAAGGCATTTCTGCTGTGGGACATGCGATCTGGGTTGGTGTTTCTTCGCTGTTCTTCCTCCTTGCTCGGAGAGGATACACCCAGTAGATCCAGATCAGCTACAGGTCCTTGAGGGTTCAGGAACTCTGTCTCTTCTCTTTGTGCCTGGCTTAGGGCTGGGAAGCCAGCTCAGGCTCTTAACGCCTGGACTCGTGTGCGTGTGCGTGCGTGCATGCGTGCGCACATGCGCACGCATATGTATGCATATGTGTATGTGCACTGTGACATTCTTTCCTATACTGGTGAGCTTTGTCCGGCCCTTGTCCCTGCAGAAGTCCCCTGAAGCTCTGTCTTCCCTAGAGTGTCTGTCCACTGTGGTTCAGAGCAGTTGAGAAAGCTGTCCTACAGGTCTGGTTCTAGTCCTAAGTCCACCACTACTACCCAGCAAATCTTAGCTCCTAAACATGTCAGGGTTCTCCTCTCTAAAAGAGGCGTAAAAGCACCCACTGCATAAGGTTAGATGAAGTAACGGGTAAAACACCCAGCAGCACTTCCAGCCCTCCTATGTTCCAAGTAAGCTGTGGCGGCTGCTGTGAGGATTCCTGTCTGCTGTTGCCGGTTGTTGCGTGGGCTAACTCTCAGGTTTAGGATAGCTCCCCTCTTCGTGCCTCCCCCTCCCGTGTGCTACTCCTAAGTGATGGTTGAAGATGTCCTGAGATTAATTCAACATGTTTTGCCTACCTCTCATCTTTTCCTCTCAGAAATATTTTCATTTTCTTTTAGCGACATGGTTGTTGAGCCAGGTCCTGTGCTAAAGCTCTGTTGGGGTTCTGGAGACAGGAATGGCACTGGTCCTGCCCCTGATCTTAGAGAGAGGGCCGGGCTAATTTGAAGACAGGGTCACAGATCACAGTATGATGAAGTAGATGGGTATAAAGTAATGTGAATGCATGGGCAGGAACAAGGAAACAGATTGCAAATCAAGAAGGGCTTTAGAGAGGAGGCAGCATTCAGCCTGCCTGACCTTGGAGAAGGAGCCTTGGAATAGTGGGAAAGACTGGGATGGCCCTCATCTCAACAGGGTGATAGACTACAAGTCTACAGTGGCACAGTTTAGCATACAGCATAGTGAAGCTAGGTGCCTGGAGGGACAAGCAGGTAGGCAACGGGTTCTCAGAGCCCTTAAATGCTGGATGAGGAGTTTGTGTTCTAGCCTGTGCGTAGTGAAGAGCCACTGAAAGATGAGGAGAGGGATGATCTAGCCTTGCTATGTTTTTGTTTGTTTGTTTTGTTTCCTTGGCTTCCCCTCCTTGTTTGTTTTATCTGAATGGGTGTTCTGTCTGCATGTGTGTCTGTACACCATGTGTGTGTTGGATCCTCTGGGACTGGAATTACAGGCCGTTGTAAGCTGCTGTGCATCGGGTGCTGGGAGTGAATCCTGGTCTTCCACAAGACCAACCAGTGAACCCCCCTGAGCCATCTCTACATTCCCAGCTTGTTGAGGGTTTTATTTGTAAGTTACTGAAGAGCCAATGTTGTGGTCCACACTGGGGTTCTAAGGATATGTCCCTGTTTCGCTGGTGACTGAGGCAAGAACAGTGCCCGAGCCCAGGAGTCACGTCCAGCCCGGGATGTGTGAGACTTGGTCTCAGAACCAATGGAAAACTGTGGCGTGATTGTTCAGAACTCAGGAGGCTGAGGCAAGAGGATTGCCGTGAGTTCAAGACTTGCCTACACTCCAGAGTCAGCTGAAGTCCAGCCTAGACTGCCGAGTGTGTTAAAGCAAGCTCAGACTGTAGTGTGACTTTAAAGCCAGTTTGGATTATATAGCAAGACTCAAAAACCAAAAATCAAGCAAACAAAATGACTCAAGTAATATGGAATTCTTTTCAGGATGGTTAGGAAATTCAGACAAGCAGACAGGGTTCAAAGGTTATTTTCGGGGCACGTAGAAATGTGGAGTGGGTCTAGAGATTATGAGAGAGATGGTAAACGGAGCAGGAAGCGGAGAACCTGGATTCCAGCGGTGGCCGAAGGGGATGGGCAGAGGGATAACTTCAGTGTCACCAAGCTTTGGGAGCTGTTGGCTATGGGGTGAGGGGATAGAGAGCAGGGGATTGGGCTCATCATGCCTGATGATACAGGGTCACTGGCTGGGGGAGGGAGGAAGCAACAAGAGAAGGAATTGATCTCCTTAGCCAGAATTCTCCTGGGGGTGAGTTGAGGCCAGGCGGGAGTGTTGTGGCAGTTGCCTTCACAGCTTCCTGGGTCTCTGGACAGGAGACTCAGTCAGGCTGTGGTCTGAGTTATGTCCCTGCAGGGCCTGATTGCATCCCGTTTCCTCAGGAGCGCCTAGCTGTACTGGACAGTCAGGCTGGGCAGATCCGGGCCCAGGCAGTACAGGAGTCAGAGCGTCTGGCCCGAGAAAAGAATGCTGCCCTGCAGCTACTGCAAAAGGTAGCTGGCCTTGGGTCCTGAGGTGCTAGGAGTGGGTGAGGGGAGAGGCATTCCCCATGTTGGGGTGGGAGGGATTGCGGCACAAGAGTGGGGTATGGGTCCTCACAGGGATCTTCCCTCCTGTGTCTCTGACCCAACATGTCTCTGCCCCCGTGCTGTTCTGGGCTCCAGGAGAAGGAGAGACTGAATGTGCTTGAGAGGAGATACCATTCGCTCACGGGGGGCAGGCCTTTTCCGAAGACCACCTCCACCCTCAAAGAGGTAATGTGGCTGGGTTAGCCCAGCTTTAGGCTCGGTGGGGGCGGGGGAGGGAGGGATCCCGAGAGGCTCCAGAGTTTGGTGTGCCATCTTCTTCCTGGGTGGTTGAGTTCTGGGTGAAGTTCCTGGGCACTTTCTGAACTGGAGAGGTTTGAAGCGGATGGCCCTGGAGGCTGACCTTCAGCCCTCCACAGCCGCTGGCCTTTTACTTAGCTTTGGGACCTCACCCTGTGGCTGAGAGGCCCAGGGGCCTTGTGGAGGAGAGCTCAGTATTTAGTAAGTTGTGGGACTAGGTGGACCCTACCTAGGATCCTGGGGTCTAAGGCTCCTTACCCAGGATCTCCTGATCATCTGAAGCTAGGCTTTCAGCATAGAAGTGGGCCTTGAGTTGAATAGTTCTTCCCCAGACTTTTACATCTGGCGTGAGAAGTCCAGTCAGGCTGTGTCTGGTTTCCTGACTTTTATTTCCCCTTCTTAGGTCTCATTGCCCAAGCAATTTAGGTCTGAGATAGGGTGGTTGAGTTAAGCGTTAGGGGTGAGACTCCCTCTCACCGTGTTTCCTCTTGTAGGCTCAGCTACTCATCTCCGAGGCCTCAGAGATAGGGCTGGAGACCAAAGCTCTGGGCCAGTCCCCAAGGTCTTCTGAGGCTGGGGCCTCCTCTGTTCCCTTAACCCCTCCTGCTTCCACTCAGCTCTGTCCCAAAGCACAAGAGGTAACCCCAGCTCACTTGCTCCACTTCACCCGCTCGCTGCCTGTCTGCCTGCCTCTAGCTCTTCCCAGGGAGGGCTGAAGACCATGTGGCATATCGTTGGAGAGTTTGTGTGTGCACCATGATGTTGTTCATAGCCTAGGCAGCCTGTGCAAAATAATAGCATTAATTTGCATGTGATCTGCATACCACTCTCTGACTGTTCTAGAGACTTTGAGCTCTCTGGCCCATCTTCCTTTTCTTTGACCTCAGAAGGTCGTCTGGCTCCGGGACTAGATGGGCAGTCTAGGGATCTCCTTTGGTGAAGGAAATGTGGATGACCAGATAATCTCAGGACTCAAGGACAGGTGATAGAGAGTCACAGCCCCTGTGTTCCAACCTCCAGTGAAGTGGGCTGTCATCTTTCCACATATTTACCCGGAACAGTGGGCCCACTTTTAAGCTAGCACAGAAGTTGCTCTCTGCTTAGGCCAGGCATGGTTCTCCAAGCTTCTCTTGCTCACGTGGTATTTCCACTCCCTGCCTCCGTTCTGATGATCGTCCCCTGGGGACCTTTCCCCTTCCTGGGCACTGCTTAGTACTAGTGCTTAGTGCTGCGTGTCTGTGCCCAACCTGGGATGCCCAGTGTGACAGAGGCAGATGGGGTTTAGGGTCTGGGTCCTGCTTTTCCCTGTGTTTTTGGAAGGCTGTCGTCTCTGGGCTTCCTCAGCCCAGGGCCAATCCACAGATGGTTATATTGGTTCTCTGGGCAGCAGCTAAATGCTATGCTAGCCTCCAAAGCTGAGGGGGAGTGGAACTGTCCACTGTTGGTTCCGCCTGCCCTTTTCAAGCCCGCTTTCCCTACAGCCTTTGTGGCCATAGTCGGCTTCTGAGCACCCTACTCCATTCTGGTCTCCGAATCAACAGGAAGTGATGAATCTAGCTTGGCACGGAATCTGGGGTATTGATACTTGGTTGAAATTGTTTATTTCTTCTGTCTGTCCCGCACCCTGGGCACCCAGGAGTCTGTGAGCCTGGCTGAGGGTCTCCAGCTGTGCTCTTGCTTGGGTCCTTATGCTTCTGCCCCAGCAGGCTCCCCCAGTCCCTGCCTGACAGCAAGGTACCAGCCACAGACTGTACCTCAGTTGCCTCTCAGCCTGGGTGGGGGCTGGGGCAGACAGGGTCTTCACTTGGCATTGAGGGTTGAGCACAGTTCGATTTCTTCCTTGGGACCATGGGAGCTCTTCTCAGCACCTAATGGCCTGGGAGAGACCGGCCCTGCCTCCTGATCTTCAAGGAGAGAATCTTGCCGAGGATGCTGGCTCTCTCCCAGGCTTGGTCTCCCTCTGTGCTCTTCCCCTTTCCTACAGTCAGGGCCATCTCTTGGGTTCTACGTCCATTAATCTTTTGTATTCCCTCCTGTGGCTACCCTTCTCTCAAGTACGTGACGCTTGAGCAGCTAAGAGTGGTGTGGGGCACCCCACCCATGCCCCCAAGCCCTTCGCCAGGCCTGTCTTCCTGGGCTTCTGCCTCCCAGGACTTGGCTCCCATCACCTGTCTTCCTCCCATGCTGCCCTCTTCCTTCGCTTCCATCACACGTTCGTCTAAGGTTGGTGGTCTGTGTGTCCTTCCCACCCCACCCCCGACCCCTGTTCCACCGCTGCTGGGGCTATGTGTTGCCCTGCTCACTGCCCTCCATGTTCTAAGCCAGCCTAGGGCTGTGTCTGATGCCTGCAGGTGCTGGCTGTGTGGCTGCTGACATAGCACAAATCTGTGCTCCTGAGCTTGTACCCTGCCTGTTTCTCTTTGCTCTCGGCACAATCGGCGCAATTGTCTCACTGTTTTTCTCTTCCTTCTCCTTATACTCTCCTCCTCCCTTCCCCCCTCCCTCAAACCTTCCATCCCATGTCCCCGACATGGCATCCCTCTACCTTCCCTTCCTTGCCTTCTTCCTCCTCTTCCCATCGCTCCCCTCCTCGTCTTGGCCCTTCCTCTCCATCCTTGCCTTTCCCCTGCCCCTCCAGATGGAGAAGCTGCTGCTCCCTGCTGTAGACTTAGAGCAGTGGTACCAGGAGTTGATGTCCGGGCTGGGGACTGGCCTTGCTGCAGCCTCCCCTCGCTCCTCTCCCCCGCCTTTGCCTGCCAAAGCTTCCCGTCAGCTGCAGGTAACCCTCACCGCCTGTCTTCTTCAGGTCCTGTTCTGTCTGCTCTGAGCACCCCTGCCAATCCTTCCAGCACGGTGTATACCTAGGGTCATGGGGTCAGCCCAGCAGAGCAAGGAGGGTCCTTGGGGCCCAGAGAGGGCACCAAGGCTCTTTTCTTGGGCAGCCATGTTGTCATTCTAGTACATTGACAAGACCTGGGTCTAAGGGGGTCAAGATCTACTGACCAATGGAAGGGAGTTTTCTCCAGAGGTTCCTACTCAGACCAGGCACTTGATATGCCCTTGGGCCTGTTGCACGTAGGACTAGTGTGACCTGGGGAAGCTATTTTCGTGTTCCATTCTGGTCTTCCCAGGATAACTTCCTTGGAGGCAGAGAAAAAGTACAGGTTCTCTGAAATGACAGCCCTGCAGAGTTACCTGTGTGACCACTGTAACATGTGAGTCTCCAGCAAGGTGCTGACTGTCGCGGGCAAGGGCACTTGTGTACTCTTCCACCAAATACTGCTCGCCTGGCAGGCCTCATTGCCTATAATCCCACCTTCAAAATTCGTTCTTCCGTGAAGGAGCTGTATCTCTGAGCCCATAGCCTCAGCTAAATCCTTCCCTCCAGGGAGATTCCGAATCATGTAACACACGTGGTACCTCTGCTGGATGGAGGCTTGGACAGGTTCTAATGTGTGCCTTGGAGGTAGATGGTGTTCTCGCTCAGTATAGAGATCAAAGGCTAAGGCACGGAAGGGAGAAGGTGCTCTGACCTGTGCTGCTCAGGTGGAGACTCAGAGCTCCTGACTCCAAAGAGCAGAGTCACCATGTGTCGGCGCTGAGAGGGAGTATAGCAGTTACTTGTCTAGTTCTGCCTTTGCCTTTACAGATGAGAAAGCCCGGATGCAGGGTAGGGAGGTGTGTGGCTCAAGGCCACTCAGTCTGCTAATAACTGACATGCGACTAGGAGCCTGGCCTCCACGTATCCTCTTGCACAGCTCTGCCCAGTGGACACTAACTTCTTGCATGGGTCAGTTTACAGGTCCAGGCTTGGACTGGAGACTGGCTCATGGAGGAAAGGCCAGGAAAGGAAGCTTGGCGGTTGGCCAGTAGCATCTGCCCACTATTCTTGCTCGGGAAGCTCAATCCTACTGTCTGCTAGAGACAGGAGGTCGTAGGCCCTGGGCCAGGGTAGTACCTTGGATCACAGCTGGGTTAGGTGCTGTGACGTGGCAGCCAGTGGGGAAGCTGGGGGATTACTGGGCAGTATCTTTCTCCTCCAGGTTTACCGCTCCAAGATGGATGGTGACGCGGCCAGCCCCCTGCCCAGGACCCGTAGCGGCCCTCTCCCCTCCTCCTCAGGCTCCTCCTCCTCTTCTTCACAGCTCAGCGTGGCTACCCTTGGCCGTAGTCCTTCCCCAAAGGTCTGGGGATATGGGTGATGGTGGGGATGGAGGTAGCCATGTTGGGTAGAGGCTAAGAAGGGTCTGGTGAGCCCCAATACCAGTGCTCTCGTACATCCCCACCCAGAGTGCTCTGCTCGCCCAGAATGGCACCAGTAGCCTTCCTCGAAACCTGGCAGCCACACTGCAGGACATTGAGACCAAGCGCCAGCTGGCCCTACAGCAAAAGGGTAAGTGGCTGTAACGCCAGCCTGTCCCTGCCTCTGTTCCCTGGGCTGATCCTCTGTCACCTCACGCATGTTCGGCCCTCTCGCAGGATATCTTTCCTGCTACTGGGATCTGGGCAAGAGTAGAAGGGATTAGATCTGATAAAGATCTTCCTGGGACTTTTCAGAAGACCCCAGGATGGGATGAAGGGTTGGGGGGTAGTGGTGGTGTTGCTTGTGACATCTCAGAGGGCCCGTGCAATAAGGGAAAGTCTTGGTTGATCAAGTAGGGTAGAGTTTGTAAGCAGAGGGGCAGGTGTGATGTTGTGATCTTCAGAAGTGGTTTCCTGTAACACCGGCTCTTCAGACAGGAGTCCTACGGCTATGTGTTTCAGTTGTTTTGAAAGCCCATGTCTATGCTTCTCTCTCCTCTTACCCCCTCTGTGTCTCTCTCCTGCACCCTCTTCCCTGGGCCCCCCCCCACACCAGTCGAGTTACCTCCTGCCGAGCCCCTCCCACCTGAAGACCCAGCAGGTAGAGCATTGGTTCAGGGCATTGCTTTGGCCAGACAGCCCCTGCCCTGACATTAGCATGATGCATTCTGCCCAGGCTCTGCTGCCTGCCGGTGTAGCCCTGGGCCTCGCTGGGCTGGGGTGCCTGGCTGTCTTCACCTCCAGCTCACCTCCCCTGTTGCCCTCAGTCTTGTTCCCAGTCTCCTTACCTCTCCTCGCCGTCCCTCCTGCTCTGGCTGTATTTGCTTCTGCACTGTTCAAGGGTTCCCACCAGCTCCCCTCCTCCCTCCCCGCAGTAGACGCAGTAGGTGCATGTGCCCTGCTCATCTGTACAGGCCTCAGCCGAGAGCTGGTACCGCTGACTGGCGTGCTGCCTGGGCACAGCTAGGGCAGTTCTGGTGTGCTCAGGATGCAGAAAGAGGCCTGAAGTCAGACGGCAGACACTGGCCTGCACAACTGCACAGTTGGTAGGGCCACGGTCTGGAGCTGTGGGAGCTACAGGGGCAGGGGCTGCTCCGCGTTAGCCTCTTCCTGCTTGCCTCCTCTCTCTGTCTGTGATGCTCCAGTGTCCCCTTCCCTGGTGAGTGAGGAGCCCTCTGTGACTCCCACTGTCCCCCCTGCAGGACACCAAGTGATCGAGGAGCAACGACGGCGACTGGCAGAGCTGAAACAGAAGGCGGCAGCAGAGGCTCAGTGCCAGTGGGATGCCTTGCATGGTGCAGCGCCCTTTCCAGCAGGCCCCTCAGGCTTCCCCGCACTCATGCATCATTCCATCCTGCATCACCTGCCAGCTGGCCGGGAGCGCGGAGAGGATGGCGAGCATGCTTACGACACCCTGAGCCTGGAGAGTTCAGACAGTATGGAGACCAGCATCTCTACAGGCGGCAACTCCGCCTGTTCCCCGGACAACATGTCCAGGTGCCTCCTACCTCCAGCCCTCCACTTCTGCCCGATACGCCTGAGCCCTCCTGACATGCTCTCTGTTCCCCTTCCCTTCCTAGCGCCAGTGGTCTGGACATGGGCAAGATTGAGGAAATGGAGAAGATGCTAAAGGAAGCTCACGCAGAGAAGAGCCGGCTCATGGAGTCCAGGGTGAGGCTGACTGGAGCCAGGAGGCAGCAGGTGGTGAGCACAGAGCTGCCCTCCACCTTCCAGTGCCTGCACTCTACCCCCAAAAGCCCTTCCACCCTCATTAGTCATACAGTGAAAATATTTGCATCTCTCAGATATGGCATGGGACACTTGGGCAGGCTACAGTGTCCCAACCCTGTGGAGCATAAGGTAGCTGTCACTTTGTTTAGGGTAGCTGAGGCTAATCAAAGAGGGATCTACGTTCATCCTGGGCACAGGTAGGCAGAAGAAATCAGAGTCTGGGTGGCAAGTTAAAGAAGGGGTTTGTAGAAGCCGTCTTAGCCTGCATTTCGCTCCCTCCCTCCCTCCCTGAACTAGTGGTCTTGCTGGCCTCAAACTTCTGATTGAGCAATGCCTTAAAAAGAAAAAAAAAAATCTGTACCTGCCAGATATGGTCACGGACGCCTTTGAGAGGCAGAGTTGGGAAGATCTCACGTGAGTTCAAGGTTAGCCAGGGCTACACAGGGAAACCCTGTCTCAAAAAGCCAAAACCAACAACCAAGTAACAGTAAGTTCTCAGTCCTTGATTGAAAAGCAGTAGATCTAGGAATCACAGGGGTTTTAAACCAAAAAAAAAAAAAAAAAGAGAGAGAGAGAGAGAGAGAGAGAGAAGGAGGAACTGCCCACATGGATGGAGAACCCGCTAAAAAAGAAGGCTCTGTGCTGTTTTCATGAAATCAAGACAAATCTGTAAGCCTCCCCTGGAGGGAAAGCAGGAGATGCGCTGGGTTTTAAGCTGTGGCAAACTAGTGCAGAGACCTCCATTAAGACATGCAAAGTTCAGCTGTAACATTAACCTCTGTCATTGTTTGCCCATTAAGTTTGAAACTCAACACTAAATGTTAGATGTAGAGTTCTAGAGAGCCTTAATTAAGTCAGTGACAGGGAAAGGACTGTGTGTACCAGCTGTCAAAAATGGTGGCTGAATAGTGCCTGTGAGCCTGGGGCTGGAGAGATGGCTCAGCAGTTAAGTGGGCTTGCTCTTCTTTCAGAGGACCCAGTTTGCGCCCTAGCACCAGCGTCACAGTTGATTGTGACTCCAGGTCCAGGGGATCTGACCGCCTCTTCTGTGGATACACACACATACACACATAAACGAAAATACGATAATTTCTTTTTAAGTTATAACTGGGTGTGATGGTGTGTACACTGTTAATCCCAGCACATGGGAAGCAGAGGTGGGCAGATCTCTGAGTTCCGGGCCAGCCTGGTTACAATAGAGAGTTCGAGGCCAGCCAGAGTTCATGAGACCCTATCTCATTAAAAGAAAGTTATATAAGACCCACTTTATTGCGTACTATTTTTGTGCTGGAATCTGATGGTGTATCTGGGTTCTTTGGGTTTTTACCCCCCTCCCAGAGCAGAAATGTTGAAGCCCATTTTTCTAATAAGGTAGCTGAGGCTTAGAAAGTCTAAGGGAGTTTGTAGAATGGCAGCCCATAGATGGGTGACAGAGCCCGGGAGAGGGTAACAAGCCTTTGAGGACCTGCTTGCTCGGCCAGGCCATTGTCCAGACTTGGTGCCCTCTGCAGCTCTGGCCAGGCTTGAGGGCACTGAGCCCTGGCTTTCTGGTCAGGAGCGGGAGATGGAGCTACGGAGGCAGGCCCTGGAGGAGGAACGGAGGAGGCGGGAGCAAGTGGAGCGGCGGCTGCAGAGTGAGAGCGCCCGCAGGCAGCAGCTGGTGGAGAAAGAAGTCAAGCTCCGGGAAAAGCAGTTCTCCCAGGTGAGTGGTGGTGGGTGATGTGACCATGCTCGGCTTGATGATGAGGGATATGAAGGAGGCGGGATGTCCCAAGCTCCTCTGCTGCCCTGTGGAACCTGTCCTCAAGAAAAGATGGCTGTGGGCTTAGCACAGACAGAATTCTACTTGAAACTCATTGGCCACAAAAAAATAGACCTACCTGGGTTAGTGTGTGCGTGCGTGCATGAGGGGGGGGGGAGTGTGTGTGTGTGTGTGTGTGTGTGTGTGTGTGTGTTGGGGTGGGTGGGGTGTGAAGCTATAGCAGACCACCTCTGTATCTCTGGAATAAGATAGGGTCTAAAGAAAAATACATCCAAACAAACACTACACTAACATATATATGGAGAAAGACACACACATACAGATACAGGACTTTGAACACAATTTTAAGTTGGCAGAAGCTGACTTGGGAGAGGCCAAGGCCTTGTTGGCTTTGGGAGCCTGTGCTGCACCTTACACCGAGTTTCCCGTCTTGCACATGACACTGCTCTGTGTCTGAACCCTCTTCACCGCACTGTCCTGTGGGCATTGGTCTCCATCTCCTCGCTTTAACATTTGGTCTTCACCGCACTGTCCTTTGGGCATTGGTCTCCATCTCCTCGCTTTAACATTTGGTCTTCACCGCACTGTCCTTTGGGCATTGGTCTCCATCTCCTCGCTTTAACATTTGGTCTTCACCGCACTGTCCTTTGGGCATTGGTCTCCATCTCCTCGCTTTAACATTTGGTCTTCACCGCACTGTCCTTTGGGCATTGGTCTCCATCTCCTCGCTTTAACATTTGGTCTTCACCGCACTGTCCTGTGGGCATTGGTCTCCATCTCCTCGCTTTAACATTTGGTTTTCATCCCTGAGAGACACTGGCTTCTCCTTGAGGAGAAATCTCTCGTTGTTCAAAACCAGACCTTCCCTGGGATATCTGAGCAGAGGGTGTGAGAAAGGCAGCTGGCCAAGGACATCCGTCCACCTGTGTCCCTGACTGGTCACTGACTGAGAACTATAGAACTCAGCCAAGCCATTTCTTCTTGGTCTCCATAGTCTTTCCCAGGCTGAGGTCTTCCGGGATCTCCCAACAACCACAGTTCTCTCATCTTCTGAGATGCTACAACACAAAACATAAGGAATTGGACCTCATTCTAGCCTTTGATAGATAATTAACAATTAGAAGCTAGGCAGGGAGGTACATGCCTTTAATCCTAGGATTCTGTAAGCAGAGGCAAATGGATCACTATGAGTTCAAAGCCATCCTGGTCTACATAGTGAGTTACAGGATAGCCAGAGCTATATGGGACCTTGTGTCAAAAAACAAAAACACAGATAGAAAGGAAAGATACTACCAGTGCGGCTGGGGAAATGGCTCAGCTGTTAAATGCATTTACTATTTTTGCGGAGGACTTAAGTTTGGTTCCCCAAAATCATACAGTGGCTCACAACCAGCTGTAGCTCTAGTTCCAGGGGATCCTATCCTAGTACCCCTTCTGGCCTCTGTAGGCATACCCCAGTGTGGTATACAGCAGGTACACACTAATGCGCATAAAATGAAAATAAATTTTTAAAAAATCCTTCTAGAGTTTTACCTCAGAGGTCTGACCTTTATCAGAGGTCTTGTTCCTTTTTCCTGTCCCAGCTCCTAGCACCCTTCAGACTCCCTTCTCCAGCCTCTGTCTTTGAGGCTAGGCCCTGGTATGAGAGGGAACGGGGTCAAGCCATCCTTGCATCTCTTTGCAAGTGTACATTTCATGTTTAAGTAATTTGTGACACTATAAGAGTACATGACAGTTTAAGGTCTTTCTGGAAAGGCAAGAGTAGAAAGATTAATTTAAGTTGATGGAGAATTCTCATTAGTAACAGAGGGAGAGCAGACCTTAGTGTTTGTCTAGTTTATAGCCAGAAACCAGAAGACTATGACCCAAAGTCACTGAGCTAACAAGAGGTTCCCCTCACTCTCTTACCTCTCTATTAATTATAGTATGTATTTGGTGTATATGGGGGGGAGGGGCTGGTGAGAGGTCAGAGAACAATTTGTCAGATTGTCTCCTATCATATGGGTCATAGCAATCAAATTCAGGCCATCCGGCTGGGCAGCGGGCTCCTGTACCCACTGAACCATCCTGCCAGCTCTGTTCATTGGTCTTTCGATGCAGGGTCTTGAGAGGGGGTGCTGTGACATTGTGGGAGGGTCAGGACTGAAGCAGAGGAACAAGAACAAGTGGACCAGGAGAAAGGAAAAATAACTCCGCTGTCCCTGCACTTGCCCCCTCAGGCACGGCCTCTTACACGTTATCTTCCCAACCGGAAGGAAGACTTTGATCTGAAGACCCACATAGAGTCATCAGGCCACGGAGTGGACACCTGCCTACATGTGGTGCTTAGCAGCAAGGTACCAGACCTATGTGGCTTGGGGTGAGGGTGGGGGGCATTACTCATGGTCAGATCGTATTCAGAAGCACCCCCGGGGACCTTGGGATGGCCTCAGTCTGTCCCAACATTGTCGGTACTGTCTCAGCCGGGGATAGCCTCTGGAAATGCAGACACAGGCGGGTGGCTAAAGGAGACAAGCTCAGAGCTCCATGTTCACTTACTTCTTTGCCGTTGCTCCCCACCAGGTGTGCCGTGGCTACCTGATCAAGATGGGTGGCAAGATTAAATCGTGGAAGAAGCGGTGGTTTGTCTTTGATCGGCTGAAGCGCACCCTTTCCTATTACGTGGGTGAGTTCCCACAGGCTGCCCTTGAGCCTGTCAGGGAGGGGGCTCCTGGGTTCCAACAGCTGGATTGTCTGGTCTGCTAGAAGGAAGCCAGGCTTCCAAGTAGAGGGCCAGAGGCTCTAATGGGCTTTGGCCTCCCACGCCTGAGTGGGAAGAATCAGAGTGTACCTGATTCACATTGGTTTGTTCTTCATTCATTCATTCATTCATTCATTCGTTTGTTCATTCATTCATTCTGTGGTGGTGTTGAGTATCTCATAAACTCCAGTTCCTGTTTTAGACTCTAGAGACAACTAAGTGGTCATGCCTTCTCCCTTGGTGCATACGGTCAGGAAGTTGGATGCTAAGCAGAGAGTTAAAGTAAATACAGTGAGTGAGTTTGCTGCCAGGGGAATACCCTGATGCTGGGCTTCAGACTGCCCCTTAGTCTCCCTCAGAGACTTCGAGGTAATCACTTGAACAGTTTCAGGGACTCTCGGGACAGTCCAGGAACCAGGAACCTTATTCACGATGCTCTTCCTCATCCAGTCTCTGGCGTAAGCTCCTGTCCCAGAATACCTTCAACCTTTCCCATTAGATCCCGAGGTTCTGGGTGGCCCTCTAGTCAGCCAAAGCTCAGCGGTGCAGTGATCGGCAGTCCTCCATATGCCCCACATGAACTTGCTGTGCACTGCGGGCTGGCTGTCTCTGAGGCACAGTGCGACTTTCTGGAACGTTACTGGGCGTATTGGCAGAGCCAAGAGAGTTCTGAGGCGCTTTGCTTTGACATTAAGAGTTTCAGCGGGGAGGTAATATGTGACACATCTGCCTACCAGTCACCTGCAAAGCTGGGGAAAACAGCCCTACCTACCAAAGAGCCTGGAAAGGGGAAGACTTCCAGGTCATGAATGCCCAGGCCCGGGGCCTTGCTTGCACCTCTCGACTTTGTGCCCTTCTAAGAAGCCTTCCCCAGCGGGGTGTGGCAGCGCACTCCTTTAATCCCAGCACTTGGGAGGCAGAGGCAGGCGGATTTTGTGAGTTTGAGGCCAGCCTGGTCTACAGAGTGAGTTCCAGGACAGCCAGGACTACACAGAGAAACCCTGTCTCGAAAAACCGGAAAAAAAAAAAAGAAGCCTTTCCCAGTTGCCGTGGTGTCCTGGATGTGGAGAGACACAAGCCTGAGTGTAGCTAGAGGGACATTGTCAGCCTGAGAAGCAGAGCCACTTCAGACACACTGGGGCTGAGATGCGTCTAGCTAGGTCCAGGGAAAAGGTTAGGCTGGGAGGCAGACCCTAGTTGAAAGTCTTGGTGTAATAATTTTATAGGAAATTCAGGGCCTGTCCATCAGACACTTGAACAGTTGGTACTGTGGATGCATCGGCTCATCCAATTTTTGCCAAAAGCCCTATATTGACACCTCCTTTATGTATAACGAAAACGGCTCAGAAAGACTTTGCCCAGAGTCTCTCAGCAAGGACAAGGCAGAGGAGAGGGGAGGAGTAGCCACTTGTGGAGAAGAGGCAGGATAGAAAGCAGCAGAGGCAGAACAGGAAGCAGGAAGCTGGCTCTGACTGTGCGCCAGGTGCTGGGCTGGCGCTTGGCAAAGGCGATCTTGGTTCATGCCTGTGAAACAAAGGAGACCACGTTTAGACGAGGAGCGGAAACAGAAGGAAGTCAGCCAAGGGAACAGACATTTGTAAGCCCAAGGTGTCACCAGCCATGATAGATACTACCAGAGGGTCAAGAAGGATGTGGCCCAAAGGCCATTTGACTCCGGGTCTGAGATTTGTGGAGAGAAGGTTTTCCACCATGCAAGCAGGCAGAAGCCAGATTGCACAAGACCAAGGATAGGTGGGCGGGACAGAGTGTACGAAGGTTGCTGTTTCCCTGTTGCTATTTCCAGGGAAAGAAGAAGCGGGGCAGGGCACAATACCACTGGAGGATGGCCAGGAGGAAATGCTGAGATGGGTTTAGGGCTACACCAGGACCTGGGTGTGGCTTGCCTGTTGGACCCGCGCCCTCCTCCTTCCTACAACAGGAAAGCACATTAGATTAGCGTGGGTAAACCCCTTCAGGCGCTCGCCTTACCTGGAACCGTTCCCACCCTCGTCAGCACTCCAGCAGTCATCCCTGCCTTGCTGTGTGACATCAGCCCGGAGTGTAATGCTGTAGTGACAGATGCCGAGTTCCGTGCCAGACTATGCTGGGTGCTCTGAATGGGCTCTTGCTTTTCACACCTCTTCCTTCCCTCAGATGTGGCAGAGTACTCCTGAGCTCCAAGCCACGCTGGCAAGCGACTAGGCTGTGTGCCTGTACCTCCTCACCACGTTGTAACTTCCTAGCACAAGGGCCTAGGATCCCTTTCCAGGTGTCAGGACTTAGTCATTCTGCCACGAGCGAGCACCTGTTCTGTGCCTGGCACATAGCTGTTGCGGTTGGAGGAGGATATAGGTGTGAATAACAGGTTCACATTCAGTGTTGCAAGCTCTGTGCTGAGGATCTGTGGTGTCTGTCGTAGTGGCCCACAGTGGGTCTTGAAGGTTGGTTAGGAGTTTGTGGACAGGAGGGAGATGGTTCTGGGGTGTGAAGAGCTGGGCTGCTAAGGGGACAGTGAGAATCTCAAGAGACTCCACCTAATTCAGTGTGGGGGAGGCTTCGACGCAAGGATGGGGGGGGGAGATGTGTTGGCGGCAGTGTGAGCCAGAACACAGGCAGCTGGTTCCCCAAAGAAGAACCATCAGAAAAGGTTTTAAAACTCATTCCTCAACACCAGGTCAGGTGAGAGGCAGGGCTGGAGGCTGGGACAGGACCTTCAGGAGGCTGGAGGGAGGAGGGAACTGGGCCTGAAGCAACCAGGAGTGTGGGGAGTGGGGAGGGACCCATGGGAGGAGCTTATTGGTAGCTGTCACTTCTGAATTCAGTGGTTGGCATCATCCTCTCCTGGAGGACTCGCTGGTGGCTGAGGGTGGCAGTTGTACCATGTGATCAGTGTTTGCAGTGGCCTGTTTCCCTTCCTCCACGCCCAGTGTTCATCTCTGCTCTGATGGCTCCCCTCCCCCTCCCCCTCCCCCTCCCCGTCCCCTCCTCCCTGACCTTGAATGTTGTGTGCAATGTATATGCTCTATGCTGTTCACATGAAAGGAGTAGAATGGCCTGAAGAGCCCAGTAGGGATCAGTGTATGCCGGGCCTTCTTAGCCCCGCCCCTCAGAGGTGGGGCAAACCCCGCCCACCACGGAGCTAGAGCTACATGCATCCCCAGCTCTGTGGCTGCTTCCTTCTGTGTTTTGTTTAGTTTGGTTTTTCGTTTTGTTTTAGGTTTTCCTTTTTGAGACAGACTTTCACATAGCCCAGGTTGGCCTTGAATTTGCTATGGTAATGGTAACCCTTGAACTTCTGATCTTCCTGCCTCTACTTCCCAAGTTCTGAGATTACATGTGTGAAACGTCATTTTAATTACAAAATAATGTAAAGGGATACGTGTGTGTGTGTGTGTGTGTGTGTGTGTGGTTCTCGAGCTGTCTCAAGTGGGAGCTCTTCAACGCTGAGCCACCCCCGCCCCTACCATGCCGGGGTTGTGTGATGTTAGGAGCCCGGGGCTTCATGTGTGCTAGGCAAGCAAGCAGCCAACTGGGTTTTACTCCTGCCTTCCTTATTTTCTTGAATAACACGAGATTCATATCTGTATGGTTCAAAATCAAAACATAAAAAAGTTTACTTTGAGAAATAAGTCGCCACCAAACACAGGTAACATAAATTTTGTTTTGTTTTGTTTTGTTTGTTTGTTTTTTGAGACAGGGTTTCTCTGTGTAGCCCTGGCTGTCCTGGAACTCACTTTGTAGACCAGGCTAGCCTCAAACTCAGAAATCTGCCTGCTTCTGCCTCCCGAGTGCTGGGATTAAAGGCATGTGCCACCACTCGAGGCTAACTTTTTTTTTTTAAGTGAGACACTGTTTCTTGTATCCCACGTTGGCCTAAAGCTCACTGTGTAGTCAGAACTGGTCTTGAACTCCTTATCCTAAAACACTAGGCTTATTGATGTGCACGCGCTCAAATGAACAACGTTCGTATCCCCAGTGGCAGCTAACACATTCTCCTGGTTGCCTCTTAGGTATCTTAGCAGTCTTTCTGTTTCCAGGACATCTATGAATGTATACTGACATTGGTGCGTTCTATAGATTCACCCCGCGCCTCTATGCCTGTTGGTTGTTTCTTGGGGCTAGAGCGATGGCTTAGTGGCTAAGAGAGCACCCGAGGGTCAGGCATGAGGATCTGAGTGCAGGTCACAGGACTCCTTAGGCCTGGCACATCCCTGCTACCCCAGCGCTGTGACAGACGGAGATGGGGAGTGCTGGGAACCAACCTAGCCTGGGGTTGACGAGAGACCCTATCTCAAGAGAATATGGTAGAGAGTGACACCCTCTTCCAGCCTCTTGAGTGTGTGTATGTGGGCGTGCACATCCTCACACATACACACGTTCTGTATCATCTTACATAAGAGCAACCATGTCATATTCCATTGTGTGGCACACACTCTAATTTATTAGCTCGTCTCTGCTTGTGGGATATTAGTGTTGCCTGCACAAAGCTGTGGCAACTATTGTAAATCTGCTCCTTTATGTAAGTCAGATAAATGATTTCTGTTGTTCGCTTGTTTCTTGACACAGGGTCTCATTATGTAGCTCTGTCTGGCCTGGAACTTACTAGGTAGACCAGGCTAGCGTCAAGCTACCTGCCTCTGCCTCCTGGGTGCTGAGATCAAAGTCTTTCTAGTCTATTTATTATTTGTACTTATGTTAAAATGTATTTATTTTAGAGATATATATTATGTCATTTAGGCAGGCCAGGAGCTCAAAACCATCCTCCCTTTGCCTCGGCAAACTGCTAGGATGCCAGGTGCCTACTTTTTTTTTTTTTTAAAGATTTATTTATTTTATATATGTGAGCACACTATAGCTGTCTTCAGACACACCAGACAAGGGCATCGGATCCCATTTCAGATGGTTGTGAGCCACCATGTGGTTGCTGGGATTTGAACTCAGAACCTCTGGAAGAGCAGTCTGTGCTCTTAGCCACTGAGCCATCTCTCCAGCCCCCAGGTGCCTGTTTTAATCAATGAGGTCGGGTTATCCGTGTGAGCCTCACCAGCTCTGCGCCCAGCTGTCATGGTTCTAGCGAGTCTGTCTTACGGTGGTCGATCACAGCTCAGCAGAGTTGTGATTTCCATCATCCCTGCCGTCAGGCTCCCCTTTAGACTCAGGCATGAGTCCTGTAAGCCATTCCCCCAGATGAGGACATGAGCTCAGGCTCAGACACCGCTATGCTGGGTCCGGCTCAGCCCATCCCTCCCCTCCATTCTTTGCAGACAAACACGAGACGAAGCTGAAGGGGGTCATCTACTTCCAGGCCATCGAGGAAGTGTACTATGACCACCTGCGCAGCGCAGCCAAGGTGAGGCAGGAGGACCAGAGTGTGGCCGCAGGAGTACCACCGGGCAGGGGTGTCCTGGGCACAGAGGCTTCGAGCCCGTCCTCTGCCCGGGCTCCGGCTCTGTTTCACACTCCCTCTCTTTACCGTTTGTCTCTTCCTTTCTTCCTCTACCCCTCCCAGAAAAGGTTTTTCCACTTCACCATGGTGACTGAGGTACCCCCAACCCCACATGCCAGTAACCAGAGCTCCTCATATTAACAGTTCCTGTGCCTTTTGACCCCTGACCGCTGACTCCCTTCATCCCTCTAACTTGTTCCAGGCCAGCGAGAAGAGCAAGGAGCGCACTTTGTTGCCTTCCTCTCTGGCCAGGACAGCTGGTGTAGCCCCCAGGGCAGGGACAGTACAGATGGGAGCTACGGGGGCCGCTGAGGGGAAGTGCAGACACTTGATTGGAGAGGGGCGATTGATAGAAGATGACCTTGGAGGCTGAGCCAGCTCACCATACGCAAATTGCCCTCTCTTGCCAGCCCTTAGACCTTACCTAACCCTGACTATGCCCTCTGGGGTCTGGGCCACCATCCTACTGAAAGCCTTCTTCTGCCTCTTTTTGGCTTAGAGGAGAATCTGGTTCTCATTGGGACAGCCCTTGTGACAGATTATTTTGTATTAACTTTGGAACTGAGCTATGCCCCTGTTGGGGTTGTGAGGGTTTAGAGAGCCTAGTACTGCCGTGTGTTAGAACACAAACCTATGGACTCTTGGGGACCGGGTCTGGCCTGTTTGAGACTCGGCCTTAAATTCAGGGCTTCCTGGGGACTTGGAGGAGAAAGTGCAGAGTAGTGAACAGAACATTCTAGGCATGGAGTCTCATCTTAGCACTTCCTGTCTTGACTTCCAGAGTCCGAATCCGGCCCTCACCTTCTGTGTGAAGACCCACGACCGGTTGTACTACATGGTGGCCCCGTCTGCAGAGGCCATGCGCATCTGGATGGATGTCATCGTCACGGGAGCCGAGGGCTACACTCAATTCATGAATTAACTACCATGCACCTCTTGGGTCCCCAGCTCAGCCCCAGGACTCCGTGCCCTGCCACCTGCCACTCTGCTTGTCCCTGGGGACAATGGCGCATTGGGCACGGGGCCGCAAAGGATCGGGATGTAGTTGAGTACCTTGGAGCTTTTGTGCAAGAAGACAAATTGTGTTATGAGGAGTTTGGTGCTTGGGAATTGAGCTCCAGTCCCTAAAGAGCCAGCAGAGGGGAAAGGAAGAGGGAGAGGCCTTGTCGGTCCTGGGAGTCCAGAAGTTCAGGTTCCCTCCTGGGTCCAGCAGGCTGAAGAGGCTGCTGAGCTGCGCTCTCGGCTCTGTCCCGGCACCCACCCACCCCAGCTTGTTTTCTCTTTGTAAAGGACAAACTATGGTACCAGAATCTGCCAAAGATCCCCTTCTCATCTCATCCCCTCTGCAGGGGCTGGGAGGGGTCCTGAGCAGAGCCACGTGCAGAGCTGGGGAGCGGCTCAGGCCTGCACTTCTCGCCCCCCCATCTGCCTCCTCCTCTTCCTCCTCCTCCCACCTCCCACTTGTCACTACTCAGCTCAAGGACCAGAGACCTCAAGTGTCACTCTCGAGGTCCAGCCCCATCATCCTGTTACAAGCCCGTTATCCTTGTCTCCATGGTGACCGCTTCATCACCATGGTTACACACTAATTGCCATGGCCACTCTGTGGCTCTGCCCACTGCTTCTGGCTGTGGGCCACATGAGGGTACGTGCCATCATCTCTCCAACCCAGGCCTGGGGGCATGTCACATGGTGGGAGGAGATGGAATTCCTCCCGGCTGCAGTGTGTCTCCAGCCCCCAGCCCAGCCCTCTCCCTTTTACTGTGCCTTGCTTAGAGCCAGAAGGGATGATGTCCGGGGATCCAAGACCAGAGGAACAGCATCACTGAGGGGAGAGGAAGCTGAGAGGTCTGCCCTCCCATTCTAACAGGACTAGTTCCCAGTGAGGAAAAAGGGTAGCTCAGAGTGCCTGCAAAGGAGCCTGAGTTGGGGGTGGGGTGGGCAGAAGCAGAGGCCCTGAGCTGTGGAAATCTCCCTTCAGTTTCCCAAAGGGGATGGGAAAGGAGAACGGAGGAGGATAAGTCTCCAGCTGGCTGGCCTCAGCCTTGCGCCTTAACACTAAGCCACCTTCCCTGCCCTCCCCAGCACTGGGCCCTTAGTTGCTGGGCCTGGTTGGGTGTTTTGCAGTATTTGTAAGCATTTCAGCAGAACAATAAAAGCATTTTGACTATGTACATGAGTGTGGAAGTCTGGGCTATATTTGGTACCCGATAGCATACTTTAAATATCAGGATTCAGTTTCTGCCCTTGTGAAAATTACAATCTTGACCTCTTGGTCACTTCTTGGCTCAGAACACCGTGAGCAGGAAGGGGCAGGGTGGAGGGGCTAGAAGGTAGGGAGAGCAAGGGTTTAATGAACCACGAGCTGGGACCAGGGGAGAAAGCGCAGGCAGTGAGTCCATTCTTGTCCTTGTCACTGTAGCAGAAGATTGAGAAGAAGGGCAGCCACTAGGCAGTGGGGTCCCAGGGAAGCTAACTGGGTCCCTGAAGTCAACTGGTCACCATAGCGATCCAGAAGCATCAGGGCCAATCCATTTGTCCAGCCAAATCCTTCCTGGAGAGAGGCCGGGACAGTAGGGCCAGATCACTGAGGCCCTCAAGCCCTGTTTGGGGGATCCCCTCTTCCCAGGGCTTCTGTCCCCAGGGGCACCAATGATTGCCATTCTGACTCTCCATAGACTGGGACAGCAGATCCCAGGACTTGCCTGTAACTGGATCAGTTCACCCTAGCTCGCTCACCTGAACTTCATACTCCCCTCCTCCACCTGGATGTCCACCGTTGCTGATGTCATACTGGGGACAGACACAGAGTTATAGGTGGATACTGCCCTTAAGCCGGACCACCCTAGCTATAGAGTAACAGCCACTGAAGCAAAAGATGTGCCGTGGGGCTGCTCAGACCCCTGCAGTGCCCAAGAATGGCCACAAGGGGTCATACTGTACCAGTTTGTTCTGTCTTAGGCCTGGCCAAGACTGACAGTCCCCATTTCAGCCATGGAGTGAGACCCCCCCAAATGGCAGACATACCCCAGCCAGCTCACCTTCTCAAACATCGCTGACTTTTGGGAGTAGACTTTGAAGTTGGTTTTGATCCAATTCTGGGCCAGCTGGAAAGCCACCTCCTGAGTCCGGGGGGAAGCTGACTTGGCCAAACCTAAGTCCCACCCCAGATAAGGCCTGAGTATTCAGAGACCCCATCCTGGGCAGGAAAGCTTTGGCCTTTGTCTCCCCAAGGCAAGAAGATCTAGGCCCTCAGATCTCCTTTCTGGACCTGTGGACCCCATGTTCTTAATCCCAGGCCTGGGGTTGGCATGAAGGGGAGGAGGGAGGGTCTTCCAGACAAGTGAAATGAATCTATCAGCTGTCCCTTTCTTACCTCTAATGACCAGATCCTGCAGTGGGGCCCAGGCATTGGGGAAGTCCCACTGCTGGCCTGTGTTACGAAGAGAGGTTGGGATTCCATATTGGTAGGTCAAGATCTTGCTGTCCTAGAAGGTTCCAGACATTGATGTGACTGTGAGCGATGGCTGAAGCAGGAGCCAAGGACTCAGCACCCTCAGGGAAGGCAGGTCTGTCCCTCCTGACCCTTCCCATCCTGCCTCACAGTCACTCCCAGGGTCCTCAGTGAGACTTGCAGGGAAGGGAGAGTCCCGCCTCCAGGATGCCAGGCCAGCCCGCCTGCCCACTGTCCCCTCACCTCCAAGTACTTCAGAGCCTTGTCAGCAACACTAGGGTCTGAGAAGCAGCCAGCCCAGAGTGGGGTGAGGTTGGAGGGATAAAACTCCAGGTTCTTCTTCCCCTTTTCCAAGTCGTAGTCGAACCAGGCACCCTTCTGCTCGTCCCACAGGACAGCCTCCATGGCGGCCAAGCGCTGGGCCCGCAGGTTCCTGTACTTTGTGGCCTCTGTGTTGTTTCCTGTGTGGTTCTGCCTTTAGTCTCAGCAGGCAGAGCACTGGGCACTGACTGCCTTTTGGTCCCTAGCTTTAGATGTCTTTATGTTGTCCCCTTCCATATGCGGTGCCCATACAGACTCGGAATCCTAAGGATCAAAGACCATGATTCCCCAGTACCCACTAGAATTCATGGCTCCTTGAACTAACAGCCCTGCCCTGCTCCCTGGGACTTGCAGCTCTGTCTTCCAGGTCCACCATTCTGATGGCTCTTGCTCAGAGGAGGCTAATGAGAGCATCAGGGAAGGGAGAGAGAGCTGATGTATGTACCAAGGTGCCCTTCAAAAAGGACAGTAGTATGAACGTAAGTGTGCGGTCCTAACATCCTCTCTCTCACTCTCTGTGTCTGTGTTTGTGTCTGTCTCTATCTCTGTCTGTCTCTGTCTGTCTCTGTCTCTCTCACTCTGTGTCTGTGTCTGTCTGTGTCTGTGTCTGTCTGTGTCTGTCTGTCTCTGTTTCTGTCTCTCTTTCTCACTCTGTGTCTGTGTCTGTCTGTGTCTGTCTATGTCTGTGTCTGTCTCTCTCTGTCTCTGTCTCTCTCTGTTTCTCTCTGTCTCTCTCTGTCTCTTTTTCTCTCTCACTCTATGTCTGTCTGTGTCTGTGTCTGTCTGTCTGTCTCTGTCTCTTGTCTCTCTCTGTCTCTCTTTGTCTCTGTCTCTCTGTCTCTGTCTCTCTCTCTTCATGTTTCCATAGGAGTGAAGGCTTGAGCTGGCTGAGGAGGCATACCTCCAGTCCCATGGCCAGGCTGATGCAGAAGCCCACACTGGCCTGCCTCCTGACACAGGATGCTCACCTAGTCTGGAGTAGAAGTTACTCATCAGTTCCTCTGCTTGGCACAGGAACGCGTTCAGATCAGTGGGTACCATTTTGCTGGTTCGGATGCTGCTAAGCAAATCAGGGTCTGGGCCTCCAACAAGCCAGCGTGAAGAGAAGTCCCAGCCAGACTCAGCCCCAGCCTTGAGCTCAGCCCACAGAGTCTCTCGGTCCCCTGTGAGGACAAAACAGTAACCCCAGGCCACAACTGACATCAGGACAAAGCAGCCACAGATCAAAGCCAGACAGTCACAGAGGCTAAGCACCGCCACCCTGTCTGTGGGTCCTCCCTCCTCCTGTTCCTGCTTACCTTCCGGCACAGAGTTTGCCAATTCTGCATCTTTCCTGTAGGACTCTGGCCTAGCCAAGAGAAGGACAACAGCCCAACATTGGGAGGTGCTAAGCCCCTCTGCCAACCAGAAAGCTAGGTCATCTTTTTTTTTTTTTTGGTTTTTCGAGACAGGGTTTCTCTTTATAGTTCTGGCTGTCCTGGAGCTCACTTTGTAGACCAGGCTGGCCTCGAACTCAGAAATCCGCCTGCCTCTGCCTCCCGAGTGCTGGGATTAAAGGCATGCGCCACCACGCCCGGCTAAGCTAGGTCATCTTGACTTGGCTACCCTGACACCCGACACACACAGGCTCTCAGGGTCAAAGTCACCCCTCCAGCTTGAGGTTGCAGAGATGCTCATGTCAGAGTGAGCTGATGGCAGGCCAGTTTCTCACCTGGGTCCCCCATAAGGGACATAGTAGCGATTTAAGACATAGCTTTGTCCTCCTGAGACTACAGAGACAGTCCTGTTCACAGTCCAGAAGTCCAGTTCAGAGGCTAGAGTCCCAATATTCTCCCTGGGTTGAAGCAAGCAACACCTCAGCTAGGGTACAAAGCCATTGCCCTTGGCCCTGGGAAGTCCCCAGCACTGGCAGGGTACCCACTGAAGGAAGGCAACATCCTTGGTATGAGCTACATATCGATCCATCATAAGAGTCAGGAGTGGGGGCTGGCTCCGTTGCAGGTAATATATGCGTCCACCGTTGGGGATATGTCCGTAGCTGCCAAGAGAGAGTCTGCTTAGGTACCTCCTGGCCCAACAGCAAGGCAAAAGCAAGCCCAGCTCCCTGCCCAAGATCCCTTCTTACGTCTTCACCAGATCCAGAAAGTTCTGCAGCATACCCTTCACTGTTGAGGCCATCTCAGAAAGAAGCAGGCCTTCCATCACCCAGTAGGAGTCCCTGAGAAGGAGCCATTTCTCATCAGCTAGCTTGCACCCTCTGTCCAGCACTCCCGTGTTGGAGGGTGCTGGCCCTGGATTCTCCACACCTCTGCCAGCCTCCATGAGCCCCTAGCCTTTTAGATGTGGGTACTCACCAGTAGTAGAATTCAACAAAGCGCCCCCCGGGCACAATGAAGGGGTGCTTTGAGTAGATTAGGGAGGACCTCTCGGGATAGCTGAGGACTTCTGCTTTCATCTGGAATCAGAGAAGAGGACCCAGAGCAGCCTAGCATCAGCCATGAAGGTAGAGGTTGCAGAAGGTGGGAGCAGAGGGCCTGGCAGCCCTAGCTGGAGAGGCTGTGTCTCTTGTTCCTTTTGTTTTGCTGTGTGGTCAAGGTCTGATTCTGGGAGTCTTAGTATCCTCACCCTCCATAAGCCAGCCTCCGGGCTCCTGGCTCAACTGGGTGATGTGCTGAAGCCTGTACCCCTCAGCACAGCATCAGGCAGGTGACCACAGGCAACATCCATTGTTGTGACCCAGATGAGGCCAAGGCTATTCAAGGTTTCCCTTGATCCCTCTAAACCCCCTCCCCACCCCCACTCCACCCCTGTGCCACTTGAAACCAAACTCAGAAGGTGGCACACCCCGTCCCCGTGCCCCTCCCAGGATGATGGAACCCGTGGCCTTTCACCAGGGACAGTTGGGATCCAGAGTAGTGAGGACTGGCGTGGGGCCCCTCCCTTGGGTCCTTTAACCTGTTCCTGCCAGTTCTAAGTGTGTCAGTGGGGAGCTTAGCCTTCCTCAATCATTGTGAGCGAGCAGTAGGATGTTCCTACTGGAGTGGCTGGTCCTGAGCAGCCTTAGGGCAGACGGCTAGGCAGGAAAGCGTCCCTCAGCACTGGGCTGAACACTGGCTGGCCACATGCAGCCCAAGTGACTGTCCTTGGGACTGTGCCTGGCCCAGAAGCTCAGGAAGGGAGAGAGGCAGAGGCCATGACCCCAGCCATGCCCTTCTTGGCTGCAGGCGGCAGCGCTGGCTAGCCCTTGGGCAGCAGGACAAGCTTGGCTAACACAGGAGGATGGGAAGGGTTACAAGCAGATGTTCCCTTCTGACGTCAGAAGAGCATTCTGGAAGGCTTCTATTTAGGGCTCAGGGATGTGGGCTATGTTCTTAGGAAATATCTGTGCTCCCAGGCACTGTGGGTCCCAGCAAGTAGGGCTCTACCCCATCCCTGGAGCAACCAGCTAGACCATAAAGCAGGCCCAGGCCATTGCTACCTTCTTTCCCAGCTTTTTCCAGATCTTGTGTAGCTCCTCCGCCCAGACACGCAGCTTAGCATCCGAGATCTTCTGCAGGAACTGAGGGCTAGAAGAGACGGTCCCACAGGGTTCCTGGAGGCCGCCCCAAGTGAGGGGCCCTCTCCTGTCTTCCCTCCAGAGCAGTACCTGTCCTTCCAGTCCTCAGGGGTCCAGGACTGCAGCTCCTGCCCCACTGGCCGGAAGTGACTCTGGACAAATTCCTGAAGCCGTTCCTTGGGGATGCTGTGGTTGTGGACCGTGGCCAGCTCACTGAACTTCTGCAGGACTTCATCTGGAGAGCAGGTGGCATTGAGGGTCAGTGGGTGCGATGAAGGCTCGCCCTGATCAGGAAAACCCATGCTTCTCCCTCGCCCGCCTGGTAGAAGATTCAGGACAACCAAGGTTGCTTTACCTGGAGATGTGGCCAGTGACATATCCACAAACTGCTTGTCATCTTGGTAGAGCTGCGCCATCTGAACTTGGTGCAGGAGCTCTCCATGGCAGTAGATCTGGCTGTAGAGACAGTCGGGGTGGTAGTGGTCAGAAGAGAGGACTGGGGTAAGGGACAGATAACTAGTTGCTGCTGCTGCTGCTGTTGTTGTTGTTGATGATGATGATGATGATGATATAAGATATCTCTATCACGCAGTCTTGGCTGTCCTGGAGCTCGATATGTAGACCAGGCTAGCCTCTAACTCAGAGATCCACTTCTTTCTGTCTCCAGAGTACTGGGATTAAAGCCATGCACCACCTCTAAGCCTGCCTGTGGAAATGCCTTAATAAATCTTCCCAAGCTGGCTGTGGTAGAACACATCCTTAAAATGTCAGGACTCCAGAGTTGAGGACAGGCAGATCTCTGTGAGTTAGAGACCAGCCTGGCACATATGGAGTTCCAGGATAGCCACAGCTACATAGTGAGACCCTATCCTAAAAAAAAAAAAAAATTAAAAAGCACTAGATAAAGAATCTAGGGTGTCTTAAGGGAACTTCAAATTCAAGAAACAAACAAACAAGACCATTGGGCTCATATTCTTTAAAAGAATCAAGTACGGGTTAGAGAAATTGCTAGACCATTAAGAGCACTTGCTGCTCCAGAGGACCTAAGTTCAATGCTCAGCGCCCACAGGGCTGCTCACAACTGTCTGTAACTCCTGTTTTAGAGTTCTCCGATGCCTCTTCTGGCCTCTGCGGGTACCAGGTATACGAGTGGTGGATGGATGTATATGCAGATCAATTACCCATACACTTTTTAATTAAAAAAAAAAAAGAAAAGGGGGGTTGTGGGGAAGCATACAGTCCCAGAGGCCACCAGTGGTCCAAGTGACATCACATTAAGTGGACATACAGGGAGCTGAACTTTAGGACCACTGGGAACTGAGCCCAATGGTCTTGTCTTAACTGAGGAGCCACCTCTGTGGTTTCTTATTATGTCACTTGTTTATTCTAAGATGGGGTCTCATTTTATAAACTAGGCTGGCCTTGAACTTACAAAGACCTACCTGCTTCTGCCTTTTGTTTTGTCTGTTTTTTTTTTTTGTTTGTTTGTTTTTTGTTTTTTGTTTTTGTTTGGTTGGTTGGGTTTGTTTGTTTGTTTTTTAAGATAGCTCAGGCTGGTCTCAAACTCTAGATCCCCTTGCCTTGCACTGCCTCCTGCGCGCTGAGATTTACAAACATGGGACAATGGGCTCAGCTGGAACTTGCTTTTAATGAGGAGAAGCATTCCGAGTTAAGGATTAATTAATTAATTTATTTATTTATTAATTAGGGCAAGTCAATCTCTCCCCAGAGGGGAGCAAAGGTTGGAAAAGGGAAGGGGAAGGCAGTTCAAGTTGATGAATAATGCCAGATAATGCCAGGACCTACCCCAGGGAGGGCGGTGCACTGCCCCAGCAGGGAGGGCCTCCTGATCATTTAATGCATATTGAGGCCAAAGTAGTTATGGGCAACACCCTACACCCCAGCAGCCAGGCTCGAGGGACATCTCCCACCCTTCTGCCATATTTCCTGAAGGCTTACAACATGCATTGATGCACTCTGACCTCTCTTGCTGCAACGGTCAGAAGACACACCCCCTGCAACGGTCAGAAGACACACCCCCTGCAACGGTCAGAAGACACACCCCCTGGGTCACCAGGGAGATGGTTACTCTTCCGAGGACCACTTGTGTCTTCCCTTTAAGAAGGCCTGGGTTGTAATATATAAGGATGCACTATGGGGACCCAGTTTGGTCCAAGTTTTTGAACTGAGACCGGGTAACCAATTTTGTTCCCAACCAACATGGAACCCAGAAAATAATCAAAGCCCCTCCCTCCCTCCCTCCCTCCCTCCCTCCCTCCCTCCTTCCTTCCCTCCCCCCAGATAGCATCGTTTGCACACCACATTTGGTAAATAGATGGGCACAGAAAATTTCTCTGTAATTTACGCAGACTTGTCTATAAGGAAGCTGAGCACCACTGTGATGGGGAGGGGGAGGGCATGTAGGCACCACTGGTAAGCTTTAACTAGAGTAAATAACTCCTCGAACAGGCACTCGTACTGGGAGCTCCAGCAAGAGCATCTTCTGCACAGAGTGCAACAGAACAGACTGGCCTGAGAACCACCGTAGTCACTTCTGAACTCAGTGTTCTACCACATTTGTCTACGGCACAATAACAGACCAAGGAGATCAATCAAGTCACTGCAAAACACATAAATGTTATTAAGTAAGATTGATCATTTCTTAAAATCTGTCACTAGTCTTAATCGATGCCTTCAAATACTGCCATACACCAAGTGACCAGCTCTGTGTCTTTTTTTTTTTTTTTTTTTTTTTTCGAGACAGGGTTTCTCTGTATAGTCCTGGCTGTCCTGGAACTCACTTTCTCACTTTGTAGACCAGGCTGGCCTCGAACTCAGAAATCCACCTGCCTCTGCCTCCCGAGTGCTGGGATTAAAGGCATGTGCCACCACGCCCGGCAGCTCTGTGTCTTTTATGTAAGTTCTATGATAAGTGGAAATGTTCAGACATATAGGATGGCGCTGTTCTAAGAGTCTTGGCCAGCTGGGCTGGAGACTCGGCTGATCAGTTAAGAGCATTTGTTGTTCTTGCAGAGGACCTGGGTTCTGTTCCAAGTACCCACATGGTGGCCCTCAACCATCTCTGACTGCAGTTTCAGGGTATCTGATGCCCTCTTCTGGCCTTCATAGGCACTGCATGCATGTGATGCACTTGCATACAGGCAAAACACTTCTAAACATAAAACGAACAAACAAAACTGGCAAATGTCTTTGTTTTAAATTTTTGTTTGTTTATTATTATGTATACAGCATTCTGCCTGCATGTACACCTACAGGCCAGAGGAGGGCACCAAATGTCATTATAAGCCACCATATGATTGCTGAGAATTGAACTCAGGACCTCTGGAAGAGCAGCAAGTGCTTTTAACCACTGAGCCATCTCTCCAGTCTTGGTAAATGTCTTTTAATCCTAGGTCTTGGGAGGATCTCTAGGAGTTTGAGGCCAGCTTGGTCCTCATAGTGAATTCCTGGACAGCTAGGGCTACATAGAGAGACATTGTATCAAAACAAACAAACAACCCAGAATTAATTAATTAAAAACAACCTGGGTCGAGGCCAGGATAACTATGATCTAGATTCTGATACTCATCAGGTTCCACATGTTTAAGGGGGCAGTCTAATAAAACCACTCTCCCTCAGATGCCAGTTATAAATTTGAGGGTCTCTGGGCTGTTTACAGTTTGGAGTAGCTGGTTGCACACTGCATGGGAATTCTTACTGATAGGCACAGCTTCATTTCCTTGCTTGGGAACCACCCTGGCTTCTGGCCTTCTAGCTGCAGTCCTGCTACTGGGACCTTGGCATCAGGGGAGAGAGAGCAAGCTCAGGTGACAAGAAAACAACAGATGTACTGTCCCCTCCCCCACGGGAAGAACTGGCTAGTCAGGCCAGGTTCTCCCACACCTGAGAAGCAGAGGCCTGTACTGACATACTGACAAGACAGTCCTGTAGGGCTGCCTGAATGCTAGCACACTCAGTGAAGATGTGCAAGGCAGCTCTTCTTTCCCCTTCCCCTTCCCCTTCCCCTCCTTCCCCTTCCCCTCTTTCCCCTTCTCCTTCCCCTTCCCCTTCCATCATTCGGCTTGTGCCCAGATTTATTTATTTTATGTATGTGAGTACACTGTCACTGTCTTCAGACACACCAGAAGAAGGTATCAGATCTCATTACAGATGATTTTAAGCCACCATGTGGTTGCTGGGAATTGAACTCAGGACCTCTGGAAGAGCAATCAGTGCTCTTAACCACTGAGCCATCTCTCCAGCTCCACAAGGCAGCTCTTCATGTCTTTATTTCTCACTGTTCCCAGCTGCACAGGACAAATGCCTGTTCCCATCATCATCATCCTCCATCCTCATTCAGGGTCTTATCCTGGAGCGGCCAGCCGTGAACTAGATAGGAGCCAAGGATGCCCTTGAACTTCTTCTAATCCTCCCGCTCCCACCCTCTGAGTGTGGGGATTATAGGAATGAACCACGCTGCCCCATTTAGGCACAGCTAGGGATCAACTTCCTGTCTGCTAGGCATGTATTCTACCACCTGAGCTATAGCCTCAAAACCTTAAGGGCAATTATTTTTCTATTATCTTTCTGCCTGTCCATTATGATCTAGGCCATTAACCCGGACTCCAGAGTTAGTGAAACCCAAACTCGACGGCAGAGTCTTCATTCCGCCCACAGAGTTGGCTTCGTATGTCTTTCAACCAAAACAGCATGCTACATGTTCACCTTGGAATAGACACGCATAAAACACACGGTGGGCTCCTTGAGAGTGTCCATAGGGCACGGGCCTCTTTCTGAGAGCATTTATTTCAACATTGGCTAGAATGCCTTAGTTTTTCATGTGTCAACAATATTTCATGGCCTTTACTTTTAGGGGAAATTTCAACCAATATCTAATAGCTACTGATTAGCTAATAGCCAGCCTATAATTCTCTAGTTCAAAGTATCAGCAATTATGGGACAAAGGTGTTCAAAGGCTGCTACTCCTCAGATGGTGAACAATCCCTTTGGGTGTGACTATAATCCCATACGCCAGTGGATGAGAGAGGACGATGGAGAGGCAGGAATTAGCCTGGACTCCACAGTGAGACTCACAGAATTTTCTCCTCTGTTAAAATAGTTTAGTTTTTGAGACGGGGGTCTCACATAGCTCAAGGTAGCCTCCAACTTGCTAGGTAGCTGAGGACAACCTACAGGCTGACTGAATTTGTAATTCTCCTGCCTCCACCTCCCAAGAGCTGGGATTAGAGGTAGGGGTCACCATGCTTTGCTTATGCAGGGCTGGGATCAAACCCAGGGCTTCATTCATAAACTCATGCAAGGGGGGGGGTCTCTACAAACAAGCTAGACCCCATGTCCCACTGGAATATATGCTTTAAACTAGAGAGAGAGAGAGAGAGAGAGAGAGAGAGAGAGAGAGAGAGAGCACATATGAGTGTGGATATCTAAGTGAAGCTGAAGGTATAGTCAGGTGTGAGCTGCCAGGTGTGGGTGCTGGGAACCGAACTCTGATCGTCTGGAAGAGGTGGCTGTATTCTTAAGCACGGAGCCACCTCTCCAGGCCCTGCCAGTTCCTTACTGATGTCCTTTGCCTCGAGCATCAGGGAGTCTGTTCCCTAGGGATTAGGTCTGTCACCTCGAAATCCCATCATTAACTCACACCAGCAGAACTATTCTGTTTGTTTGGGGGTTTTGTTGTTGTTTTTGAGACAGGGTTTCTCTGGGTAGCTCTAGCTGTCTTGGAACTCACTCTGTAGACCTGGCTGGCCTGGAACTGACAGAGATCCTCCTGCCTCTGCCTCCTGAGTACTGGGATGAAAGGTGCCAAGACTCACAAAAGAATTCTTCAGTACCGAAGCGGTCACCCAGGTGACCTGTGGTCACCCAGGAATGAAAACTTCCTCATCACCCAATCCTTTGCCCTTTTTTTCCTCTAAATTGTCCTCTAAGGGGTTAATGTCATTCTCCTAAACACACACTAACACGAACTGCAATTTAATTCTGGGACAGGCCACCTGGAGACATGAAGATTCCACACAGGTTAAGGGAATAGCCCTTCCTTTATGAAGAGGACAACCATAGGCTTAGGGGTCCTCATTCGACCTGCAATTCTCATCAACTGTGTATAAATGTGTGTGTGTGGGGGGGGGTTCCCATAATCCCCTCAGATTGCATAATTTGCTAGAACCCAGGAAACCACTATACCTGTGGCTAAACTCTTCTCTTGCTTTTGCTTTTCGTGACAGGGTTTCTCTGTGTAGCCCTGGCTGACCTGGAACTTGCTCTGTAGACCAGGCTGGCCTCAAACTCAGAGACCGGTCTCCCTCTGCCTCTTGAGGCATTAAAGGCATGCGCCACCATGCCCAGCTGATTATATCTCTCTTATTGAGAGCAAATCAGGATGAGCCAAATAAAGATGCACATGGGTAGAGGCAGAGAGACTCCTGATCACTGTGATGTTTCTAACGGGGGGCAACCCCGATGCTCACCCTACCAACCCGCTGCTGTGACTCCAGCCAGAAAGCTTCACCAGTGTCTGGAGTTTAGAGCTCTGGCCAGGGTCTCATTACAAAGAGCCCAGTTAACCGAGTCACTGGTCATATGATGGGATCTTCCGTGTGTAGGAACCTTCCCTTTCCTGAAGGTCGAGTGGTATCTTGTAACTCAAAGATCCAAGTTACTAAACACCTTCTTGTGTTTCTGGAGTGCCTGTCCCCATCCTGAGTCATGCCAAAAACTCCTGGGGACAATGCCACAAATCACTTTATCTTTATAAGCCATAAAGGCCCATGCTAAGCAACAAAGGCAGACTAGTCCCATGAGAAATGCCAAGGGCTGAGAGACAACTTGCCATGAACCCAGGAGGAAGGCCAGATTCCTCATCACACAGCAAAAAAATGGTGCCACACAGGTGGCCACGTCGCCAAGCCCCAGAGCCACCTGAGAGAACAGGGCTAAGACGTCAGAGTATGCTGCCTAAAGGGACTTGGAGCACGCTGGCTATCCTAGGCTAACGCTGTCCTTTGTGATGGGGACAATAGGCCACCCAATGTCAGTTTAATCTTTGGAGACCTACAGGGGTCTCTGTGAAGGATCTCAAGAAACTCAACATGAAGACTCAGGGGTGACTCCTGGTTGGTACTTTCTGTGTACATCTTCTGGGAGAAGACTGCTGGAAGTTTGAGTTTCTTTTCTCCTGGACTCTACCCTATACATCTGTGCCTTCAGTGGCTGTCTAGGTTTTTGTTGTTTTTGAGACAGGGTCTCTCTGTGTAGCTCTCGCTGTCCTGGAACTCTCTTTGTAGAGAGTCCACAAGCACACGTGTGACTGTCCAAGTGGACCACTGACATGCTCTCAGGGACAAACAGCAGCACTCATGGTAGGCACTCTGCAAATAGCCCAACAGGACACAAGAGACTGGATGGAAGAGCCACTCTGTGTCCTGCCTACTGCTGAACAAACAAGTCCTGATGGTTATTCCAGATCCCTCCACACTGCACAACTGGGCATCGGTGAGTAAGTCACAGCTCAGTCTTCATGCATTCCTAATCGGCTCCTCAGCTCCACCCCCCAGCCCAGTCCTGCCAAGTCCGCAGGGCTTGGTCTCCTTTCCTTAGAGCTATCTCCACCTCATAGCCTGGTTCTGCTTCTTTCCAGGCCACATGGGACTTTGTGACCCTTGGAGGGCACCTCAGAGCCTTTGCCCTGTTCCCCGCTTCTGTTCCAAGATGGCTCCTTCCACATTCCATCGGCCCATTGCCTCCTCTGAGACACCCCCTTCTGCTTCCTCCTTGCTTACTTAGCTCCTGGCTTCTCTTTGCTCTTCGCCATCCTAGGCCTTGTTTTTACCCTTCTTGCAAGAACTGGTGGAGGGAGAGTTCCATGAGTCCAAGTGGAAGAGAGAATGACAGTTCCATACCCAGGAAGTAGAGTGACACCCTCCCCATCTTTGTATTTGCTGGTAGAAGCCGAGGCTCAGAAGAAAGGATTGACTTGCCCTGGGACACAGAAAGAGCAACAGGGTAGGCTGAACTTATGCGTAAGTTCTTGATAGGACCTAGACTCCCCTCATGCCAAGCTAGGCAAGCTTTGCTAGAACAGTGGAGAGAACAGCCCTGCTTGGTCCAAGGAGCTGCTTGGCTGGTGAGCTCTGGTCAGCAGCACGGAGGGCAGGCATTGGTCAACAGCTCTGGAGTTCTACATAGGCCTGCCTCAAAGTTCAACCTTGTTCCAACACAGTGAGTTTGGTGTCAGGTTTTGGTCCTTCTACCCCTACAAGCCTGGTTTCTTCCTTCTTTGTCCTCTGAGAGGCTGGTCCTCAGACGGTGAGCTCTCATCCCAGCCTTCCACCCTTGTCTTCCTCCCCCACACAGCTTCTCCATCTCCCTACCTCTCACAGGGTGGTGGCAGGGCCTCCTGGGACCTAAGTCCCAGCCCCAGCAGAAGCAGCAGGTGCAGCTCCCAGGTCATCCTGGGCACGGTGCCTAGAACTGAATGAGCAAACCCTGGCACCTCTGGCTTGCTGAGCACGGCCTGCCTCACTTGCCTACCCAGGTCAGCCAAAGTCCAGGCTATGAGGTGTGGCCACCTGACGGGGGGGAGATGTGTGTTTCAACTTCTTGTGGACTGCTTACCACTTCTGCCCTCCAGCTACAGTGCTCACTACCCCATCAGCCACTTTCTTCCATTTCTCAATTCTAACTGGTATTAATGCTCAGGGACTTTGCTCAGAGTTATATGGGTGGGCACCCAAGGGCCAGAGCCACAACTGAAGTCACCCAAGTATGATTTAGACACCAAGTCTGTGTGTGGCTCCCTAGTCACTAATGCTAGAAGGGACCATTTCTTTATCACTTAAAACAGAATGGCTCAAGTCTTCTCCAAAGTTTTATCAAACTCCCTGTTATCTACAGGAGACCCTGTGAGGACACAGGACAACCTCTCAGGGATGGGTCAGGAAGCCCCACCATAAGATGATGTCTGCACTGAGTCCTGAGGAATAGTCAGGAGGCCATGCCATCACATGAGACATCCAGAGACTTGGTGCAAAGGTTGTGTGACAGGCTGGAGGGACATTTTGGCACCAGTTAGTGAAGAGGTTTTGCCAAGGAGCTGGTGAAATGGCTCAGAGGTTAAGAATATTGGCTGTGAAGAGGTCGTCTCGGGAACTTTGACAAATTCCACCAGACCCCTCCCCTCCTGGAAGAGAAAGGTCATAGAGCACTCAAGCATCCTCCCCTCTGGGAGGGAGAGGCTAATTACATTCCTCAGACCACAGGGGGGACCAACCGCTGACCACCTGCAGATAAGGGAATCCCAGAGTACAAAGACAGACCTTGGCTGCCCCCACAGACAAGGAAAGCCCTTGCCACCCCATTCCCTAAGGACCAATCAGTTTAAAAGTCACACTGTTCTACCAATCACATTGTGCCTAGTGGCTGTTGCTCTATTCTACCTCTGAAAGCTGTATAAAAACTGGCCAAATGGGCTGCCCGAGGTAGCTGCCTTTCCTTCAGGTGCAGGACAACCCCAGTGTACTGGAACAATAAATTCCTCTTGCTTTTGCATTGATCCCTAGCTCCAAGTTGTTCACTGTGGCAGGGGTAGGGGTCCCAGGTAAGCTAAGGCTCGTTAGAGTCTTACATTTGGTGCATGGGCTGGGAATTCGACCCCCTGTGAGGACACACCAGAGAGCCGTGAATCAGAGGTCTCGAGCAGGTACCAAGGTTCTTTCTTGTTTGCCTTGTTGTTTGTCAAAGTCTGAGTCTGTAAGTCTGTTTGAACTTTTGGTTTGTTTGCAAGTGTCGGGGGCTTGGAGAGCTTATGGTATCTGGGGTGGTTAAGTGCAGCCGACAGACCGTGCCTTAACATTGAGACTGCTGGGAATCTGGGGGATGCTCCAGAGAGCCTGGAGGGAACTGGGAGGGCTCCACTCCTTCTGGAAACAGCAAGACAGTATTGGCAGGAGCCGAGTCTTCCTATAATCTGGCTCCTGCTGTACTGGCAGGGATGCCTGGTTTGTCATGGTGGGGCTGGAGCCAGCCAAGCAACTCTGTTCTGCATCCGTGGAAGGGACGAACTGTCTGTAACTGTGACCATGAAAGGGATGAACTGTGTGTTGATTGTCTTTCTCTGTGTTTGTTGGTGTTGGTTACCTCATTCTATGTTCTTGGACTTGGACTGACGACATCTTTGGACATTGGACAGACTGAATCTACCTCGTTAAACTTCTAGTTAACCACTGGAGGGAAGTTAGGAAAAGAAGACAAGAGCAAGTTTAACTGACTGTTCTCAGAATGGCCCACTTTTGGAGTAAGGGGGCCACCTGTAGGGACCTTCAACTTGCAGGTGATCAAAGCAGTAGAGGGAAAAGTCTTTAGGCCAGGATCTCTGCTGCACCCAGACCAAGTGTCCTGGAAGAATCTCGTGGAGAACCCCCCCTTCCCCTCCCCATGGATAAAAGCCTTTCTTTCCCCAAGACCCACCTCACAGGTTCTGACTGTCAGGAAGAAGGAAGCACGGGAGGAGGAATCCGGGCCTGAGAGAAGTCAATCCTCCAAGACCCTTCGCCAGCGGACCTGTTGCTCCAAGACCCTCCTCCTCCATATCACCCTTCTCTTTCCCCCATGGCCCTGCCAGTGCTGGCTCCGGCTCTGGAATCCTCAGCCCATATGGGACCGGGGCCATTGTATCCCACTTTACCGGAGGGATGAGCAGGAGGAGACCCCCAACTTCCAGGTCCTGACATGGGGACCCAAAGTCTGAGAGCCACTTCCCCTGATACCATGGTGGCTCTCTTGCTGGGGGCATATGGGCCTCTAGAAAAGGGCAATCAGGCTATGCAATATCGGCCCTTCTCTGGCTGACTTGTACAACTGGAAGGCCCAACCTCCCCACCCCCTTTCCCAAGGGGCAGATTAATCTCTTTGAGACTGTTTTATTTACTCATCAGCCCACCTAGATGATATCCATCAACTCATGAGAGTACTCTTCATGACCGAAGAGAGAGAAGATAATGCAGGAAGCCAGAAAGACATGGGGGCACCATCGATTGGCCAGGTAGTTGTCGACAGCTGGCTTTCTCTGACTAGACCTGAGTAGGACTTGTCTTAGTCAGGGTTTCTATTCCTGCACAAACATCATGACCATGTTTTGGGGAAGCAAGCCAGTAAAGAACATCCCTCCATGGCCTCTGCATCAGCTCCTGTTTTCTGACCTGCTTGAGTTCCAGTCCTGAATTCCTTCAGTGATGAACAGCAGTGTGGAAGTGTGAGCTTAATAAACCCTTTCCTCCCCAACTTGCTTCTTGGTCATGATGTTTGTGAAGGAATAGAAACCCTGACTAAGAAAGGACTTTAATATGACAAAAGGTAAGGGGCACCCGGAGGTCCACTACCAGACTCCATTGGCAGGTCTCAAGGGGGCCGCACAACGACCCACAAATTTGACCAAGGTACATGAGGTTAAGCAGGGACCAGATGAGTTGCTCACAGTGTTTCTAGAGCGGCTCATGGAGGCATTGCGTCAATATGCACCCTGTGACCCCAGCAGCAAGGAGCATAAAGCTACTGTGACAGTGGCTTTTATAGACAAGGCTAGTAGAGATATCAGAGAAAGGCTTCAGAGGCTAGAGGGACTACAGGATAAGCCATTGAGAGATTCAGTGCAGGTTGCTGAGAAAGTCTACCATTATAGGGAGACAGAGGACGAGAAGGAACAGAGAAAGAGAAAGAAAGAAAAATGACAGGGAAGGAATCTACAGAGAATCTTGACTAGAGTAGTTAGGGAAAGTAGAGAAGAGAGACACCAACCAAAGAGAAACAGAAACCCCTTGAAAAGGACCAGTGCACACATTGCGAGGAGAGAGGTCACTGGGCCTGAGAGCGCCCTAACGAATGGAAGCTGGGGGTGGGAAATCCCAGACCTTGGGGAAAGTGCCCCCAAATGGCGAAGGTGTTAGCCCTGGAGGAAGACAGCGACTAGAGAGGACGAGGTTTGGACCCCCTCCCTGAATTCAGGGTAACTCTGAGAGTGGAGGGAAACCCACTCAATTCTTGGTGGACACAGGGGCCCAACACTCGGTCTTCCTCCAAGCTGATGGGCCAGTCTCCAGCAAAAAAAATCTTGGGTTCAAGGAGCCACTGACACCAAAATGTATTCATGGAATGTATACCCAAAGAACAGTGGACTTAGGGATGGGTCGGGTATCCCATTCATTTATGGTCATCCCAGACTGTCCCTAGCCTCTGTGGGGGCGAGGCTTACTCTCCAAGATGAGGGCACTGATACACTTCCTGCCAGATGGGTCACAACTAACTGGCCCAAAAGGAGAGTCCATGGGTGGAGGAAAGACCTCTTCAACTGACCCCTGACAGGAGCCAAGGCTACCTGCTTTATGGACCAGAGCAGTTTTCTCCACGCTGGTCAGAGACGAACAGGTGCTGCGATGGTGGACAGCTCCAACGTCATCTAGGCAGCACCCCCATCACGTCGGCACAGAAATTGGACCTAATTGCCTTCACTGAGGCCTTGGAACTTGGGTATGGCAAGAGAATTAACATCTACATGGTTATCAGGTATGCCTTTGCCACAGCCCATGTCCTCGGGGCTATATACCAAGAGAGAGGACTGCTCACATCAGAGGGAAAAGAAAAAACAAACAGGAAATCTTGGACCTCTTGGATGCCCTAATGAAGCCGGCAACTGTGAGTATCATTCCTCACCCAGGACATCAGAAAGAAAGAGACTCCGTGGCCTGAGGCAATAACCAGACAGATCAAGTGCCTATGCAGGAGCCTATCCTGGTTATATGCCTGCAAGAGACATCCCCTGGGGAATGGGACTGGACTAAGGGATGAACTCACTCAGAGTATACAGAAGAAGAAAGGACTCAGATTGCTAGCCACCCTACTAACTGTTACCTAGACAAGGTAGGACAATGGCACACACAAGAAAGAAAATTATACTTCCTAGAAAATAAGCAAAAGACTTACTAGGCCAAATGCACAGATGGACTCATTTAGGGCATAAAAAGCTTGCCCAAGCAGTTAAGGGATCTAAAGTACATATAATGGACCTTGGGTTTTGGGCCAGAGAGATAGTAGAACAGTGTAAGGTATGCCAGCAAGTGAATGCTTATGCAGCCAAGAGTAAACAGGGCGAAACATCTAGGGGAGAACGGCCTGGAGTATATTGAGAGGTCGATTTTACAGAAAGTAAGCCAGGAAAATATGGTTACAAGTACCTTCTAGTGTTTGTAGATACTTTCTCTGGATGGGTTGAGGCTTTCCACACCAAGCAGGAAACAGCTACCATGGTAGCCAAGAAGATATGAGAGGAAAAGTTTCCTGAGGTTTGGAGTGCCCAAGGTAATTGGATCAGACAATGGTGCTGCTTTTGTCTCTGAGGTGAGTCAGGGATTGGCAGAGATACTGGGGACTAATAGGAAGCTCCATTGTGTACTGTCCCTGGACCTCAGGGCAGGTAGAGAGAATGAACAGAACCCTAAAGGAAACCATAACTAAATTGTCCTGGAGATTGGCATTGACTGGGTGGTGCCCCTCCCCTTGGCCCTGTTCTGAGTCCAGAACACCCCCTACCATAAACCTGACCCCTTTTGAGATCCTGTTTGGAACCCCAACTCCCTTGGTGTCCACTGGGTCCTCCTGGAGGTATCTCAACTCACTGATAGGAACCTCTTCTTGAGGTTCCAAGCCCTTCAGTCAATACAGCATGAGATTCGGCCCAAACTATGCCTTAGATGCTCCAAGGAGACTGAAGAGATGGCTCAGTCTTTAAGAGCACTGACTGCTCTTTCAAAGGCCCTGAGTTCAAATCCCAGCAACCACATGGTGGCTCACAACCATCTGTAATGAGATCTGATGCCCTCTTCTGGTGCATCTGAAGACAGCTACAGTGTACTTAGATATAATAATAAATAAATCTTTTTAAAAAATGCTCCAGGGATGCCAGAGACCCTTCACAGCTTCCAGACTAGTGACTGGGTCTACATAAGGAGGCATCAGGCATAGTTGCTGGAACCCCAGTGAAAGGGACCCTTCCTGGCTCTGTTAGCCACTCCCACAACCCTCAAGGTGGATGGTATTGTAGTCTAGGTGCACACTTCCCATGTGAAACCTGCAGACACCCCGCTCCCCAGAGACCCCCGCTGGACTATACAGAAAACGGACAATCTGCTCAAGTTCAGGATCACTCGATCTTGATCATGACTGCCTGGTGGTACCTTTGGATTCTGGTTCCTTCCCCCATCCTATGTGACCTTCCACCAAACCTGTTACAGCACTCACTGTTTCTCTTCTGTTGGGGTTGAGGGTGGCCAGGGCAGCCACCAGGACCTCTGCTTTGGTCTTACAGGGGAAAAATTATGACAGTCTGAGGACAGCCATTGATTTAGCTGTAGAGAAAATAGAAACTTCCATCAGTCACCTTCAGGAATCGTTGACTTTGCTATCAGTAGTACTACAGAATAAGAGGGCTATGCACTGCCTTAGTTGAGGAGTGTTGCTTTTATATAGACTATTCTGGGGTTGTTAAGGATTCAATGGCCAAGGTGAGAGAAGGACTAGCCAAGCAGAAGAGAGAAAGAGAGCAAACCCAAAGTTGGTTTGAACCCTGGTTTAACAGTTCTCCTTGGTTCACCACCCTGATCTCCTCCCTATGAAGACCCTTAATCATCTTGTTTTTACTTCTGATTTTTGGCCCCTACATTTTGAAGGGCTTGATCGCTTTTGTTAAGGAATGCATAGGTACAGTCCTGTTAATGATCTTAAAGCAGAGATACAAAGAACTAGATACAGAAGACCAGGAATACCAGCAATAGCTTCAGGATTGAAGCATGCACAAAGAAAAGGGGGAAATGAAGAGGTCAGCTCGGGAACTTTGGAAATTTTCACCAGACCCCTCCCCTCCTGGAAGAGAAAGGTCATAGAGCACACAGGCACCCTCCTCTCTGGGAGGGAGAGGCTAATTACATTCCTCAGACCACAGAGGGGACCAACCGCTGACCACCTGCAGATAAGGGAAGCCCAGCTCACAAAAACACATTCCTCAGGGTGGACAGACCATTGGCCACCTTCACAGACAAGGAAAGCCCTTGCCACCCCATTCCCTAAGGACCAATTAGTTTAAAAGTCACACTGTTCTACCAATCACATTGTGCCTAGTGGCTGTTGCTCTATTCTACCTCTGAAAGCTGTATAAAAACTGCCTGAAGCGGGGCAATGGTGGCACATGCCTTTAATCCCAGCACTTGGGAGGCAGAGGCAGGTGGATTTCTGAGTTTGAGGCCAGCCTACTCTACAGAGTGAGTTCCAGGACAGCCAGGTCTACACAGAGAAACCCTGTCTTGAAGAAAACCAAAAAAAAAAAAAAAAAAAAAAATGGCTGAATGGATTGCCCGAGGTTGCCACTTTTCCTTCTTGCTTTTGTATTGATCCCTAGCTCCGTGTTGTTCACTTGGGGAATCCCAGGTAAGCTAAGGCTCATCAGAGTCTTACAGCTGCCCTTCCAGAGAACCCTGGTTCAATTCCCAGCACCTACATGGCAGCTCACAACTGTCTGTAACTCCAGTTCCAATGTAGCTGACTCCCTCACACAGATACACATGCAGGCAAATACCAATACACATAAAAATAGAAAGCTAGGGGGCTGGAGAGATGGTTTAGCAGTTAAGAGCACTGACTGCTCTTCCAAAGGTCCTGAGTTCAAATCCCAGCATCCACATGGTGAAGAGTAAAAAATAAAATAATGACTGCCCTGAGAACATGGGCCCCGGCCCCCGGCAAGATGGCCTAATTCCCCGGAACTTTTGAGAAAAACAACCACAAAATGTTTCAATGTCCCAGGTGCCTTGAAGTAAATATCCGCCCCTAGACTTCCCCTATTTCCTCTCCGATCCTCCCCCTAGGTTGTGTTTTTTGCCTTTATAAGCCTGCTGGAAAATAGGGTCATGGTCAGACTCCTCTACCCCTGCGTGGTGTATGGGTCTCGACCTCAGCATGCTGGTTTGTGTGCCATTAAAACCTCGTGTGTTTACAGCAAGCTTGACTGTTGTGGCTTTCTGGGCTCGCGATCCCTGAGACTTGAGTGAGGGTCTCCCTTTGGGGGTCCTACAATGGTGGCTCACAACCATCCGTGATGAGATCTGATTCCCTTTTCTGGGGTGTCTGAAGACAGCTAAAGCATACTTACATATAATAAATAAATAAATCTTAAAAAAATAGAAAGGTAGATAGATACAAAGATAGATGATAGATATATAGATGATAGGTAGATAAATGAAAGAAAAATACATGATAGGTAGATTGATAGATAATAGATAGAAAGATAGATGATATGTAGATGATAGATACATAGGAAGGAAGGAAGGAAGGAAGGAAGGAAGGAAGGAAGGAAGGAAGGAAGGAAGGGAGGGAGGGAGGGAGGAAGGAAGGAAGGAAGGAAGGAAGGAAGGAAGGAAAGGTTTTGCCAAGACACAGAGGCATTCAGTTCCCCTAAATAGAACCACCAGCATCAGATTAGGCTTTCATAAACTTGTGCCTGGTGGTGGCAGGTGAGAGGTGAGGAGGGAAGAGGTGTTAGAGCCCCAGAGCTCTTGGAGCTGCAGCAAGGACACATAGTCCACCCAGGTCTATGGCCTAAAACAGTCACAGGGAAGAGGACACAGGCACAGGGAGTCTACTGCCAGCTGTGACTTCTGAGCTCAGGGGCTGGCATATCCTTTCCTATAGGGCTGGGCTGGCTGTTGTTGCAGGGCATTTGAAAAACCTGTTTCTAGTTGTGGTATAGCTCAGCCTCAACCATAGGTCAAGAGACAGAGCAAGCAACCAGTTGACAGGAAAAAACCATAGAGAGTAAAAGGAAATCAGGAGGATGGAGAGAGAGACCCCACAGGAAGTAGAAGGGAGGGACTTCCGTTTGAGGGCTGTTCTTGGTGTGGGGAAGGAGAGATTGGCATATCCGCCTTGCTCACAGGTTTCATATTAAAGAATGTAACTTTTCACTATTCCTTCATTTAAATGACTGCTCTCGATAATCAACTGCCTGTGTCTCATAATAAATAACTGGATGGGAAAAATGTAAAATTTACTTGAGGTCTGAGAAAAATGCTTGTGGGTCTAGAAAAATGTTTAAAATTAATAAATGCAAATGATGAAGATTAACGGATGTAAAACACTTGAATGGTGAGAGAAAAATGACTTAAAAATAAAAAATGCGCCTTTCCCGTCCCGGGCTGGAAGAGGCAGGCTTGTGAACCAGTGACACCCAGAAATTAAGAGTTTTTTGAGACCCGAGAGGTCGCGGACCGCTGCTCCGCGGCTGTCATTATGCCACAAAATGAATATATTGAATTGCACCGCAAACGATATGGATATCGTTTGGACTACCATGAGAAAAAGAGAAAGAAAGGTTGGGAGGCCCATGAACGTTCAAAGAAGGCAAAAAAAAAAAAAAAAAAAAAAAAAAAAGATTGGCCTGAAGGCTAAGCTCTACCATAAACAGTGCCATGCCGAGAAAATACAAATGAAAAAGATATTAAGATTCATGAGAAGAGAAACACCAAGCAGAAGGATGATAAGACTCCACAGGGAGCAGTCCCCGCCTATCTGCTGGACAGAGAGGGGCAGTCGGGAGCAAAAGTACTTTCCACCATGATTAAGCAGAAACGGAAAGAAAAGGCGGGAAAATGGGAGGTCCCTCTACCCAAAGTTCGTGCCCAAGGAGAAACAGAAGTATTGAAAGTTATTCGAACAGGAAAAAGGAAAAAGAAGGCATGGAAAAGAATGGTTACTAAAGTCTGCTTTGTTGGTGATGACTTTACAAGAAAACCACCTAAATATGAAAGATTCATTAGGCCTATGGGTCTTTTTCAAAAAAGCCCATGTCACACATCCTGAGCTGAAAGCTACCTTTTGCCTGCCTATTCTTGGTGTGAAAAAGAATCCATTATCCCTATTATAAACAACCCTGGGTGTGACCACCAAAGGTACAGTTACTGAAGTGAATGTGAGCGAGCTGGGCCTTGTGATACAAGGAGGCAAGGCTATTTGGGGAAAGTACGCCCAAGTTACCAACAATCCCGAGAACGATGGGTGCATAAATGCGGTCTTGCTGGTTTGACAGTGACGTCACTCATACACATCGTTCCACTCAATACTGAAGACCACACACTGTCAGGAAACACCATTGCTGGGATCTTTCTGAGCTACCGAGCAGCCTTACCCCATGTACAGTCATCAAGAAATATTTATTAAGTTGTAAAGGAAAATGAAACTGCCCAGTTTGACAGTTGGTCTTTAAAAAAAAAAAAAAAAAAAAGCTTCAGATAAAGATGTTTGGGTTTGGTAAATGTAAGTTATAAATGTTGGAGAGTGAGACGATGCCGGGGCCTAGCAAACACAGGAGTGGATGTTCACAGTCAGGTATTGGATGTATCACAGGGCTCGCAATGGAGAAGCTAGAGAAAGTACCCAAGGAGCTAAAGGGATCTGCAACCCTATTGTTGGAACAACATGATGTACTAACCAGAACCCAGGAGCTCTTGTCTCTAGCTGCATATGTATTGAAAGATGGCCTAGTCGGCCATCAATGGAAAGAGAGGCCCATTGGACTTGCAAACTTTATATGCCCCAATATAGGGGAATGCCAGGGCCAAAAGAATGGGAATGGGTGGGTAGGGAAGTGGGGGGCGCTATGGGGGACTTTTGGGATAGCATTGGAAATGTAATTGAGGAAAATATGTAATAAAAATATTAAAAATCAAAAAAAAATAATACTTCATACCAATAGAAGGTGGCTTTCTGAAGATATATGACCAGCATTCATTGGAGTGTGTGTGTGTCTCTAAGGCATATCTGTAAAGACATTTTCCTATAGAGTTCCACTTTTTGCTTCTGTAGCAATCTAAAATATCTATTTGTTTTATAATTATGGAATACAAACTTGCATTAAACACTTTTATTCACTTTCAAAAAAAATAAATGTTGGAGAGAAGATATTTAAGGTTGGGGGGTCAAAGAAGGTGTTTTAAGGTACATACACACAAGTTACAGAAGTATAAGAAAATGATTACACACACACACACACACACATCCCTTGCTACTGTTATGCCAAGATTTCAAAGTTCAGAATTTTAACATTGATTACTGCAGCTTGACAAGCTAATGGAGCATTGGCTGCTTACCATTCAGTCCTAAGCTCAAGATTTTAAATTCTCTTCAGTTGTCTTCTGAATATAGACTTAAGGGTGTTTCTCATCACTCTGAAAACGTCTCTGCTAAGTCTACATATCTAACCCTCTGGACTGAGAAAAGAATGCTCCATGTCCAAAGCCAGGGTTACACAGAGAAACCCTGTCTGGGGGAGGCGGCGGGGAAGACCGTTCCGTGCCTTTTACGTAAAACTATAGCTTTTGCTAGGTTTCAAAGGCATAAGTCCATTCCTATGGTCTTACAGACACCTGTTAACTGCTTTTTCTAAAATATGGATTTCAATACAATGGTAAATACTAATGTACATTGTTTTGTAAACTAAAACTCGCATAAGCTTCAGGGAATTAAAAAGTCACAAGACTTGGATCCACCTGCCTCAGATCAAATGGACTCCAGATAAGTACACACCCCTGTACTTGAAAATGGGATTTTCCCTTGGTCTTGGAATTCCTTCTCCAATTACGAGACCATTTTAACTTCTGTCCTTAGTCTATATTTATCTCAGTAGATTTTCACTTGGCTGACAACTCCATCCAGGAGTCACCTGTGGAGCTGCTGAAAGCTGATGTTAACCAGTCCAGCCAATGTGATTCCTCCCTGGATTTCAGCTGGGTCAGCTAATCAGATACACCTGATAAATGTCCCATTGCACAGCCTTTGACTTAGCATTCCAGCCTTCCTGGGCCCCTATGGCAACATCCTAATGTCAGCTGGAAGCAGTTACAGAAGAGAAATACAACTTCTATTGTCCCACCTAACAGGCTGAAAGGCTAAGTCAAAAAGAAACCCCCCTGGGCCCACACTGAAATGGACCCAACTTCATGACCACCCTGGTGGCTATGAAAGTAGACAGGATCCAATCCTGGACTCAATACTCTCATCTGAAGCTTGACCTCTGGAGACATTAGGACCTGGACCAGTGATGGGTCATCAGACAACATCCACAGGACCCCAGCCTAGAGAAAATTTTGAGTCAATGATTTGACTCACTGAAACAACTCAAAGGGGAAAATGTTGAGGTCTGCCCCCCCCCCCCAGCTTATCTGTAGCCATTTTGTTCTATAGCTGTCAGCTATTTCATACTGTTTCTGTAATATACCTGCCAGTCTCTGATGCAGAAAAATAAACTTGACTCAGCAAGGTCATGCTAACTACATACTCTGTCATGTTCTGAGGTGTGTTAATCTTAGGAAATTCCAAAAAGCTTTACATAGGACCCATCAAATTAAAGGTCAATAGGAACTGTTAGGTTTAACCTGACCACTGGGCACCAGGTACTGGACCTGAGTATGAGCGCTCACTGTGCTGTTTTTGTTTTGTTTTTGTTTTTGCAGTTTTTGCCCTTATAAAATGACATAGAGTAAGATGTTTCTTATTGTGACTCAGCCCCCAAATTCTGAGCTACGGCCCTGATTGATCGGTATTAGGTGTGCATTCAATAAACCATCCTGTCTGACTGTATCAATGTTTGGGTGGTTTGTGGGTGACTCCTAGACCCCAACTTTAACCGATTTAAAGAGCCATAAATAAGATGATTCAGCCAATTGGCTCTTTATAGCCTGGGATTTTATTGCCTTCTTTGCTACCTAAGTTATGGCCTATGATAGTAATTGATTTTAAAGGATTGCTTTTTCCACAATGCCTTTGCATGAGCACGATAAGGAAGATTTGATTTCTCGGTAACTTCTTTTTTTTTTAAAGATTTATTTATTTATATGTAAGTACACTGTAGCTGTCTTCAGACACTCCAGAAGAGGGCGCCAGATCTCGTTACGGATGGTTGTGAGCCACCATGTGGTTGCTGGGATTTGAACTCTGGACCTTCGGAAGAGCAGTCGGGTGCTCTTACCCACTGAGCCATCTCACCAGCCCTCTTGGTAACTTCTTATAGTTGTCCAATAAAGAGGTATTATTGGAAAGTCTTACCACAAGGAATATTAAACAGTCCTACCTTGTGCCAGTATTTTGTACAACAGCCGTTAGAAATAATTTGTAAACAGTTTCCTCAATTTAAAATTTACCATTGGATAGAAGATATCTAACTGGCTGATTCAGATACAGATACCTTAGAGAAAAATGTTGGATGAAGTACAGGCAATTTTGCCTTGCTGGGGATTGCAAGTGCTCCTGAAAAAATACAAAGAGGGGATTCTGTTGAGTATCTAGGATAAAAGATAAGTTTGCAGAAGTCCGGAAAGTACAGATCAGGAGATATCAATTACAAACTCTTCATGATTTTCAAACAATTGCTGGGAGATATTAACTGGCTATGGTCCATAATTGCATTAACTACTCAAGAGCTAAGTAATTTATTTCAAACCTTGCAAAGTGATAAGGATTTAAATAGCCCAAGAAAATTATCAGCTTAAGCTGAGAGAATTAGATCTGGTAGAAAAGAGATTACAGGATGCATATGTGGACTGATTGAATCCAAAGCTGGATGGCATTTTATTTTAGTTATTTTGCCCTCTACTCATCCTCCCACAGGAATTCTTATGCAGAGAGAAGGTAATATCTTAGAATGGATATTAGAATTTAGGTGAAAAAAATTAAAGACCTTAATAGAAAGGGCTTGCAAATTGATTGTGAAAGAAATAAATGAGACATAGTCAATCAGCTGGAATATGTCCACCTAAGATTGTGGTACCTTTTTACCAAAGCTGAAATTATGGAGAGAAAATGAATACTGGCAAAGAGCTTGCAGTAAGTTTTTGGGGAGAGAGATTAATGATAAATATCCCCAAAGCAAGAGACTTAAGTTTATAAAAAGAACTAATTGGATTCTCCCTCATACAGTAAGAGGGACACCAACTTCTGGAGCCCGTCCATTCTATACTGATGCAGAGAAACCAGGAAAGGCGAATTACAAGTCAGGAAAAATAAGCAAAGTGGCTCAGAGTCCTTATGATTAGGTAAAAAATCAGGATTGTAGGCCATTCCTACGGTATTATTAGATTTTCCTGAATCTTTTAGGATAGTTACAGACAATATGCAAAAGGAGTTTGTTTTACATATTGAAACTTCTGGGGTCCAAGAATTGTCTCAAAACCACACGGACACCGATCTCAGTCTGACAGGGATAGTTTATTGAGCATATGCCCCGGGATTGGTCACTCTGGGCCATGGTACCGATTCAGGAATTGAACCATGACCCCAAGTTAAGATCCTATAAGGGTTTTAAGCCCAAAATTCACAAACTGTGCCAAGTTATTTCACAAATCAGAATTTAGGGATGGAGGGTTTCCTTAGGGACATGTCTTTGTTGTAGATCTATTCTGCTCCCATTGGTTGGGGTCTTCCACTGTGGCAGGGGACTTGTCTTGTCTAATATTCATGTCTTAACTTGCCAACCAGGATGTCAGTTATCCACATAAATGTCTCTTTCTGACAAGTAGGATGTCAGTTTATAGGGAGGTCTTGGGAACTTAGACTTTACTGGACCACCACACACAATAGAAGTCTTATCCTAATAGTTTCTTATATTGGTACAGGTGTCTCTCTTACATTGGGGTCTATCCCAGGGGCATCTTATACCATAAAAGCTTATATACAGGTGCAAGAAGTGATGTTAGGTGGTTGGTTTGGGTCCAAGCTTACTATGGGTAAGTATGTCTTAGTTAGGGTTTTACTGCTGTGAAGAGACACCATGACCAAGGCAACTCTTTTTATTTTATTTATTTATTTATTTATTTATTTATTTTTTGAGACAGGGTTTCTCTGTGTAGCCCTGGCTGTCCTAGAACTCACTCTGTAGACCAGGCTGGCCTTGAACTCAGAAATCTGCCTGCCTCTGCCTCCCAAGTGCTGGGATTAAAAGTGTACGCCACCACTACCCAGCTCTTTTTATTTTTTAAAGATTTATTTACTTATTATATATATATATATATATACACTGTAGCTGTTTCCAGACACATCAGAAGAGGGCTTCAGATCCCACTACAGATGGTTATGAGCCACCATGTGGTTGGCTCAGGACCATCTGGAAGAGCAGTCAGTGCTCTTAACCTCTGAGCCATCTCTCCAGCCCCCTAAGGCAACTCTTACAAGGACAACCTTTAATTGGGGCTGGCTTACAAGTTCAGAGGTTCAGTCAATTATCATCAAGGGAGGAGCATGGCAGCATCCAGGCAGGCATGGTGCAGAAGGAGCTGAGAGTTCTACATCTTCATCTGAAGATTGTTAGCAGAATACTGGCTCCCAGGCAGCCAGGATGAGGGTCTTATAGCCAATACCCACAGTGATACACCTACTCCAACAGGGCCATACCTTCAAATCATGCCATTCCCTCAGCAGAGCATATACAAACCATCATATTCAACTCCCTGGCCCCCACAAGCTTGTTCAAACATAGGAGTCTATGGGGCCATACCTAAACATAGCATAATGCAAAATACATTTAGTCCAACTTCCAAAGTCCTTATAGTCTATAGCTGTCTGGACAATATTAAAAGTCCAAAGTTCAAAGTCTCTTCTGAGATCCATCCAATCACTTGACTGTAATTCCAAAAGCAAGACAGGAAACCAGCTGGGCAAACTCCAAACTCTGCATCTCTGTGGCTGATGTCAAAGCGGTCTTCAGATCTCCAGCTCCTTTTTCATCTTTGTTGATTGAAACAAACTTCTTTCTCCTGCGCTGATTCCACTTCCTGTTAGCAGCTTTCCTCGGCAGATAACCCATGGCTCTGACATCTCGAACATCTTGGGGTCTCCAAGGCAACTTCAATGTTACTGCCTCTTGTTTCAATGTCTGGGGTCCACACATGACCTTTTGGGCTTCTCCTAATGGCTGGTGTCACTCATAGAACTATATAGTTAGAGTTATAACTTATAACTATAGAAAGGTCTAATCATGCTTAGAAACAGAAGGGAGTAATAAAGACCTCCAGACATACATTACACAGGGCTTTATCAACTTTATGTTTTTAAAATGCTAATGAGAAGGGGGCAGCCACTGAAGACTGACATTAGATAGCAGAAAAAACTACTACAGTAAATAAGCCAGTTTCCTTTAAAGATGTGCTAACCTCAGAATGGAAACCAGGATATGTGGTATATTGGGGAAGAGGTTTTGTCTTTGTTTCCACAGGAGAAGAAAAGCTGTGGATATCATCAAAATTGATAAAAATTAGATTCGAACAGGAGAGAACTCCTGAATCGGGAGAGGTAATAGTTCGTTATATGGCTTGATCATTTGGTCCAAACTAACTTATAAAGACTAACAAAAGTCTTTCATTTGATCAGGCATGGAAAAAATTAAAAAATAATAGTATTTTTGAATGATAATTTACCAAAGGCTCACTTGCCTTACTGGCATGAAATGAATGAAAGATGGATTTTCTTTTCTTTTTTTTTTTTTTTTTTGGTTTTTCGAGACAGGGTTTCTCTGTGTAGCTCTGGCTGTCCTGGCACTCACTCTGTAGACCAGGCTGGCCTTGAACTCAGAAATCCGCCTGCCTCTGCCTCCCGAGTGCTGGGATTAAAGGCGTGCGCCACCACGCCCGGCAAAAGATGGATTTCCTTAAACCATGGTGTTTAATTCCAAGTTAGAATGTTAGACTATAGATTGCCACATGGCCCACACCATCTTGGCCATCAGCTTTTGAGTTCTTAAATAAAAAAGACACTTTGGTTGTTTGGTATTAAAAACATAATTAAAGCCGGGCGTGGTGGCGCACGCCTTTAATCCCAGCACTCGGGAGACAGAGGCAGGCGGATTTCTGAGTTCGAGGCCAGCCTGGTCTACAAAGTGAGCTCCAGGACAGCCAGAGCTATAAAGAGAAACCCTGTCTCGAAAAACCAAAAAAAAAAAAAAACCATAATTAAGAGATTTAAAATGTTTTAAGTAAATTCAAACTGTAATACTATAGTTCAAACTTGTTTTCTAAATCTCTAAGAGTCGGAGTGGCTTGGAGCTAAAATAAAATATTTGAGCAGGGAGATTGTAGCGGATGCCTTTCATCCCAGCAGAGAGAGAGAGAGATCTCTATAAATTAGTTGTTTTCGAGAGTTACAATGAACACGGTGGTGATGGCCCATGCCTTTGATCCCGCCACCCAGGGACAAAACTCAGCTCCTAATGGGTATGTTTTGCACACTAAAAAATGCATATCATAATTACAGATTATTATAAAACACTGTCTACAAGGTTCTCAAAAGGCAGCTAATTTCCAATGGGGACAGGAACAAAGAGCAGCTTTTGTGACTGCTGATAAGCTCAGATCAATGCATGCAGCCCTAACTAATATTGAACCAGATGATACCCTAATTATGAAAGTCATATTTATTGGCAACTGGGGACTCTTCATAAAATAAAAAGGAGTCTACCAATATTTGTCTATTGACTTCTATTGCAAACGCTTTCCATACACAGAGAATAAATATTCTCTCTCTCTGAGAAACAAATCTGGACATTTTACAAGGCATAGATAACCTTATACTCGGTCATTGTCAACAATACTATGGTCATAAGGATGTCACTTACAATGATGGATTAGACCCATTCAAGGGTAGAGTCCTTCACAGGCTTAGCCATGGAAGGGAAGGTAATATGGTTGCCTGGTGCCTATCTGAATTCCTTCATGGCCAGGATGTGGTAGCAAAGGGATCTGTGCCTTCCCACAATGAGGAAATTCCTCAGTTGCCTATAATCAGTTGTGGGTTGGTCTGGAGCTGCTTCGTATTCAAATGCTAAATTCTATACCTGTCTTAGTCAGGGTTTCTATTACCTCACAAAACATCATGACCAAGAAGCAAGTTGGGGAGGAAAGGGTTTCTTCAGTTTACATTTCCACATTGCTGTTCATCACCAAAGGAAGTCAGGGCAGGAACTCACACAGGGCAGGAACCTGGAGGCAGGAGCTGATGCAGAGGCCATGGAGGGTGCTGCTTACTGACTTACTTCCCCTGGCTTACTCAGCTTTCTTTCTTTTTTTTTTTTTTTTCTTTTTTTGGGGGGAGGGGGTTGGAGACAGGGTTTCTCTATATAGCTCTGGCTGTCCTGGAACTCACTTTGTAGACCAGGCTGGCCTCGAACTCAGAAATCCGCCTGCCTCTGTCTCCCAAGTGCTGGGATTAAAGGCGTGTGCCACCACTGCCGGGCTTCTCAGCTTGCTTTCTTATAGAACCCAGGACAACCAGCCTAGGGATGGCACCACCCACAAGGGGCCCTCCCACCCTTGATCACTAATTGAGAAAATGCTTTACAGCTGGATCTCATGGAGGCATTTCCTCAAGGGAGGCTCCTTTCTCTGTGATAACTTCAGCTGTATCAAGTTGACAGGTAAAACCAGCCAGTACGATTGACACCTTGTCAACTTGACAAGGTAGCAACAAAACCCACAAAACCAAAACCAAAACAACAACAACAGCTACTACTGCTACTATTTTGTCCTAGAAAGATATTACTTGTTAAAAAAGGAACCCCCAGAATTAGGTTTGGGACAGGATTTTGTTCTTAATCTTTCCAGGAGAATAAAAGCATTCGACTAAGGGATCTGGAGGCCACTGGACAAGTGTAACATCGGAGGAAGAGAAAATGTCCTAAGAAAAAAAAAGAGTAAATTGGCTGAATGGTATCACCCACGTCCAGCTTGTCTCTGCTGCCCCCTACAGACATAAGTGGCAAATGGTCTTTACGTGGTCCCAATTCAGTGAAACTTATTTAAAATTAAAGCTGGCTTTGGGCTTGGAGCGTGGCTCTCTCCTTTAAACCCACACATGCTTGTTAAAGGCTACAGTAGACCTTGGCTCCGTAGAAAAAAAAGAAGAAAACGGAACGGAAGGACCAACGAAGTTGGAGCGGAAGACTCGGGCAGGTGCCTGCAAACCAGCTCCTAGCTGTTCTTATAAACACTTCACGTAGCCGGTGGATCCCAGCACTCTGGAGGGAGAGACAGGCAGATCTGTGAGTTTAGGCCAGCCTTGTGCCACCATGCTGGGCACTCAACCGACCCTTAATTCCACACCTAACCAGCACTTCACCAGCGAGGGTGCGTACCCCGGAGCCCTGCTGGAAGTTTTGCTCAGTGGAACGAAATTATCATCATCTATTTTGAGATTGCTACTGATGTCGGGTTTTGACTATTTCATTTCCTGTTTATAGGAGACGTAATTGTACAGAACTTCAGGGACTGTGAGTGTAAGCCAGGTCAGACAGCAAGAAATGAAGGCAGAAGAAAGCAAATTCCCAGGAGACTCCGGGCAGGCCCTCAAGGGCTGGAAGAGAGAGCCACCTAGCGGACTCTGAATAGAGTTCTGTTTCGTTTGTTTTGGGTCTGCGTAGCCCCTGAGCAAAGTCTAACAGGAAACTTTATTGTAGTTTCTTAATAGCACACTGTAAGGACTATTAGTTGAAAGAGATATTGTTGGGGGTGACACAGTGACATCATATAAGCAATTATCCATTCCTATATAAGTAGTCTCCAAGCCATGAGTTCTTGATACCTGGAAGCACAAGATTCTTTTGGCAAGCATGAGTCAGACAGGGTTTGTATATTTGATAACAATTAGATTAATAGTAGAATATATCAGAGTGTTGTATTAATCATTATTAATTATTCTAATGAAATCCTTGAGGCAATTAACTTTTTTTTTTAAAAGATTCAAGGTCATTATTTATTTGTTGCTCTTAAAGACTCATTTTTGACTGGACTCAGACTTCTAAGTAGAAGCTCTCAGCGAGGACAGCCTACGTCTCTTGGCAATCTGTTCCTGGCGCTTTTCTTTGGCTTCGTTCATTCTCTTGGCCAAAAGTTTAGCGTATTCTGCAGCCTCCTCCTTGTTCTTCTTAGTGCGTTGCTTCTTCAGAGCAATACGTCGGCGCTTGTGTTGCAGGATGCGTGGAGTAACAAGACGCTGAATCTTGGGTGCTTTGGTCCTGGGCTTCTTACCTTCTTTGTTTAAGGGCTTCCTGACAACATACTGGCGGACATCATCTTCTTTGGAGAGATTAAAAAGCTTTCGGATTCTACTAGCTCTTTTAGGTCCCAACCGACAAGGCACAGTAGTGTCTGTCAGTCCAGGAATATCCTTCTCTCCTTTCTTTACAATAACCAAGTTGAGAACACTGAGGTTAGCGTCCACGATGCACCCGTGAACAGACTTGTGCTTCCGCTCTCCTGTTCTCCTTGGTCTGTAACAGGAATGCCCCTTACTCAACAGCAGGCGCACTCTGCCATGGGTCAGAACACCTTGCTTCATGGGAAAACCTTGCTTGTCATTCCCACCGCTGATCCGGACCACATAACCCTTCCACTCTTCACCAAGAGCATCAGCGGCTACTTCCGTGGCCATGCGCTTCTCACAGAAGGTGCGGAGCTCGTCATCCACCTCGATGAGCTTCTGACAGCCGGTGGCGGGGAAGGAGATGTTCAGCTTCATCTTGACACAGCCGAGCGCCTGGGAGGCGTCACGAAAAAGAGCGAGGCAATTAACTTATAAAGAGAAAAGGTTTGTGTTTGGCTTATGGTTCTGGACTGACCCATTCATTGGGGCCAAAGGTGAGGGTTCAAGATTGACTGATCCTATCACTTGGGGCCTCTGGTGACATGCTGTCAGGAGTATGTGTGGAACAAAGTGCTCACATTATAAGCTAGGCATTAGAGCAGTGGTATTCCAGTCTCCCTTCAGATACCAGAAGAAGGCATCAGATGCCATTACAAATGGTTGTGAGCCACCATATGGTTACTGGGAATTGAACTCAGGTCCTCTGGAAGAGTAGTCAGTGCTCTTAACCACTGAGACATCTCTCCAGCCCCTAGGGCTCATTTCTTAAAGCATCTTCCTCCTTTAATTGTTGTTGTTGTTAGTGGTGTTTTGTTGTTTTATTTTTTATTTTATTTTTATTTTTATTTTTTGGTTGTTTGAGATAGGGTTTCTCTGTGTAGCTCTGGCTGTCCTGGAATTCACTCTGTAGACCAGGCTGGCCTCGAACTCAGAAATCTGCCTGCCTCTGCCTCCCAAGTGCTGGTATTAAAGGCGTGTGCCACCACTGCCTAGCTGTTGTTTTATTTTTTGAGACTGGGTCTCATGTGGCCTAGGCTGGCCTTAAAGTCACTATGTAGCAGAGTCTTGCTGGCCAGCTCCCAGTTTCATTCTTAGCTTTCTTATGTTGTTCAGAATCACCAGCCCAGGGAATGGTGCCACCTATGGTGGACTGGGCACTCTGATATCAAACAACAGTCAAGATAGTCCCACACAGACAAGTCCGAAGGCCTATCTGGCTGGGTGGTCCCTCAATTGAGATTCCCTTCTGAGGTGACATTAGGCTGAGACAAGCTGACAGTTACACAGTAGGACAGAGCCAATCCAATCATGGACCCAGTTCAGTAAGCATTGCTCAAAATCAGTGACCCCCAGAAGCAACGTTATGGAGCTGGACTCTAAGAAAGAACCCATGCACCTGTCAGAGCCTGTGAGAGACTGAAGGACACAGCCACCCCCCAGTGACAGCCTCCTTCCTACCTCAGGGTGATAAGGCAATGCCCAGTCAGGCTAAAGTGACAGGGGTCCTGCTGAGGCTCCCTTCTTCCATTGAAATGAACATCTTGCCTGCCTTCTTCCCCAGCACCGTGCTCCTTGGGTACTTTGAGAAGTGGGGACTCATTCATCCCCAGAGAAGGTTCCACACTAGAGAAGGCTTCAGGAAGCACCCATGTCCCAGCCTTCCAAGGCACTTGCCTTCCCCAGCGCACTGAGAGAAAGGGCAGTGGGGGTGGGGTGGAGCAGGAGACACAGCAGTGGAAGAAAAGTTAAATGAGGTAGAAGATGGAGCCTGAGAAGGAAGCAAGAGCGCCTATGGGGTCCCCGAGGCCTCTCTTCTTTCATTCACATGGCAGGATCTTGCGCGCGTCCGACTCGACCAGCAAGAACGACACGGCACACAAGTAGGATCCTTCTGCAGCCAAGCTTTAATGCATCTTGAGAGGGAGAGCATAAGCTTACACACGGATGCGAAGACTCTGAGGAACCCAGCCCTGTGCCTTATATAGAATTTTTGTCCCGCCTCTGACGTGGCGCATCCTCACAGGGCCATTTCCAAACGGACAAGATAACGTACTTAACGGATGTATGTCCTCGCGGACAGGGACTATCCAGAGACATGTGCAGTAAGCCTTTTTACTTGTTCAAACACCCAGCTCATGTGCCATCTTGTAATGGCGAATGTGGGAGCGGCTTTCCACATCTCCTCCTTTTGTTTTAATTTTAAGGCCACCCAAGCAATCGAGAGTGAGGGTGGAGGTCAAATTCCCAGTGTGCAAGATAGGTCTTACACAGGGTCCTCCTCTTAGACTCTTCGCCCAGAGGAACCCTGGCCTGACCCTATGTCGTTTTTCCTGGGAGAAGGAAACTTGGACATATAACCTTCGTATAGATGACACGCCCTCCTGGAAGAGGTTTTAACAGCCGCTTTGCCCCTTCCACTGCAGTGCTTAGCCTCGCAACTCTCCTTGGGCTGCTGAAGCGCACTCACTCTGTCCCGTGCAATGAGACTAGCCTCGTGGGGTGCAAGAGCTGAGTGGCCAGCGACCGTTTACTATACATACTGGGTCCAAGTTCGGCTCCACACTTCTCTAGAAGGTCCCCATCCAAGCCTCATAAGATATGGTAATAGTATCTTTCTTTCTTTCCTGACAAATCTTGAAATTTTGAATGCCCTGTGAGTATTGGCCACGCTCAACCACCGGAACAATCCTATTCAATCCACCCTGCCTCCCACAATCCCTTTCTTCGTTTTTCCTGTCTTCATTCTGAGGTAATTCCAGGTTTCTGCAGCCTCAAGCAATTTCGCAATCAATGCTGGTTATTCTTAATATCCTCTCTCTCATAGGCAGCAATCCTATTTTAGCAACAAATAAAACAGCATCATTTAAAGGCGTTCATACATAGCCATTATCTCAAGCACTTGTACACATTCCCACAGGAGAGACACCACCTTTTTAAACAGGCAAGATCCTATCATAAGTATCAAAAGAAGCATCACAACTGATCCCACGAGTGTGGAAATCAAAGTTGTCATCCAGGGGGACTGACTGAACCAGCCCTCAAACCATCCTTTATCGGCATCAAAGATTTTTTGTCTCTGTGCAAGGCGAGTTCTCAATTTTGCCATGCTGTATCGCACTAATCCGGTCTTATCAACCCAGAAACAGCATTCTTCTTTTAGGGTGGCACACTTCCAAAGAGGATAAACTCGTCTCTAAATTAGTAATTGATTTTTCAATTTCCTTTATATCCTCATGCATAGCTTGTTGCAAAATTTTGAGCTGATGAATATTATTAAGCGCTACCGCCCCTGTGCCTATACCAGCAGTGATGCCGCCTGTGGCCAGGCCTCCCAATAACACCGCTAAGGTAATAGAAGCGGGATCTCTCTTAAGACGTCGGGGGGCCGGCATTCTCATAGGCTTCCACAACATGACTTATGGGATGATAAATAATCCTAGGCCATAGGGTTACCATAACACAAAGAATACTGGTAAAATTTAAGGTAGCAAGGGAAACGCAGGGGGTAAGGCCAGCACTACAGGCCCAATAAGTCCCTTCTGGCGGGACAAGATAGCCAGAGGACTGGGAATGAGAAGATATATTTGTATAACTTCTACTTATAGAAAAAATGGCGACCGGATCATGACCGGTACGGTACAATCTCAGACCCCAACTTTTTGGGCCATCCCAGTTAGCTTTCTTTCCTGCCTCAGTAAAGGTAATCACCAATGGATTACATCGGCCCCCAGGGGTGGCTCCGATATGGCTAGTTTTTAAAGAATCATAGCAGGGGCCACAATCAACCCTCCTTCCATCCTTTGTGCATTTCCATTTTCCTCTCCCCCCATAAGTATAGCCAGGTGTATTTCCTCTCTTAACAGTAATGAAATCCCATGTAGATGAGGGATTCCAATAGGCATGCCCCGTGGTCTCACACCCCCATACTTTACTATAGCCCTCTGCCGGACCCCCACAATGAGGTGACACCTTATGACCAGGGCAAACATAGATGTCAAATTCTCTGGTAAATTCTCTTTGATTAATATATTGGCATCCATAATCTCCAGATGGATCATGATCAGAGGGATCCCATTCATTACCAACCAGATCACACAAATCTACATAAAGGGTTGGAAAAGCCTCTTTTAGGGCACCCTGCAAAACAGTCTTATTAGCAACAACTCCTGTTAACAAATTAGAACTAGTCCAAGTCACATTATAGATCTGATGTGGGTTACTCCCTGATCTTTGAGTTCCTCCCAGTGTCATCATTTCCAGAAGTAGGATCATCCATGTCCAGCTCCGTCGCAATGGGTTCTTCTACCGCCTGATGGATTGTTCTCGTAAGGCGGGCAGGGATCCAAAAAGGATTGGCTTCATCCTGTGGAAAGACACATACGGCTCCCCTGGATCTGATCAATATGGGATCCGGGCCCTTCCATTTGTTATTCAAAACATCTTTCCATTTAACCCTTTCTTTGGGCCTATCTGGCTCTGAGTAATGACGTTCAGCCGCAGTATGGCCATGAGCATCAAGATTTAAAAAATTGAGTGTAAAGAGTGCCATAGACACAGACACTCTTGGTACTCGGGGTAGAGCCTCCTCGACTCCCCCTTTCTGTTTTATTAGATAGGATTTGAGGGTGCGGTGCGCCCGCTCAACAATACCCTGTCCTTGAGGGTTGTATGGAAGTCCAGTCAAGTGGGTCACGTCCATCTGACGGCAGAACTGTTGGAATTTTTGAGATGTATAAGCTGGACCATTATCAGTCTTGAGGAGTTTGGGTTTCCCCCAAGCACTCCATGCCTCAAAGCAATGTTGAATCACATGTGAGGCCTTTTCTCCAGTTAGGGGAGAAGCAGACATGATACCCGAGCACGTGTCAACGGACACGTGGAGGTACTGAAGTTTGCCAAAGGAGGGGACATGGGTAACGTCCATCTGCCAGACCTGTAGGGGTCGAATGCCACGTGGGTTAATTCCTACGTGGGGTTCTGGCAGAAACTCACAACAGTTTTGACACTGAATGACAATGTCACGGGCCTCCTTTCTTGTCAAGGAGAAGCGACGACGCAGAGTTTCAGCCGTCACATGAAATTTGTTGTGAAACCTCCTGGCAGTTTCTATTGGAGACGATAAGGCTGCAGCCACCATTTTTGTAGCTTTGTCTGCCATATCATTTCCCTGAGCCATGGGCCCAGGCAGGCCCGAGTGGGCCCTGACATGAGTAATATAGACTGGAAATTTTCTGGCTAATAGGACTAGCTGTATTTGCTGAAAAATATGGGCAACCTTGCTAGATGACCTAATCACCCCAGCCACTTCTAAAAGATTTACAGCATTAACCACATAATGAGAGTCAGACACAATATTAAGGGCTCCTGAAAAGGTTTTTAAAACCTCCAGGACCACAAGACACTCCACTACTTGAGGAGAATTCTCACCAAACTGTTTAGAGGTGACCTCCCCATTGTGGACATAGGCACCTATGCCGGTTTTTGACCCATCAGTATATACCACGGCCCCATCTTCAAGTGGGGATTTAGATGTCACACGTGGAAACACAACAGGCTGATTCTGGGCAAACTGTAAGATGGGATGCTTGGGATAATGATTATCTATCTGTCCTTCAAAGGAGGTAACCAAGACTGCCCAGTCATCGGAGGTGGCTGCCAGAGTTTGAACTTGTACAGCGGTGTAAGGCACAATTAAGGTATCTGGGTTTTTTCCAAAGTGGGTAATAGCTGCTTTCAGGCCCCTAAGGGCAAGCTGTGCAACTGCATTAGGATACCATTCTATTATTTTAGCAGGGGAAGCATTTGGGTGGACCCACAGTAGAGGTCCACCCTGCCATAAAACTGCAGTCGGCAATTGGGTTGTCTTAAAAACACACAAATCAAAAGGTTGAGTATCATTAATGCGATGCAATTGGGCCTCCTGCAAAGCCCCCTCAACTGCTCACAACGCCTGGTCAGCAGCTGGAGTAAGGGCTCTAGGGGAGGAAATATGAGAATCCCCTTCCAATATTTCAAATAAAGGTTTCAACTCCGCCGAGGGGATTTTCAAAAAGGGTCTAAGCCAATTAATATCTCCCAGCAACTTTTGAAAATCATTTAAAGTATGAAGATGGTCCCTCCGTATTTCTATTTTCTGGGGTGCAATCCTGTCTGGGGTAATTATCGACCCTAGAAACTGTCCTGTATCAGAAACCTGCACCTTTTCTGCAGCTATTTGCAAACCCCACCGTTGAAGAGTGTCCAACAAACAGGGGTATACCCTTTTTAATAGGCTCAGGTCTTTGTGACACAAAAGAACATCATCCATATAATGTATTAAAATTAAAGAAGGAAATTGTTCCTTTATTGGGCTAAGAGCCCTTTGTACATAAAGCTGACACATGGTGGGACTATTGGACATGCCCTGGGGCAAAACTTTCCATTGATATCTTCTATCTGGTTCCATATGATTGAATGAGGGAACTGTGAAGGCAAAACGAGGCCTATCCTCAGGGCATAATGGTATAAAAAAAAAGCAATCCTTAATATCTATAATAATTAAATTCCATTTTCGCGGCAGGGCAGATAACACCGGCAAACCACGTTGCACGGGGCCAAATAACTTCATTTGTGCATTAATGGCCCTTAAGTCATGAAGCAACCTCCATTTTCCAGATTTCTTTTTAATAACAAATATGGGAGTATTCCAAGGAGAGACAGATGGCTCGATGTGTCCTAAATTTAACTGTTCTTTTATTAATTGTGTTACTGCCTCTAATTTTTCAGAGGATAAAGGCCACTGAGGAACCCACACCGGGTCCTCTGTTTTCCATGGTATAGGTTGTGCTATCTCAGCGGCCCCTAGGAAAAACCCAGTCCCTGTTTTTTATAATTTTCCTTTGGTGCAATAGGCGTTATTCGTCCCTGTCCTTGTGCACCCAGTCCCTCCCCATCTCTATAACCCATCTTGGTCATGATATGCTTTGCTCTATCTGAATAGTTGCCTTCTAAGGAAACTGTCTCATTAGACAAGACGAGACTCATGTGCTGCATGATATCCCTTCCCCAGAGGTTAACCGGGAGCGGGAGCACATAGGGTACAAATTTTCCCTGCTGACCTTCGGGGGATCTCCAGGTTAAAGCAACAGAACTTATAGTGGGACAGGATTGGTATCCCAGACCTTGTAACGAATGAGATGATTCTGTGGTGGGCCAAGTTTTGGGCCACCAATGTGTGGAAATTATACTTTTGTCTGCTCCGGTATCTAGAATGCCCTCGAATTCTTTCCCATTTATCTTAAGGCGGAGCTTAGGTCTGCTATTTAACGATACCACTAAGTAGGCCGAATCACTTCCGGAGGAACCCATTTTCTTCACATCCTGTCCCACAGGCTCCTCTCTGGCATTATCAGGGAGGAGCAATAGCTGGGCAATCCTGTCCCCTTTGTTAATAGAGAAGACTCCCCGAGGGCTGGAACATAGGACTTGAATCTCAGGAGAGTGTTGGCGATCCACCACTCCTGGGTGTACCACCAAGCCTTGTAAGGTGAGCGAACCTCGACCAAGAATAAGGCCCATGGTCCCCGGGGGCAAAGATAATACAGACTCCACCGGGACCGGTTGAATGTTCATTTGGGGCATTAGTAGGAAGTCGGTGGCGGCACGCAGGTCCACCCTTGAGGGTCTTCCTGGGCCTCCTCTCTGGTTGCTTCCTGGGTCCTGAAAAATCGGTTCCCATATCTTTGGGGGCCCTGGGACCGGGGGCCCGGTTTCCCGTTTTTTGTTACACGAGGAAACTCTTTAGTATCATTAGCCTCCTGTGGTGCAAGTAGCCTGCCATTGATATCTCTGACAGACCGACATTGATCTGCCCTATGATAACCCTTACCGCACTTGGTGCATAGGGTAAGGACCCTCCTCTCACGAGGAGGGGCCCTGCAGTCTCTTTTGAGATGGCCAGGCTTGCCACAATTATAACATGTTTTATGTCCCTTTTGTCTTGTTGCTTGCTTTTGCGACTGAAGAATTGCAGCCGCCAGGCCTGCATTAGTAAGGGGTCCCCCCAACTCACGACAAACTCTAAGCCAATCCTGTAAGCCTTTGCTCTTTCTAGGGGCTATAGCTGCTCGGCACTCCTGTGTGGCTTGTTCAAAAATTAACTGTTCTATTAAGGGGTTTGCGGCCTCAGAGTCCCCAAAAATTCTCTCAGCCGCTTCTGTCATTCTTGCCACAAAATTGGAGAAGGGCTCTTGGGGGCCCTGAATAATTTTTGATAATTGTTGATTGGCCTCACCCTTGTTTGATAGAGCTTTCCATGCCCTAATAGCAGAATGTGCAACTTGCGCATAAGCTCCCCATGCATAGTTGTTTTGATCAGCCGCATACAGGCCCTGCCCTGTTAACAGGTCGAAGGTCCAATCGCGTTGTTCTGGGGTGAGTGCTGCCGCATTAAACCTAGCTAGATTTTGGGCTGCCTCATGCCATAGGGCTTTCCATTCCATATACTGTCCCATGGTTGGTAAAACAGCTTTGGTAATCATCTGCCAATCTGAAGGAGTGAGCGGATTTATGGCCAATCTATCTAGTTGCATCAATGTAAAGCTCCCTGTCACCCCATATTTCCTTACCGACTCCGCAAGTTCCTTAATTTGATTATATTCTATGGGTGCATAAACCCTACCTCCTTCCCCATTATCAAAAACGGGGAAGGCTTGTGTCACTTTATGGCGGGTTTTTTCAGAAAGAAGTGAAGAAGATGCAGGTCGTGCCCCATAAGGGGGTGGGGCAGTAGGGGTAAGCTGCATGCATTGTTGGAGTGGGGGCTGTTTTTTATTTTTATACCTTGGGATCCTTTCTTCATATCTAGCTGCAGCTTCCTCTAAGTCCTCTTCCTCAGAGGAGTCAAGTTCATCGCTCGAACTTGAGCTAATTTTCAGTTCTTGAAGTTCCCTTACTGGGTAGATACTCTCCCCTTTTTTCTTATCATTATTAGAAGGGTGATCCAACCTTATAGGTTGATCAGGCTTCTCTCCCCCTTTTTTACCTTTTCCGGGGGGTCCCTTTTCTCTTTTCTTGGATATCCCTTTTGTATGTGCTCGAGCACCCAACCTCTCACCTGACATGCTATCTTGGACTGATTCTAACGTGTGCTGGCCTTCCTGTCTTACTGGACCGCAGGTTTCATCCTCTAGACAGTTGTTAACCATCTTCCAAATGGCCTTGGTCCCAGGGTGAAGATCGTCCTCTAACAGTTTTCTATCTAGATCTTTTCCCAATTTTTTCCACGAGGCGCGGGAAAGTGATCCGGAGCAGGCGTACCATGGCGCCACACGGTCAACTTCCTTCACAAAATTTTTAAGTGTGCGGGGTGCAATCTTAATGTCCCTTTGTTTAAGAAGGTTATCAAGGGCTTGAACCACAGATTGGGACGAACCCATTGTAGATGGTGCCTGCGGTTTATCTACACCCGACTTACGTAGCACGGCAGATTTCTACCTCCTCGCGGCTTATCTACGTCTGTCTGACAGGAGATCTGACAGGAGATCTGACAGGAGATTTGACAGGAGATTTGACAGGAGATCAACGGCCGAAATGTCAACGGTCGCAGGGCCGCTTATCTACGTCGGACTTATCCGCAACCCTCAACAATACAACACCAGGAAGAAAAGGAAGAAGACTCCGATCACTAACACCGCCGCCTCGGGCAAACCCTCCCAAGGTGGAGACAGTTGAAGACCAAGATTAGAAAAAAATCCGACACACCTCTCCGGGCGGAGTCCACTGCAGTTCTGAATCCACCTCAACGCTGAGGGGTCTCCGGTGGTGCGAACGATGTCTCGAAGTCCCGGGTTTTCGGCACCACTTCTTGCGCGCGTCCGACTCGACCAGCAAGAACGACACGGCACACAAGTAGGATCCTTCTGCAGCCAAGCTTTAATGCATCTTGAGAGGGAGAGCATAAGCTTACACACGGATGCGAAGACTCTGAGGAACCCAGCCCTGTGCCTTATATAGAATTTTTGTCCCGCCTCTGACGTGGCGCATCCTCACAGGGCCATTTCCAAACGGACAAGATAACGTACTTAACGGATGTATGTCCTCGCGGACAGGGACTATCCAGAGACATGTGCAGTAAGCCTTTTTACTTGTTCAAACACCCAGCTCATGTGCCATCTTGTAATGGCGAATGTGGGAGCGGCTTTCCACAGCAGGAAGCTTAGCAGAAAGTAGACTTCAGGTAGTGCAGGCCAGGAGAACCAGCTGGGTCCCCGACATGAGCAGTCACCACAGTCATCCAGGAATACTAAGGCCACTAATTGGCCTGGCTAAACTCCTCCTGGAGAGAGGCCAGGCAGTGAGGCCAGACTCCTGAGGGCCTCAAACCTTGAATTGAGGGATCCTCTCTCCATGAACTGTGGTTCCACCTAGCTCTGGGTGCACCAGTGATTGGCATTCAGGATTTTCCTGTGGGTCCCCATACCTTATACCCTGACACCTCAAAAGGCCATGTATGTTCTGAGGGACAGAAATCCAAACATTCACCATGGCCTGCTCCTGAATGCCATATTCCTTTCATCTGCCTGCTATCCACTGTTACAATGTCATACTGAGGACAAGGAGACCCACTGTATTAGGGAGGGCTCCCCTTCCCCCAGTAAATTGGTCTGGCAGCTTCCTCACTGCTAGCTAGACTTTGTAGTTTGGGAAGGTGTTATGCCAATATGACATAGGGGTAGCCAACGGCTTTCTGATTAGACCTGAGGCCTGTGACCCAGGAAGGAATTCATGTCTGACACTTTAAACCTGGTCTAAATCCCTGGGCCGGGGAAGTGACAGGCCCTGATGTAGGAGCTCAAGTTGTTTTGCTGAATGGATGTGATGTGGTCAAGAAACGGCCCTTGAAATATCAATGCTTATCTCTCACTGTGTTCTGCCAGAAAAGCTTCTGTTGTTTGTTTTGAGACAAGGTCTCTCTCTCTAGCTTTGGCAGCCCTGAAACTTGCTTTATAGACTGGGCTGGCTTTACACTCAAGAGACCTACCTGTCTCTGCCACCAAAGTGATGGGATTAAAAGGCGCCACCAGTCAGCCTAGAGAAGCTTACATTCGGGGCAGCAGTAACTGTGGACTCAGAATGAATGGCCATTTATTTATTCTGAGAACACTCAGCCATAACTGGCACATCTGTGTCACCAGTGTGCTAAGGCTTGAGAAACAGCAGGGAAGAGAGGGCAGAATGTAAGAGCGGACAATGAGGTGGACTGCTGTCACAGTGGAACACACAGCACAAGGCCTGGACAAGAATGGGCCTGTCAAATCCTGACATGGAGGAGGAGGGACACACTGGCTCCAGACTTTCCTGAGGTTGCCGGGGAGCGAGACATGAGTGTACGCACATATACATATAAAAGATGAGTTGTAGGTTGGGCCCACCATCATCACATAGGGCCATGGAGAGCTATACCGGCCTGCAGCTAAGCCCAGGAGTGGCCACTGGGGGCCGCCACAGCCCTGAATGTGCTGCTCAGAGATTGACACAGCCTGGCCTGGGGAAGAAGGCTCCGGACAGAGATGCCCCTGAGGGATGACATTATACACTGCTGACTTTTATGAATAAATGAAAAAGTTAGTTTTGATCCAATTCTAGGACAGCTCAAAGCCACCTCCCAGGTCTGGAAGAAACTGACTGAATTAAGCCTTAGACCCTACTCCAGCCAGGAGCTGAATATCCAAAGTGCCCACCCTGAGAGGAGCTGACTCTCGCCAAGGAGGGCCCTCAGACGTCTTATCTGGAACCGTGCACCCACAGACCCTTAATCCAGGGCTTCAGGTTGGAGGGAGGTGTTAATCCCAAGATTTGCAAAAGAAAAACCAGTTTCACAATTTTTGAGACAAATTTGAAGTAAGCTTTAATTAAATACTGACCAGGACCACCCTCTGGAATTCCCAGCAAATGGTGATGACACAGGATTGTAGGGGCTTCTTAAGGACAAACCCCTATGGCCATCGTGTTTCCCCATATGACGTTGTTATTAAGAACTACAGCTCCCAGCATTCCAGGAAGTTACCTGGTCCTTGGGGCAGGGGGTGGGGGTGGGGGGGCTTACAGGTTAACTTTGGGTCTTACAAAGGGAGAAGAGTGTTGGAAATGTCTATTGCCTGGACAGGTGAAGGTTGGTGTGTCGCTCAGGGGTTCCCAATAGAGCAGAGCAGCCAGGAAGAGGATAAGGAGCCCTGGATTCTCGTTCGTGACTCGCAGTCCAAGCATGACTGTCCCTACACCCCTGGCCAGGCCCTGGTGAATGCCCTCTGCCTGCCTCCATACTTCTAATGACTGATCCTGCAGAAGGGCCCCAGACATTCAGGAAATCCCACAGCTAGAGAGAGGCTATTCTGGTAGGTCAAGATCTTGCTGTCCTAGAAGGTTCCAGACATTGATGTGACCGTGAGCGATGACTGAAGCAGGAGCCAACGACCCAGTGCCCTCAGGGAAGGCAGGTCTGTCCCTCCTGACCCTTCCCATCCTGCCTCACAGCCACTCCCAGGGGCCTCAGTGAGACTTGCAGGGAAGGGAGAGTCCTGCCTCCAGGATGCCAAGCCAGCCCGCCTGCCCACTGTCCCCTCACCTCCAAGTACTTCAGAGCCCTGTCAGCAACACTAGGGTCTGAGAAGCAGCCAGCCCAGAGTGGGGTGAGGTTGGAGGGATAAAACTCCAGGTTCTTCTTCCCCTTTTCCAAGTCGTAGTCGAACCAGGCACCCTTCTGCTCGTCCCACAGGACGGCCTCCATGGCAGCCAAGTGCTGGGCCTGTTCCTGTTCATCTGGCTTTGGTAGCCTCTGTATTGTTCTGCCTTTAGTCTCAGCAGGCATGGCTCTGCTCTTGGGTAATAAGGAAACTTTATCCTTTAGTAATTTCTAGAACAAAAGGTATTATCTCCTATCTCCACATCCTGCAGGAGCCTCCCAGACCCCAGGAAGGTCCGGCCAGCCCTGACATCACCAGGATGCTGAGTCTATCTGCTGTATCCTGTGGGTATATCAGAGACTCACGTCATGCTGTACCATCTTCTGTCTCACTGACAGTAACAGTTGCTGCAGAAGGTGGTCCTGTGCGCAGCAGTTCTGAGGGACTGTCTTACCTTTTTTGTCCTCTGAAGTCCTTGTTATACCTCTTAGAATAAAATCTACTAGTTGTCCGATTGCTTCCTTTATTGTTTATTTATTTTGTATGTTTGTGTGAGGTGTGTGCAGCACACACGTGAGGGGTGACTATGAGCACACAGAGACTAGAGAAGGATGTCACCGCTTTGTCCCCTGGTCAGAGTTTCTCACTGATCTGTGCTAGCCTGGCAGCTGGTGATCTGCAGGGACACCCTGCCTCTGCCCTCCACACACTGGGGTTATAGGCCCTGTTGGCAATGCCTGGCTCTTTACTTGGGTTCTGGGGATTTTAACTCAGGGTCTCGAGCTTGCACACTTGCCCTCAGCCTGTACAGGTGCCCCTTTCCCATCATGCCCCATGACTGGTCATTCATAAGCATGCACTATAGCTCAGTCTTCAGAACACATCCCTTGTCAACCTGCTTGGCCCCAGCCCCAGCCCTACCATGAGCCCTGACCCCCTCTTTCCTTGAGCCATCTCTGTTCCGTGACCTGCTCCTGCTTCTATCCCAGACACCCAGGTCTTCGTGACCCTTGAAAGATAACCTCAGGCTCTTTGCACTTCAGACTCTTTGTCTGGCTGTGCTCTCTCTACCTGCTCAGGGATGATTCTGTCCACACTTCACCTCCTCTGAGACATGTCCCATCCTGTAAAACACCCTCTGCTCACCTTTCCCATGGTCCCACAGTTCTCCTTGACTGTTGTTACTGCTATTGTACGAGATGGGTGAGCGTGTTGTGCGCCCGCACGGAGTGAGGCAAGACGCTGCCCTTGTCTCTGGTTTTGCTGCTAGAAGCTGAAGCTCAGAAGGAGGTTTGACATCTTCTGACAGAGAGCATCAGGGTAGGCTGAACCCCAGGGGCTCTTCACCCCTGGGCTCCCCTCACACCCAGACTGGGAAAGGTTTGCTTGAACAATGGAGAGAACAGCCCTGGGCGGTCCACATAGCAGCCCAGAAGGAAGGCTATGTGGCCAGCAGCCCTGGGGCCTCATGTGACTGACCACAGCTTGTCGTCGGAAGGTGTAAGGTTGATCTACCTGAGGGAGGCAACTTTGCAAGGAAGAAGGCTGAGGCTTCCCCTCGCAGAGAACCGTCCAGGGTCCACAAGGGATGCTTGCCTCAGTGGGCTGTCTGATGGCAGAAGGGAATGCTTGGTGGTGTGACCTCTTGGAATTCTGTGTCCTACTCTGGGCTATTCCAGACAGGAAAGAACTAGTTGGGGGCAGGGGGGGGGTGCGGGTGGAGCAAGGCCTGCTGGGTAGGGGTGGAGGAGGAGAGGTGGAGGAGAGGTGTAGACTAGGTCCAGGCACACCGGACTTACTTCTCTGCAGTTTAGCTGCCAGCTTGAGCCCTGCCCTGCCATCCCTCACCCCCAGGACAGAGCCTCCCATTTGGCCAAGGACTCTACTCAAACCACAACCACCTGTGGGTCAAAAAAAACCACAGCCTTTGTATACAACAACCGGGGGGCAGGGGCTGGGGAGAAGCATGTCTCAGGCATCCTTTTTCTTTTCTGCACGGGACAGCAATTTTGCAGAAAGGGAGTGGAGGAGGCATGTGGGCCCCACAGCAGGCAGCTGCCGCAGCCTGCCCGCCTCTGCCTACTCTACCTGCCCAAACTCTTGTTAGCACCCCAACCACCGTGGCTTCCTGTCTCCCCGTGGGAACATGGCATGGGGTCTGGGTGCCCACCATGCCCACATGACTGAGCAGCTCCCGGCCACAGCTCATGTCAGCAGAGTCAGTGCCACCTGAGGATCCAACCCGGGTCAGGCTGCCCCCGTGGTCACTGTCTGCTGTGCAGTGCCTGAGATTCACAGTGTTCATAAATCTCCATGAAAGACATTTTAAACCCTAGCAAAGCCAACCGAGGACTGGGCTACACCCTAACAGGCTCAGGGTCACTAGTTGGCTGAGTTCCTCTGCCTTTGTAACGCTTCCATTTTTGTCTTTTTTGGTGTGTTTTATATTATTGATTTTGTTTGGTTTGAAACAGAATGGATCTCACTACGGAGACCTGACTGGCCTAGAACTCAATGTATAGGCCAAGCTGTCAGATTCACAGAGATCTCTGTCTCCTAAGTGCCGGCATCAAAGAAAGGCCTTTGCTATCATGCCCTGCTAGTTTGGTTTCTGTTTGTTTGTTTTAAAGAGAGATGGATTAAGTTTGTTTTTAACAATTTATTTATTTTATTTATATGACTACACTGTCCCTGTCTTCAGACACACCAGAAGAGGGCATCGGATCCCATTACAGACAGTTGTGAGCCACCATGTGGTTGCTGGGATTTGAACTCAACACCTCTGGAAGAGCAGTCAGTGCTCTTAACCACTGAGTCATCTCTCCAGCCTGTTTTGTTTTGTTTTGTTTTGTTTTGTTTTGTTTTGTTTTGTTTTCTTTAAGTCTTATTTTTAAGTGTGTCTGTGTGTGGATGAGCCCGTGTGGGTCAGAGGCATTGGGCTCCCTGAAGCTGGACTTACAGGCTGTTGTAAGGGCCTGACATGAGTGCTGGGAACTCAGGTCCTCAGAAGAGCAGTACAGACTCTCTAGAGCCATGGTTTTGTTTTTGTTTCTTTCTGGGATAAGTTCTGATAGCGCAAGCCGGTGAAGAACTAAGTGGCCCAGGTTGGCTTCAACTCATGGCCATCCTCCTGCTTTAGTCTCTTGTGCTGCACAGTCTCTTTAACCCACTAATGTCCTAGGCTCCTGTCAAATAAGACGAACACACTTCCTCCCTGTTAAAGTCAATGTTTCTCAGATTTCTGTCCTGTCTGCGGCTGAGTGGCATCTTTAATGGCACCCTCTGCAGAATGGTTCTTGTTGATCTCTGAGTTTGGGGTCAGCCTGGTCTATAGAGTAAGTTCTAGGACAGTGAGAACTACACAGAGAAACCCTGTCTTGAAAAACAACAAACAAACAAACAAACAAGCATAAAACAAATAAACAAAAACAAAAGAAAAAACCACAACCCCCTCCCCGCAAGCCCCACTTCCCATTAGGACCCATATGTCCATGACATTTCCAGTCAGGTGACAAGGTCTTGTCCTCTGTCTCTTTCTGTGCATGTAGGAGTGCATGTATTAGAAGGCAGAAGGCAGCGTGAAAACTCTTTCTCAATTGCTCTGCATTTCGATGTCTGAGGAAGGTATTCCTACAAAACCCAGAGCTCACCGATTTCACTACACTGGCGGACTAGAAATTCCCAGGGATGCTCCTGCCTCTGCCTCCTCAGCACTGAGACCACTGGCGGAGTGCTGGAGATCCAAACTTAGGTCCTGCAGCTTGTGAGGCAGGCATTCTGGGGTCTGCGCCATCACCGCAGCCCCATTTGGAGCTGTTCGGTATTCGTGCCTGCCCCATCTGCGGCCAGCTGAGACTACAGGAAGAGTTAAAAGCGCTCAGCCCTTAAAACATACAGACAAGTAGCATTCTACAAGCTGAACAGGTTGTATTTATGTATCTAGGTATACACACACACACACACACACACACACACACAGAGTGATAATTTATGCAAAAGAGAGGCAATGAGCCGGGCATGGTGGCACACGCCTTTAATCCCAGCACTCGGGAGGCAGAGGCAGGTGGATTTCTGAGTTCGAGGCCAGCCTGGTCTACAAAGAGAGTTCCAGGACAGCCAGGGCTATACAGAGAAACCCTGTCTCAAAAAACCAAACCAGAGAGAGAGAGAGAGAGAGAGAGAGAGAGAGAGAGAGAGAGAGAGAGAGAGAGAGAGAGAGAGAGAGAGAGAGGCAATGAATTTGAAATAAAAAAAAGAAGGGGTATTATAGTCTCAAAAAATAAGAGAAATAATTTTAAAGGCTGTGTTGTCTACATAGGCATGCTAGCAGCTGCTCCCCTGCTGGTGTAGGCTGCCAGCTGCCTTCCTCACCCTTGCCTGTCAGGTGTGCCCCTGTGTCAGCCGCCTGCACTTCAAGGCCTTCTCAGGCAAAGAGCTCCTGGTTCTCTGGATGTTTGGTGATGCCACAATGACATGACTTCTTTGTCCCAGTCCTGGGGTGCTGAGGTGGTCAAGGTCATGACCCGTGACAAGATATCTATGGACAGCAAACTGTTAAACTGCCCCACGTATCCTGCTCTGCCGTGCCCCGATATATGTAGCCAACTAGAATGTCATTTGAAAACTAAAAACCCCCATCAGGCTGGGCGGTTTGGCCCCATTTGGCAGGAGGGGAAAGGGCCAGTGTGGCTGCAGGCTGGCCCTAAACATCAGCTTCCAGCCCAGGGAGCTGCAGGCTTCCGGTGCTGGGCGGGGCCAGAGCCGTGGGACCGCAGGCCTCGGTGGTGTGACTGATCCTCTGAACACTAATAGGAAGCCACACACCGTTCATTCTCCTAGAATAGCTACGCACCTGCAGATAAGCAGTTTCTGTTGTGGTGAGAAACAGCACAAGAGAGAGATGTAAAGGTAGGCCAGGGCCCAGGCGGTCCCGACCGTGACAATTCTTTTTTGTGGTGAAGTTTTTGTGGTCCTCACACCTCCTACTCACTTTCAATCAGTGCCACCTGCAAGCCATCGGCCACTCGGGCCACACAGACACCTGTGCCGAGGGCCAGCCAAGCCTGTCCCCAGACCACTCACCTGAGATTGCTGAGGCCACTCTCACTGAGAGCCTTAGAGATGGGCCCTGGTTTGGCCTCATTTGGTCTCCATAAGTCCATTGCAGTCACTATGGCTTGTTGGGGTCTTAGTTTCCTCTTTTGCAAAGCAGGACTAATGGTAGCTCTCTTCAGAAGCTGTTGTGAGATGGAAGGACCACATGTGGCCAGCTGAGGTCGGTGCCTGTCCTGATTATGGGTGGAGATGCTCCAGTTGGCCTCCTGCCCTATTGTGCAGCCTGTCCCGTGGCTGAGGAATACTCCACTGAAGCTTGAGAGAAGGTTTGACTAAGATGTGATCTGTGTGCTGGCTAGTTTTATGTCAACTTGTCCCAAGCTGGGGTCATCAGGGAGGAGGGAGCCTCAGCTGAGACAATGACTCCATAAGATTGGGCTTAGATGAGCCTGTAGGGCATTGTCTTAATTAGTGATTAATGGGGGAGGGCCTAGCCCATTCTGGTTGGTTCCGGGTTCTATAAGAAAGCAGGCTGAGCAAGCCAGGAGGAGCAAGCCAGTAAGCAGCACCACTCCATTGCTTCTGCATCAGTTTCTGCCTCCAGGATCCTGTCCTGCTTGAGTTCTTGTCCTGACTTCCTTTGTTGATAAATGGTGAGATGTAAGGGTAAGCTGAATAAACCCTCTTCTCCCCAGGTTGCTTTGGTCATGGTGTTTCATGGCAGCAATGGTAACCCTGGGGTCCATTGCTAAGGTCCCTCTAGGACAGTGCTCTTAGTCTTCCTAATGCTGCAGCCTTTCTTTCATTACTATTATTATCTTACTACTGTCATGAAATGTGATACAAACATCTGTGTTTTCTGATGGCCCTAGGCAACCCTGTGAAAGGGTTATTTGACCCCCAAAGGGTCTCGACCTCTAGGTTGAGAACTGTTGCTCTAGGAGGGCTTCCTCAGCCACCACAGCACAGCTGCTCCTTTTGGACTTTCCTGCTTATGTGACCCCAGCCTGTGGCCTGAGACAAAAGAGGAGGGCTCACCTGGGAAGTGTCTTCACAGCACAGGTCAGATAAGCAAAGGGCCGCCTCAAAGCACTGGAACAGGACCGTGTCCTACAGGGCCTTGTCCTGGTCTGTGTGGTGCACTGTCTCCTAGCTCAGCTACTCACATGAGAACAAGATAGCGTACAGGGAAGATGAAGATGCCTAGGGCCACAGCTCAGCAAGGGAAAGAGAGAGAGCCAGAAGAGAGGAGGGAGAGGAGAGCAAGGGGAGAGGGAGGAGATGGAGAAGGAGTAGTAAAGAGGGAGACAAGAAAGAATAGGAGGGGAGCAAAAGAAGACAGAATAAACGGGGAAAGCAGAATCAGAGTCGGTCAGATGCAGCACTCATCTTAGCACTGGGGAGGCAGAGGCGGGCAGATCTCTGAGTTCAAGGTCAGCCTGGTCTATATAGTGATTTCTAGGACAGCTCAGGTTACATAAAGAGACCTTGCCCAGGGATGGCTCAATGGCCAAGAGCTTTGGCTGCTCTTCCAGAGGACTTAGGTCCAGTTACTAGCACCCACATGGCAGTTCACAACTGTCTACAACTCTAGTTACAGGTGATCCAACACCCTCATAGAGACATACATGCAGGCAAAACACCAATGCACATGAAATTGAAAATAAATAAAAGAAATAATTTTTAAAAAGAGACCCTGAGGGGCTGGTGAGATGGCTCAGTGGGTAAGAGCACCCGACTGCTCTTCTGAAGGTCCAGAGTTCAAATCCCAGCAACCACAAGGTGGCTTACAACCATCCATAACGAGATCTGGCGCCCTCTTCTGGAGTGTCTGAAGACAGCTACAGTGTACTTACATATAATAAATAAATAAATCTTTAAAAAAAAAAAAAGAGACCCTGGCTCAACAATAAAACAAAAAACAAACAAGAAAAGAAAATCTTGGAGGTGGGATAAGCCAACGTAGACAGGTTATCTCCAAAGCTTGGCATTCTTTTTTTTTTTTTTTTTTTTTTTTTTGGTTTTTTGAGACAGGGTTTCTCTGTGTAGTCCTAGCTGTCCTGGAACTCACTTTGTAGACCAGGCTGACCTCAAACTCAGAAATCCATCTGCCTCTACCTCCCAAGTGCTGGGATTAAAGGCGAGTGCCACCATGCTCGACAAATCTTGGCATTCTTTTTTTTTTATTTTATTTTAAAGATTTATTTAATATCACACATAAGTACACTGTAGCTGTCTTCGAACACACCAGAAGAGGGCACCAGATCTCATTATGGGTGGTTGTGAGCCACCATGTGGTTGCTGGGATTTGAACTCAGGACCTTTAGAAGAACAGTCAGTGCTCTTAACCGCTGAGCCATAACCTCACCTAATTAGCTTATGTTTACCAAACCTTATCACTGTTGGGAAGGTGTTAAACACTCAGCAGCATAATTTAGAACTAAGCATTAGCCAGGTGAGGTGGTCCATGCCTGTGGTCCCAGCTCCTGGAGAGGCTGAGGTGAGAGGGCCCGAGCATAGTGGTTGAAACCAGCCTAGGCAACATAGCATGGCCTTGTCAAAAGAAAGAGGCAAGTAGGGAGAAAGGAGAGAAGACAGCATGTCCGGGACTGCTGGATCAATCAGGGGCCTTGTATCTTTCATTAGTTCTGAAAGCCTTTCACCCAGTGTCTGTACTTTCTGTCTGTATTTTGCCAGTTCTCCTTTTCTTCTTTCCTTCCCTTTGTCTTTGGATCTGGAAGCTCTGGGCGGGATGCTCTATGCATTCGTTGGCTCCTGTTTAGTTCCCTCTAAACAGTGCAATCTTCCTATCAAAGTGATATTGTTTGTTGCATAGTTTCATTTCCTACAAGAACTGGGACCATAGCTCAGCTTGTCCCCCAGAACCATATAAACTGGACATGGCAGACATGTCTATTATCTGGGTATTTGGAGAGTAGAGAGGCATTAGGATTTGAAGTTCGAGATCACCCTTAGCTATGCATTGAGCTGAAGACTAGCCTGGGAATCTATTAGACCCTGTCTCACCAAACAAAATATCAGAACTGTAACAAGTCTCATGGAAGGGGAGGGTAGCAATTTGTCCCTGTCGCTTCTCCTCAGGCCAGGCTCAAGCTGCTTTTGGTTGAGGCAGGGACCTCCTTTGACTAAGACACAGGGCTAATCTTTATTATAGCTTACCTGGTAGGAGAATGGGAGAAGACAAAAGGAGAATTAATAAACAATGAAGAAATGCTCAGAACAAGTCTTTTCTGCAACTAGTGGGTCGCCCATGCATGCTCAGTGCAATTTGCTTCCTGCCTATACTTGTCCTGAAGCTTTGTGGGCTGAAACAATCCACATTTTTTTTTTCAGACCTGGAGATCAAACCCAGGGTCTTAAGGATTGCCAGGCAAGCATCCTACCATTATGATACATCTCCAGTCCAAACTGTCCTTGAGGCATATGGGCTGTCAGCTGTGCAGCCTGCCCTGTGACACTATCCCTTTTATCATATTGGATGGGAGCCCTGGGGACCTACCTTGTCACAGACATGTTCTTCCTTTTTTTGTGTGTTTGTTTGTTTTTCAAGATAGGGTTTCTCTGTGCAGCCCTGGCTGTCCTGGAACTCACTTTGTAGACCAGGCTGGCCTCAAACTCAGAAATCTGCCTGCCTCTGCCTCCCAAGTGCTGGGATTAAAGGTGTGCGCCACCACACCCAGCTAGACATGTTCTTCCTTATCCTGACAGTAGTTACAACCCAGTTTCATTTTTCCAATCAAGACTGGCTACTGAATATAGTGTTAAAATGCCTGTGGGTCCCTTAGTCCCATGTGGGCAAGGGGCAACCTGCTTCTAGTTTTAAGGATCCATTTTGAGTTCCCTGGTGGAGGATTCTCCATTGAGAACCAAAACTTCGGGACCAACAAAGCTCAAAGCTGCCTTGTAGCTTGAACTAAGTAACACGTAATTTGTGGTAGGCAGTTCACAGCCCCTTGACTTGGTAACACATACTTAATGTGGTGGCTGAAGGCTCAAGTTGTGCTGTGTAGCCATGGCTGTCCAGAACTTGTTTTGTAGATCAGGCTGGCCTCAAACTTGGAGATCTGCCTGCCTCTGCCTCTGGAGCACTGGGCTTAAAAGGCGTTCGCCACCACCATAAAATCTAATTTTCAGTCTGTTTCCTGGGGCCACTAATAGCGTGTATCTATCAATCTAGAGACAAGAAACAGATAACCCACTCTGGACAAGTTAGCGTGAGGAGGGCTTATTAACAGGCAGAGGGGAATCTAACAAGGAGCTGACAGGAGGTGGGAAGCAGTGACAGACTTCAGTCTGAGATGAGTTGAAGCAGCTAGAGAGCCCACCATAAAGGAATGGAAGGAGCTAGAAGACTGTACTCTCCTCTTTTTCTCTGAATCTCTGAGGGGTGGTGAGAGGGTTGGATATCCCTGATAAGTAAGTCTAAAAGGAAGCTGGCAATCTGAAGCTAACTTAGTTCACACAGTCAATCTATGGAGAAAGAGAGGAAGCACCTGGAAGGTAGATGTTTGGTACCCTAGACTTAAGGGAGGATTAAAATGTGGCCATGGGAACCTTACTCCTCCAGCATGGAGCCCTATCCCTACAGCAATCTCAAGTGGTCCTTAGGTAGAGGATACTCCCGATGCCTTCATAATGACGATGTAGCCACAGAGCTGATTTTCAAGGCGGATATGTGAGGTGTGACTTTCACACATTAAAACTGTATCTGCTTTAAATCCTGAACTCCTGTTATCCTAAGACAGCACTTGTGTTATACTCCGCATCACCAAATCTAGCAAGATTAAGAGTTTTTGAGGGGAGGAAGGAGAGAGAGGGAGGGAGAGAAAGAGAGAGAGAGGGAGAGAGAGAGATGGAGAGAGACTGGAGTCTTTTTGTCACAACCTCCAAAGCATCTAAACCCTTAGGTCAGCATTCTGTCTCATACCCCTTTCCCACACAACTCTTTGCATTGGCAAACATGCCTGGAACCTACAAACTTTTGAAGCAGAGGCAGAGTAAGAGTCAAAAGGCCAGCATGGGCTGCATACAAAGCTTTCTCAAAATAAAGAAGCAAAGCCCAACTGTGCATCCTTTCGGGACTCATCTGTCCCCCAATTCTACAGTGCTCTGGACAATCATCTTTGAGCAGAGCCCTCCACATTTTCATTGCTGTAGCATGCCTTCCCATTCAGTTCACAACAGTGGGTTTCTACACGCCTGTGGCCGGTTGGGACCCCTTTGGGTTGGAATGACCCTTTCACAGGGATTGTCAGAGGCCATAGGAGAACACAGGAATTTACACTAGCAACATTTCAGTTAAGTGGCAACTAAAAAAATCTTATGGTTGGGGGGACCACCACATGAGGAGCTGTATCAAAGGGTCACAGCATTAGGAAGGTTGAGAACCACGGGTTTACAATCAGTTTATGGGTATTTATAGAAGTGTGCTAAGCAAAAAGCCAAAAAAATTTTAAAAGTTGCCTGGCAGTGGTGGAGCACACCTTTAATCCCAACACTTGGAAGGCAGAGGCTGGTGGATTTCTGAGTTCCAGAACAGCCTGGTTTACAGAGTGAGTTCCAGGACAGACAGGGCTACAGAGAAACCTTGTTTCAAAAAACATAAAAACAAAAAAAGTGTGCTAAGGTTAGAAATGCAGACTCTGAGCTTAAACTAAGGGCATCTTGCAGTTCCCTCCACCCTCTTTCCACTAGAGGCTGATCTTTGCCTAGCAGATTTTGTTTCATCTAAGTAGACTCCTGGGGCTGGGAAAGGACTGGCAGGATCCTTCCTGGGAGTGTCTACTGATTTTTTCTTGTTCTTTAAGATTTAGGAATATACACAGCTTTACACTTGACAATAACTCTGGGAGCTGATGATTTAGAATCGCAACCAATCTTGGTTCTTCACCTCTGCAATGGAAACTGTGTGTGCAGTGGGCAGCCTAGGGTGGAAGACTACTCAACTAGTTTACTCAACTAGGCTCACAAGAAAGTGGGCTGGCCGCACCACTTCAAGTACAATGGTAACATATTCTCCGATTCCTAAAGGCACAACTTGCTTCAAGAACATACATACAAGACACCTGAAGTTCCAGTGGGCTTTTATTGAGATAAATTAACAAAAAGAATCAAGATTTTACCAACCATCTTTTCTGAATGAACCATGTATATAACTCCTTAAAGACTCAGGTCCATAGACATGTACATACACTGTAACACATCCCAACAAAAACAGACCCTCCCCACTGGAACATTTGCCAATTAAACAGAAAGCCAATTTTCCCTTTCCCCAAATGTTTTCAAATTTTTAAGTTCCTACTGCTCAAGGTGGAACTGGTCCCTTGTGACTAGGGACATTAGAATTTTCTTATTTTTACTAAACAAAAAAAATGTTTTTTTTTTTTTTCTAATTTGTTTTGTTTCAAAAAAGGGAAGTGACTTTGTATTCTCCAGCATCCCTCCCCAAGAACCACTGGTTAAAATACCGCAGCCTGCAGCTCACTAACCCAGGCCCACCCCTCCCTTGCCCTGCCCAGCTCTGTCTACTGGAGATTTAAATACACTTCTGTTGGAGTCTGTCAGCTGTGGAGGGGCAGAGTCCAGGCCAGGCCAGCTCCCTCTGACCTCATATCTGTTACAACCCTTGGACACTTAACTCTTTATTCCAAAGATGAGTTTTTACATTAGAGAAGAAAATAGATTTGCTTTGGGAGTTTTAAAAAACTATCTTTATGAATATAAAGTAGAACTACAAACTCACCAAAGTCCACATAAATTCACCCAAAATCTGGCTTACTTCACCTCCCATGAGGCCAATAATTTTGCCTGACAAAGTTATTTGGCAAGAAAATCATTCCACAGTAACAATTTTAAAGATACACAGAGAGTTGAAAAAAAAAGTATCCAATTAAAATAACATGGCTTAATTCCCACAAACTTATTTCATCTTTTTGTTACTCATCTAAAGGTCAGGAGTGTGTGTGGCTAAAGGCAGTTTCCCATGAGGTTATGAGCTTCCAAAGTGTTTCTAAATCCTTAGTGCAGACACCCTCCCTTTTGGGACACAGTACCCTCCCCTCCCACCCCTATTAAAAAAAAAATAAACCAAATGATCAGAATGAGATGTTTTGTTTCCAACATGTCACTCCAAGCTCTGTGCTGTGCTCTGTTCTCACTGAGCATGATGGTGTCCAGCACAAAGCAGGTGGCCAAGGAAAGATGCCCTCATCTCATTCTGAAAAACGAGTATGACAACCACCCACCCCACCCCACCCCACCGGGTCAACCAATTGTTATGATGCTGGTGCCCATCTGGAAATAATTTAGAGCTACTTAGGTTTTCCTTTCCAGGAAAAACATTTTATGGTAAATGTATTCCATTCCTAAGAAAGTTTCTTTCATGTTCAGAATACTAAGGGAGAGAAAAAACAGGCCCTGAGCAGCAAGGTGTGTAACAGTCTGTAACTTATTACACAACTACATGACCAGAGGCTAAAAGCATTGAGATGGATATTAAAAATAGGACATAGTTTTTATCGAAATGAACTACTGGAGAAAACCAAAACATAACCATTACTTTAAAAATTACTGGAAAGAACCTGAAAGACAATTTCCAATAGTAGCAATATTCCTTATTAAGAGGGATTAAAAAGGATAAAAAAACAAAACAAAACAAAAACAACCAACCAGGCTTTGACCTGGTCAGTAGGGCATCTTCCCATTAACAACAGCTCAAGTGAGCTAAGCACCACCCCAGCACCGCCTCTCCAGGCAGCGATCTCCGGGGTGGGTGCCCAGCTGTCCAAGTGCCACCCTCAGCAGAGGCTGTACTTCAGAACACTCCCCATGGAGTCTGTGCTTTAAGAGGGACTCATAGGCATGCGGCACCTGGCAGAGCAGTCCAAGGTTGGCAAGAGACTGCACTTTGTTGATCACCCACTTGCCCTCTGGCGAGACAGCAGATTGCATTTGTACTCCTTTCCTGCTCACGTTGCCCTACGGGGCGATCCCTCATCTCGCCAAAGGCAGGAAGGAGGAGAGCTGCATCGGTACAAGGGCAAGATCTGTTGGTCAAAATAAAGAGTTTTTAAGACCCCACTCCCACCCTCCCTAAAAAAGTGACTTCCTTATTAATTTGGTTTGTTTTGTAGCCAACACTTGACTGGACTTGCCTTTGGGGGTTGTACCGTGCAGCTCCTGCTACAGTTGTTACAGAGTCAGGGTTATCTCGGATAAGGAGGCATCTGTAGGATTTTGATCCCCAAAGAATTTGGGATAAGTCACAAATAGTTTTGCTTTAGAACTAGGCAAAGTCAAAGCAACTTTGAATAACCGACTCCTCTCTTCAGGCGAGTTAAGCATGGAAGCAGACTCGACATACCTTGTCATTTAAGGTTTTCAAAGTGATGGAATATGAAAATCAATTTTTTTTAATTTTGTTTTTTGCTTTTTTTGTTCCCTAGATGCCTCCTGACCTAGTATACTGGGTTAAAAGGGAATTAAAAACATTTTTTAAAAAAAAGTTCACTGGTTGATTCACCTCCCTCCTTTTGCCTGGAGATCAGGCCAAACATCAAGCGTGTTGGGAGGGGCACAGTTTAAAGCAACACTGCCCAGCTAAAGCATCTGCCAGCGATTTACAATGCAAAACGACAGACAGCAACTCTTAGTGCGGCACAGAGAACGGGCAGCAAGCAGCTTTCTGCAGCATGGAAGTTAACAGCTCTAACGGGCTGCCCCTTCCTGCAAAAATGTATTTATCAAGGTAGGCAGAGGGCGCTGCTCACACACAACAGGAGGGGCCGCGGATAACTAGGCTCCACAATGGCCAAGCCCGCCGAGGCTGCACTGGCTGGTCCGGTGACATAAAAATCCACGCTCCACACACTCTCCTCTAAGACTGCACTCTGTACACTTCTCCCACTCCAAGGAAGAGTCATCTTTGTTCCCCTTTGCAGAACTTGGGAAGTTCCTCAAACGTTTAGGACAGGAGAGCCAAACCACAGAGCTTCTCAAAGCCCTCAGGGACCACAGCCTTGCAAAGCTCTCTTGCTGTCTGCTAAGATCGCTGCCTGTGCATTCATTACAAGAGCAGTGTGGCTGGGCTTCTGGGCCCCTTTCCAACACAGGGCCTGCAGAGGTCTGCTTCCTACAGTTAAGAGGCCAAAGCACTTTTTAGAATTTAGTGTTGCAGAAAACTGAGCCCCTCTCATCTTTAGCTGCTCCCATAATCACTCTAATCCCTTAATCCCAGCAACCTTCATCCAAAAAAAATAATATATATATGTATGTATATATATATATATTTATATATATATATATGAACCCAGAAAAAAAACTTATTTACAAAGTTTATACAAGTATACACATCCAATTTTCTACGGGTCACGCTTTGCCACAGAGGAAAGAGGATCAAGGCTCCCTCCGACAAGTCTTTACAGCGAGTGCCTTCCTGCTCATGGACGCGTGTGAGCCAGCGTAGTGTTCTGCTGTAGAGCACAGAGGCTTATCATCTGGCTCTTGCAGTGAGAGGCTGCTCTTTCCTTTGGGAGCGACGATGGTGCGTCTACTCAGCCCGGAAGAAAATTTTACTTGGTATTGTTTTTTTAAATACATGTATGTACAGTGTGGATGGACTGCAGTTGTGAATCAACTCCTCCATATAAAGAAAAGGAAAATGGCGCTACCATCACTAGTCCACCTTCCGGCCCTGGGCGTGAGTACTGGTAGAACAGGAAGTGAGACTTCAACTTGAAACCAAAATGAAGAGGCAAAGAAATAAAAAAGAAAATAGAACATGACTCTGTTGATTCCTTGGGCTGTGTGTAAAGATGATATTCTTAATGGTCTTGTAGCATAAGGCACTTCGCACAAATAAGTAATAAGCTCTTCAGGCTTAAAAACGGATGAATAATCAGGGAGAAGTTGAAATGCAGTAGAGTCAGCTAGTGGAGAACTTTAGACAGGTGCACGTGTTCACCCAAATTCTTCTCTTTTTTTTAGGGTTTCTCCCCTTCTTTTCTTTTCCTCCTTCCTTGTCCCCTTTCCCCAGAAAACATCTTTAAAAACCAGCAGTTAGTGCAACGAATGTTCAGTCAGCACACAGTGCAAACAAGTGGAACAAAAAAGGTCTATGTCTTCTTTTCAGTTTTTCTTCACCAGTTTAAAAAAAAGAAAAATGTCTGAGCTCTTATATAACTCTTCATAGTTCCAAAATAAAGATGAAAAAACCCACAAAGAGAAGAGCACCCCCCCAAAATGATGTGTCACAGATCCAAAGAGCCTTCTGTAGTTTGTCAAAGCCTATGGGAAAAGTTTAGAAATTTAAAATTAGTATCCATATATCCACTTTATATCCAATATAAAAAAATGAGACGTGTTTTCACAAACCTTACAGTAAGCTCTCTCTAGCACTTTCTCCTAAAGTGATCTACTAGTTACATGGAAGATTTCACTTGGCTGTGGCAGCTCGTGCAGGCAAGTCCAGTCTGTTTCAGTTGAGCTAGGGCTAAAGGCTGGCTGAGAAAAATCAACTAAACTACAAGTTTCCCACATACCCCAGGACAGAATGAGACGTTCCAAGTTCTGACTGCAGGCAGCCTTCATTCACAACTAAGAGGCCACGGGTGTGGCCGTCATCCCTAATGCCAGCACTGGGAAAGTGGAAGCATGAACATTGGGTTTTCAAGACTATCCTACAGTAGATGAAGAGTTTGAAGGCACCTCTGGCTGCCTGAGCCTCTCTCAAAAATAAATACATAAAAATTAAGTGAAAGAGAAGTATCACAGAGAAGCCTTTTGTGTTCTGAATAATAGGGCTATGCAGCCCTATTGACTTTAGTTCCCCAATTCAAGGTCTCCAGAGTGCAGCGACTGCAGGCGCTCGCTCGCTCGCTCGCTCGCTCGCTCACACTGGGCAGGGTTTGGAAATCCTTGAAGGTTCTAAGGTTCTGTCAGGGTACTAGGTACATACGCGCTTGTTATGGTTTCTCGTCTTCTGCAGGCTCACTGTGGTATTCTGCCACATACAGGCTCTTGTCAATGTTGCTTGGGATGGGTTTGATCTCTGTCCCCAGCTGCTCCTCAATACTCTTCAGGTTGAAGCGATCATCATATGTGATCAAGTTGATGGCTAAGCCAAGATGACCAAAGCGACCTAAAGAAAAATGTGCTTAATGAGTTTAAAATTGGCAAAAAGTTTAAGTGGTAAATAAAGTGATTCAAATATAAAAGTATCTATCTCACATGTTGTGAGAGCAACATGTATGTACAAGTCTGTAATATGCCAAAACACAGAGCAGCAATAGATTCATTTGGTGGCATTCTGAATGGCACAAACAAGACTGAACAAATCAGAAACAAAACAACTTAGGTCTTTCCCTTGGCACATCAACTGTACTGAACAGGCAGCAGACTTCCGGACAACTACTCCCTAACCATACAGTGTAACATATACACCGGTTATATGCTAATACCACAGGCTTTTAAGAACTACCCAGACTTTGATGTCCGCAAGGCTCCTGGAGCCCATTGCTCATGAACCCTGAGGACAGCTATACTTAAATTTTCTGGTTTTGAAATGACAAACTGGATACGACTGTCAAAATACACACACTGAACAATACACTTGTACACTACACCGTTCAATCAATCCAGTTTTCTTGTGTTTCACTTTAAGTATATAGTAATTACTTTAGCCCCTTTCTTTCCTTCTTTCTTCTTGTGAGATACTATGTGACTTAACTTTTTGTTATTAACAAGGTACAGTCACAAGTGCTTTTATGTCACCTGATGTGGGTGCTGGAAATCAAACAGAGAGCTTTACAGGCTCTGTGAGAGCAAACCCATTTCTCCCAACCCCCTACCAACTATAATCATGATCCTCCTGCCTCAATCTCTCAAGCACAAGGATTACAGGGTATGTGCCACCATTTCCAGCTTACTTTAACTCTCCCAACCCCCGAAATTGAGTCTCAATCATGTTTTTTGAGGCTGGCCTCAAAATCAGTTTGTAACCCCAGCTGGCCTCTTAACACACAAATGTTCAGATGTCACCTGCCTCCTCTTCCCAAGTGTACCTACCACATATAGTCAGCTTACCTTTAAAAAACATTCTTTAAAAAGTTTTATAATTTAGCCGGGCGATGGTGGCACATGCCTTTAATCCCAGCACTTGGGAGGCAGAGGCAGGTGGATTTATGAGTTTGAGGCCAGCCTGGTCTACAAAGTGAGTTCCAGGACAGCCAGAGCACAGAGAAACCCTGTCTCAAAAAAACAACAACAAAAAATACATTTTTTTATAGTGTGTGTGTGCTGACAGCTGTTTCTCTCTTGTTACATAAGTACCAGGATTGGATTCAGGTGCTCTATCAGGCTTAACTCTAATAAATGACACAAGGTCTTGGGAGACTGAGGCAGGTACATTTTAAATTCCAGTATAGCCTGGGCTTTCTATATATGTAGCCAGACCCTGTCTCCAAATATAAATGATTAATAAAAAAAATTACTTAGTTTTAAATATCAAACAAGTCAATTGCTGTGATTTCACTGCTCTCACAGCTATTATACTTTACTTCACAAAGGAAAAATGAAAGATTGTATTTCTCATCAAGCAATGTCTGCGAGGCTACCCCTATTCTTACTTACCTGATCTTCCAATACGATGAAGATAGGTCTCTGCCAGCTTTGGGAAGTCAAAGTTTATTACCACATTCACAGCTTGTATATCAATACCTCGGGTAAACAGATCTGAAAAAACAAACAAACAAGTAATGATTTTCATTATTGAAAGGTAATTCACTAATTATGCTTTTAGAAGTCCTCCATCCACTTATGGAAAACAATTTACAACTCATCTAAGTAAACTAATAGGCAAAGTCCCTCACACTCACAACAGGGTCATAATCAGAGTTCCTTCCTTTCTCACAACAACCTTCCAAAATCACTCATGACACTGAATTCTATTTGAGGTGGGGACTGCTGGTGGCCCAAGCTAGTCTTGAACTCATGTTCCTCTGTCAAACCCCCAAACATCAGGATTATGGGCACACACTGCCATTCTATGTAGACCTTTATGGACTATTCTTTTTTTTTTTATTACATCTTTTCCTCAATTACATTTCCAATGCTATCCCAAAAGTCCCCCATACCCTCCCCCCTACTTCCCTATCCACCCATTCCCATTTTTTTTGGCCCTGGCGTTCCCCTGTACTGGGGCATATAAAGTTTGCATGTCCAATGGGCCTCTCTTTCCAGTGATGGCCGACTAGACCATCTTTTGATACATATGCAGCTAGAGTCAAGAGCTCCGGGGTACGGGTTAGTTCATAATGTTGTTCCACCCATAGGGTTGGGGATCCCTTCAGCTCCTTCAGTACTTTCTCCAGCTCCTCCATTGGGGGCCCTGTGATCCATTCACTAGCTGACTGTGAGCATCCACTTCTGTGTTTGCCAGGCCCCGGCATAGTCCTTTATGGACTATTCTTTTTTTTTTTTTTTTAAAGATTTATTTATTTATTATATGTAAGTACACTGTAGCTGTCTTCAGACACTCCAGAAGAGGGCGCCAGATCTCATTGCGGATGGTTGTGAGCCACCATGTGGTTGCTGGGATTTGAACTCTGGACCTTCGGAAGAACAGTCGGGTGCTCTTAACCACTGAGCCATCTCACCAGCCTTTATGGACTATTCTTAACCTAAGTCTTCAAACTTGAAATCTTTTTTTTCTCCACATCTCAAATTTACCCAGTCCATAAAGCCAATTAATACCCCATCCCTTCTGAAACTACTTGACAGCTATTACTCGTGTATTCTAATAATCACTAGGATAATAATTACATTACTCCCTTGTCAACCAAGCTCAACCATCTTTACTACAGGTCACTGTAGTTCTAGCTGGCCTCTGGCTAGCAGAGAGCAGGAAGGTCTTGAACCTGAAGTGACCTTCTTGCCCCTACCCCAAGTGCTTGCTGATTGCACAACACCTGGCACCAACTAGTTTTGTTATTGTTTTTTTGGTTTTTTTTTTTGTTTTTTTTTTTTGTTTTTCGAGACAGGGTTTCTCTGTGTAGCCCTGGCTGTCCTGGAACTCACTCTGTAGACCAGGCTGGCCTCGAACTCAGAAATCCGCCTGCCTCTGCCTCCCGAGTGCTGGGATTAAAGGCGTGCGCCACCAACGCCCGGCTGTTTTTTGTTTTTTATAATTTTATTTTTAATGCTCATTCATTTGTACTCCATCTTAAAGCTGATTCTGAGATGGCAAAGTCAAGTACTTTTAATGAAGATGGTATGCAAGTTTTAATACTAACTTTCTAATTAATTTAACATTCCTTGAAGGAGAAGTGGCATTTTCTTATTACTCTGCTTTTTTGAGACAAGGACTCAATCTGTAGCACAGGCTAGCCTCAAACTGTGTCAGCCACCCTAACAGGTAGGATTTTATATACCAAAGCATTCCACATATACATTAAGAATCTTGAATGAGTGCAGTGCATAAAACCCTAACCCTAGGCAATCCTAGGATTCCAAGATCAAGTAAAACTTGGCAGATTGGTACCCACAATCCTCTGCCTCAGGAGAGGAAGCAGGCCATCCCGAGCTGAACTTTAGGATCTCCTGGCTTACATGAGACTCTGACTCAATAAACAAATAAACCAATTAACCGGTGTAGTAATACTATCAATGTCTGTCTTTTTCTTTTAATGTTGGGATTGAATTCACAGCTCTTAAGCCCCAACTTTTTTTTTTTTTTAAAGATTTATTTATTTATTATATGTAAGTACACTGTAGCTGTCTTCAGACACTCCAGAAGAGGGCGTCAGATCTCGTTATGGATGGTTGTGAGCCACCATGTGGTTGCTGGGACTTGAACTCTGGACCTTCGGAAGAGCAGTCGGGTGCTCTTACCCACTGAGCCATCTCACCAGCCCAAGCCCCAACTTTTTATTTAAAGTTGAAAAATGGAGTTGTGGACAGGTGCCTGATAGCAAGAGTCTCAATTTTCTTATGAATATTCAATTTGACCAGCAACTTTTACTTTCACTAGTAAGCTATTTTATAGGTTTCCCAAGTGTCCAAAAACAAAAAACCATCTATACACAGCTAAATATTTAAACAACTTTAAAAAGCTAACCACTCAATAACATGGCTGCCTCCATAAAGTTATTTTTTTTAAAAGATTTATTTATTTATTTATTATATGTAAGTACACTGTAGCTGTCTTCAGACACTCCAGAAGAGGGAGTCAGATCCCGTTACGGATGGTTGTGAGCCACCATGTGGTTGCTGGGATTTGAACTCCAGACCTTCGGAAGAGCAGTCGGATGCTCTTACCCACTGAGCCATCTCACCAGCCCCATAAAGTTATTTTTATAGTTACTTCCAATAATTTGGTTATTAGGAATAACCAAATTTAATATCTGGTAGCAGTAACAAGTATTTTGTTTATGTGCATTTTCACAAAAATTCTGACTCAAATATTTTAAAATAGGTGGCTAAAGAGATGGCTCCCTGGACAGGAGCACTTGCTGCACTTTAAAGAAGTGCTGCGTTCATCTCCAGCACCCATAGCAACAGGCTCACAACTGCCTGAGAACTCCAGTTCCAGGGGATACAATGCCCTCTTCTGGCCTCCGCAGGCACCTGTTGTGCAAGCGTGGTAGACACAGAATAGACACAGACACAAATTAAAATAAATCTTTAAAAATATATATGTATTATGTATATAATTGTGTCAGGTGTGGTGCTGCACACCTCTAATTTCAGCACTTAAGCGGCCAAGGTCAGCTAACAAAAGAAGTGAGTTTAAGACCAGTCTGGTCTACATATCCAATTTCCAGGCCAGTAAGAGCTATATAGTAGTATCCTGTCTCAAAAACAAAACAAAACCAACCAACCAAAACCTCTTAAATACAATTTTATCTTAATGTATAGGTACATGCATATGTGAAAATTCACATAATAAAGATGAGCAATTTACCAATATATACATTATAGTTCAAACTCCAAGTCCTTCTACTTCCTCAAATGATTCTTCCTCTCACACTAATAGTAAGATTAAATTCTAAGTACATGGGGGGAGGGCACCATTCTATTACTTTCTGAGCTAAATTTGTGTCTCCCCCTCCCTACCCAGGTTTATTTTTCTATAGTAATAGAACAACCAAAAATTAGAAAATCTTGGCTTAGGGTATAGAGTAATGTGATTTTGGGGAAAAAAAAAATCAAATAGACACAACAACTTCTACAATGTAATTTCAAGTAAAGTTTATTTTGTGTCTGCTCACCTTGTATGTGTTAGAACTGTTCAGAAAGCATATAAATTCAAAACCTACCTTAAAGCCACGTGTGCAGCATAAGCACTAGGAGGAACCCAAGGTCAGGCACTGAATAACACCTGCTCTCAACCTAGAACTAAACAGCAGGCATCCCTGTCTTGAGAAGCTGTCAAAGTGGCAGCAGGGTGTAAGGAGCTGTCACAGGTTTCACTATGTGACAGGAAAAAAAAAAAACAACCAGCCAATTAAGAAAACAGTGGGTCCAAGAAATACAAGAACTCTTACCAGTGCAAACAAGATTGCGGCATAAGCCATTTCGGAAATCATGAAAGACACGATTTCGATGTTCCTGGAGGGTAGAGGGATATATAAAAACTGAGTAAAATTTATAGACAACTCAAAATTTTCATCATGGTTTCTCTTACCCAATCAGTTCTTCAACCCCAAATTTGTCTATACAACTACCTATGCTTCTGTAGCAGTCTAGAGCTATATCATTCAATGTCTGTATGATACACTTCATTCCATCATACAAGCATTCTATCAAAAAGGACAGGCATAATAAGCCATGCTGAGATCAGAGTCATGTAACATTTATGACAAATATAGTGTCATATTTATTCTATTTTATTATCCTAGTGAATGTTTTACCATATCTAATGTATAAACTGCATCATAGCAAGCATGCACATACAATCTGGTACTGTCTATGATTTTAGGTATCCGATATGGGATCTCAGAACTCTCCTTTGTAAGGAGGAGTTACTGAGTATTAAAATCTAGAGCAGTGCATTCTGTTAAAAAAAAAAAAAATTGCACTGGTATTCTCCAATAATGTAGTCACCAGCCTCAGGGATTTGACTAAGTAACAAACCTTTCAATTGTATTTGCTTTTACCTAGTCTAATGGGTACGTGGAGCTATGTAATAAAGTTATTGCACTAAACACAACAAATCTAGAAATTCCCCTCAAAAAGAATGTCTCCTGTGCCCTTCCCTCCCCACAGGATTTCATGTCACCCAGGCGGATTTCAAACTTAGTACGGAACAGAGAGAATGACTCTGAGCTCTTCACTTACTTTAAATGCTAGGACTTCATGGACAATCTGACATTTCTTTTTTTAAAGATTTATTATTATTATTATTATTATTATTATTATTATTTCTAAGTACACTGTAGCTGTCTTCAGACACACCAGAAGAGGGCGTCAGATCTCATTACAGATGGTTGTGAGCCACCATGTGGTTGCTGGGACTTGAACTCAGGACCTTCGGAAGAGCAGTCAGTGCTCTTAACTACGAAGCCATCTCTCCAGCCCCAAGATCTGACATTTCTGGACTGCTGTTTAAACCTATTGGTTTAAGTGAAGGGTTCTTTGTCTACTAAATAGTCCGTTCATTTGTTCTTTTTCTGGAACACTGCTCTACCACTAATACAGCAGTACCTACCTTAAGACAACAGTTTACTCTCACACACAAGGCATTTATAAAACATTATAACAAAAGAAAATGTAAGAAATACTTAGGAAAATATTTCTTTATTAAATCTATGCAACTTCTCGAAATTATCCTTACCTGCCTCATTTTAGCATGGATATAAAAGCAAGAGTAGCCCAGCTGAGAAATCTTCTTGGCGAGTAGCTCGACTCTCTGGGAGGAGTTGCAGAAAATGATGGATTGGTTTATCTGAAGCTAAGCACAGAAGATGAGAAAGATGAGAAAGACAGAAGCATCTGTTTAGCCAATCATGAAAATATCTAGCCAAGCTTTCAGATGAAATTTGGTTGAACTACAGAAGAGTATCTCATAAGGGCCACCTAACTTGCAGAGACAACACAGTAATGTCCTACAATACCACTGCTAACACTGATTCAGCAAATAAGAAGCTCTGCTTTGAGGCTAGAGACGGCTCTGCAGTGAATAGCACACACACTGTTATTCAAGACGACCCAAGTTCAGTTCAGTTCACAGTGTGGGCCTCAACTGCCTGTAACTCTCCTTCGGGCGCTCTAACACCCTTTTCTGGACACTCCCAGAAGCTGCACTCATATGCGTACAACCCCACACAGACACAAACTCATTAAAACAAAGAAAACAAACAAACAAGTTAAAACAACACTGTTTCTAGGGAAAATGACAAGTATTTGTGAGCCTCTGGTGACATTTTATAAATCAGTAAACATGCCAATTTATGTGTTTTCTTTAAGCATGTCTTATTTAGTATGTCTATAGTCCTAACCAATATAACCCATGCCTGCTGGAGGTTTATCCAGTACATGTTTTCCCTGTGTAGCACACATCAGTCTCCCTGTGCTTCAGAACACAGGTAAGTACGTCAGCAGCAGTGAGGCTGTCATTTTGGAATGAATGATGAACAGCACCAAAATTTGAAAAACAATTGTAGCATTTATAGGTAAAACAAGAAGACAGAACGTTTGTCTTCTTCTTGGACCTTAGCTGGGATCTTTTTTTTTTTTTTTGTCCAAAATGTATATGTCTAAGAATAACCAAAACCTTCAGTATTAATTTGGGGGTCACAAATAAATTTTAGCAATTAGTATTCACAAACAAGGATGAACTGCAATTACGGTGAATTATTTAACAATATAAATAAAGCACCTGGGTCAATCAGTTCCAACTGTAAGCCAATTAAAGCTACTTTTTACAGTGAAAATAAAGTCAAAAATAAAATTAAGAAGAAAGAAAGAAAGAAAGAAAGAAAGAAAGAAAGAAAGAAAGAAAGAAAGAAAGAAAGGGAAAGGGAAAGAGGAAAGGGGAAAATGATCTAATTGTCCAACTTGCTAGGAATTAGTGAAGGACAGGACTCAGCACAAAAGCCCACGACTTACCCTTGAGAAAAGTGTATTGAGGCAGTGCACTTTTTGGCGCTCCGTTACATATGCGTAGTACTGAGTTACTCCTTTCAGAGTTAGTTCCTCCATCAGGTTTATCTCGTAGGGTTTTTGCAGATGGGAATTCTGGAGTGGGAGGGAGCACAGTCGTTAAGTAAAGACTTTCAGGCATGCTAAGGCAAGAGCTACCATTTCTTGCCCCAAGTTTATACCTTTTTTTTTGTTTTTTGTTTGTTTTTTTGTCTCTTGCTCTAAAGGATGAATCTCTTTTCAAAACCAAGTAGTCATAAAATAAATAAGTTATACTAAAATGGTAGACCTCAGATTCAAATGTACCTCACAGAGATGAGCTATAACCAACTTACGATGGGATGTCACCTTGGCACAAAGAGTGAAAAAAAAAAAAAAAATCACAACTCCTCTCATTTTGAAACAGGGTCTCATGGCCAGCCAGCACTACACATAGAAACTGTCTCCAAGGGAGGCAGAGGCAGGCGGATTTCTGAGTTCGAGGCCAGCCTGGTCTACAAAGTGAGTTTCAGGACAGCCAGGGCTACACAGAGGAACCCTGTCTCGAAAGACAAAAAAAAAGAAAAAAGAAAAAAGAAAAAGAAAAAGAAAAAGTCTCCAAAAATCAAAACCAAGAAAAACAGACCAACTGACAGACGGATGGACAGATGGCATGGAACTCATGTAAACCAGGCTAGCCTCAGAAAAAATAGAGGTCATTTAATTAAAAAAAAAAAGTGCACATATATTTTTAATCCCAGTACGTGGGAGACAGAGACCTCTGTGAATTTGAAGCTAGCATACTGGCAAGGGCCACACAGTGAGACCCTGTCTCAAAAAACTAAACCCATGCACAAATCTTATTGACCATATTAAAAAAAAAAACAAATCCAAAACCCTAAAATAACATATACTCTGATAATACGATGTAATTACAGGTAAAAGCACACTCAATACCACGACAGCACTGATTCCAGGTACTGAGCTAATACTCACCATAAACTTTTGTACACTAAGAGGGAAAGTAGCGGAATATAGTAAAATCTGCCTATTCTTAGGTAGTGTGAGAATAATATCCTCCATTATCTGCACAAAATCCTGTGACAACAATTTATCTGCCTGTAATACAAAAAAAAAAGTTACTTTTAAAAAAGAATAAGGCATTAAAAGTTTTGGAGAGCAATATAAACAAAGGGCAACCCACAACCTACACAGGCTCCTCCTGGCTAAGACTCCCATATATACAATGTAGTGCATAAGGGGGAGGAGCCCAGCATGGTAGCATATGCCTGTAAGCTCAGCACCTGAGTGGCTGAACTGGGAGAGAAGTGACAATCTGAGGTCAGCCTTGGCTACATTATGAATCTGTCTTAAAGCAGAGGCTATAATCCCCAAGGAAAAAAATATGTAGACTGTCAAAATCCTTTTCTTTGACAGAATTTAAATGTGATTGCCATTAAAGAGATAATAAGAGTATATTGGTCAAAAATGTGTTTTGAGCTGGATGTGGTTGGCATAAACCTTACTCTCAGAAGGTAGAAGAAACAGGATGGTAAATCCAAGGCCATTTGGGCTGAAATGTTTTACTTATTAGCTGTACTGTGTACCACTTAGCCATGTTTCAATGGCTATCCATACCCCCATAACAACCTCTATCTTATCAGACTAAATATCACATTATGTGGTCAATATATAATATTTACTGTTATTCCTCATTAGTGAAAAGCCAGAAACTAGTAATCTAAAACAAAACAGAACAGGAAAATAGCTGTATACCAAAACACTAATACTGACACACTAAATGCATATAGCACTGCTACACCCGAGAGACACAGGAGTAGTTTTTTATTTTTAAGACAGAGTCTCACTGTGTAGTCCTGACTGGCCTGAAACTTACTATGCAGTCCTCAAATTCAAGACAGACATCTGACTCTACCTCCCAGGTAAAACATTTGGCTTCAGTTGAGTAATTTCTTAAAAGGAATTCATATTAGGTTATAACCTAAGGAAGTAACAAATTTCACAGACACACATGAACCAAACAATATAAAGAAGCAGATGTAAAACAAAGGGTTAAGAACTATCGCTTAGCTTACATGCTTTTAAAATGTTAACATTGAGTAGAAAGACGTAAAATGAACTCGGCTTGGTTCTTTACAATCACACGTATCCAGGACAGGGTGTAAGCTAAGCTCAGGAGAGGACAATCAGGAGACATTACCTCATCCAGCACTATCATCTGCACGTGATCAACCTTTGCTACACCTTTCTTGATGAGATCCAGGATCCTGCCGGGGGTAGCAATCACCACATGCACTACAAAGATTTACAGGGAGAAATAAAAAAGATTCAGAAATATATACACTGTTGTTAATTTTACCTAGGACGGAAAAAAAACCAAACTTGTAATTTTATAGTATGTATTTAGCATCATAGATACTATTTATAGAGGTACAAATTAATACCAAAAGGTACAAAGATGTATTTTGGGCTGTATATTTTCATCTCTTCTCACAGCAGGTAGACAATACTTGTTTCAACTCTTCAATAAATGGGCTAGTTTCCCAAATTACTAATTCCAACTAAAGGCATACAACTTTTATCTTATGACAATCTGCAAGAAATAACAGCCAGAATACAGGGTTTCTCACAGAAAAGACACGTCTTCACTCTGGGCAGTGCTGCTCAGACTGTTTTAAGGGGAAAAAAGACTGATCACTAAAACAAAAATTGTGCAAGTTAAAAAATATAGCCAAGTAAGCAAATACTAATATATAAAACCTGACTCTCGCTATTCTGTTACTATTCTTCACCCAGCATGATACAGCGAACAGCCCTTCATAGAAACTCAATACAAGTCAGTAAATCTTTCCTTATTTTGTTACAACAGGTTTATCATGTGCCACCGGCTGACCTTGAACTCATTCTGTAGGCAAGGATAACCTTGACTTTTGATCCTCTGACTTTCACTTCCCCAGTGCTGGAATTATAGGTGGGTGTCACTAACTCCAATTTGTTTGGTGGGGAAATAATCAAGGTTTTGTATGTGCTATGCAAGCAATTTACCTACTAATCCACCCTCAGTCCCTTAGTTAATTATTAAAGACGTATTTTAGGGCCAGACAGTGGTAGCATAAGCTTTTTATCCCAGTAACTGGGAGGCAGAGGCAGGTAAATCTCTGAATCTGAAGCCTGCCTAGTTCACAAATCAAGTTTGAGGACAGCCAGGGCTACACAGAGAAACCCTGTCTCAACAAAACAACCAACCAACAAAGTTTTAGTTATTTCCTAAAAGGAAACCCTTGGAGACTGGAGAGGTGGCTTAGTGGTTAAGAGCTCATATTGCTCCTGTAAAGAATTCAAGTTCAACTGGCAGTAGCTACTAAATAATTCTAGAACCGGGGGATCCACTGCCCCCCATAGGCACCTGCACACACATGTGCATAGCCACACCCCACCTCCACATAAATACAAATAAGTCTGAAAAATAAACGAGACATTTATAGCTATAATCACATAGCCCTGCTGCCTGCCTCATTTCTTACCTGTATCATCAAGCCTCATTATGTCATCCCGTAAATTGGTTCCTCCGGTGGTTGCCATCACTTTGGCCCCTCCCATGTGTTTGCTGACCTGGATGCAAATCTGACTGACCTGTAGAGCAAGTTCTCTAGTGGGAACAATCACCATTGCTAGAAAATAGCAAAGAACAAAGGAGCGGGAGAAGAGAGAACAAGAACATACCATCTTTTAGAAATTTAAGAAGCTATAAAAATAGTTTCACTGAGGCAGTATGTCTAAACACACAGGCATAACATAAACATTAATATAATAGTCTTAAAAACTACATTTGCTTGACATAAGAGTCACTAATCTAAATACTAAAGAATACTAATGTAGCAAATGCATCCTATTCAGGTTCTAGTTACATCAACGACAGGAGAGAGAGCTAAAAATTGAAACTTGGGCAATTTAAGGAATGCTTTAGAGGTAAAATCTTAATTATATGAATTGACTCCAGATACAACTATAGAAATTTACTTCTTTTCTACTGTCTAAGCTCTTACAATGTGATAAACTCAAGGCTCTACAACCAGAAGCATTTACTGTTTCTACACGGAGCTCTGCTTACGTGGCTCCCACGGGGAGTTTGGCTGCACAGGCTGTGAGCAATGACTCACTCAGCCTCTCACCAGTTCGGTTTTACTTACGTTGCTTATCACACCTGAACTTTTTAAAAACTGTTTATTGATCATGAAAAAAGTACTCTGAAGATGGGAAATTCCCTTTAAAAGTTGAAAATAATTTTTAGAAACTTAAGGCAAATATACTAAGAGAGTAGATTATATGAATTCTGACCAAGACTAAAAGCTACAAAGCTCCAAGTACAGCCAGTCCTGCCCCCACCCATCCCACTTTATTCCGCTAACCTTGAATATTGTCCTTCTTCAGGTCCAGCCGTTCAAGTAAGGGGATGAGGTAGGCACCGCTTTTGCCTGTTCCATTTTTTGCTCTAGCTAAGATATCCCTACCAGATAAAGCAATGGGAATGCTCTCCTCCTAAAAGACAAAGATGCAAAAATTACTTGTGAATAAAAAAATTACCAGATTCTTCTCTATGTTACACCTTAGAATACCCTTTTGGTACTGCTTTGAAGAGCACTATGTATGTTGCATGAATGCCAAAGACCCAAGTGGATTAACAGGACCAGTGAGTATTAACACCATTTTGAACCAAAAGTTTGCTAAAACTGTTAACAGAAAAAAAATATTAGGCTCATCCAAGCACAACAGAAAGGGTGGTGAGCCGGGTGTGGCGTGGTGATACAAATCTTTAATCAGGTAGATTAGTGTGAATCAAGGCCAGTCTGGTCTTGGCAGCCAGGGCTAAACTTAAAACCCCCCTTCTCAAATAAACAAAAGTGTGCATATGTGAGGGGGAAAAAACCTCAAAGGATTGTAAATAGTCCTCAAACAAGACATTTTTGTTAGAAATAAAAATAGCCACATAGTAGCTCCTTCCTGTAATCCTAGTAGGCATGAGCAGTTCGACACTAGCTTGACAAATATAAGAGCCTGTCTGAAAACAGGGGAAAAAGGGGCACTAACTCCAAGGAAAGCTTATAGAGCACATGCTATTTTCTTTTTTTTTTCTTTTTTTTTTTTTTGGTTTTTCGAGACAGGGTTTCTCTGTGTAGCCCTGGCTGTCCTGGCACTCACTTTGTAGACCAGGCTGGCCTCGAACTCAGAAATCCGCCTGCCTCTGCCTCCCGAGTGCTGGGATTAAAGGCGTGCGCCACCACGCCCGGCTGCTATTTTCTTTCTTAAATTTATTATTATTATTATTATTCAATTTACATCCCACTTACTGCCCCTCCCCCTTCTTCTGAGTGGGGGGGTCCCCTTGGGTACTCCCCCACCCTGGCACATCAAATCTTTGTGAGGCTAGGTGCATCCTCACCCACTGAGGCCAGACAAGGCAGTCCAGCTACAAGAACATAGCCCACAGACAGGCCACAGCTTTTGGGGTAGCCCCAGCCCATTGTTCAGAACTCACATGAAGACTGAGCTGCACATCTGCTATCTATGTTCAGGGAGGCCTAAGTCCAACTGTGCACACTCTTTGGTTGGTGGTTTGGACTCTGAGAGCCCCAAGGGTCCAGGTCAGTTGACAGCACATGCTGTTTTCAGACTGGCAAAGTCAATCATGCCATATGAAAAATGTGCACACGGGCTTGGAGGTGTAAGTCACCGAGTGTATGCTGAGACATTTGTAAGGCCTTTGCTTCAATGCCCAATACAGAAACAAAACAAATCCCTAAAATCCCAGAGGGGGAGAAAAAAAGATGAACACAAAATAGAAACATAGAACTACGCTGAAATCACTTATCTCTGGGACCTAGTTGGTACTTATTTTTTATTACATCAACTTCCAGAGTATTTATCAACACACAACTTCTCTGTCCTGAATCATGTTTCACTAAAGACAGGATCTGTCACATCACTGAAAGTGACATTTCATTTTCATTTTTAAGTTTACTTTATCATGTGTGTTTTCAATAACCACAACAAAAATAATACTTATTATCTGGGACACAATAATTACCAAGTTACTGAAAATAAGTACACATATAGAAATTAAAAGGGAAATAGGCAAGGTAAGACAGAATGTATATTGTTCAGTTACAAAATCCTACAAATAAACCTGTTCACAAACCTGTCAATAATGACCTCTTAGCTTTTATAAAACAAAGGGTTTAGAAAGAGTTCGTGTAAAAATAAGCTTTTATAAAAAAAAGAGCCGGGCATGGTGGCACATGCCTTTAATCCCAGCACTCGGGAGGCAGAGGCAGGCGGATTTCTCTGTTCGAGGCCAGCCTGGTCTACAAAGTGAGCTCCAGGACAGCCAGGGCTACACAGAGAAACCCTGTCTCGAAAAATGAATCCCCCCCCCCCAAAAAAAAGATATTTACAGGGCCGGAGAGATGGCTCAGCAGTTAAAGAGTAGTCACTTCCAGAGGTCTTGAGTTCAATTCCCAGCAACCACATGGTGGCTCACAACCATCTGTAATGAGATCTGATACCCTCGTCTGGTGTGTCTGAAGACAGCTACAGTGTACTCATGGTGTATGTAAAGTAAAGAAATTAAAAAAAAAAAAAAAAAAAAGAAAAGAAGATACTTATATGTATGTATATTTGTCTGTGTCTGTCTGTCTGTCTCTGCCTTGCTCGCTGTCTCTGTCTCAGTTTCTTTCTTGATCTCTCAGTACAGGAGGAGCCAAAAGAGGGTGTGTCAAGAGTCCCTGGAAGTGAGTTAAGTGCCACTGAGATGTGGGTGCTGGGAACCCGACTCAGGCCCTCTGCAGGCAGATGTGCTGTTAATCATAAACCATCTCTTTAGCCTCATAAAAACCAAGGCTATAGAATTCTGAAAAGAAATTACACCTTTATCATTTTATACTTTAAAGCAAAATCAAGTACTAAAATCAATGTTCTGCCACTCTCAAATTTGACATTACAGTCCAGCTAACTATGCAAACCACTTCCTTATCCTAAAACTTCATATAATGGCTCAACGTCAACACGCTTCAGAGACAAACAGCTTTGGCCATGAAACTCCAGGAGCGACAACTTAAAACAGTAGTGGAGAGCAGCTGCTACTAGCTGTCACCATCACTAAACATTCAGGCACAGAGCCAACCCTTCAAGTTGGGGAGAGACTCACCCCTCCTCCCCCGAAAACACACACAAGCTTCTTTCTCCCTTATTGATCTCAAAACCTAAAAGCATGAGAAGCACTCAGTGCTTTCTGGTTTGCTCTGTCATGGCTCTGTGAGTTTGAGCCCAGGCTGGCCGCAGACTTAGGAACCCTCTTGATTTGCTCCCGAGTACTACCTTTCCCAGCCTGAGCAGACAAGCTCAGTGAAATATTTCAAAGACAATGTTTTTGGGGTTGTTTTTTATTTAAAGATTTAATTATTTATTTTATGTGAGTACACTGTCACTGTCTTCAGACACACCAGAAGAGGGCATAAGATTCCATTACAGATGGCCATGAACTACCATGAGGTTGCTGGGAATTGAACTCAGCACCTCTGGAAGAGCAGTCATTGCTCTTCCTCGCTGAGCCATCTCTCCAGCTCCTCAAAGACAATGTTTTAGAAAACTGTATACTGTTTCCGAGCCTTTAGCCTTCCCAATCCCCTGACCCCTAACCAATTCCTAGAGTAAGTATATAGTATATAAAGAACTTATTTTAAACTGAAAAAGCTCAGAAAACTGGCAGGTAAAATGGCTAAGAGCACTTGCTGCATAAGCCTGCTGACCTCATCCCCGCATCCCATGAAAAAGGAGAAAGCTGTGCTTGGATCTACACACGGGCAGGCAGGTGAGTACACAACCTCCCATACCTTCTGCCCCCACATTTAAAAAAGCTCAGGCAAGTCAAAGAATTTTGAGCCTGCTCACTGTTCCTAGTGCTCCAAATTCAACATATCATCTTTGAATAAAAGGTCAACTGTAACAATTTGCTAATTATACCAAATACATTTTATTTATCTCTATTGAGAATAATAATCTGTATTTGACTATTGGTAGAAAGGAAGGAAAGAGCCAAGGATTGCTTGTATCCAAAGTTGGCCTCCTAACTCACACAGATGACTCTGAAATTCTCATCCTCCTTGTCTCCATTTCCCAAGTGCTGTGACTGCTCAGTTTATCTGGTGCTAGATAGATATCAAACCCAGGGCTTCAAGGATGCTAAGCAGGCATCCATCCTACTGAGCCACACTCCAGCCCCTTCCTTTAAAACACACACACACACGCTTTTTTTTTTTTTTTTTTTTTGGTTTTTCGAGACAGGGTTTCTCTGTATAGCCCTAGCTGTCCTGGAACTCACTTTGTAGACCAGGCTGGCCTCGAACTCAGAAATCCGCCTGCCTCTGCCTCCCAAGTGCTGGGATTAAAGGCGTGCACCACCACCGCCCGGGCAAACACATAACAAACAAAAACCCTGTAGTTTTAAATACTGAAAAAGAGGATGGTTCATTTTAAGGGAAAACAAGAAAATGGGTAACAAACAGCTGGGCAGTGTCTCATACTTTTAATCCTAGCAGAAAGCAGGCAGATCTGAGTTTGAAGCTAGCTTGGTTTACACAGCAAGTTCTAGTATAGCCAGGGTTACATAGAGGAAACCCTGTCTTGAAAAGCCAAGAAAAGGGAAAGGGTAAGGAGAGAAGGTAGGTAGATAAAAGGCAGGTTTGCTGGCCCATGCCTACAATTCTAGCACTTGGGGAGGTTAAGGCCAGAAGATCTTGAGTTGGGAGTCAGCTTAGCTATATAGCAAAATTCTGCCCGAAGAATAAGAGCGGAGGGCAGCCTATCCTGAGGCTCATTTTGTTCCAGGTGAATTGTAAATCTCTTTTTGGATCTAGACTCTTGAGTGATTCTAAGAATCACTATTTTATGCTTTTCACAGGTCTGATGCTCAGTACTGCATGAACTGGGTGTGAGGTTTAAGGTCATTCTCAGCTACACAGGGAGCTCAAAACCAGCCAGAGGTAAACAAGGCCCCTTTTGTTTAAACACACACACCACACACACCACACACACCCAGGTGTGGTAGTCTACTGTTTTAATTCCAGTACTGGGGAGGCAGAAGCAGTTGGATCTCTAAAGCCAGCCTGGTTTACAGAGTGAGTTCCAGGACAGACAGAAATATACAGTGAGACTGGGTCAAAACAAGAACAAAAAACTTCACTTACTTTCTCACCTTTGGGGAATCACTAGCTGTATTTCCTTAGCACACTGGTTCTCAACCTTTCTAATGCTATGACCCTTTAATACAGTTCCTTAAGTTGTGGTGACCTGCCGGGCATGGTGGCACACACCTTTAGTCCCAGAGGCAGAGGCAGGCGGATTTATGAGTTCAAGGCCAGCCTGGTCTACAAAATGAGTTCCAGGACAGCCAGGGCTACACAGAGAAACCCTGTCTCGAAAAACCAAAAGAAAAAAAAGTTGTGGTGACCCCCCCCCCAATCAAAAACTTATTTCTGTTGCTACTTTGTAACTATATACATGTAGCTGCAAAAGGCTGGTGGTGGAAATTGGTGGTGAGTTGCTTGGCTATCATGACCGAGGCCCCAAGTCCAGTTCAATCCTTAGCATGGTAAACCCCAAATATGCCTTTAAAGGCACATACAAGGGCAGGTTCCTCTTTACAAGGACCAAATGTGAAAGGACCAATTAAGCTGAAACTCACTACAACCCAGACCAATGGGATCAAGGAAGACTAAAGATGGTAATTAGGAGATTATCATAATAACCAGTAAAGCTTGACAGACAGAAGGCTACTTGCTTGGTTTTAAATCTTCTCTAGAACGTTTAGATTAGCTTTAATAGAGGGGCAAAAAGTAGTAGATGCCATACATTATGGAGGACAACATCAGACAAAACTTTGGATTGCAACAAGACAATCCAAATTAATGACGTCACCAATCAGACAGGCTAGATGCATCTTCAAATTCAATACCTAGAGAAATCTGCTTTGCAGTATTTTGCTGAGAAAACATGACTTAAGCCAAATCACAAAGATTCATCAGAAATGTCTGCTTCAAAAAATAAATGGAAGAGCCTGGAGACGTAGCTCAATTGGTAGAGTATTCTCCTGGCAGGCACAAAACCCTGACTTCCATCTCCATCCAGCACTATATAAACCAGAGAAGACTTTACAAGCCTGTAATCACAGCACAATTCTACACCAGGGTTACAAGTTTAAGGTCACCTTTAGATACAAAGAGTTTGAGGCCAGCTGGGAAACATGAGACCCTATCTCAAAAAGCAACAGGGTCAGTAAGATGGCTTGGTAGATAAAAGTACAACACCCTGAGTCTGTTCCCCAGAATCTACACAGTAGAAAGAGAACGGACTCCTGTACGTGTCTGACCTCTGCACATCCACAAAATGTTAAAATAAAATCCAGGAGCTGAACAAATAGCTCAGCAGTCAAAAACACTGGCTACTTTTCCAGAGAGTTCAAGTCTGATTCTCAGAATCCACATGGCAGGACAAGACCACTTAAGATTCCAGTTCCAAGGGATCCAACATCCTTGCCTGGCCTCCTCAGGCACTGAACACATGTGGTACATGAACATACATGCAGGCAAAACAATCACATAAAAATATAAATTTTAAATATAAAAAAAGAAATATTGGGGCTGGAGAGATGGCTCAGTGGTTAAGAGCACCGACTGCTCTTCCGAAGGTCCTGAGTTCAAATCCCAGCAACCACATGATGGCTCGTAGCCATCCATAATGAGATCTGATGCCCTCCTCTGGTGTGTCTGAAGACAGCTACAGTGTACTTACATATAATATAAATAAAAATCTTAAAAAAAAAAAAAAGAAATATTGAAACCATCAACCAATGACAATAAAGAACCCTAAAGGCACACAACCCCTATTCTTGGGAAATAAACACCAAGACTCAGAAGTAAAGGGATGGATTCTGTGACTTAACCTTTAAAAGTTCAAGAAAGGTGGAATGGTGATGCTTGCCTATAATTCTAGGTTTGGGAGGGCGAGGTAAGAGCTCAAAGACCATTTTCGACTACAGTTCAAATCCAAGGCTAGTGTGGATTAGAGCAAACCCTGTCTGTCTGTCTGTCTGTCTATCTGTGTGTACACACAGACACGTTACCATGTTACACTATGGCTCCTAACCATCTTTAATTCCAGTTCCAGAGTCGCTGAGGTCCTCTTCTTGCTTGGTACCAGACATATAAGCAGATAAAACAGCCCATACATGTGAAATTTATTATTAACTAATTAATTTAGTTTTGTTTTCTAAGACAGGATCTCTGTGGTCCTAACTGTCCTGGAACTTACTCTGTAGACCAGGCTGGCCTTGAACTCACAGAAATCTGCCTGGCGTCACCCCCTGAGTTCTGGGATTAAAGGTATATGCCACCACACCCAGCTGTATTTTTTAAAATGTTTGAAGTGTATAATGCATGATACATAAACTTCATCTAACAAAAAGGATGAACATACCTGGATAGGAGATGGTTTTTCCCAGCCCATTTCAAAAATTCCCATTAGCAACTCTCGTTTCAAACAGTAATCTTCAAACTCATTTCCTTTTGTGGAGGTCACATCCTAATCAAACAAAATATATTCAAGGTTCTTTTACAGTTAGCATGCTTAAAAAGTATGCCTGACAGACTGAACTCTTTCCCCACTTCAATCTAAAAGCACACATTACTACTGCTTCAATCCCTATTTAAACTTTCCCTGAGGAGTAACTACTCTACCTTCAACAAATGAACACCACCTTAAAAATGGAACGTTAGGCAAAACCACATATGACCATAGTCTACGTTAGAGTATTTCTACATAAATAATATTCAATTAGTTACAAGATGTAAAATCAAACCCTAGTTCTCCCCACTCACTAGCTACCAACATCTCTGGCTATGTTTGGGTTTCTCAAGCACAGTGCTTTGACATTTGTGGTCAGATCATTGTTTTGAGGATCTCTAGCTATTATTAAATGTTCCCTGGGTCACCAAAAAAGGAAAAAAAAAGTCACCCTTGGTTGAGAATATTGAAATAAAAGAACTTCTGTTCTTACATACTCATACATAGTAGTTATTATAATACCTAGCCTGTATATCTCCCTGAGAGGCTGAAAAAAATTGAGAAAATAAAGTTATGATATGCAGCTAGGCTGAAGGCAGAGGCAGAGGCAGAGAGGCAGGTGGATCTCTGTGTGTTCAAAGTCAGCCTGGTCTACAGAGCTAGTTTCAGGACAACCAGGGCTATACAGGAAAACCCTGTCTGGAAAAAGAAAACAAAATAACCAAGATATGCATGCACACACACATTACTTAATATGTTACCCCTACTATGTAATCCCACCAAAGACTGGTAGGAAAATTTTGGCAACCCAGTATCTATTAACTATACAGTTTCAACTATTTCAACACACAGAGCCTCAGCTAAATAGTGAAACCCTATCTGCTCAAAAATAAAAACCTATGTGCTAGCCTGATAGCACACACCTAACTATACTCCCAGCACTAATGAGGCTATGAAAGGAGAACCAAGAGTGTGTAGTAACCCTGGACTATATAAGATATTATCTCAAAATAAAACAAAAGCCGACACACGCAGCGCCGTTTCACACAATTCTTTACTTGTAATTGTTCAGTTCTTCCGTTTGAAATCTACACCCCAACTTACCGAAGTTTTGATTCTTAGATCCTTTGGAGGGAGTTTTAATGTCTTTTTCCAGTCATCACCAGGTCTAGAGAGAATATAGTAAACGTGAAGTTATCACAATTCATAGCTTCCTCTTTAACAACGCAAAGGAAACATCTCAACTATTACCATCCTTCTAACACAGGGTTTAATGGACTCAGGCACTCTACACAACTAACAAGGGCATCAACTTCAGGGACCTGTTCTTGAGAAATCATTAAGGATATAAAGACACAAGGGCTGGAGAAGCCAAGTGTTTGTCAAAACGTGTTTTATTTCATCCGTAGTTTTCATTTTTTTTTTTACCAGCAAACATTTAACACCTAAATTTCATGTAAAGACTCCGATTCTGGGGCTGGAGAGATGGCTCAGGGGCTAAGAGCACTGACTGCTTTTCGAAAGATTCTCAGTTCAATTCTCAGCAACCACATGGTGACTCACAACCATCTGTAATGTGATCCGATGCCCTCTCTGGTGTGTCTGAAGACAGCTACAGTGTATATAATAAATAAAAAATAAATCTTAAAAAAAAAAAAAAAAAAGACTCAGATTCTGGATTTAAAAAAAAAAAAACAAACTGCTAAATTCAATCCATAGCACTTCAGGGAGACACATAATTTTTCAAATTCTAGTACAGTAACAGTTTGGTAAACCTTAGTAACTACATTTTTTTTTTCTTTTTTTGTAATGCTAAGAAACTGAACTCAGGTCACTGGACAAACTAGGGAGTTTCCAGCAGACTACCTAGTAACCAGAACTTAAAATCAACAGGTGATCCCTTTAAACAGTAAGTACCTTCTAGTTTGACACAGTACCCTATGGTCAACCAAGCCCGTAACTAAACGATTCTTGTTAGAACCAAGAGTATCTGTAGTCTTAGCCACCTACGAGAATGAGACAGAAAGACCGCCTGAGCCCGGAAGCCCCAGGCTCATCTGAACAGAAAGACCCTGACTGCAAACATAAATGCACACAAAGACCTAAGTTTCTCCATCTGATTCCTATTCCTTCTGCGATGTTGTTCCAATTACTCCCCCAACCCTCTATTCTCTCAAATACAAACTGGGTGTCTAATAATTTCATCAATAATCTATATAAAGGTGGCCCAATGGCACGCATCAGATAATCCCAGCACTTGGGCGGTAGAAGTTGGAGGGTTAGGAGTTGAAGGTTACCCTTGGCTACACAGCCTCTTAGGAGGCCAGTCCAGTTTACATGAAGTGACGTCTCAAAAAGCAAAAAGGTAATTTTGAAAAGCAGTTAGTACTATGCTTAACAAAATAAGACCATCTCAGTCATTTCACCTGGAGACTCTTGAAACTTGAACCATAATGGCCGAAGCTTGATTCTCTAAAGCTAGAGCCTGATATATAAAGTGCAAACATTCTAACACAGGTACCTTCCTTTCTTTTATTTAAATAAGAGTGGATAACAGCCTAGTAAAACAGCTTGCCACTGTCAAATTGAACAATGCATAATACATAACATGTAGTACAAAAACTGATCCACAAATTACACTCTCTTTTTTTCTTTTTTTTTTTGGTTTTTCAAGACAGGGTTTCTTTGTGTAGCCCTGGCTGTCCTCGAACTCAGAAATCCGCCTGCCTCTGCCTCTTGAGTGCTGGGATTAAAGGCGTGCGCCACCACCACCCAGCCAACTATATCTTTTTTAAAAAGACTTATTTTTATGTGGAATGGTGTTTTGTCTGCATGTGTCTATGTGATGGTGTCAGATCCACTGAACTGAGTTACAGACCGTTGTGAACTGCCATGTGGGTGCTGGGAATTGAACCCAGGTCCTCTCAAAGAGCAGCCAGTACTCCTTACCACTGAACCATCTTTCCAGCCCCCAATCATTAATATCTTAAAAATGAAAAATCTACTCTTCCTGTCCTGGTCCCCATCAGAGAGCAGCAGCCATGGCTCTGCGCTACCCCATGACCGTGGGCCTCAACAAGGGCCACAAGGTGACGAAAAGCGTCAGCAAGCCGAGACATAGCCGGCGCCGCCTCACCAAGCACACCAAGTTCGTGTGGACATGATGGGGGGGGGGGGGTGAGGCTCCGTGCCCTACGAGTGAGTGGCGCGCCAAGGGGTTGCTCAGTGTCCAAGGACAAGAGCGCACTCAAGTTCATCAAGAAGAAGGTGGGTACGCAGAAGAGAAAGTGGGAGGAGCTGAGCAACGTGCTGGCAGCCATGAGGAAGGCGGCGGCAGAGAAGGATTGATGAACCCTCCCCAATAAAAGATCGCTCCTCAAAAACAAACGAAGGAAGGAAGGAAGGAAGGAAGGAAGGAAGGAAGGAAGGAAGGAAGGAAGAAAGAAAGAAAGAAAGAAAGAAAGAAAGAAAGAAAGAAAGAAAGAAAGAAAGAAAGAAAGAAAGAAAGAAAGGAAAAATCTAAGTGAGAAAATAGGCAATAGAGATGTATTGAGTTCTAAAACAAATGACAAAATTCAGACTACTTCAAAGAGACAGCACACTAAGGTGCAGAAAAAGACAACAGAACTGGAAAGAAACCACTAATCCCAGAAGAAAAACTTTTATCTCAAATTAAAATTCTAACTGAACAACACTTTCATAATGAAATATCTGCCTTTGGGAACAAAAGGAGCCTAAATTTTGCTTGCCTATTTGTCAGTGTTAAAAGAAACTACAACTTAGAAAGTATTCTCATTTCTGTACTAGTTAAAACCAATCCCACTATGCTTCTAATACTAGCAAATGGGAGGCACAGGCAGGCAGGCAGGCAAAGAGCAACCTGGTCTTCATGTAGGGGTCCAGGTTAGCCAGGATTAATAGTGTGTGTGGTCCTGTCTCAAAACAGTAACAACAAAAAAGTGGGAACTCTTAGAGATCAATACTAAATGGCATAGCAATAATCTATACATTCTAGCACCCAGGGAAGACAAGTTTTGCCTAGAAAAGTCCAGGTTACAAAACTCGAATGCAAGTTCAAACTCAGAATGATGACACACACCTATAATCCCAACATTCAACCAGGGGAGTGCTACAAAGACCCCCATCTTAAAAAAAAAAAAACAATTAACAAGAAACAAAAACAAAGCAAGTCAATAAACCAAAATATCACTATAAGGAGATTTGTAAATGCTAAATCATTTTATGAAAGTCTTTATTTTTAATAGAAGCCCAACTTCCATCGGGGTAAAGTTTTTGATATTAATTCTTTATAAATCAATCTTTAGAGTGACACTTTCTTTTTCCTTTTCTTTTTTGTTTTTTTGTTTTCTTGAAACAGGGTTTCTCTGTGTAGCCTTGGCTGTCCTGGAACTCACTCTGTAGACCAGGCTATACTCAGAAATCCACCTGCCTCTGCTTCCCAAGTGCTGGGTTTAAAGGCATGGGCAACAGTTTCTTTGACTGTCCTCCAACAGAGATCCACCTGCCTCTACCTCCCCAGTGCTGTGATTGAAGACACGGGCCACTAATACCCAAGCACTTAAAGATGGTAACCTACAAAGTCTGCTTTAAAAAATATTCTGTTGTGAGCTAAGGCTACAAATCTCACCACCTGAGAGGTCTCTTGAGATAAGTGGATCACAAGCTTAAGGCCAGTTTGGGTCACACAGCTCAAGGCTAAGCTGAACTTCATAGCAAGACCTTATCTCAAAAGCAAGCAAAATGAACAAATAAACACCCACATACAGTAAGATGACAGCTCTAGAGTTTGAAGTTTAACATATTTAAGACTTCCTCAAATAAAAAACCATATTCCCAAGAGTTCAAAATTCTATAAATTTCTATGATTTTGTATATATCCTCAGAGGAGAAACATTTTCTTGGCAGAGGGGCTGGGCTGACATAATGTCTTACTATGTAAAACATTCTAGGCCTTATACACACTGTATAACTCAGGCAATCTTCCAATCCTAGTCACCACACCTGGCTGAAAAGTCAATTCCAAAAACAAACAAGGTATGGGTGAAGTGTGAGTGAGTATCCTTGGAGCTCAGAAGGCTTGTTAAATGGGTATAGAGTGGTATATACCTATATTCTAGTACTCAAAAGTCTGAGACCATTCTTAGCCACAAAGAAGTTCAAAGCCAGCCTGCTTTACACACCTAGTTCCAGGCCAGCAGCCAGGGTTACAAAATGAGCCCCTAAGGCACACCTTTATTCCAACACCAGGGAGTCCAATCTCTGTGAGTTCAAGGGCAGCCTGGTATACAGAGAACTACACAGAGAAGCCCTGAAACCCTGTCTCAAAAATCTAAAAAAAAAAGAAAGAAAGAAAAAAAAAAGAACAGGAGCCTCTGTCTGTCTTGGGGTAGAGGGGAGTAAAGTCAGACAGAAATCTGTGTAGCCTTGGCTGTCCTGGATCCACCTGCCTCTGCCTCCCTGAGACTGGAAACCGGGGCGCACACCACCATAGCCTGGAGAGCCTGTCTTAACGTTTGAATCTTTACATTTTCCGTTACAGGGAAGGCTGGAGAAATGGTTTAGAACACTGGCCCAGGCTCAAGTCCCAGCACCCACTAAAAGACTCACCATCATTTATAACGTAAGTTCAGTGGCTTCAACAAACTCTTCTGGCCGTTATGAACACCAGATATGCATATAGTAAAGAAACACACATACAGGTGAAATGCCCAGACACATAAAATCTTTAAAAAATTTTTAAGTAAAATTTATTTTTCAAAATTTCAAGTGATCCTTAACTGTTGTGAAAACCAGGGTAAGTTGCAGTGGTAACACTAGAAGCAACAAACAAACAAACAAACATGTCGGATGTGGTGGCTCACAGGTGTAACCTTAGTACTTTATAGATTTAAACAGGAAGACTGCCACGGGTTCCAGGTCAGCTTTGGCTACCAAGTAAGCCCGCTCAAAAGCAAACAGGATGGGATCATTTTATTCGCAGAACCTGGTATTGCCTTCTACATTGAACTAACACCAGCACATTTACTTCTTAACACACTAATTTATAGACGTCTATGTTCCTTACTTGCTGGGTCAATTACAATGGCAGGTCACACACTATTCGATTACAAATACCTACTGGGCCATGACAAGATGATCTATTCTCCAACTGCAATCAAAACAGATAATGTAAGGCATAAAGTATCAACAACAGAAATGACCGGACACTGCGGGTCCCCAAGGTCTCCTATCACTTACTTAATAGTGGCGGCCATGCTCTGGGCTTGCTGTGGAGTGCCGTTATTGATTGTGCTGGTGTTCTTCAACTGGTTCATCTGTGGCTGTGGCTGTGTGCCCCCTCCTCCAGGGCCAGCACTGGCCTTCACAGGGCCCCTCAGCTGGCCGTTCTGACTGGACAGACCCATGATAACAGGGTTCTCTGTTCTGGCCGTGCTCATGCTTTGTTAGCTGCACAGGTGTCTCTTTCAAACTTCAAACTTTTCAAAGTCAGTAGAGAAACTGTAATAACAGTTTATGAGGCTCTCCAAAATGAAGAGATAAATAAGTCCTGCTCAATAATCTGAGTCCTTTATTGCAGTTCAGGCAAGCACCTGTAAGTCTCTCAACGGTGAGCAGCAGTAGTTAACTTGCTTTCATGCACCGAATCAACTTTTTATTTTTTTTAAAGCCTTCTAACAAGCTTGAATTATATCTGAATTCACTCACTTCAATCTGAAACAAAGAAAAAAATTAAATTAGCAGACAACAAAGTCGGGGGAAAATTGTTCCCTTTTAAAGAGCTCCTTTGGAATGTTCACCTTCTAAAGAACCACTAACAGCCACACTCAGGCCAAATCACTACTTGAGAGAAGACAGACACATCGAAGAACTGCCTTAAAAAAACCCAATCTAGCCGGGCGTGGTGGCGCACGCCTTTAATCCCAGCACTCGGGAGGCAGAGGCAGGCGGATTTCTGAGTTCGAGGCCAGCCTGGTCTACAAAGTGAGTGCCAGGACAGCCAGGGCTACACAGAGAAACCCTGTCTCGAAAAACCAAAAAAAAAAAAAAAAAACCCCAATCTACAAAAAAAATCTAACCTCATACATTTAAAATTCCAAGATCAAAGAAACTTAGAGAAAGTGAGGGAGAAAGATATTGTTGATAAAATTCAAATTCACTCTCAAATAACAATCTGTTTGTTCTTCATTCTCCCCTCTGATGAGTTCTAAGTCCTGCCACCTTTACAAGTCATTACGTTTAATTGCATTAAGACTTGAAATATCACTCAATTTACTTAATGTACATCTAGATTTGACCAAGACAAGGTAATTCACTAACTTTTTTTCTATTTCTGACAAAAACCAAAAACCTTAAAATGAGAAAACTTTTCAAAAGAAAAAAAAAGTTGAAAGCTGTTAGTGTTGCCTTTTAATACAACACTTTTCAAAATAAAGTTCAAAGGTGGGGGTGGGGAGTCCTGTAGTTAAGGGGGAAAGAAAAACCAGAGTTAAACTTACAGGTTTAATAAAATTCTCCCAAATCACCTAGAATACAGAGTCTAATTAACAGTTATTTTAAGAAAGAGTTGGTCAACCTCCTCTACTTTAAATTGTTCCCCAAATGGAATTCTCAAAATTTGGTAAATAAAATATTACTAAGGACTAGTAAGTATAAGTCCAACTCCTTCGGTTTTATTTTGTAACCCCCTTACATTTCACTGGCACCCGAAACACTAGCTTAATTAGTACTGGTTATCTTTGCCACACACCAAGTATCCCAAATCCATAATTTAGAAGTCAAAAGATATCTCAAGTTAAATACATCAACTTGCTCACAAATGCTTCTATCACATTAAGTTGTTTGTTATCTTAATAGGTATTTTCTGTATTGACAGCATATGATCAACAGTATCAGGTCCGTCAAACAGGAAGGCTTACTGTTTGTACAGCACTAAGAGGATGAAGGGGGCAACCTCTGAATCCTAACCGACACCATCAGTACTGTCAATCAAGCACAGTAAAACCTCCTAGCGCCTTAAACCCAGAGACTTCGATAACTGCTCCCTCCAGAAATGGATACCTGCACTGCAGCTTTATGGCTCAGTGGGAAATTTTTCGTCCTACCCCTTCCCAATTTAGATTTGCAAGTTATATTCCTAAAACAAAACCACATAGGAACATAAGACTTAGTTGGGAGGAGCCCCTGGCAGAGTTAATTACAGCAGGGCCCAGACCGTGGTTAGCAATTGACAGTTTTCACACCTAAAACAGTCCCATAAGCTCCAACAAGGGCTTTTGTTTGCAAATACAGGGCGATTTCTATACGCCTCAACAGGAAGTAGGAGTGATTGGGGTTCTTATGAAGGTAAGGGGGGGCTATGGCGAAGGGAAAACCCTAAGCCAAGAATCGGAGTCCGGTAACCGTAAGGCAATAATTCCTCGCCCCCTCCCCCAACTACCCTCGCTTCAAACCCAGCTCCCTCGGATCAAAAAGCAAAAGGGTTTCTGCCCTGCAATCCTATCTGCGCCACAAGAGCCGGAACCAGCTCTGCGAGTGGGAAACAATAGGGACTCCCCCCTCAGAAGGCCCGGAAGAGAACCCCGAAACCGGACCGCCTCTCCTCCCCTCTTACGCCGCCGAGTCTCCCCCAAACCCTCTGTCCCCACCAACCTGCAAGGCCTACTTGCAAGCGAGCAGCCGCGGCTCCTCTCCTAGGCGAGTCCCCGGCCAGCACAGCCCTGCCGCCCCCAGCAGGGCTGCCCTGCCTCGCACTCCCAACCTCACTCGGGTGTCCCGGCCGCCGCTCCGTCCCCGCTCCCGTCTACCGCACCGCTCGCCCAGAGCTCCCCGCCGCTCCTCCTCCAGACCCCGCACACGCCACATTCCTCGGTTCCACTCCTCTCCGCCGCCCCCGCTCTTCTCAGCGGCCACCCGCCCGTCCTCCCGGGCCAGGCCTGGGCCTCGGGCTTCCGCCCGAAGGGGGCTCCCTGCTACCCTCAGGACCCTGCCGACCCCGACCACGCCGCCTCACCCCACGCCCCGCGGCTCGGGCCCGAGTCCTACCACCGAGGCCACTCCCGCTCCGCACCCTCGGTCCTTTATTGTTGACTCGAAGCTCCCAAAATGGCGGCGGCTCCTTCCTCCTCGGAAACCTCCGCCCGCCCCCACCCGGCCCCTCGCCGCGACGCCCGCCGCCCCGCCCCGCCCCCGCCGCGACGCTCGCTGCCCGCGCAGCTCGCCGCCGCCGCTGCTGCCGCCGCCACCCCGCACTACCTCGGCCGGCGCCCGCTGTGCCGGCGCCCCCGATGTCGCCGCCGGGCTGAGCTGACTCTGCTGCTCTGCCCCCTCCCTCGCCCGCCGCCGTCGCCTCCCTCCCTCCTTCCCAGCCGCTCCGCATGGCGGCGGCCGCGGCTCCTCCTCCTCCACACAAGATGGCGAGAGCTCGGCCGCTGCAACTGCAGCGGCCGCGGCGTCACGGCTTCCTGGGCGCGGCGGGCGAGGGTCGGGAGAGACCGGTCTTTGACGGGGCCGAGCTCAGGGAAACACGGGGTTACTTTCGGGACGGAGGGACGGACGGATGGACTGACGGGCGGGAGGGGTTGCCTGCAGAGCTGACGAGACCGCTGGGGAAATGAATGGCGGCGGCCGGGGACAGTCGCCCTTGCCTTCGTCCGTCCCTCCGGAGCTGGGCTGACGGGTCCCGGGCCGGAGGGGACGTCTGCTGACTGCTGACCTCGGACACGCTCGGAGGGCAGCTTGCGCGGGTCGGGAAGCTGAGCTGGGATGGCGGGGAGAACGCTGTGAGGCCTGGGCGTGCAGAAGAGTGGGGCCTTCGGGGCCGATGCTGTCGGAGAGGCAGCGGGAAGGGGCATCGGTGAAAGAGTGAGCCGGGAGCGCCCTCGGTCGTGGGCTACCAAACCCGGAGTGCAAGCGAGGTGACCCTTTGCTCCTGCCCGCAGTGGCACTCTTCTAGGAAGAAGGGCGGATCGCCTCTACCAGTGAGGGCTTCCTGTGCAAATGGGAGACCCGTAGATTCTCCTGCCTGACCCTTACTGCCGATATTTGTGCGTTTGTTTCTATGATTCTCAGATCCTGATGTCTTATCCTTAACCTAGAAAGTTGTCTTGTTCCAAGCAAAACAAACCCTTTTGTTTGTTAAGTAAAAATCGAGCTGGGCCGAAGAGAAAGTTTAAAACTCGCGTCTTACGCTGCTGGAGGGCTGGAAATACTGACAATGGTTAAACCTTTTGGGACAGTGCGACTCCTTACTAAACACCGATGTTTAGGGAATCTTGGACAGTCAGTACTTAGTCACTGACTTGCAGCTTCCATATTTTTACCGCTGCTTCCAACTTGAGACCAATCAGAGAAAGCCAAATATGCTCTCTAAGCCAATGACTCCCTGCTTCCAGCCCTCCTGCTTTTTAGCTAGCAACATCCAATCAGAATAAGTCTGAAGCCCCCCCCCCCTTTTTTTTTTTTTTAAAAACCAGTGCTCTCCTGGTTTTTTATTTTGTTTTTTGTTTTTTACTTGAGAGCCCAAGTCTTCACCAAACTCCAGTGCATGCTTGCCATGGCAAGCACCGAGTAGAATAATAGCCAGTTGTCATTTGTGCCACCACACCCAGCACTCTTAATGTATAAGGATGATGGTGGTGCTTTTTGCAATTCTGAGTTTAAAGCATTTTATCTCCCACCCAGATTTTAAAAGAGCTACTCATGCAAGGGAATACCATGCCCATACCTTGTGTTCACTCTGGAGAAAAGCTAAGTGATCTCTTAGGAAAAGCTATGAGGCTTTGCCCCTTTTGCTTGTTTGGTTTTGGTTGGTTGGTTGGATTTAAGACAATTTCTCTGTGTAGCTCTGGCTGTCCTGGAACTCACTCTGTATAGTCCAGGCTGGCCTCGAGCTCATAGGGACACCTGCCTCTGCCTCCTAAGTGCATTCGCCACCAATCCCTGACCTAAAAATTGTTTTTATTTCTCTTAACGTTTATTTTATTTGATGTGTATGGGGACCTGTATATCTGTTTACCACGTGTGCCTGGGAACTGAGGAGGCCGGAAAGGGTCCTCTGATCCCTTGGAGCTGGAGTAACAAATGATTGTGAGCTACCATGTAGGTGCTGGAAATGAACCATGCTCTTCTGCAAGTGCAGCCTGTGGCTTTTTGTTTTGTTTTGTTTTGTTTTGTTTTGTTTGGGGGGGGGGTTCGAGACAGGGTTTCTCTGTATAGCCCTGGCTGTCCTGGAACTCACTTTGTAGACCAGGTTGGCCTCGAACTCAGAAATCCACCTGCCTCTGCCTCCCAAGTGCTGGGATTAAAGGTGTGTGCCACCACCGCCCGGCCTCAGTTCTTAACTGCTTAGCCATCTCTCCAACTCACATTTCTCCCTCCCTCTGTCACTCTTTCCCTTTCTACTTCTTTCTTTCTTTCTTTCTTTCTTTCTTTCTTTCTTTCTTTCTTTCTTTCTGCGTTTCTGCGTTTCTGCGTTTCTGCGTTTTGTTTTGTTATGTTTCCAGACAGGGTTTCTCTGTTGCCCTGACTGTCCTGAACTCACTCTGCAGACCAGCCACCCTCAAACTCATAGAGATCCACCTGCCTCTACCTCTCGCTGCTGGGATTAAAGATGTCTCCAACACCATGTGGCCGGACTTTTTTTTTTTTTTTTTTTAATGTGGGTTCAGTTTTATGACACATTTTTCTCCCTAATTCAAATAGATTAGCACTAAACTAAATCTCTAGCCCTGATTCTTCACCTCCCTTCCCCCATTCTTATTTTTAAGGTGAATTGTAATTATTAATCTCCATAAAAATACTTTTTTGGGCCAGGCTTCTGTTGCCCAAGTGCCCTTAATCCCAGCACTTGGGAGATAAGAGTCAGGTGAATCTTTGTGAGTTTGAGGCCAGCCTGGTCTACATAGTCCCAGGCCAGCTAGGGTTACACAATGAAGCCGTGTATTTTTTCAAAGGGGGGGGGGTGGAGCTGGGGAAATTGTTTAGTGGTTAAGAGTACCACTGGTTGTTCTTCCAGAGGTCCTAAATCCAATCCCCAACACCCACAGAGTGGCTCACAAGCATCTCTAATGGGATGCCCACTTCTGGCGTGCAGGTGCACATGCTGATAGAACACATACATAACACACAGAAATACATCTCAAACAAGATATTTTTTTTTTTAAAGTGGAGGTTTCCCAGTGGGTAAAATGTTTGCAGCTAAGCCTCAGGACCAGAACTTAATCCTACAAATTGTCCTCAGCCTCACCCCTCTGCCCACACACACAATTAAATGTGATTGAAAAAAAAAAATACAGATGAGAGATAGTCTTGAGAGATGGCTCAGAGGTTAGAAACTAGTCTTGCAGTGGACCCCAGTTCGATTCCTAGCACCCATATGGCAGCTTACAACTGACTCTTAACACAAAGTTCCAGTAATCTGACCCTCTTCTGGACCAGGCACACACACACACACACCATGTGCATACATATACGTGCAAAACAACTATATACGTAGAAAAGGTAAAAGTAAAAATGAGTTGTTTTCTTTACGTTTATAAAATTACGCTTTTTTAGGAAAACGATACAGAAATCTACCTCCAGAGTAAACTGAAAAGTCCTTTCTCAATAGGACAAAGAAGATTGGAAATAGGTGAGACATCCTTCCGGAGACAGCCAGATATACCTTGCAGTTTTATTCGCTATGACAGGTGACGTCCTCTCACCACAGCTCAGCCAGCTCAGCTTGCCGGGTGTCTCTGGGCCTCATCAGTCACACATGGTCGTCACCCAGAGGTCTTGCTATTCATTTCGGTCTTCAATTTCCCTAAGATTACTGTGCACCACTTGTTTTTACTTATTTATTAGTTTGAAAATAATGTGTGGCTGGGAGAACAGTGAAATCTGGAAACTAGGTGTTTAGGCATAAACTTTGGTCTATTCAGATCACGAAAAAAAATTGACACACTCCTCATGCCAGATGCTTTGGTCCCGCTGGGGACTTCCCAGGTCCATTCTGGGGCAGTTGATGAAAGGTAATATTGTGACCTTGATGAGCTGCTGTGATGGCAGGATGGGTACCGAGTCCCAGCGGTGGCTGAGCCTGTGACAGGATGCTGTTCCTGAGCTCTTCTCTGAGTGGGCAGCAGAGAGCAGGAACAATCAAGAATCGTGCCCAGGCCTTGGAAGTAGAACTGTGATTTTTTTTTTCCCGAGACAGGGTTTCTCTGTGTAGTCCTGGCTGTCCTGGAACTCACTCTGTAGACCAGGCTGGCCTCAAACTCAGAAATCCACCTGCCTCTGCCTCCCAAGAGCTGGGATCAAAGGTGTGTGCCACCACCGCCTGGCTAGAACTGTGATTTTAAAACCAAGGCCTGAAGCAGAGCATGGTAGCTCACGCCTTTCATCCCAGCACTGGAGAGACAGGCAGGAGGATCCCTGTGAGGCTGAGGCCAGCCTGGGCTACATAGCAAGTTTCAGGAACCAGGGCGAGATCCTGTCTCAAATAAATAAAATGCTGCTGTATTGTATATACTTGGGGCACACATGTTCTGTAATTCGGGCCTCTCTGTCTTTTTACCTTCATTTGGGTTCTGGAGTTAAATTCCAGTTGCTAGGCATATTCACTGACAACAAAGTGCCTTATTTATTTATTTACTTATTTACTTACTTACAAACAGTGTCTCACTATGTAGCTCTAGTCCTGGAACTTGCTATGTAGATCAGGCTGGCCTGAAAGTTGCTAAGATTCACCTGCTTCTGCACCCCTGGGGGCTGAGCGCCACTATGCCAGCTTCTCTCTTTTTTCATAAATTACTCTGTCTCTCACCGCTTCCATCCCTTAGACTCTCCCTTTGTTGGATCTTCCCTTCAACTTGGATTCATGCTCAAAATCTTTTCCATTCTTTGGTTTGTCTGAGTCAGGGTCTTCTGTAGCCCAGGGTGGCCTCAAGATGACCCCGAACTTAGCCCCTCTTGATCCCACAGATTTTTCTCCATTCTAATCAACAAACTGAAGCAATCTTCCCTCTTTCCTTCATTCCCTGCTAATGGCCTCCTGGGAACAGCTCTGCCAGGTGGGGGAAAGCCCTGCACTTCTTCCTCTATATTATCACTTTCTACCTCACCTCCCACCCCCTACCCCCACCCCTACCCTCACCCCCCATTATTGCTGCCACTGTCCCAAGGCGGGAGATTTTTTCCCCGTCTTGTTTGGACTATTCCAGTAACTTCCTAGCCTTCCTCTGCCTCTCCCTCTCTAGCCCATTGTGCACAGAAAGGCACAGGAATTTTCCAGTCGGATCACCAGCCAGCTCAAGAGGACTTAAAATGATTCTCCATTACTGACAGAATAAAATGGAAGTCCCCATCTCTCTTCAAAACAGTGAAGCTGGACCTACTTCTCTGAGTCACTGCTGAGACTATTTTCATGATTTAAGAAATTTATTTACTAGTATATTTCTTTTATGTGTCTCTGAGTGCTTTGCCTGCCTCTATGTCCGTGTACCATTTACATGTCTGGCAGTATAAGAGGACACCAGATTCTTTGGAGCGGGAATTACAGATGGTTGTGAGCCCCCATATAGGCACAAGAACCTGCACCAGGGTCCTGAGCAAGAGCAGCCAGTGCTCTTAACTGTGGAGTCATCTCCTGCACACCCACACACACCCCTTGCTTTTCTTTTCTTATTTTGAGATACAGTCTTGTTAAGTGACCCTGACAGTGGCGTCCGTTCTGGTGGTCTTCCTGCTTTTGTCTCCTAAGTGTTAGGATCACAGATGTGCAGCACCCTGCTCTGCTGTCTGGCAGGAACGTGTACATACATAAAGGTACTTAAAGCTGTGCCCCTCCCCCTTGCTTGATATCCCATTTATTTGCCATGCCTTGCTTACTGCCTTTGCCCAGCCCTAAAGCAGGAGCCTCCCTCCCTAGCCGCTCTGCTACCTTAGGCAGGAACTAAAACCCAGGTGGGAATGATCCAGCAGCAGTGTTTAGTCAGAGCAGTGTTCTCTGGAAGAACGGGAAGACTCATGGATCAAGAAGACCTCGAAGAGTCTGCCTGCTCATCCGTGAAATGAGGGCCGTCCCGGTGCCTCTGGGGGCTGAGTGTGAGAAAAGCACCGTGGCGTGCTCGGTCTGCATAGGGCCTGACTCATAGCGCGCCGCCGCGCCGCTCACTGCAGCAAACAATGGGCATTCTGACCGGTGGCCGCCAAGCTGTTTTGATGGTAAAGGTGAAGCTAGCTTTTGCAATGAAGTTCTCAAATTTCTAATTAAATGTTGTTTCTAGAACCAACAAGCTGTAATTATTTTCTTATTCAGCTATTCGTGCTTCTGTCATTTAAATAGATGAATGCAAGTGCCCCTGGAGACTTGAGGCGTGAGATTCCGTCATGACAGAAGACTGAGCCCTCTGAGGGGGTGTTTTTACATATTTAGCCTTTGCGCCATCTCAAAAGTTATGCATGCTCTGCCAAGTATACAGTAAATGCTGGTACATATTACTGAATGGTGCTAGCTATCAAGATACCTCCGCAGTGAAGACACTTTGTCCCTAAGTCTGGTGACCCGATGACCTGAATTTGATCTCAGGATCCACACGGTTAAAAGACAGAACTGACTCTTGAAAATTGGCCTCTGATCCCCACGAGCATCCCAGGGCTCACAAACATACACAAAAAAATACATGTAGAAAGAAGTCGAGTGCTAGTCAATGAATAATATTACTACGTGTCTCAGGGGAAATGAAGACTTGGGAGCTATGTATGCCTTCACGTGGGCATTAACTGCATCAGGTCATCGAGCTAGATGTCCAAGATATAAATCCAACCATGTCAGTGGCTCCTAATGTAAGGGTCCGCAATTTGCTGAAGAATGATGCCCCGGACTCAAATAGTTTGTAGACAACGCAAAGAGTGTTTTATTCTGCAGAAGTCCAGCATGTTGGGGTCCACCATCTACAAAGATGGAGAGACCCAGAAGTGAGCTCTCAGGCCCGATTTAAATAAAGCACATTAAGGGAATTCTGGTGATGGGGTGGGGGTTGGGGGGTAGGTGACCTCTATCTTAATCTTGGCTCTATCTCTAGGAACATTCCAGAACCACCATTGCTGGGGCCTAGGGGTGGGGAGGGGGTGTAAACTTTGCTGAAGAAGTCTGGAAACAGCTGCTGACCCATTGTCCTTGCCTCAGGCCAGGTGGCAGGGCCGCTTCGGAGGCCTGGATTTGTCCAGTTCTTGGAAACAGGGACTTAGGCCTAGTCTCCTGAACTGCGGATTTGAAGCCTGACATGGAGTCAGTCTAGCCTTCTCAGTAACACAATCAAGAAGACACACCATTCCTCTAAGCCTTGACATCTGTGACCTCCAAGCAGGCGGGTATCTCAGCCCAAAGGGAAAACATCAAGGTGTTGGAATCCTGTCTCCCAGTTTCCTTCCTTCTCGTCTAGTCCTATCTCCCATAGAGTCTAGCCTTACCTCTCTGCCTGAGAACTCTTCCTGTCAAGTGTACAAGCAGAAGTTAATGGCTCTCCCTTTGTGGTACCAAGGAGCAGATTTCTATTACTGTGCGATCTCTCAGTGTCCGGGGCACCTCTCTCTCTATTTGCCCTCCAAGAGGACCGATCTAACACGGTTCCTGTGTCCCACAGCATGCCCACGGACTGGCATTTGCTGGGTGTTTTGATATGTTTGCTTAAGGAGCTCTTGAATCTACTTCGCATTCCATCCTTCCCCTTAGTCTCCTGGAGCACTAAGCCTATTAGGTTTCATCTCTAAAATAGTTCCTGGGGGTAAGGGGAGAGAGGGTCAGTACCTATGAGCACTGTCTGCTCTTGGCAGAGCACCTGGGTTTGGTTCCCAGAATCCACATGATATGACAGCAGACAATCACCCCCAATTCCAGTTCCAAGGGATCTACAACATCTGTCCTCCACAGGCACCAGGTATACACATGGCACACAGACATACAGGTACATAAAAATAGATGTCCTGAATCCACCCGGTCCCTCTCATCTAGCTGTCCCCACATTCATTCTGATATAAGTGTCCTTGTTGACCTGTCTACTGCTGTAGTTCTAACTGGGCTTCCTGTGACCCTTTTGTCTTCCTCCTACAGAGGGCTCTGGCTGGTTTACAGCTCCTCTGTCTCGCCTAGTCAAACATTAAAACAAGGACTCTAGCCCGAACTACCTTAATTTGCAAATTCTTTAGCTTTTCTAATTTATTCCTTTTTATTTGCTTGTTTATTTTTATTTTATTTTAGAGAAAGGATCCTACTTTGTAGCCTTTCCAGGTCTGGAATGTACTATGTAGTCAGACTAGCCTCAACCCCACAGAGATCTGCCTGCTTCTGCCTCCCGTGTACTAGGAATAAAGCTTTGCCCTTTAATCATGAGCTGGCTTGATTCCTTCATTTTCACTTGCTAATAGTTTGACTTCCCAGACTTCCTCAGTAGACCTCTCCTACTCCCTACGCCCAAGCTTCTGCCCGACTTCTCCTGTGACTGCCACAGGAGCAGATTGGGTCTAGACTTCATTCACAAAGGGAGCAGTGCTGACCAGAGTCCTCAGTGACCTTCTCTGCTAATCCAGGGCCAGATGACCCCATTCTTGGCCGTTCCACAGCTGTTCTTCCTGAATTTTGTTCTGCACAACACAGGCCTTTGAGCTGCTCTGGTAAATACAAAATTACAAGTGTCTTTATGCTCTTCTTCCTCTTACATACTTCTTGGGTTTTAGGCAGTGCTCCACCCCCGAGCTATAAGGATCACAACTGTGAGTTACGACTGTGTGTGCACAATGTGATAGGGTGTGGATGTGCATACACAACTGTGAATTACGACTGTGTGTGCACAGTGTGATAGGGTGTGGATGTGCATACACAACTGTGAGTTACGACTGTGTGTGCACAGTGTGATAGGGTGTGGATGTGCATACACAACTGTGAGTTACGACTGTGTGTGCACAGTGTGATAGGGTGTGGATGTGCATACACAACTGTGAGTTACGACTGTGTGTGCACAGTGTGATAGGGTGTGGATGTGCATACACAACTGTGAGTTACGACTGTGTGTGCACAGTGTGATAGGGTGTGGATGTGCATACACAACTGTGAGTTACGACTGTGTGTGCACAATGTGATAGGGTGTGGATGTGCATACACAACTGTGAGTTCCGACTGTGTGTGCACAATGTGATTGATAGGGTGTGGATGTGCATACACAACTGTGAGTTACGACTGTGTGTGCACAGTGTGATAGGGTGTGGATGTGCATACACAACTGTGAGTTACGACTGTGTGTGCACAGTGTGATAGGGTGTGGATGTGCATACACAACTGTGAGTTACGACTGTGTGTGCACAATGTGATAGGGTGTGGATGTGCATACACAACTGTGAATTACGACTGTGTGTGCACAGTGTGATAGGGTGTGGATGTGCATACACAACTGTGAATTACGACTGTGTGTGCACAGTGTGATAGGGTGTGGATGTGCATACACAACTGTGAGTTACGACTGTGTGTGCACAGTGTGATAGGGTGTGGATGTGCATACACAACTGTGAGTTACGACTGTGTGTGCACAGTGTGATAGGGTGTGGATGTGCATACACAACTGTGAATTACGACTGTGTGTGCACAGTGTGATAGGGTGTGGATGTGCATACACAACTGTGAGTTCCGACTGTGTGTGCACAGTGTGATAGGGTGTGGATGTGCATACACAACTGTGAGTTACGACTGTGTGTGCACAGTGTGATAGGGTGTGGATGTGCATACACAACTGTGAGTTCCGACTGTGTGTGCACAGTGTGATAGGGTGTGGATGTGCATACACAACTGTGAGTTACGACTGTGTGTGCACAGTGTGATAGGGTGTGGATGTGCATACACAACTGTGAGTTCCGACTGTGTGTGCACAGTGTGATAGGGTGTGGATGTGCATACACAACTGTGAGTTACGACTGTGTGTGCACAGTGTGATAGGGTGTGGGTGTGCATACACAACTGTGAGTTACGACTGTGTGTGCACAATGTGATAGGGTGTGGATGTGCATACACAACTGTGAGTTCCGACTGTGTGTGCACAGTGTGATAGGGTGTGGATGTGCATACACAACTGTGAGTTCCGACTGTGTGTGCACAGTGTGATAGGGTGTGGATGTGCATACACAACTGTGAGTTCCGACTGTGTGTGCACAGTGTGATAGGGTGTGGATGTGCATACACAGACGCCCACCCCTGCTGGTTGAGGTGGAGACTAGGGATTCACAACTGACGCCTTCCTCAATTGCTTCTCTATCATTTATTATTTTTTTGAAATAGGGTTTCTCTGTGTAGCTCTGGATGTCCTGGAACTCACCCTGTAGACCAGGCTGGCCTTGAACCAGAGATCTGCCTGCCTCTGCTTCCCAAGTGCTGGGATTAAAGCATGTGCCACCACCACCACCATCAGGCTCATTTATTTTATTTTATTTTTGGTTTTTTGAGACAGGGTTTCTCTGTATAGCCCTGGCTGTCCTGGAACTCATTTTGTAGACCAGGCTGGCCTCAAACTCAGAAATCCGCCTGCCTCTGCCTCCTGAGTGCTGGGATTAAAGGTGTGCGCCGCCACCACCACCCGGCTTTTTTTTTTTTTTAAGATTTATTTATTTATTATATGTAAGTACACTGTAGTTGTCTTCAGACACACCAGAAGAGGGCGTCAGATCTCGTTATGAATGGTTGTGAGCCACCATTTCGTTGCTGGAATTTGAACTCCAGACCTTTGGAACAGCAGTCAGTGCTCTCAACCGCTGAGCCATCTCTCCAGCCCCCTCATTTATTTTTCTAAACAGGGGCTCTCTCTGTACCTGAAATTCACTGGCTAGATTGGCTGGCCAACAAACCCCAGAATGCACCTGTCTCTCCCTGTTAATGCTAGGGTTACAGATATGTGTTGCCCTGCTCCACACTTTACACACTAAACCATCTCTTTAGCCCTGAAATAACTACTCTTTCTAATCCTATCTTACAACTGATTAGAACAGAAATGGAGTCATACTCTTTCAAGAATCTTGGCTAAGTAGAAGGGAAAAAAAAAAAAAGAAATCCGTTGTGAAAGGGAGAACAGCCTTGACAGTTACTCTAGAGTGTAGTGGGTCAGAGCACGGTTGGATACTCAGAGTGGCGTTACAGTTTAGAACAGTTAAGGGGACAAAAGAGTTATAAAGCAGGGAGTGGCTTCTCCACTTCCTCTGTAGGGCATGTGCTGCAATAATCCAGGCAGCACTTAAGTGCCCGGGCACACCATTGTATATAACCTGTGCTCATACTGCTGCATAAGTCATCTCCACATTACTTATGTCTAATACAATGCAAATGACGTCTAATCAAATGCTATCTTCTATTGTCTAGAGGATGATAACAAGAAGAGGTCTGTAGGTGCTGAGAACGGATGCAATTGCTTTTTCAAATATGCTTAACTTCACATAGTTGACCCCAAAGATACGGAACCCACAGTTGCAGAAGGCAAAATGTTTCGAATGAATGACCAAATGGTTCGAGGGGCAGGCTTTCAGAGAAGGTGGGAGGCCTGCGGTAAAGTATCCAGACAAAATACAGGACACCCAGTTAAACTGGCATCCCATATAAATAATTTTCCAGCAAATATGTCTTAAGGATTGAATTATGGGGCTTAGGGATGTAGTTGAGGGACCGAACCCTTGACTGGCGTGTGTAAAGCCCAAGGTTCCATTCCCAGGAGTGAAAAACGGTTGAATTATCTTGCTAGGTGGCCCTGCTTGGCCTGGAACCTGCTATGTAAACCAAGCTAACTTCAAATCTGTAGTGATCCTCCTGCCTCTGCCTCCTACGTGCAGGAACTCTTGTCTGTACAGCAGCACTCCTGCTATGATAATACAAAGGAAATAAAGGACCCCCCAGAGGGACATAACAAGTGGCTTTCAAGAGAAAATTAAATATACATTGAGACTTTTAAGATGAGTCAGAATTAGCCAGAGAAAAAATGAAGGGCTAAAAATGGAATACAGAAAGCTTACAGACAAAATGGAGTTTGACAGAGTTGATAGAAAGTGGCTCAGCTTGGATGAAGAATAGAGTCATAGGGAAAGAAGAGACTAGAGAGAGGGGAGGGGAGGGGAAGGGGATGGGGAAGGGCCATGAAAAGCCCTGTGGGTCAGCTAAGGAGATTGCTCTTTATCTAGTGGCTACAGAAAAGTCATTAAAGCAGGTGGTCAAACTCAGGTGCCTTCAGGGACAAGGCAGGTGACAAACAGGAGTATGGTACTAGGGGTAGTGGGGACTGCAAGACTCCAAGAGTGTGTGGCTCCTGAAATGCTGCCAGAGTCAAAGGTTAAAACTTTTACCCCAGGAGTGCCACGAGTTGTGTGACACTATTCCTGGGAGATAGAAGCAAACGTGGATTTACACAGATAGAGAATTGATAGCTCATCCAAGTAAGGATACCACCAAATTGGTGAACCAATGACTTTTTCTTGGGGTTACTAGCCGAGTATAGGTAAGGGGTTACTTATAACCGTTATGACTCAAGGCTGCTATGTCATCAAAAGTCCACCCCAGCATGGGTGATGGCTCACAAGAGCTGGAACCCTTTAGTGACTGCATTACTTATAGGTAGCTCAGACAGGTCAGAGAGTCTCTTTCACAGAGTTCAGTTGGTCTAAGCCTCTTCCAGGGAGCTCAGCTGATCTTCAACTCCTCAGCATATAATCTTGGGGAGAGAGGAACCTAGTGCTTCTGGCCAGTTTCAGGAACTTCCTAAGGCTTCTGAGTTGTGTATTTCCTCAGCTCCCCCAACCCCCACCCCTGTACCCCTTCCTTCCCTACAGCCCAACAGACAAGGTTTCTCTGTGTAACAACCCTGGCTGTCCTGGAGCTTGCTCTATGTATCAGGCTAGCTTTGAACTCAGCCTGCTTCTGCCTCCTGAGTGCTGGGATTAAAGGTGTTCTCCACCACTGTCAGGCTTACTTCCTGTATCTTAATGTGCCTCCTTTCAGAATTTCCCCGAGTGTTTAGAACTTGCTGAGTCTCACCTAGCTTCTTCAGAGGAAATTGCTACACAATGTATTTGTATTTTGGAACAAGACATTAGAATGCATAGGCAGTGCAGGTTAAATCTGAGGCAGGAAAGCCAAAAGCTGTCCCAGTGAGATAGGAAAAGTGTGAGCTAGAATGGAGCATGACACAAGAAAGATAGCTGCTTGTAGAGATGTTTAGGAGGAAGATAATAGCTTTTATAGATCCATTCAATAGGAGGCTAAGGGAGGCTAGGGAAAAGTTACTATTGGTATTGCAGAGCAGATTCGGTTGCATACATCGAAAGATAACAAGGTTCGTGATAGGAAGAACCAAACGGAAGGAGACACAAATAAATAATTTTTATGAGGGATAAAAATGGAATGTGGTGGGTTGGGGAGATGGCTTGGTGAGAAAGAGTGCTTGCTGCAAATGCAAGAGGACTTGACTTTAAATCCCAGCACATGCAAAACACAGACATGGCCACGTGTGCCAATAGCTTCAGGGTTTGGGGTGACAGTGGCAGAAACCGGTGGATCTCCAGAGCTCAATTGCCAGTAAGTGCAGATGAAATAGCAAGCTTCCAGTTCAGTGAGTGAGAGAGAAATCCTGTCTTAAAACCAAACCAAACAACCAAACAACCAAACAAAAACCAAGGTGGGGAGCAACAGAGGAGACCCTGAAGTATTCTTCTGGCCTCTGCATGTGTGTGTAGAGATAGATACGCACACATGCCTCCATGCATACATTTGTTAAAACTTTTTTTCCTTTAATTTAAAGAGCACATGAATCAAAATAATTAGGTTTGGGTATTTGTTCCTGGATTCTGGGAACAGAGGCATGGAGGTAATTAAAAGCCTAAAATTCACTCAGGAGTTGCAAAGACACATTAAATTAAATATGTATTTAATTCCCATCCCTTCCTAAACCTCACTAAAGTGATAGAAAAAAAGACTTTTCAAAAGCCTGATGAAGGCAAAGCACCCCTGTCACCCCAGCACTCAGTAAGGCAAAGCAAAGCACCCCTGTCACCCCAGCACTCGGGACAGTAAGGCAAGAAGATCTGCCAAGAGTCTGAGGCCAGCTGGTTACACAGCAGGACCTATGGCAACAAACCCAACCCAAAACAAACCAAAACAAAAAACCCAGTTGGGCAGAAAGGGCAGGAGAGGGGACAAAAGCTACCGGAGTTAGCATAGCTAGGGCTTGTGCACACTTAATTAACAGAGGAAAAGCCAACAGGCAACCTATTTTCACCAAAGAATTTCCCAATGACTTTTGGAATTTTCATAGGTATTTCTGGAAGTCTGGGGTAAGTGAAAGAGTTTGGGGGTGAAAAAGTCTTGACAACCATGGCCAAAGAATGACAACCACACCTCTCAACAGACCTTATGCAGGAGATTTATTGGGAAGGAGAGGAAGGCAAAAGGCTTCCTCTGGATGACCCAAACCAGAGGGACCATGTGGTGATGGTGGGGTCTACAGCGTAGGGAGCCCGTGCATAGAGAAAAACGTGTGAAATGGAGCATGCGCTAGGAAATTACAAAAGGAAGGAAGGGTCACATTAGTGACTGGGGAAGGGGGAAAACTGGCACTAAGTCCTTGAAAGGGGGGGGGGGGACCTGTTTCCAGAATGTGGTTGGTTCTTAGTTGACTATCAGTAAGCAGAAATTGCTGATAGTAGACTGGTTGAGAATCAATTTAAGCTGGGCATGTCAGAAGCAAGTGGAATCTCTGTGAGTTCGAGGCCAGCCTGGTTTACATAGTTACCAGGACAGCCAGAGCTACATAAGAGAGACCCTGTCTCAAAAACAAGAGGAAAATCAAGGTTATCATATGCCACTATGGTACATACTTGCAATACCAACACTTTGAAGGTAGAGGCAGGATGGTCAAGAGTTCTAGGACAGCCTCAACTCTGTAGTGAGTTTGGGACTAGCCCGGGCTATGTGAGATCCTGTCTCGAAAAAAACAAAAGAAAATAATAAAAAATAAAAAATAAGAAACTCACCAGGCTGTGGTGGCACATGCCTTTAATCCCAGCACTTGGGAGGCAAAGGCAGGTGGATCTGTGAGTTCTACCTTGTCTGCAGAGCTAGTTCCAGGACAGCCAGGGTTACACAGAAAGGAACCCTACCTCAAAAACAAACAAGAGAGACAGAGATGAGAGAGAGAGAGAGAGAGAGAAGGAAGGGGGAGGAGGAGGAGGAGGAAGAGAAGAAGAAGAAGAAGAAGAAGAAGAAGAAGAAGAAGAAGAAGAAGAAGAAGAAGAAGAAGAAGAAGAAGAAGAAGAAGAAGAAGAAGGGAAGGAAGGAAGGAAGGAAGGAAGGAAGGAAGGAAGGAAGGAAGGAAGGAAGGAAGGAAGGAAGGAAGAAAAGAAGAAAAAAGAAAGGAAGGAAGGAAGGAGTGAAGGAAGACAGATTACTAAGATTACTATGAAGTTAGACTGTAGGGTAAGAAGTCCAAGCTTACTTCTGGGTTTTGAAAACCCACCAATCCCTGAACTTGCCCCAAGATCGGGCCACAAAATTCCACCAATCCCAGCTCTCCTGGAAAGTACCACTCCCAAGGAACCCTATAGAAAGCCTGCCTCCTGCTCAGTTCTTTGGAGAGACAACCACCCTTTTGTGTCTTTCCCAGTAAGTCTCTTGTGTGACATTTGTCCTGCCGTGTGACTTTGTAGTATTCCTTGGCTCCTGCTTTGCAGGACACAGTTCCTTTCAGAGCTATAACATTTGCAGTGGAGAAAGCTTTCCCTTCAGAGCTACCACACTTACATAGACTTCCAGATCCCATCATGGCTCCAAGCAGCTCTTGGATTGTTGGTATCTCCAGAAAAAAAAAATGGAGGTCTAGTTTCTGACCTTGGGTGACTATGGGGAGACCTGAGGCTGCCACCTCTGGACATTTCCAAAGGTAACAACATAGCCAAGTCAAATGAAAGTCCCAAGTGACAGCACCTTTCCAGAAACAATGGACAGGAGAGGACCCCCAGGCTATCAGGAATGTTGTCTTATATGAAGGGACACCAAATAGGAAGACAGGAGGAGGAGTCACGGTGGGGACGTCAGGAGTGGCTGCTGAAGTAAGGCACACAGAAGCATGCCCTCTGCCATGTAGCCAGATAAGTAAATAAATGCAATAAAGATTTACAGTCATCTAAAAAAAAAAAAAGTCAACATGAATGGCAAGAGCACAGCATCGATTCTGAGTTGTTCCTGCCCTGCCCACGGGACGCAACTTGAGTCTGATCACTAGAAAACAAAAACTGAGGCATGTTGTACAAAGCAGTAAAAACAAGCAATCAAAATCCCTCCAAACTCTCAAGATCATGAAAGTTAAAGAAACCCTATGCAAGTTTCCAAAGTGAGAGACCTGAAAGGTATCACAGAAAATGTTATAAAAAATTGATACAATGCATGGAGTGGTGGTGCACGCCTTTAATCCCAGCACTTGGGAGGCAGAGGCAGGCAGATTTTTGAATTTGAGGCCAGCCTGGTCTACAAAGTGAGTTCCAGGACAGCCAGGGCTATACAGAGAAATCCTGTCTCGAAAAACAAAAAAACAAAAACAAAAAAAAAAAATTGATCCGATAACTAAAATGGCTAATGTTCTAAAAATACTCTACTGTTAAGTTCTGGGGAGCAAAGGGTCCAGCAGGAAAGCAGGGTTCTCACAGTGCACTGGGACCTCCTTGCCGGAGACACTGACATGGTCTTAGAGGCCCAGCAACCTCAGTCAGACTTTCCTACTCTGACACTTTTGCCCTAGGTGTGTCGCCACAGCTGAGTGAGAAAATTTGGTCCAACTGTGCCTCTGTAGGCAGCTGAGTACAGCTTAAGATGCTCTGACAGATACCTCAGGGGAAAAAAAAAATAACGAACAAGGGGAACACATTTTTTTCCTGCCTTCAGAGGTTTCTGCCCATAGTTACTCAGTCCCATCACCATGGAAGGAAGGGAACAAAAAAGGAGTCATGGAAGTGGGTTGGTCATTATGAGTTCGAAACCAGCCTTGTCTATCTGCCTAATGAGCTTCAAGCCAGCCAATAGGGCCTATAGATAGAGCCTTTATTAAGACAAGATAAAACAGTTTAAGGGCTGGGCTGATTGCTTAGTGGGTAAAGCCCGTGCCATGCTTATCTATGTATGAGAAAGGTCTTACTTGTCGGAGCAGGTCTCTAACTCCTCTGCCTTCCGTCTGCCCACAGGCTGGAAGGAGCACAGGGCTCAGCCTTCCAGTACACAATTACATCCCTGTCTACTGGCTTTATTTTTTATTTTTTTCTGGAGTTTTATTTGGTTGTTTTGTATGTGGTGCTGGGTGTTGAAATTGGACAAGTGTTTCCTTTACCAGGGCTGGGCTATATTTCCTACCCTGATTTTGCTTTTTCAGAAATCACCTACTTCCTCTCTTAGGAAATATGGGGACTTCTTTTACACACACACACCCCACCTCTGCAAGGATAATTACATCATAACTGTGATTATTAAATTGTTTAAGAAACGCCGGGCGTGGTGGCGCACGCCTTTAATCCCAGCACTCGGGAGGCAGAGGCAGGTGGATTTCTGAGTTCGAGGCCAGCCTGGTCTACAAAGTGAGTTCCAGGACAGCCAGGGCTATACAGAGAAACCCTGTCTCGAAAAAAAAAACCAAAAAAAAAAAAAAAAAATTGTTTAAGAAAATTCTAAGCCGGGCTTGGTGGCACACGCCTTTAATCCCAGCACTCAGGAGGCAGAGGCAGGCGGATTTCTGAGTTCGAGGCCAGCCTGGTCTACAAAGTGAGTTCCAGGACAGCCAGGGCTATACAGAGAAACCCTGTCTCGAAAAACAAAACAAAAACAAAAAAAAAGAAAATTCTAAAATGAGTTGAATTTAATGAAGTTTATTCAGGAAGGGAAAAGGTCTGAGGATGGGGCAGTATTCCCAATGAAGTTACGTCCCAAAGCTGTCCCTCACAACCACTACATAGGTTACATTTATAGAGGAAAGAAAATACACAGAAACAACCTGATTGGCTGCAGTTATTGTTTGCCTAACCTGAACAGGCTAGTAGAGCCATGGTCTCATCAACTCGGCCGCCTGTGATTGGCTGAAGCCCAGTGTCTGTCTCATTGCTGAAGCTTGGCTGCAGCACGGATAGGATCCTGAGTTAGTTTGTAAGTAGCGGCCGAGATGCTCAGTATGAAACAGGACATTTATACCCTCCCATCTCAGGCTCAGGGGACAGTGGACAAGGGGTGGTGGCAGCATGAGAGACCCAGAGGATGGGAGAAGAGATGCTGTCTTCTGGGCAGGTGTGGCCTATGCAGTCATGACCTCAGAGCAGCTGGGGCTGCCTCCAGTGCATCTCTACAAGCCTGGGCCTGTTGACAGTTGATCGTAGATTGGGAAAGGGTTTAAAGGACTCTAAGCCTCCCTGCTGAGCAATTAGCTACTGATGAATTCTGCAGAAGGGGCAGTCCTTAGCTGTGTGCCCAGGGAGGAATTCACCAAGCTCCAGTTCGGAACCCTCTGCTACACAGATGATCCTGGTTAAATTCAGTGGTCTCAGGGCTGGGGAAGTGGCTCAGCTGTTTAGAGCACTTGTAGCTTTTTTTGGAGGCTCCAGCACAACCACGATAACCCATAATGATCCATAACTTCAGTCTCAGGGAATCCGATGCCCTCTTTGGCCTCCACGGGCACCATGGTGCACATATATTAATGTAGGCAAAACATCCATTCATATAAAATAAATAAATCTGAAAATATTTTAGGGCCTCCAAACAAACAAAATGACAGCATCTACAATAAAAAAGAAGTCATGTAAGAAGGGAACTTGGGGGAGGGGTAAGAGGGGTGAGAAGGAGCCTGGGGAGCCACCATAACCAAAATGCACTTTACATATTGTGCTGGATAGTTTTACGTCAACTTGACACAAGCAAAGGTTATCCAATAGGAGGGAACCTCAAGTAACAAATGCATCCATGGGCTAGAGAGATGGCTCAGCGGTTAGGAGCTGAGGTACTGAGTTCAATTCCCAGTAACCACATGGTGGCTCACAACCATCTGTAATGGGATCCAATGCCCTCTTCTGGTGTGTCTGAAGACAGCTACAGTGTACTCACTATATATATATATTAATAAAAGAAATGCATCCATAGATTGGACTGTAGGCAAACCTACATTCTTAATTAGTGATTGATGTCCACCCAGTCCATTGTGGGTGGGGCCATCCCTGCGTTGGTTGTCCTGAGTTCTACAAGAAAGTAGGCTTAGCAAGCTATGGGGAACAAGCCAGTAAGCAGCTCCCCCTCCATGGTCTCAGCATCCGCTCCTGCCTCCAGGTCCCTGCCCTGTTTGAGTTCCTGATCTGACTTCCTTCGATGATGATGGACAGTGACGTGGAAGTGTAAGCTATGCCATCACTTTACTCCCCAACTTGCATTTTGGTCATAGTGTTTCATCATAGAAATAGAAACTCTAAGTAAGACATATACGTACGAAATTATCAAAGAACAAAATTAATTAAAGTGGGTTTTTAAATTATATTTTATTTGTAGATGTGTGTGTGGTGTGGTGTGGTGTGTGTGTGTGTCCATTTACCTGTGTACAAGCAGATGATTGATTCATCATTCATGGAGAAGTCAAAGGACATCTTTGTGGCGTTGGTCTCTTCCCTCCACCATCTGGGTCTGGGGAACTGAGCCCAGCCCGTTCATCCTGGGGAACTGAGCCCAGCCTGTTCATCCTGGTGGCAACCGCTTTTACCTGCTGAGCCGCCTTGCTTTTCTCTCAAAAAAAAGTTCAGAAAGCAAACAAACAGCAACAAGCAGCCCAGGCAGGTGACTCACATCTCCCCCTCTCTCTCAGCAGTAAGAGGCTGAGGCAGGAGGACTGCTAGCCAGAAGGACCGAGGGCCCCACTGCCACAGATTTACTTATATGCCACTTTTCTAGCAGGACAAATATCAATGAGCATAGCTGTTCTCATCTCTAAGAAAGAAATACTCTTATCATCCCAGCACTCAGGGGACAGAGGCAGGTGGATCTCTGCAAGCTCTAGGCCAGCACGCTCTATAAAGTTAGTTCCAGGATAGTCAGGGCTACATAGAGAGAGACTTTGTCTCAAAAAGAAAAAAAAGAGCCGGGCATGGTGGCGCACGCCTTTAATCCCAGCACTCGGGAGGCAGAGGCAGGCGGATTTCTGAGTTCGAGGCCAGCCTGGTCTACAAAGTGAGTGCCAGGACAGCCAGGGCTACACAGAGAAACCCTGTCTTGAAAAACTAAAAAAAAAAAAAAAAAAAAGAAAAAGAAAAAAATTAATAATGTGAGAATAGTGAATAAAGATGTATATTATTTTATTACTACTTTGAATGTATTCAGAGGATTGTATTAAAAATATTTCTAGAATAAGAACTCTGTGTAGACAGAGCTGCTTTTTTTTTTTTTTTTTGGTTTTGGTCTTGGTTTTTTTTCCGAGACAGGGTTTCTCTGTGTAGCCCTGGCTGTCCTGGCACTCACTTCTGTAGACCAGGCTGGCCTTGAATTCAGAAATCCACCTGCCTCTGCCTCCCAAGTGCTGGGACTAAAGGCGTGCGCCACCACTGCCCAGCCAGAGCTGCTTTCTTGACCTTGCAAAGCCCCCAGGACATGTTCTCATCCGTAGCTGGGGTCTATTCCCTGTATATACTCCTGAATGAATCTTCGGTAAAGGAATTAGAATATTCTAATGGACCAGGCAGCAGCAAGGTCCAATAGCCTATGGCTATGACCCATAAATAATTATTACAGAGGTAGTGTGATGCAAAGATGCCAATTATCGTCCTCCCCCAGAGAGAATTAATAACTGGGGGAGGAACTGGGTGTAGAGCTGGGTGTGTGGCTCATATCTGCAGTCCCAGCATCTTCAGAGGCTCATGCAGGATTGTCACGAATTCAAGGCCAGCTTGTGGTACAGAGTCTCTCAAAATAAAAGGAGAAATGCACGCACGCACGCACGCACGCACGCACGCACGAGAAGAGAGTTTGTCCTAAGTAAGCTCTACCCAAGTACAAAGAGAAGTGGGAGTGGATCAGGAATATGGCAGGGAAAGACATGAAAATTTCACACAAAGTCTTTATTAGTGGGGGCCAGAGAGAGGGCTCAGAGATCCGGAGTAGAAACTGCTCTTGCTGAGGAGGACTCCAGTTTGGTTCCCAGCACCCAGATCCAGTGGTTACAACCCCTTGCAGTTCTAGCTTCTGGGGAATCTGATGCCCTCTACTGGCCTCTCTGAGCAACTGCACTCACATGCACATATCCACACACTACATATAATTAAAAGTGAAATAGAAAATCTTCAAAAGTGGGTTTTGGAGATGACTCGGTGGGAGGTGGGAGATTACTTACTGTAAAAGCCTGAGGACCCGAGTTCAGATCCCCAGCGCCCATGGAAATGTTGGTCTACTTAGAATCCCAGTGCTTAGGAGACGGGTAGGATCCTTGGAACAAGCAGCTGTGCTAAACTAGTCAAGTTCTGTGTTCAGCAGAGACTCTCTGCCTCAGTATATAAGGTGGGAATGACCTGGAAGCTACTGGACTTCAATGTCTGGCCTCCACACACGTGTTCACACACATGTAAACATGTATGGATGCACACGTATGTATGCCCCATCAAAATGTTTACAAGTTGTGGTTGTTTGAATAAAAATGGCCCCCATAAGCTTTTAATCCCAGCACTTGGGAGGCAGAGGCAGGGGGAATTCTGAGTGAGTTCCAGGATAGCCAGAGCTACACAGAGAAATCCTGTCTGGAAAAAGCCAAAAGAAAAAAAAAAATAAGGCCCCCATAGATCCATAGGGAGTGGCTCTATCAGGACACGTGGCCCTGTTGGAGTAGGTGTGGCTTTGCTGGAGGAAGTGTGTCCCAAGCAGGTGGCTTTGATGTCTCAGAAGCTCAAAGCAGGCCTAGTGGCTCACAGTCTTCCAGCTGCCTGCTGATCCAGATGTCGGACTCTTGGCTACCTCTCCAGCACCATGTCTGCCTCTTTGCCACCAAGCTTCCCACCAGAGTGATAATGGACTAAACTGCTGAACCCTGCAAGCCAGCCCTAATTAAATGCTTTCCTTTCTAAGAGTTGCCGTGGTCATAGGGTCTCTTTCCCAGCAATAGAAATACCTAAGACAGAAGTGTAGAATTCTGGGACATTTGATAAAGACACAAGTTGTTTAACAAATTTATCCCATGTCATGGTTACTATTATCTATTTTCAGAGTTTTATATTTCTTTCTTTCTTTCTTTCTTTCTTTCTTTCTTTCTTTCTTTCTTTCTTTCTTTCTTTCTTTCTTTTGAGACAGGGACTTCATGTAGTCCTGGCTGTCTGGAACTCACTATGACTGGCCTTGAACTCCCAGAGACCTGCCTGCCTCTGCTTCCTGAGTGCTGGGATCAAAGGTGTGTGCCACCATGGCAGCCGTTGCTGGTATTTTCGTGTTAAGCTCGCTTGACCTAAAAATATACTCACCCTGCTCGTGGCTCGTGTAAGATGTAACCACGCCCCCTCTCCATAAAGTCAATCATCTCTTCGCTTCTCCTTTGCAATTTCCTCTTTAGTAGGGTGTGTGTTGGAAGAACCGCAGCATGACTGACCAGCAGGTGCCTGGCTTTCCTGTTGACAGCGACTATCCCAGCAACACGTCACACTTTCCCATCAGCAACTGTCAATAGAGACACCTGTTGCTTCAGCAGATTCCAAGGGATGGATCCTGTTGAGAGCAGTGGTTCTCAACCCGTGGGTCGTGACCCTTCCACAGGGGCCACGTATCAGATATCCTGCATATCAGATATTTACATTATGATTCAGAACGGTAACACAATTACAGTTCTATAAAAACTGTAATTACAAAATTACAGTTATGAAGGCACAACAAAAATAATGCCATAGGTGAGGGTGGCTACAACATGAGGAACTGCATAAAAGGGTCTCAGTATTAGGAAGGTTGAGAACCACCGGTCTAGAGTCACATCTACGCCCCAGCCCCATTAAGGTGTATGATGAAATCCTTCCCCATGTTAGAAAGTTAGGAGGGAAGGAGAGAGTGAAGGAAAGACAGAAGATGGTTCACACTCGAACTTTCCAGCTTTCAGTTGCTCTTCGGTAATCTATTTCCTTCACTGAGCTTCATGATAACAGAATCCAATGTGTAGCCCTCTTGGTACATTTACACGCCCTATGCTACTTAGATACCAAGGGACAAAAATTACTTTTACACAGCAATCTAATAAGGAAAACATAAAACCCCAGGAAACCCTTAAGAAACTCTAATGTCACCGATCAATCAACATGAGCCCATAAACTATCTTGGGCTTTTGGAAGCACTAGTCTCTGCGGCGAGAGTTTGCTTTGCACAGTGTGGAGCTGGAGGCAAGTAATCACACAGCTATCCACACTTTCAAAGGTGCAGCCGGCCCAGGAGTGGGCGATGAGCAGACAGAGCCAGGGAGAAGAGCATGGAAGAGCTGTAAAGGGTCACACAGCTGTGCCTGTGGGCAAAGCTCGGGGTGGGATCCCGCAGCTCAATTAGAGGAAACTAGTTGTGTTTGTTTCTGTTTCTATGACAACCAAAGTACCTTAGAAACAGGAAATAGGCCAGGTGGGGGAAATAAAGAGAAACAGAAATCCTCACATTACAACATCCTTAATGGGCCTTAAGACAGCCGATTGTAGACTTTCCTAGTTAATGGTTATAGAAGCCACTGGTTTTATGCACATACTTAATCCCAGCATTTGAGAAGCAGAGGCAGAAGGATTAACGACAGTATCTTCAGCTACAAAGCAAATTGGAGCCCAGCCTAAGCTATATGAGACTCAGTCTCAAGAAGAAGGTGGGGAAAAGAAGAACAAGAAGAGATGAAGGTGGCAGTTGGGCCACCAAAATGAATCAGTGTACTATGGCACTTGCGGCCAAACCTGACAACTTGAGTTTGATCCCCAGGACCCATAGGGTGGAAGGAGAGAAATGAGTTCTGCACGTTGTCTTTGGCCTTCATGTGCAAGCCTCGGTATCAGAGTGTGGGTGCACACACACACAACGAATAAGTGTAAAGCATTTGTATTTAGTGATTTAGATATTTTCCTCTGCAATCTTAGATTTATTTTATTTTGTGTAAATGAGAATTTGCCTATATATACAGATGTTCACCACGTGTGTGTCTGGTGCCTGCAGAAGCTAGAAAGAGTGTCAAATTCCCTGGAACTGGAGTTATGAATGGTTGTGAGCCACATGCAGGTGCTGGGATCCAAACCGGGGTCTTTTGCAAGAGCAACAAGTGCCCTTACCAGAGCCATCATCTCTCATGATTGGTACACCTATTTTTAGAAGATTTGTTGTTATCTTTAATCATGTGCACGTGTGTATGCTGGGCTGTATCAGCTCCTCATGGAACTGAATTACAGACAGTTGGGAGTCGCCGACTGCATATGGGTGCTGGGAACTAAATCTGGGTCCCCTGGAAGAGCAGTGTGTGCCTTCAACCACTGTAGTGAGCATGAAGGTAGGTACATGTAGTTAGTATAACAAAAGCTATATTTTACTATGCTGAGGGTTCACACTCTGAATTCCTAACTAATGGTTTGAAGCCTATTTCCCCAAGGCTACTCACCGGTATGATTTATCTTAGCTGAAGGTCAGGTCCAGTCTTTAACAGAAGTCTAAAGTCTCTAATTCTTTGATTTGAGGGTCAGGACCCTGGTTGAGATTCTGTAGCCACAGAGCAGATCAAGGTGGCGTCTCTCCAGATGTGTAGAGCAGAGGATTGCTCTCAGTCTCTGCTTATATACTGTTGAATGGGTGTCACGGGTTCTAGGACTGTGTCTTGGGTGAAGGACATCCCTGGGTTCTGGTTATCAGGTGCAGCCTTGGGTGGAGTGTTGGACCTTGTCTAAGCTATTTTTATATGTCTAAAAGGCATTTTGTTTTTTTTTACTACGTTCATTATAATTTCCCCAGTCCCTGCAATGCTTTTACATTCCCTGAAAAGGTTAAGAACTATTTCTGAGCCAGACATGGTGGAGCTCCCCTTTAATCTCAGCGCCTGAGAGGTGGAGGCAGCCAGAACTCTGTAAGCTTGAGGCCAACCTGGTCTACGTAGTGAGTACAACTGGGACTACACAGAGAACCCATGTCTCAAGGGAAAAGAAAAAAGGAAGAGGAAGAGGAAGAGGAAGAGGAGGAGGAGGAGGAGGAGGAGGAGGAGGAAGAGGAAGAGGAAGAGGAAGAGGAAGAAGAAGAAGAAGAAGAAGAAGAAGAAGAAGAAGAAGAAGAAGAAGAAGAAGGACTCTCTCTGAATAAAGGATATTTTTATTTCTGGGAGCAGATGTTTGTCAACATGGAGAATTCATTCTTCCTTCTTGTTGGGCTTTTACTTCCACTTTTGAGAGCCTGCCTGCATCAGAGAGCTGCTGCATTGCTGATATCAACACATCACTCTCAACTCCCGTTGAACTGCAGTCTCCTAATAGGGGGTTTCATATTTTCCCTTGGCTCCTCCCCCTTTTGGCGGCCCCTCCTCCTACACGCTACCACTAGGTTGCTTCCTGGTTCTCCCTTGCCTGCAGAAAGCCCACACTACTGTTTGTTTTGCTTGAGATGGTGTCCCCCTTTTGGCAGGCTGGTCTTGATGTCATCGGCTAAAGTGCCCCTTGAAGAACTGGAACCATGCGTTTGCAGCACTGTGCCTGCCAGACTGCCAGGGACCACACAACTGAAGTACTTTTGGGACCCTCCCCGGTCTTTATATTTGTTTATTTACATTTTATTTATATTTGTTTATTTATATTTATTTATTTACATACTGCTTTTTTTTTGAGGGGCAGGGTATAAAACAGGGTCTTTTATATCCCAAGCTGGCTTCAGACTCTTTGTGTAGCTAAAATCACCCTGACCTTCTCATCCTCCTGTCTCTGTCTCCCACATGGTTGGATCACAGACACACCTGGTTTATTGGGTGATGAGGATCAAACCTAGGACCACATGCCTTGAATGCAAGTGCTCTCCCAACCCAGCCCCAGGTCCAGCCTTGTAAAGTTAATGTCCTCACTCCCCACCATAGTCTTCACTATTCTCTTCTATCTCTGCATCCTCATGAACAGAGAGCAAGACCACATCCACGAAGCTCCCGTAGAGCTGTGGACACGTCTGTTTCCCACGAGGAAGGAGTTTCCATCACAGCAACTGCCTAGGGGATGGATCTTTAAAGATTTTGCTCTTCCATCCTTCCCCTGACTTCCATTGACCGATTTGTTCATAACTCTAAAAATATTTATTAAGGAGAAAGACGTACATGAACTGAAGAGAACCCAAAGTATAATCAAAGTGTTTGCTGCCTGATGATGCCACACTAGACAAATGTGCCTAAGTCATTTTCCTGTTATAATAATTATGACATGTGGTGTTGGAGCAATGGCCCAGTTGGCTTGCTTTACACTCATAAAGACCTGAATTTGGGGCTGGTGAGATGGCTCAGTGGGTAAGAGCACCCAACTGCTCTTCCAAAGGTCCGAAGTTCAAATCCCAGCAACCACAGGGTGGCTCACAACCATCCATAATGAGATCTGACTCCCTCTTCTGGAGTGTCTGAAGACAGCTACAGTGTACTTACATATAATAAAAATAAATAAATCTTTAAAAAAAAAAGACCTGAATTTGATTCCTGAGGTCCACATAGAAGGCTGGACATTATGTCATGACCTTAGCCAGCCAGCACAGCCCAACTGTGAGCCCCAGGTCCCTCTGAGAGACTCTGTCTCAAAAAACAAGATGCAGGACGGCAAGAAAGCTCAGCAGAGACTGGGCGTGGTGGCGCACGCCTTTAATCCCAGCACTTGGGAGGCAGAGGCAGGCGGATCTCTGAGTTCAAGGCCAGCCTGGTCTACAGAGTGAGTTCCAGGACAGCCAGGGCTACACAGAGAAACCCTGTCTCATAAAACAAAAACAAAACAAAAAACCAAAGAAAGAAAGCTCAGCAGATAAAAGGCACAAACCTAGTGACCTGGGTTTTACCCCTGGAACCCACAATGGAAGGAGAGAACTCACTTCTGTACCTGTGCCCTGTGCAGCACACCATATATATATCATATACACAATAATAATAAGTATAATAAAAATATTAAAACAAAAAGAGAGCCAGATGTGGTGGTGCACACCTTTAATCCCAGCACTCAGGAGGTAGAGGAAGGCTGATCTCTGTGGGTTTATGGTCATCCTGATCAGCAAAGAGAATTTCAGGCCAGCCAGAGCTACACAGTAAGACGCTGTCTCAACAAACAAACAAACAAGCAAACAAACAACTACAGGGGCTGTAGATAGAGTGTCAGTGATAGAGTACTTACCTAACAGGTATGAGACCATAGGTTCAAATTCAGCACCACAAGAAAACAAAATACAACGGATTATAAAGGCAGGAAAAACAACGCTATTCTCCCACTATTGAAGTTCTCCCTACCCAGTGACACCCTTCCTCCATCAAGTTCTACCTCTTAAGAATCTCACAACCGCCGGGCGGTGGTGGCGCACGCCTGTAATCCTAGCATTTGGGAGGCAGAGGCAGGTGGATTTCTGAGTTCGAGGCCAGCCTGGTCTACAGAGTGAGTTTCAGGACAGCCAGAACTGCACAGAGAAACCCTGTCTCGAAAAAAGAAAAAAAAAAGAATCTCACAATCTCCCCAAAGAAGACCGCCCAGAACCAAGTGTTCAGGTACAGGAGCCAGTGTGGGACATTTCAAACCCAACATCAAGCGAGCGCTCTTACCTACTGAGCCAACTAGCTCCCAAGCCTCCCTTCCATTTACATTTTATAATAAATTTGCCTATTCTTACAGGAAGCTTTGCTGGTGCTTAACTTTAATTCAAAATAATTTATTTTGGTACACTGTCACCAAATAGTTCCAAACACTGGCTTTGCAAGTGTCCTTTAAACATCACTGTGATCCTAACCACATACGAGGAAACTGAGGCATGGATAAATTAAACAACTGGGTTCATGTCACCTTGCTAGCAAGTGACAGAAGTAGGATTTGCAGCAAGGTACAAATTTCTGACTCTAGAAAGCACACTTTTACCCTCCTTGCTACTTCGCTTAGAAAATAATGATTTCAGTCAAGAAATTTTTGTCATTGTGCTATGGTGGCACATGCCTGTAATTCACACACATGGGAGACTGAGGCAGGAGAATAATCAGTAAAGAGATATCCTCAGCTACAGGTTAGGTCAGTTAGGGTTAGATGAGAACATGTCTCTAAAGAAAAAAAAAAAGCCATTCTGGAAGCCACAAATTATGGTGCATACATAACCCAGTCCAAGAACCATACCTCACTACCAATGCCCTGCGTGGAACAGAAATGGCATCAAGAAATCCAGATCATGAAGGTTTGAATCTTTCAAGAGGGTTGACCCCGAGCTCTTGAGGCAACCTTTGTGCTTTGCCAAGAAGACGAGGAAGGGCCTGAAGCAAATGTCAACAATGCCAAGGCCTCAGGTGGCAGGCCAGACTGCTGTGGCAGGTGCCTCAGGAAGTGATGTTCAAGATGCCAAAGCTGAAAAAAAAAAAAAAAAAAAGAGAAAAAAGCCGGGCGTGGTGGCGCACGCCTTTAATCCCAGCACTCGGGAGGCAGAGGCAGGCAGATTTATGAGTTCGAGGCCAGCCTGGTCTACAAAGTGAGTTCCAGGACTGCCAGGGCATACAGAGAAACCCTGTCTCAAAAAACCAAAAAAAAAAAAAAATGCCAAAGCTGCCAAAGTTCCAACCACAAGCCCTGCCAACTTGCTCTCCTTGCCCACAATAAGCATGGGAAACTGATTTGTGGCTACATGGCCAAACAGACAACTGAAGACCAAGGCTCAAGGCAAGGCCCCTCTGGTTGTTCATCTCAGGCCTCAGCCCACTCAGACTCCCAAAGGAACCCAGGACTCTGTGAAGACCCCATCGTAAAGCTCCCTGTCTACCCAGTCAAAGACCGACAACCTCTCCCCCATCCCCCTACAGCATAGTACAGACATCTGGTGTCCTGTGCTGTTTTTACTTGAGACAGAAAACAACTACAAAAATACACCCAGAAAAGTTTACTAAGCCAGATATGGCGGTACACACGTGGAATCTCAGCACTTGAAGGACAGGGGCTGGAGGGAGGATCATTCTCAGATGTGTACTGTGTTGAATGTCAGCCTGGGCTACATGAGATCCTGGCCAAAAATAAAATACCAGAACAATGAACAAACAAAGAACAATAACAAGGTTAACCCTTCTAAGCCCAGAGTGGTGGCTCACGCTGTACTCCTAGGACTTAGGTCGCAAATGAAAGGATTGGCCACTAGTTCAAGACCAGCTGGGGCTACAAAGTAAAGCCCTGTCTCAAAAAAAAAAAAGAATTATTATTTGCCTATCCTATCTCAGGGACTGTTGTAGATGCTCATGGTATGGTAAACAACCATGAGTAAAATAAGATTAAGCAGGACACGAGACAAAACTCCGGCTCTCCTGGAGCTTATGTGGTAGGGAGCCACAGAATGCTTCCAGTATGAGTGTAAGAAGAATTGTTTTGTTGAAATATTTTATTATTTGATTTATATGGGGAACACAGCTGTTTTCAGTCATATGTGCTGGGGTTTTACCCAAATGATATGGCAGTTCATTAGTACCACAGTTCTGTAGACTGGAAAATCCCGTGGTTGGTAGAGCCATAAAGGCCAGGGAAATAAAGAAGTAGTCTTTGCTTCAGGGTGGCAGAGCTGTCTAGACTGCAGCTCCTGTGTAGCAGGAAATGAGACCACACCTGTGCCCTGCAGGTATTCAAGGGACTGAGAAAATAGGAACATATGCAAAATGCTAGAGCTTTTGTGCCGTCTCTGAAATGGGCTCACACCAGACTCAAGATCGGGCTCGTTACACAATGATCGATGCTTCTTTACACTATTTTCTAAGAAACTTCATATCGAAATGTGCCACACACATAGAAAGCACTGGGACTGGAAGGTGCCACTCCACAAATGTCACTGGCAGAACCAGCACCCAATCAAAGAACCAGAACACACTAGGTCTCCAAGAGATCACATGCCCTATGCAGGCACTAGCCTCAACGACGGTCATTGTTTTGTTCAGACAAAGGTCTTCCAATGTAGCCCTGACAGCTGGGTACTCAATATATATTCTAGGCTGAGGCAACTATCCCGCCTCACTTCCCTAGTGCTGGGATTACAGCTCTGTACCTGTACAGGGTCTCACCACCATAACAGTAATCACATTCATTTCAATGTTTGTTAATATCAGATAAATAGAACCAGAGACTGTCTGCTTTCCCTGGCTCAACAGTATGTTGGTGAGACCCACACTGCTGTTACACAAAGTTGTAGTTTGTCCATTTTTTAAAATGTATTTATTTATTTTATGTATATGAGTACATTGTTGAAATCTTCAGACACACCAGAAGAGAGCATTGGATCCCATTACAGATGGTTGTGAGCCACCATGTGGTTGCTGGGAATTGAACTCAGGACCTCTGGAAGAACAGTCAGTGCTCTTAACCACTGAGCCATCTCTCCAGCCAGATTTGTCCATTCTTGATCAGTATACAATTCCACTGGGATAGAGAGGACACCTTCATTCTTCTCACCAAGACATGGAGGCTGAGTCCCACATGTGGCTATGCAGATAGCGCTGCTAAGAACATTTTCGTGCATAGTTTGGGGGAACATATGCATACAAAAAAACCCATGTGGGATATGGTCCTAAGAATGAAATTGCTGGATCCTAGGGATATATGAGATTTAACCACTTTTAGTAGATAATACTTTTCTGAAGTTATATTTGTTTTATATTGTTTTCAAAATGTCCTTTTTGAGGGGCTGAAGAGATGGCTCAGTAGTTAAGAGAACTGGCTTTTCTTCCAAAGGACCAGGGTTCAATTCCCAGCACCCACATGGCAGCTCCCACCTACCTATAACTACAGTTCCAGGGATGCAACACCCTCACACAGACATATATGCAAGCAAAATACAAATGCACATAAAATAAAAATAAACATGGGCAAAACTTTATTTTAAATGTTTTCTGGCAGTTGTGATGCATGCGTTTAAATCCAGCACTTGGGAGGCAGAGACAGGTGGATCTCCATGTGAGAAGCCAGCCTGGTCTACAAAGAACATCCAGGGCTTTCTCAAAAAACCAAAAACCAAAACCAAACAAAATGTTCTTTTGGGAGGGCTGGAGAGATGGCCCAGTGATTAAATTTTTTTAAATCTAAAATAAACAAAAAAATATGTTCTTTTGGTTTCTTTTATAAATGTAAATGTTTTTTCAAAATTATTTTTAACAACTTTTACTTTATGAATATTTGTGCACATGATGTATGTATATGTGTGGCACTTTTGTGGAGCTGGGGTTCTACCTTCCTGTGGATTCTGGGGACCCAACTGATGTCAGGCTCGTTTGGCAAGTCCCTGAACTTCTTTGGTCATCTCTCCAGCCCTCCACGGTTGGTTATTCATCCAATATGAACAAGTGGGGCTCATTTGCATGAAGTATCATATTTAATCTTCTCAAGAGCCCTCTGGGACATATCTTATCATCTTCTCGCTGTAGGTAAGGCAATTTAGAGAAGTGAAGAGAGCTGTCCACGTAGCTGAAATGCCTAGATCTAAACTTAGGTCTAAGGCAAGAGTGTGAGATCTTGTCATTTTTTACATATACATAACTTTTAAATTAAGTGGCTCTCAGGAGCATATAGTATCTTTGCATCTGATTTCAATTAAATCAAATATATTTGGTGACTGCTATGTACTGAAAACATTTTTTTAAAGATTTTATTTATTTTATGTATGTGAGTACACCGTAGCTGTCTTCAGACACACCAGAAGAGGGCATCAGATCCCATTACAGATGGTTGTGAGCCACCATGTGGTTGCTGGGAATTGAACTCAGGACCTCTGGAAGAGCAGTCAGTGCTCTTAACCACTGAGCCACCTCTCCAGCCTCTTGAGTGAAATTTGTTTTTGGATGATTATAGGAGGATGAAGAGAGGCTTGAGTGGGTGTTACTAGGATACTAGGATACTAGTTATGGTTTGGGAATGCTTTCTGAGGAGAGGTGACGGGGTCGGGGTGGAGAAAGGAAAATGGCTTACCAAGGGAGAGTAAAGACCCTTGGCTCTAGTTTGGTTTCTGTTGCTCTGATAAAGCACACTGACCCAAAGAAACTTGGGGGGAAAGGGGTTTATTTCAGTTTATGTGTCCAGGCAACAGTGCATCACTGAGGGAAGTCGGACAGGAACGCGGAGCAGAATCTGTGGAGGAAGGCTGCCTACTGGTTTTCTCTCTCCCTGTCACTCCCAGGCCTGCCTGTTCTAGGGCCCTTGGTGGGATCAAGACAATTCCTCGCAGGCATGGCCTTAGGCCAACTTGACTGAGGCAATTCTTCAACTGAGGTTGCCCTTTTTCACTGGTTATAGGTTGTGTCAAGTTGACAGTAAAAACTTATCTAGTTCATCCTGCAAAGCTTTTCTAAAAACAAACAAACAAACAAACAAACAAACAATATGTGTTTTGGGCACAGGTGTATCATGGCATATATGAGGAGGTCAAAAGACAACTTGTAGGAGTCAGGCCCAGGGACTAAAACTCAGGTTGTCAGGTTTGACAACAGGAGCCTTTACCCGCTGAGGCACCTCACAGCCTCTGCAAATTCTTTCCATCAGAGCCATCCAGTTCTGGAAGGCCAAAGAGAGCAGAAGGAACTTGAGGCACATCAGCCAACCTGGCATGGCTATTAAATATGCAAACACTCTGAGTGACCGATGACGTGGCTGGCCACCTCAGGGACAGTCGTTCTGGGTTGAGCGATGCCCGGGTCCCTGGCAATGCAGCAGACTATTGTGGCCCTGTGCTGGGAGTGGGAGGGACTGAGCCCCAGGTGACATGGCAGTACTGCCAGAAGAGGCAGTGTCTGAGAGGGCTGTCCTAGAGTCCCTTGGCTGGGTGGCCAAGGGGACTGCAGGGATCCTGAGGAAGCAGAAAGAGAATGCCTATGGGTCATTGTGGTAGTCAGGAACAGAATGCTCCAAAGTCCTGCCCTCTGGCCCAGCTCCTAGCATACATAGCTGGTGCTGAGCGTCCAGTTGTTTGGACAGCTTCACCTTTCTTCAGCATAGCCTGCTCAGGGTCAGTGCTCATTTTCCTTTTGACCCTAGTTTCAGATGGCCCACAATGTCCCTGCTCATGATTCAGACTGAAATAGCGGCCTGCTTTGCATGCCTGTTCAGCCTGCATTTCAGTTCTTGTTTCTTTGAAAAGGATCTGTTAGGAAAGGAGCATGAAATGTCAGGTTCCGGTCTGGTATTCCCCACACTGCCCTTCAGCCGCCAAGCCTGACTTCTGTGGGGTTCCCGTTCATGCCACTGCGCACGCCCTGCATATTAAGAGGCTCTGATTTACAAGTAGCTGGCTGACTGGTGACGCCACGGTGCTGTAAGATGACATCGCTCCCCTTCCATGGGGAAATCACTTGGCTCGGTCCAGCCCATCCTCACTTAAACATGCCTGTCACAGACAAGACACTTCCTGGAACCACGTGCACTAGAGCTGGCTAGCCTGTGCTAATATCTAATCCCTAGACCATGAAGACATCTTAAATTTACTTTTTCTTGTCCTTGGAGAAGTAGATGGAAGCTGCTCATCTGCCCTCTTCAGTCCTTTCCAAACACAAGACAAGGTCTTCATCACCTTCTGAATACTTACGTGCACTCTGTGAGAAACAGAGCGTGGAGTTGGTTGGTTGGTTGGTTGGTTTGATTGTTTGTTTGTTTTGAGGCAGGGCCTCAGGTATCCCAGGGTAGTTGAGGATGGCCTGTAACTCCTGATTCTCCTGCCTCCACTGCCACATGCTGAGATTATACGTGTACACTATCATGCCTTGTTTCGGTGGTACTGGGGATCGAACTTAGGGCTCTTGCATGTTAAACAAGCACTCTGTAAAAACTTGAAAATTCTCCAAAAGGGCTCCATTTGTTGTCCCTCCTGTTTGTTGGAGGGATGTCATCCCTCCTGCTCAGAGAAGGCTCGTGTCTCTTTCAGAAGTAGTTTTACCCTGACCCCCCTTATGCACCCCTCTTTCCTCTGAAAAGCCCCTTTCCAATTACCTATACATTACTTATAGAAGTCTTTATGTATCCACTTTACCCAGAAAGTTCTTTCCATACCCTGAACAGTAGAGCCATGTAAGCTAAGAGCCAGGAAAGCTATAGACTCTAGAGTAATTGGTCAGATTTATAAAGAGAATATATCAAGAGCTCCACTAAAAAAAATAATAAAATAAATGAACTTGAACGGTTCACAAAAGAGGAAACATATTGTGCTAAAAGACACGTGGGAAAAAGTTCTACTTCAGTAGTAACAAAAGCAATGCAAATTTTTAAAAACCCAGGTACCACTTTCATCTATAAAACTTATATCAAAAATTTTAAAAAGAAGAAAGAAAAATGAATATCCAGTAGCAGGAAGCATGGAGCACAGTGACCTTCCTCATGCAGTGCAGTGACCTTCCCCATGGAGTGCAGTGACCTTCCCCATGCAGTGCAGTGACCTTCCTCATGCAGTACAGTGACCTTCCTCATGCAGTGCAGTGACCTTCCCCATGGAGTGCAGTGACCTTCCCCATGCAGTGCAGTGACCTTCCTCATGCAGTGCAGTGACCTTCCTCATGCAGTGCAGTGACCTTCCTCATGCAGTGCAGTGACCTTCCTCATGCAGTGCAGTGACCTTCCTCATGCAGTGCAGTGACCTTCCTCATGCACTGCAGTGGTCATCCTCATGCAGTGCAGTGCCATGCCATCCTCATACAGTACAGTGACCTTCCTCGTTCAGTGCAGTGCCATGCCATCCTCATGCAGTGCAGTGCCATGCCATCCTCATGCAGTGCAGTGCCATGCCATCTTCATGCAGTGCAGTGACCTTCTTCTTGCAATATAGTGCCCATCCTCCCCCCTGCTAGAGGGATGGTGAATAGGTCCCACTTTCAGGAAAAGTGCTTGGTGTGGTGACTCTCTACCTGTTAAACTGTCCCAAGACAATGACCCAAGATATGTACAAAAGTTTACAAAGATACAATGTTACTTATAAGACCAAACAACCTGTAAATAAAAATAGACTCTTGGGCCGGGCGGTGGTGGCGAATACCTTTAATCCCACCACTTGGGAGGCAGAGGCAGGCAGGTTTCTGAGTTCGAGGCCAGCCTGGTCTACAAAGTGAGTTCCAGGACAGCCAGGGCTACACAGAGAAACCCTGTCTCAAAAAAACAAAAACAAAAACAAAAAAAAAAAAACCAACCCAAAAACCAAAACAAAACAAAAAACTCTTGCTCAAATAAGAATGTTATCTGAATTATTTAAACACTGAATAATAATAGTAATAATAATGATAATAATCTTTTTTCTTTCTTTCTCCCTTTTTTTTCTTTTCAAAATAGGGGTTCTCTGTGTAGTCCTGGCTGACCTGAAATTCCCTCTCTAGGCCAGGATGGTCTCCAACTCAGAGATCTGCATGACTCTGTCTCCCCAATGCTGGTATTAAGGGTATGTGCCAACCACTTAGTCTAATAATATTTTAATGTTCTGGTTAAGTATGTTGCAACATATTCTTCCAGTAGAACATGAGGTAAAATCATTAAGATGTTTTACCTGTGTATGACGGCACACACCCCTAATCCTAGCACTCAGGAGGCAGAGGCAGGGAAGATCTGTAAATTCAAGGCCAGCCTGTTCTATATATCAACAGCTAGGGCTTACATAAAGCTTTAACTTGGAATGGTGATGCACTTCTTTAATGCCCACACTTGGGAGACAGAGGTGGGTATATCTCTGTGAGTTCGAGGCCAGCCTGGTCTACATAGTAAGACTGTCTCAAAAGAAAAATAAAAATGGACCCTGGAAGGAAACTCAGGTCTCCAGCTGTGGAGACCTGTTTATCCATGAGCGCTCTCATCCCCTCTCAAGGATCCCCATACCACGAGAAAATGCTGCTTTTGTTGTTTGTTTGTTTTTTTTTGTTTTTTTTGTTTTTTTTTTTTGAGACAGGGTGTCACTATGTAGCACTTGGCTGGCCTGGAACTCACTACACAGATCAGGCTGTCTTCAAATTCATGGAGATCCACCTGTCTCTATCTCCAGGTACTGGGACTGAAGAAATGTGCCATCCCAGACACCGAGAAAATATTTTTATAAAAAGATTCATTCCTTTTTAAACCATGCATATGTGGAGAGATATGCATATATGTGTCTGGGTGTTTATGGAAGCCAGAAGAAGGTGTCAGATCTCCTGGAAGAGGAATTACCGTTGCTCTCGAACCTTTGCTGTGGAGGCGTGAACTGAACCCCGTCCATCCTCTGAAAAAATAGTGAGCTGTCTTAACCTCTAGGCCAGTCTCCAAGCCCATGAAGAAGCTTATAAACAGCGTTAAGCAAAACCAACCAACCAACCAAACAAACAAAAGCCCCACCAACAGATATACAAAGCTCATATCAAAAACAACAGGAAAAGAAGGCAACTGAGCTTGATCTGTTGTTCATTGGTTTGGTTTTGAGACAGGTTTTACTCTGTATCCCAGGCTAGTCTGGAATTCATTATATAGCCTAGGCTATCTTTAGGCTCTTGGCAATCCTCTTACCACAGACTGCCAAGTGTTAGACTACAGGCATGTACCACCGTATCATGTCTGGATGACAAGGGTGCATCACCATGCCATGGCAGGCTTTATTGTTATTGTTTAACATTATTCTTTCAAATTTAAAAAATAGTATATCAAGTATATGAACCTTTTACCTGCTCTTGTGTACCTGGTGCCTGCAGCGGTCACCAGGTCTTCACTGTTGCTGCTGTTTGTTTGCTTGTTTGTTTCAAGACAGAGTAGCTCTGGTTGTCCTGGAACTTGCTCTGTAGACCAGGCTGACTTCGAACTCAGAGAGCTCTCTGCCTCTTTCTCCCAAGTGCTGGGAATAAAGAAGTTTGTCACCACAGCCTGGCTAAAAGTAACTTTTTTTAAAAATCGCTGTCCTTTTTCCTGTCTGTAGATTGATATAATGAAGTTCTCTTTTTGATTTGGACCAAGAGTTGAATCTTAGGATAACAGTTAAACTTGTCATTCCTGCCCAGTAAGGCCCCACACTCTGGCCTGGGTTGCTGTGTCTTTAGGTCCCCTGTGAAAAGCTTCCTCTATTGACAACCATGGAGAGTCAGGTGGGGTTTCATTCAGGCTGCGAAGAGGAAAGATAACCCCAGAAACAATAAAAACAAACTCACTGTTGCTATGAACTTCTAGCACCAGTTCACAAATAATACAAAAGCCCCCTCCTCCCCGCACCTCCCCAACTTCCGGTCCTGAGCGCTTCCTGGTGTCTGATGAGGGAGAGGAAAGTCAGTAAACCCAAAAGTGCCAGAGGAGGATTGTGCCATGACAAACAGGGAAAGGGCCGAAGGAACAGGCCTGAGGCTCACGGGGACCTAACAGATCTAGCGGAGGCACCAGTGAGGTGGTTGGCCTACGGGAAACCTCTAAAGGGGGCTCCTAATGAATTTAAAGACAGGTAAAGGTTAAATGGCAAATCGCGGTTAGAATTCTGAGCAGACTAAAAAGCATGGCCAACATAAAAATATTACATAGCTTTCCTTTTAGTCCAGTGTGTGTGTGGTGAGTTTGAGGAAGTAAAGAGGGCTGGTATTTTGAGGAGTGATGTCAGCTGAGAGTAGAAAGTGAGACGGAGGTTATGTAAGAAGTCGGGAGCTGGTGCAGCCAGTAATACTCATGCCCTGTCAGCATGAGGGCCTGAGTCCAGGCTCAGCGCCCACACAAATGCCAGGCAGTAGAGAGAGAATAAAAAAAAAAAAATAGCTCAATGCCAGCCGTTGTCTTCCACTGGTGTTCACATGCCATACACACACACACACACACACACACACGACACAGACATAACTCGAAAAAGTTAGGTCATATTAAGGGAAATATGGTCACCCAGCTGGGCTGGCTTTGTTGCACTGGGAAAGGAACCCAGAGCCTGTGCCCGCCAGACAGGTGGCCTACTACTGAATGGCATCTTAGCCTGGGTCTCGATGTCCCTGAAGGAATTTGGGTAAGAGTGTAAACATCTGTATTTTCCCTTGTAGGGACTTTTACCCAGATATGTGAGGAACTAAGGAGAAATAGAAGAAGAAGGAAGCATTACTATAAACAATTTTAAACAAATACAAGAGAAGTCACAATACAATTATGGCTTGGCACGTGCTTGTCACCAGAAGAACAAAAGCAAAAGTGTAACTGTAACACAGTAAATATTCAGAGAATTTCCCTTCCTTCAAGTTTTTAATTAATTAATTGATTGATTGATTAGGATGGGGTCTTTCTACATAGTCCTGACTGTCCTGAAACTTACTATGTAGACTAGGCTGGCCTTGAACTCATAGAGATCTACCTACCTTGGTCTCCCTGGTGCTGGGATTAAAGGTGTGTACCACCATGGCCAGCTGTGTTAATATTCTTAAATACAGGTCTCTGTGGCTTTTGTTTTATTTTACTTTTCTGGGTTTTTGTTTCTTTGTTGTTTTGTTTTGTTTTCAGTCAGGGTTGGACCAGTGTTGAATTTAAGTTCCCTGTGTCTCTGGCTCCTAGCCCTGGGTACTGTCTCAGGCTCAATCTTTGCTTTATTACAGGAGGTCCAAATGCAAAGGAGATATTTTTCATTTGCACAGTCAGCAGGTGACTCGCTAAGAACACCTTCAACTGCCCCTCAGGCCCAGCAGTAGTGTACCCTGTACCCATTGCTTCACAGAGAGGCCCAGTGGCTTGGTAAAGTTTGCTCTCTAGTTTTACTGTTAGAATTGATGTCATTTTTGTAAATTGACATTTTTTTGGTTAGTTTCTAATTTCACAGTGGTGTTTGACATCACTTTTCTCATCTCCTCTCTTCCCATTTGCTCTGCAGGAGCGTTCCAAAGGAGCGCGACCTTCAGCCAAGGCTCCTTGCTAACGCCAATGAACACCTAGCGTTATACAGACAGTGGGATATTTGAGTTTCCTGGTGGTAAATAGATCACCACCTGAAGTTGCCAGTTTAAGCTCTTCCTTTGCATCTAAAATGTGTCCGTTGGATCGCCACTCATTTAATTTATATAAGGTTACTATACACGGCAGTTGTTTCCTAGGTATTTTCAGAGAAACATGCTGATAGCCTCAGGCAGAGCCAGGAACAAGGGTTTGGATGTGATGGGATGGGAGTCTGTATGGATGGGCTGTTACAGTCCATTGAGACATTACAGCCTTTTTGTTTAGCTTTCTGTGGGACTGAACCCTCTGGATTTCCCACATGCTAGACAAAAGCTATGCCACTGAGCCTCCTCCCTTGCCCTGGGTCTTCCAAGACAGTGCTTCACTATGTAACCCAGGTTAGCCCTCAAACTTATAAGCCTTCTACTTTCACATCCCAAAAGTGGGGATCACAGGCACAGATCACCAAACTTGACTCTGAATGGATCTGGTGACTGGACTGGACACAGGTGGGTGTTAGAAGTTAAAGGGGAGGAGCTGAAGAGACGGCTCAGCTGTTAGAATCCTTGTGGTGGACAGAGTTCAGCTCCCAACACCCCAGTCAATTGTCTGGAACTCCAGCTCCACAGGATCCGATGCCCTGGTCTTCATAAGGCACCTGCATTCACATACGTATCCCCACATTCGAGCACACACACATAATTAACAATAATGAAGTTAAATCTTTAAGAAGAGGAGAATGAAATCGGGCAGTGTGGGCAGGTGTTGGGACCCTCGGAAAAGAGGCAGCAAGCCAGGCCCAGGAGGCTTCATTTGTGTGTGAGCGGTGGACCGGGAAAGTGAAAGTAGGGGGTGGAATTAAGAGATAGCCTGCCTTGGAAACAGAGTGGCATCTCTTCTGGGCTTGCTTGAGTAACTTTCCCTTGCCTCTAGGAAGCCAGTGGGACTCTCTCCTCTGAGATAAGCAGGCCCAAACTCTATCTACCCCTCTCCCTGCTCCTAGAGGCTGTGGCTGTGTGCAGCCTGCATTTGGCTGCTCTGTGGAGGGACCATGTTAACACAGCGGAAAGAGCCTCAGATCTACTGCAGAGATGTTTGCAGGGGTTCATGCCCTTCAGTGGGTACGATCCCACTCCATGCTGATCCCACTCGGATCTGTCTTATCTATGCTTTCAGTTTGGATCCTGAACAGGCCAGGGCTTTCTGCAAGCTGGGATGTTGGAAAAGTCTCTTCAGCTGTTTGACCCTGCTCTCTTGCCTGTACCTAAGGCTGAGCAGTCCAGACCTCTGACATCCTAGGGGCCAAAGCGCCTTTTGTTTCCTGTAGGGATGGCTTCTCCATGTCCAGGTTCATCTGATGGAGGCATTAAATAAAGGAGTGCCCATCACACAGCAGATTCCGGTGCCACAGTGATGTCAATCTGTCTATGCACCAGCTCAACAATTCTCTGATATAAGACTAAAAAAAAAGTCTTGGGGTGTAGCTCATCAGCTAGGGTTGCACTTCACGTATGAGGCACTGGGTTTGATACCCAGCACTGCAAAGTGGGAGATGGGAAGAGAGAAAGTAGGTTATAACATTGGTAGTAGTATCAATATGAATGTGAGTCTGGGGTGGGAGTCCAGCTGTGTCGTGTGCATGTGCGTCTATAACGGTATAGAAATGGCTCTAGATGGAAACTTGAAAGTCTAAATCTTTGCTCCTCATACATTCATTTGAATTTGGTGGTAGCTCTGAAGAATATTCCTCGGTTTGACCTTTTTCTGGTCTTCTTCTCCTCTACTATTGGGAAACAAACTTGGGAGGCCCTGCACTCTAGGCAAGTGTTCCACCACGGAACTGCACCCCCGGCTAGCTCCCCTTCTTAAATTTATTGACTTGTTTATTGTTTGTTTGTTTGAGGAAAGGACTCACTGTGTTTCCCTGGCTGGCCTAGAATTTGTTTTGTAGCCCAAGTAGGCCTTGAACTTTCCCAAGTAGCTAGGCTAACAGGCCTGTGTCACCAGCCCTGGGTCCTTGATTCCTAGATGAACTGAAGGAGGATGAACAGTCATCTCAGACTGCACCAGACTCAGGAGAAGACGCGCAGGCCTGGAGCCTGGGAGACAGCGTATTGTCCTCCAAAGCTTCAAGGATTAGAAGAAGAAACCAGAGAGCTAGGGTCAGTGCAGTGTGGTGATGCCTCAGAGCCACACCCGGGGCTTGGGAGACAGGATGGTAAGCAGCATCTCTGTGAGGACCGCAGGGGTTGGCTGGGAAGGGATGGATGGATGGGCAGAGGAGTCCACATCTTTCTTATTGGTGAATTACAAAAGCTGTCAAGCAAAGGTGACTTAGCCATTTAACAGGTAATGCAAAGGAATAAAAGCCAACCCACTGAAGGTCACCCTTAATTAACACTCAAGCATATCATCTATCTATCTATGTATCTATCATCTATCTGTCAATCATCTGTCTATTGAGATAAGAGCTCAATATGTAGCCCTGGCTGGCCTGGAACTCACTATGTAATCAGGCTGGTTCCATAGAGAGCCCCATGCCCCAACATCCAAAATGCTGAGATTTAAGACATGCAGCAACATGCCTGGCCTAAAAACACTTTTATTGATTTGTTTCCTCTTGACGGTGGTGTCAAGTTTTGAACCCAGAACTTCCTAGGTGCTAATTAAGACTCCACCGCTGTACAACCTCTTAGCTAAAGCACATCACTTCTAAGGACAACATTCTCTAGTACAACCGCCCGGCTGCTAAACACAGAACCATCCTTTTAAATCATACGAAAATCATTGCAGGCCGCATGATGGCGGCACACACCCTTAGTCCCAGCACTCAGGAGGCAGAGGCATTTCCAGTCCAACCTAGTCTACAGCAAGTTCTAGGACAGCCAGGGCTACATAGAAAAAACCCTATCTCAGAAAAAAAAAAAAATCATTGCAATTTCACAAAAACACCACCCCTCCCCCATCACACAGGTAAAGCGCTGACATTGTAGAAGGTTTGAGGGGGATTCCTACCCCGTAACAAAAACCCACGCGTTGTGCTTTAGACTCACAAAAGGACCCCTCCCATCTTTGTAGGTTTTCTCACGGTCCAGGATCCCATTGAGGTTCACATTTTACACAGCCCTGTGGTTTGCCATGTTTGAACATTGCTACATTAGAGCTGTTTCCCAGAATCCCCTCCCCCTGAATGGTTTCAGGTGAGTGTTGACCAAGAGAGGAATTTTCGTCAGATCTGGAAGGCAGAAATGAGGCAGCAGTTCTCTGAAGGTCGTCGTGGTAACTGTCGTGAGTCATGCTGGTGAGCATGCATTTGCTTGGCTCCGATTGGGGTCAGAAACTGCTGTCTCTGGCCCACCAGACCTGAGACAGCTAGGTGCTGGGGAAAGACACAGTGGCAGCCCCGAGACAGCTAGGTGCTGGGGAAAGACACAGTGGCAGCCCCGAGACAGCTAGGTGCTGGGGAAAGACACAGTGGCAGCCCCGAGACAGCTAGGTGCTGGGGAAAGACACAGTGGCAGCCCCGAGACAGCTAGGTGCTGGGGAAAGACACAGTGGCAGCTTTCCGGAGACAGTCCTCCCTCAGGCATTGTGTGTGAATCTTTCTGATCCTCTGTCTCTTGTCCTTCCCATCCTCTAATCAAATCATGTAAAGTATGACCTCATGCCGGCCCAACCTTTAACAACAATGGGTAGAAGCAAGGGTTCACTGTGACCTGAAAGACAGCCTGGTCTGCGCAGTGAGTTTCAGGACAATTAGAGCTATATAAAGAAACCTTATGGGGGTTTGGGGACGGAGAGAGAGGGAGCCACGCATTATGGTGCACTTTAATCCCAGCACTTGGGGGCAGAGGCATGTAGATTTCTGAGTTCGAGGCCAACCTGGTGTACAGAGTGAGTTACAGGACAGTCAGGGCTATACAGAAAAACCCTGTCTCAAAAAACAAAAAACAAAAAAAACAAACAAACAAAAAAAAGAGCATATGTGCTGCTGGGGCATGAACCTCACACACACCAGACTGGCACTCCATTACTTTCGTTTTTGTAGGTTGAGACAGATACTCTCTGGCTGTCCTGGGACTATGTAGAGTAGGCTGACCTTGAACTCAGAGACATCCACCTGTCTCTGCCTCCAGAGTCTAGCACTCTTTTTTTTTTTTTCAGAGCAAAGACTTTTTAATGAATATATTTTACAAATACACTGGAGAATCATGCAATGCTGCCTGCGTTGGATGCAATCCTGGGCCACACACAAGTCTGCACACTCCTTTGCCACTGAACCTGTGATAGCAGAACCTTTCATCTCTCCTTTATTGTTTACTATGCCCCCTGCGTTATCTTCAAAGTAAAGAAACACCCTGTCTTTTCTTCGATATGACTTTTGTTGTCGACTTACCACTGCTGGATGGACCTTGTTCCTTAGTTCTGGTTTGCCTTTCTTAACTGTGGCCATCACCATGTCCCCCACACCAGCAGCAGGAAGTCTGTTCAGCCGTCCCTTGATTCCCTTCACAGAGATGACATACAAGTTTTTGGCTCCTTGTGTTGTCAGCACAGTTTATCACAGCTCCACACTACATATGTACACTCCACACTCACATGTACATATATATACATGTATATACATACATGTATACACACATATATATACATATATGTATATATACACATATATTTATATATACATATATATACATGTGTGTATACATGTATGTATATACATGTATATATATGTATATATATGTGTGTGTATGTAGATAGATAAATAGATAGATAGATAGATAGATAGATAGTTTTTTTTTTTTTTTTTTTTTTGGTTTTTCGAGACAGGGTTTCTCTGCATAGCCCTGGCTGTCCTGGAACTCACTTTGTAGACCAGGCTGGCCTCGAACTCAGAAATCCGCCTGCCTCTGCCTCCCGAGTGCTGGGATTAAAGGCGTGCGCCACCACGCCCGGCGATAGTTTTTTTTTTTTTTTTAAAGGACAGAGGACAACTTGTGGGCGTCAGTGTTTTCGTTCCACCATGTAGGTCCTGGGGATGGAAGGCAGGTTATGAAGCCATCTGGTTTGGTGGCAAGAGACCTGCTGAGCCATCAGGATAGCTCTATGGTTAAAATTGTCTTTATCCCTGAAAAAAAAAAACTATTATCTTTGAGTACCACATTTTGTTTATCTATCCCCTGGGTGCTGGGCATCTCGGCTGGTTCTATTTGTAGCCATGGCGACTAGCTCAGTGATAAACATCCATCTACCCTCGGGTATCTTCACCTAAAGTCCTTTGGGTAAGTGCCCAGGAGTGGCATAGCTAGGGCACTTGGAAGTTCAGTTTGTAGCGTTTTGAGGACCCTCCACACTCAGCTCTGCAGGGGCTGGGCCAGCTTTTATTCCCTGGCAGCATGCACGGTTCCTCTTTCCCCACATGCTTGATGCTTGCCAACATTTGGTGTCTTCTCTTTTTCTTTCTTTCTTTTTTTGGTTGTTTGAGATAAAGTTTTGCTATGTAGCCCTAGCTGGCTCAGAATCCACTATGTAGACCAGGCTGGCCTCAGAGATCTGCCGGCTTCTGCTTCTGGGTGCTGGATTAAAGGCGTGTGCCACCATGGTCTGCCATCATTTTTTTCCATGTGCTGTTTTTTGGCATTAAAAGTATGTGCATGACTTAAATAATAATTTTAAAAACCAAGCATTCTACCAAAAATACAAGTCAAATATATACTAATTTAGTAATTTCGTGCAGAGGAAAGATGGTAGGAAACTAATAAAAGCCTTTGAATTCTATAATTATACATTATGATTCTGTAAGACAGACGCACTTCATGCACACAGCAAAAGCGGTGCAGTTTCTAAGCAGTCTTGACTCTGAGTGCAGGGGTTTTAAGCAGCGCTTGCTGGCATTGCGTGATGGTGTACACAATGCACAGTGAGCACAAGTGTGTGTTCAGAGTCCTCGCTGCAGCGCGACCGTGCAGTCCCGTGCCAGAAGCTCTGCCAGACACCACGAGTTCATCCCATATTAAGTCTGGAGTCTCTTTCTGCCAGTGCACATTCAGAAACTTTCCTCGCTAACTACTTTGGCAGCCCTCGAGTCTGTAGTTTGTTAATGTTACTTTGTGTTTTTGAGGCAGGGTCTCTTGGCTGTCCTGGAACTCACAATGTAGACTGGTCTGGCCTCGAACTCACAGAGACCCACCTGCTTCTGTCTCTTGAGTGCTGGGATTAAAGGGGTGGGCCACCACAACCAGGTCAACTTGCCAATTTTTTTTAAAGCCCCTTCACAACTGCTTCATCCCCATCACACCATCAACATCACACACACACACACACACACACACACACCCCAAGCACCTTAAGGATACCTCTATCTAAACATGTGAAAGGCTTCTTAAATGGGAATGTTAAAACATTGAAGGAAGAAACTGAAGGAGAGACAGCTGAAAAGAACCTTCATGCTCAGAGCCTGTCAACATTAACGCTACAAAAGTGGCTGTGATCTACAGAACCCATGTAATTCCCATCAAAATTCCCATGACACTCTTCACAGAACTGGAAAGAAAATCGTAAAACTTAGATGGGAACACAAAGATTCTGAGTGGCCAGAGCAATATAGTAAGCAGAAAGAGCCGCTGGAGACGGCACACCACCTGGTCCCAAACTATACTATAGGATGATAGTAACGCAAACTGTATGGTAATGCCACAAAACCTCACCCAGATGACTAGGCTAAGATGGAGCAAAGTGGACTGTTGAAAATGACTCAGAGGGCAAAGGTGGAGCCACCAATCCCCACGCCTGAATTTGATCCCTGGGCTCTACACTCAGAGAGAACCCACTCCTGAAAGGTATGTCCTCTGACCTCCACACAGTCACCATGGTATTTATTTCTTACTTGTGTGCCCATGTGTGAGCACCCACATGGGCACACAAGTAAGAAATAAATGTAATATTTTAAAAGACTAAAACATAATATCTTAAATTGTGGATCAAGACCCTCATAAATAAATGTGAGAAGCCGGGCGGGGGTGGCACATGCCTTTTTAATCCCAGCACTCAGAGGCAGAAGCAGCCAGATCTCTGTGAGTTTGAGACCAGCCTGGTCTACAGAGTGAGTTCTGGGACAGCAAGAACTACACAGAGAAACCCTGTCTCGAAAACCCAAAACCAACCAACCAAAAGCATGTGTGTGCAGGTTTATATGTATATTCACATGTGTATGTGCAGATATGGAAGCCAGAGGTCAGCCTCAGTTGTCATCTTCAGGAGCCAGCCACCTGATTTTTTGAGACAGGGTCTCCTGCTGAGACCTGGGACTCTACTTTGAGGCTAGGCTGGCTGGTCTGTGAGCCTCTGGAATCACCGTGTTCTCACTTTTCCAGAGATGAGATTACTGTGCCTGGTTTTTTCAAATGGGCTCTGGGGATCAAACTCAAATCCTCACGCCTGCACAGCAAGCACATTACTAACCAAGCCTTCTCCTCAGCCCCAAAGTGGGACCCCTTGATGCCCACCACATCTCTGAGTTCTTCCTTGATAAGTTGGTCATTGATGTATAGAAAGGCACATGGTTATGTATGCTGCTACTTTGCTAAGTTTATGTCAGGTCTAAATTTTCTGGTTGGGTCTTTGGCTCATTTAAGTACGGGGTCATATTATCTACAAATAGGATACCTTTTTGTAACTTTTTAATTTCTAGTCTTTTGTTGTTTTTTGTTTGTTTGTTGAGACAGGGTTTCTCTGTATAGTCCTGGCTATCCTGGAACTCACTCTGTAGACCAGGCTGGATCGCCTGCCTCTGCCTCCTGAGTGATTGAATTACAGGTGTGTGCCACCAACCAGCTTAATTTCCTGTCTTATGACATCTAGCTAAGATGTAACATTCTACCTAGAATGGTAGTGAACATGAGCAGTTTTGTCTTAGTCCTTAGTTTAAATGTTGACTAAATGTTGTCTAGAAGTCTATTCTAGATAGTCATTTGATTTTGCAACAGGCCCTCTCTTTGTAGCCCTGACTGGCCTGGAACTCACAGAGATCTGCCTGCCTCTGCCTCCCCATGCTGGGCTTTAAGGCCTGTGCCAGCTCGCCAGCCATATATAGTCTTGATTATGTTGAGACATATTTCTTCTACCCTTTTTTCTTTAAGGTTTTTATAGAAAGGGATGTTGAACTCTGCCGAAGTCCACCATGTCTATCAAGATGGTGGCTGTCTTCAGGTCTATTCACGTTCTTTCATTTGAGATTGTTAAACCAAGCTTGCACCCTTAGGATGACCGCAACTTCGTTGTGATGCATGATTATTCTAGTTTTATTCTTTAATTAATTAACAAGATTAATTTTGATCTAGTGTCCATATTGTATGTTCTTGTGGACTCACTACATGGCTAAGTTGGCTTTGAACACTGCTAATCCTCCTGCCTCCACACCTCCCCTACCCATGTGTTACAGTCATGTGCCCCATGTCTGTCTGCTACTGTGCTCTTGAAATCAATTTGTACGTATTTTGTTGAAAATTGTGGGTCTATATTCATCAGAGAAAATGTGCTATAGTTTCCTTTTTCTGTTAATATCCTCATCTGGTTTGATACCAGGGTAACATTGGCTTTGGAATGAGGTTAGTGATGTCACATTCTTTGGACCTAACAAGGTACAGACTTTTTAGTATTACATTTTGTGTGTGTGTGTGTGTGTGTGTGTGTGTATACTTGTGCCACGGCAAGTAGTATGGAGGTCAGATATGGGAAGCCACATGTGCCGTTGCAGAGTGGCACAGGCTTCTGCTGGCCACCACGCATACATAGGCAGTAAAGTTTTTTTGCCAAGATGAGGTTTTGAGAATTAACCAAAATTAACCAATCAGATGAGAGAGAAGTTGACCAATCAGATGAGAGAGAAGTTAACCAATCAGAAGAGAGAGGAGTTAACCAATCAGGTGAGAGAGAAATTAACCAATCAGATGTAGGCATGCAAATGAGGTGGTAAGCATCAACCAAGCACAACCAATCCAGGTGTGAGACACGCCTCTCCTAGGCCTATATAAAGCAGCACCAGTGCTGGGCTCGGGGTCTATTTGCCTCTACAATCAAGCTCTCCCAATAAACGTGTGCAGAAGGATCCTGTTACAGCGTCGTTCTTGCTGGTCGAGTCAGATGCGCACAAGAGTCAGAGGACAACTTTCAGGAGTGGGTTCTTGCCTTTTAACCTGTGGATTCCAGGAATTGAACTCAGGTCCTCAGTCTTGGCAGCAAGCACCTTTAACCATTAAGCCATCTCGACAGCCCGAGACACAAGCTCTTAAAGATGAGAATTTGGGTCTTTTTTTTTTTTTTTTTTAAAGATTTACTTATTTATTTTATGTATGTGAGTACACTGTAGCTGTACAGATGGTTGTGAGCCTTCATGTGGTTGTTGGGAATTGAATTTTTAGGACCTTTGCTTACTCTGATCAACCCTGCTCACTTAATCCCTGCTCGCTCAGTCCCTGTTTACTCTGGCCCAAAGATTTATTATTATACATAAGTACACTGTGGCTGACTTCAGAAGTATCAGAAGAGGGGGCCAGATCTCATTATGGGTGGTTGTGAGCCACCATGTGGTTGCTGGGATTTGAACTCAGGACCTTCAGAAGAGTAGTCAGTGCTCTTACCCGCTGAGTCATCTCATCAGCCAGAGAAGTTGGATCTTATTCTCTGAATCTGATTGAATTTAAATGAATCTATGTCACTGGTAAGCAGTTAGTTAATCTCTCATTTGGCTTCTATGGTAGATGCTTGTGAAAGGTGAACTTGGGTAGTGCTGGGGTGTGGCTCAGTGATTAGAGCATTCACCTTCTGTGTGTAAGGCCCTGGGTTCAAGCCTCAGCACAGGGGTGGGAAGGGACATGAGACTAGGGTCTAAGTTAGTGTTTGTCTCGTATGCTAAAGATCTGGGTTCAATCTCTGTGTCTTATGGGGCAGGCTGTAGGGAGTGAGCTTGTATCTCACCATAGAAAGAGGTTGGCAAAGGAAACAATGAGCCTAGAACTTTAAATGTCTAGCTTGTGAGACCAAAAACAAACAAAACCCTGAATTATTATTGCCCCAAAAGAAACTCTTACTTTCTGTGTCCTCGGGGTCAAGTCTTCAAACAACCATACTGTAAGTCTGAACTTCCCAAGGTTGAACTTCAGAGCAGATGAACGTTCAACATAGCGAGGCCTCTTGTGTTGTAAAATAAGACATGGATCCAGAGAGACCCCAAAATCTCAGCATAGGGACATACATAGGGCTAGCTTCTAATGATGCTGAAGCCCTTAAACTCAGAGTTCTGTGGTTCCCCACCCCCATCCCACCCCTATCACTTAAAAGGGGGAAAGAGTCGTCTTTCCCCTCTCTGCAGCTAACATTCCCCACTTGTAGAACCTGTAATGGCCCCTGGAGGGATACTTTACAGAAGCAGCTGGTCGGCCTGGAACCTACACAGTCACTGCCTCTTTCAAGTCACAGCAGGCCCTGGCGGCGTCACACACACCAAAAGAATATTGAGAGTTTGTTGGTTTGTAAGTATGCCATTTTGCTTTTTGTTTTGACACACTTCAGTACTTAGCAAGAAGTTGGGTAAACAGGACAAAGGACTCTCTATGCCCATGAGCTGAAATCCCCAGTGTGGGGGTGAGTGCCTCAACAGAATTTCACAGAAGAGAAACAACAGCTATACATGCGCTGAGTATTCTGTAGGGCTGACTGATTCAAACTTGGTGATTGTGGAGAGTTGGAATGTTGCAGATGCTGAGCCAAAAGACCTTGAGCTAGCTCTCAAGATAATTTGTCCACCCCCTCCTCAGCATCATACACGCTGAACTTTGGATGTTTGTGTTTTACCTGCATGGGGGTAGTGCCTAGCTGGCTGGCACCAGACTTGGGTAAGGCAGGGGCATTTTAAGGTAAAGGGAGGTGAATGGACCAGTAGAGCTCTGGATAGGGCTTCTCTTGCCTGTTTGAGGCTGAGGAGGGCTGCACATAGTCAGATGAGGAAAGCTCTACACTGAGCTACATCACTGGTCCCTTTTGGATATGTTGACATCTTTAGGCATCTAAGAAAGGGCCCCGGATAGAGGTTATTTCTTTGGTAGGCAAAGATTTAAAGAGAGAAAACAAAATTACCAGGCCTTTAATAGTTGTCCACGCCCACCTTTGTGTCTGATCTTACATCCTGTTAATTGTTAGGTCAAATCTTTCGGATGGATTCTCCCCAGACCACTATTTTCCAACAATCCCAAAGTTAAGAAAGTCACGGGCATCTGAGATCCCCTCAGAGCTCTCCTGCTCTGTTGACGACTCCAACAAGGTGTCTGGAAGGTGCTTTGGACTATGACTTCCTTCTGTTCTGTAACTAAGAAAACTTCACAGAACTGATTCCACCATGAGGTTTGTTACTCAAGGTCACCGAACACTGTGTCCCTGGGCCATGACAATCATATTTGGCTCAGAATAAATGTTTCTGCTTTAAGGTGAGAACTGTGGGGTTTGTGAAAGCCGTTTACACCTGAAATGTCAATGGATGGAAACTTGGGGAATTTGTATGAGAAGGGAGCCCCAAAGGTGTCAGATTTGAAAAAAAAAATGAGATCTCAGATGTGGCTGAACTTAACGAATGTAGGCACTGTTTTATAAATGCCTTCGATAGTTCCCAGGTTATTGTGTGTGTTCCTCTGTTCAGCCTCATACATGCAAGGGAAGCTCAACACTGAGCTACACCACCAGTCCCATTTAGCCGCCTTGGCATCTTTGGTGGGGGTTATTTCTTCTTCTTCTTCTTCTTCTTCTTCTTCTTCTTCTTCTTCTTCTTCTTCTTCTTCTTCTTCTTCTTCTTCTTCTTGTTTTTCGAGACAGGGTTTCTCTGTGTATCCCTGGCTGTCCTGGAACTCACTCTGTAGACCATGCTGGCCTCGAACTCAGAAATTCACCTGCCTCTGCCTCCCAAGTGCTGGGATTAAAGGCAGCAAGGCGGTGGCGGGGGTGGGGGGGTGGGGTATGTTTCTTTGATATGCAAAGTATCAAGTGCAGAACCAGACCTCCCTTCACCTCCAATGCCTCTGCCTTCCCTGAGTCAGGATGCCAGCCAACTCGGCATTACCCCCATCCAGGTAAAACACACAAAACTATTCAACCTAGCCTGGCCAAAATTGTTTCTACCCTGTCCTTGGCTCTGGATCGAAATCTCTAGAAACACATGCCATCACACCTGTCACCTGCACCTGGCCACCTGCCTGAGTTTCCGAGGTGGCCGTGTGTGGAATGCCTGGTCTCAGGCCCCCAGGACCTAAGGATAAACTCTTTTGTTTTGCCTGGACCTTTCTTATCTCCTCTGGGACTGCACCTGATTGGTTATCTCATCGATGAACACAAAACCGTGCACCAAGTAGAGGTTCTGAGGCTAAGGTACTTGTTTGCTTGGTTCTAAGGATCCTGTCTGTTATTATACCCAAAGATGAAAGGATGCTAAGAGGTCAGAACTCACAACATGGCCGGGCAATGCTGAAGTGGACTCACTGCAGAATCAGCTCAATGCCCACTCTGGTAGGGTCTGCCTATTCCTCTCACAAGGTCCTCAGAAATACACTGGAGGTAACACCAGAGTTTCTTTGAGTCACACCAGCTCATACTAGCCTTGAACTATGTAATCCAGGCTGGCCTCAAACTCACTGCAATCCTCTAAGCTTAGCCTCCCCAGTGCTAGGGTCACAGGTGTGAGCCACTACCACTGACATGAGTTTCTGATCTCCACCGCCTCCCCTTCACCTCCTGAATCCTGCCTGGGATTCCAGACAGGAGGTACCACACACTCTGTATGTAGTGCTGGAGAGCGTTCACAGGGTTTTCCTCATGCCCTGACCAACTCCATTGTTTCTCTATGTGCATGTTGTGTATGTGTGCACATGTCTGTGCAAAAGCACATGTGTGCATGTATGTGTGGAGGCACGACTATGTCAGGTGTCTTTCTCAATTGCTCTCCACCTTAGTTTTTGACTCCAGGTCTTTCAACTGAACCTGAAACTCACCAGTTCAGCTGGGCTGGTTAGCTGGTCCAGAGATCCTCCTGTCTGCTTCTCTGGTGCTGGGATCACAGCGGCACCCAGGTTGAGAGGACCCAGAGTTCTGAGCACACTAGGCGACTCTCAGATAACTGAGCTACATCCTCAACCCCTCCTCTGTCACCTCACTCTCTCCTTCTCCCTTCCTCCCTCCTTCTTTCCTTCTTTCTTTCTTCCTTTCTTTCTTTCTTTTTTTTGTTCAGGTTCTCTCTATGTAGCCCTGGTTATCCTGGAACTCTCTGTGTAGACCAGGCTGACTTTAAATTTATTGAGATCCATCTGCCTCTGCCTCATGAATTCTGGGATTAAATGTGTGTTACAACACCCAGCTGTATCAGCATTTTTAAATAAGCTCTGTGGTGGCTATTCTTTGAAGGTAAGGCATGAGTGGGAAATTCCGTTATAAAACAGACTCCCTGAGTTAACTCAGTGGGAGTGATGGGATATTAAAGGGTCAGCAGGAAGGCTCTCAGTGCATAAGTTTCTTCAATCTGACACCTCCAAAACAATAGTCCAAAAGAAACTTATTTTCTTTATAAAGTAGCCTGCCTCAGGTATTTTATTATAGCAACAGAAATCAGATTAATGCTGTAAGGATCTGAGTGAATAGAATATACTTCCCAGCGGGTAGAATCCCACATTGATTTTTATACTAGAAAGGCCGAGTGGAAGCCTCTAGAACAGTCTGCATATGGAAACAGTAAATAATAACTGTACCACCTTTGTGGAAGAATTGAAGAGGTACAGAAAGAGCCCCATTTACATGCCTTGTTTGTCTGTCCACAGACCTTAGAGTGCAGAAAGGCAAGAATGTTTAGAAATCTGGCGACTATACTCGCAGGTGCTGCTCTGGCCTGATGTCTTTGCAAAAGCGGATCAACACTCCCGTGGGATGCGGCCTCCCACTGACCTGGTAAATACTTCAGGCCCCACACCTGCTGTAAACCTGGGCTCCAAAGGTGTTTCTGTGAACATAAAGCACTTCATGTTGTGTTCTTACCCTCGGCAGGGCTACGGTCCATTCCCACAGTGCTCCCCCAGGCGATTACCACAGCGCTCTCAGCCCTACAGAATCTGTTATAATCTAGCCTTCTAGTGGCTCTCCCTAAGGACTGCCTTGCCAGCTCTTCTGGCTTTCTCTTGAGGATTCAGAGTGAGCAAGGCGGAAGCTCCATATTTCTTATGACTCAACGGCAAAAGGAATGTGTCAACAATATCCCTTCCTTTCACAAGTCAGCACAATGAAGGGGGCGGGGCCTCCACCGTTGTGGACCAGGGCACAGGGAGCAGGACCACCCCGGAACCGGAAGTTACAGAATTCTTTGCCTCTTTATTTTCACTTTTCTCCTTTTAAAACATATATATTTCCACATGGCGGCTCACAACTATCTGTAACTCCAACTTCAGAGGTTCTGAAGTGAAGCCCTCTTCTGGACACCATGGATGACGGTCATCATGCTGGAGTGTCATCGTGTACACTCTATGCACACACAGCGCTACCAGCCCTACAGTCTCTGTTGTAATCTAGCCCTCTACTATCTTTTATCTCAACTAGATGAATCCTAGTGGGTGGGTGTGGGTATGGGTGTGTGTCTCAAAAATTATATATAATATGCATTTATTTGTATGAATATTTGTACATTTTATATCACACACACACACATTGTTTGTTGAATGCATATGAGTGTACATAAACCTCCAGCATGACTGGCATCCCTGGCGTCCAGAAGAGAGCTTCAGAACCTCTAAAGTTGCCGTTATAGAGAGCTGCGAGCCACCATGTGGATGCTTGGAACTGAACCCTAAACCCAAGTCATTTGCAAGAACAGCCAGTGCTCGTAACCATAGAGCCATCTCTCCAGCCCCATTTTTACTTTCTTAAGCATGTGATTGTTCCACAAACCTGAATTTTTTTAAAAGTGTCATGTACATAGAGATACTTGAATTTTCTGAGACAGGGTCTCACCATGTAGCCCTGTTTGGGCCGGAACTTGCTAAGTAGGCCTGGCTGGACCTTAAAGAGATCTGCTTGCCTCTGCTGGCCTCAAAGGCATGTGCCGCCACCCCCACCCCACCCCTGTGGGAATATTATCAACAGGCCCATTGTGAGGACCAAGCCTTAGCCCGGGAGACAAAGGCTTCTCCCTCAGTTCTTGCTTCCATCGCTGACTCCGGTTAGACTTTGCACAATTCTTTCTTCTCACATCTCGGGAGCTTAACGTCCTTCCCTTTCTGTAAACCGGAGAACAAGTCCCTCTCCCCCAACCCCCTTTCTTCCTTCCTCCAAAGAGATTTGTGCAAGTGTCTCAGCCACACCCCAGCGATACAGCTAATAAAGCCATTCATTTCCAAGTGCAGAAGCCATGAGGAGCAAGAGCTTTACCCAGCATCCCACAGCCTGTGAGCAGCACAGCCAGGACCTTAATCTCTGTCTGCCTCCCTACCATGCTCTGCCTTGAAGATGCTGGCAAAAGACTGGGTTCAAGTTTCACACTATTTACAACTTATTAGCACAAGGACTAGAGGGACAGCTTTCCTGTCCTCATCCTTGAACTTGGTAGATCCCAAACATTATTGAGGTCACTCAACCATATTCTTTTTAAAAAAGATTTATTTATTTCATTTATATGAGTTTATATGAGTACACTGTAGTTGTTTTCAGACACGCCAGGGTTATGTAGAGAGTCCCTGCCTCAATAGGTAGAGAGAGAGAAAAAAAAGAGAGAGAAAAAGAGAAAGAGAGAGAGAGAGAGGATAGATAGATAAATAGATAGGTGGATAGTGGATAGATGATAGATAGATAGATAGATAGATAGATAGATAGATAGATAGGTGGATAGTGGATAGATGATAGATAGATAGATAGATAGATAGATAGATAGATAGATAACAGATAGACAGACAGACAGACAGATGATGGTGTGGTGAAGCAAGCCTATCATCCCGGCTCTCAGGGGTCCCATGATGAAGTGGAAGTCTAAAGCAATTTGAAATGCAGGAGGAGGATAGTTGTGAGAAGTCTGGCCATCACTCCCAGATGGTGGCTTCATCTTGTCATTCCTGCCTCTTCCTACATGACCCCACTAACAGGGTAGAGACTGTCTATGTGGCCAAACCTGTTGATGTCACCTCTGATTTTTATTTTTAATTTTCATTTTGAGACCGGATCTCATGATATCTAGCTCAGAGTGACCTCTTTTTAAGTGTCTCCTCACCTGGTCTTCCCTTTTCAACATATAAGATTAAAGGGACACAGTTCAGTCCCCAGTAGTGACTAGGGACATGCCAGGAGTGGCAGAGCTAGGCACTAACTCTCCAGCCTCCCTTTCCTCCTTTAGGGCCTTTTTTTTTTCCTATTATTTGTCTAACTGGTGTATTGTGGGAAGGTGGCTAAACTGGGTGACTTAGCACCTTCTTCCTTCCTTCCTTCCTTCCTTCCTTCCTTCCTTCCTTCCTTCCTTCCTTCCTTCCTTCTCTTCTTCCTTTCTTGCTTTCTTTCTGAGACAGGGTTTTACGATGTAGTCCTGACAGGCCTAGAATTTTCTATGTAAACCAAGCTGGTCTCCAAGTCACAGAGTTCCACCTTCCTCTGCCTCCCAAATGTTTCAACTAAAGGTGCACGCCACCATACCCAGCCCAAGCACCACTTCCGATAGGGCCGGGCCAGTTTATTAATTTTCAAAGGGAAAGGAGGCTATGCTTGTGTGTTTACTCTTTCAGATAACATTCACAAATCACTTGGACCTCTCCCGTATTTGTGAATATTGATGCCTTCACTCTGAATCACCCCTACAGAAGCACGCTGGCCATGGGCTCCTGGGGTAGTGGGTTTTCCTCACGAGGATCTCCAGCTTTTTCCTGACAAAGGCTGTCTGAAGCATAGTCTTTCAGTTTGGTGCTTCCAAACTGCAAAGGTGCATGCAGACACCTGGTGATCTTTTTTTATTTATTTAGTTGTTGTTGTTGTTGTTGTTGTTGTTGTCTTGTTTTTTAAATTTCTGAGACAGGATTTCTCTCTCTATCCCTGGCTATCTTGGAACTCACTCTATAGTCCAGGCTGGACTCGAACTCAGAAATCTGCCTGCCTCTGCCTCCTGAGTGCAGGATCAAAGGTGTGTCTCACTACCATCAGGCTGATGTTCTTTTGAGACAGGTTCTCACCATGTAGCCCAAGCTACCATTGAACACACTGAACCTGCACTGCCTGTCCTGATAATCCATCAGAAAGCAGACTGATTCAATAGCCAAGATGAGACCAGTCATGGCGCTAGGGAAGCAAAACCCTCAACAGCTAATCCAGAGTGAATGGGACTCTGTAAGCTGGTTGGTTTCATGTCATAGTTTAGAACTAGTGGGGTGCTCTAGAAAAGCTTATAATTAAGAAAACCCAAATTACTGTATTCTAATTAACTCACAAATATTTTTCAATGTGATGTTCTTGTTTGTGAAATGCTCACAAAGTTTGTTCTGCCTCTTTTCCATACAGTTCCGTTTCTGAACCCAGGAGGTTTGCCTGACATGGAGTTCAGTCACAGATGCAGGAGGGGGGAACCCTTGGGATAGAACTAACATGTTCGTGCACACCAGCAACCAGACAGGGAAGTATAGTAATCAGTGCAAGTTGCCTGGCAACAGGCCCCTCCCATGCTGGCCCCTAGAGCTTGACTCCTTACCAAGTTCATCACTCAGCCTCAACCCATTGAATTCTAGAGCTTTCCAGGGTAGGTGCTCAGGCGTCAAGGGGGGGCTGAGCTTGGAACACCACCAAGTCTTACAGAGAAGGAAACGGGGCTCCACAGAGGAAGTCGCTTGTTGAAGTTGAGTGGTTGATGCGGCTAGAGTGAGAACTCAGGTTGTCCACCTTTTGATGAGATGAGTTTTCTACTTGGTACTGGGGAGAGAGAGAGAGAGAGAGAGAGAGAGAGAGAGAGAGAGAGAGAGAGAGAGAGACAGAGAGACAGAGAGAGAGACAGAGAGAGAGAGAGAGAGAGAGAGGTGTAGTCAAGACAAGGCTCCAGAAACACAGTCGTTTAGAACTGAGAGGGCCTCATGATTGTCTTATGAGGCGTCTCAGCCCTCTATTGTCTTGCTCTTCCAGAGTATAGTTCAGTAGGTCTCTCTGTGGTAGGCACTGTGCACTGTAGTGACAAAAACACAGAAATAATATAAGGATGTGTTTTAATCACAGGTGAGGGGATATCAGACTGTCCGCAGCAGCTGACGATGATTTGTCTCGTGCTCTAGCAGAGGCATGGTTTTGCCAGCTACAGATAGTTTCTAGGATTGTGTGACATTTGGAATTCTGGGAACTTTTCAGAGGGTTTATAAATCCTAGGGTCCCGGGGAAGGGGGGGTCATTAATTGTCTTTTAGGGGGGTTGCTTGAGGTTTGTTAGTAGTTGGGCTCAAAACAAACAAACAAACAAAAAAAAAGAAAAGAAAAGAAATTAGATGCCAGGCAGTGGTGGCACATGCTTTTAATCCCAGTACTTGGGAGGCAGAAGCAGGAGGATTTCTGAGTTCGAGGCCAGCCTGGTCTACAAAGTGAGTTCCGGGACAGCCAGGGCTATACAGAGAAACCCTGTCTTGAAACCCCCCCCCAAAAAAAAAAAACAAAAAAGAAAGAAATTAGATTCACAGATCTCAATTTCTCTCTCTCCCTTCTATCCTTTCTCCCTTATCTAGTGATGAAGTGAAACTTGGGGATAAAGGGCAGGAAAAAAGAAGAACCCACAGAGTAGCAAAGACCAGCTACAGTGGTCTATCATCTCCACGTTGGTGGGTGACCTGGATGCACAGCCAGGGTTAGACACCACCGTCCCGACCCAATGCCTTTGTTCTGCTGAAGAAGAAACTGAGCTCAGAAGGGCAGGGGCCCATCCAGAAGCATCGGTTAGAACTGGGGATGCAGCTCAGTTAGTATGTGAGCCTAGCTTGTGCAAGGTGCAATAAACAGTGCCACATAAACCAGTAGTGGTGCTGCGTGCCTGTAATCCAACACGTAACGTGAAGGCAGAAGGATCGGAACTTCAAAAGTTCAAAGTCACCCATAGCTAGAGAGTTTGAGGCCCACATCTGCACATCTGGAAGTCAAGAGTCATTGTCCAACCACAGATTCCCTGCTCAGGAGAGGAGGAAATGAGAATAAGGGGTTGAATCTGGCCTGACCCACCAGCCTTGGAAGAGCATGGGAGTGGCATGAGGCTTCCACCCTGTTTAAAGTCACAGAGTGCTTTTAAAGGGCAGAGTTCTGCTGGGCACAGTGGCCCATGCCTTTAAGTCTAGCACTTGGGAAGTAAAGGCAAGCAGATCTCTGTGAGGTAGGGGGCCAGCCTGCTCTACAGAATAAGCTCCAGACTAGCCAGAGCTACATAGTGAGAACCTGTCTCAACAACGACAATAATAAATATTAATAAAACAAAAGGGGCTGGTGAGATGGCTCAGTAGGTAAGAGCACCCGATTGCTCTTCCGAAGGTCCGGAGTTCAAATCCCAGCAACCACATGGTGGCTCACAACCATCCGTAACGAGATCTGACTCCCTCTTCTGGAGTGTCTGAAGACAACTACAGTGTACTTACATATAATAAATAAATAAATCTTAAAAAAAAAAAAAAACAAAAGATAAGGCCTCAGGCTAATGATATGGCTAGTAGACAGATGTGGGTCAAAGGCACTTGCCACCAAGCCTAGCAACCCAAGCTTACTCTCCTAAGGTAGAACGGGCTCCACAAATTGACCAATGACTTTCACAAGCACAAGATAACACATGTGACCTCACCCCACATACACACACATAAGTAAGTATAATGAAAAAAAAAAAAAGTTTAGCCGGCCAGTAGTGGCTCACACCTTTAGTTCCAGCACTCAGGAAGCAGAGGCAGGCAGATCTTCGAGTTCAAGGTCAGCCTGGTCTACAGAGTGAGTTCCAAGACAGCCAGGGCAACACAGAGAAACCCTGTCCCAAAACACTGCCAGAGCAAAGTGGGGGGGGGGGGAAGAAAAAGAAAAGCAAGAAGAGGGGTTCTACCACAGCCCTGCCAGCAGTGTTAACAGATTGCTTTCCTTAAGATCCAGTTTCTCTACCTGGAATAAGTGTGCATTTGACAGAGCAAACCCCTGTAGTATGGGGTCTAAGCTTATGAAACTTGAAGTGGCTATCAGTTCAAATCCCAGCTCTGCTGCGTGGCCATTGCCAGGGTTCCTAAAAACCCCATCATACCTCAGTGTCGTCACTTGTAAAATGGTGATGACAAGACGCAGAGTCGTCAGGAGGACTTGGTGAATCTACATTATCCACCTCCTCTGACCCCTGGTGTGCCCTGGAACACAAGCCTTGCTCTCTTCTCAGCCTAGAATCACTTCATCAGCTTGAAATCCTGTACATGTGCTGGCCAGGGCTCATGGTCAAGGAGCTCTCCGTTCCCACGTCCAGCTTCTAGACAGTCTGCTCCACTCAGTCTATCTAGAGCTTCGCAGGACAAAAGCTGACTTGTGTTCATCTTTAAACCTGCCCTTCCCAAGGTCTCCCCATCTCACTGCTACCTCACTCAAGGGCAGTCCGACCCTCCGAGGTACCTCCCAGTACCCAGGTCAGTGTTCTTGCATCCTTCCAAAGTTCTCTGCTCTGCCTTCCCAAGTACCACGGTTGTATATCTGTGATAAAGTACCCTGAACCACAGCAAGCATCACGCATCCCTGTAAATGCAAGGGCTTTCCTGATGGCCAGCTTGTCCCCTCCCACACTTCATCTTGTGTTACTTCTTTCTATTCTTTTTTTCTGAGATGAAGTCTTACGGTGTAGCCCTGCCTAGCCTGTAACTCACTACATAGACCAGGCTGGACTCCAACTCCACAGAGATCAACCTGCTTCTTCTTTCCCCATACTGGAATTAAAGGTATGCTCCCCCTTGTTACCTGTTCCACAGATACTAATACCCTTCTGTCGTAGGAGTAAATCCAGTACCCTGCCCAGTGCATTTGCTCACTGTCTGTCCTTCCCCATCAGAACCCAAGCTTCACAGGACTCTGGAGACAGGGATCAGGCGTGCTCACAGCTTCCTCCTCAGAGCCTAGACCTGAAAAACGAGACCAAAAGGCTCTTCATAATCAATACTGATTAGATATAGCCAGCGCATGTTAATTCTAATAATTACTTTAGCATCTTGGAAATAGCAAGAGGGAGAAGGGGATGCTATTAGGCACTGGCATTTCACGGGGAAAACCTCCAGTGTTTATGAGCCTATCCTAAGTGAAAAGTGTTCCAAAATTACATGTAACTTAGGATTAGTAAGCTGGGATTAGTAAGGGGCTGGAGATGGGAATTGGCAGCTAAGAGCACTTGCTGCTTGGTCTTCTGGAGGTCAAGTTCAGCTCCCCGTACCGCTTGTCACATGGTATAATCGTGTGTAACTCCAGCTACAGCGGCTGCGATGCCTCTTGCCCGTGTACCTGCACTCACATGCACATAACACCAGCAGACACACAGATCTACACATACATTTTTTGTTACGTTTTTTGAGACAGGGTTTCTCTGTGTAGCCCTGGCTGTCCTGGAACTCACTCTGTAGACCAGGCTGGCCTCGAACTCAGAAATCCGCCTGCCTCTGCCACCCAAGTGCTGGGATTAAAGGCAAGTGCCACCAGCACCAGGCTCAAAATATTTTTAAATTAATTCATTAAAAAAGATAAAAACTACTGCTAAGGCAGTTGTTGCTCTTCCAAAGAAGCCAGGTTCAAGTCCCAGCACCGACATGGAGTTCACAAGCATCTGTTGCTCCAGTTCCAGAGGATCCGACCCTTACATCTCACCTCTTAGAGAACTAGACATGCAAGTAGTGTGCATAGACACAGGCAAACAACCCATATACATACAGTATAAAGAGAATTTAAAGATTAAAATAATAAATGAATACATTTTTAAAACAATGTATTCTCAGTCTGGAAAGGCAGCTCAGTTGGCTGCTCTTACTAAAGAGGTTCAATTTACAGCACTCACACGAGGCTCACAACTACCTGTAACTCCAGACCCAGGGGATCCAACACCCTCTTCTAATCTTCACAGACTCCTGTACACATATAGTACACAGACATGCACGTAAAAATAGACACACAGGCACACACACACATGAAAAGCAAATTAGGAAGTGAAGACTTGGCTCAGTGGTTAAAAGCACTGGCTGATCTCCCAGAGGAACTGGTGTTTGGGTCCCAGTGTCTACCGGAGGCTCACAACCATCTGTAATGTAACTTCTGTCCTGGGGGATCCAAGGCTCCCTTCTGACCTGTCTGGATACTTACACAACATGTGGTGTGCACACACATACATGCAGGCAAACACTCATGCACATAAAGTAATAAAATAAATCTAAATATTTTTATTTCAATAACTTTAAAGAAAAATCATGTGTGCTCATGATGTAGAATTATATTTTTCAGAAATAATTAAAAGAAGCCATTTGAGCTGGGCAGTGGTGGCACACACCTTTAATTCCAGCACTTGGGAGGCAGAGGCAGGCGGATTTCTGAGTTCGAGGCCAGCCTGTTCTACAGAGTGAGTTCTAGGACAGCCAGGGAAACATAGAGAAACCCTGTCTTGAAAAACCAAAAAAAAAAAAAAAAAAAAAAATTGAAAAAAATTGAAAAAAATTCTTTCCCTCCCTGGGCTCTAGTTGCTTTCACTTAAACACAAATGTGTAGCTCACAGAGAGGCCTGGTGTGTACCCTGCCCTCAGAAGCTATGACTAAAGTGACACATTCCAGTGCCCTTTGCCAGTTCTGAGAGTAGATTGGTAAGAAGAACACCTGTGCCCTTTGCCCTGTGCCCAGCAGTGCTGTAGGCAGCTGCCATCTGAGACCTCCAGCTGCTTAGTCCTCTGGAAGCCTTCCAGGGCCAGTGTGACTGGGGAAAAGCCTGGCATGAGACTGGGCTCCCCCAGTGTCCTCTTCTCTCAAATACACAGTACCCACCACTCACTCACAGTTCAGTAACCATGGATCAGAGGGGCCCTCATTAGCTGCTGGGGTCATTTCTGAGACTTTCTCTTTGATGTCTTCCCAACTCAGCCTCCTCAGACAAGAACTCAATTATTTGAGTTCCCCCTGCAGTTGACCAGAGCCTGTCTCCAGGACAGCAAGTTCATTTTCTAGGCACTGGGCTGGGTCATGGTGTTCGGTCCATTGTCTTGTTCTCTTCCCCATCCCAAGTGTGGGGAGTCTAAATCGTTAAGTGTTTTATGGTGAACTAACTAGGCCCTGTGAGTTGCCCTCCTGTGGAGCTAGCTTCCATGCCTCTCTGGCTCTAGTCTCAGCAGTACCTGCTCTGTGGCAGCTGAAGACCCTGGAGGATTGTGGGATTGCATTGCTGCCTGAAGAATTCTACCTGTCTTAGTTAGTCTCCTAGGTCCCTTGCTTAAGGGAATGTAGGATTTCAGGCAACTGTTCTTCCCCCACCCCCACCCCCGCCCCTCACGATTGTTAGAGACAGAACCCAGGGCCTCAAGCCTTGAAAGGAGAGTTCTCTATTCTGGAGGTACAACCACTGCTGCAGGAAGCCAAGGTTAAAGGCTTATTTCCCACACTTTTGCTCATCCTTCAACAAACTTTGCTGCATATCGAGTCTGCCTATAAGCCTGGCACTGTGAGGGTGGGTAAGCAGCAAGGCAGGGAGATGACTCAGTGGGTGAAGGCACTTGCCACGGAGCCTGTCGGCCTGAGGACCTGTACCGGAGAAAGAGAACCGACTCCTGCAAAGCACCCTCTGACCTCCACCTCCACCATGGCACTCACGCTCTCCCCTCCATGAATAAGCGAATGGAAAACTTCTAACCAATGTTTTCAATGGAGGAGGAAGCATTTGGCAACTCCATACCCATCTCCACAGGAAAGTCAGTGCCTACCCTCCCCAACCCGGGGAGGCCTGCCTGGATAAACCCATGGGCACAGCTGCCCAGCACCCACTAGACACTGTGCACACTCGCAAGCCCCCTTTCCAGGTAGGAGTTGTACTGTGTACACACAAGGAAGGGCACAGACACTTGCCAAGCGTCATCGGGTTACTGACCAGCAAAGCTTCCATACAAACCTTCAGTCCCAAATCCCAACCTTGCTGGGAGCCTCAACATGAGCTTTACAGGCAGGGGCCCTGTACACCAGAACCCCACCACCACTTTCCTGTCCATCAGTCCATCCATCCACTCGGTCAATCAAAGACAATGATTGGAGCACCTATGGTGTGTAAAACTTTGGGGACAAGAGGGGAAGAATGGATCACAAACATCTTTGCCACTAGAGCCTCTCACAACCTAGCAAGAGTGTAATTCTTCCATAACGTGAAAATAAGGTAGGACATGAGAAAATGCTGGGAAAGTACCAGGTCAAGGTGGGGCAGGTGCCTCCTTGACTTTAGAGACTGTGGAGGTGGCTTTAAGGTTGTTTAAGCTTTAGACATATGGAGATCTGAAAATTCCAGAAGGAAAGCCTATAAGCAAAGGTCAGAGGTGGGAAGGCTTACAGATATGGGTAGAGGGAAAGCTATTACAGTCCTGGTTGTTAGAAGGGATGGCAGGGCATAAATTTGGAAACACACGAGAGACATGCCTATTACCTGGAAAACAGATGAATCTAGACTACGTACAGAAGACCTAATAGGCCAGGCCACAGAGCTGACCACGTCTGTCACTGTTAGTCAGAGCTGTTGACAGGATTTCCTGTTGTGACCCTCTGTGAGGGAAGGCCAGATGGCCCCTCCATCTCTGCTCTCTCCAGATCCGATCTCACTCTGTCAGCAGCCCTGTCCCCCAGTGCTGTGTCATCAGTTGCTCACTTGCAGATGCCTGACCCACACGCACAGGCCCCCATTTGCAGCCCGGAACACTTCCTTCCTGGAGCCAAGGGGCCGAGTCATTTGGAAACCTCTCTCTCATGCGGTGTGATCAGAGTGCAGATAGAGCAGGTGGGGCACCTCCACTGCTCCCGAAACGCATGCGGTGAGGAGTTTCGCTGGCCTCTCACCTCCACCTGGGGCCTGGCTCACTTTCACTGCAGGACAACCACATCAGGAAACTGCTATCAGCCATTTCCTGCCTTTGCTTCCAGGTCACTTTGTCCCTCTTGCCCTACTCTGGGCCACCCACGGCCTAAGTCTCTAACCACCCGGTCATTGACCGCAGCCTCTCTCAGGCTTGTGAAGGCTCTGAGAACTGAAAATGGGAGAGCCAGAGTTTGTGACCTTGACCTAAGCCATGGTAGAAGCTTCGGGAGCCAGGCACGGCAGCTCAAGTTTGTGATCTAAGGAAGCTGAGGCTGAAGAGCCGGGAGATCAAGGAAAGCCTGGGTACACAGCCTCGAATAAAAGAACTGTGAGTGAGTTGGTTAGCTGCCCAGCTCAGCCAAGCACAATGACCCACATCAGAACTAGCCCAGACTCCCTGCTGGCTGGATAGACCTGGGGCTACAGAGGCTGCCTTTCGCCCTAAACAAAATACACTAAGAACTCCCAAACGGCTTCTCTATAGGCTGGGACGATGCACTCATGTGGCGCAATGAATGTGAGGGGCCTCCCATATGAATCGGTCCAGTTGTTAGGTCATGAGGATTAATGCTGTTCTTAGCTTGCTGCCTTCTCTCTTCATAGAACTCGTAGGTTTTTACAACTATATTATGAGTTTCTGTCAGCACTAAGTGCATGGTTTATGTGTTTAATGCCCATCTCCACGGTGCTGCATGGGCTACGCCTCGTGTGGCTGTGTTTCTCATCACTTCCCCAGCATGTAAGTCAGTACCTGGAATGGTCAGGCCCACCGAATAATTCACTGTTATCAAAGGACCTGTCACTGGTCTTCATTGGAGACCTTGTCAGGGGCCTGTTGAAACTGGTATGTAGTCGATGATTCGTTATCTTACCTGGATGTCAGCATCGCTGTGAGGGTCTGTAGTGTGGTCTCTGCTGTGTTCCCAGCTGTCCCCTCAGGCCCTCTCAGACCTGCCTTCCTCACCTCTCATCCCTTCTTACACTTCCTCTACTCCAACCGATGCCTATAGCTCTCTGTCCTCTCACTCAGATGTATGCTACGGTCTGCTGCACCCAGGTCTTCCCTCAGAGTCCTGTCTACCCTTCCTGCTGTTCCCAACCTTCTTTTCTTTCTTTAAAAAATTTTCATATAAGAGCCTCACTCTGTGGGCCAGAGTGACATTGTATTCATGGTGATCCTCCTGCCCCAGTCTCTTTAGTTCTTGGATTACAGGTGTGAACAATACTAATAATAATTTACACAAAGAATACTAAGATGTATCACTCAAGTACATTATAAACTAGTAAACGAAGCCTCACAGGTTGTACACACATATCTGTATTGTTATTGTTGCTGTTATTATTATTGAGACAGGGTCTCTTTACGTAACCCTGGTTGTCCCGGATCTTTCTATGTAGACCACGCTGGCCCGGAACTCACAGAGATCTGCCTGCCTCTGCCTCCTGAGTACATCTGTATTTTAAGTGTTGTTTTTCCAGTTTGAGACATATTCAGTCTCCTTTGACTCTGTTTCCCCCACGAGCCTCCTGTATCTTCTCCCTTCCCTCCAAACCCCTTCTTCCAAGTGAATCCCTTTTCTGCTTTCATGTGTGTCTGTGTGTGACTGCACATGCACACATGTGTGAGTGTGTTTAGTTGGGGTTTCTGGCATGAGTGTGGGTGAGGAGTCATTTACCTAAACAAAGGCAACTTAGAGTGTCTAAGTCAGCACTGAGGACTCTAACCCCTCCTTCTCCAGCAACCATCGCCTGCCTATAGCACCTCCGAGAGGGACGGGCCTCATGAGGTGACCCTATCCATGCCATACATGACATATATTCACACATGAGAGGATTTGATGGACCCAGCCTTGTACAGATCTACAGTGAGTTCATGAGTACCATAACTATGCCATGTACGGAAGATATAACTCTCATAGAAACGCCTCCCCATAGAACGCCATCTTACACTCTAGCCATCCTTCCTTCTGAGATGTTCCCTGAGTCTCAGAGGTGGTGATGCAGCTGTCTCCTTTAGGGACACTTCGACCAGCACATAGTCGCCACATTAACTGTCACCTACCACAGACAAGAGCTAGAAAAATTTTATTTCTAATTTTGAACCCCAACGTATCTTATAGATGTGAATCCATAAAAGGAATTTGCCTGAGTGACCATCATTTTTTGAAAGGTGCAGTTTATGTGAGCATGAGCCTTTAATCCTATCACTTAGGAAGCAGAGGCAGGTAGATCCTGTGAGTCTGAGGCCAGTTTATCTGCAAGTGAGTTCTAGGTCGGTTAGGGTTACATAGTAAAACCCTGACTTGAAACAGGCAGGCAGGCAGGCAGGCAAGCAGACAGACAGCAAAAGAGTGAAGTAGGGGAGTAAGAAGGAAGAAAATATGAGTATTATATATACTAAGTATTCTTTATAAAGTTTATTATATGTTGTGCTGGATATTTTCATGTTGATGACACAGTCTAGACTCATTTGAGAAGAGGGAAACTCAATTGAGGAAATATTTCCATAAGACTGAGCTATAGAGAGATTTGTAGGGCATTTTCTTATTTAATGATAGGCGGGGGGTGGGATTGGGGGGGGCACCTCTGGCCTAGTGGTCCAGGTTCTCAGGCTAAAGAAACCATGAGGATTAAGCCAATAAGCAGCACCCCTTCGTGGCCCCTGCATCAGCTCCTGCCTTCAGGTTCCTGCCTGGTTTGAGTTCCTGCCTTGGCTTCTCTCAGTAGACTAGGACTCAGGATCTGTGAGCTGAACAGAGCCTTTCCTCCTCACACTGCTTTTGCTGATGGCACTTTACCACAGCAATGGTGACCCTAACTAAGACAGAAGTGTATGCACACCAAGCAGGCTGCACCGAATGCATGTCTCACTGTGGGGCACAGTCACAGCGACAGGATACATGATGTATCTAACAGGGACTAAACACTCAATTAGAGCAGAGGCTGAAGCTGATCCCAGTGGCAGACACTTGTAGTCTCAGCATGTAGAAAACAGAAGCAGGAGGGATGTCATGAATTTGAGGCCAGCCCAGGTAACAGGCAACAGCGTGAGATCTTGTCCAACAAACAAACCAGAATTACAAAACAAAGGAGAGAAGGCTTGACAGATGAAGGTATTCACTGCCAAGTCTGAGGACCCAAGTCTGAACTGACTCCTGCAAATTGTCCTCTGTCCTCCACACACATATGTAGAATGCTCATGCCCATATATACACACACACAAATACATACTTGTATGCTTACATACATACATACATATATATGCATGCATGCATGCATACATACATACACACATACATATGCACACACATATATGCATACATATGGCAACAACAATATAGAGTGGAAACTAAAATAGACCAGCAAAGTATCCGAGGCAGAGGCAGCAAAGTCTGTGTGACATGATGGAAGTCTCAGCTGTTCCAGAGTTGGCCCTGGGGACACTCGTTCTGCGCAAAGAAACTGGTGGGTTTTGCTAGTTGTGGGAGGTGCTGTCCTTGTTCCAGAAAGGTCTCCATTATATAATGTGCTCTTTGTGTGGACAGGCCGAGAGCTCTGTGGGATGGGATGGGAGGTCCAGTGTGGCATGCTAGCTGTGTCAGAACAGGGCACTGACTGGTGTATCTAAGTAAAGAGGTCCTTGTGGTCTAGGGCACTGGCTTTCTGAGTGTTCTTAGGACATATGCTAGACCCATGACTCTAAGGCCAGAGTCAACCACTCGGCTGGGGCCCAGACATTGTACTTACCAAGTCCTTCAGGCCACTGTGTCAAGTTTGAGAACCGCTCTCTGTCTGAGGCATAACTGTTTGGTGTTTAGAGCATCTTAGAACATTGGGCAAAGCCCGCCCCTTGATGAACAGCAGAAGTGCTGGGTCCTCCATCTGGCCTTTAGGTGCTGTATCTACAATCTTTCTCTCAGTCTCTCAGCCTTATACAGCACATTCACACACAGCTCTCCTGTGAGAGATGGCTGCTTGGCCCTTCATCTCAAGCTCCTTCCACCCTGTACCACTTAGCTGTGTTACATTAACCTGGTACCACTGAAAATATTCTCAACACATGGATAGATACATATACAAATGCATTCACAGGCTGTCCTGCCCTCCCTGTTAGACACACTGCCCCGTGTTGTCTCTTCCCTGGCCAGTGCTCATTTAGTACTCATCCGATAAACACCTGATCCAGGCATCTGACTTGCTCTCCGGGCTGAGGTGCCCAGATACACACATAGTCCCTGTAACCTACGGCAACCTTGGTGTGCCAACCCAACACGGCCTGTTTCCTCCCTGCAGACTACTTACTACCTGGTACCTAAAGACAGCAGAGCTGTGTGTGTGGGAGTTGGCTCCCAGCAATGACAGCCTTTATTGCCCACTTCCTGTGTTGACTGTAATGTGCTTTTGGGTCCTGGTGCCTGAGTGAGCTGCTAACCTTCATACTGCTTCCCACTGCTGTCTGAAGCTCAGTTTCCATGTCTATAATGTGGTGATATCATGATTACACTTAAAGGCTGTTCAGAGGATGAAAGGAAGGGAGAATGTAAAGAATTTAGCTTGATGTGTGGAACACAGCACTAAGAAACAGCTTCTGGAGGGGTTAGCCATAGTTTTCCCCTGAGACAGTCAGGAAAGTACAAATCCTTTGCGAATCGTGTGGCCTTGTGCGGAGTTAGGTTTGATGCCTATGGAGCTGCCTCCAGTCGCTGGCTCTCTAAACCTTTCTCACTATAATCATGAGAAGAAGAAGAAAAGAAGGAGGAGGAGAAAGAAGAAGAAGAGGAGGAGGGACAGAAGGGACTGTTTTTCTACCTTCCAGTCCCCAACTATGGCAGGCACCATGCCACTAACTTCTAACACAGATGTTCTGACAGTTTTGTATGAAGAGTGAGTGTTAAGGGCTGGGCGGGCAGCCTGGTGTACTGGCCTAGCTTATGGGCGGGGCTTGGTTTGAACCCCTGGTCCTAGAGGGGGAAAAGAGTGAGTTGGGCATGGTGGTGCATATCTATCACCCCAGCATTCCAGAGGCAGAGGCAAGTGGGTCTCTGTGAGTTCAAGGCTAGTCTCCTTTACACAGTGAGGGCCTATCTGGAAAAGAAAAAGAAAAAGAAAAAGAAATAAGATGGACAGACAGATAGAATGGAGTATAAAGATTGAGAAAAGCTAAACTTGAGAGCCATAAGGCTGTGTAACTGTTGAATGCTGTAAAAATCCAATGTTGATTTTCCTTAAGGACTTAGGAGACCCTACTCTTCCTGAGGCTAATGAGCTGTGAAGTGTTACTGCTCACCATTGAAAGAGACCCAGAGGAAGAACAACGAGGTCTCTGCCCAGGAACAGAGAAGAGCACTCCCGGTTAATAAAAGGCTGAGGCAGAGGGGACCCATTCCCTTCAGCAACGCTCTAAGCCTCTGTGGCACAAGTTAATTTCTCTGTGGGTAGAAGTGATTATAACTAGCAGCTGGAACAAATGAAAATGAAATACAATTTATTAACAGCGAGGCATAATTACTGAGAAAATTCCACCTGAGCTGGGGCTTAAGCAGCCACCCACACCTAAGCCAGACACAAATCTGGCAAAAAACCACCACTGGTCACTTCAGTGAGAAGCCTGGGGTAGAATAATTCAGACTTGAGAAAGCTGTCCACAGGGTAGAAATTGAGAATCACAAACAAACTGCAAATTGAAATGTAATCTTGGCTGTCTTGCCTGGAAGCACCCCTACCCCAGCTGACTGTAGCATAAAGTTGAAACCTCTGCCTTCACCTCTTTTAAGTCAAGGACCACAGCATAGGCATTGCCTTCTCCATCTTGGAGAAGCTACTCTGGTTCTACGGGTTTGAAGATTTCAGTTACCATAGCAACTCTCTGCAACCATCAGCTTACAAGAGCTTATTTTGGCTCACAGTTTTGGAGGTATCAGTCCATCACCGGTTAACACCATTGCTTGGGGCCTATGGTAGCAGTTTATGGCAGAACCACGTGGCAGAGGAGGCCACCTGTGTGACGTACGGATGATGCTCTGAGGGGATCCCTGGAACCTAAACCTCCCTCTGCTTCTGCTTGGAGTTTGGGCTTATGAGGCAGTGTCTTGTCCCAAACATTCAGGTCATCCAGGATGGCCCTAAACTCACAGAAATCCTCTTGCCTCAGCATTCGATTATCTGTGTTAAGATAGAGGGGCTGGAGAGATGGTTTAGTGGTTAAGAGCACTGACTGCTCTTCCAGAGGTCCTGAGTTCAATTCCCAGCAACCACACGGTCGCTCACAACCATCTGTAGTAGGATCTGATGCCCTCTTCTGGTGTGTCTGAAGACAGCAACAGTGTACTCACATATATAAATAAAAAAAGTTATTAAAAAATATTGCAGATAACACTGGGTGTGGTGGCGTACGCCTTTAATCCCAGCACTTGGGAGGCAGAGGCAGGCAGATTTCTGAGTTTGAGGCCAGCCTGGTCTACAAAGTGAGTTCCAGGACAGCCAGGGCTATACAAAGAAACCCAATCTTGAAAAATCAAATATATATATATATATATATATATATATATATATATATATATATTGCAGATAGATGTTCCTCCACACTGCTTTAAGCCCCATCTCTTTATTTATTGACCTATATATCTTATTTTTATTATTGTATTAGTTTGTTTCTCTGGTGCTGTGATAAGATGGGAGAAAGGGTTTATTTGACTTACACATCATAACCCGTCATCCAGAGAAGCCAGAACCTTGAGGAAGGACCTGAAATAAAGACCAGGAAAGAGTGCTGCTTGCTGACTTGCTTCCAGGCTCAGGTCTAGCTGCCTTTTATACACCTCCCAGGACCATGTGCCCATCGCTGGCTCAGCACACAGTGGGAAAGGAAAGGAAAGGAAAGGAAAGGAAAGGAAAGGAAAGGAAAGGAAAGGAAAGGAAAGGAAAGGAAAGGAAAGGAAAGGAAAGAAAAGAAAAGAAAAGAAAAGAAAAGAAAAGAAAAGAAAAGAAAAGAAAAGAAAAGAAAAGAAAAGAAAAGATGTTCCACAGACTTGCTTACAGGTCCATCTAATGGAGACAGTTCAACTAAGGTTCCCTCTTCCAAGTTCTGTCAAGTTGACAACCAAGATTAGTCATCACAATTACATTCAGTGTAAGTGTGTGTGTGTGTGTGTGTGTGTGTGTGTGTGTGTGTGTGTGTGTGTGTTTGAGCGACAGCACTTATGTGGACGTCAGAGGACAACTTATGGGATTTGGCTGTCTCTGACCATGTGTTTCCTGGGGCAGGAAAGGAAAGGGGAGGGGAGGGGAGGGGAGGGGAGGGGAGGGGAGGGGAGGGGAGGGGAGGGGAGGGGAGGGGAGGGGAGGGGAGGGGAGGGGAGGGGAGGGAAGAGTCCTGAGTCTTCCTGACATTCCCTCTGAGTCTACAATGCAGCCTGAGAATCACTGAAAGTACAGTGATTGAGAATCAACAAGGAGACAGCCCCAGATCAATTCCAGGCTCCACCCACCTCCTCACATTGCCATCAGCATCACCACATCCAATGCTGAGTGTCCACAGTGCACCACACACGGTACAATTCTTTCTACACACTTTCTCATGCAGTCCTCCATCTCTCTCTGTCTCTCTCTCTCTGTCTGTCTGTCTGTCTGTCTGTCTCTCTCTCTCTCTCTCTCTCTCTCTCTCTCTCTCTCTCTCTCACGCACACGCACACACATACATCACATCAGACACCTCCCTAATGTCCAGCTTAGGTCCTACGTCCACACAGTCTTCCCCGACCTTTGAAGCGTCTAGCTATATGAAGTAAGATGCTGATTTTGATTTTATCCTTCCAAGAGTGGACTTGGTTAGACCTAGGGATGGCTTTTTCATGTTGTCATCACATTCATAGATGACAAGTTTCCCTTCGTAAAATCCAGTGGTGGGTTAGGACCATCAACGTGAAGTCCAATAAGCACGCTGCCAAGGGTAGAAGGCTCTACAGAAAAGGTCACGCTAATTGCAACTAAATATGTTCAGAGTCCCGAACAAGGAAACTCGCCTTCCCGTGGTTTGTCCTTGTCACAGGCTTTCTGGACCACTGACAGGAAATCACCTAAGGTCAAAGCACAGGCTGATAAGGCACCCAGAAACCAGCTATTTGAAAAATAGTTGAAGACATTAGGATGTGGGTTGGGACACATAAGACTCACAGGCACATGATGTCTGTACCCAGAGGTCACTTGGGAGACATGCTACACACACGGTCCTGTCTGAGGCCCGGCTGGGGGCGTCATAGAAGATACATTTTGACTCAGCGTGAAGGCTCAAGTTTCTAATTCTAAACAGTAAACCATCCTACTCTGCAACATGATCTACCCTCCCCCTTCGCACTTTATTTTATGGATGGGTCTTATCACATAGACCTCTTTAGCCTCAAACTCAGAATCTCCCTGCGTCATCCTCCCAAGTGCTCAGGTGACAGACATTCACCCTCACAGCTGAGGAACCATGATTTCATATGAGGCAGCTTTCACCCCCTTGAGTGGTTGCTTAGTGAGGATGCTCTGGTCTCCTTTCTTGCATCCTCTGGAGAGGAGGGGTGGGCAGAGTGAGGCGTGACCGGCTTGTCTTTCAAAGTCCCTTTCCATTCCTTGGAGTTTCTCATGCTTTTGTCTTTTCTGGACAGTGTACTCAGAGCAGCAAAAGCTGACTTGTGTGTGTTGCTGGGCGGGAGGGGCGTGACCGCATGGTGTAGGGTTGGAAGGATGGACAGTGCTTCGTCAGCTCCAGACCCAGGAAGCGCCGAGGCAGTGTATCCCTGAGCAGTACAGGACTAGAAGAGCTGGAGAGGGGCTCCAACCCTGTGCCCTGGCCTTCTTCCTCCTTAAGAACAGTTTTGGGGGCCAGAAAGATGGCTCAACAAGGAAAGACATTTGCCACCAAACCTGACTACCTGAGTCCCACATTCCCACATTGTAGGAGAGAAACAACTCACACAAGTTGTCCTCTAACCTCCATAGGCTCTCTCTGTGTGTCTTTATCTTTGTCTGTCTCTGTCTGTCTCTGACTCTCTCTCTCTCTCTCTCTCTCTCTCTCTCTCTCTCTCTCTCACACACACACACACACACACACACACAAATAGTGCCCCGTATGTAGTACCTACATAGTGTAGTGGGTACAATCTTACAATATCATGGACTGAGTCAGGAAATATCCTCCCATGGAAGAAAACCCACCAGGACAAGACCTGGAGGGGAAATGGATCAATATCCACCACAGGTCTTCATGAACAAAGTGGCTCTCAGGATGGGCCAGAGCAGGGGTGAAGAGCAGGGGCAGAGAGAGCCTGCAGAGCAGCTATGATGGAAGCAGAGGATGACAAATGTGGAGTCAGAACACTTGGGTGCAAGGTTGCCACCATTGATGCGTTACAGGATCCTGGGTAGGTCAGTCTCCATCTCTGGGCTTTGGGGTCCTCTTGTGTAAAATTGGAGGTGTGGGGGTGGCCTAGGTAACCATCCATGTCCTTTCAAGCTAGGTGTCTACAAGTTTACTTGTGGTGGAACGCCTTTTTGACCTTTTTCTCTGAGTCAGAGACAGCTCTATGGCTGTATTTATACTGCACTCTTTTTTTTTGTTTTGTTTTGTTTTTTTTTGTTTTTTTTGTTTTTCGAGACAGGGTTTCTCTGTGTAGCCCTGGCTGTCCTGGAACTCACTCTGTAGACCAGGCTGGCCTCAAACTCAGAAATCCGCCTTTCTCTGCCTCCCAAACGCTGGGATTAAAGGCGTGCGCCACCACACCTGGCTATACTGCGCTCTTGTCTGGTAATTTCATTTCATGTTTTTTTTCTTCTAGTATTTATCTTAGGGTTCTTCCCTTTGAAAAAGTCTAGCTTAACTCTTTCAAACTTGAGCTGAAAAGAGGGAGGGGGCAGGGTTCCCCCTCCCTGGCCGGGCAAAAGGATGGCAGTCACAGGTTGATCAAGTACCCTGGCTCGCCTGGGACTGAGGGGTTTCCCAGGACAGGGGACTTTCTCTGGTTCTGGGCAAACTGGGATGGTTGGTCACCCTAGTGATAAGGAAAGTGAGTGTGTAGAGGAGGCTGGGAGTACTCTTTTCTTAGCCCCTTCTATGAGGAGTTCCCCAAGTCTATATGCATCCCTCATAGAGATCCAGTGAGCAGAAGGGAGGGGCAGCCTTCACACCAGACGCTTGGCCCAGTTCAGACCATGAGTGCCAGGAAAGGCGCTGAAATGCTTGCGTAGTACTGACTCTGTGGGGGGAGTTTCCCTTTTTCTTAAAAAAAAAAAAAGAAAAGAAAAGAAAAGAAAAGAAAGGGGGAAACACACACACACACACACACACCAGAAAAGACTCAGTGGAAAAAAAAAAAAAAAAAGAGATGAGTCGAGAGGCAAGCAGCAAGCCCTCCCTGGCCCCAGGAGACCGCACATGGCTCATTTGTTTAAGTTTGCAGCTGACGCCTGCCACCTCTCCATAGGCACCAGCACAAACCTTCTCGACATCAGACAGTGACCAGCCTGGTGACGCAGAGCTGCAGCTATGAACTACCCACTAACCCTGGACATGGGCTCCATCACATACAATATGGATGACCTGGTGAGTCGAGTCATGTGGCTCCCTGCTGCTCTGATCCTGCTTGGAACTTTAAATATACTATGTCAAGGAAGAGGGGATAGCTTGGGAATCCCGCCGCAAGGATTATAGAACATAGGCAAATACATCCACTTTTAGACTCTTATTGTCTCCCATATCTGTTGCCCTTAATAGATGCCAAAGGGAGGTGGGAGACACAGGATCAGGTTTGGCATCTCCTGCTGTGTGGCTGAGGACACAGCTCTGCCTCTTGCTTCTTTAACAGAGAAGTTTCTCTTGTCTCCTTGAGTTAGAATGGCAAAGTCATTTGGAAGGGGTATTTTTGTTTGCTTTTTTTTTTTTTTTTTTTTTTTTTTTTTTTTTTTTTGAGACTGGGCTTCTCTGTGAAGCAAGCATTGGCTGTCCTGGAACTCTGTAGACTAGGTTCAAACTCACCTACTTCTACCTGCCAAGTACTGCGATTAAACGCGTGCGCCGCCGCCACCGCCGCCGCCGTCACCACCACCACCTGGCTGGAAGTTTTCTTCATGTCAGTTTGCTGGCAGTGCTAGTCAATCAGGCAGTGTGGAGTTGTTGGCTGGGAGAGGAGGGGTGGAAACAGTACTCAGTTGGTAGAGTGCTTGCCGAGTGCTGCTAGGCTCATCCTCAGCTTGCACACACTTAGTGTGGTGGTACACACCTATAATCCCGGCATGAGAAAGGTGGAAGCAAGAGACTCAGGGGCGGGAGCCTAGAACACATTGAGACCTTGTCTCCAAAAGAAGGTATATATAATTGTTCATCTTGCTGAATGACTTGATCATTAAGGCACAATACAACATCTATCTGTGTTGGGTGGAGAGACTGAGGACATAATCTTTGCCCTCAAGTCGCTGATGGTCCAGACAAGGTGGAGCTAATCCCTGGCTGGAAGCCTTTAGACAGTGATTTTGTATAGATGAAGAAATCGTGAGGCCAGATGGGTGGCAAGGAAGAGGATCCCAGGGGTCCAAGTCATGCAGCTGTATTGCTCCTAAAAACACCTTGGAGCACGCCGCTTTGTCCTGGGAGGGACTGTCATCTCTAGAGATACAGTATCTTGGAAGAGTTTCTTAGGTGGGAGCTTAAGAAAGAAACAAGCAAAGAAGGAAGCAGTGCCTGACACCCTCTCTGCCACCCGCCCGAGTGTCTTCCAGTTAAGCATAGGAGTTCACTTGACTTGGCTGCTATTGGACTACCAAAGGATGTTGTTAGGAGCAGTTCAAGTGGAAAACCCCAGGGCTGTGGGGCTGTGGGTTTTGGGCATCAGTAGACTTAGAACCTTCATCATGGCCTTATTCTCTAATGAGCTCCAAACCCAGAGCCCTATCAGCTCTCCTGCCCTAAGCACACCTTGAGGTGTTTCCCCTGACTCTCCCAGCTCGCCAGGATCTGTGATCTGCTTTATCATTCTTCCCACTATGTCCCTGGGCTTGCTGAACCTGCTCAGCTGGCATCACTTGGGCACTCTTGGGGATTCTGCAAATAAAAGGACCTCAGGCTTAGCTCAATGCTTTCTGTTGTTGTCTTGAAAAAAATTTAGGGGGTAGGGTTGTTTGTTGGCTTGTTTGTTTGAAACAGAGTCTCTGTGTAGCCTAAATCTGCTTCAAACTCTTGCCTGAGTCCTTTGAAAACCTAACTGTTCTACAGGGGAGTGTGCTCCCACGCTTGCTTGCCCTCATCCCCACTGCCAGCTGCCCCTGATATGGTTAGGTGGTATCTTCTGCCCTCAAGCTGACCATCAGCCCTGACCCACTTGGATGCCTTTGTAACCACCTGGAGACCTGGCCGTTCCTGGCTTCTGAGAAACCTCAAGAGTTTCCCCTAACTGCACGCCTCACATCACAGTGTGACCTACTAGAGACAGGTGGTAGTGGGGGCCAGAGGGACAGCGGGATGCACTCATGACATGAAGCAAACCTAGATTCCAAGGAGAGAAGCAAGGTAACTTCTTTCATGACACATATCAAACCCAAGGCCCTGAGCTATGTGCCCAGACATCTAGCTAGGAGTCCAGGGATTCTAAGACAACCCTGTCCCTGGAGTCCTTCAATCAGACATGTTCTTCCTTCACCCACCACCCACTCTCATCAAGGGTAGTTGTCACTCTGAAACACAGAACCTCCTCTTTGGCCCCACTCACCTTCTAAAAGGCCATGACCGGCCTTGGCACACTGCCCTATTCTGTCATAGCATGCATGTCCTGGAACGACAGAACTGGCAGAAAAGTTTAGCATTAGTGGCTTCTCCATAAAACAATGGGTTTCTGTTTTGCTCTGTCTGTCTGTCATACTGGACAAGACAGTATGACAAGGCCCTCCTGCATCCCCAGCTCTCCCAAGGAGCACTTCCTGCCCTGTGACAGACACTTGGAAGGACTGCAGGCTTGGCTCAATGCTTTCTGTTGCTGTTTTGAAAAAAAAAATTGGGTGGGTGGGGGTGTTTGTTGGCTTGTCTCTTTGAAACAAGAGTCTCTAGGTAGCTAAATCTGCTTCAAACTCATAGTCGTCTTGCCTGAGTCCTTTGGGTACTGGCATTATAAATCTCTGAGGTCTTAGCTTGACATTTTTCTTAGGCGTCCGCTGAGCTTCTCCCGTTGACTTTATTTTCTGCTCCTCACTCCCTGTCTTTGACCCAGCTGAGTACTGGCCCACTTCTCCAGATCAGTGGGTTCAACCCTCTCAACTCTGAGTTCTGAAACAACAGTCTTGATAAGTCAACCATCCCTTGTCTTAATTTTAATTTTCTTTTTACATTTGTTTATGTATAGTCAACAGAGGGTAACTTGTGGGATTCAGTTCTTTCTTTCCAGCATGCGTGTTCTAGGGACTTAATTCAGCTTTTTAGGCTTGATGGCAGGTGCCCATTAAGTGTCTCACCAGCTACTCTTTGTATTATTTTTAATGACAATTAATTTTGAGATAGGATTTTTTTTTCCCTTTGCCTTTTTGAGACAAGGTTTCTCTGTGTAGCCTTGCCAATCTTGGAACTTACTCTGTAGACCACGTAGATCAGGCTGGCCTAAAACTTAGAGATCCAGGTTGGAGAGATGGCTCGGCGGTTAAGAGAACTGACAGCTCTTCCAAAGGTCCTGAGTTCAAATCCCAGCAACCACATGGTGGCTCACAACCATCCGAAATGAGATCTGACACCCTCTTCTGGCTTGTCTGAAGACAGCTACAGTATACTTAGATATAATAATAATAATACATAAATCTTTTAAAAAACAAGAAACAAAAAACTTAGAGATCCGACTGCCTCTACCTCCCGATTGCCGGGGTTAAAGGTATGCACCACCACTGCCACCTGAGACAGGATCTTTCTAAGTAGTCCTTCCTGTCCAGAAACTTGCTATGTAGATTAGGCTGGCCCTGAACTCAGAGATCTGTCTGCCTCTGATTTTCAAGTGCTGAGATTAAAAGTATGCTCCACTATACCCTGTCCAGGCTGGCCTCAAAGTCAGAAATCCGCCTGCCTTTGCCTCCCAAGTACTGGGATTAAAGGCATGTGCCACCACTGCCAGCTATCAATGAATTTTTAATTGTTGTTGTTGTTATTATTATTATTAGTGTGTGTGTGTGTGTGTGTGTGTGTGTGTGTGTGTGTGTGTGTATGCCATCTGTGTGGAGGTCAGAGAACAACGTTTGAGAATTCCTTCTCTCCTTCTTCCATGGGTTCCAGGGAGCAAGCTCAGGCCATGAGTCATCAGGCATGTATAGAGAGCACCTTTCCCCATCGAGGATCTTTTGTCCCTTGAACTCAAACACACTTGCTGGCCATGGGCAGCTACTAAACTTCTTGATGGCTAAGAGCGAGGAGAAGAACCCTAGCACCTAGAGTAGGCATGGCCAGAGGTCACCCCACTCTGGCGAGGTGGGTCCGGGTGGCCCTGGAGGAGATCCTGCCCAAGAGAACCACCATGAGTTCTTTCATGTCACTCCTCAAATCAGAGGTCCGCGGTGGGGCTTGTCTGGAACCAACACAGACTAGTTCTGAAGTAAAGTTCCAGGCGTCAGGAGGGGAGGCTGCCATAGAACAGGGTGAAGCTAGTCTAAGTCTCGCTTCCCTGACCCTTCTTCATTGACGATCATCAGGAGCCATGAATTCACTGTGACCAGAGCATCACAGGTCACAGTTTGTCCACACACAAGTGTCTCAGTTCAGCAAGGGAGTTAAAAAGAGGAACCAAAACTCGCTCAAGCTGTTTCTGGGCTTTACCTGGGTGGAGGGGAGGGTCCCCCTTGTTCTAACCATGTGAAAAGTCCCACAGAAGCCCCAGTAGAGGAAGCCTCAACCGAGGGTAACTGGAGGGATCAGAAATGAGGGGAAACCTGAAGCCAGCCTTCGAGGGGTTGCATGAGGGGGAAATCTAGGTTCTGTTAGTCAGATATCACAGACCGCATTAGGAACATACCTCTTCATAAGAGACCCAGCCTGCCTGGTCTTATTCCTTTGGCGGACACATAAAAAGCAACAGGATTTGGGATGCAAAGTCAGAGTACAGGAATGAGTTTCTTTTGGGAGTGAAAGACAAAGTGTTTCAAATCCACACCATCCCAGAAGGCCCAGCAGGATGGTTCAGAGGGTAAAGGTGCTTGCTGCCAGCCCTGACGACCTGAGTTCAGTCCTGCGTCTCATAGGGAAAAGAGAAAACCAACTCTGAAGTTGTCCACTGATCTTTTGAAATTTCCACACAGAGATAAATATAATATATATTTTTTTAACTTAAAGCAAGTGTTATCTCAGGAGGTAGCTTTAAGAGGTTACTGGGAGATGCGTGTGCATGTTCCTCAAATACATGACCCCATGTTCACAGTGTAGACAGCCATTGGTTCTCAAGATGAACTCATTTTAAACCTAAAGATGTGGCAAAGCCATAGTTCTTCCACGTTTCCCCCAGAGCCAAGCATGATGGCAATGACCTAAGCATTTAAGAGATTGAAACAGGGAGGGTCATAATGTTCAGGGTAGCCTGAGTTCAAGGCTAGCCTGGGCTACACAGTGATATCCTGTTTTTAAAAACTACACACTGGGGCTAGAGAGATGGCTCAGTGGCTAAGAACACTTGCTGTCCTTCCAAGTTTGGTTTCTAATACCCACATCTAGTCTGATGAGCTCTTCTAGCCCCCAAGATCACACACACATACGTGGCACACACACACACACACACACACACACACACACACACACACACACTATATATATATATGCACACACAGAAACATAAGTAAAATAAAAAGAAATATTTTTTTAAAATACTAAAAATCAAAAGCACTACATACTCTTAATGGCCAAAACCCTCAGGCAGAGATGGGAGAGGACCCAGTAGGTTTGCTCCTTTGGGGGAAAAGAAGGACAAGGGGCACATGACAAACCAGAGTCCTGAATTGTCTTTGGGGAATTCTGAAGGAAGAGTGTGTTGAGAAGAACAGATCTACACACCCACAACCCAGTCTCATTCCTATAGACTGCACCCTGCAAGTTACTGAAGGCTAAAATGAGAGACACCCTGCACAGCCTCTCCCAGATCCCAACTGGTGGCTGGAAACACTCACGTAAAAGGAGACATAAGCTCAGCAGAACCTGGAAACACAAGCCTGGAATCCCAGCTACTCAGGAGACTAAGGCAGGAGGGTCCAAAATTGAAGACATTGCCTACAGAGTGAGTTCAAAGCCATCCTGGGCAACTTAGTGACATGACACTGTCTTAAAACAATGAGTAAGGGCCAGGTGGTGCCTGTGCACATCTTTAATTCCAGCACTGGAGAGGCAGAGGCAGGCAGATCTCTGAGTTCGAGACCAGCCTAGTCTATAGAGTGAGTTCCAGGACAGCCAGGGCTACAAGAGAAATTCTGCCTTGAAAACACAAATAAGGCCTGGAGAGATGACTCAGCAGCCAAAAGCATTGGCTGCACTTCCAGTGATCCTGAGTTCAATTCCCAGCTACCACATGGTGGCCCACAATCATCTGTAATGGGATCTGATGCCCTCTTCTGGTGTGTCTGAAGACAGCTACAGTGTACTCATATATATAAAATAAATAAATTTTTTTTAAAAAATCTACATCTGTTTTAAAAACACACAAAACAAAACAAAAGTAAGTAAATAGTTATGCTTTTTTGCTATGAAAGTATGAGGATTCAAGTTCACATACAAGAAGATCCTTGGAGGGCTGGAGGAAGGGCTCAGCAGTTAGGAGCACCGGATACTCTTCCAGAGGTCCTGAGTTCAATTCCTAGCACCTACATGGTACAACCTTATATAACTCCAGACCCATAGGATCCAACACTCTCTTCTGGTATGTGCAGGCTTGTGCATATGGCCACAGACATATATGCAGGCAAAACACCAGTACACATGAAGTGAAAATAAAATAAAGAAGTTCATTTAACACTCGGGAGGCAGAGGCAGGCAGATTTCTGAGTTCAAGGCCAGCCTGGTCTACAGAGTGAGTTCCAGGGCAGCCAGAGCAACACAGAGAAACCCTGTCTCCAAAAATCCAAAAACCAAAACCCAAAAACAAACAAACAAAAAAGTTCATTTAAAGGGAGGGGGATACTGGCACTCACTGGTCAGCAAGTCTACATAATCAGCGAGTTTAAGGTTCAGTGAGACTGACAACAGATAAGATGGAGAATGATGGGAGAAGACACCTGATATCTACCTCTGGCCTCCATAAACACACACACACAAACAACACACACACCCCACAGTCACAGTAGCTCAGTGGAAGAGCACTTGTCTAGCTTGCGATATTGCTCCACAGAGAGGAGCCTGGGAGAACAATGCACTGGGCAGGAAGCCCTATAGGCTCTTCAGGGCTGGGGACTAGGGTGGGCCGGTGGGCTAGTGAAGCAGAGACTACTGTGGGAGGGGAGCTGAGACCATGCTAGGAAGCAACTCAAATCTGTCCACACAGGGCATGACAGACAACCAGGACACCAGTGAACAGCAGACTCGAGAGGCAGGGTTGACTTCCCCGAAGCAGGAACTCTTCCCTTGCACATGAGCTCAAAGATGTCCCCCTGGTGGATCACTGTGCCTGTTAGAAAGTCGTCCCTCGGGGACTGGTGAGATGGCTCAGTGGGTAAGAGCACCCGACTGCTCTTCTGAAGGTCCAGAGTTCAAATCCCAGCAACCACATGGTGGCTCACAACCACCCAAAATGAGATCTGACTCCCTCTTCTGGTGTGTCTGAAGACAGCTACAGTGTACTTACATATAATAAATAAATAAATCTAAAAAAAAAAAAAAAAAAAAAAAAGAAAGTCGTCCCTCCATCGACTGGAGCCACTTGGGAGCTTCTGCCCAGTTCTCCTGCTCTATACGTGAGGCTCACATCGGAGTCTAGCTGTCTCCTCTGAACCAAAGGCCCTTCCCAGCCCTTGAAGACAGTTCCCGTAGGCTTCAGGCTTCTTTTTCCTATTTCCTACATTCATAGTACCTGGAAATGCCTTTCCAGGGAGGGATTTTCCAAACCTTTCAACAGAGCCAACTGACCTGAAAAAGAGTTCACCTCATCTAGAAAAAGCCTATGACGGCCTGAACGCCCAAGGTGTGTGTGTGTGTGTCTGTGTGTCTGTGTGTGTGTGTGTGTCTGTGTATGTCTGTCTGTGGCTCTGTGTATATGTGTGGTGTTTGAGTCAGGGTCTACGTATGCTAACTATGCTGGTTTCAAACTCATGAGCTCAAATGACTCGTTCGACTCAGCTTCCCAGCTAACAGAGACTACTGGCTACAACCCAACCCAGCTCTAACTTGCACCCTGCAATAATTCTACCTGGTGAATCTGGGTTCCCCGTCTCTGCTTATGAAGGGCTCTGCATTGTTAGTGTTCTCCAGCCACACCCCATCCAAAGCATCCTGAGTGCTAGAAGAAAATCCAGGGTACATCCTTAAGGAATATTCCCCAGCCTGCTCCCAGAGAAATCCAGTCAGCAAACCCTCGCAGGCTGCCTGCTAGACAGCTCGAAGAAACACACACACACACACACACACACACACACACACACACACACACACACGGCTAGAGGCTCTCCAGGGAGAGACCCCAGTCTTGTGTAGAGGGAAGAGGAGCCTGTGTGGATGCCGACATAGGAAGAACACTTTGCGTCGCTTACCTCTTCTTCCCACCCAACCTCCAACAGCAGGACCAGCTTCCCATCCTCCTGGCCCAGAGCTCACAGTGCTTTCTAAATACATCCCTAGCTTATGTCTGGCATCATTCCAGGCAGCATACGTTCCCGTGGGGCATGTTCCCGTGGGGCATGCATCCCTAGAGCTTGTGTGTACGCTGTCTGTGCTCTGTTTGAGTGCCTGTCTATGCAGCAGAGCAGTGTGGTCCCACCTGGGCATATGTCTGTGTCTATATAGGATGTGTGTTGCCCATCACAATGCGGGTACACAGGAGGGTTTCTGCTGCCTTTTGTAGCCAAGAATGAGGGGGCCATTCATCCCATCGCTGACAATGCACTCTTCCCAGTGTGTTAGCTAGGCCAGCTCCCTTTGACAGCATCTTTCCACCAGGCCAGAGCCAACCCTACCTAAGGCTTCTCTCTAGGGTTTGATGGAGAGGAGGAGGAGGAGGACCCAAGCTCCTGTGTATGGGGAGTGGCTTTAACATTTGTCAAGCTCCAAAAATGTTTGACACCTTCTGTTGATTTATACCAGACTAGCTTCCTCCCATCGTCTCCTCCTCTGAACACTTTGCCAAAACAATACCTGTTGGCATGGAGGAAGAGACAGACCCTCACCCCCTTACCTGTCCCAGTGGGAATGTCACACGGATTGAACTTCGAGTGAAAAGGAAGTTCACCAGCCTAGATAAAAACTTGAGCCGTTATCATGAAAGGCCTCTGGGCCAGACAGGCTGGCTAGACTCACATGCTCCCCTGGATGGGTTCGGCTGTTACCAAGGTGAGTCATCACATCTCCACCATCTGCCTGATGCGTGTGCTCACCAGTTCACCCCACAGCTTCCCTCTCCACCTCCTACTGCAGAGTCAGAGTCAAATAGCTCTACTCAGTTCTACTGGAAACAACTCCCTAAAGGGATAGAGAACCCACGTTAGACTCCAAGCAGAGTTTACAGACAGATGCAAACGTGTAAATCCCTGCTGAGCCCCAGATGGAGTCAACTTGGGGGCCTTGAAAGAAGGCCGGAGTTTAGAGAGGCAGACTTGAAAAAGGAGCGAAGGTGACAGGAAGCTGCCTGGGTTGCTGGGGACAGGTGGCTGTGGCACACATACCTGAGGAATAGCATGTCTGGTGCAGTGAAGTCGTAGGTACGGTCTGATACATCAAAGGAGTGTGCATTTGGGAGAAATTTATTTTTGCAGGGCTGAGGCTCAAACTCTGGGCCCTGTATATGCTAGGCAAGCATCTACCTGCTGAGATGCACTGCCAGGACTACTTTAGATAAAAATGTAAAGGCCTTCTACCTGGGGCATTGAAGCCCTATCTAACAGGTCGATTGTTTTCAAGAGTTGTAGGGCCATTCTCTCTCACACCGGCTGTTGTACAGCCCTTTTTTGTTTGTTTGTTTGTTTGTTACAGAGACCCAAGCAATACTTGCCAGCCTGGAACTCATGTAGATGAAACTGTCTTTGAGCCTTTCATCTCCTGGCCCTTCTCTCCAGTGTTAGGATAACAGCCTGAGCCACCATACCTAGCCAATGCCTATATTTGCTTGTTTGTTTTTACCATAGAATCGAAAGTAAAGAACACTAGTTTAAAGGCAAGAAGAGGAGCTGTGAGCCCTAACCTAGACACTCCTGTTAGCTCAACTTGGCTTATCCTAGGGACCTAGCAATGGCTTACAACATCATCTGCTGCCATTGCCTGATGCTGAGGTGTAGGCAGAATATAAAAGCGCTGCTCACCGCCCCAGTTGGCTCTCTCTGTTCCCTCCTGTTCCTGGCTGACTCCTCTCTCTCCCCTTTTCCGTCCTTCTCTGCCCTGCCCCCTTCTCTGCTCTCATGGCTCTGCTCCCATCTGCCTGCCTCTAACCATCTTCCAGGCCCTCACTCCCCTCCCTTCTACCACTAAATCCCCTTCACACCAGATCTGTTGCGTGGCGTGATTTCTCAGGGAACACCTTGGCACGGGCCCACCAGGTACCCACTTCCCCCATTATATTTCATAACAACTCTTGCCTACCACCTTGGGCCTTTATGCTGTATGAATACCCTGTTGTTGGTTCTGAAATTAAGCTGTGTGAGTTAAATGTCTTTCCCTGAGAGGACAGACATAAACAACATAAACTTCATTTCCTTCCAAGGGTGTGTTGAATTCTGCTGTGTGAAACTTGACTTGATCCACTTTTCTGCAAGTGAACATTATCATCAAAAAGTGGCTTTAATATATATATATATATATATATATATGGTTTTACTATTGTCTATGATATCAGAAAAACAAGACAAAAGATACCTGTTTCTTACAGGTGATGGGGAGTCATTAAAGGACACTAAATCTATAGGGCCTAGTTAGGTGTGGTTATTTGCCCTGTGTAGGTGTAGATTTGGTTTGTTTGTTTTTGAGACAGAGTCTGGCTATACTGACAATGGAACTCAAATCGTGGGCTTAAGCCATCCTCCCCCCTCAGCTCCTGAGAAGTGTGGGGCTGGGATCTGAGTACGAGGAAGCTCCCCCTGTCCACTGGGTAGGAAGTGGAAAAGAACAGAAACAGTAGTAAGTAAAGGACCCATAAGGCGGGAGTGAGGCTCCAAGGTCAAGAGCACTTGCTACTCTTGCAGAGGACTGGGGTTCAATTCCTAGCACCCACATGGTGACTTCCACCATCTGTAACCTCAGTTCCAAGGGAACCAGGGCCTTCTTCTGACCTCCATGGGCACTAGGCGGTCACATGCACACATACACACGCGCGCGCGCGGGCAAAACTCTCATACACGGAAAATAAAAAGGTTTGAAGTCTAATTTTTTTAAAAAATTGAAAGAAAAGTAAGGGGAAAGACCCATAGAGAGACAGGATGGGGGACAGGATGAAGTGACGACAGAAGAAGGGACACTGGAGAGTGGGTAGATAGTGCTGCCATTGTACCATGTGTCCCCATCCCCTCTGAAAGAGCCACCTGCTCTAGGGACCAAAAGACCAAGATGGGGAATCGGTTTACCCATCAGGGGAAGTGAGTGTGTCACCCACAACAGTGTGCCTGGTGGCAAGAAAGATTTAAGGTAGCCATGAACCAACCCCTACTGGCAGGAGACCCTCACTCTCCTCAAAGGGGGTCAGCACAAAGACGAGATCGCCAGAGCCTAGAGGACAGAACAGCCCACTATCTCTTACCTCCCTGGGGCCCATCACTTATATCACTGTGTTTTGAACCCATAGTCGGTTGGGTGTAATTGGTTTTGTATTGCCCAGGAAGGAGGTTGACCAGGGCAGGGCAGGGCAGGAAGAACAGTGTAGGGAGCTGAGGAAACGCAGGTGCAGGGCAGCTGTGAGTGAAAGGTATGAAAACAGGCACTCTGTCTTCCTCTGTGGTTAGCAGGCAAACAACCTGAGAGCTGGGGTGATGGAGGGCAGTGGCAGATGGGGAGGAGGATGCGGAGGTAGGGACTTCCGGAGATATAACAGGCACGCCCCCTTCTTTTCCACGCAGAAAACGCTTCCTCCCTTCCCTGCGCCTAGTCTCCCTGTGTGTGACTCACATTTGCCTCCGCTGCTGGGTTCCTGTGCCTAGGGAGTTTACTCTCTGCTTGGGAAGTAGGAAACTTAGGCTCCGCCCCTTTCCCAGAAGCCTTTGGAGGGAAGTGTGGGTAGCATCTCTCAGTGTAGCGGTATTGATTGACTGAAGACAGGCAAACGTGCCTTTAAGCAAACCTCCTCTTTGAGCAAGACAGGTCTGTAAAATAAGAGTTAGATTACATACCTCAAGCGTGTGTGGATTAAACCAAATAGGAGGCCATTTCCTCAGTTTCAGCAATAATCAAGACAGGAAGAAGGGGAGAAATTTAGAGGAAGTAAGCCAGCCACATCAGCACTCAACCATTCCCCACCCCCAGTGAGAGCTTAGATTTACAACCCACTGCCCTTACAGAATTGGAATGTTGGCTTCTTGTTCCTATCAGGTTCCATTCCCAAATGCCAATACTGACTGCAATCCCTACGCCTTCCACCTCTAAGAACACCCTACCACTTTGTGAGTGACTACCGGTCCAGTTTACATACAAACAAACGAACAAAAACGAAAGAAAAGAAGAGAAAAGAAAAGACCTGAAGTTTCAGGCCAGGGATGTGGCTCAGTGGCCGAACAGTTGCTCAGCACTACCAAAAATTAGAATAAAAAAATTATATCTAAGAGACAGGGCATGGGGGCATGTGCCTTTAATCCCAGCACCCAGCAAGCAGAGACTACCCAAAGCTGAGGTCAACCTGGTCTACATAGTAAATTCCAGGCTAGCCAAGGCTATAGAGGGAGATCCTGCCTAAAATAAATATGTAGAAGGGAGGAAGGAGGGTAAAAATGGCATGTTTAAGGACAGGCCAAGAGGAAACAGAATAGTACAGACAAAAAGCATTAGCCTGGAAGGACAGGTAACCTCACAGAGAAAAGAAAAAAAAAAGATATGGCTATCGTTTTCATTTCTCTTTCTTTTGGTCCTTACAGTACAAGGAACTGGCCTTCTACAGTAACAGCACGGAGATTCCCCTACAGGACAGTAACTTCTGCTCTACAGTCGAGGGACCCTTACTGACGTCCTTTAAGGCGGTATTCATGCCTGTGGCCTACAGCGTCATCTTCCTCCTGGGTATGATGGGAAACATCCTGGTGCTGGTAATTCTGGAGAGGCACCGGCACACTCGGAGCTCAACCGAGACCTTCCTCTTCCACCTCGCAGTAGCCGACCTTCTCTTAGTCTTCATCCTGCCTTTTGCAGTGGCTGAGGGCTCTGTGGGTTGGGTCCTAGGGACCTTCCTCTGCAAAACTGTGATTGCTCTGCACAAGATCAATTTCTACTGCAGCAGCCTGCTGCTGGCCTGTATAGCTGTAGACCGGTACCTAGCCATCGTCCATGCTGTTCACGCCTACCGCCGCCGTCGACTCCTCTCCATCCACATCACCTGCACGGCCATTTGGCTGGCCGGCTTCCTGTTCGCCTTACCGGAACTCCTCTTTGCCAAGGTTGGCCAACCTCATAACAATGACTCCTTACCACAGTGCACCTTCTCCCAGGAAAACGAAGCGGAAACTAGAGCCTGGTTCACCTCCCGTTTCCTCTACCACATCGGGGGCTTCCTACTACCGATGCTCGTGATGGGGTGGTGTTACGTGGGCGTGGTCCACAGGCTACTGCAGGCCCAGCGGCGCCCTCAGCGGCAGAAGGCGGTCAGGGTGGCCATCTTAGTGACAAGCATTTTCTTCCTCTGCTGGTCGCCCTACCACATTGTCATCTTCCTAGATACACTGGAGAGGCTGAAGGCTGTGAATAGCAGCTGCGAGCTGAGTGGCTATCTCTCTGTGGCCATCACCTTGTGTGAATTCCTGGGCCTGGCTCACTGCTGTCTCAATCCCATGCTCTACACCTTCGCTGGCGTAAAGTTCCGCAGTGACCTCTCTCGGCTTCTGACCAAGCTGGGCTGTGCTGGCCCGGCCTCCCTTTGCCAACTTTTCCCCAGCTGGCGCAAGAGTAGTCTTTCTGAGTCAGAGAATGCTACTTCGCTCACCACCTTCTAGATCCCGGAAGTCTCAGGGCCCATGTCTGTTTCTGTTTTCCATGGGAGGGATAAAGTGGTGGCGGAACCCATCCAACACGAGCTTGGGCCAGTGTCCCCAGATGGGAAAGCTAGATAAACTCTCTCTAGAATGTCCCTAAAGCTCTTCCGCCAGCCTTCAGGCTAGACTAGAGCCACCGGAGGGGAAAGCAGCCCAAAGGCAAAGCAAGCAATATCCAGGCCACCTGTATCACCTTAGATGAAGAGAACTCCACACACCTCCCATCCTAACCAGCTAAAGCTAAGCTCAGCTTTATTTCTTCCTGGCCATAGGGACAACTACTTCTGCTGTGGCCCAATCTCATCTTCCTCCTGATTATGAGCCCAGACTCTCCTCCCAGAATGGATTCCATCATCTTAAAGACTACTGGCTGCCACAGCTACCCACCACTCCTATACCACTGAGGAATAGCCAGCTGGCGGTGGCAGACTATGGCCTTAATGTGCCTGTCTCCTAAATACAGACTTCATGCCAGACCTTCAACCGTGCCTTTCTCTTAACCAAGCAGAAAGCTGAAACCGATCTACTTTAGGTAGCTGTCTGGTTCCAACCTAACCAGCATTGGGTCAGCCCCATGTTACTGGATCTTGGATTACAGACTGAGGGCAAGTTCCAGAAAGTTCTGGAAGCTAGCCAGTATCCTAAGAAGAGTAAAGGGCAAGCCAGCAGGAAAGAGGCCCAGCGGAAAAGTGGAAAGACACCTTTTCCAGGCTCCAATGAAGAACAAGTAAAAATCAAACCCAGCTGTCTTCTCCACCCATGGACCAAAGCTTCCAGACTGGCGGGGAAATGAGATCCAGGGCCCTCGTGGATTCTGCGCACCAATGGGGAAGGAAGCCAACTTGCCTGGGGAAAGCAAGATAGCAAAGTGGTCCTAGCCTCGAGAGAGGAGACACCTAGCTAAGAGAATGACAACAGAGGTCCCTGTCTTCATTAGGCAGAGACAATATGAGAAGCCAACCTGGGCAGGCAAGTCCTCAAACCCCAGGAAAGCAGTACCCTGCCCCTGGGAGGGTACCACTCACATGGAACCAGAGGAAGCTGCTCCATGCACACATAGGGGAAGTTAGCAGGCAATTCTGAGCTCGGCTTCCTCCCAGTCACCGATCTGGGGGCGTGGGGGTAGGAAGCAGAGTTGCCTAGTACCACTCAAGCCAACCGTACAAGCTCCCTGGGGGATCCCACTGGGGAAACCAATGCTATAGCTTCAGAGACTGTATTCTCATTGCAGAACAGTAAAGACACCTGGGGACCCCCTTTTCTGCTCCCAGCATCCAATTGCCAGCTGAGAAGAGGCAAACCGGACACAGAAATAAAAATGCGAGAGATGGCATTTTTGAATTTTCTCTTTTTAATAAAAAGGCACCTATAAAACAGGTCAATACAGTACAGGCAGCACAGAGACCCCCGGAACAAGCCTAAAAAGTGTTTCAAAATAAAAACCAGGAAGATGTCTTCACATATTGTATTTATATATTTATATTTTATATATATATTTATATAATGGTACAAAATGGCTGGGGTATGGCCATGGATGGAGGGAGAAGGCTGGCCTGTGGAGATCACCTTGGGAAGCTAGTGGTAGAGGTGGGAGACGAGGGCACAAGAAGAGGGCATTGGGCCCTTTGTGGCCAGAGCCCTCTCCTTGGAGTAGGGCAGGCTAGACAGTCTGGGCAGGGTGGGGATGTGGGTGGGGGCACAAGGCCCAGATGGAAGCAGGGAGGGCAGTGTCTGGCAAGAAGGACAGGTTTCCACCCACCTCTCAACACAAGAGACCTTGGCTATGGTCCCTGGGAGGGGCAGGAGAAGCCAGGGGCCTGCAGCCAGCTCTGGAGGGGGCTTGGTGCCTGGCCTGGCTGATGGTGGACAGCACCAGACTGGGAGAAGTGGGCACGAATTCCCTTTGTATTACAGCTGCCAAGGCAAAACCAGGCCCTGCAGGTCAGAAAGGCTGGGGACAGGGCCCTGGTAAAAGACACCCTGTCTAGAATGGCCCTTGGCCCTGGAGGCAGGACAGGAAAGGCCTTAGCCAGGGAGCTGCCCGCCACCTTACAAGGCAGGAAAGGACGTGAGAAAAACAGAAGTAGTTTACTCCTGGGGCCAAAGGGGACAAAACACCCATTCCTGTATGGCTTGAGTCTGACCAGGGGCGGGTGAGGGGCTCTCCTGGGAAGTCAGAGGAGAGGCAGTGGCTGTGTCTGGTGGGCATAGACAGATCTGGTGCATGGCCCTGAGCCCTGGACAGAAGGATCTTGCAGAGAGTAGGCAGGCAGAAAGGAGGCAACAGGATGTTCTCGCTCACACTGCCTTCCCTCGCTCTGCACTAGAGGTGGAGGGCCAACTCTGTCCCTTCCTTCTTTGGTGAGAAGCAAGTGGTGCTTTCTAGAAGAGTCCATGCCCTGAGGGGTTACCTGGCCCACGGCTACTGCAGCCAGGGTTCCAGCATCCTAACCCCTCCATAGCTCCATTCTATGGGGCCACACGCTGCCCCTTCCTTCTCGCCTTTTATCCTAGAATGGGGACAAAGGGCTTCAAGTTCTGGCTAAGATGTAGCAGCAGAGGCACCCAGGCTGGGGGCCCTATGTCACTGGTGTGGGTAAACACATGTACATGTGCGCACCTGCTCTCCGGAAATCACTCAGCAGCAGACAGGCGGCCGTCGTAGAGGGACGGGGGTAGATTCTCAGTCCTCAGGGGCTCACCAAATGGAAGCCTAGATGGTCTGACCTCATTTTATAGGTGGGGCGTATGGAGGGTGCATAGGACTGTATGTCTCTGGGTCCAGAGGAATGAAGGGTGTGATTATTTGAAAGAGGGGGGAAGGGTTTTGTTTTTTTTTTTTTTTTCTCAATCTTTTTTTTTTCTTGTGTGTGACTTCTATCAAGACACAGAAATACGGCACACGCACAAACCGGCACAAAAGCCCAGCTCTATTTACAGCTCCGCTGGCACCTGCCCACCTGGCCAGCTGCCTGCAGGGGGCGTGGGAGAGGAGGTCAGCCACGTCAGTAGGGAAAGGAAAGGAGGCAGAAGGAAAACAGGGTAAAAGCAGAGAGGCGAGAAACGGACCTGAAGCGCCGCCGGCAAGGTGACAGTCCACGACAGTCAGAGGATGGAAGACCCTCCTCTCTCCCCAAGGACCCCCAAAACATAGCTGAAAGCGGGGAAGTGCAAAGACAAAAGGAGACAGAAGCTCCACGGGAAGAGGGGGGCAGGGGAGAAGCAGTCCTGGTGGCAGAAATGGAGCAGAGCCTGATTCCAACTCCTCACCCGACGCTTGCCGCTTCCCCCTCAGCTGCCAGCACAGCAGGTTTCCACAAACACCACTCCCCACACAAGCCCGTTCCCACCCCGCCACCCTACCCCTGGACCCAGGCCATCCATCCCAACACTGGAGGAAAAACAAAACTTTTTAAAGTTAACATATTTTCAGTATCCCCAGCCCCAGACCGAGGGGCCTGCTAGAAGGGTAGATTGGCCATGCTGCCCGGTGTTGGCAGGTAGCCCATCTGACTGTCCAGAGACACACTGCGCTGACGCAGAGGGTGGGACACCATGAGGTTCTGCTGGGGTGGGGGGCCCATGAGGGAGCCCTGTGGGGAGAGCATGTGGGGAGGCTGAGTGTAGACTTCGCCCCCCACACCCCTCTGCTTCATCAGCATAAAATTCTGCTGGGTCATGAGGCCTTGTGGAGGGGACATGACCCCCTGGTGCAGGCCATGGGGCACCATGCCCTGTTGTGGGGGCACACCTGTCCTGCCCAGCAAGGACATCTGTCCAGGGTGGCACATGGACATGCTGAGCCCCCGCTGGACCCCCTGTTGGCCCGGGAGGTTGGGGGGTCGAGACGGGGTCTGCTCCGCCATCATGTTCTGCAGGTTCATGAGATGCAGATTGGGGGGCTGGGCCTTGGGGGGCTGGTTCTCGCTCTTGGGAAAGTACTGGAGGGTGCTGCTTGGTTTCTCAGAGGGGATGATCCTGGATAAGTCGAACTCAGGAATGCCGGTAGGGGTGGGCCGGATCACCTCACTCAGCTCTGGGTCATTCAGTACCGATGCCACCCCAGGGAGCACCCCGGGTGGGTATGCGTCGCCCATGCGGCCAGTCATGCCTTTGCCCATTAGGTGCTGCTGGGGGGGTATGGGACCGGGTGGCTGGGTGGGCAGGTCCTCGGGGGGCAGGGCCATGCCTGAAGGGTAGTGCTGCTGCAGGCCCGGGCCCCCGGCCCCGGTGGGGGCCATGGCACCGTGGGGTTGCTGCAGCCGAGGAGGGAAGGGCATCATCTGGGAGGAGCTGGGCACTGGGCCACAAGGGGCATTTAGGGAGTCTGGGCCTCCTGGGGCCATCATCATTGAGTTTTGAGAAGGGCCCCCAGTCCCCTGTGCATTGGGGTGCAGTGGAATGTTGGACCCCAGAGGGGTGGGGGAGGGCAACATAGTAGGGGGAGGCTCATGGGACAGGGGCTGCTGGCCTGGCAAGTTCATGCCCATGGGGCTCTGGGCAGCAGCAGGGTTCATGTGCATCTGGTTGGGCTGGTTATTGCTGATACCTGTGGGGGGAAGGACGAACGGGACATTAGAGGCCATGCCCACCCAGTTTGGGGAGGGGCCTCCCAGTCCTTCCCAGCCCACTAAAGAGCTCTGGGCTAGGTTTCATGAAGAGATGGTAGTCATTCAAACGAGGCCTCAGAGCTCACACCACCCCCATGACCAGAGACTGTAGAAGCATGCAGAAGCCAGCATGTCCGTGGGGGCAATTCCTAAGCAAACCCACTGTTGCCACTCCCAGAGAGAGCTCTGCCTCATCGCACCTGGCCCAGAGCCCTGCGGTGGTGGGGGTGGGGGTAGCAGGGGCCGGTCAGGCAGCAGCTCGTCATCTGAGGTGGCGATGGTCTTGATGGCGTTGTGGTATAGCGGGGTCGAGCTGGGCATGGCGTACTTGGACATCTGAGACATCATCAGCGACAGAGGGTTCTGGGAAGGGGTGGGGTCTGGGGAGGATGTGAACGGTAGGCTGGGGTTCATGAGGCCACTGGAAGGGTTGGCGGGAGGAGCGGAGGAGCTGTTCCTGGGGCCGCTAGGTGGGAGAGCACCTACAGAAGCGGAGAGACAGAAAGAGAGCAAAGGGGGGGGGGTGTCACTAGCGAGGTTAACGTCCACCAAATCTCCACCTCACGTCAGACACACCCATAGCCCACTGACCACAGGTTCCTTGTGGTCCCTATGGCCCATGCTTCTCCAAGCAGTTTCCCCAGTGGGGAAAGTCCTAGCTCCAAGTGGCACCCTTCAAGATGTTTGAGAGGCTCCGGCAGAGCTGCCACCATGCCCCTGCAGGAACCTACCGGCCACCATGGCTCCCACCCAAATCCGCCTAGGTCACTCACCCTGTTCCATGTTGCCCAGGGCAGAGGAAGAGTTTATGTTGAGAGGTGGCTGCTTGTTCTGGGAGACCCCAGGACTAGGCATGGCTGTCTTGGGAGAGGCGACCCAGCCTGGAGAAGGCACCGCCATGGAGGGAGACTTGAGCCTGCTGGGTGAGCCAGTGGGTGAACGCACACCGAGGGAAGAGCTGAGGACCTGGGGTGACTTGAGAGGTCCCGGTGGGTTGGCAGAAGGCAAGGGTACCATCTGGGAGGGAGTCTGGGGTGACTTGAGGTTGGCAGAGGGTGAGGTGACCAGGGGGGAGTGCACCTGGCTAAGAGTGGGTGACTTCAGATGTCCCATGCCCGGTGAGCCCATCTGATTAATACTGATGGTGAGATCTGAAGGCCGCCTGCCTAGCCCCCTATTGGGAGCTGAGTGCACAGACCCAGGAGGATTGGAGGCAGGGGGCAGAGGCATATGGCTGAGCCGGGCAGTGCCCACAGTGCCCATGGGCACTGAACTCTGATCAGGGCTGAACATGTCTGGAGTGTTGCCCATGTCCTGGGGCATGGCTTGGTAGGGTCCCTGGCCCCCAGAGAATCCCTGCTGGCCCTGGTTGGGAAACTGTGAAGGCATGAGCATCTTCTGCGGACCCCCCATCATGCCACTACTGTTCTGGGCCCGAACCCGAGCCATCTCTTCAGGACTGAGGCCCTGAGGACCCATCATGTCTCCAGGGCCCCGCATCTTCTGTGACATCAGCATCTGCTGCTGGGGCGTCATCTGCACATTCAGATTCATGTTCATGTTCATGTTCACATTCATGTTCATGTTGAGGTTGCCTGGCCCCATAGGCGGGTCTACCTCCCGCAGCCCAGACTGTCCCATTGGAGGACTCAGGAGGCCCCGGCCTCCACCAAACTCTATGCCCATGGGTGTGCCGGCGAGACCATCTCCTCCAGTCATCTGTCCCGGGAACATGGCAGGGTCCATCTGTCGATGAGCCTGTATCATCCGTTCCATTTCCATGCTCTGTCCCATGCTGCTACCTGCCATGCCCAGGGGACGCTGCATGCCCATGGACCGCTTCTCCAGCAACTGGTGCCTCAGCAGCTCCTCCCGGACACGAGGGGTCATGAATCGCTCTGCCTCCCCCTGCCCACCTGGGTAGGGCACGGCATTCTGGGCAAAGTTGCTGGGTCCCCCAATAGGGGGCAAGTCTTCATTCCAGGCCATGCCTGGCCTTACAGGTCTCTGCATGGCATTCATGGGTACTTCCATGGGCATACTCTGCATACCTCCAAATCCGGGCACCCTTTGCATCTGGTTGCCTGGGAAACGGGGGCCAGGGAAGGGAGGTCCAGGTCGGAGCTGCATGGGATCTTGGACATCCATAGGCCCTCGGAGTTGTGCACCCATTCCAGGTGGCCATTGATCCCCAGGTTTGCTGTGGTAAGGAGGTGGGGGCCCCCTCCCCATCATGCCCCCCATTCCCACCATGTCCTGCAGAGGGCGGCCTCCGTGCAATCCAATCTGCTCCTCTTTCCGCCGCTTCTCCTCGTAGTACTCTTCCTGCAGTTTGCGCCAGGCCACCTGCTCCGGCGTCAGACTATCCTGGCCCAGCCTCTGCATCATCATGTTCATTTGCTGTCCCATGTCTCCACCCTGAGGATGCCCTGGCACTTCATGCTCCAGAGCGGGGCCTCCTAGGCTCTGTGTCTGTGAGATCATTGACTGCAGAGGCTCCTCATACTTCTTCAGCCCCCCAGGAGGGGCGGAGGGAGGCGGCTGAGCAGCAGAGGGGGCTTGTGCCGGTGGGCCTCCCTCACCAGCTCCTCCCGGGGGCGCCTTGAGGAAGGGCTCAGTCTCCCCACTTCGGAGCAGCAGTCTCTCGATGTCCCGCAGTGTCTGGAGGGAGCGCTCTCGGTGCTCCAGCTGCTCTTTGGACAGGCCCTCAGAGCCCACCAGGTTCCTCTGCCCATTTCCGGTGGGCGTGGCCTCCCCCAATAGGGCAGAGCCAGGGGCACTGCCAGGGTCTCCTCCAGGAGGCAGAGGGTTGTTAGCGGTGGCAGCCGTTGGGGTGTTAGGGTGGGTACCCCCAGTCCCACCACCTGTACTGGCAGCTCCCACTGAGTTGGGGGCCAGGTCCTGACTGGTGTCTTCAGGAGGCCCCTCCGGGGGCAGAGCAGGAGGGGCACTGCCAGGGGCTGGGGGTGGCGGTGGCAACTGAGGTGGCTGGGACTGTGGTGTACCTGCTGATGGCGTATTCAGGGGTAGTGGTTCTGGGGTGGGTGGCACTTTAGGGGCCTGCAGGAGGACAAAGGTAAAGAATAAGACAGATGAGGGGACATCCCAAAGTATATTAGAGCCTGGCAGGCTACCACACTTACCTGATCCAGCTTGGCCCGAGGCACATTCTGCTGGTGGTAGGCAAGGATGGACTCTGCCCGGCCCTGCAGCACTGCCTCTGCCGCTCTGCATAGGGAAGCAGCCACAGGCAGCTCAGAGATGGGCAAAAGCAAGCCGGCCCTCACCCACCAACCTTGCACCGCCCACCCCACCCCCCCTTTGCTCAGGCTGGTCGGATAGACAAAACCCTCTCACCCCTCATCTCTCCCAAAGACTTACGTGTTGGCCAGATGGGTGGTGAAGACATAGACGAACTGTGACGGAGGCTTTCCTGGGACGCCCCCACCCCCACCCCCAGGGACGTCTGGCCGAAGGCCTGGCTGGGGGCCATGTTGGGGGCCTGGTGCACTGTTCTCACTGAGGGGCAGTTGGGCAGTTTGGCCAGGACCCAACTGTGGGGTCACCATGGCTGGGTCTGCTACATTACAATCTGCAAGAGGAGGGAGAAAGGAGAGCAGGTGAGCGGCCCAGACGTGGGAAGAAGGCCAATTCCTGCCCTCAGATGCTCGCTCACGGCCTCAAGCCCATGCCCAGAGGGTCATCTGTCCCCACAGTCTCCCTGTTTACCAGCCTGACTTTCCAGTTCACTTAATCTATACTAACCTTTGCTCAAGATGGCCAGGATGCAGAAAGATGACCGTGGAGAGAGGAGAGAAAAAGTGGCAGAGACCCCAAAACTCTGCTCTAGAGCTCCCACACTTGAGATCAGTCAGTTTCTCTGTCTCTGTCTCTGTCTGTGTGTGTGTGTGTGTGTGTGTGTGTGTGTGTGTGTGTGTGTGTGTGTGTGTGAATATACTGTCTAATGACCCAGCCAAGGGGAAGGTAGGGAGGACATAGTAGTAACTGATGATTCAAACCACAGACAGATTTTCATCCTACCCCACGATTCACTAACTGTGATTTTACAAAACAGCATTTGTCTAAGCCTCAGTTTCTTCATCTACAAAATGCAAACACTACCCATGCCCCACGTGCCCTGCCCAAGGACAAGTCTTTTTAAAAACATGGTTACTACGCCACAAAGCAAAGCATCAGTTTCAACAAGAGTCAGAAAGGCTTTCACAAATGATCAACGCAAGACTTCGGTCACCTCTGATCACCAAGAATCTCACGGAGGTGTCCCCATCAACAACACGCATACACACGGACGGATGCACGTGAGATGAACACAGTTTGCACGGCACGTGAGAAAGGGCATTTGCTTCTGCACCCTCTCTGAGCATGAGACAGTCCTTTTGGATTTTGCAGGGGAAGGGCACACATACTGCACACATTCAGTTTAAGGGCACAGGGCACACATATGGAGCTCAACAGAGAACACTGAGTGCTGGCTCTCAGACTTTAACACGCACACCACATTAGCTGGGCAATGAGCTTCCAGAGAACCTGGCTGCTCCGCTTTGAATGTCCCATCACTGGGCTGATTATAGGCAGGTACCACTGTATCCGGCTTCCTGTGTGGGTTCTGGGACTCTGATACCTCGCAAGGCAAGGTTCTCCCAACTGAGCCACCTACCCAGCCCTCTTTTTTGGATTTTTACAGATTAATCATTAGTCACATTTAATTAAACCATTGGCTTCAGGTGATCAATTTGACTTTCAGCCCCATTCCTTTGACGAGGATGGAGTGTGGGGCTGAAAGCCCCAAACCTCTATCCTGCTTTGATTTTCCCAGTCACCAGGCTCCATCTAGAAGCTACCTCAGGGCTGCCAGACACACCAGTCAATACAGCATTAAACAAAACAGAACAACAAAAAACCACTTATCCCTCTGGAGCTTCCCAGGAAACAAGAGAAGACCAAATATATGTTTCACAATATCACAAACTCACAGACTCGGAACAGTCCCAGAATAGTCCTCAGGAGCAAGACAAATTTCGCTCCACGGTCACAAGCCTGGCATTCCGTTCTCACACAGATAAGACCCACGACTGGTCTTCAGTGGGTTTAGGTGAGGCAGAGATCCATGGTCATACCAAGAAAAAACAAGCTAAAGCCTCCGGACTACAAACAGCAAGTGCCAGCACTTCCCGAAATCACAAGAACTTGACCAAGGCGGCAGACACCAGTGGCCTAGAGTATAAATCAGAACACACAACAGGCTCCTACAGGCTACGGAGAGGGACGCAGAGTTTATCACAAGAAGGAATTTTCTAGTACCCTAACATCAATACAAGCTAGCACTGTTCAAAGTATGTCACATGCCTGAACTCAACTTTCTCCTTGTGCCAAATCTATGACAAAGATCACTTCTATAGATGAGCATTCAGAACTCCTTTCTCAAGTTTACAGTCCCTGGGATGTAAGTAAAGGCGCCTGGGCTCTGAGCCTGCCTCATCGACAGCTACATCAGTCTGCCTTGCTGTGTGAAGAATTCAGTTACATGGTTGAATACTGCTGAATGACACAGTGTCGCAAGACTATAATCCCAGCACTTGGGAGCTATAGGCAAGAGGGTTAGGAGGTCAAGGCCAGCCTCATCTATATAGTAAGCCTGAGGCTAGTCTGTACAACATGAAACCTGGTCTTCACTGAATTGCATTCCATCTAAAAGAGGCTGGTCAAGGGATCTTAGCTATTTCTTATCGCTCTGTATCTTTCAAAGTTTCTCCAATGACACAGGATAACGTTACAGACACAAATTTGGGGAGACAGGAGGGTTCTGATCCCAGGAAGCAGTGACAGATTCTACCACTCAAGCATCCATACTGAGACTGAACATAGCTCATACAGTACTAGTTAGTCACATGGGGCCTTGGCAGTCCCAGCCAGTTGTGGAGACTTCTTACAGGACACTCGTCAGTAGGGTCCCCTCATTCCCTCTTGCTGACTGTTTCCTCCACTGTGACAGTCATCATTACACTTTCTTCATGGGCGGCTGTAAGGACTAACTCAGTAGCAAATGTATCTTTCTTCTCCTTTCCTTAACTCCTGCCTGTAAGCAGCACACAATTTAAACTCTGGCTAGCTTCTCACATGCTTAGGTTGGAAGCACCAAGGGTGTCTCGGGCCTCAGGCACAGAAGGATGGATTGGAATGAGAGAAATGGCCATGAGTCCTAGAAATGCATCATGAGCATTTTCTGAGTGTCATTTAGAGACTGGAGAAAGGAACCAGGGACACAATTAAGGGTCAGTTCACACCTAGGCTTAGCAAGGCTTTGCAAAGCCAAGCTAACAGATTCCCAGAGAAGCTGGACCTTCCCTGCCCATCCTCCACTGACCAGTAGGTGGCAGCATAGGCCATGAAATCTGTTAGATGTGTAGGTGAGCTGTCTGGAAAAGGGATTACCTGAGAAACCTTAGACAGAGAGAGGGAGGGTGGCAAGGGTGTGAGCAGCACTCACACTATAGATAAGGAAAAAGTCCAAAGTAGGGCTGAAAAAGAGCCTGGGCTCCTAGTCCTTGCCATTTCTTGAACAATCCCCTAAAGCCCTAGGTAAGGAGGCTCCCTCAGGACGGACACACACACACACAACCAGGGGAAGGGCACCATGAGGCACAGCATCAATGGGCACTCACTGTGGGCGGCCGCAATGGGCTTGTCGTCCTCCTCGCTGTCTGGCCCAGAGCACCATTCGTCCCCACTGTATGGCTGCTTCCGCTCCAGCACACACCTCCGTTTACTCCGGGGTGCCACCTCTGCCCAGGCAGAATACAGGCAGGCGGAGTAAGAAAGTATGGCAATGTGGCCTAGTCCTTCCACATGCAGAGGCCCTCCCAGACCATTCTCCAGAGTGCCCCACCCGAAAGGGCACTGCCCAGACCACGGTGGGCACTTTGCCAGTCCTTGGTCCCCACCACACCACCATTTGTTTCTGATTTCTTTCTCCAACCCTGGCTGCCTGTCTCCCCTCCCCCCCACCCAGCACAGCATAGTCCCAACCACAACTGGTTCTAATTAGGGCTGGGGGGGGCAGGGAGGAGCCACTGTGACTCTTCCAGGCCCCAGTGCCTGTTCCCAAAAGGCTCCCACCAGCCAGGACATCAGGAAGCTTTAGGGACGATGCGGGTAGGGGGTGGATCTTCACCCCAGACACCTCCCTCTTCAATGTGGGGGCTACAGGAGTATTATCACTCTGCTGTCAGACCCTTCTCTGAGTGCCACCCTAGCCAGCCCCACTCTGGAATGAACTGGTTGACTGATGGGTAGAGGTAAGAGAAAGTTACTACAAACAATACATGTTGGATGGCAACACAAGGATGAGACCCAAGTCTGGCCAGTTTGGGTCTCGCTCACTCGGGCTGTAGATGATGTTGAAGTCTAGAGGTGAGGGAATACAGTATACAGTACCTTTGGCCTCTGAATCAAGGGATGGAGTCCCAGCCTCCCGCTGCTCTCCAGAGTCCACAGACACACTCCTCTCGCGCTTCACCTTGCCCTTGAGTGAGCTGAAAGGAGACACTCCTGCCTGGGGGTTCTTCAGACTTGAGTTGCTAGGTGAGATCTGGTTGGCCTTGGCCCCATGGCTCCCCGCCCCCACGCCCTTGGAGCCCAGGTTGCAGGTGGGTCCTTGGTTCACATTCTGGTGCTGGGATTGGGCCCCTCCATTCCCTGTCTTGCCATGATTGGTCAGTTTATTTTCTGGGTGCATTGGCTTGGCTGGGGCAGGGGGGCAATGGCCCCGAGGGGACAGCGGTGGACTCCCTGGAGCCTCTCTCCTCCTGGGGTGGGGTAACCTGGGAAAGGGAGGAGAAACAGGAAAGATTAATCCTGCAAGGCGTCAGGCATGCCTGGACTTTAGCTCTCTCCTAACAATGCAGGGGGTGGTGAGGTGCTATCTTGAGACCACCTGCTATTCCCTACCTCTGTGCAGTTCCTCAGATAAGAGCAGAGCTCTGTCCACCTAGGGGAGTGGCGATGGAACAGTGTTCCTTATCTTCTAGGCTCAAATCAAATGGAAGCCCAGGGCTTTGACTTGGCAGAATCTATCTACCTTCAGCCCCAGGATCCAGCAGCTTCCATTAAAGCCCTTTCTCCCTAGCATCTGATGGATTCTTCGCACCTTCTAGGGTTTAAGACTCCTTTCCAAGGCCCCAGACCTCAACTATGCTGTGCCCTGACAACTAGCTGAGAAGGGCCACAGGACCTGTGAGTCACTGCTCAAGCCCGAGCCCTATTCCCTAGGGTACTAGGGAAAGCATAACCGAGAGTGGTACCCACAGGTCCAGAAGACTCCCCAGAGCCTAAGTGGGGAAGGCCTGAAGAGGGTGGGCCAGTAGGCCCTGTCAGCAGGCAGGGATTGGGGGGGGGGGGGGGGGAAATATGTCAAGCAGACAAGAGTACAGCTTGAAGCCATGGATTCCTGCAGCCTAGGCTGCGGGCCCTTTAAGCTCCAGCCCGCTCCCCCCACCGCCTCCCCCTCCCCGGAGACCTATTAATAGCCGCTGGAAAGATCACATCACGGGAGAGGATATTTATCCCCCCTCATTCCACACCAGCTCAGATTTATTTCAGCTCTGCTGTCCTGCTGCCGCCGCCTGGCCCTGTCTGCCCGCTTCTCCTGGGGAGGAGGGAGGCAGGCACCACCCCCACTCCAGCTCCTACCCCCGACTAGACTGAGGCTGGAGGGCGCCATCACACCCCCAACACTAGGGTAGGATGAGGGTCTGTTCTAACGGTTTTAGGAGGGAAGAAGGGACCAGAAGCAGGCAAAGCTAGCTGCCAGTCTCCTCTGCCCCCTGGGCCCAGGCGCTAAGGCTGGCTGCCAGCTCCTGCCTGGGGCCAGACTTTACCATTCTACTTCCCTTCAACCCACTGGTGGCCAGGAAACCAGGTGCCCGAGGGGCTCCTCTCCAAACAGCTCTATAGCTTGGCCCCATCATCATGGGCCCTTCCCTTCCCCACTCTCCATACACACATATATCCCACCCTCCGTGACACCCACACACCTTGTCTTGTTAGCCAGGATCCTCATGGCTCCCACACACAGTGGGGCTACGACCCCTGTGCGTGCCCAGGGCCCAGCCAGGTACTCGGTACTGGAGCAGGGACTGCAGCAACAAGCCCCAAAGAGAAAACTTGTGACTTAGGGAGGGGGTGTATGAAGGGGAGGGAAAGGGAGAACCCAAGGCCCCAGGACTAAGGAACTGGATAGGGTAGGGTAGGATTGGAGAGAGAGGACTTCTCAATCCTAAAGACCAGTCCAGTCCCCATCCCTTCCACACCTTGTCCACGGGGAGCTTGCAGTATCGTGCAAGCCCCCCACCCTAGGCACCCCCCTCCAAGGGCTGTAGAGTCAGAATTCACTAATAGGCTTGGTCGCAAAAGTGACGCATGGGGCGGCTGCGAGGTCTGCTCTGGCCCACTGGGGGACTCCCGCTCCGAGACACGCCCCTCACCCAGGATTCGGGAATCCCTCACGCCCCGCCCCAGCACTGCGCCCTGTCCCCGGGCGCTGCAGCCTCCCAGGGGCCGGGGTGGGCGCACTGCCCTGCCCCGCCCCCAGCTCCAGGCCTAGCCCGTGCCCATCCCGGCAGGCCCGGGCGGGCAGCGAGAGGCCTGGCGGGGCCCCGAGGCTGCAGCTGGGCTCTTTTGGAGACCAGTAACGCTGGCTCAGATTCCTCCCCGACCGCAAGAATGCAGGAGCCTCCCCTCCCCCCTCCCTTGCACCCCCCCTACCCCGCCCCCTTCGGCAAAGCCCGAGTGTAAGACAGAGCGAGCTAGGAGCAAGAGAGCCAGCGAGGCAGCGAGCGAGGTTGAGGGAGGCGGACAGGACTGCAGCGTGGATCTCCCGGGTCCACTGGAGGGCGCGCAGACAGACACATGGACAAGTCCTCCAGGGACTGACTGGGCGCTAGCCGGTCCGGCAGACTGGGCGCACAGAGCTGGAACTTAAGAGACCCACAAGCACCCGAACTGTGACTCTCACGCACACTTACATCTCACACGTGGACAGGGAGACAAAGACACGCACGGAGCCCAGGAAACTAGAGACGCTCACGGCCAGCCGACGGAGGTGTGCCCGAGGGACTGGGCAGCGCGAACCAGCCGGAGTCGCCGGGCAGCCTGGGGCACACAGACATCCGGGCCACCCAGCAGAGGGATAGCCGGCGGACTCATTGAACAGATGTGAAGACTGAGACCCAGACACAAGGGAGCCATAGAAAGTTGAGCCCGACAGTCACAAAGAATACACCGAGGGCCACAGAGACACCAACAAGCTGACTTACACAAACACGGACACCTCACGCAACCGCCCCCTGCTCTGTCCCCTTTCCCCGCCCCCAGCAGAGATCCCGGTAGAAGGTGGGGGAGGGAAGGGGAGGAGTCTTGAGCCCTAGAGGCTCTTCCCGTGACAGGTCCAGCTAGACACACCCGTGTACACTCCAGCTCCCGGCTCAGCTGCTGGAAGCCCCGGGCTGGAACCTCCAAGCAAGGGGGGGGGGGGCTCCCAGGTACTTTGCGGGCGTCCTCTCAGGTACTTTGCGGCGGTCTAACCCCTATAGAACACTGGGCTTCCCCACTCCAACTCTGTCTCTGAAAAAGGTTCCAAAGTCCTAGGACCTAGTTTGCAGCACGCGCGCGCGCACACACACACACACACACACACACACCACAATCAGGAAAGAACAGAGAGGCAGAAGTCACTGAGGACTCCTGGGGAAAACACCTTGGTCAATAGAGGACCTGCTGTTTAAGTTCTCACCTCCATCCCTGGTTGATTCTCAAAGCTATCTCCCCAGTCTCACAAGGAGGAACTGAGGCTCCCGAAAAGCTGTGTGCTCTTGGGTCACATGACAGCATGGGCGACCCAAGACCCCCACTCCAGGTACTTTGGGCCCCTGACTATTCATCTCAGTCTAAATCAAATCAGTGGGCTTTTCACACATGAGCCCCCAGAACTTATCACCTGTTATGAGGGATGGGGACAGGCTATCTAGAACTTTCTGTTGAGGGATCTCAAAAACTGGAGCCCTAATCTTGGCATAGTGACTCACAGCTGTAACCCTCACCCTTGGGGGGGCCAAGGCAGGAGATCACAAATTTAAGCCCAACCTGTGAGTTCCAGGACAGCTTAAACTACCCAGCAAGATTTCAAAACCTTTCCCCAATAAGCTACTGGTGGGAGGGGGAGGGCCACTACTCTAACAATCCAGGGAGGTTCCAGCAAATCTGAAAAGTGCCCCCTAGGACTCCCACCTCCTGCTCCCACCCAGCTGCAAGGCGAGCTGAGGTAAGGACAGATGGATGAGTCAGGGCTTTCCCATCCAGCATCTCTCTGCCCTTCAGAACTTGGCCCCAGCTCCCAGAGACCCCTCTTCCTCTCTGCTCAGTCCCAGATGACACCCGAAATCTGTAGCCTTGAGAAGCCAATGGCTGGCAGGGAAATGCTTTAGCACTGAACCAGCAAGGAGCCTCCCTAGCACCGGGAGCCCCTGGAGATGTGGTGTATGTGAGATATGGTGTGTCGGGGGAGGCTGGACTTTGGAGGCGCCACACTCTTAGACTGGTGAAGGGTGACATAAGCTCACAAACAGGGAGCAGGTGCAAGTCACCTGAGTGAAAGAAAGGCCAGAAGCAAGCCCAGGAGCATGTGCCTGGGGCAAAGCTGCCTCCGCCATCGCCGAGACAAAGAAGCCAGACCCAGGCCTGGTGGGCAGAGGTCTCTGATCCCAGCCCTTGGGCGGCTGAGATAGGACCCAGGCTAGCTTTGGGATGCTTAATGAGCTTCTGAAACAAAAAGCCTGAAGCGGGGTCACTGGCCTCCACTGTGTAAAATAAGGGTAGGCCCCAGGTGAAGGGTTAGGGAGAGCAATCCCAGGAGGAGGGGGAGACAAGGAAGGCCATGGCCAGAGCCTTCGGGTGTTTTGTGTCAGCCCTGTTCAACACAACTGTTCCCCAGTTGGGCAAGCATCCACATACCCATGCAATCTGCCTGTCTCCAGGCTGGGAGTCTGCTTGACCAGCCCAGACATCCCACTAGTCTCCCAACTGTCTCGGGGGAAGCCAGGAACTGTGGCTCAGCCCTAGAGTCTCAGCTCTCAGGAAGCTGAGGCAGGAAGATGTCTGTGGATTCAAGATCAGCCCAAGCTACACAGTGCGTTCCAGAAGATTCTTTGTACAAAATAAATCCTTATTTATGCTTGTGATGGCTTACACCTTCAACCCGATCGACTCCAGAGGTAAAAAGAGGCTGCCTTTCTCATTTGTAGGCTATCCCAGGCTACACACCAGATTCCGGGCCATCTAGGTCTGTGTAGTGAGATGCTATCACACAGGCACACACAGATGCACACATGCAACAACTATGATGACGACAACAAGCAAAATACATTTCACTTCAAGGCCAATGATGTCATCAGTAAGACAAATACTTCATCAGAGAACCTATGCACTATGTCTGCGAGGTCAGGGAAACCCGGGAACAGTGAGAAATGCTTGGGGGGGCCATGTCCCTCACATGCAGTTAACAGAGACATCTGGGGGGAAAAATGTGGGATTCATAGGGAGCAGGTTCTGGGCCTCTGGCCGAGGGAGATTCAGTTCCCAAGACAATGTCCCAAGTCCCCTTCCTCCTGGTGTCCCCTGGATCTCAGAAGCTCCTTTGTAGCACTCGGGTAAGTTTCCCTGAGGTGGTGACTCAGCTAGGAGGTTGGGGATTCAGAACCTAGCTCAAAGAGAGGACCCAAGGTGTTATTTTAGTGGAGACCCTCTAGGTGGGGACTTCCAGGCTTGGGGGTACCCCCCCTTCCTACCTACAAATCCCCTCCCAGGAGTCCATGCAAATAAACCAGTTTTGCTTGGGAGGCTTCACCTGGGAGTTTCCAGCCTGCCCCACCTATAGCCCCAGGGTAAGGTCATACAATCCTAACCCTGCAGGACCGTCAAGTCTGCTGATCCTAGACCTTTGCAATGCAGGATCTTTAAACAGAATGCCTGTGGGAGATTAGCTCTACTCTTGCTGGACCACTGCCCCTCTGGAGCCTGTGGGGACAAATGGCCTTGCCGGGACAGGCCTAAGTTCACCTCACTTCTTTTGGCTCTTTCAGCCATTACCAGTGAGTCCAGACCTCAGGAAGCAATCATGCCCTGGCAGTAGGGTGCCCCCAAAAGACTGATGCCCAATCCCTAGTTACTCCCTCCCCCTAGGGAGAGGGGTGGGGAGGGGGGAGAGCACTAGGAAACAAGACAGGGCAGGAAGCCCAGGCAGGCAGCGGGCACTCTGGGCCAGGCACAAACAGCCAACACAGGAAACCACAGCCCACCCCCGCCCACCCCACCCGCCCAAGGCTCTGGGAGAGAGGAGTGCCTAGTACCCTGACTGAGGCCCGGGCCAGGGGTTAGCCCAGGGCAAAGGAGGTGCTCAAAGGCCTCTAGGCCTCTCTAGGCCTCAGACCCCACCTGGGGAGGGGGAAGGAAGCCAAGCTGGCAGAGATGGGCTGCCTCTTTAAATCCACCGAAATCCTGAGCTGGGCCCAACCCAGCTCTGGTTTCACAGGAAGGAAAGGAGTGCAGAAGCCAGCGGAGCCAACGGTGGTGGCTGGAATTAGCCCCACCGCCCAGATATATCTGGACTGCACTGCCACCCTACTGGCACTTCCTGCCCCCTGGCACCTGTACCAGAGTGGGGGCAGGGGAGGGTCTAGGTGCTACCTCTTCCAGATGGGTGACCCCAGTGTCAGGAGGTGGCCTGCTGCTGTATGCACGTGGGTAAGGAATGACACCTCAAGCTTCACTTCAACAGGGGAAAACTGAGCCAGGTAGCTTCCGGGGACCTTCACCTGGTCCGAGTCTCCCAAGGGGTTAATCTGGCCCCTATTTCGGGGGGGGGGGGGCATGGGTGACCGAGGAACCTCCTCCAAACTGCCTGGCTACTGGAAACAATGGGGCCATTGTGGGAGGAGTGGAGTGCGGGCAGGCTACTGGCACAGCCAGCGCACCACGGGTGGGACCTCGCCCAGAGACTGCCTGCCACACTCTGCTCTCTCCCCCAGGTACTGCCAGAGGCAGACACATCCTCCATCCCTTGCCTTGCCGGCCTGGCCCAAGCTCTTGGCACCGCAGCACCTGAGTAGCCACGAGCTCCTCTGTCTACCTGTCTACGTTGACATGCAGACAGCCATGACCCTCCAGGAAGCAGGGGCTTGTGGGCCAGGGCTAGTGGGGGTGGGGTGATGAGACAGGATGTGTGCCTGTGATCTCCTGCAGGGCAGACAGGAAGGCCAAACTGGGTTTCTAGTGTCAGTCCTGGCACCCTCAGGCTAGAAGGACTTACAGGACCTAAAGGACAGTGAGAGCAGTGACAAGCAGGGTCCCCTGCCCTAAGGCCTCCTTTCTCACATCCACTCCATAAACTTTCCCCTGACAAGTTCTGTTGCCAACAGTAGCCTTGACCATGCATCCTGGCATGCATGGGGTTACAACAGAATAATCTGTAGTTGGGCAGGGCGAGTGCCAGTCCCATGGAGCCTCTTCTAACCTGCTGAACCTTGTCCACCTCTTCATCCCTCCGAGCCTCAGTTCCCTCACAGGCAAAATCACAAAGTGAGGTCATTACCAGAAACTACCTAAAAATGTCTACGACACATTAGCCCTCAACCAAATCCCTTGGGCACCCTCTCTTTCCTGACATAGTTCCCAAGAATGCGGCATGTCAGGAAGGTGCATTTGTAATGAGAAGAACCATCTAGATAGTTGCCTTGTGAGTACTCAGGCAAGTGGGGCCCATGGGCATCATCCCCGTGTTACACACAGGCATGGCTTTCTCTGCACTCTGTAAAGACGCTTGTTCACTCTACTAACAGGCATCCATCCCTGAGCACCCCTGAGCTCTCTGACGGTCTCCAACCCAGAGTGTGTGGATTCAGAGAGCAGCCATCTGAAGCTCCCTCAGCCTCAGGTCTTACCCAGGGGGGTAAGTGAAGGACACTTCTCTTCCAGTGATCTGCAGCCTCCCCAGTCTGACCTCTTTGGGAAATACATGCAGTGTGGAGCCATGGTTCTCTCTAAAGAGAAGGTCTTAGACAGAAAGGGCAGCTGATACACAGAACTAGAGAGGAGGCCTGAGGATGAAGCCCTGTTCTCTTCTCAACCAGAAAGGGCAATATCTCTCAGGGTGGCCCCACAGAGCCCCAAAGGGTTAACAAGGTCCTAAAAATAACCCTGTTCCCAGCAGGACCCACTGATCAGAACCCTCTAGCCATCTGTCCCTGCTTTCTCCTGTTCACGTTGGAACATCTGAAACCGGCCCCAGAGCCCCAGCCCAATCCCAAAAATAGCCCCAGCCTGCCCAAGGAACAGGCAGGCCCAGAGGCTGGGCACAGGAGGCACGGCCAGCTTAACAGCTAAGCACCGTGGTGCAGGCACATGAGCTCTCGTGAGCTCTCGCCTCCTGAGCCCATAGAAAAGAGGAAGTTCTCTTCTCTCTGTCCCAGGACGCGGTAGGCAGCACAGCATCAGGCTCTAGCCCACCCCTCCTAGTCCAAGACCATGGAAGGTACCTGGTAGCCCAGCCCAGGCCTCAGACCCAGGAGCCCTGTTACTCCGTAATCCACAGAAGGTCCTGATCACCTGTCGACATAGATTCTTTCTTCTGTAGGCAACCCGGCCCTACCATCTACTCCGTGGTCCCTCACCCAGAAGTTCCCGAATTCCATCCCTACTATCCCAGTCCTAGCTCAGGACCTTTATGAGTCCCAGTGGCTCACATCGCCCCCTGCCCTGAGACACACTGGACTTTCTTCAACGCTCGTAGGTAGGGAAGGATTCCAGGGGTACCCCACTGTATCCCAGGGGTGCTGACATGCTGGGTGTGCTTAGCTCATCTCTCAGGCACTGCCTTTCCCTAGCCAGAAAATGTTCAAGACAGGTACCCTACAACCTGAGGCAGGTGTGACCACTACCATCGCCCTCATAGCCCCACACTGCCTTATTTCTTCCCAAGGAAGGCCATTGGAGCCATTTGAGGACAGAGTGTTTCCTCTGGTCTGGTGACAGAACAGAGCAGTGTATGTGTGTGTGTGTGGGGGTGTTAGATGGATGGTGGAAGGCTCCAAAACTAAATCAAGCAAGCAGATGGGGGGGTGGCATTAGGGGGGCAGAAATGAAGGGCAAGAACAAAGGAATGGGGGGGTCCTTGGAAATTCAAGTCCTTCTCTAGGTCCAGGGCAACTACAAAACTTGCAATCACAGTATCAGTCAGCACCAACAATGGGGAAACTGAGGCAACAAGGTTTGTCTTGTCAGCTGTGGTACCTCATGACTTTAATCCCAAAACACAGAGGCAAGCAAAGTTCTGTGAGTTCAAGGCCAGCCTGGTCTGCGCAGCGAGCTCTTGCCTCAAAATACAAAAGCAAGGTGATTCTGGAAGGGTGTTAGAGTCTGAAGACCTAGATGGGTTCTCACTCCAAGCCCTAAACTCTCTACCTTAGGCCAAAGCCCCAGGATAAAGCCCCTTCGAGGAGCTCAGATTAACAATAAAGCCAAGCACCTCTCATGTCTGCCGAACCCCTGCAAGCTCACTGTGTTTCACCTGATCTAACCTTCAGAACGACTCTATAAGAAGTTGGGTGTCTTTTTCTTTGTCCCCTGGTCCCGGGATGGAATCCGGGGTCTTGAGTCTGCTAGGCAAACTACATCACTACCTAAAAGTTTTCTTCCTGAGACAGGCTCTCCCTGTGAAGACGAGGCTGGCCTGGAGTGTGCAGCAGTCTTCCTGCCTCGGCCCGGGGGTCTAAGGAAGCGCGAAGGTGCTCGGCTTTTTCAGGGTCTCCTTTAGCAGGGGAGTCTTCCAGTTCACTGTGCAGCTAAGAATGTCCTTGGACTCATGATCTTCCTGTTTCTACCTTCAGGGAGCCAGGGTTCCAGGCACGTGCCTCCATGCTTGCTTTACGGCCAGCCTGCTTTATGGCCAGCTCCTGTCATCCGAAGCTGGAACGTGGAGTTCCTTGCATGAAAGCAAGCATTCTATCAACTGAAGCACAGCCCTAGGGATAGCCTTTTCTTATTTTTTGAGATAAGAGCCTGTTGTGTTACTTAGGCTGGCCTTGAACTCCTGAGGGCGGGGCTCCTCCCTCAGCCACTAAAATAGTTGGAACTACAGGCAGGCTCCTGCCACCACAGCCAGCCTTAGAACAGACTTTATTTTGATAGTCTAGGGGTGTTTGGGGTTTGCTGGTTTGTTTGTCTATTTGTGACTGGATACTATTACTCTGTGATCCAGAATGGACTCAGACCTGACAGGACCCTCCTGCCTCTTCTCAGTTGCTGGAATTCCCATGCCCAGCCTAGAAAGCCCTTTTATTACTCCCTCTTTGCAAGTAAGAAGAGTTAAGTAGCTTGCCCAAAATTCATCTAGCCCACCATCGCAAGACCGGGACTGGAAGCTCAACAAGTCAGCACTGGGTTCTTAGCCACTGCCCTATGCAGAGGCAGCAAGGTGTCAGCCCCTCACAGGGGTCAGGCCTGGCACCATCCATGCACCATTCCACCCTCCTTCTAGGCCTAATGGGTACCGGGCCCTGCACTAAAGGCAACACCGTTCCTGCCTGGGGGGAAAGATCAAAGAGAGCCCTGAACCCTGTGGCCTCTCTACAGGTGCCCTGCTGAGCCAGGCCTGAGATCTCAAAGAGCAAAGTTCTAGGGCCTCGCTAGCTCCACCCACCCCCAGTCCGTTACCTCCTCGCCTACCCAGGTCCCTGACATGGTCCCCAAGACAGGTTTCTAGTGCTCTAACACAGTCTTCTGCTGCGAAGCCCAGGGCTAGGAGGAGTCCTGGTGGCCTCCCTCCAAGCCCCAGGTGGGAGTCAAAGGTCAAGTGGGACTTTCCAGAGAAGGCAGGAGCCCGAGCCCTGCGGCCGGCCCACCTGTCCCTCCTCTTCCCACTTTTTTTTTTTTTTTTCACTGCCAGAGTTAGAAGCAGGACCGCTTCCTCTGGGAAGATAGTGGCCTCCAACAGGGAAAGTTGGGGGGGTTGGAGGATTAGATGGAGGAGCTAGAAGGTCCTCCTCCCAAGGACCGTCCAGGAAAAAGAGGCACCGCCCCCCTTCCCTTCCTCAGGCTTGCCCAAGTCAGACAGGAGCCTGCAGGACTGCAGAAGTGTTTGTTGTGAATGTAGAGTTGTTGCTAAGTAAGGAGAGAGGGAGGAGGGAAGCTGTGTGCTTGCCTCTGTGTGTGCGTGTGCGTGTGTGGTGAGTGTGTACACGCCTATAGAGCCAGGGCAGCAGAAACCAAACTTAAGGTGGTGGCTGGTGGCCAGTGGCACTGGCCAGTGGGTACCCTGGATTTGACTCAACCTCTAGAAGTCAAAGCCAAGGAAAGAGGACGAGTAATTGAGACAGCCATAAAAATCTACCTCGCCCTCCAGGTAGACACAGTTCTGAGTCTCCCACCTCCCACCAGGAGAAGAGGCTTAGAATTTGCCAGTGGCAACCAGCTTTAACCCTTTCCTGTCCGGGGTGAGCGTGAGCGCCCTCGAGAGCACACGCACGCGCGCGCGCGCGCGCACACACACACACACACACACAGACCAGCAGTATTGCCCACCCAGAGACAGAGGAGAATGCAAGTAGGGGCAGAAAGCCAGGAGGCGGGAGCTGACAGAAAGCGCCAAGCGGGATGGTGCGGCCACTGCAGACAGAATGGGGAGGCCAAAATAGCAGCACAAAACACACGGGGCCCCGCTCACCTCTGAGGAATGTGTGTCAGGTTCAGGCTCAGGGGTGTGGTCTGGGATGGGGGCTCCCTGTGGAGAAATGGTCACAGCTAAAAGTCCCTGGCCAGCAATCTGTGCCCCTGATCCTCCCCCAGAAGCCCAACCCCAGCCCACTCCCCAGCCCCAAACGTGTACAATTTACAGATAGCCTACAGCTCCAGGAAGTCTCAGAGCTGCTCAGACACAGACACACACACACACACACACACACACACACACTCACGGGCACGGACTTCTGTGGACTGGCCAGGAGCCAGGCCAGACCCCGCTGCCCACCACACCACCCCCCTTCCCTGTCCTGGAAGCAGGAAGGAGAAGGCACTGGGAGGGAGACCTCAGACTTAGTTCCCTGAGAGCCTGGCCCCACAGAGAGAGGGAGGGTGGAGGACTCCCACGACCTGGCCTGAGGTCCTGGGGGGAGGGGCAGCTGAAGCCCAGAGACCCAGCTTCAGAACCAGTCATCCCCAGGTCAGCTTGTGGCAAGGGTAAGGATTTATGTTTCTGTGTACCTATGTGGTCTCCTTGGCTATAACACCCTGGTCCCCTAAATACAACGAGTCCTGGGGACCTGGTCTCCGTACCAGGGCCTGGGGCAAGGAAGGTTTAGCAGTTTAGTAGCACTGGGTGAAGCTCCCACAGCAGGAGGGAGGGAGGCTGGTGGCTGGGCTCAGTTTGTACTGGGGGTCAAAGGGGAGTTCTTTTCCGAAGAATTCTGGGAGAGACGCCAACTAGAGCAAGCTGCTAACCACCCCTCCTCCCTCTCTCTTGCTGCACTGGGGGGGGGGGTGTCCCTGCCAACCAGACTTAACCCTCTGCAGCCTGTGTTGCTCTTGGCTCAAGATGGGGCTGTTAGAAGGGGGCCCTGACTGCACCCAACTTCCAGAGACAGGAGACAGAAAGCACAACGTGCCCCCCCCCACAAAAGGCTGTCTCCCTATGATTCCAAGTTCACCGCCCTACCCTACCACCACCTAGGTGACTTTTCTGGACTCAACTCCCAGAGGTGTCTGCAGTGACGTGCCCGTGTGCATGTCTCAGAGACAGAGATTGAGAAACAAACTGAAAATTCCTTGCCAAGGCCCTCCTCCTGCTGGGTCACTGAGCCCTGTACCAACAGGGGCCTGTATTACTCCCTTCTTCCCACTGTACTGGGACCAAAGAAGCCTAGCCTAGGCCCACCTCCCGAGGGAGGGAGGTCTCCACGGGCCCTTCACTCACAGCAACACCCCCTGCCCATCTTCCTCCTCACTGACCTCTGCATGTACTTGCAGAAAAGCATTCAGTTACTGCCTAAGATCCTAAGATAGGAAGCTGAGTCCTAGCACGGACTCGGAGCATCCCAGTGTATATGGCCAACCAGCTTAAATATACTACCAATGCTTAGGCTTTAGCCAGAATAAACAAAAACCACAACACTCATGGCTGCCCCTCCCCCTCCCCCTCCCCCCACCCGTGCAGAACCTCACTGGTAGTAGGAAGGAATCGAAGGAGACATCAGTAAGACTTCCCTGGGCCAGGGCTGCAATGGTCCATCCCAGACGCCTGCATTCCAGGCACCTCTGCCTTTTGCTTGGGATGAGATTTTGAGCTTGTTTTGTTAAGCAGCTAACTGTAAGTGGAGAAGACCAGTTTTCTGAACCTGAAACTCACCACCAAACTCCTAGGTAAATTGTGACCGACTGTTCCTGGTCTCCAGTGAAGGAGGTGACTGCAGAGGTGAAAGGAACATGTCCCTTTAGTCCCTAGGCTCCCTCTATCAGCCATCACTACACCCTCAGGACACAGGCTTGCCTGGTGCTGCTGAGCATGCAAGGCCAGAGAAAGAGAGGACCAGGCCCTGGCAACAGCTTATCTAGGCGTCTCCCCAACTCCACCACTCTTTCTCCAAGGCCTCAGAGCTGCCAGGAGCTTGGGCCTCACTCCAGGAAACCTCCTATCAAAGGGCAGAGGACTCCACGTCCCAGGGAGCTGCAGACCTGTGACTACACCCCCCAGACACGTTCCCAGGGTGGAGGAGGAGGCGGAACAGATGCAAAGCAAGCGTAAGCACACATCAGAGACACACCTCCAGCCTCCACCGCACTCCTCAGAAAGACCCCCCCACACACACACACACACACAAGTGAGAGGCAAACAGACACACTTTCAAGGTACCTCCTTAAATAGCCCAAAATTTCCTTCACACCCACGAGAGTGGCAAATTCAGAGGCAACCAAAAGAATGCTCAGGAAACTGCCAGCCATCATCAGCCAGTCACACAGAAATCTGACACAGACACACCCACTCCGGGACACACGCAGAGCCACCACATACAGAGTAGTACGTTTTGTATCCATGTGCAAGCACACACACTCAGATCGATTACCTCAAGTGCAGCCCAGCGAAAAGTCAGATTGGAAGACAGTGAGCTGTGAGTGAGGAGGGGAGTCAGAGGGGGCGGCGGGGAAGCACTCAGGATTTCAAAACAATCCTGGTTTCGAAACGCTGGAAATGCTGGATTCAGGGCCATTCCTGAAGCTTGGGGGAGGGAGGGGGGGTGGACACAGAACAATGTGGAGCTACCAGGACAAGGAGGAAGAAAGGGCCAGACAGAGGTGGTTCAGCCAGTGGAGAAGGGGACCAGGAAAGGGCTACCAACTTAGGAGGAGCAGCTGGCCTAGAACCAAGAAGGGAGGGCCCTGCCTGCTGGACGCAGGCAAAGGAAAGGTCTCCAGTGGCTTTTGCCACTGACAGGAGAAGTGTGGAGGCAAAGGGAGCCTCCACTCCCTTCAAGACTGAAAGTTAGAAGCCACCACACCCCTTACCTACACACAGAACAAGGTGAGCGAGCATCCCTGTTCTCCGGAAGAGGGCCTCGGCTCTGTTCCCTAGCTAGTAAGAGTCACGAGACAGTGAGAGGCAAATGTCCCCACATTCAGGACTGGCTAAGGGAACATGTCCCCTAGAAGTCTTCATGAGCAATCACCTCAGTTTCCCCCAAGTACCCCACACCCAGGAAGTCACCTTTCCCTGGTAGCCAGAATGTTCTCACTGCCCCTCCTCCAACCTCCAGGGAAAGTAGACAGAGGGAGGGAGGGAGGGGAGGTCAGGCCAGGCTGGGGGTGGGGCCTTGGAGGCCTGGCCCTGGCACCCAGCAGGAAATTCCAGGCTGTAACTCCAGGCTGCCTTCAGGGCCACCCATCCAAGTGACAAGCTGCAAGTAGCTCTTCATGACTAGGACCATCTCCACGTTCCCCTCAGCTCCTGGTCCTGACCACCCAGCCCTCCAGCCCCAGCTCTGGAACTCAGAGGTCCAGACTTGGGAAAACTTAGCAATCCCTGGAAGAGATGCCCAGTCCTGGAAGGAGCCCTACTAAGCTCCTTGGACTAACCTGAGCTTCTCTGCTCAGATCCCTAGGGGCAGTGTATACAGTGTGGCTATGGGTGGGCAGCTGATGCCAAGCTATGGCAGCCAGGCGTTCAACAGGTTGAGCCAGTCCCTGGAAGAGATGCCCAGTCCTGGAAGGAGTCCTACTAAGCTCCTTGGACTAACCTGAGCCTCTCTGCTCAGATCCCTAGGGGCAGTGTACACAGTGTGGCTATGGGTGGGCAGCTGTTGGGGCTGGCAAGCAGGGGCACAGATGCCAAGCTACGGCAGCCAGGCGTTCAACAGGTTGAGCCAGTCCCTGGAACAGCCAGCCCCACCCCAGGGAGAGCGGGTCTGGCAGAGGCTCCCTGCCTGGGGCACCCAGCCTGTACCGCTTTGCTCCCACGTCTGCCCACTTTCCCACGGTGCCATCCCCCTCTATCCCCTCCCCACACCAGGTCAGCACCCGGGCAGTGCCCAGGGCCTTGGTACAAGGAAGCAAGGGATGCCATTTCCCTGTTATCCTTGGGTGCCCGGGCTGTTCAGGTACCTCACTATCAGCAATGGAGACGTTCAGGGAAAGTAAACATTGCATGGGGCTGCATCAGTACCCTACCCCCACCTCCTACCGGCTCCCTTTGATCCCGGGAAGACTGGACACAGACACTCTGGCTCCCTAGAGCTGCCCCAGAGCTCTGGGACAAAACCTCAGCCTGAGGCAGCGCCAGAGGCAGGGTGAGGGTGCCCTCAGCCACTCATCTAAGGTTCCCTGGAGGAGAGAGGCTGCAGGGTGACTTTTGACTCTCCCTACTTACTCCAAAGCTTCTGCTGCCTGTAACTCTGGTGGCGCCTGCACCTCCAGCTCACTCCAGGGCTCCGTGGTGGAGTACAGTCCTAGCTGCCCCCCCCCCAAGGCAGGCACCCCCACTTCGTAACACATTTCTTTTCATGTAAAGCAGGTGCCAGGCGTTCTGGCCCTTGCTGAGTGGACACTGCCTCTCTGCTACCCACTAGGTCTCTGTCCAGCAGGCTCCTGGCCTCCCTAGTTGTTGAAGCTGAACCCACCAGCCTAAGGCTTCTGCTGAATCCAGGTACCAGCAACTTGCAAGCCAGAGTTGTGAGTGCTCTGTGTACTTTGAACAAGCGAGCTCACTAAGCTTCAATTAGCATGGATGCTTTAACCCCATTTCTGTGAACCACCAGCCCTTTTTTAGTCTTCACTCTCCCCTTCATGAACCCCTCCACCCCATCCCAAGTATGAGTGACATGGCTTAGAAAAGAAACACCGGCAGGGCAGGGATGCCTGCAGCCAGAACCATAGTCCTTTGAGGCCAAGATAGGTGGATCACTTAGTGAGATTGCTTTCCTTCCTGGTACCAGAGTTCTGCTTGCCTTCCTGCTTCTCACCTTCCTCGGCCATTCTCACCCTATCCTGAGGCTCCCAACTGTGGGGCCTGAGCTGACTTAGAGCACTCTTCCCTTCCCTTGGAGCCATGAGATCATGGTCTTGGCCTGAGAAGGCAGCCAAGTCCATGGGGGTGGGGGGTGGGGCAGCAGAGGAACTGTCCTAGGGAAGAGTCTGACCCCTGGAGAGGCTGAGGAGTCAGGGAGAAGGAAGTGTAGACATTGGCATTGGTGGTGGTGTAGCAGCTATAATACAGACAGCATTCCCAGGGAAAACAGAACACCATGCAGTTCCGTGGGAGGGAGAGAGGTGGAGCAGAAGATCAAGGGGGGGCTGCAGACCCTCACACACACCTTTCCCAGGGCTCAGGCAAACACCAAGCCCCCTCCTCTCTCAGAAATGATACTCTATTTCTCCTAAAGCAGAGGTGCCCCCCAGACATGACATGAACACACACACACACACACACACACACACACACACACACACACACCAAGCAGCAGACAGAACAGAAGGAGGAGGGAGGAAGGTGGTGTCAGAAAAACCCGGAAGGAAGGAAGCTGGACAGACAGACAGAAGCTAACCCTTGCTTCGTTGCACCCAAGAGACACTCTCGACTCCCAGACTTTGAGAGACGTTCTATTTCTCTGCCTCCAAAGGGGGAGACTGGGTGGGGGGGGGAAACCCTCCGGATCCTCTGAAACCAAATTCCAGCAGCCCTCGGAGTAGGACCATACTCCAGCTATGCAGAAGGCCTAAGTCTTACTTCTCTTCTTCATATCTCCCTCCCAGTGATCAAGCCAGGAGCCACCTTTCCTTGGCAGTGCAGAGAAACCTCCAAGGAACTGTATGACTGCCCTACCCCCAGCCAAGCCCACACCACTCAGAATCCTTGGCAAGGGAGGCTCCTCAGGCTCCTACGGCTCAGAGGCAGTGCCTGGGGGCAGATGACCCAACCTCTCACTCTTGTCCCAACCCTCCTTCCCAGGAAGCTCCCACGAATCAGGGGAGGAGTGCAAGGGTGCTAGGTCCTAAGAGTTAGTGAGTCTGAGAAGGGGACTACATCTCCCAGAAGCCCCCAGGGCAGAGTTCCCTGCTCCAGCTGGCCCAAGGCCGGCCTTGTTCTCTGCGCTAAGGTGGTAGGGTCTCCTGGCTGCCACTAAGCCCTTCTTATAGTGCTCCGAGAGTGCCAGCTCGGCTGAGGACCTAAGAATATCCTCTGATGACCCTAGAGGAGTCCCCCGCTTCCTAAACAGCCTGGGGTGCGAGCTAGAACGCAAGAGACAATCAGACTGCGTTTCCCCTCCCCAATTTAAACTGGATCTCGCTTGGCGCGCACCAGCTGGCCTGGCATGACTTTAGCCCTCTGCCCCAAACCAACCCTCACCTCGCACCGCTCGGGGGTCCTCACGCCAGGCCGGAGCTGGACGCCATAACCAGGTCAGGGTCGTTGGGTGGACTGGGATCCTCCAGCAGGACAGTGGAGACGCGGAGAAGGCAGGCAGGCGGTGGTCTTTTTGATCCTGGACGCCTTGATCTTAATACCAGCCCGGCCCGCGAGCAGGTATCCGGGAGGCGCTGGTTGCCTCGGTTCCTGCCTCCCAACCGCGGAGCATGGTCCTGGGCGCCGGCAGCAGCGGGAGAGCTAGCGCACCGCCGTGCCGGGGCTCCGGGCTGGGGTCTCGGCCCAAACCTCTCGGCTCCGGCTGCTGCCGCTCCTGCTCCTCCTCCTCCTCCCTTCCTTCCTTCCTTCCTTCCTTCCTTCGCCTCCTCCTTTCACTTTCCCCGAGGCCCGCGGGGACGGCGGGCGCGGGGCGGGGAGGGGGCTGTCTAGGCGCTTATTGTTGGTCGGATGCCGAGGGTCCAGATCGCAGCCCCCGGGCGGCGCGGCGCCAGGGGACCCAGGCGTGCGGGCGTCCGGCCGGCTGGCTCCGGGCGGCGGCGGTGCTGCAGCGGCCCCGGATCCGGGGCATGTCCGGCCACTGGCTCCGCCGCGCGCCGCCGCCTCCCCGGGATCCCCTGCGCTGCCGGAGCCTCGCTCGCCCCTCCACTCCGCTCCTCTCCCCAGCCTGAATAAGCATCGGGGCTCTCTGGCTGCCTCCTTCTGCCTTCATACCAGAGCCGGGAGAGGCCCCTGTCAAAATAAGAGCTCCCCCATCTCGCCCGACTCCTCGCCCAACCCGGCTCCCCCAGCCTCCCAGTGGTCTGACTCGGTAAGGCGCCCGACCGGCTAGCAGGAGGCAGTTGGCCCTGGGCGGGGAAGGGGCCTTCGAGCTACCCTCCCCCTTTCCTAAGGACTAGTGAGGAGTAGCACCCACAGCATCAGAGGCTAGGAAGAGATCTGACAAACCTACCGTGCTATCTGCACGGATTGGAAAGAGTGGGAGTTACCTACCTACACACACACACACACACACACACACACACACACACGCACGCACGCGCGCGCACACACACCCACCCCTAGCTCCCCTCTTTATTGTACCCACCTACATCCATTTTGCACTGAGAGCACTCCCCCCACCCCCAGGATATAGACTGAATTTTTTTTTTTCAATTAAACCTTCAGCAGTGCAAATTGGATGCTAAGAAAATGTTTGAGGAAGTGAAACCTTCATCTTCTCCAACTCTCCCTCCCCTCAAAAGATTTCACACCTACATTCACAGTACACACACAAACACCACCCTATGGGATGCTAGACCCACGGAAGAAAAAAAATTCTAAGCAGTGTTTTAAAGCATTGTCTTATATTATCTCAATGGTTACCACCACGAATTTACAAGGAAGGGGTAAATGAGAAAAGTGAGGCTTGTGTGATAAGGAATTACCAAGTTACACAACTAGAATTGTGGACCTGGGACTAGAACTCAAAGCTTCTTCTCCCAGGCCATTTTCCTTCTATCCCACTGCCCCCTCACCTCGAATGAAATCAACCAGTGCCGAGCGAGCACTGACTGCTTCACAAAGAACAGTAGCAACCCGTGTCTTCTGTTCCCCGTCACCTGTCACATCAGTGCCACCCACCAGAGTACTGACTCCCAGATGTGTCGTTCCTCCTGTCTGTACATCTGGCTGGCATGAGATTCCTGAGGACTCAGATCATAACTTCGAGTCTCTGTGTTCCTTGCATGACTGTCTCAGGTGCTGGCCAGGTTCACAGGAGGGCTTCAGTGAATGTTTCTGGGTGGATGGGCCCAGGAGCTGGGCACTGGGCAAGATCGGGAGGTCCAGATGAGGCGCAGGGGTATAAGCGCTGAATGAAGGGCTCATCATGACAGGAAGGGAAGGCCAGAGGATCAGTTCAAGAGCATCTTCAGCTTCATATGGAACCCGAGCTCCAACTGGGCAAATATGAGTTTCTATATAAAATAATAAAATAAATGATAAATTAAACAAAATCCCTGAGAGTGGAGAGACTATTTCTCTATAACTTGTGTGTGTGATGACTTACTGAGCACTTTCATGAGTATTACCAAATGACCATGTTTTAGGTTTGTAGTTAGGGTCTCTGTAGCCCTGTCTGTCTGTCCTAGAATTCACTCTGTAGACTAGGCTGGCTTTGAATGCACAGGTCTACCTGCCTCTGCCTCCCAAGTGCTGGGATTAAAGGAATGGACCACTATGCCCAGGGACTATGTTTTTGTGTTTTTTTTAAAATAGAACTATTTTGTCTTTATGAATGTCTTCGTATGTGTATTATGCACCCACGTGTGTGTGTGGTGTCCACAGGTGTGAGCTGCCATGTGGGGTGAAGAACAGCCTGGGTCCTCTTCAAGAACATCAAGTGCTCCTTGCTGTGAGCCATTCTTCCTCCACTCAGCAACGATCCCCAAGTGTGTACTAACACTGTGCTAGTTTAAAGATTTGATCACCCCAATTCTATGAAGCAGGTCTATCTTCATTTAAAGGAAAAGAAACTGAAGTCCGGAGAATCGGATCTCTGTGATCCCCGTATTTTAGAGTGTAGGGCCGTGGTGAATTTGGGTTTAATTTTTTTTTTTTCTGTCTTTAGGGTCTCTAGGGTATACTACTGACCACAGGCAGAGGAGCAGCAAACAGATTGACTCGAAGTTACCATGTGGATCAGCCTCTATCAAAAATGACAAAAGGCTTGGGCTTCACTGTGACAGGTTCTCACTATATAGCCCTGGGTAGTCTGGAATTCTCTATGTAAAGCAGGCTGGACTCGAACTCACAGGAATTCACTTGCCTCTGCCTCCCGAATGCTAGGATTAAAGGCATGTAGCACTAATTCTTTTTAGCATAAGCCCTGTTCATAGTAGATCCAGAAATCAGTATTTATAGTGGTGGTGTTAGGCTGGAGAGATAGCTTAGCCTTTAAAGGCTAGGCTCACAACCAAAAATATAGTGATGGTGGTGGCTGGGTTACAGGGGTCTCTAATGTCGTAAATGTAGTACATAATAAAACCCAAGAGTGGTATGTCCCGTGAAGCAGCCCTGTGGAGCGCTTCCCTGGGTGTGGCTGTGACTCATCCCCCAATGTAGGTTCCAGGTCTGGATGCAGAGCCCAGCTTTGGGCAGCCACAAGTTATGGGAGGAACCCTGGAGCCAGAGAGCAGGGAAGGAAAGCGGGTGGCCCTTTGCTGGAATCGAGCGGCTCCCTCTACTGGCCAACTAGGGGAGACGTCCTGCTTGTGTGTGTGTCTGCATCACGAGGGATGTCACAGGTGTGCCAGCGAGTGTCTATGTCAGCTTTTGCGGGTAAAAGTGTGACGTGGGCGTAAGTGTATGAAGGTGCCTGTTTCTGATACGATGTTGCTGTGCCAGCGCGGCTCGAAACTGTTTCTGGAAGCTGTACTCACAACCGCATCTTGTAATAAAACGTACTTTTTGGACAGTGTGGAGCGGACGCCCAGGACTGGGACTGCTTGTTTTCAGAGATTAGCCATCTTTCTGTTTCTATAGTGATCCGAATGCACAAATAATGCTAGCATTCCTCTCCAGCGTGCACTAGCCCAAGTAGGTGGGCGCCGGTCAAGGGAAGTTATGTGGAAGAGGCTCAATATTCTGAGGACCCAAGAAAGGGTTAACCTCAAGCCCCACAGTAACTTCAATCATTGGCTCGGGGCACTGCCTGTCAGAGTTCTGAGGGTGGGGTTTTCGAGGCTGCAGTCAGATTGCCCAGAGCCCCTCACTAGTCACTAGTCCCTGGAATCCCCCTCCTGTCACCATCATCATCGTCATCCGACCACTGGGCTTTGCCCCACACTGTGCGTAGCTTGATGGAGACACCTTTCTGGGCCCTGGATGAGGCGCGGATCCGGGCATCCTGGCTTACCCACTCTCTCCAGCAGCCTGGCTTCCTGATAGATGGTGATTATTATATAATAGACTCTCTGGACAGAGCTGTGCCAGCGCTGGGAACATTGCCCCTCCTTGAAGTATGCCTTAGGGCCTGGCATCTGCCGAACCGACCTTACCGCCCAGCTGTGCCGACGTCCCCGGCACCGCCTCCTTCCGGGAGCGGGAGACCCCAAGAGCCACCTTCCTGGTGGCCAGAGGCCGAGTCCTGGGACAGGGCGGGCCCAGGCCGGGAGTCAGGCCGACACCCCGCAGGTCTCTGGGTCGGCCGGCAGAGTGAGGCTTTACCAGCGCCTCGCTAGGATTGTGGAGTCCACCTGGCCCCTCCAACCTGAACTTGGAACTTGGGAACCAACAGAGGTGTGGCTAGGGGGCGCTGGGGCCAGGGTGGGAAAGGGAAAGGAGTTTCGAAAGCTGCGAGGACAGGAAACTCCAAGCTGGACCAGGGGGCCGGCAGGGGCAGAGGGGGGAGGGACTCTTATCCTGACAAGGCTCCCGCCTTCTCCTACTGGAGGGTTTGGAAAAACTGAGCAGGCAGCCAAGGCTTGGCTGGAAATCCTGCAGCCCACCCTCCTGGGGACACAAAGCTGGAGGGCGGGGGCAGGGCGGGGGGGAAGAGAGCGCGACCCCGGGGAGGGCAGGGCCCCTTTTGGGGCTGGGGGCCCAGGGCCAGGTCCCTGGGGAGGGGGTTCCAGGCGCTGTCTCCCTGCAGTCTGCTTCCCCCAGCTCCTTGCATTCCCCCTCCCCCCTCCTCCTCCCTCTCCGGCTCCAGTCTTGCGGATTGCGGGCAGACTTAACTCCTAGCGTGCCAGTCTGGTGGACTTGGAAGTGGTGACACTTGATTCGCGAAGGAGGGAGGGAGGGACTCCGGACCCCACTCCCACAGTTTAACACGTTAAGGCCCGGAACGCAATCCCGGAACTTCGGCTGATCTGAGCCCTGAAAGGCTGCCAGTAACAGGAGGAACGACACGCAAAGCGGGTACCTGAAAGCTGCCGAAAGCCATCCGCTTTCGAACCCTGTCTTAACTTCTTACCTCCTGCTCCCATCCTGTCGTCTTCCCTTCACTGGTGAGCTGCCTTCCTCCCTCCCTCTGGCTGAAGCCCCTTGACAGATAAATGGCTGCAGGGAGGCGGAAGTCTGGATTTTGAAGCTACTTGAACAGTCTCCACTAAAGCTTGTCCCAGGGGTTCCAGCGCAGTAACCACCTCACTTGACTTTCACTGCTTAGAAAAGAGACCTACCCATCTGAAGCAGAGAATTCTATAGCCTCTCCAGCTAGGACAAGGACAAGGGTCTGAGTTTCTGGAAACCATGACTTCACTCCCACCCCCGGACTGGACACCCTCCCTCCGATCAAAATTGGCCACCAGTTCTACTAAGAAAGACTCCATCTCGGGGAGGTACTTCACATTAGGCAGGAAGTGGTTAAGAGCGCTAGGTGAAAGCCAGGTGAGGCACCGCCCATCTTGGCCTCAGGTGAGAGTAGGTGGGGTCTTGGAGGAATACTGACCTTAAGGGTTGTTTTTACTGTCCCCTAGTGGTTATGTCTGGCTTAACACCCACTTGCTAAAATAACGTATCCTCGCTGGAGATGTTGTAGACTGGCTAGAGAGCGCCTCCGAGATATGGAAGAAGTCCCCACAATCTTTGCCCTGCAATCCCCACTCATCGGGCGGATTCAGCCATTTCCAGATCTACACGGTAGGATTCGCCTTATGGTACTCAAGTGCAGCGCTACAGAGCAGAAGGCGGAGGTCTCTCCTCCGAGGTTCTCCATCTAATAGAGGGGATCAGAAGGAAGAACCTTCCCTTTGCTACGTCCTCTTTTGTGCCCCAGGTCTTCTCTGACCTCCCAGGCTTGGCATCGGATGCAAATTCAGCACTAGATTCCAATCTCCTCGGCTTCTCTTCACCTTCATTTCCCTCTGGCCAAGTTGTCTGTCTTCTGGATGTCTCCACCTTGAAGGATCTAGCAGCTCAGTCACTTCCGCCTCCTGGCAAGGCTGGGACTCTCTATGCAGAAGCCTGCGGGGAGCAAAAGCCAAGGGTTTAGAAAGGCTGGTATCTCATCCTTTCAGAGTTCTGAGAGTGGCTTGTTTGTATTGCTGGCAACTGAACCTGAGCCTAGTCTCTCAGTGCTAGGCAACACTTTACCACTGAGCCAAATCCCTAGCCCTCTTCTTCCTCTCTAAAAATTGAAAAAGATTCTCCCTAAAGTTGCCCGAGATAGCTTTGAACTCACTCTAGCCCAAGCAGGCCCTGAACTTGGAATCCTCTTGTCTCATCCTATCAAGTAGCTGGGTTCAGGCTTCCGCCATCATAGCCAGCTCTTCTTGTGAGTTTTGATAACTCAGTCGTCTTCTTCTTCTTCTTCTTCTTCTTCTTCACTCCTTTTCTGACCAACTCTTCCTTCTTAGTCATTCAATAAATATTTACTGAAGACCTATTATTTTCCAAGCTCTGGACTGGACACTAGAGATTTATATTGGTGATATGACAGGTATGGTCCCTTGTCTTTACACAGCCAACAGTCTAGCTAAGGGCAGACAAGATGCTGACAATTACAATTCAGTATGAGGGTGACTTAGGCTGCTCCCAGGAAAGATCCTTGAGCTAAGCATGACCAGGAAGCAACATCTTGACTTCTGTGGATCTCAGGGAGACAGTATACATCTGCTAGAAGCCATAGCAGGAGAGTTCTACCAGAGAGATTTCTGAGGTTGCCCTCTCTATGTTCTTCAAGGAAATAATAAATTCTCCCAAGGAAAGACTGGTCTGAAAGGCCCCAGCCTAATCACTTTCCAGGCCTGTTTCTTCAAATGTTAAAAAAGAAAGAAAAAAAGTGAGATGCCCAGTGGGTAAAGGTGCCTGTTGCTAAGTCTGACGACCTGAGCTCCATCCCAGAGACCTGCATGGCAGAAGGAGAGAAGTCTCACAAACTGTTTTATGGCATGTGTGTGGAGACAGAACCTCCCACCCCCATGCCCAAATAAATAAAAATGTTACAGAGAAGATTAGCAGGGCCCCTGAACAAAAATGACACACAAAGTCTTTTTTTTTTTTTTTTTTTTTTTTTTGAGGCAGGGTTTCTCTGTGTAGCCCTGGCTGTCCTGGAACTCACTTTGTAGACTAGGCTGGCCTCGAACTCAGAAATCTACCTGCCTCTGCCTCCCGAGTGCTGGGATTAAAGGCGTGCGCCACCACGCCCAGCATGACACACAAATTCTTTTTGGTTTTTTTTTTTGTTGTTTTTTTTGTTTGTTTTTTTTTTTTGTTTTTTTTTTTGTTTTTTCGAGACAGTGTTTCTCTGTATAGTCCTGGCTGTCCTGGAACTCACTTTGTAGACCAGGCTGGCCTCGAACTCAGAAATCCGCCTGCCTCTGCCTCCCGAGTGCTGGGATTAAAGGCGTGTGCCACCACGCCCAGCATGACACACAAATTCTTAAGACATTCCTCTCCCCCAAACCTGAGGACAGAGTTCCTCTGGGTAGGCCTGCCTGTTCTGAAACTTAACTCTGTAGACCAGGCTGGCCTCAGGCTTAGAGGTCTGCCTGCCTCTACCTTCTGAGCCTGAACATTCCATTTAAAAAAAAAAAAAAAGGAAAAAATTGGGTGAATTTAATTGCAAGTGCATCTCTATTATTATTTATATTTATCTTGAGATTGTATTTGTTCTTGTGGGTGTTTTGCCTCCGTGTGTCTGCACACTACTTTGTGTGCAGTGCCCATAGACACCAGAAGAGGGCATCAGATCTCCTGCAACTGGAGTTACAGACATTGTAAGCTTCCACCTGGGTGCTAGGAAATACACCCATGGCCTCTGGAAGAGTTGCCACTACTCTAAAGCCACTGAGCCATCCTTACAGGTCCATAAGTGCGTCATCACCCTGAAGAAAACAATTCAGGAATGGACTTGGGTTGACTTGGCTGTTGGTTGGTTTCATCTGTTGTTTGGGGGGAAAGAGGCCTTGTTATTATGCAGGCCTGACTGAGCTGGTATTCACTATATAGCCCAGGCTGGCCCCAGGCTTTCTTTTTTTTTTTTTTTTTGGTTTTTCGAGACAGGGTTTCTCTGTATAGCCCTGGCTGTCCTGGAACTCACTTTGTAGACCAGGCTGGCCTCGAACTCAGAAATCCACCTGCCTCTGCCTCCCGAGTACTGGGATTAAAGGCGTGCGCCACCACGCCCAGCTGGCCCCAGGCTTTCTACAATCCTTCTACCTCAGCATTTAAAGGGGTGCAGTTATGGGCATGTGCCCCCACACCCAACTGTGGGATTGTTTTTTTTTCTTTTTTCTTTTGTTGTTGTTGTTGTTGTTGTTTTTCTGAGACAGGGTTTCTCTGTATAACCCTGGCTGTCCTGGAACTCACTTTGTAGACCAGGCTAGCCTCGAACTCAGAAATCTGCCTGCCTCTGCCTCCCGGGTGCTGGGATTAAAGGTGTGCGCCATCACGCCCGGCTTTTTTGTTTGTTTGTTTGTTTAATGTATGTGAGTACACTGTAGCTGCCTTCAGACACACCAGAAGAGGGTATCAGATCCCATTACAGATGGTTGTGAGACATCGTGTGGTTACTGGGAATTGAACTCAGGACCTCTGGAAGAGCAGTCCGTGCTGCTCTTAATTGCTGAGCCAATTCTCCAACCCCAACACACTTGGCTATTTCGAGAGAGGGTCTCACTATGTAGCCTAGGCTGGCTCCAAACCAAGTCCACCTACCTCAGCCCAAGTTTCAGTGATACAGATATCCACCACCACCGCAACAGACACTAGGAAGGAAAATCACTTCATCGAATCAATACAAGATTCTTTTTGAGATAGGGTCTTACTGTGTTGTTCAGGCTAATCTCGTACTCCTAGAGTCAGGCCGTTCTCCCAAGAGCTCAGACTATGAGAACATTCTCCCTCCAAGCTCCCACGGGGTTTCTCTGTGTAGCCCTGGCTGTCCTGGAACTCACTCTGTAGATCAGGCTGGCCTCGAACTCAGAGATCCTCCTGCCTCTACCTCCTGAGTGCTGGGCTTGAAGTTGTGTACCACCAATGCCCAGCTTCACTATGGCATTCTTAAGCCCAAGAGAAGAGCTGATGGTGTCACCCTACGTAGAGTGCCTGCCTAGCATGTTCAGGGCTCTGAATTTAATCCCCGGTACAGCTAAACCTAAAGATAAACCTAAGAGAGGCTGTCAGAGGCAGGGTCGCAGAAAAGGCTGTAGCCACTTTCCTTTTCTCGTAGAAAATGGCTACGTGCTGCTCAATGTGCTCTTCTGCATAGCACTATACAGGTGTCATTTTGCAGAGAGAGGGTTTGCAGGGTGCTGAGAGATCACATGGCTGGCAGGGGATAGCTGGGAGATGACCCAGCCTTCTGGATCTCCATCCAGACTCTATCCACGACACCATGGCAGAGTTTGCTTCCAACTTTCCATTGGATGTCTTCCTGTACCTGGCTCCTCTCCCCATGGGGCCTTCAGAGCTGCAATGGCAGCCTTGACCTCCTTATCTGGATCCTTCCCAGAGTGTAGGGTGCCAGGGCTCCCATCACTGCACCCCTCTTGTCATGGGCCTATTTATATTCCTGTAGCTCTCCAGTTCATTTTAAGGCATCACTGGATTCTAGAAGAAGCCCTGGGCCAGGCAGAGACCGAGTCCCAGCCATTCCTAAACAGCTCTGTGATTTCAGACAAGCACATCTTCTCAGGCCTCATAAAGATCTGTCGCTGGGTGACGGTGTGGCACGCCTTTAATCCCAGCACTTGGGAGGCATAGGCAGGCAGATTTCTGAGTTCGAGGCAAGCCTGGTCTACAAAGTGAGTTCCAGGACAGCCAGAGCTATACAGAGAAACCCTGTCTTGAAAAACCAAAACCAAAAAAAAAAAAAGATCTGTCAAGACCACTAACCAGGTTCTAACTCCTAGGGTATTTGTAACTTGCTGCCCCAGGTTAGGAAGTGGCTCTAAGAGGCCTGGCATGGTGACACAAGCCTATAATCTCAACATTCAGGATCAGGAGTTCAAGGCCAGGGTCAATCAAAACTAACTTGGGTTATGTGATACCTCGTCTTTTATCTGTTTTGTTTTAAGACAGGGTTTCTCTGTGTAGCCTTGGTTCTCCTAGAAGTACCTCTGCAGACCAGGCTGGCCTTAAACTCACAGAAATTCACCTGCCTCTGCTCCCAAGCGCTGGGATTAAAGGCATGCGCCACCAGTGCCCGGCCATTGGCACCATGTCTTTAACAACAATATCATCAACAAAAATATACAGCAGGAGGCCAAGGAATGGGCTGATATTTCTATCTTTCTGCAGCATCCCACAGCCTCAGGGCCATATCTGCAGTTATCTGCAGGGTTAGGGCTCTATTTACTGAGTCACCCACACTCTGGACTCATTTGTGGCCCTGTGAAGATTATGGGACATGTGAGCTGAATATATGTGAGGCCCCCATAACTCAAATACTAATACTTGCAGAAAAGAATTCCAGTTTTGGGGACTGGAGAGAAGGCTCAATGGTTATGAGCACTGGCTGTTCCAGATAGTGGCCTACATTCACCTATAAGTGCAATCCCAGATTATCTGCCACCCTCTTCTGGTATGTATGGGCACTGCACACAAAGTGGTGGACAGACATACTTGCAGGCAAAACACACATATGCATTAAATAAAAACAAATTAAAAAAAAAAGAATTCCAGTTGCTATAAATTATTCTGGTCCTCTCGTCACAACCCGCAGCTACACTTGTACACGTCTTTCTCCCGTTCTGTTCTACCCCGCAGTCATCAGCAGCACACTGCAAACAGTAAGCCACCCAATTCCTTACTATGTGGAATGGGGGTGCCCCTCAGGTTTTATTTTCCTTTTTTTCTTTCCACCTTATTCCAAGACAAAGCTACTTTCTCATGCCTGTTTCATCCAAACTCTTAGCTCCTGTCCTCTCAGCTCTGTATTACAAGAGCCCCGAAGAGCTAGCCAAGACAAGGTGTTCCTACAACAGGTAAAGGATAAAGTTATCTTGATAGGGAGAGAAGCAGGCAGGCTGGGAACATCAGAGATCAATAAGGCTTTGTTGTACTTGAGACATGGTCTCCTGTGTATTCCTTGCTGTCCTGGGTCTCTCTATAAAGACCAGACTGGGCTCCAATTCAGAGACCCACCTGTCTCTGCCTCTTGAGTGCTGGGATTCATGTGCCACCACACCTGGCCTTTGGTGGTGGTTTTTTGAGACAGGGTCTTGCTAGCCTCAAATTTGTCTATAGACCAAGCTGGCCTTGAACCTGAGATCTTCCTGCCTCCACTTTCAGGAGTGCTAGAATTATAGGTGTGTACCACTATACTGGCTGACCAGTACATTGTTACCCAATAATAGTTAACTCAGGTACCTGGCCTAAATGTAAAATGGGGACAATGATGGAACAATAAAGGATGCTGAGTTCCTAGGTAGCATCTATACAGGTAGGTTTAGAGGACTGAGAGAGCAACAGGAGGGACCAGGAGCAAAACCAGAAACAACCCCAGATGTCAGTGGGACTAGACCTCAAGAACAAGCCGCCAGTTCAAATCCTTTCTGACGCTGAGCTTCCGAGCAATTTCTTTGGCAAGCAGTACTCCAGAGCCATCTTGAACATCTCCAGCAATGGGGAGCTTTCTGCCTGAGACAGCAGCTCCCCTTAAGCGCAGGGGTCTGCCTTCCCTTCCTCTGAGCTGAACCCCGGCTCCCAGTGATCTCTACCCAACTGGACTTCACACTTTGAGCTCCCTCTACCTCATGGGTCATACAGTGTGAGTCTTAGTTCACAGCCCTCCACATAGTTGAACTTTAGTGGTAACCAACCCTTCTCCCCAAAAGCCCTTTGAGACAAAATCTCATGTACCCCAGTCTGGCAGCAAACTCAGTCAGTTTACAGCTGAAGATCACAAGATCTTTAGAGGGAGTGGAGTGGGGGGAATCTACTTTTTAGAAAAAGATTGTTTTTTAATGTATATGAGTATTTGCTTGTGTGTCCCACGTGTGCCTACTGGGCATCTGATTCCCTAGAATTCGAATTGCCGACAGTTGTGATCCATGTAGGGGCTGAAAACAACCCAGATCCTCTGCTAGAGCAGCAAGTGCTCATAACCACTGAGCCACCCAGCCCCTTGCCCTGTTTTTTGGAGAAAGAACCTCTCATTGGCTGGGCTGGCCAGCCAGTGAGCCCAAGGATTGCCTATCTTGGACTAAAAGCATGGATCACTGCAAACAGGCCTTTTGTTTAGAGTCTATGGGGGTACCCCTCAGGTTTTATTTTCCTTTTTTTCTTTCCACCTTATTCCAAGACAAAGATACTTTCTCATGCCTGTTTCCTGGCCTGGAATTCTCTATGCAAAGATTAAAAAAAAAAAAATTATGCACTTGGGAGGCAGAGGCAGGTGGATTTCCGAGTTCGAGGCCAGCCTGGTCTACAGAGTGAGTTCCAGGACAGTCAGGGCTACACAGAGAAACCCTGTCTTGAACTCCCCCCCCAAAAAAAATTATGTATATTTGCCTGCATTACCTGTATGCACAATGTCCACAGAGGTCAGAAGAGGGCATTAAATCCTCCTGACCTTGAGTTATAAATGTTTGTGAGTCACTGTGTGGACTGGGAACAAAACCCAGGTCCTCTGAAAGAGCAACAAGGGCTCTGAACCACAGAACCGTCTCTCCAGCCCCTCGAACCAACTCACTGTGTGTGTGGGCAACTCAGAGTCCTCCCTCCCACGTGCTGGGATTCAAAGGTGCGTGCCTGAAAAGCCAGCTCAAGGCATGCTTTTTCAAAGATGGATTCTGAGGATCCAGATGTTCCAGGTGTGGTAGGCATGCTTGTAAAGGAGATGTTAAGAGGCTAGGCAGCCAGGGCTACATAGAAAGACCCTGTTTTGGGGGAAAAAAATCTACTTTGGTGTGTGTGTGCGTGTGTGTAGGCACAAATGTCAAAGTGCATGTGGAGGTCAGAGGACAGTTTGTGGAATTGGTTCTCTCCTTCTGCTTAGCTTGTATGATTCCCCACCCAGCAAGGCATAAAGCTGAGAAAGGTAGGTTGGGGGGGGGGGAACACACTGCTGATCCCAGCACAGGAGCCAGAAGCAGGCGGATCTCCGTGTGAGTTCAAGCATAGCCTCGTATGCAGGCCAGACAAGGCTACAAAGACTCTGTTAAACAAACAAACAAACAACCACAAACCAGGTATGGCGGTGCTCTCAGTAATTCCAGCTCTAAGATGCTGAGGCAGGGTGGTCAGAAGCTTATTGTTGGGTCGCAGAAGTGACTCGTCAGTAAAGCACTTGGCTCTCAAATCTAATGAGAGAGGGGACAAAGAATTTTAGTTGATAGAGATGAAGACAGGCAGGTGGCACACAAATGTTGAAGTTCATACTGTTCAGGCCACATTGAAAAATATTAAGATACATGCAGGAGACACTAGGCAAGAGGGACCGTGATCAGATGAGCCTCCAGGTCTACCCTGAGAGTAAGGAATGAGAAAGGCTCAGCAGCCTTCTGACTTGGGGAGAGCCATGTGAGGACAGTGCAGTGTAGAAAAAAAAAATAAAAAATAAAACAACACACTAATTTTGGAGAGTTCCAAATCTGGATTTGAGTCTCAGCTCTTTGGCTGACTAGCGTGAGTGAATTAACCACTCTGGGCTCCAGAGTCTTCTTGGAAGGTGGAATAATAGCTATCTGACCAAGTATCCTGAAGATGAAGTGAGGAGCCATGTGTAAAGTGGCTAGAACACAGTAGCCGCTCAGGAAATGGTAAAGAAAACAGAGCGTTAGGGAGAAAAGGAGAAAAGACGGGACTAAGACAGGTCTAGCTTCTGAAGTGTGTCTACACCTGTAGCCGGTCCAGGTCTGTCTCTGGGATGTTGGTGACTACATGGAATGACTTGTGGGATGTTTGATGAAGGGTTACATCCAGAGCAGTACCGTCCCCAGAAGCCCTGGAAAGGAGAACGGTAGGACCACATGCAGCATCCCTCCAGCTTCGTATCTGAGAAATGAGATACTATACCCCTCCCAGGCAGGGCCTCATGTAGCCCAGGCTGTCCTCAAACCTCACGTTTGGAGAATGACCTTCAACTCCTGATCCCCCTACCTCTACTGCCCAATGACTGGGATTACAAGCGTGCACCACCATGCCTGTCCAGAAAAGTCCTTATTGACAGGTTATACGATGATACAGAATCCCATTTCTCTGCTACAAGGTTAGAGGATAGTGACAGGGAAATCCAGAGGGGTGATGTGGAACAGGCAATTCATGTCTAGGATCCCCACATTGGGATATGATACTAGTACCCAACCTGCCCCCCAAATCCACCTCCAAAGATACGATCAATGAAAGAATGGAGATGCTTAACTGAAATTTGAAGAGAAAGAAATCAGAACCGGCTCGGCTTGGGGGCTGTGACCCATACTGGTGTTGGCTGAAAGGCATTGCTGAGTGTCTCCAAGGGTGAGCCAGAACACCCTCAAAAGAAGGTTGAATTGACTGAGCACAGGAACAGAACTGTGCCATGCTGCTGCCCTGCCCCCCATGTCCTTCCTTCAGGTCAGAGTGCAGTCAGCTTAAGGTGGTACCCTCCACCCACACACCAGGGCAGCAGACCTCTGCCCAAAACCCACTGGGATCCAAACTCTGTTCCCCTGAGACTCTCCTCTCTGTCCAGGAGGGATAAGAGTTCTTGCCTGCCCAAGAGACCCCAGCTGGCTGCTGCAGTTTTCGACTTCAGAAGGGAGGGGTGAGAAAGAGTCCCGAGAAACAGATCTGCACAGGGGAAGGACAGAGGGACCTGGGGGAACTGAGAGAGGAGACAGGTGAGCACCTTGCACCAACCGAGGATGAGAAAAGAGAGATTGAATTGGGGAGGGGGGGCAGAAAAAAAGATTTGCTGAGAAGCTGATGAAGTGCAACTGAGAAAACTGTTGCCATGGTGACAGGTCCAGAGGAGGGAATAGGAATATAAATCGGATTATGAATTTTAGGGATCTGGTATGTGCTGGAGTGGGGACTGAAACCCCAAAGGCAGTTCTCCCATTACTGGGCCTTCTTACTCGACTTCCCTCAGCCTGTGAGGAATACCTATCCAGCTGTCACACCCAGGCCAGAAAAGCAGCACCTGCGGAGGGCTCTGAGCTCTAGCATGGAGGGAGACAGACTACACCTGCATTCTTACCTCAGGGGTTCCTGGCCTCTTGCAGCACCCATCTTCTTTCAGAGCCCCCAAAGAACCCCAAACAAGTTCGGAGGAGATGAGCTCATTCTAAGCATCTACTACTTATCAGGCACCATGTTAGGCTCTCTGAGTCTCCTATTCTTTTGCATCACCCCTGACCTGTAAAGTGGAGATTACAACTTCTGTTCACAACCTGAGTTCAAGGTCAGGGCTGGACCCTCTGCTCCAGCTCATTCATCCCCTTCCCAGCCCTCTGCTTACCTCAGGAGCCTGCATCCTGACCTCCAGCTTTCCTTTTACCCTGAAGGTGGGTCGCACCCTTGGGAGCTGATCAGAGGGTGCACTACTTGGAACCGACTGCCTTCATTTTTGTATGCCATAGACAGAGGCTCAGGGTTGAGAGCTCCGTGGGAGGCTCAGGGCTACTATGCGGGCTGGCTTGGGGAAGTGGAGAGGAGGGGACTAGGTTCAGAAACTCCTGGAGCAGGAAGAGGGTGCGGCAAGCACAAGCCAGGCTGTCTCGAGCAGTCGAGCAGTCGTGAGAACTCAAAGCTTGAACCAGGGCACCTAAGGAACCAGGGAAGCAGCAGGCTCCGGTGTGTCAGTAAGAGTGACCAGGGGGTGATGTATGCCTGCAGATCCCGCTGCAAGAAGTGGTGGCAGGGACAAAGCAAGGGGGAGGGACGATTTCCCCTATCCCTATCCCTTGGGCTTCTGTACAAATAACGGCTTTGCAAAGGGCACCAGTAGCCAATGTGCACGTCAAGCAAGGTCTAGGGATGCAGAAAGCCAGCTTCAGGTTTGTGGCCTGGGCAGCCATGCCAAAACCACCCATCAGCTTCAGGAGGCTGGGAAAGGAATCAAAGCATTATTGACCTCTTCCCATGACTCTCTGCTCTTCTTCCTGGTGGTAACCTTGACTATCACAGCTATAGGTGGGCTTGGGCTACACCCCAACTGGAAAGTGGTGGTGAGGGCTCAGAAACCGCTAGACCTCAAGAGGAATTACAAACGGCAGTTCTTGGGTCCCTAGGCCACTTGGCTGGAGATGGAGTCCTACTGTTCTTTGGCTATGATCTCTAGGATCTGCTCCCTTCTGCTAAGGCATTCAGGTCTTCTCTATACTCCATCCACATCCCAGGAAGGCTCCTGAATCTCCTTTCCTGTGCCCATCAGAGGTGCTGTCTTCCTTACTTTTTTATTGCTGTGAAGAGACACTTTGGGGCTGGTGAGATGGCTCAGTGGGTAAGAGCACCCGACTGCTCTTCCAAAGGTCCAGAGTTCAAATCCCAGCAACCACATGGTGGCTAACAACCATCCGTAATGAGATCTGGCGCCCTCTTCTGGGGTGTCTGAAGACAGCTACAGTGTACTTACATATAATAAATAAATAAATCTTTTAAAAAAAAAAAGAGACACTTTGATCAAGGCAACTTATAAAAGAAAGCATTCGATTAGAGACTTGCTTACAGCTTAGGCTTTTGAAAACTCAAAGCCCACTCCCAGGTACATATCTCTTCCAACAAGGCCACACCTCTTAATCCTTCCCAAACAGTTCCACCAACTGAGGACCAAACATTCAAATATATGAGTGTATGGGGACCATTCTCATTCAAAGCACCACAGGGCCTTAGAGAATCTTAGAAACTATATGACAGGGCTTAGGAGGGCAGATCCCTCTCTGAGCTTCCTCTGATCCTGTCCTCCCCAGGCTGTCTGGCCTCTTGGACTTTAGGGGGCCCTAGGCCCATCTCCACACAGCCATTTCCTCTTCAGTATCCTCTTGCCCAAGCTAGTCCTTCTTGTTTACATGTCTCCCAGTACAAGCTGTCGTCTTGCACTACCAGGGATCGAACCTAGAACGATGTGCAGGTTAGGCCAATAAACGCTCAATCAGTGAGCCACAGCCTCAGCCCGAAGAGCTCCCCGATGGCTTCGCCTTGCCAAAGCCAGGAGCAGATTTCAAATCTCTCTGCTTCCCCTGCTGCTGTTGCTGCCCCAAGTCCTCTCTGCAGGCTTTCTTCTTTGAGTACCAAGGAGAGCAATCCCTCCTGCTCTTTTCTCTTAAGGAAGCTTCACAACCTCGTTTGCAAGCCTCACTCTTCCTTTGTCCACAGACGTCAAGGTTCCCTAGGCTCTTGCCACAGCTTACATGCTCTCCCTGAAGGCTCCCGCTGGCCACCCTGTGACTGCCTGCCTTCTTCATAGACCACACACCCACTTACCTGCCACATGCCTCAGTATCTTCAGGCCCCTCAATCAGCGAGTCTAAAACAGAACATTCACCTCGACTTCTCTGAACTAAATAAGAGATCTGCCCTTGGTTGCCAGGGCCAGGACTGGAGACACCCCTGACCCTCCTCTCCCCTCTTCTATAGCCGAGCCTACCTAGCCTCACTCACTCTAGATCCTGTCATTTGCTCCCCACCCAACCCCTTTTTCTACTAGCTTCCGTCTGGAAAGTGATCTCAACAGCCTCTAAAGCCGGGCAGTGAGTGGTGGCGCACGCCTTTAATCCCAGCACTTGGGAGGTAGAGGCAGGCAGATTTCTGAGTTCAAGGCCAGCCTGGTCTACAAAAGTGAGTTCCAGGACAGCCAGGGCTACACAGAGAAACCCTGTCTCGAAAAACCAAGTCTATCTGGTCTCAGCTACTTCTTCAGTGATTTTTTTCCAGAGTCCATTCTCTGACTTTGCATCTTTACAGTTTTCTCAGCCTAGAACAATCCTTCTCCACCCCTCACTTCATGCTGCTAATTCCTACACTTTTAGCTCTCTACTTCTTCTGTTTCCTCTAGGAAGTCCTTCCAGATACCCCCACTCCAGTCCATTTAAATTTCCTCTTTGGCCAATTATATTTAGTTAAGAGAAATTCCTCCTTGGTAAATCGCCTACAGAGAAGTCCAGCCTTAGTCTCCTGATACTAAAGCAAGGACAGTAGTTCCTTGCTGCCTGCACTGCACATCTACGGTCCCAGCTGCCCCGGAGGGCTAAGGCTAGAAGAACCTCCTCTTTTAAAATATAACGTTCATAGTAATTGAGATTACCCATCCTGTCCGTTCAGTTTCAGAGAACCTTAAGTATAGTCAGTGCCAATGAAGAGAGTGGACCCTGGAAAAGTGGCTTGTCACCACCAGTACAGCCTTTCTCCAGAGTCTTGGGAGCTTTAAAACCCAATTCCCCTAACGGTCATTTCAAACTTCTTTGGCCCCAAGATCATCTCCCCACTGGGTTTTTTATTTCACCAAAACAAATCAGAGGCCTTCAGGAAGAAACCCCTGAGGTTCTTAGCCCCTGCTTCCTGCCTCTGTCTCCTCTGCCTCCTGCCTTTTCCACTCAGTTCCCCCAAACACAGCATCTCCTAGCAGGCCTGCCCCTTTCCCTCCCTCTTCAGGGAAACATGACTCTTATGGATAAAGACTAGACGTCTCTAAGCATAGTCCTGATCTCCATCTTCTAGAAGGCTTTCATCCATTTTAGTCCTGTCTTTCTTATCTCTCTTCTTTGTATTTTTAAATATTTCCCTTGTTATTTGCTGTTACTTATTTCTAGATAACTCTTTAAAAGATTTATTTTTAAAAGTGTGTGTGTGTGTGTGTGTGTGTGTGTGTGTGTGTGTGAATGTGCAGAGGTCTGTGGAGGCCAGAGGTATAGCATGCCTCAGACGCTAGAATTGCAGGTAGTGTGTGCTTCGCAGTGTGAGTCTGGACCTGAGCTTGGGTCCTGTGGAAGAGCAATGTACTCTCTTAGCTGATGGACCATCTCCCAGCCCCATGATATGGGGGTTTTGGTTGGTTGGTTTGTTTTGGTTTTGAGACAGGATCTCAAAAGTCCTGGCTGGCCTGGAACTCAGAGGGATCTGCCTATCTCAAAGAGCTTCTCCTATATTTATAAAAGTGATACAGGGATGGAGGGAGTAAGATGGCCCAGCAGATAATGGCATCTGCCACCAAGTCTGATGACCCAAGTTCAGTCTCTGAAACTCACATAGTAGAAGGAGAGAACTGATTCCTTCAAGTTGTTCTCTGATTCCCACAGACATTGTGGCCTGCATACACCTATACACCACACACACACACACACACACACACACACTAAATAAATAAATACAAACATACATATATAATACACACATACATATGCACATACATATATACATATGAACACACATCATACGTATATATACATATATACATACAAAAAAAGGAAAGGAGAGAGTGAGAGAAGGAGGTAGGCACACACACATAATCAATCAATCAATTAATCAATCAATCAAAACAAAGGAGCGGGGAAGAAGCTAAGCACCAGAAGCCTACAACTCTAGCACCTTGGAGATGGAGCAGGAAGATCAAGAATCCAAGATCATCTCCACCTATGTAGCATTTGAGGCCAGCCTGGGCTTCATGAGATCTTATCTCGGAAAACCAAGAGTGAGCCGATGATGTGAATCAGTTGGTAGAGCATCATGCATGAGACCCTGGGTTCAGTCCCCAGCACCATACCCGTAATCCCAGTCCTCTGGCATTTCAAAGGAGAAGAAGGAAGAAGGGGATAGGAGGAAGAGCAGCTAGGCATGGTGATGCACACCTATACTGCCAGCCCCGAGGGAAGACCGACCTTGTCTCTAATTAATTAATTAATTAATTAAAGCACAGCCAGCCATGCTAACACACACTACAATCACATTTCTGGGAAGGCTGATGATCAGGAGCTCAAGAACAGCCTGGGCACCAAATCAAATCAGCTTTCCTAAAGAGATAGATAGATAGATAGATAGATAGATAGAGATAAAATCCAGAGCCAGAAGCAGGCTAGCAGGGCCGGTAGGGCTTACCCCAAAAAGGGATGACCTGAAATTGGTCCCCAGGACCCACAGAGGAAGGAGAAAGCCAACACACAAGTTGGTTCCACCTTGTGATGTAGCACACATGCCAGGTTTCTCAGTGTAGCCCTGGCTGACCTAGAACCTACAGAGATCCTTAGTCCTCTGCCTCTTGAGTGCTGGGATTAAAGGTGTGTGCCACTGTAAGGCTTTATTTTTTATTCTCTCTCTATATGAGGGTTTTTCATGCACGTATATGTGTACCGTGTGTGTGTGTGTGTGTGTGTGTGTGTGTGTGTGTGTGTGTTAGGTAACCTTGGAAGTCCGAGGAGGGTATTGGATCCCCTGGAACTGGAGTTATACAGTTGTTACAGTTGTACCCACTACATGGATGCTGGGAACCAAACCTAGGTCCCATCAGTTGCTCTCTTCAAAGAGCTGCCTACCCTGTTCTGATGCTAGCACCTCACCTCCCAGCTCTGGTTTCTGCAGGAAGCTGCTCTCCGGAGGTGAAGGAGAAGCCCTGTGGTACCAGCCAGGATGTTTGTGGATGTCTTCTTCCCTTCTACACTCTGAAAGAGCCTCCCTCCACTGTTAGAAGGGGAACCCTGTCACATGCCTGTCTGTGCTGATGAGTCACGTGCCCCATTATAATGGCCTCTTGACTATTTCCCAAGGCAGTTGTATTTGTTAGCTATTACTGTTGGGGAAGCTACCACTAGTGTAGTAACTTGTAAGTGCAAACATCGTTCTGAGAGTCAGGCATTTGAGCGAGACCTGTTGTGTGTGTAAGAAGGGGTGGGGGAGTGTTGTCTCAAGAAGATGTGCTGACAGGCGAGATGCAGTCATTTAATGGTTTTCTTGGCACTGGAAGACTTAGACCTAGTGCCATGCCTTCTGTGTCACACACTATTGCCTGAAGCTTTAGTTCCTTGCTGTGGAGGCCTCACCTCACCATGGAATTGCTTCTGTCTCCTTTAGAGTAAGCAAGGAGGAACATCTGGTCCTATGAGTCATTGCTTACTGCCTTTGGGGGAAAAAGGGGCTTCTGAGACAGATGTCCATCTTATATCCTGTACCGTCTGGTTCTGTGTAGCAACTTGACACAAGCTAGAGTCATCAGAGAGGAAGGAGCCTCAGTTGAGGAAATGCCTCCATGAGATCCAGCTGTAAGGCATTTTCTCAATTAGTGATCAGGTGGTTGGTGCCATCCCTGGGCTGGTGGTCCTGGGTTCTATAAGGTAGCAAGGTGAGCAAGCCACAAGGAGCAAGCCAGTAAGTAGCACTCCTCCATGGCCTCTGCATTAGCTCCTGCCTCCAGGTTCCTGCCCTGTTTAAGTTCCTGACCTGACTTCCTTTAGTGATGAACAGCAATGTGGAAGTGTAATAAATCTGAATAAATCCTTTTCTCTCCAATTTGATTTTTGGTCATAGTGTTTTGTTGCAGCAATGGAAACCCTGACAAAGACATGCCCTAAGCTGACCCTAGAGCCGCTATAGTTCAGGCTGGCACTGACCTATAAATCCTCCTGCCAAAGTCTCTTGAATACTGGGATTATAGATGTCTTATCTTTTCTTTTTTTTTTTCTTTTCTTTTTTTCTCTTTTCTTTCTTTTTTTTTGGGGGGGTTGTTTGTTTGTTTGGTTTTGGTTTTTTTGTTTTTGGTTTTTTGAGATCGGGTTTCTCTGTATAGCCCTGGCTGTCCTGGAACCCACTTTGTAGACAAGGCTGGCCTGGAACTTAGAAATCCACCTGCCTCTGCCTCCCAAGTGCTGGGATTAAAGGCATGCACCACCACTGCCTGGCATCTGAGTTCTATTTCTTTCCATGCCTCCCTCATACCTGCTCTCATGTCTTTTGTTTTTGAGACAAGGTCTCTCGTGTAGACCAGGATGACTTCAAACTTCTGATCATCCTGCCTTCAACCTCCCAATGCTGCTGGCCTCCAGCTCCTGGCTCAAGCAATGCTTCTGCCTCAGCTTCTCAAGTAGTTAGGACTGCTGGTCCACACCAGCAGACTAACGGGAAGGAGTTCCACACAGTCACAAATTCGAGGAAATAGGAAGCAGGGATTATTATGGGTCATCATGGAGGAAGCCTGTAATCATGACACCTCCGACTTAAAGGCTCCACAGGGAGCATTCATCCTCCACCCCGCCATGCCATTTGCCATTGGAGCCTGATCTGAACCATAAACCTGGAGATCATTTGTTCTCCCCTTCTTACACTGCTCAGTGGTCATCACTGTCAGGGGCACCACTACAGCCTGCTCCTTTCTACTCTGGTGGCCATGGCCTGGCCACACTTGCTTTTCTTTTCTCTTGGGTAGTTCTGCTCCTCGGTCTCCTCATCTCATCTCTGACCACATGCCAGTCTTTCCTCCTCACTGCCAGAGGGATCCATGCCAGAACGGTCCCTCCAGAACTCTGGGGAAGAATCTCAAAGGCAAAACGTAAAACCCTTGGCAAAGGCAGTAAGTCACCGGTGGCCCAGAGCAGTTGCAGGTCCTGCCAGGCCTCACCTTTGAACCTTCCTCTTGAGGAAGAAGTTTGGTATGCAGTTTCTAAGTGTGAGCATAATTCAAGTCCCTCAGCCTTCCCGAATGCAGATTCTTTCTCCCACACCCCCACTTCTCTCTCTCTCTCTTTCTCTTTCTGTTTTTTCAAGACAGGGTTTCTCTGTGTATCCCTGGCTGTCCTGGAACTCACTCTGTAGACCAGGCTGGCCTCGAACTTTTGAGATCCACCTGCCTCTGCCTCGACTTCTGGGGATTAAAGACTTGTGGTGCCGTGCCGGGTGGTGGCCAAGACTTTAATCCCAGCACTTGGGAGGCAGAGGCAGGTGGATTTCTGAGTTGAAGGCACAGCCTGGTCTACAGAGTGAGTTCCAGGACAGCCAGGGCTACACAGAGAAACCCTGTCTCAAAAAAAAAAAAAAAAAAAAAAAAAAGACTTGCATCACCATGCTCAGTGATAAGGTCCCCTCTTTCTAGGCTATGGTCCTCTACCTAGTCCAGACAGACCAGTTGAAAGCAGGGGTAGATTCTCATTTCTCAGTATCTCAACACCCATCATGGTGCCCGCTGTGAGGGATTTCTCTGCCAATGTTTAATAAGTGAAGGAATCAGACAAGCTCTTCTGGATGCCTGGTAGCCTATAGCTACTCACCCTTGGGCAAGCTTTTCCAACCTAAACATCTCTCTGTATCACTGACAAAGCTAGAAATGCAAATGTTGAGTTGTGTAGGGTACTGCATTCCCTGTTTGCTCTGTGATCTCGGGGATGGCATGGATCACCTCTGCGCCCTCATTCCTCATCTGCAGTGAGGGCTAATGCAAAGGGGAGAACAAGGGGCTGGAGAGATGGCTCAGGGGTTAAGAGCACTGGCTGCTCTTCCAGAGGTCCTGAGTTCAATTCCCAGCAACCACATGGTGGCTCACAACCATCTGTAATGGGATCTGATGCCCTCTTCTGGTGTGTCTGAAGACAATGGTGGTGTACTCACATACTCACATGCAAAAAAATAAATAATCTTAAAAGAGGGGGGAAGGGGGAGCAAGATGGATTACTTAAATCAGTATTTATTGAACCAGATGCTTTCCTGGGCACCCTTAAGTAAATTAGATGGGCTGACAGCCACCATATTCCCATGAGATGGGTTTTATTTCATTTCTCTAGAAATGGAAACCATGGTGGCTGGAGAGAGAGAGAGAGCTCTACAGTTTAAAGTACTTGTTGTTTTTACAGAGGCTCCGGGTTCAGTTCCCAGCACCTACTTGACAGCTCACAAACATCTCTAACCCCAGGTCCCTGGGATCTGATGGCCTGACTTCCAAGGGCACCAGCCCAGATGTGGTGCACATACATACATCCATGCAGGCAAAACACTCATAACATCAAATAAGTAAATTAAAAAAAAAATCCACTTGAGCCAGGCGTGGTGGTGCACGCCTTTAATCCCAGCACTCGGGAGGCAGGGGCAGGTGGATTTTTGAGTTTGAGGTCAGTCTGGTCTACAAAGTGAATTCTAGAACAGCCAGGGCTATACAGAGAAACCCTGTCTCAAAAAAAAAAAAAAATCCACTTGAAGTGGGAACTACAATTTAAAGAAACAAGGGAGAAAGCTTAGCCAAGGTCAAAAGCTGAACAGTTTGGTGTAAATGGTTATTTTGGCAAAAAAAAAAAAGAAAAAAGAAAAAAAGAAAAAAAAAGTACTCAGGTCTCTGCCAAGCCAGAATAATTGATTTTTTTTTCCTTTAGCCACAGAACCTGTCAGCCTCAGATCTCTAAGGAATGAATGGTCCTCACCATTTCCAACAAACCAGCTGAGCATCACCTCTGGTCTCCAGGCCCAAGCCCTCAGGGCATCCACTGTGCTCCCAGGTCGTGGATCTCAGCCCTCTTTCTGCATCCTTGCCCTAAATCATACCTTGCTAGACCTGAGTTTGAGAGAAACGAACCTTCTCATTTTCAAGTTGAAAAAAAAAAAAGAGGTTCAAAGTGGCCCACTCAAAGTTACAAGCCGACACTCACCACTATGAGTACAACGGCCACCATCAGTGTCTGACATGCCCCAGGAGACAGGCATGCATATTATTCTAGATGACGGGAGGCAGAGGGGTGGCCTAGTGAGGTCAGACTGTGGACAGATCAGGCATATCTGGGTTCTGATCACAATTCTTCAGGCTGCAGAACTACTGTGGTTCAAGAAGGGGACAAAAGGACTGCAGTCCCGGAAGAGGAGGTCCGCTTTGAGAGCTGACTGAGCAGAAGAGGAAAGTGAAGAACTTCGGGGGCAAGAGCTTACCCTACTTTTACAGCTTTGTTGCCTTCTTTATTCCAGGGGCGACCCTGGTACTCAGTAAATGTCTGTTGGCTTGAGGAACATATGTGTAAGGAGGAAGGAGAGGGAACTTGAGGGAGTTAAGACTCAAGAATCAATCAAGGAGAGGACAGCAGAGAAGACAGGGTTTGAGGGAGAGACTCCAGACATTGGCCCTAGTTCCCTTCTTGGCCATTGGGAAACCCTCCAGAGGAACTGGGTGCTGTGGCTTTAAATGATCTCAACACTGTCAGTGAAGCCGCTCTGCTCAAAGAGTTATCCTCTTGCTCCTGTGCCGGGCCTCCCCCTCCTCTCAGCTCCCCAAACCCTTCTCAGCCACTGTGATGGGATAATTAGATGCGAGAGCTCAGCACAGATGATGCTCCAGTTGCTTAGCAACTAATGGTTTCCATGGAGACCGCAAAGCACAGCCTCTAGAGCAGCCAGTGAGCAGCTCGGCAGGGCAGGGAGAAGACAACTCTGCTCCTCCAGAAACCTGGGGAGGGTTAGGGTGGGGAAGGTGAGGGGGGGATTGGAGGGAGATGGGAAGGCTTAAAGGCACAGGACCCTCATATCCCTTTAAAAATGTGATCAGAGATCTGCTCTTTCCTATCCCACACTGTCTCACTTCTAATTTCAAATGGGGCTTCGGAGTGGACCTATATGGTCTGCTCCGCAGTAGACCAATCCTCTTCCTGATTCCTCCTTAGCCCAAATGGGAAGAGACAGCTCCTAAATCCTCACGTAAACACTGTGCTATGTTCAGGTTTGAGACTTGCCAGGAAGATCTCCTGACCCTGACACCCTACCATGTAGCCCTCTTCCCCACCGCCAGTTCTCCCTCATGTGTGATCTTCCTGTGTGTAAAGAGAGGAGGAGATCTCATCTAAAGGGGACAAAAGCCAAGGAGCTGGAAAAACAGAAATCAGTTCCAGTTCTCCACCCAAAGGCAGCCTGGCCTGGCAGCCTGAGAAAAACCTCTGTCCCACTTTGCATTTGCATGTGTGTGTGTGTGTGTGTGTATGAGTGTGTGTGTGTATGAGTGTGTGTGTGTGTATGGATGAGTGTGTGTGTGTGTATGAGTGTGTGTGTGTGTATGAGTATGTGTGTGCATATGTATGAGTGTGTCTGTGTATGTATGAGTATGTGTGTGTGTGTCTGTGTGTGTGTATGAGTATGTGAATGTGAGAGTGCATGTGTATGTGTGTGTGTATGTGTGTGTATGAGTATGTGTGTGTGTGTCTGTGTGTGTCTGTGTATGAGTGTTTACACCAATACAGCTCTGCTAACTCCAAATGTGAGTCTGTGTCTCTGCATTACCTGTAAGAATCTTAGGAAGTTTTAGGAAACCATGAGATGGCTCAACAGGTAAAGCTCTTGCCACCACGCCTGACATTTTGGTCCCCAGAAGCCACATTATGAAAAGGAGAGAGCCAATGCCCACAACTTGTCCTCTGACCTCCACATACACACCGTGGCACACATATGGGCACGCATATAAAATAAATGCAACTTTAAATTTTTTAAAGAAATTAAGTTTCGGGTTTTACCTCAGACCCACTGAATCAGAAGCTACGTCTGAGCCAGTTTCCTGATCGTCCATTGCGCAGTAAATTTGGAGATACTCTGGGGAGAGTTCCTCCTGCTCCCAGCCAGAGCCCCCAGGTTCTGTCGTCTTCTACCCCCTACACACATCGCAGACTTTAAGTCCACCCAGCATGGGGGAAAGGACAGAACCCCATCAGCCCTTCAGTGGCCCCCACTTTTCCACTAGGACCTTTCTCTGGGGTTGGGGAAAATGGGTGGTTCCTGGAGCAGACCCTGATGGTCTGTGCTCAGGCCCTATCCTAGCTGAGACACCCTGCAGCCACTTTGCAGTGACAACCTGAGTCTCAAGTTCTGCATCTATAAAAAGCAGTGCCTTTCAGGAGGGCATGCAGAGCCCCTGGCCAGCGTCTAGAGGAGGGGTGACTGAGTGGGTCCATGTCACTCATCCATGGCTGGAGAACCTCCATCAATTCTCCCAGTTAGCCTGGGGCAGGAGAGAACCAGAGGAGCTGTGGCTGCTGATGGTGTTTCTTCCCCAACTGTTGTCCCAGGCATCGAACCCCAGAGCCTCCTGCACGCAGTCCACCGCTGAGCCACACCCCAGCCCTCCCCGTTCTCTGCTCGTGGTTACAGGATTGTTTTGTCTTGAGGGGTTTTGTTGTTGCTACTTTTTGCTTTGTTTTTGTTTTTGCTTTTTTTTTTTTTTTTAACATAAGGTTTCTCTGTGTAGTCCTAGCTGTCCTGGAACTCACTCTGTAGACCAGGCTGGCCTCGAACTCAGAAATCTACCTACCTCCCAAGTGCTGGGATTAAAGGCATTTGCTACCACCGCCCAGCCCCTGGTCTTGTTTCCTAAGGTTTTCCTGCTTTATTCTCTACCAGTTGCACAAACGCTTGCTGTCCAAATCTGTTTGTATCTACTCCACCGCCCACTAGCCTTGCTGGACTGGATGGGCGTTTACCTGGAAGCCTTCACTAACTTCCCTTGTCTCTACCTTCTGGAGAAATCTGAAGGCTCACACTGATACCCTCCGCTTCTCCCAGAGTCGCAGTTTCTTAGGCCTCAGTTAAATACCAGAATTGGATCTCAGGCTCTGCTATCCCCACCCTTCCTAACCAACCTCCTCCTCTCCCATCCTTACTAGCCAAAGCCCTTTCAACCCTTGGGGCTTTTCCTACACCTACACATCAGGGCAATTTTAGAACTCATGGCTCTCCTAGGAAAACTCCTACCTCCTTGAAGACAGCACCCTCTACAGTCCAGGACGCAGACACTCAGACAGAGGAACTCTGTGCTTCAGACTCGGGAGTTCCAGAAAGAGCCATACTCCACTGCAGCTAACTAAGCTGCCAGGACCCAGCCAGAGCATCCCCCTTTAGGCCCCAGGGCCAGCTCCCCAGCCTGAAAAACCTGTCTGGGGGCCCTCCCTGAGGCTACGGTGCCCAAGGGGCAAGTTGGACTGGATTCCCAGCAGCCCCTCCCACTCTGAGACAAAATCAGCTACCCAGGGGCAGGGCCTCATTGGCCCCAGGAAGCCCCAGCCTGTCAGCACCTGTTCCAGGATCCAGTTCCCAGCGCAGTATGGCATCCACACTGCCTGTCCAGACCTTGCCCCTGATCCTGATTCTGCTGGCTGTCCTGGCCCCAGGGACTGCAGGTCTCTATTGCTGGTGGGAACGAGGAGGGTTTCAGAGCGCTAGACAGGGAGCATTGTCTCCCCAGGGCTCTCAAGGACAGAATGTTGGTCTAGCTGGTTGGGGTTGAGAGTTACTAGTGGTAGGGATCAGGTGACAAATTCCTGGGCTTCTTCCAGATCCAGGAGTCAAATTTGGGTAAGTGTCCAAGGTTAGTGTGAGTTGAACGAGACTGGGGACTGACTGGGTGCCATGGTCTAGTCTGGCTCCCAAACAGCACGGCGTACCCACCATCTGCAGCTCAAGCCTGCCATCTGGTGGTCAGATCCACACGCTCCTCTTCTGTCTCTGCACCCTTAGCAATGACCACCCACCCACCCCGCCAGCTCTGAGTTAAGAGGGGGCTAACTCCTGAGTTCCCTCTCGGCTCCCTAACAGACTTCAACATCTCAAGCCTCTCTGGTCTGCTGTCTCCGGCGCTAACAGAAAGCCTGTTAATTGCCTTGCCCCCATGTCACCTCACCGGAGGTAATGCCACACTGATGGTCCGGAGAGCCAACGACAGCAAAGGTAGGCCTCCCTTGTACCCATTTATTCTACTTGTCGTAACCCCTCTTAACGATACCCAAGAGCTGCCCGTTCTACAAGAGTGGACTGCTAGAAATCTGATCTTGCCTTTCACTCCTATTTCCCCAAAGTGGTTAAGTCGGACTTTGTGGTGCCTCCATGTCGCGGGCGCAGGGAGCTTGTGAGCGTGGTGGACAGTGGGTCTGGCTACACCGTCACAAGGCTCAGCGCATATCAGGTGACAAACCTAACACCAGGAACCAAATACTAGTAGGTACCGATGGACACCTGTGGAGGTGGGACACAAAAAAGGGAAGCGGAGGTCCGGTGAGGGTGGGGAACTGCCGGGAAGCATGGGTTAGAGAGGGCACAGCTAAAGGGTAGGAAATGTGAACCTCGACCCCAGGAGGGCCCAGATGGGACACATAGCTAGAAGGTGGAGGCTGGAACCCCTCCTCCCGAGTGCCAGATATGTACGATCTCTGCTTTCTCTCAACTCCTGCCTCTAAAGCATATCCTACCGAGTACAGAAGGGGACGTCCACGGAGTCCAGTCCAGAGACTCCGATGTCCACGCTACCTCGTAAGTAAAATGCCTGTCTCTCACACCTCAGTTCTACACACTTCCCTAAGCTCCGATTTTATTCTACTAGAACAAATTAGCTAAACCGTTTTCCGAGCGCTCAGTCGCTCTTCCCCCCTCCCCCCACAACCCCCCAGTATTTGGTATGGCCACCTCCTGTCCTGTTCATTCATCTGCTGCACTAGAGGTTCCTTGTGCAGAGGGATGATGTCCTGTTAGATCTCCTTGGTGGCTCCTAAGTGTTGCTGTGAGGGAGGTCTATGTTTGCTTGACTGGTTGGCTGGATGACCAATTGAACTGTAGCTGTGGCTACTTGGATGGCTGGGCTAAGCTGTGAACCATGGGAGCTACCTAGGAACCCCTTCAACTCACAAAGGTTCCCCCATCTTCTTCTGACAGGAAAAAACATGGAGTCTATTGGGTTAGGAATGGCCCGAACAGGAGGGATGGTGGTCATCACAGTGCTGCTGTCTGTGGCCATGTTCCTGTTGGTCGTGGGTCTTATTGTTGCCCTGGCACTGGGTACCCGCAAATGAGAAGGGCTCTCCTGCATCCCAGGCTCCTCCAAGAAGTCCAGCCTGCCTCCTGCCAGGCTGTAGTCACTGACTTCTCAGTGGCTTCTCTTCCCTCTCCCCGCCCCCTCCTCGAGTCCACTCCTGACAGTGTCCCCCTCCCTGCTCCCTGTCTCACCTTGCAGCACTCCCTGCCAGCCCCACTGCAATCCTGCCAATACTGATTTATCTCTTAACTGTACTTAATTCTCATAATAAAGGCTGACCCACGTCGTATGTCTCATCTCCGACCAGGTCTATGTGAGTCACCCCTTTAGCTGGTCCCCTTACGCACATATCTAAAGTACCAGTGTCAATGTCACGTGCATGTCATTCTCTCTATCCCCAGACCCCAAGGGTGACTTTTCCCAGGAGGGAGGCAGGAAGAGGCAGAGATAATGAAAGCCCTCCAAGCCCCAGACCTAGGGCTTGGGTTTTGCATCCTGCACTCAGTAGATGACCCAAGCAGGACTCTGAGTTGGGCAGGGGGTAGAAGCTGGATCACCATGTGAGGGTGACTGGGAAGCTGACAGAGCTAGGGAAGAACTAGAGAAAACACAAACAGGGCAGGCCCTGGAGCCTGGGTGAAGAACATGCTAAATGGTGCTAGACCCTAGAGCCGAGGTGGACTGAAGCTCCCTGGAAGGGGGGGGGGCACAACTGTGGTAAACAGGCAGGAATGTCACCCTCGTCCATTTTTAAAATTTAGTTTTGTTCTATAAAAGTTTTATTTATTTATTTGCTTGGTGTTTGTTTGTTTCCAGAGCTGAGGACCGAACCCAGGGCCTTGCGCTTGCTAGGCAAGTGCTCTACCACTGACCTAAATCCCCAGCCCCTGTTTTTGTTTTTTGTTTTTGTTTTTGAGGCAGGGTTTCTCTGTATAGCTTTAGCTGTCCTAGAGCTCTTTGTAGACTAGGCTGACCTCGAACTCACAGAGGTCCACCTGGCTCTGCATCACCCGACTAACGGTTTTATCTTTCGAGTGTGCATGTGTATATAGTATGTTGGATACATTGAGGACAACTTTGGGGAGTCCATTCACTCCTTCCACGTGGGTCCCAAGGATCAGATGCGGGTTTCGGGGTTTCACCATACACAGTTAACCACTGAGGTAGGCCACTGAGACATCTCCTTGGCCTACCTCCTTTGTTTTTGTCCTCCCCACGATGTATTCCTGATGGGAAGCCGTGATCTTTACTTTGCTTATAGGGTGAACACCCCAAATGTGTAAGGTGATCTTAGGGTCAGAGCTGAAATACACAGCTTCCCCTCAGCTTTTCCCAGCATGCCTCAGGAGCCTCTTTTCTTTCTTGCCACAGGGCCTTTGCACAGAGGATTCCGTGTGCCTAGACTGCCCTTGTGATTCTCCTGTTTTCATAGCTCACTGCCCCTTCCCCGGGGAAGTGTCTAACCTTCATCAACCCCTTCCTCCACCCTCTAATTCCTATCCTGCCCCACAGTGGTACACACACAGGCTCACAACTGTGTGTGTGATGACTCCGCTGGCCCCTCCTCCAGACCGCAAGTTCCCTGAGACCAGATACTTTGATCTTGAGACAAAGATCTTGTCGTGATTGTTGATCTACGACAGCTGGTTCTATAGTGCTGATGACACAGTAGGTACTCAGTAAATATTTGTTGATTTCAACTCTTGGGAGGTTGAGGATGGTTGCCCAAGTTCAAGGCCACCCTAGGCTATATAGTGAGATCCAGAACAGCCTGGGCTACAGAGAAAGACCCTATATCTCTTATATTTTTTGGTTGTGAACCTAGCCTTTAATGGCTGAGTCCAAGAGACCCTATCTCAAAAACAAAACAAATACAAAGGGAAGTGAGATAGCTCAACAGGTAAGGCTCCTGCCAGGCTAGCCGAAGGACTCGAGTTGCAAGGAGAAAACTGAACCCACAAAGATGTCCTCAGACCTCCTCCACACATGCGCTGTGGCATGAAAGCTTCAACCATCACGCATACACACACACACACACACACACACACACACACACAGACTGGAGGGTTGGTCAGTGGTTAAGATTACTGACTGCTGTTGCCGGGGGTGGTGGCGCACGCCTTTAATCCCAGCACTCGGGAGGCAGAGGCAGGCAGATATCTGAGTTCGAGGCCAGCCTGGTCTACAAAGTGAGTTCCAGGGCTACACAGAGAAACCCTGTCTCAAAAGAAAAGAAAAAAAAAAAGATTACTGACTGCTCTTCTAGAGACCTGGTTCAATCAATTCCTAGCACCTACACGGGGCTCATAACCATCCATTACTCCAGTTCCAGGGAATATGATGCCCTCTTCTGGTATCTGCTGGTACTGCAAGCACACAAGTGCCCAGGTAGATAGATACAAGCAAAACACCCAGGTACATAAAATGAAAATAAATAAATATTTTTTTAAAATTAGGTATTTTCTTCATTTACATCTCCAATGCAACCCCAAAAGTCCCCCAAATCCTCCCACTCCTGTCCCCCCACACTCCCACTTCTTGGCCCTGGCGATCCCCTGTACAGAGGCATATAAAGTTTGCAAGACCAATGGGCCTCTCTTTCCACTGATGGCCCACTAGGCCATCTTCTGATTCATATGCAGCTATAGTCAAGAGCTCCGGGGTACTGGTTAGTTTATAATGTTGTTTCACCTATAGGGTTGCAGATCCCTTTAGCTCCTTGGGTACTTTCTCTAGCTCCTCCATTGGGGGCCCTGTGATCCATCCAATAGCTGACTGTGGGCATCCACTTCTGTGTTTGCTAGGTCCTGGCATAGCCTCACAAGAGACAGCTATATCAGGGTCCTTTCAGCAAAATCTTGCTAGTGTGTGCAATGGTGTCAGCGTTTGGAGGCTGATTATGGGATGGATCCCCAAGTATGGCAGTCTTTAGATGGTCCATCCTTTTGTCTCAGTTCCAATCTTTGTCTCTGTAACTCCTTCCATGGGTGTTTTGTTCCCAATTCTAAGAAGGAGCAAAGTGTCCACACTTTCGTCTTCGTTCTTCTTGAGTTTCATGTGTTTTGCAAATTGTATCTTGTATCTTGGGTATTCTAAGTTTCTGGGCTAATATCCACTTAGTAGTGAGTACATATCATGTGAGTTCTTTTGTGATTCGGTTACCTCACTCAGGATGATCCCCTCCAGGTCCAACCATTTGCCTAGGAATTTCATAAATTCATTCTTTTTAATAGCTGAGTAGTACTCCATTGAGTAAATGTACCACATTTTCTGTATCCATTCCTCTGTTGAGGGACATCTGGGTTAATAAATCTTTTTTTTTTTTTTTTTTTTGGTTTTTGAGACAGGGTTTCTCTGTGTAGCCCTGGCTGTCCTGGCACTCACTTTGTAGACCAGGCTGGCCTCGAACTCACAAATCCGCCTGCCTCGGCCTCCCCAGTGCTGGGATTAAAGGCGTGCGCCACCACGCCCGGCTAATAAATCTTTTTTAAAAACAAAAACAAGGCTAGGCGCTGCGTCCCGCGGAAGGGGGAAGCTAGGGTGAACCCCGAGTGGGGGCTTGTCTATGACATGGCGGAGGCCGAGGCCGGGTCAGAGCTAACTAACCAAGAAGCATTCAGAAGCCAAACCATGGATCCACCTGCCCGGAAAGAAAAATCCAAAGTTAAAGAACCAGCCTTCAGAGTGGAGAAGGCTAAGCAGAAATCTGCCCAGCAGGAGCTGAAGCAAAGACAGACAGCAGAGATCTATGCTCTCAACAGAGTCATGACGGAGCTGGAGCAGCAGCAGTTTGATGAGTTCTGTAAGCAGATGCAGCCGCCTGGGGAGTGAGCCAGCCTGCATCCCCGGCAGAGGAACTAGTGCCTGCCTTTGTCTGTGAGCTCATTCCCACTGTTACCCTGAGCTGGCCCAATGGAGCCTTACAGAACTAATCAGGACTTGTGGAGACCTCTGCACTGAACTTCCTATAAGTAACTTCACCACACTGGTTTCTACTCTCAGAACTGCCCCAGTGCTTGCTGGGTAGACTTTTCATCTAAGACAGTGGATTTTTCAAAAAGACCTTTTTTCTATTGTTTGAGAAAAATCATTGTTTCTTGTGAAACTGTGTGTCTTCCCTAAAAATAATAAAATTCAGAAATGTTAAAAAAACAAAAACAAAAACAAAACCAGGCTGGAGGCAGTAGCACACAGTTTGTGCCAGCACGCAGGAGGCAGAGGCCAGTCATCAGGAGCTACATAGTTTCAGGCCAGCTAGGGTTTTATACGGAGACCCTGCTTCAAAAACAAACCAAAAACGGCTAAACAAACAAACAAACAAATAATAATGGGAGCTGGAAAGATGACTCTGGCACTTGCTGCGCTTACAGAGGATCCACGTTTGGTTCCCAGCACCCACATCACTGTAACTCCAGTTCAGGAGATCCAAGGCCCGTTTCTGGTTAACACAGATGCAGGAGCTTATGTGGTATGTAAGCCAACACCCAGGCCCTCACACATACACACAAAATGAAATGATACAACAAAACTTTATTAAAAGACATTTTATTTTGAATCCCATGTTAGCATTCCTTCTAGGCTCCACCCCACAATTACCTGGCAACAGCCAGGTGTGCTTGACTCACTATAAAAGGGGTGTTTGCCCCCTCACTCTCTTACTCTCTTATCCTATTACTCTCTGCCCTTCCTCTCCCTCTCACCCCTCCCCTCCTTCCCTCTCCACATGTTCCTGGACGATCTCTCTCTCTCTCTCTCTCTCTCTCTCTCTCTCTCTCTCTCTCCTTCTCTCTCTACCTTTCTATGTCTCTACTCTCTCAACTCCCCTTCCCATGCCCTAAATAAGCTCTATTCCATACTACACTATATGGCTAGTCTTTCGGGGGAAGGAATACCTCAGCATGGCCCACAGAGACATCCCCACTTCCACCTCACCATACTGTGCTTCTACCAAACTACCAAACATATCCTGTCTCTCTTTCTCTTCTATAAAACACAACACTCTGCATGTTTGTGGTGGGAAGAGAAATGGTATGTGTTCATGAGCGCAGGTGACATGGAGGCCAGAAGGTGTTAGGGTCAGGTCCCCTTGAACTGAAGTTATAGGTGGTCAAGAGCTTCACTGCCCACCCTTCCTTTCCACCCACCTAGGTAAAGTCTTTGTATAACAGCCCTGGCTGTTCCTGGAACTCACTCTGTAGACCAGGCTGGCAGCAAACTCTGAGATCGGCTTGCCTCTGCCTCCCAAGGGCTGGAATTAAAGGCATGCACCACCGCTACCCAGCCACACCTCCCCCTTTAAAAACAAGGTCTCAATGTATAGCCCCAACTGGCCTGTAGACCATGTTGGCCTCAAACTCACAGAGTTCTGCCTATGTTTGCCTTCAGCTCTGGGATTAAATACATACATTGCCACATCCAGTATTAAATAAAAATTGTAAAATTTAAAACAAAACCCAGCCTGGCTGTGGTGATGCATGTCTTTATTCCCAGCATTCAGGAGGCAGAGGCAGGTGGGTCTTTGTGAGTTCGAGGCCAGCCTGGTGTACAGAGTGAGTTCCAAGACAGCCAGGGCTACACAGAGAAACCCTGCCTCAAAAAAAAAAAAAAAAAAAATTACTTCATTGCTTTTAGACTCTTTATATGAATGTTGTGCTTCGAACGAGAATGGCCCCCATTGGCTCGTATACTTGAATAGGTGGTGGAACCATTTTGGGGAAGGACTAGGAGGTGTGTCACTGGGGTGAGCTTCAACATTTCAAAAGCCCATGCCAGGCCCAGTCTCTCTGTCTCTCTCTCTGCCTCCATCTTTCAGATAAAAATCTAGCTCTCAGCTACTGCTTTGCCCGCCTGCTGCTGTTGGAGTTCGTCAAAAGACCCTTACTCACAAGGACCACAGAGACCGCCACCATCGCTGCATGAGGATTTTATCCAACATGTTGGGGATTCCCCTCTTAGCACGCAGGCCTGAGGAGAGACCCAGAACAAAGAAAGAGCACACTTTTTATACCTTTGTAAGGGGCAGATTTGAGCAACAGGGTTCTCATTGGTGTAGCAAGTAACCCTTTCAGGCATGGTTGGTTTGTATAGTGACTAAGTAACCCTTTGGCCTAGTGACTCACTTTGCTTGGCCCCCATGGTGGGTTATTAAGATTTGGTCAGCAAAGTAGAGTACATTAACGTCACAGCTATTAATGTCAGGGGAATTCTCGCTACAAAGTCAGGGTGGTTTGTGGTCTTTGTCAGAATTCAGTATGGGGCGGGGTGGGGGGCAGGAGAATTGCTAATCTTGTTATGGTTATTTCTCTGAGAACAGCTAATATTGTTTTGGTAGCTGCAGGCTTAATCATTTTGACCGCTAAAACTCTGTTTTTACATTTGTTTAGTCAGCCAGCTTCCTTAGCTGGCTCTGCACTTGGCCTGCTACTACAGTTTGGAAAGTCCTTTTGGAAGGGGGAAGGTACTGGGTGGTCTTGAATTCATTGTGGATGTTACACTGCCCTGCTCCCCGAGGTGATGAGCACGGCCTCACCCTCTGAAACTGTAAGGAAGCCTCCATTAATACTTTCTAACATAACTAGGACAATGAATAAAGCTTTCAACACACTGTATGAAATGCACAATGAAAATAGCACAGACAGGGTGGTTAGGCGCACTAGGTGGTCTTTTTTTTTTTTTTTTTCAGAGCTAAGGGCCTAACCCAGGTCCTTTCTCTTGCTTAGCTTAGCGCTCTACCACTGAGCTAAATCCCCAACACCTCATTGGCTACTCTTGCAGAGAACCTGGTTCATTTCCTAACACCCACATGGTGTCTCACAACTGTCATAAGATCCAGTGTCCTGCCGGTGGTGGTGACCCCCACCTTTAATTCCAGTTCTCGAGGCAGAGGCAAATCTTGTCTCTCAGAAAAAAACAAACAAACAAGCAACAGAAACATATTTACATTGCAATTGATAACAATAGCAATGGAAATAATTTTGTGGTTGGGGGTCACCACAGCATGAGGAACTGTATGGAAGGGTCGAAGCCTTAAGAAGGTTGAGGACAGCTGCGCTAGAGTCATCTGAGAAGACTGAGCTTCAGTTGAGAACACACCTCCATGAACAGACTGTCGGCAAACCTGGAGGGGATTTTCTTAATTAGTGGTTGCTGTGGGAGGGCCCAGCCCTTTGTGGGTAGAGCTACCCCTAGGCTAAGGATCCTAGGTTCAGTCAGAAAGCTGACTGAGATAACTCTGAGGAGCAAGCCAGGAAGTCGCCCGCCAGGCCTTCTCATTAGCTCTTGCATCAAGGTTCCTCGCTGGGATATGTAAGCCGAATAAACCCTTTCCTCCACATCTTGCTTTGGTCCTGGTGTTTCACCACAGCAGCAGTAATCCTAAAGTGCCTGCCTTAGCTACATCGTATAATTCCAACCTGGGTTAAATGAGAGTTCAAAGGAAAAGACATGTTAGCCTGGGGAGATGGGTCGGTGGTCGAGCGTATTTGTTCTGCAGACAAGGGGATCTGAGTTTGAATTCTCATTAAAACAAAGACAAACAAACAAATCATGGTTCCACACACACACACACACACACACTTAGGAGGCAGAACAGGCAGATCTCTGTAAGTTTAAGGCCAGCCTGGTCTACATAGTGAGTACCAGGCCAGCCAGGGCTACATAGTGAGACCTTGTCTCAAAAAACAAAAACAAAAACAAAAACAAAAAACCCTATCAGGACTACACATGCCTGTAAGCCTCAGTGTTAGGAGCAGAGACAAAAAGATCCAGCCTGGCTAGCCAAACATCAGTGCTCGACCCTGTCTTAAAGAAACATGTAGGCTGGAGAGATGGCTCAGTGGTTAAGAGCACCGACTGCTCTCCCAGAGGTCCTGAGTTCAAATCCCAGCAACCACATGGTGGCTCACAACCATCCGTAATGAGATCTGATGCCCTCTTCTGGTGCTAATGAAGACAGCTACAGTATACTTAGATATAATAATAAATAAATCTTAAAAAAAAAAAAAGAAAAGAAAAAGAAAGCATGGTCCATCAAAATGGTATACTGTTGTTGGACACAATTAAGCTTCCAGGACGAGATGTTTGTTTAAAAATAAAAGAAAAAGAAAGAAATAGGTGTCCTCCACTTGCAGGTACATGGCACAAATGAGCGTAGGCTACACAAAGTAAGAAAAGTAAATAAAGGCAAGGCATACTAAATGATGGAGAGCGGAGGTAAGGTTCTGGAGCTGGGCTTCCCTTCCCGTGTGCAAGAGCACTATACGAGCCGGCAAACCACTGTACATACAAGTGCCATGTAAGGGATTCTGACTCATACAGCCCTCCCCTGGGTTTAGAATGTTTAGGAAGGACCAATACACACCGACATGGGATTTCCTACTGTTACATGTGTTGTTCTGGTTTTCCCTCTTTGGGTTCTGGTGGTGGTGGTGGTGGTACTGGGAGGAACTCAACAGTGTCCTGCCTTCTAGGTTCTACCACTGAGCCCCCCCCCCCACTGGCATTATATACCTAGACATTGTTCTGTGACCTTGGCTGTAACCAACCTGACAGCGATAAGGATATTCTAAAGAGAGACTTGTGTCCCTTTGTCTGTCAGACTGGAAGCCAGGGCTGACCAGGAGGAAAGACGGAAGCCCTGGGAGTTGTCAGAGGAGGAGCCTGCCTTCCAGAGAAAGATCTACAACTTAGATACCCTGTAAGAGGCAGTGATGGGTCAGTAGTGCACAGGACCGCACCATGGCTAGGACTCCTAGATTGTCTTTGAAGTAGAAACCTACAGAAGGACAAAACCCTCGCTATCATTTTAGAATAGTGAAGATGGACCTCTGGGGACATCCACTAGGTCTGTCTCCTTTCCTGATATGCCTACGTTGAATAAGTCTCTCTCTCTCTCTCTCTCTCTCTTTTTTTCTATTTTTCTCTATTAATTTAGCTTTTGTAATTGGCTCTTTGAAGATGGGCGGCTGAGCCTGGCTTGTCAGGGCCACCAGAGAGCTGACCCCTGACTGTGACATCACCGCTACAGGTTTTGTCGTCACCTCTGATTGATAGTGAAAAGCAGAAAAAGGCCGGGTGTGGTGGGACATGCTTTTAATCCCAGCACTTGGGAGGCAGAGGCAGGCGGATTTCTGAGTTCGTGGCCAGCCTGGTTTACAGAGTGAGTTCCAGGACAGCCAGGGCTGCTCAGAGAAACCCTGTCTTGAAAAACCAAAACCAAAACCAAAAAAAAAAAAAAAAAGCAGAACACGGACATACGGCTTAGCAGGTGCCCAGGAGGTCCAGGACAGCCTGGGCACCAGAAAGGGCCCCTTCTCAAAAATATAGACTTGGTTTGATTTTGTTTTGTTTTGTTGAGGCTGGGCCTCACTTTTGTAGCTCTGGCTCTCCGGGAACTCACTAAGTAGACCAGACTGGCCTGTTCCACACAGTGAGGATAGAGCCGCATTTACTGGCCTCTGCCTCCTGAGTGCTGGGGTTAAAGATGTACAGCAATAACTGTGGTCCAGTAATGGGTGATAATTCACCTTAAAAAGTAAGACTGGGGTTGGGGATTTAGCTCAGTGGTATAGTGCTTGCCTAGCAAGGACAAGGCCCTGGGTTTGGTCCTCAGCTCTGGAAAAAAAAAAAGAAAGAAAGAAAGAAAGAAAGAAGAACTGGAAAAAAAAAAAGTAAGACTCTAGGCTGGAGGTTTAGCTCAGTACTTCAAAACTTGCTCTGAGGCCTGGGGTTCAATCTTCAGCACCAGTAAGCAAGTAAGAAATTAAAACTTAGAAGGTCATGGTGACTCATGCTTTTTGTACATTGGCTTTTTAGATGGGGGTCTCTTCCGTCTAGGAACTGTGTAGATACACTGGGCTGGCCTTGATCTCACAGAGATCCAATTGTCCCTGCTTCCCAAGTGCTGGGACTAAAAGTAAGGACCACCTATGCCCAGAGTGACCCACCCCTTTCATCCCAGCTCGTAAGAGACAGAGGCGGACAGATCTCTGAGTTCAGGACAGACAGGGCTACACTGTGGGACTCTGTCTCAAAAGCAAACACCAAGATCATTGTTGGGAACAAATGGTGAAATTTGAGTAAGATCTAGAAATTAAATAGAGTATTGAGTCAATGTTAAATTTTTTGGTTTGTAGGGCTGGAGAGATGGCTCAGAGGTAAGGAGCACTTGCTGTTCGGTCATGAGGGGAGGAGGAGTTCAGGGCTCAGTACCTGTGTCTCCACAGTCAGCCTGTGGCTCCAGCTCCTAGGAGCAGGACCCCTCTAGCCTTCAAGGGTACCCTCACACGTGTGTCTATGCACTCACAATTTAAGACTTCAGACCTGAGCAGGGTATAATAATGCACGCCTTAATTCTAGCAGCAGGCAAATCTCTGTAAGTTTGAAGCCAGCCTGGTCTACATAGAGAGCTCCAGGACTACACAGTGAGATCCTGTCTTGAAAGGCAGATAGACCAACAGACAGACAGAAAGTTCCAACTCCCGATTTTTGTCTATGTAATCTAATATCTGCTTTTTAGGAAATACCAATTAAAGTGTTCCTGGGTGAAAGGATATGCCGTTGACAAATTACTAAATAATTCATTCGAAATGATACACTTTTAAGGGCTGACTAAGGGAACACAGATACTGACACCTGAACTCCTGTCCTCACGACTGAACAACAGTGTCTTTACCTCTGAGTTATCTCTCCAGCCCTAAAAATCAGATGTCACCCCGTGGCAGAGCAATGGCCTAGCACACCTAAGGCCCTGGATTCTATTCCCAGCATCAATCAGCCATCAATTAGGAAAAACAAAACAAAACATAGCATAACAAGGAGCTGGGTGCGGCAGTTTGCACCTTTAATCCCAGCACTCCAGAGGCAGAGGCAGGTGGGTCTATTTGAATTTGAGGCCAGCCTAGTCTACATTGGGAATTCCTGGATAAAGAGCTACATAATGAGACCACGTCTCAGAACCAACTCTTCCAGGTTGTCCCCTGACCTCCTCACTAGCACAGTGGCATGCTCACATGCATTTACACACATAAATAAAATATATGTATAAACATGAGCTGAACATGATGATACCTGCCTGTAATCTTTTTTTTTTAAATAATTTACTTTTGATTTTACATGCATCGGTCATTTTGCCTCCATGTATGTCTGTAGAAGGGTGTTGAATCCCCTGGAACAGGAGTTACAGACAGGTGTGAGCTGTCAATGTGGGGGCTGGGAATTGAACCCAGAGCCTCTGGAATGGTTGCTAGCGCTCTTTACCAGGGAGCCATCTCTCCTGCCCTGCATGGCTGTAATCTTGGGGAGTAACTGAAGAGGCTCAGGATTTCCCAGCTACTCTCAGTGCACCGAGTTCAAAGTCCAGCCTCTAAAAACTGCAAAACCCCGAAAAGGAAAAGAATATATGTGGATTCATGCACATGTCCATATAGGGCTGAGAGTCTAGTTGCACCATACAGCACTTGCCTAGCATGTACAAGGCCCACCAATTCCCAGAACTGAGAAAAGTAAATGGATAAATGTATAAAAAGTTAATAAGGATGTAAAGAAAATTTTACAGCATATAGAATTTTCTGTAAACTTGAAGTTAAAAACAAAATTTTAAATAATTTGCTATTTAATTTAATCTCTGCTCTACTATCTACTGAGGTTGTAATCTTTGATAAACTGTTTAAAACTTTTATGAAATAAATTTAATTAAAAATAAGATACAGCCGGGCGTGGTGGCGAACGCCTTTAATCCCAGCACTCGGGAGGCAGAGGCAGGCAGATTTCTGAGTTCGAGGCCAACTTGGTCTACAGAGTGAGTTCCAGGACAGCCAGGGCTTCTCAAAGAAACCCTGTCTCGAAAAACCAAAAAAAAAAAAAAACAAGATACAGTTGGGCATGGTGGCACACACCTTTAATCTCTGCACGCAGGAGGCAGAGACAGTCAGATCTCTGTGAGTCCCAGAACAGCCAGAACTACACAGAGAAACCCTGTCTCAAAAAACGAGATCAATACATTAATAAAACATAAAACCTTTGTTAAAAAAAACAAACAAAAAGCCGGGCGTGGTGGCGCACGCCTTTAATCCCAGCACTCGGGAGGCAGAGGCAGGCGGATTTCTGAGTTCGAGGCCAGCCTGGTCTACAAAGTGAGTTCCAGGACAGCCAGGGCTATACAGAGAAACCCTGTCTCGAAAAACCAAAAAAAAAAAAAAAAAAAAAAAAAAAAAAACAAACAAACAAAAAACAAAAAAACAAAACTAGATACGCTCTAAAAGCCCTCATGAATTCTGGAATATAGATATTAATACAATCAATCATGGAATCACTGTGTCTTTAAGTAAGAGCTTTTCTCAAATGTGGTAAAGAATGGTCTGGGATATGTTTCTTCTGTATCTTCATATTCTTTTGTTATGACATTTATTTTATTTATTTATTCAGTTGGAGGAAAGTCACCTGGATGTACCTTGACCCTCTTTTGCGCCATCCCATCTTTCTTTGTTCTCTTCATTCATTTATTTGTTTGTTTCTTTTTTTTTTTTTTTTTTGGTTTTTCGAGACAGGGGTTCTCTGTATAGCCCTGGCTGTCCTGGCACTCACTTTGTAGACCAGGCTGGCCTCGAACTCAGAAATCTGCCTGCCTCTGCCTCCCAAGTGCTGGGATTAAAGGCATGCGCCACCACGCCCGGCTCTGTTTCTTTCTTTCTTTTTATTTTATTTTATTTTATTTCTGTGTGTAGCCTCCTGAAACTAGCTCTGTAGGCCTTGAACTCAGAGATATGCCTGCCTCTACCTCCAGAGTGCTGGGATTAAAGAAAGGCCTAAAGTGCACCACCACGCCCTTTTTTTTTTCCTTGCCTTTAAAAACAAAAAAAACTTGCTGGACTAGCAGTCTGCACCACCACGCCCCCGCATTTAAACTCCTCCCTAGCTCACCCACCCAGAGATACACCCCCTCGAGCCAAGGTCTCTGGATTCCCAGATTTGCTTGTGTAGTTTATGGTAACTTTGAATCTGCGCTTCCGCCGAGTGTCTGATTACAGGCGTGTAGCTCAAAATCTGGTTCTAGGAGGTGCGGGCTTCGAACTTGCTAGACAGGCACTCTACCAGCTGAGCCACATCCGCAGGCGCAGGAAAACCTGATGAGCGCGAGCTGGATGGATCCTCAGGCAATCGTGAGTGTCTGCAGGGGTGCTGTACTCTTGACCGCTCCCACCTGCGATTGCCCGCGGTTTGAGGAAGCACCTTCCATGCAGGCGAGTCTCTCCGTCTCTTGCACCCCGCACAACTCGCCTCCTCTAGCCTTAAAAGTGGACCCCAAATTCCAGGACCGGAACTTCTGGGCCAGCCTCCATGGCCAGGTTCCGGGCTTGCTGGATTGGGATATGGGCAACGAGTGCTTCTTGACCTTCACCACGACACACTTGTCCGAGGCCGAGCAGAAACGTGAGTGGGGGCGGGAGAAGGGGGGAGGCGCGTGGGTGGCTGCGGCATCGAGTGGGCGGACTGCCTCTGTGATCCCAGGCTCGCCAGCCTCACTGGGATCAGGGTCTCGAACCCCACGCAGCAGTGGGTGTGGCCCTTACCGCCACTGAGTCTCCAGAGCCCACGAATTGTGGGCTATCACCATTTATCCCGTCACACACACACACACCCCCGCCCCCAGAACATTCCTAGACCTCCTCTGAGCTTTGGCGCTTGGGCATGGGAACTTGGCATGCGTTAGGCTTTATTTTTTGGTGTAATAAAAAAAAATCATCGTTCCCTTTGGGGAGGAACTTTGCCTCTTTGGTCGTTGCTGGTTATGATTTTGTTTTGAAGCCCAGACTTGCCTCAAGTCTTTACAGCTGACCTACTGGTGCTCTAGGCATGGGCCACCATCCCTGGCTGCTAGCCCACCTCTCCTTGTTTTATCTGTAGTACAAGATGGAGTTAATATTGTCAAAAGGATGGCAGACCTGTCCTTTTTAAGGTTTTCCTCTTCCGTGGACCGAAAGTTCAGTAGTTTTAGGTGATCACCCTTGCCTTTAAAGTGCTTTTTTAAATCCAGTGCAAAGTCGTTGGGTTAACACTGCTTTCCTCCCATTGATAGCCAGAGCCATCATTTCCACATCCACACATGGAGTAAGTCTCACTCTCCAGAAGCTGAGACCAGAGTGACTGAGCCCAGGAGTTCTAGACCAGCCTAAAGGTGGCTTGTGCAAGGCCCTAGTCTTGTTTCCGGACAGGTTTTGTGTTTTGTTTTGTTTTGAGACAGGTTCCCACACTTGTAGCATTGGGCTGGGTCCAGAACTCTGGATCAGGCTGGAGTCCCTGGCTTGGGACTATTTATCCAAGTAGGAACGGTAAAGTGGAGGCATGGGATTCTGGGGAAAAGTGTGAATGGCAACACATGTTGAGTGGCTTTGGTCTACAGTTAGAATTTCAGGAGTGAGAACTCTTGGACCAAGGCTTGAACCCTGAGGCATTCCAGTGTAGAGACTGAGGAAGCATAACCATCCCCAAGGAAGACAGCCAGGAATAAAGACAGTGGTCCAGCCTACAGGAACCCTGCGGATAAGATGTTTCCAGGCCTGAGATTGGGAGCTAGGCAGGAGGGTCTGGAGCTCAAGGTTAGCCTTAGCTTTAGCAGGACTCAAGGGCTGCTTGGCTAGAGACTATGCCCTCCCCTTCCCCCAAATGGAGCAATAAAGGGGGTCAACAAAGGGAAATGGGGTGAACCTGATCAAAGACATCATTAGATATGTGTGTGAAAGTGCTGTAACATTTTTATTTGTTGGTTGTGAGACAGGGGCTCACTGTCTGACTGAGGTCTTGCCATATGACATGCATGAAAAGTCAGCAGCCGGGCGTGGTGGCGCACGCCTTTAATCCCAGCACTCGGGAGGCAGAGGCAGGCGGATTTCTGAGTTCGAGGCCAGCCTGGTCTACAAAGTGAGTTCCAGGACAGCCAGGGCTACACAGAGAAACCCTGTCTCGAAAAACCAAAAAAAAAGAAAAGTCAGTAACTCCTATAGGAGTTGGCTCATTCTGTTATGAGGTTAAACTCAAATTGGCAGGCCAGGCAGCAAACTCAGACTCACTGAACCATCTCATAGGCTCTGATATGCTTTTATGTCTTCTAAAGGTGCTGTGTAATTTTTGCATTCCAAACGTAATCCTTCTACCTCAGACTCCCAAATTCTGGGATTATATTACCCTGTACAGCCCCCCTTGGCTTTACAATGTTTTTATGTTGGTCAAAGTTGTCATACAGTTTTTGTGCCCCAAATTCACAATCTTCCAATTTAGACTACTGGGATTACAGGTGTATATCCTTACAGATATGTTTATCAATCAAAATTGTTGTGCCTTTTTTGTTTTTGTTTTGTTTGTTTTTCAAGACAGGGTTTCTCAATGTATCCCTGGCAGTCCTGTAACAGCCTTGAATTCAGAGAGACCACCTGCCTCTGCCTCCCAAGTGCTAGGATTAAAGCCCTGCACCACTATACTGGATAAAACAAAAAAAACTTTTTTCTCGAGACAGAGTTTCTCTGTTGGGCCCTGGCTGTCCTGGAACTCACTCTGTAGACCAGGCTGGCCTCGAACTCAGAAATCTGCCTGCCTCTGCCTCCCAAGTGCTGGGATCAAAGGCGTGCGCCACCACGCCCGGCTTCAACACAGTCTTAAACAATATTTTGTCTTGTTTTGTGGTTGAAGATTGAACCCAAACTTGTGCCTCTCACACGAGGGTTTTCCTGATGAACTATATGTAACCTTAGCCCTGAGGTCTTTTGGTTTTCACAACAAAAACATGGGGGCCTGGGAGGTGGGTCAGTGGTTAAGAGCACTCAACTCTGCAAGTATGCGAGGTTCTGGTTTTAAATCCCCAGCACCTGCCTCAAAAACTAGGCCTGACTGTCTGTGCCTGTACAGTTAGGAATGGAGGGGTACTTCTGGAGCAGTGAGAGACCTTCCTGAAAAAACTAGAGGCAACTAGATGCTTAGCAGGTAAATGTTCCTGCCACCTGGGTCTCATATAGTATGCAGAGAGAATCAGCCCCTTCAAATTATCTTATGACCTATACACAAGACACATGTGCTCCTATACACCAATGAACTGTAATGAGAGAGAGAGAGAGAGAGAGAGAGAGAGAGAGAGAGAGAGAGAGAGAGAGAGAGAGAGGACCAAGGAAGACATTGGAACTCCTGGCCTTCACATGTACTCGTACAGGTGCCTGCATACACACCCCATACATATTCGTGTTCTGCCACTCACATAGATGCTCCACAGCAGATATACATCCTCCACATCACCCACGTACACATATACAGGTGCCCAAACACATACATGCTCTACGCTACACATGAATGCCACACACAGAAAACCACAATAAAGACAGACAAGATGGCTTAGCAGGTAAAAGGGCCTGCTGTCAAACCAGATGACCTGAGCGTGGTCACCAGAGCTCACAGGATGGAGAGAACTTGCTGGGTGTGGCGGTGCATACCTTTAAGACCTCCCCCCAAACCCCCATAAAAAGAAAGAACAAAAAAATTTGTGCAATGAAGACACTGCAGTTTAAGCCTGGCAGTGGGGACATGCGCCTTTAATCCTAGCACTCAGGAGGCTGAGGCAGGTGGTTCTCTGAGTTCGAGGCCAGCCTGGTCTACAGAGGGAGTACCAGGACAGCCAGAGCTACACAGAGAGAAGCAGTCTTGAGAAATAAACACAATCTCCAAACACTGCAGTTTGTAACAGAAAATTCTCAAATCTGAGCTGATGCTTATTAGGTTCCTTTGTAGCTGGATGGTGTGCGTAGCACCTGTGTATGTTTTACCATTGTTTTGGTTAATTGTTTTTTTTTGTTTGTTTGTTTTTGTTTTCCTTCCTTTCTTTCTTTGGGGCGGGGGTTGGTTTTTCAAGATAGGATTTCTTTCTAACTCTAGCTGTCCTGGAACTGGCTCTATCTACCAGGCTGACCTGGAACTCAGAGATTTGCCTGCCTCTGCCTCTAGAGTGCTAGGTAGTGTGAGCTACCACTGCTTGGTTGGTTTTAGTTTTTATTTATTATTTATTTACTTATTTTATTTAATACAGGGTCTCTACGTAGCTCTAGCTGTCCTGGAACTCACAATAGAGAGCCTTCTGCCTCTGCCTCCTAAATGCTGAGATTAAAGGCTTGTGCCACCATGCCTGACTGTTGTCCTTGCTTTAATTGTGGTTCTATGGGTTGAAGTCATGTTGAAGTCATATCCAAGTGCTCAGAGCTCTCTTCTCAACCAAGGAATTTATTTTTTGGTATTATTTGCATACGAAGAGACCTTTAAGTCTCTGCATAGGCCATAAGTCACCATCTAAAAATTCAAGGCTCTCAGATCTACCCGCAGACAGGAACTCCACCATCTGTGACCTCCACTTTCAGTCCTACAGACTGTATAAGGGAGTAACTCAAAATTTACTAAGGTCAGGCTATATAATGAATGACACTTCTGGGCAGGGGCTGAGAGATAGGGCTGAACATTGCCTGATGTGCCGCCATCTTTCCGACCCAAGAAAATGTAATTTAATTTAAAATATGATAATCATGAAGCTGGCCTTGTGATACTTGTCTGTAATCCTGGGAGGCTGGGGCAGGGGTATAGCAAATTTGAGGCCAGCCTGGGATTTAGAACAGGAACTCATTGTCAGGAGGAAAAGGAGCAGAGGGGAGAGAGAGGAGAGATACTGAGTTTGCAGTACTTGTCAGTAAACCAAGCAACAGCACCCAGTCCACAGCTCTGCCATATAGACTAGAAGAGAAGTCTGATGTGTAGCCAGATTTGGGAGCCTTGGATTTATGGATGGTAACTGACAGTCATGGGCATGAGTGTTCAAGGATAGTATGTGTGGAGTAAGAAGAGAATGCAGAAAACTTGAGGTCAGGGGTGAAGGGTACACCAGTCTCTGTAGCCTCATACTACCCGGGCTTGGCCCACACTTGCCTCAAGAGATCTTCAAGACCCCAGATCATGGGGTAACAGTGGAAATTCTAGAATGTCTTGACCATCTTTTTGCCAGTTGCCAAATACAGACTCCCAAGAAATTGAACCACCAAGCCTGCCTTTCTCTTGACTCTTCTCTCTCTTTTGGCCAGTTGCCCTGTACAGACTCCAACTTGTTGAACCACCAAAACTGCCTTTGGAAAAAAAACCCAACCCTGATAAAGATGGTAAGTAGTGAGTTCTGTGGACCGGATCCCCTCTCCTGAGCTGGAAGCACCTTGCTCCCCACAGCCACAGAACTATGAGAGATCCCCTGTTCCTCTGCCCAGGTCCAGACATTGAGCCCAATCTGTGGATGTGGGTGAACCCAAACATCGTGTATCCTCCCGGCAAGCTGGAGGTCGCAGTGAAAAAGGAAGACCAGAGTGCGCTGCCTGCTTTCCAGCCAGCCCTGAAAGAGGAGGAAGACAGCTGTTCAGAAGCTTCGGAGGTACAGCAGCCATTGCCTCCTTGCAGGCAGAAGAGGAAGCAGAGGAGAAGCACATTGCCTCTTCCCCTAGCACCTGGGAGGAGGTAATGGATGGGTGGGCACAGGGCCGAAGCAGCAGCAGCTGGGTTTCGGAGAGCCAATAAAAGATGAACAAGTCTAGACCTGACCTGGACCCTGGGGCTGGGGAGAAGGTTGGATAGTGGATTCTAGACTGCTCCCCTTTTTGCCGTTGCACACTGGAGCTGAGACTGAGGAGTCAGGACCAGATCCTACCCTGTGCCCCTCTAGCCTACAGAAGAGGAGGAGGCCAAGGCTCATGACGACAGCTCCTCTCTGGCTCTCCCATCCCTTCCCACAAGGGCTCCACTCGAGAATCCGTGGAGGCTTCCGCAAGCCATCAGCCCAGAGGGGAGGCTCTGGTCCCGGCCCCCTCTCCATTACTTCCATCTGATTGCCTTGGCACTCAGAAACAGTCCCCCCTGTGGCCTCAATGTACAGCAGATCTACAGCTTCACTCGGTATGTGCCCAGGGCGCCCTGTGAGGAGGAGGAGGGGAGAGTCGGGGTTTAATAACTTCCAACCTGGCCCTGGGCTGCTGACGCAGTTTCCCCTTCTCATTTTATATCCCCAGGCAAAATATATGCCTACTCAGCGGTCAAAAACATAACCACTGCCACCCCTTCGCCACTTACAATCCAGCTGTCCCTCAAATACCAATTCTTCTGGGTCAAGTTACAGTTTCTCCTACCATGTCCCCAAAGATTAGCCAGAATAGAATCCAGCATCCCCAATAACATCTCTGCTTTCTGCCCCTTAGACTGTCCTGCCTGGCACAGAACCTTGTACCTCCAAGGGTCAAGGAAGCCTCACTGTGAATTTGCATTGTATGTGTCTCTGTGTGTTGTGTGATCATTAAACTTTGGGCCTCTTTTTTTGAGACAAGGACTCACTTTGTAGCTCAGGCTGACTTGAATATCACTGTATAGACTGGGCTAGCCTTGAATTCAGAGACCTTCCTTGCCACTGCCTCCCAAGTGACAGGGTTTCTGTGTGTCGCACTGGCTGTCCTAGAACTCGCTATGTAAACCAGGCTGCCTTCAAAATCAGAGATCTACCTGCCTCTGTCTCTTGAGTGGTGGAATTAAGGATGTGCTACCATGACCAGCTAACCTTTCACTTTGATAGTCAGTCATACATAAGTGTGAGGGAGGTCTTCCCTGGTATTAGACAAAGAGCTCCGTGTCTCAAAGTGTTTATCTTGGGTGGTTTAATCCTATTCTTGGTTCTGCTTTGTTCCCACTGTCAAAAATCCCCAGCCCTCGAGAGAGGGGCGAAAATGAGCCTGAGACTGGGGACATTATACTGGGCTTAGAAGAAGACATTTCTCAGCCCTAGCATGGTGGTGCAGGCCTGTGATCCCAGCACTCAGGTAGGAGGAGGGCCAGGGGTTTAAGGTCATCCTCAGCTACCCAGTGAGTTCAGGGTCAGTCTGGACTACATTAGACTGTCTCAAAGATGGAAAGAAGGGAAAAGAAAAACGATGGTTCATAGGCTGAGATGTGGTTCTGCTGGCAAAGAGCAATTCCAAACCGGCCTGTCCTGCTTCCCAGGAGGCTGAGGCTCCTGGCCCTGGGGAAGAACAAGGACCCCAGTGCGTCCTTTTCAGGGGTGCCACGCCTGTCATCACTCTTCCTCCCTGTCCACAGAGAGCACTTTCCTTTTTTCCGGACAGCCCCAGAAGCCTGGAAGAACACAGTCCGTCACAATCTCAGTTTCCGAGACAGCTTTCAGAAAGTGCCGGCCAGTCAGCAGGGCGTCGAGGCCAGCACTGGGCCTCGATCCTGCCTCTGGAAGTTGACCGAGGAGGGACACCGCCGCTTTTCCAAGGAGGCCCGCACCTTGGCTTCCACTCAGCTGCAAAGTATCCAACAGTGCATGAGCCAGCCAGGTGTGAAGCCTTGTCATGCGTGAGCACAAGGGTGGGGGACCCGAGGCCCAGACTCTAGGCTAGATGCCTTCCTGGATCATACTCTCTCAAGACATCTGCAGGAAGCAGGACAGGCGTGATTGAGACCCTCTAAGTTATGAGACCTCCCATGAGAGTGGGAGTTTGTGTACAAGGAATAGGGAAACTGAGGTTGCCTCTGGCTCTGCTCACAGCCCAGAATCCTGGTTCAAATGGCCTTTGAGCTGGGTAAAAAGTAGGAGGGCTTATCTATTAAGAGGATTCTGCCTTAGCAAGCAGAAAGGCTTCAGAAGTGGTAGCCATGGAGCCTTAAGCTCTGTGAGATAGCATAGCAGACCAGGGACAGAGCGGGTCAAGATTGCAAGCTCCTCTGAACTCTCTTACAGATGTGATGCCCTTCCTCTTTGACCTTCAGGATGAATCATCCATGCCCTATTAAAGTCTCCTTCAGCAATACCTGTGTGTGTGTGATCTCTGAGGATGGGGCTAAGCATGACTGGGATTCAGATCCAAGAATGAAAGTAGGGGTTCTGGAAACTGGCAGATGATAGATATAGATGACAGACTTGTTTCTCTGGAAGCTGGCAGATGATAGATAGATAGATAGATAGATAGATAGATAGATAGATAGATAAACACAGACAGGCAGACAGACTTGTTTCCCCATGGATGAAATTAACCAATTGTAGCTGAATCTGAAGTATAAAGAGGGCTGGAGGGATGGCTCAGCAGTTAAGAGCATTGACTTCCAGAGGTCTTGAACTCAATTCCCAGCAACCACATGATAGCTCTCAAACATGTGTAATGGGATCTGATGCCCTCTTCTGGTGTGTCTGAAGACATCGACAGTGTACTCAAGTATAAAGTAAGGTTTATTGAAAGGCAACTTTGGAGTGAGTTCACTGATCTCACAGGTGGAGGTTAGAGAAGTCATGAGCTGGGCTTAAAAGCAAAGGGGTTTTATGGGCTAGGGCTGGGATTATGCCCATCGAAGGTGAAGTGAGTAGCTTGGAGTTTAGAGAAAGGGAGATGATTCCGTAGCCCCGAGTTTTCTTACAGTGGAGTTGGGGAGGGAGCAGCTGGGCTTTCTTCTCTTGTGCAGGGGATGAGCAGGGGTTCCAGCCAAGCATCCCAGCCTCTGGGTATAAGGGCACTGATTCAGATCTGGCCACTTCCCGATGAAGAGGAGGGTGGGAGAGATGGGAGTCGGTGGGGTCCGTGCTTAGAGGGAGGTGTGAATGCAGAAGCACACACACACACACACACACTTTAATAGCCAGGTCATTCACAGTGATAAATGCCTGTGATCCTAGCATTTAGGAGGAACAGGCTGGAGGGACAGCAATTCAAGGCTGCTCTTCACTACATAATTTGAAGCTAGCCTGGTCTTTTATGTCCAATTAGTCAGGAAAGGTAATTTTATCAGGACCCTGATTTTTTTTTTTTTTAATTTCGTTAGCTTTAGCTGCAGACTTCTGTGTGAACCCCTTCCTGTTCTCAGGTCAGTTTTCCTGAGGTTTACCTGGTTAAAAAAAAAAAAAAAAGGGGGGGGCTGGTGAGATGGCTCAGTGGGTAAGAGCACCCGACTGCTCTTCCGAAGGTCCAGAGTTCAAATCCCAGCAACCACATGGTGGCTCACAACCATCCGCAACGAGATCTGGCGCCCTCTTCTGGAATGTCTGAAGACAGCTACAGTGTACTTACATATAATAAATAAATAAATAAATAAATAAATAAATAAATAAATAAAAGGGGGGGGCTGGTGAGATGGCTCAGTGGGTAAGAGCACCCGACTGCTCTTCCAAAGGTCAGGAGTTCAAATCCCAGCAACCACATGGTGGCTCACAACCATCCGTAACAAGATCTGACTCCCTCTTCTGGTGTGTCTGAAGACAGCTACAGTGTACTTACATATAATAAATAAATAAATCTTTAAAAAAAAAAGGCAGAAGTGCTCGTTCATTTTTCAATGATTTATTTAGTTCTACTTATTTCTGTGTGAAGGTGTCAGATCTCCTGGATCTGACATGTGAGCTGCCATGTGAGTACCAGGAATTAAACCCAGGTCTTTGGGAAGTGCTCTTAACCACTGAGCCATTTCACTTGACATACACACACACACACCAACCCTTTTCAGACAACCTTACCATGTGTCCCTTGTTAGCTTAGAACTTGGTATATAGACCAGGCTGACCTCCTGAGTGTTAGGATTAAAGGCATGTGCCACCATGCCCAGTCTTTTGTATGTTTGCTTTAAGGCTCATTAACCAAGAATAACAAATTGACTGTGTAGCCAAGGATAGTCTAGAACTCTTGGCCATCTTGCCTCTGCACTCCTGGCCAGGAGGTAGTATTTGAATGGAAGATGGTTAGGTAGGTAGGAAGTAGATGGTGTCCAAAGCGGAGGAAGTGGAATCAGGAAGTCACAGCCATAAAGGTGGGGCATTGAGAGCTGGACAAGGAAGCTCCTGGTGCTCACCTCGAAGGTTCAAGGTCAACCAGCAATTCCTTGAATGATGAGCAAGAGAAGGGGAAGCTGGAGACGACTCTTAGGAGCTGATGAGGCATCAAGGGCTGTTTTCAGTTAAAAGTAAAGTTGGCTAGGTAGCAAGTTCCAGACCAGCCTGACCTACACAGTAAGACTCAATTAAAGGCAACACTCAGGAGGTGGAGGCAGAGACAGGTGGATCTCAGTAAATTCCAGATCTGTCAGGGCTGCACAGACCCTGTCAAAAACAAGGAGCCATGCATGTTGGCACATGATTATGAAGGGAATTTATTAGAGTGGCTTACAGGCAGTGGTCCCGCTAGTCCAACAATGGCTGTCTACGAACAGAGAATCCAAGAATCCAATAGTTGTTCAGTGCCTGGACGTCTCCAGTGGTCTTCAGTATGTGCTGGAATCCTGAAGAAGTCTCTAGTGCTAATGAAAGAATGAACCTACCAATGAGAGTTCAAGCAAGCAGGTAAAGAGCAAGCTTCCTTCTTCCCTGCTCGTAATAAGCTGCCCGCAGAAGGTACGGCTCATAGTAAAGGTGGATCCTCCCTGAGGGTCAAGATTAACCAGCAATTCTGTGAATGATGAGGTAGAGAGGCGGAGGCTGTGGTGTACAAGGCCTTTAATCCCAGCATGTTGAAAGCAGAGGCGAGTGGATCTCTGAGTTCTAGGTCAGCCAGAACTACACAGAGAAACCTGCCTTGAACCCACTTCAAATTATTAAGAATAAAATCCCTCACAGGTGAACCCAGCCACTTGGGGTTTAGTTAATTCCAGATATAGTCAAGTTGACAACCAAACAGGCCACCAGAGCTCTGCCCCCCTCACCAACTTGACACAATCATATCGCCTTATGCCATGTTTAATTTCCAAATGAAAATAATAACCAGGTCATAATTATGCCAAACATGATGTAACTATCTCATACAATCACCAATGCATTATTTATTTAACCAAGTCATAATTCCTGTTAATATGATAGATATACCTATCCTTCATACCACCGCAAATGCATGATAAATTTAAGAATAGGGAAAAGCTGGAGAAATGGCTCAGCAGTTAAGAGCACTGACTGCTCTTCCAGAGGTTCTGAGTTCAATTCCCAGCAACCACATGGTGGCTCACAACTATCTGTAGTGGAGTCTGATAACCTCTTCTGGTGTGTGTGTCTGAAGACAGCTACAGTGTACTCATAAATAAAAATAAATAAATGTAAGAATAGAGGCCAATGTTCCACGAGGGACATTCTCTTATAATTGATGTTACATCACATGATAGAGATAGAAAGAGAACACAAATATCTATACAAACACATTCTTAACAATATATGACAGAAACACCCTTGTCACTTATATTTCTACAACTGGTCATGTGTTCATAGCTGGTATTTAAGACTACCTTCCTCTACTGCCCATTCCGTATTTCCTCCATCCTCAGCAAACAGCTCAGCAGGTCTTGACTTTTTCTGGAGGAGTTAGGTTATTGTAATTTCCCATTGACTTTAATCGCAGGATGATATGGTAGATCCAAGGGATGCCCTAATAGATTTCCTGCACTCCAGACATAGTCTTTCTTACTTCCATTGTAGAGAAGCAATTCAAATTTCCTGATGGTAATCTGTATCAATCACACTTCCTAACAGTGTTACTCCTTTCTTACCTGTAGGTTTAAGGGCATTTGAAGCTGGAAGTGGCCAAGAGGAAAACTCTCGGAGGGGGGGGGGGGGGCAGGGGGGAGGAGCTGGTGAGCTTCCAATTCAATGGAATGTTTGTTGTGGCTCCTTGCAGGAGTGCTCCCCACGCTGGAACCAAAACTAGGCCAGCAGAATTGAAGGTTGTGGGAACAGGAAGCAAAGAAATCTAGTTGGCCACTAGGCGTGATAGTGAATGGAGCTATTTCCTTTTTCACCCCTTGATTCCTGGACTAGTAGATCCAAGCTATGGGAGAAACCATATCATATATTAGATGCTGATTAAAAGCACAAAGCAAGCCGGGCATGGTGGCGCATGCCTTTAATCCCAGCACTTGGAAAGCAGAGGCAGGCAGATTTCCGAGTTCCAGGCCAGCCTGGTCTACAAAGTGAGTTCCAGGACAGCCAGGGCTACACAGAGAAACCGTCTTGAGGGCTGGAGAGATGGCTCAGTGGGTAAGAGCACCCGACTGCTCTTCCGAAGGTCCAGAGTTCTAATCCCAGCAACCACACGGTGGCTCACAACCATCCGTAACGAGATCTGGCGCCCTCTTCTGGGGTGTCTGAAGACAGCTACAGTGTACTTACATGTAATAAATAAATCTTTAAAAAAAAAAAAAAAATAGAAACCGTCTTGAAACCACAGCCCCCCCCCCCCAAGAAAAGAAAGAAAATGTGCTCCAATTTACTACTAGGGCTTAGCAAGTTTACTAATTCAAGCAGAAGTCTGGGAAATATGTATGGGTGTGGGGTAATGATGGAAGGAACATAAAACTGAATCAGGCTGAATTTATTGATATGGGGTTATTGAGTGAAGAATCTAGGTTTACTAAAGGTGGCACAGTTAAAAGAAAAAAGGTGTCAAACATTTGTTTGGAAGGTTGGCTGAAGTGTTTGTCAAAAGATGGCCTACTGAACAGGAGTTGGAGATGCCTGATATCCCTTGGCTTAGTGTTGATAAGGTGATCTCAAGGCTCAGGGAACTTACAATGCTAGAGTGGGTACACTGTGTAAATCCTAGTAGCCCACAATGATAAGGCCCTGAAGACTTGATCTTCACTAATCTTTTTTTTTTTTTTTTAAGATTTGTTATTATACATAAGTATACTGTAGCTGTCTTCAGATGTGCCAGAAGAGGGCGTCAGATCTCATTACGGGTAGTTGTGAGCCACCATTTGTTTACAGGGATTTGAACTCAGGACCTTAGGAAGAACAGTCAGTGCTCTTACCCACTGAGCCATCTCGCCAAGCCCCTTCACTAATCTTTTTTTTTTTTTTTTTGGTTTTTTGAGACACGGTTTCTCTGTGTAGCCCTGGCTGTCCTGGAGCTCACTGTGTAGACCAGGCTGGCCTCGACCTCAGAAATCCGCCTGCCTCTGCCTCCCAAGTGCTGGGATTAAAGGCGTGCGCCACCACGCCCAGCTCCCTTCACTAATCTTATAAGAAGCAAAATGGTATGTGATGGTTGTATATGTTCGGCCCAGAGGGTGACACTATTAGAAGGTGTGGCCCTGTTGGAGTAGGTGTGTCACTGTAGGGGTGGGCTATAAAACCCTCACCCTAACTACCTGGAAGTCAATCTTCCACTAGGAGCCTTCAGATGAAGATGTAGAACTCTCAGCTCCTCCTGCATCATACCCGCCTAGATGCTGCCCTGCTCCTACCTTGATGATGATGGACTGAACCTCTGAACCTGTAAGCCAGCCCCAATTACATGTTATCCTTTATAAGACTTGCCTTGGTCACGGTGTCAGTGTCTGTTCACAGCAGCAGTAAAACCCTAAGACATGGTGAGAGGGGCACCAGCACATTTGAAGAGCTTTGTTGTTGCCCTTTTCTTTGTGCCAGACTTTAGAGTTAGAGATGCTGATGCTCAGATGCAAAGGGTTTGATTGGGTCTGGAGATGTCTGGGGCCAGGTGGTAGCAGTGAATTGCCAAAGGCAAAGTGAACATAGTTCTCGTAATAGACAGCATAGACCAAGCAATGTCTATAGTGGCCTACCCCGTAGTGGTCAGCACAGGCAAAGTGTCATAACTTAGTTGGAAGGAAACTTGACTGTCTGTCTCTTCCACATTGATTCTCTATAAGAAAACATTATGCTGATTGGGCCAAGTGGGCAAAAGGTAGCAACCACTTTGTTGCTAACATATCTGCATCCGAGGATGGGAAATAAAACCAACCAAAATCCAAGGGCCTTCCACCTCAGTGAAATTCTTTGGTGCTCAGTGGTGTGGGGCATGCAAATGTATGATCTCTAAGATGAACATTACACTTCTAAGTTATTGCACCTGGCCCCTCGCACCCCTCGCACCACCAAGAAAGAGACACAGTGCTTAGTGGGTCTATTTGGACTTTGGAGTCAGTACATTCCTCACCTGGGTGCTCTTCTTTGGCCCATATGCCAAGTGACTCAGAGATCTGCTAGCTTTCAAGGGTCCTGGGACAGGAGGAGCCTCTTTGAACAAGTTCAGGCTGCTGTGCAGGTTGTTCTACCTCTTAGACAGTAGCAGCAGACCTGACAGAATGTAAGTGGCAGAGACGGATGCTGTGTGGAGCCTTTGTGAGGTCCCTATAAGTGAATCACAGGAGAGACCTTTGAGATTTTGGAGCAAGGTTCTACCATCATCTGTAGACAATGATTCACCTTTTGAGAGACAAGTCTTTGCCTGCTATTGGGCCTTAGTAGAAACTGAATATTTGAGTGGGTTATCAAGTTACTATGTGGTCTGAGCTGTCCATCATGGTCTGAGTGCTATCTGACCCACCAAGTCATAAAGTAGGGTGTGCACAGCAGCAATCTATTATCAAATGGAAGTGATATATATATATATATGTGATTGGGCCCAAGCAGGTCCTGAAGGCACAAACAAGTTACATGAAGAAGCTGCCTGTGATGGTTTGTATATGCTCAGCCCAGAGAGTGGCATGATTCATTCGAAGGTGTGGCCTTGTTGGAGTAGGTGTGTCACTGTGGGTGTGGGCTATTAGACCCTCAACCTAGCTGCCTGGAAGTCAGTATTCTGCTAGCAGCCTTCAGATGAAGATGTAGAACTCTCAGCTCAGCCTGCACCATGCCTGCCTGGATGCTGTCATGTTCCTTCCTTGATGATTATGGACTGAACCTCTGAACCTATAAACCAGCCCCAATTAAATGTTTTTATAAGAGTTGCCTTGGAGCCGGGCGTGGTGGTACACGCCTTTAATCCCAGCACTTGGGAGGCAGGGGCAGTCGATTTTCTGAGTTCGAGGCCAGCCTGGTCTACAGAGTGTGTTCCAAGACAGCCAGGGCTACACAGAGAAACCCTGTCTCAAAAGAAAAACCCCTCCCAGGTGACTCCAGCTACTGGGTTTTAGTTAATGGCAGATGTGGTCAAGCTGACAACCAAGGTACTCATCACAGGTAGTGAAGGATGCCGATGGAACACAACACAGTTATCTGGGGCTTGTTGGATTTGAAATCCCCAAGAATATCTCCACACTGTAAGCAGTGAAGAGGAGAATCCACACAGGTCCTGCTCGATATAGGAGGAACGGTACTTGAAGCTGCAGCTGGGACTAAGGACAGGCCTAGTTTTGCTGGGGCAGTTGATGAGTAGATGGGAGGAGAGAATGTCTTGAAAACTGACAGGTTCAAATCTCTCTTGTTGCTGACATCTGGTCTCTTCTTTGAATGCCAAATCAAAATGGGCTTGTTCTGATGAAGAAGATGGAAGATAGTGAGCCTCTGGGGACAGAGTGAGAATTTGGCCCTGAGGCCCCTTGGCTCTTGTATCTCAGTGAACACTGAAAGAAGGAAGGACATCTGCAGTTGTAACAGTCCTGGAAGCTACAAGGCTCAGCTGGGCTGGGGCATTGGTCCCACAAACAGGGATCAGGCAACTCTCTGACATTGGCCCTGAGCCCTGCACACAAAGTCCGGAGCTTGGTCTGCAGCACACCACCTAAAACTGGTGGGTCACACCCATAATCTCAGCCTTCTGGAGGAGGCCGGAGGACCCAAAGGTTCAAGGTCACCAGGTGGGTAGTGAGTTGGAGGCCTGCTAAGATATAAGACTCTAACTAGAAAAAAGTAGATAAATAGTAAGAGGAATGTTGCGGACAGCCCTGGAGCTAATTGTATTTGATGTTAATTCTGATCTCCTGTGAGGGGCTTCGAATAAGGAATGAGTCAGCACTCAGGTGATTTCCTGTAAACCTTCTTCTCGCCATAATTTATAAAGGACAGAGCCAATGATTGGGCAGAGAAAGAGAGGGGAAGGTGGAGCTGAAGGTTTTGGGAGAGAAAGAGAGAGGATGACAGAGGAGGAAGAAGGAAAGCGGAGCAGAAGCACCTGGTCTGGAGAAACCGAAGTTCCAAGGGGTCTCTTATATGGGAAGACCGCAGTGTCCTGGTAGATCTGCCCAACCTAGGCGCACAGCAGGCATTCATATTTACTGAATTGTGTTTTCATTGGCCAGGCTTATTTGGGGTGGAGATTTACCACAACAGAGGAATGTGTAGTTAAAGGTTTATCAGGTCCACAGAAACCGAGTGAACGTGCATTCAAAAGCCTTATCTCCCCCTGGACCGATCTGAAGTCCTGTAGGACATTTCCGCACCCATGGCTGGGTGCGCCGAAGCCCTTGCCTGAGTTTCCTTTCCAGAGACTCCCACGGGTGTGACTGCCTCCAGAGCATGGGTCTGTGACAGGGCTCTCTTGTCCTGCACTAAAAGGGTTGATGGTTTTGCCCTCCTTGCTTGCTGTCTGCTGAAGTAGCTCCTACCTCCTCATTGGGAGCCTGCCTTGGATTGGGAAAATAAGGTCTCTTTCTTAGACTGGGAAGGAATGCAATGCAGTAATGTGCCTAGTACAGAACCTGGTTCTTTTTTTGTTTTGTTTTGGGTTTTTTTTTTGTTTGTTTGTTTGTTTTTTGAGACAGGGTTTCTCTGTGTATCCCTGGCTATCCTGGAACTCACTTTGTAGACCAGGCTGGCCTGGAACTCAGAAATCCACCTGCCTCTGCCTCCCAAGTGCTGGGATTAAAGGCATGTGTGGCACCGCCCGGCCAGAACCTGGTTCTTAGATGGAGCTTAAAAAAAAAAAAAAAAAAAAAGTAGCTGTCTGAGCCTGGAGAGATGGCCCAGAAGTTAAGAGCACTGACTGTTCTTCCAGAAGTCCTGAGTTCAATTTCCAGCAACCACATGGTGGCTCACAACCATCTGTAATGAGATCTGGTGCCCTCTTCTGGCCTGCAGGCATACAGTCAGGCAGGACAACGTATGCATAATAACTCTTTAAAATAAATAAGTACATCTCAAAAAGAATAGTATCTCTTTTAGTGTTCGCTGTGACTTCTGCTTCTTCCAGGATGCTGATGGACTAATCATAGCCTACTCCTACTGATAACTGGGGCCTATGTGTTGCTTAGCAACTTTGTATTTTTGTCTTTGCCACCTCTCTTGCCCGTCTGAGTGAATAACCTGCCCTGCATAGAGCTGTGCTTTTGGCACAAGTTTCCTTAACATTTCGAAGCCTGTTTTCTCAATATGTAAAATGAGGATAATGAAATAAAGCAGAGACTTGGTTTGAGAACTAAATAAGATCATGGAAAGGGCATTGTCTAGTGCAGTAATGAGAGGGACGCCTAATCTAATCAGACGCCATTCTACATGTGCTTCTGGATTTAATGCAGCCAGCGGCTCAAGGAGCAGGTATCTTCTCCATTCCTTCTTGGTGCATGTGAGTTTAGTTGAATGTGTATGTGTGTGTGCATTTGTTTATTTAATGTGTGTGAGAGAGCAAGCAATGCATGTGAGTGTGCACACATGCCACACACGGTGTATATGTGGAACCTAGAGGTAAGTTCTATGGGTGGACGTTCTCCTTCCACAGTAAGTTCTCGGGGACTGAATTCTGGTCTTCAGATTTAGCAGCAAGCACCTTTATCCATGGAGCCACCTCACCAACTTTTTGAGAACAGAGTATCACGTGCCCTTGACTGGCCTCAAACTTAGTAAGTATCTGAAGATGACCTTGAACTCCTGATCATCTTGCCAAGCCTCCAAGTCTAGGATTATAGGTGTACGCCACAAGACAGTTTTCACTGTTGTTTTGTTTTTGAGATACAATCTTCCTATGCAGCCCACATTGCCCTCTGACCTGCACACAGGTGCCATGCTACTCAGGCCCACACTCTCACAGACATCATTTACACACACTCACAGTAATGATGAAGTTTTAACAAGTGAAAGCTGATCTGGAGAGGCAGCTCAGCAGTTAAGAATAGTAGCTGATTTTCTAGAGAACCTGGGTTTGAGTCCCAACGCCCAGAAAGCAGCTCACAACCCTCTATAGCTCCACCCTAGGGAAATTTGGCCTTTAACAGCACTGCACAGACACAGATATTCAGACAAAAACATTAAAATTTTTAAAAATAGCTGTGTTGTGTTGGTGTATGCTTCTAATCGAAGTACACCAGAGGCAGAGGCAGGCAGATCTCTGTGGGTTGAGGCCAGCCTGGTCTACAGAGTGAGTTCCAAGATAGCCAAGGCTACACAGAGAAACCCTGACTGGAAAAACTAAAATAAGTAAAATAAAATAAAATAAAGCCGGGCGTGGTGGCGCACGCCTTTAATCCCAGCACTCGGGAGGCAGAGGCAGGCGGATTTCTGAGTTCGAGGCCAGCCTGGTCTACAAAGTGAGTTCCAGGACAGCCAGGGCTACACAGAGAAACCCTGTCTCGAAAAACCAAAAAAAATAAAAAATAAATAAAAAAAAATAAAATAAAGCAAATAAAAATCTACATCCTGGTTCAAATTTTATAATCAAATAAACTTATTATTTCATTTTTAATTAGATGTATGGGAATATGCACATTCATACAGGTGCCAGTTGGAGCTTGGGTGTAGGGAACAGAACATGGGTTCTCTTGAAGAGCAACAAGTGCTCTTAACCCCTGAGCCATCCCTTCAGCCTTTTATCAAATTCTCCCCAAATAGAACCTCCCCCTCCCCCAAATAGCTGCAGGGCATCCATGGCTGTTCTATTCCATTTTCAGCTCTCCGGTAAATGACACAGAGATCTGGTATTTTTATCAACAACCTCCTGCTACTGTGCTGGACAGGTTACTCTGACCCTCTAAGGCTGCCTGCTTTCCAGCCACATGGTCCTTTTCCTTCCATCTGAGCCTTACCCCGTTCACTCTGCCCCATGTGTGTCCTCATGGCGAATCCTCCTGGTCCCTCCACACGATCTCTCCACACCTTCTCTCCTCTCCTCCCCCACGCCCATTGGGACTCAGATGTCCCACCTCCTCTGTCCTTTCCAGCCCAGTCACGAGCTGATCAGCTCTTTTATTAACCAATCAGAGATGATAGAAAACAACTTTTACATAACAGTGAGACCAGAGATGCTGGACCATGCCATACTCCCAACTGCAACTAGATGTCCGGGCATAGAAATATAGAAATCAGCATCCGAACATACAGAGCACAAAACCACGCCCCAACATCCAGTTAGAGCGATTCCCCCACTGTAAACTGAAAATGCACTGAATGCCTCTAACACAGAGAACTTCCTCATTCACCTTAGAGCATGGGTTGTTTCTCTCAGGATGCCAGGGCTCATGCTGCTGCCCAGTATCAAAAGAGAAAAGCTGGCAGCTCTTCCACAGGACATCAGTTCAATTCCTAGCACCCACTTGTATGGCTCACCCTTAAGTTGAAGTCCTCAACTTGACCCCTGCCCCCACAAGGTTCAGCAAATTCCATTTCTTCTCTCTCCCTCCAACCCCACCCACTCAGAAAACCTCTGAGCAGATAAACAGCAGAAAGGTCCAGTCCAGCATTCCTGACAGGTGCCAAGTCCCCCTGAACACCTCCTACCCTATCCCCAACCCCAATCGGCTCTCACACCACAATCTGTCTCCAACCTCTTCTGGTTTTGACCCCTGTGACTGGTGAACTCAAGGGGCCTATTCCCAAATAGGCCTGCCTTTTTACTCTTAATTTGGCTGAACTGGCTCCCCCCCCCGCCCCCCCACCCCCGGAGACAGGGTTTCTCTGTCTAGACCTGGCTGTCCTGGAACTCACTTTGTAGACCAGGCAGGCTGGCCTCCAACTCAGAAATCCGTCTGCCTCTGCCTCCGGAGTGCTGGGATTAAAGGTGTGTGCCACCACGCTCGGTGTGAACTGCCTTATTTCTTTGGTAGAGAAAACGTATCACTCAGGCTGTAATTCCAGTTTCAGGAGAATTGATGCCCTCTTGTGGCCTACAAGGGCACTAAGCTTTCATGTAGCACACACATACATAAAATAATAATTAAAAACTAAAAAAAACTTGAGCATTGTTGCTTACATTTAGAACTCCAGGGCTCAAAGGCTGAAACGGGAGGATCTTTGTGAGGTAAGAGCTAGCTCAGGTGCAAAATCTTGGTAAAAGGGGAGGGAGAGAATGAGAACACACTCATGCCGGACAGATGGTTCAGTGGTGAAGAGCACCTGCTGTTGCGAAGATCCAAGTTCAGTCGTCTCGGGAGCCTAGGAATACTACAAAGTACCGCCTCACACAAGAGATGTATTGGGAAAGATACAAGAAAAAGATCGTCTCTACCCAGGCAAAAAGCAGCAAGGAACCACATACGAGGCAAGCATAATATAGAATGGGATTGGAGGGGGCACTTTCCAGGGTAGTTTCGGATTGGTGGGATTTTATGGTCTGATCTTGAGCAAACTCCTGGATTGGTGGAATTTTGTAACCTGCTCTAGGGGCAAGCTCAGTGATTGGTGAGATTCTGTGGCATGACCTTAGGGTAAGCTCAGTGATTGGTGGAATTCTGTAGTCTGTTTTTGGGACAAACTCAGGGATTGGTAGGATTTTGAAGCCTAATCCAGGATTTTTTTTTTTCCTTCCTGCCCGGTGGGGTTTGACTACCTGTATATGCAGGCGCTGGAAACCTAGCCACTCAAGGAACTTAATTGTAAAGATGCTGGGTTTTGTTTCACACAAGCTAAGTTCAGGTGGGAAACGAGCATTTGGTAGAGGAGACTGGCAGGAAAATACTATCAAGTAAGCTCAATTGCAGAGACCTTGAGAGCAGACTGTTTTGAGTAACTTTGGAACAAATGCGGAAAAAAACGTATCTGGTCTGACCTGGGCGGCGTATGACATTATTCTTGTAATGGCAATAGAGCATGATTCACTGTAAGCTTTCAAGTTTTCAGAATTAGATTTCCCAGCCAATGCTCGGAGAAATGACTTACAGAGAATATTCTTGCGCAGAACACCTTTGAAAATTAAGAATATCACAGTCGGCCGGGTGGTGGTGGTGCACACCTTTAATCCCAGCACTTGGGAGGCAGAGGCAGGCGGATTTCTGAGTTCGAGGCCAGCCTGGTCTACAAAGTGAGCTCCAGGACTCTGTCTCGAACCCCCCCCCCCCAAAAAAAAATCACAGTCACTTAGACCCCTGCAGGTATCAGGGAAGCTGGGAGGGGGGGCGCTGCTTAACACACCTCTGTAGCTTTCCTCAGAGGTCCTCATTTCTTCAGGAGTAGATTTTTTCCCATGTGTAAAATGCCAATAATGCCACACCACAAAGCATCAACATGAGGATTTGGTGAGGTCATTAGCACAAAGCACAGGGTCACAGTGTGCGCCCTGAAATTACCAGTTCTGCTTTGTTACGCTAAGCTGGGTCTTTGTCAACGTCTGAAAGTGTGTGGTCTAAGGTCCTAACTGGCGTAGGCTCTGTCTCCATCCGGTTTTTCAGCGGGTGCGTGGGAGGTGGGGGCGGGAGTGAATAGTCCGCGCAGCCGCAGAACGGATTGCAATAGCGCCTACTGCCTCTAGGGGAACCGGGAGCTCCCAGGTCGCCCCGCCCCGTCCGGCCCGGAAGGGTCAGGGGTCAGTGGGTGGTGACGAGCCGCCGCTGTGGCGGTGTTCCCGGGTCCTGGGTCTATGGCGCCACCGCAGCGATGTCCTCTGTGTCGGCAAACTTTCTTCTGTGGTCGCGGGCACGTCTACAGCCACAAGCACCAGCGGCAGTTGAAGGGGGCTCTGGAGCGGCTTCTACCGCAGGTGCGGACCCGGGGCTGGGGAGGCCAGGAATGTGGGCTGGTTTCAGGGTCCTAGCTGGCTTCTGTCCTGCAGGTGGAGGCCGCCCGCCGGGCCGTCCGCGCCGCCCAGGTGGAGCGCTATGTCCCGGAGCACGATCGGTGCTGTTGGTGCCCGTGCTGTGGCTGCGAAGTGCGAAAACACCTGAGCCATGGCAACCTGACAGTGCTACACGGGGGTCTGCTGGAACATCTGGCCAGGTGACAACTGGAGAACACCCACCTCCCCCGTACACACAGAGAGTTGTACACACGTGTGGCATGGGAAGTTGAAATTGGGGAGAAGGAAGGTCGACTTTGCGACTTAGTTGGGTTATGGACTGAATTACCTGGCCAACCGTGGAGTTTAGTGGGTCTTAGTCCTACCACGGTCCCAGTGGTGTGGGTGATCTTTCGAGAAAAGCCAGGTTGCTCTCCTCTCAACACCACCACACACTTTATTGGAAGAAAGGAGTCCCAAGATAGAAGTCTTGAAGAGGTTGGTATAAACAATCCTCTCTGCCTAGCCCACAGAAGCAACCCAGTGGCCAATCTGCATTACTTAGTGCTCTGATACTCGGTACAGTTTTACTTCTCTTAATGACTAGCTACGATTACTCTTTCTCTCCATTCTCAGCCCAGAGCACAAGAAAGCCACCAACAAATTCTGGTGGGAGAACAAGGCCAATGCCCAGATGAAAGAGAAGTTTCTGATCTCCCCCCAGGATTATGCACGGTGAGTTACGTGTTAAGGAGCTATCCAGGTCTTTGTCAGGCACAAGAGCTTCTTTAAACTGGGGAGTTCTGAGGTAGTGTGATGGTCCACATCTGTAACCCCAGGACTAAGGAAGCCAAGAATGGATTCTTGAGCGGCTAAAGCCAGTTGAGGCTACAGAACCTTATCTCAAAACAAGAACTAATTGGGGAAATTCAACTCAAGTGTGCTGGTGACCATTTATAGTTCTAGTACCCAGCTGAGCCAGGTTAAGGTCCAGGCCAGCACATGTGGTTATGTTTCAAAACACCAAAAATAAGTAAATGTATTGCAAAGTCCAGCAGGGGTTTCCTTATAATCTACTGCTATCTAGTGTTTTCATGGTACTTTTTATCAATATGCCCTCCAACTTCTGTAGTGAACAGAGCACACTAAAGATGTGATGGCTGGGTTATGGCGCCGTAGGCCTCTAGTCCCAGTTGTTTAGAAGGCTGAGTGAGACAAGAGGACTGCTAGGCTCAGAGGTCAAGAGGGCATATGATCCTGCAGAACTGGAGTCACAGAATGTTGTGAGTTTCCATATGGATGCGTAAATATAGGTGTTTAAAGATCAGCTAGTGCACTGCACCTCTGAGCTGTTCCTCCAGCCTCCATCATAGGATTTTTGATTAGTGAATAAAGATATATAAAAACTTACTAATGAGGGTAATGAATTGCTGTTTGTTTGGTTAGTTGGTTTTGTTTTTGTTTGTTTGTTTGTTTTTTGAGGCTGGGTCTCTTTGTATAGTCCTGGCTTTCTCTGTAGATCAGGCTGGCCTTGAACTCACAGAGATTTGCCTGCCTCTGCCTCCTGAGTGCTGGGACTAAAGTCACGTACTACCACATTTGACTCCTCCTTCTAAGTAAGAGAAAGAAAAGGCAAGATGTGAAAAAGCATACAAATGTCCTGAACCAAGACAGGATTGCCTAGCTCTGTTTTGAGACAGGATCTCATTATATAATCCATGCTAGCCTCAATCTTAATATCTTCCACTTTTTCAGTGGGGGTATTAGTTAAGCCTTTCTGTGTCTTGCCTGAATTGTATGTATCTATGCCATGTGCATGTAGTGCCTACAGAGGCCAGAAGAGGATGTCACATGCCCTAGAACTGGAGTTACACATGGGTGCTAAAAACCAAAACCAGGTCCTCTCCAAGAATATCAAGAGTTCTTAACCTCTGAGCCATCTCTCCGGCCATTATTTTTTATTTTTAATAATTGGGGTATTGTGTGTGAGTTCTCGTGTCCTGGGAGACCAGAGGTGGTAGTTTCCTGGATCTGGAGTTACAGGCAGCTGTGTTACAACACAGCCTCACATGTGTTGGAAACTGAACTTGAGTTGAATGTAAGAGCAGTATGTGTTTTTAATTTCTGAGCCTTGTCTCCAAGCCAATAGTGGTACTTTTCTTTCTGAGATTGATTATTGTGTGTGTGTATTTATGTGTGTTTCCATGTCTGTGTTGGGTATATGCCTCTGACTATTACTCTACAAGATGGCCAGCAGCATCAAATCCCTCTGGAGTTGGAGTCAGGTTGTTGTCAGCTGCCCAACATGGATGCTGAAAACTGAACTTGAGTCCACTGGAAGAGTCGGATGTACAGGTTTTACCTGTGTGTGTGTGTACACCATTTGTATGTCTGATGCCCTCTAAAACTAGAAGGCATTAGATCCCCAGGAACTAGAGTTACCGTCTCTACGAGACAGGATGTGAATGTGAGGAATCAATCCTGAGCTCTCTAGCATAGCAGCCAGTGCTCTTAACTCTGAGATTGCTTCCCAGCCCTACGCTTTAAGTATTGTAGTATAAAACAAATACAAATATGTTGTTGGGGACCAGAGCTTTCACTGTGGCAGAGGAATATACACGTAATAGGAAAATAGCCTATAGTTCCTTTAAGTATAAAGGTAAAGTGGCCAAGAATACCATCAGTAAGCCAGGCTTGCTGGCACACACCTTTGATCCCAGCACTTGGGAGGCAGAGCAAACAGATATCTGTGAGTTCGAGGCCAGCCTGGTCTACAAAGCGAGTTCCAGAACAGCTAGGGCTTTGTTACACAGAGAAAACCTGTCTCGAAAATCCAAAAGAAAAAAAAAAAAAAAAAGAAAAAAAGTGGCATTGGTACCAGGGTAAGTGCTGGCACTTCACCAGCAGTGTAATATTTCTTTCAGAAACTTTACATGAGCCTGGCATAGTGGCACAGCCATTAATCCTGGCAAATTGACCTCTGAGTTCCAGGACAGCCAGGTCTACAGGGGCTAAGGATAAGATCCGTGATTAAAAGAACTTGCTACTCTTGGAGAAGACTTGAGTTCAGTTTCCAGTGGACACTGAACCCATTATGCAGCTCACAATCAGCCATAACTCCAGCTCTAAGTGATCAACACCCTCTTCTGGTCTCCAAGGAAACTAGAAATGCATGCAGGCAAGATAAAAAAAAAATCTTTAAGGAGAAAATAAATGAAGACTAGTGGAGCAATGTGACAGTGGTATGTGTCCCCAGGTAAGAGGCAAGGTGCTCCACTTTACCAGTTTTGTTTCTGTGAGTTGAAAATTCTCAGTTTCCTGAGCTGAGCATGGTGATTCATTCCTGTATTCTCAGCACTCAGTGGCTGAGGTGGGAGTTCTGTGCTGGCGTAATGTACAATCAATCAATCAATCAATCAATCAATCATATTGTCTCTTTTTTTCCCCCCTCATAATTAAAAACTATCTACTGAAGTGTTCTTTACAACTGGTAGAGCTGGAGTTCTAAGCAGATTTATCTCTTTTTAGTTATCTTTATAATTCCTGTATTTTTAGGTTTAAGAAGTCCATGGTGAAGGGCTTGGACTCCTATGAGGAAAAGGAGGACGAGGTGATTAAAGAGGTAGGAAGAAAGGCCTCTGAGAGACCTTGCCCCATAACCCTGAGCCCTTCTAAGCATTTTCTCTCTCCTACAGATGGCAGCTCAGATCCGTGAGGTAGAACAGAGTCGGCAGGAAGTGGTCCGATCTGTCTTAGAGGTTGGTTTCCCTCGGAGGACCCAGCGCAGTATCCAAATCCACTGATGCCTGGCTTCCCCCATCAAGCATTTCAAGTCAGCTCTTCTCAGAGAACTAACGGTTCACACCACCATGTCCACTGGGGGCAGGTCCAGAGATGTGGGCAGGGCTGGGGGTTGGCAAAATGGGCAGTACCTTTCATAAGACACTGAGTCTGGAGTGTGGGGACATGGCCCAGGCAGGCTCGGAAGCACTTTAGACACATTTATTTTTCCTGAATCAAACTCAGCCTCAGGCAGAGTCAGATCCAGAAGAGGGCTCTTCAGCACCTGAAAGTTGGAAAGCGACCAACGGGTAAGTCCTCAGGGCACTCGGGAGGTAGATGCTGGGAAATGGGAACCAATCTGATCTTTACCATCCTCAGTGCTCAAGCTCAAGGACCTCATCTGCCAGCCTGGCTCCCCTGTCTTTCAGCCATGTAGCCTCCAGCTCACAGCAGGTATCACACTTGGCCTTGCAACCTGTTGCAGAGCTTGATTGGATGGAGACAGGACAGCAACTAACATTCATTGGCCATCAGGTACAAGAGCAAGCAAACCAGAGGAGGGGCACTAAGCTCTCATGTCCCACAACAGACCAATTTTGACTTTCCTACTTATTCTAGCTGCCTCCATCTTCTGTTGGCCTCCTTTATTGACCTTTCAGTGATCTCTTTCCTAACTGCTGCCCCTCGGCTGTCTCACCCTGCTCAATATAGGGTGTCCACACTTCACTACCCATACAGGCATCTGAAACTAGCCACCCTGCCCTGAAATCCAGTACCATCTCGGTTTTAACTTTACCCTGTCTACCTTGGGGCTGTCCTTAGTTCCCTAGAAGTACTAAAGTAGCATTGTCCAAAGCTGTGTTCCGCTCCCCTAAAGCTTGCTGTCAGTTGCTTATGAATATTTTATCTTGTGGCTTTCTTATCTCCACCCCATTTTTACCACAGGATACACCCGGAATTGGTAACATTCACTCAGGTAAGTTTCTGAGCAGTTTCTGGGTCTGCGAGATTGTCTTTTGGTTTCTGTTGTTTGCAGTCTATGTAGCCCTGGCTGTTTCTGCCTCCTGGGATTGAAGTATGTATCACCATACCCAGCTATTTTGACACAGGATAACCCTTTGTTCCCATTGGCCTTGAGTTCTTGAACTAGACATTTAACTAGTTTGCTGGGTTTTTGTTTTCCCTTCTAGTTTTCTGAGACAGGGTTTCTCTGTGTAGCCCTGGCCGTCAAGAGACTCACTCTATAGACCATGCTGGCCTAGATCTCAGAGATCCACCTGCCTTTGCCTGGGATTAAAGGCATGCCCTATCACCACCTTTAACATTTTTTTTGTCTGTTATCTATTCAAGAATTCGTATCCAGAATAGATCAAAACTTGCAAGAGCTGAGGAAATGGCTCAGTAAGAGCACTTGCTGGGTAGGCATAACTTCAGTCCTGAAATCATGGGATGGAGACAGGTGCTGGCTAGCAACCCTAGCTGTAACTCCAGCACTTCGGACCCTAAGGCAGGGAGGCCTTCATTTTGAAGCCAGGTTGAGGTACATCGTGAAACCATAAATCAATTTGAGAAATTTACAACAGAAGGTGACTAAAATACTAACTGATGTACCAGCTGCTTGCCAGTTATGCAAGGTGGAGGTTACTGTAATGCTGGGGTGTATACACTTACCAAGTACTCCTTCCAAATGAAGCGATACTGCAAGCATTTTTTTGTTTTTTTGAGACAGGGTTTCTTTGTATAGCCCTGACTGTCCTGGAACAGGGCTCACTTTGTAGACCAGGCTGGCCTCGAACTCAGAAATCTGCCTGAGTGCTGGGATTAAAGGCATGCTCCACCACCACCCGGCTACTGCAAGTATTTTAATGGAATACAATGATGCCGGCTGGAGAGAGAGATGGCTCAGAGGCTAAGCACACTGACTGGTCTCCTGAAGGCCCTGAGTTCAAATCCCAGCAACCACATGGTGGCTCACAACCATCCAAAGTGAGATCTGAAGCCTCTTCTGGTGTATCTGAAGACAGCTACAGTGTGTTTAGATATAACAATAAATAAATCTTTAAAAAAAAAAAAAAGGAATACAATGATGCTTGAGTCTCATTAAATCAGGGCTTTCATTGAAGCTTATATTAGCATTTTTACTTTAAAACAAAGCATTTGGGGAGGTAGAGGCAGGTGAAATTTGAGACCAGCCTGATCTGTGGAGTGAGTCCAGGATAGCCAGGGCTATAGAGAAACCCTGTCTCAAAGGTCAGCAGACCTGGTGATGGCAAAACTGAGGCTCAGTGCCCAGCACCCTCATGGCAGTTCAGTCATCTCTAACTCCAGTCCCAGGGGATCCACTGTTCTCTTAATTTATGACCAGCACACTATATAGCACTCTCCAGATACACCAGAAGACATTGGATCCCATTACAGATGGTTCTCCCATGTGGTTGCTGGGAATTGAACTCAGGAGACATTGGATCCCATTACAGATGGTTCCCATGTGGTTGCTGGGAATTGAACTCAGGACCTTTGGAAGAGTAGTCAGAGCTCTTAACCACTGAGCCATCTCTCCACTGTCCTCTTGTAACCTCAGTAGGTACTATGATAGGGGGTGCAGACATGGTTTCAGCTGCCTCTGGGCTACCTGCTGCCAAGCTTCAGCCAGTGTTTATTTTGAGCATACCTAGCTGGAAGGTGCCATGCCCTATCATGGAGCTTAAAGGGCTTTGCTTTGTTCTAGGTGCCACACCTCCCTGGATGATCCAAGAGGAGGAGCACAGCTCTGGCAGCCTCCCAATAGGACCCTCCTATGAGGAATTTCTCAAAGAAAGTAAGTGAGCCACCCAGGTCTTCACAATGAATTTCTTGAGCTATAGTTGTTTGTAGGCCTAGCTACTTAGCTGTCTTAAAACAAAACTAAACACATATTCCCTGTTTTTAGAGGAAAAACAAAAACTGAAGAAACTCCCTCCAGATAGAGTTGGTGCCAACTTTGACCACAGTTCCAGCACCAGTGCAGGCTGGCTGCCCTCTTTTGGCAGAGTCTGGAATAATGGACGCCGCTGGCAGTCCAGGTATGAATAAATGTCCACACTTTAACTTGCTACCTCCCTGTAGATTTACCATTAGTCTTGCTAAGTCTCTATTTCCTTTCAGGCATCAATTCAAAACTGAAGCTGCAACAAGAAGCAAGCAGCCACGTAAAGGGAAAAGCTGAAGGTTCCCAGGCGCAACTGCATCTGACTTCATGGCCAACAAACCCATTCCAGCTATCATTCCTAAGACCAAATCCTCCCCGGCTGCCTTAGGAAACAGATGCACCCATTCATTTGATTCAATAAAGTTTTATTTTCCCAAATGTACAGCTGATTGAACCTGTAAACAAACAAAAAAACAAAGAATGTCATAACTGGGACATCTCATAAAGGGAACAAGTGATAGTTCTACACCAAGACACCTTTGTCCCACCTGTTCATGCATCTTCGCCAGCAGCTGGAGCGTCTCCACCCTTTGTGTTTCTGGTGTAAATTACTTGGGCTCTGTGCTTTGAAACCAGCTTGATAAGTCCTAAGGAGAAAATTCAACGTGTTTGAAGGTTCTTGCCTTACACACGTGCATCTGGTATCTGAAAAGGAAATCTGATGCTCTGGGGCTGGTATAGAGCCATCTCTCCAGCTCCAAGGATGCCAGATTTCTTCATATAGCAGATGCTAAATGTACATTTCCTATTTCTTTTCCAGACAGAATTCCTTAGGGTGCCAGGTCCAAGCTGGCCTGGATTTGGTGCTGACCCTTTAGCCTTCAATGTGCTGGACTCACAAGCATGCACCCTTAATCCCAACTCTGTCTGGGACAGGAGGGCCAACAAGTGAGCCATCAATGTAGCTGCTTTGAGGATTTACTAATAATTTAGTGTGTGTGTGTGTAGGGAGAGTCACCCTATCTGAAGTCTTTTCTTCCATCCCGTTGAGGCAGTATGTCCCACGCTGCTGTACAGCGGGTGCCGTGAAGATCTGGCCTGAGCTCCTGGGTAAGTCCATCTTGCCATGGGTGTTGTGGTTACAGGAGTAACTGCACAAGCTCTTCCACATCCTCGGCACAGACTTAAGGGGCCACTACCTCTATGTTAAGGACCATAGTTTACTTTATACTTGTGACAACACCTAGACCCTATCTGCGAAGACCTGTATGTAGTAAGTTTATGTACTTAAAACTATAGCCAAGCCGGGTGTGGTGGCGCACACCTTTAATCCCAGCACTTGGGAGGCAGAGGCAGGGCGGATTTCTTAGTTCAAGGCCAGCCTGGTCTACAAAGTTGAGTTCCAGGACAGCCAGCACTACACAGAGAAACCCTGTCTCGAACCCTCCCCCCAAAAAAGAAAAAAAAACAAAAACAAAAACAAAAACCATAGCCAAACCGGGCGTGGTGGCGCATGCCTTTAATCCCAGCACTTGGGAGGCAGAGGCAGGCAGATTTCTGAGTTCAAGGCCAGCCTGGTCTACAAAGTGAGTTCCAGGACCGTCTGGGCTACTGAGAAACCCTGTCTCGAAAAACAAAACAAAAACAAAACAAACAAACAAACAAAAAACCAAAAACCCATGGCCAAAACACCAGAGGCAGGAGAATAATTTGCCTGGACAACATAGTGAGATGGCATTCCAAAGTAACAAGGCACGGTGGTACTCGGCTTTAATCCCAATTAATGGAGAAACAAAAAATAAATAAAAAGGGCCAGGAATTCAAGGATTGCAAAGGAATGCAGGGCACTGAAGTGACTAAAACTTAAGACTCTGGAAGTCAGTCTACCCTTCACAAGTCTTCCCAGTCACGCTGCTCCCAACAAGACAATGCACTGGTAAGAACAAGGCTCATCACCTACCTTTACTAAGGAGCTCCTGAAGGGCTGCCCTGGCCAAGGAGCCACGAATCTTCAGTCTCTCGGAGACCACGGCTGGAGTAATAAGCTTATAGTTCGGAACCTCCTTACAGAGCTTGTCGTATGTCGCTTTGTCGAACAGGACAAGATTGTTCAACTTGTCCCGAACTTTGCCTTTGGACCACTTCTGCTCATCAAAACAAATGAGAACCAGTCAGTACCAGCCCTTTGCTCCCCAACATCAAGCATCTGAGAAAGCTCTGTCACGGTCATCTCAGGGAAATTAGAGACTTCGTGGCTTTAATGCATTGGCAACTTTGGAGTCGCTATCAGATACCCTCAAGACCAGACATATACATTACAATTCATAGCAGTAGCAAAACTATCTATGAAGTAGCAACAACAAAAATAATCTCATGAGCTGGGCAGTGGTGGCGCACGCCTTCAATCCCAGCACTTGGGAGGCAGAGGCAGGCAGATTTCTGAGTGAGTTCAGGACAGCCAGGGCTACACAGAGAAACCCTGTCTTGAAAAACCAAAAATAGTAATTTCCCGACAGGTGGTCACAAGGGGAACCATCTTAAAAACGGTTGCAACACTAGGAAGGTTGAATACCACTACTTTATAAAAGAATTACGACACCGTAATTGTAAAAAAAATGAGTAGAGAGAAAATAGTCAACAGTATGATTTTAGAATTCGGTATCTGGGGAAAAACTTACAGCACAAGTTCACAACAGGTTCCACAGATTCCCATTACAAATAGCTATCGCCTACCTTCTTCTTGGCCTTGCCACCAGATTTATTTACTGGATCTTTATCCTTTTTGGCCGACTTTCCGGCATCTTTCTTTTTCTTGTCGTCTTTGGGCGGCTAGGGGAAGAAAACGGGAATGCAGGCCAGTCACATGGTGGTCCCATGCACCCCGATTGCAACCCTTCACCCACCCAGGCGCCGCCGCCGGAGCACATGGACACGATGGCGGCAGCCGCCCGGAGAGGCAGGCCCGCCGGTCACGAAGCAGTCCGTGTAGGGTCGCCTCCACCTCCCCCCAGCACCGCCCAGCCCTCTGAACCCCACTGGTCAACCCTCGCGGGCCTTACCATGGCGAAGCTCAGAGAGTCGTGCGGACCACAGCAGCCTCGCTAAGATGTCGGAAAAAAAGGAAGCCCGGTGGCCCAACAATCCCAGAAACCTCTGCCTCGAGAGAGTACTTCCGGGGCAAGGGATGGGGCCACGGCTTGGCTAAACTCCGCCTCTTGTGGGATGGGATAGGGGCGTGGCTTCCAACCTGCAAACTCTGAGACTTGTCGTAAAATTGCTGCACTTTGCTGCGGGTCACCCAACAGCCACTAATTCTCTTCTCTGTCCCTGAGAAATACAGTAGGCCGCGGGTCACCCAACAGCCACTAATTCTCTTCTCTGTCCCTGAGAAATACAGTAGGCCAGTTCCCAGAAATGTGTTTGTTAAAGCTATGGGGCCTTGGCTTGCGCGTGCGCTTTAGGAAGGGGGAGGGCCGCAGGAGGGATAGCAGAGGCGAGGCTATGACACCAGTTCCGGGACTGGAGCGCCTGGAAGGGGCGGGATCGTAGCACCCTATTCGTAGCGCAGTGATGGCGATTTTTAGCGTGTACGTGGTGAACAAAGCCGGCGGCCTGATTTACCAGTGGGACAGCTATTCGCCACGGGCTGAGGCTGAGAAGACTTTCAGTTACCCGCTGGACCTGCTGCTGAAACTGCACGACGAACGCGTGCTGGTCGCTTTCGGCCAGCGCGACGGCATCCGGGGTGGGCCGGGCTCGAGGGCGGGGCCGGCGCTGCGGAAGTGGGCTGGTGCAGGGTGGGAGTGGGAGTGAAAGAATGGGAGTGGGAGTAAGCGAGGCTGGAAGTGGCCCGGGCCATCTCTGATCCTTAGCCACTCTTCTTGTAGTGGGCCATGCAGTGTTGGCCATCAATGGTATGGACGTGAATGGCAAGTACACGGCCGACGGGAAAGAAGTGCTGGAGTATCTGGGTAACCCTGCGAATTACCCAGTTTCCATCCGATTCGGCCGACCCCGCCTTACCTCTAACGAAAAGCTTATGCTGGCCTCGATGTTCCACTCGTAAGTTTCCCTACCCCTTTTAAACATTTCCTCCTCTGACTAGTGCATCTGTCTCTAGGCCGGCTAAAGTGTTTTTTTGTGTACTGACAATCACTTTGTACCTCTTTAAGTGGCTGAGCTCTTTTTATGAAGAAATGTCAACTATAGCCAGGTTTGAGGTAGTTTGATTTTTGCCCAGTCAGGTCTTGTCCTCTTGACCCTAGTTTCTTCATCATTAACATACGGTAATTGAATTTTTGAAAAAAAAATTTGGGGGGAGGGGCGGTGGACAGGGTTTCTTTGTGTAGACCTGGCTGTCTTGGAACTCACTCTGTAGACCAGGCTGGCCTCAAACTCAGAGATCCACTTCTCTCTGCCTTCCAAGCGCTGGGTTTAAAGGCATGTGCCATCACTACCACCACCACTACCACCACCACCACGCCGGTTAGATAATTAAATTAAGTGGACATTGAAAGTTTTTCTGTAGCCGGACGTGGTGGCGCATGCCTTTGATCCCAGCACTTGTGAGGCAGAGGCCAGCGGATTTCTGAGTTCGAGGCCAGCCTGATCTATAGGGTGAGTTCCAGGACAGCCATGGCTACACAGAGAAACCCTGTCTCGGAAAAAAAAAAAGAAAGAAAGTCAGTCTTCCTGTGACTGCCTGTAGTGTAAGGTGTGTTGACCTAGCAATACCCATGAGCTAATAAGATACGTATTCCGTAGCATGTTGGCTTTAGCTAACACGTTTAGTATAACATGTTTCAGTTTGGGGCTTAAGAAATGGTTTGGTGCTTGCTGTTCTTGCAGAGAGCCAGCATCCACATGGTGACTCACAAATCAACTCCTATTGGAAGGGACTTGATGGCTTCTTCTGGCTTCCATAGTCACCAGGCACATATGTGGTACACATGCATCTGTGCAGGCAAAAACACTCATACACTTCCATAAGCCCATTTTTAGTTTTTATTGCTACATAAAGCAGCCTACAGAGGAGGCTAGAGATGGAGTGACTTCTCTGTCACCAGGTGACTAAGTGAGATGGTAAATAAAAATTAAATAAATCTTAGGGAAACAATGTTTTGTAGCAAAGTGTATAAGATATAATGTGTACAGAAGGGAGATGAACCTAAAAGAAATATTGACATTCTTGTTAGACTGTTCACAGTATTTCTCCTGACTGGCCTGGAAAGCGAATTCCTCCAAAGATTGGGTACCTGAGTGGAAAAGGTTGAGGACTTTCCCTTCATGTCACATGGTGTATTCCCAACTTTACCTCTTTTGCATACAGGCTCTTTGCCATTGGTTCCCAGCTATCTCCGGAACAGGGCAGTTCAGGCATTGAGATGCTGGAAACAGACACCTTCAAACTGCACTGCTTCCAAACACTGACAGGTATGTGCCTACAGAGGTCATAGGGGTAGACGGGGCACTTTGGTCCAGTATGGACCAAGGGACTGACCCGAGAAAGCTTAGGTAAACAACAGGGATGGTGTCAGGTTTCCTGGGCACACGTGTACAACACACCCACTTTTACAAAGCCACTCTTGGTCTTTTGTTTTTTGTTTTTTTTCCTTTTTTGTTTTTTTGAGACAGGTTTTCTTTCTCTGTGTAGCCCTGGCTGTCCTGGAACTTATTCTGTAGACCAGACTGGCCTCAAACTCAGAAATCCACCTGCCTCTGCCTCCTAAGTGCTGGGATTAAAGGCGTTCGCCACCACTGCCCAGCCCCAAAGCCACTCTTTAGTCCAAGGCTGATTTTGTTTGTATCAGCCAGCTCAACCCTGGTTGTCGATTGATAGGCTTCTCACATTTCGGAAGGTGTGCATTCTAAATCAAATTTGAAAGCCAAGTAGACATGGCCTTTGGATCCTACTTAATTGCTTCAGTCCTTGGTGTGGATAGCTGAGCCCCCAGAGCTTGGCTTCAGTAATACTATTTCTGCAGAGGAACTGCAAGTCTGAAAGTGGCAGCTGATCTTGAATCTGGACACTCTGTCACCCAGTGAGAGTGAAGTCACCCCATCTCTAGCCTCCTTTGTTCGCTGCTTTATGTGGCAGTAAGGACAAAATAAAAACGGGCTTATGATAGTAGTTTATAATGCTGAAGGGGCTGCAAAAATACAGAATGGCTTTTGATGCATTCTCTGTCCTTGGGTTACTGTTCCTGACTTTTCTCCAGGGATCAAGTTTGTGGTCCTGGCAGACCCTAGGCAAGCTGGAATAGATTCTCTTCTCCGAAAAATTTATGAAATTTACTCAGACTTTGCCCTCAAGAATCCATTCTACTCCTTGGAAATGCCTATCAGGTAGGTAGCCCCATTCACCAGATACTGCCAAAGCTTTGTGCTAGCTCCCAAGTCATTTAAAGTGTGACCAAGTACTGCTTTTAGGGAAAGATAGTAGTGACCAGCTCTGTTTATCTTGAGGACACAGGGTTTCCTTAGGTTCATGTTCTTCAAGTTATTCCTACCGATTCTGCCTCTACCCTTGTGGTGGAAGTCTCATCCCTCACAGTTTCTTGTCTTCTGGGTCTGACCTAGATGCGAGCTGTTTGATCAAAACCTGAAGCTAGCTCTAGAGGTGGCAGAGAAGGCTGGCACTTTTGGACCTGGGTCATAGGATGAACCTGGATTGGACGCCCTAAATTCTGAGACGTGCTCCAGAGGGCTTTGCAGTGTCTACTCGGTGAGGGTCCTATTGCAGCAGCCTTGGTAATATACTTGAAAATGGTAGACCAAAAAAAAAAAAAAAAAAGAGAGAGAGAGAGAATAAAAAAATAAAAATAAAAATAAATAAAAAAGAAAATGGTAGACCACTGAGCCTGGTGATGGGGACAGATCCTGGGCTCGAATGCTGTGTTCTCTGCCCCTCTGTATATATCACAGTCCTACTCTGTATAGATTTATTTATGGAGGAAACTGGCTTAGCAATGTTGTAATAAACATTCCTTTGTTTTAGTGTTTTCTCTCCTAACTGATCATTTGGGAGAAAGGCAGGGGAGGGGAAGGCAGAACTGCTAAGGGCATTCTGTGAATATAAAGTACTGTCTTCTAGAAAACAACACAAACGATGTTCATTAGACAAACTAGCGGGATAGTGACTCTTGAGCCTTAGAGGCGGCCCCAGAGCTGCTGGTTCTCTGTGGGCCTGAGGTGGCCGTGGTGGATGATGGGACACTTATTTACTTGCACTTGAAATCAAGCTACATTTTATCTCAGTATGATCTCTGACCCCGTGGTATACGTTCTGTTCTATTCTCTTACAGAATTTAGCAAATTATAAAATACCTGTTTTTCAGAGCTCTCGAGCCAGTTACAGATGGCCTAAGTGTGGACCCATGCTTTCAGAGCCCCCTTCCTTAAAGCTATTTAACCTACCTGCAACCTAGTGTACAGCGTTAGCTGCATGCCGAGCTTGTACTTAGAAGGGTCCATCTGCTGGGCGTGGAGGCGCACGCCTTTAATCCCAGCACTCGGGAGGCAGAGGCAGGTGGATTTCTGAGTTTGAGGCCAGCCTGGTTTACAAAGTGAATTCCAGGACAGCCAGGGCTACACAGAGAAATCCTGTCTCAAAAAAAAAAAAAAAAAAAAAAAACAACAACAAAGGTTCATCTATACCTCTGCTGTCTCACTCCAGAGAAAAGTCTTTCCTTTTGGGGGTGGAAAAAACAGATACTGGTAAGAATACTTTCCCAAGAAAAGCTTTGTCTAGTTTATGTCTCCCTTTGAAAGGATGAGCCACTGACTGTTTAGTATCAAATCTAGCTTTATTAATCTATACAAGTCGGTTTGCCCTCTATATTCTTCTCTTTTTGTCCCAGGGTATTCATGAGAGTGGTGGACTCCTCTCCTCCCTTAGGGACTGAGGTATTGGCAACAATTTTGCCCCTTGCCAAGAAGCCTTGGGGTACGGCAGAAACCACAGGCCATTAATACTCTGCAGCTGCAGAGGCAGGTTCACCTCACTAGGAGATAAGGACCTAGGAGAAGAAGGGTATAGGAGACGCCCTGAATTCAGGAGTTGTCTGTCTGCCAGAAGGTAGAAACAGAAGCTGATGGAGTCTAGAACCAAACGTCATCATTTTAAATAGAGCATGGGATGGGGAGTCGGGACCTCATTAGCCACTGGTAACTTGCAGCACCATGGAGGTTCAGAGAGACAGTGGAGACACAGAAACGTAAAGGTTCTGTGTTAGCCAGAGCAGCCGCTCTCCTTTCCGTGTCCCGCCAGTAAGGCTGCAGTTGGGGATGCTCCATAGCGAGGACTCTATTCACTCTCCCTTCTTGGATACTCGGCCCATCTTGGTGCGGATATTTCGAAGCAAGAAGAAGACAATTGTGCTGGCTCCACAAACCACTTCTGCCACCCAGAAGGCTGTGCTCCAGCTATAGTGCTTGGCAATGGTGCTGAAGGGTAAGCCAGCCAGAAATCCACCCACTGCGGGGAGAAGTGGTGAGCCACATGTGAGGGTTAAGCTGGGAGGCATTCTGCCTCTAATAGGCCCGAGCAAAGCAGTGAAGGACTTACCATTGGCCATAAGTCCCACAATAGCATGAGAGGTTCCACACAAGTTGGGAGGTGCACTCTCATTGGCTATAACTCCAAACAAGGCAATGGGACCATAAGAAGAGAAACCAAACACGGCTCCCAACACCAGGATCCAGATCTGCAAGAAGAGCGAGAGGGGGCATTGAGAACTAGAGAGTGTCCATAGGTGCCTATTGAAGAAAGAGAGCCTAGCCATCAGGAACAAACTAGACAAGGCATAGTCGGGAACCATTCTCACCCCACAGTGAATGAACCAACCCCAAAGGTCTAGGTGGACAAGGACAGGGGAGATAGAGTCACCCCTCAGAGTTGGATGCTGGCTGTTTCATACTTTGTGCAGGCTGGGCTAATTAAGGGCAAGATAGGGGTGAAACAAAAGTGCGACAGACCAGGAGGAAAACCAGAGATATCTTTAAGGCACCTCATGCTCCGTAAAGCCCGTGAGCTCAGCCAGAGGATGAAGAACAGGAGTCCAGAAAGCATCCTAGAGAGCAGAGGAAAGAGAAGAAAACCAGGCCCAGAGTGGAGGCGAGACACAAAGTACCAAAGAGGGAGAATAAGGTACAAACAGAAGCAAAGGGAGAAGGAGCGGGCCCAGAGGAGGATGTCTTACTTCCTCTCCTTGTACCTCTCAGCCAGCCAGGCTCTCTATTTACCTTGGGTGAGTCACTGGTCACCGTTACTCGGAAGAGGAACATGGATGCTGCCATCCCAGCCATCATGAGTAGCAATAGGCCGTGACGAGGGTTCCCATACAGAGACAGCCCTGCCTATGGATACAATACCAGCCATATCAGGCCCTCTAAGCAGGGCAAAACACTCCCACCCCTGGACTCTGACACAGCAGGGCTATTGCTGACAGGTCTTTGGCAATCTGTCACAGTTCTTGGACCCAGACAGCTCTGGGAGGCCCTGGGAGCTGCTCCGTGTTCTGAGGCCAAATTCCACAACATCCCTTCCTCCACCTTGGGGCAGGCATGGAACACGTGCTAGGGAGCTGTACCTAGTCCACTGCCACCCCTAGTTTTCTTGAGACAGAGAAGCCTACTAACTAGGGAGAGAGATTCTGGGTCTCGTGGGAAAGAAAAGGTCACCAAGGCAGGTCAAGAGAAACCTGGAGTCACTCCCATCTCACCCAACGTCTACCCTCTATGCCCACCAGCTCATTTGCTAGGACTCCCATCTCCACTGGCTGGCCCAGCCATGCGAGGAAGCCTCAAAGGGCCTCTCTTCACAGTTCCTCCTGCCCACTCACCTTCGCCATGGCCCTGTCTGACAGGTAACCAGCTGCAATGCTTCCTACAAGGCCTCCGACCTCGAGGGCACTGATGTAGGAGCTTCCTGCATGGGGAGTTGTGGGGAGGAGGAAGGGAAAAGAGTGAACAGGTATTTCCCATTGAGGTTATCCCAAGGTACAGACCTACCTCCAAGGATGCCCAGCCTTCAGGAAAAAGAGAAAGGGTGGAGATCCCATCTCCTGCATTGGCCCCTGGTTTGTACACCCTTTTCTCTGTCTAAACACTCATCTTACCCACAAGGGCGGATTGCCCTCTCTCCTGGATAAGGAAGAACTGGCCCCAGTCTGTACAGCAAGTCTTTACTCCGAAGACCACGAGGTAGCCAGTGGACAGCACCCAGAGATAGGGGGACAGCAGCAGATCCTGTAGGGTGCTCTCCTCCTTTGATGAGCCTGAAGGTGGGAAGAGGCCAGCTAGGACTTGGGCTCTGCTCCTGCTGGCCTGCCCCCACTACACCACCACCATTCATTAGCCAGCTGCCAGAACAGGCTGTGAGCACCACCAGGATTCATGTGGGGCACCCCCTCAAAGCCCTGCTTCCCTCTCCCCTACCTCGATGCAAATGAAAGGAAATGAGGACGGTGCAGGTGGAAGAAGGCACCCAAACTGCTTAAACTTAGGGGGTTACCCAGAATGGAGAGATCTGTGCTGTCAGAGAAGACCCAGGATGCGCTGGCTGATTTCAGGATAGAATCTTTACTTCTCCCACCCAATCTCCATTACCATTCCTTCACCTACATCCATTGGCAAGCACAGGGCAAGGCAAAGGCTAGTCCTAACAAAATCGTGCGGAACCAGGGGCAAAGGAAGGTGCTCTAGGAGTCAGCTTGGTAGAGGCTTACCCTTTTTGCCCTTGGAGGGGGCAGGGTCCAGATTTCGGAGTCCAACATCAGCAGGTTCGTTGTGGATGAGCAGAAGACAGAAGAAGGAGACAACCACACACAGTGCCCCAGACAGGGCCAGTGTGCTGCGCCAGCTGTAGCTCTGGGCTAGGATCGTTGCCAAGATAGGTCCCAAACTTCCAGCCAGGTTCATGCTGGTTGACAACACAGCCCACCAAGTGCCAAACTGGGATGGCTCAAACCACTGTGAGGCAGAGGGGAACAGAATAGGTGCCTGGCTTAGAGGCCACACAGAAGGAGCAGCTCAAGTGTGGCAGACCTAGACACTCACATTACAGGGATGAGGGAAGAGTGCTTCTACTTGGCGGAGCCCAGTCCCTCATCTGCCACCCGATCCCACCACCCTCATGCTCCTAAAATATCCCGACAGCAGCAGGAGCTGGCAGGGAACTCCTAAGGAACCTGCTATGGGTTAGGGGTGGAAGTGTTGTGTAAGAAGAGGTGGTCCCAAGTGCCCACTGGGTACCCTCCCCCACAGGCTCATCAGATGCACTCACCTTCCTCAGGATCTTCCCACAGGGGGGCCAGCCCAGCCCCTGTGCCAGACCATTAAGAAACCAGAGAGCAGCAAAGGCTGATACTGTGGAGCTCCACGAGAAGACTACGTTGACCAGACCAACCAGGAGCAGCCCAGAGGAGAAGAGCCAGCGGGCGCTCATCTGATCTGACAGAACCCCGCTCACAAACTTGCTGATGGCGTAGGCTGCTGACTGGCTGCTTGTGATGAGCCCTGCAGCGAAGGGGAGCAGGGAGCAGGACACCTGAGGGGTTAGGGACAGGGCAGAGGCACAGGAGGGGCGGAGGAAGGTAAGGGGTCAGGTGTGTACAGGTGCCTGGCAGGGTGAGACAGGTTCCTTCCCAGATTTGACACTCTCCTGCCTGCTGAGCCGTGCATCACAGGCCCAGGCTAACTTGGGCCTTCTCAGCCTCTTGGATTTCTTTCTTTCTTTTCCCCTGGAATTTGCAGTTCCCACCTCACTCTGAATGCTCGCCAAAAGCCCAAACACGTCTGAATGCGAAGGGCTCTAGAGTAGAGTCAAAGATCTTATTCCCCCTGACGGGTAGCACGGCAGGACACATCAAATCATGGTGCTACTCTCCCAGTGTTCACCGTGACCTGCAGGTGCAGCATGCATGCACAGGTGTGAAAACCTTGCTACCCACTCCCAGTAGCGCCTCCTGGGCACGTGTGGGTGCCAGGCATATACACCAGCTTCACATGTACACCCACACCCACGCAGCTCAGCCTCTGCACCTGATACAAGCTTGAAACCCTCCATGCTTGGACAAACCATACTCCAAAGGGTGTATCCCACAGCCCACCACCCTGCCCTGCCACGGCTTACCCAAATCGTCCTTGTCCAGAGCGATCTCATCCACCAAGGAGGGCATGACAAAGGAGAAGGTTTTGCGGTTGAAATAATACAGGCTGTAGCCTCCAAACATGGCCGCAAATATGACAGTGCGATAGTAGCCATAGCCTTGGGCTGCCATGGTAGAAAAAGCTGGCCCTGCTGGCCCACTCCAGTACTTCTGACCACAGACTCTCGACTGCTCCTGCTTGCAGCTAGCTCTCTTTAGTGCCTGGATCTGCTGAGCTGTGTTTTTCTGAGCGCTTTCTCTCTCCTCCACCCAGGCTCTTTATAGCCGCCTTCTGGACAATCATTAAGCCTGGGGCAGCAACCAGGGAACCCAGTGTCCTGAGGGAGACAAGAAAACAGGTTACTGAGAGCCAAACCAGGGGAGGAGAGGGTCCCCAGGCCTGCTTGCCCTTCCCTCCTTTCCCAAGTCTTCTTGCCTGTGAAGCCAGCTGTGATTAAAGGCTCAGCCTAATTACTTTTGTCTGCACAAGCCCAGGGGAGGCTGGGGTAGGATGAGCAGAGCAAGCTCTCAGTATAGCCCTACTCCCTTGGTCAATGAACTTTCTCATTCTCTCAGGTTCGTTTGCGGTGCCAGGCTGCCGGACATTGTGAAAGGCACTAGATCGGTTCCTATCCCCCAGGTTCATTTAATCAGCCACATACCATTTAAAAACAACCCCACACCCACTGCTGAGCCTTCACGCAATGCTTAGCACACAATGGAATACAGTTTCTTAATAGGTATCCCCTTCATCGGGGGATATATTTCTTGAACCCCTCATGGTGGTAGTGAACAGCGCATACACTTTCCTTATACACACAGTGGTAAACGGTAAATACATAAATTAGGCCTAGTAAGTAAATAATAAAACACAATGAGGCACCATAGTAAAAGTTTCTTAAAGCCTATCGTTTATTTCTGGAATTTCCCATTCTTTTTCCACTAAGGCTAGCCTCTGTCACTGAAATGTGCAAGGTACAACAGTAGATAAGGAGCGAGATAACTGCAGTAGTTGCAAAATTAAACGGGGGACAAGCCCCTCAGTTCACCCCGCAGTGACACGCAGAAGGCGCGCCTAGGGCTTAGGTCTGGGTGAGACCCCCTTGGAACTGCCTCTGGATCCCTATTACCCTGCGACATCAGTAGGGGGTCCGTACTGCGGGGCTGTGAGTCCCCGAAGCACGCCACCGCAGCTTTCTGCTCCGCTGCGCAGCCGCTGGAGCACAAGGCGTAGGCGAGAGAAACTGCACGTAGCCTCGGGAGGCCCCTCGCTCTGACAGCCTAGGCTCTGCCAGTCAGGATGGGCAGGCGGCGCCGCTCGCCACCTGCCAAGCACCCCGTGTCCTCAAGCCACCCGGGACACCCGACTCCAGGCTGAGAACTGCGGGTCCTGGGGACAGGAGCAAGAGAGCTGCAGAGACTGTGCGCTGCAGCCACGAGGGCGCGGCATCTGCAAGACCGCTGTCCCTGGGCCGTGGAACTGTCGCCATCCCGGAAAGGCATTCACCCGGACAGCCTCCGGCGTAGTCGGAAGTCAGGGGAGCCCCAAGGTCCCAGACTTGCCCTCTAGTCCCGCCCTCACTGACGCCCCTCCTTCGCATGCCACCCCTACCTGGACGGAGGCGGTAACCCCTAGTGGGATGGGGCGGGACTCGAGTAAGGCTGGTGCGCACGCACAGAGTTGGGCGGACTACTGTCCACCCTGGGATGGAGACGTCATTCTGCCTGTCAAGCAGCTTCCAGTGAAAGGACAGTGCCGCTTATAGGCTGAGCACCACATGACCTATTACGTTTCGTCGATCAGTGTCTATAGAGTGCCTCCTGTTAGGGTGCAGATTCAGGAAACTGCCTCAATTGTAGAGGCATGTTGTTTTCTCTGGGAAATAAAGTCAGCACAATTTAGAGTTTTAATTCGTGGTAAGATTAGTCGGAACAGAGAAAAAACAATATAGTCTCATCATTTAAAAGGCAGAATTCCGACGAAACCTCGAGTTCTTTTAAAATCTTTTTAATGGTCATGTGGTCTGTATGTGTTGGGTGTGTATGTGTTACCGTGGGTGTGGAGTCAGAGGACAGCCTGGAATATTACTTCCTTTGAGACCGGTCTCCCCTTTCCCCCCTCCCCTCCCCCTCCCTCTCGTTTGTTTTTTTTTTTTTTTTTTTTTTTTTTTTCCCCAAGACAGGGTTTCTCTGTGTAGCCTTACCTGTTCTGGAACTCACTTTGTAGACCAGGCTGACCTTGAACTCAGATTCTACTGCCTCTGCCTCGCCTCCTCTGAGTGCTGGGATTAAAGATACATGCCACCATGCCTGGCTCCAACCTCATGTTCCAGTCCTTGAACCACTACTTTGTGGAGACAATGCTTGGAACCAGGAGGGTGATCCTCCTGCCTCTGCCTCCAAGTGCCTAGGGTTAAGGACACGCTTATAACCTGACTTGAACCCACCACAGTCTGACAACTGTTCACTGTCAGCACCAATCTCTGATCCTTTAAGGGCTCCACAGATGATTTCTGAGAGGTCAGAAAAGTTAAAGCTGACTTTGACCAAGTAGCCCAGACCACAGTGTGGGTTCCACTCCTCAGAAGGATGAGGCAGGGAGTTCACTGCCTCAAGATGAGAATGGATAATCTTGACAGGCGAGACCCTGTCAAAGAAAAAGCATATGTTAATTTTTTTTTTTTTTTTTTTTTTTTTTTGGTTTTTCAAGACAGGGTTTCTCTGTATAGTCCTGGCTGTCCTGGAACTCACTTTGTAGACCAGGCTGGCCTCGAACTCAGAAATCCGCCTGCCTCTGCCTCCCAAGTGCTGGGATTAAAGGCGTGCGCCACCACCGCCCGGCTAATTTTTTTAAAATGATGATACAGGTGTGTTTGTTCAACTGATGGACAAAGGCAGGCTAGACAAGTGCAAAATAAATCCTCTTCTCAACCTAGAATTCACTGTTCAGTATGAGTCTTGACACATACAGAGGGAGTATGTGATGGGTGGACAGTCTCCAGGAAATCCTTGTAGTTTCTGTGGAGGATGAGAAGTTCAAGGTCACCCTTAACACAATTGCAAGTTTGAGGCTGCTTTGAGTTACATGAAACACAACAAAAACAAGCATCTCTGCCAACACCTTTAATCCCAACAGGACTTTGAAGTCAGAAACAGGAAGATCTCTGTAAATTCAAGGCCAGCCTCTTCCACATAGTGAGTTCCAGGCCAGCCCGATACACATAGTGAGCCTCTGACTCATGCAAACAAGAACCCACTACCATTTCTTTCCTCTTTTGTTTTCTACCTTTATATATAGTTGAATTTAAGATGTCTCAGAATTTTCTTTTATCATAGCATCCCACAGGAAAACGACTGAAGGGTTTTTTTGGGTTTTGGGTTTTTTTGTTTTTGTTTTTGTTTTAAGTACTCCAGATTGGAGAGCAAAGGTGGTTTAGAATACTGAAAGCCAGGGGGGAAAGGAGATAAACTAGGGCTCCACCAGTCCTAAACTTAAGTATCTACTAACCTGAAGCCTGGAATATACCAGGCTTGTGCTTTTAGGTAGGTGACAGAACCAAGGACTGAGTTTCTTCAAGGGAAAGCTCCAGGGGAGCCAGGTGTGGTGGCACAGGCCTTAATCCCACCACATGGGAGGCAAAGGCAGGGGGATCTGAGTTTGAGGTCAGCCTGGGCTCTAGGGTTGGGGAGGTAGCTCAATGTTAGAGCATCTAAGGTTCTAAATTTGGTACATAAGCCTGTGTGTGTGTGTGTGAGAGAGAGAGAGAGAGAGAGAGAGAGAGAGAGAGAGAGAGAGAGAGAAGAAGAAGAAGAAGAAGAAGAAGAAGAAGAAGAAGAAGAAAGGGAAGGAGGAGGAGGAGGAGGAAGAGGAGGAGGAGGAGGAAGAGGAAGGGAGGGAGGTGCATAGAGAGAGAGAGAAAGAGATTGAGAATTGGAACAGGGAATCTCCCTTTAGGCATATTAGCTCACACTTGTAATCTCAGCACTTAAAAGACAGAGAAGGTTCAGCACTTAAGAACACACACTGCTCTTGCAGAGTACAGGAGTTTGGTTTCTAGCACTTGCATATAATGGTTTACAACCACCTCTAGTTCATGTGTGCAGATGTCATGCATACACATATAACTAAAAGAAATTGTTTGTTGGGGCTGGGGCATAGCTAAACTTTTTTTTAAAGATTTATTTGTTTGTTTATTTATTTATGAGTAAATAAACTGTAGCTGTCTTCAGACACACCAGAAGAGGGCATCAGACTCCATTTCAGATGGTTGTGAGCCACTGTGTGGTTGCTGGGAATTGAACTCAGGAACTCTGGAAGAGAAGTCAGTACTTTTTTTTGGCGGGGTGGGGTGGGGGAGGTGTTCAAGACAGGGTTTCTCTAGCCGGGCGTGGTGGCGCACGCCTTTAATCCCAGCACTCGGGAGGCAGAGGCAGGCGGATTTCTGAGTTCGAGGCCAGCCTGGTCTACAAAGTGAGTTCCAGGACAGCCAGGGCTATACAGAGAAACGCTGTCTCGAAAAACCAAAAAAAAAAAAAAAAAAAAAAAAAAAAAAAAAAAAAAAAAAAAAAAAAAAAGACAGGGTTTCTCTGTGTAGCCTTGGCTGTCCTGGAACTCACACTGTAGACCAGGCTAGCCTCAAACTCAGTAATCTGCCTGCCTCTGCCTCCCAAGTGCTGGGATTAAAGGCTTGTGTCACCACTGCCCAGCCATACATTTTTAAAAAAGATCTATTAATGTATATGAATACACTGTAGCTGTCTTCAGACACACCAGAAGAGAGCATAAGATCCCATTACAGATGGTTGTGAGCCACCATGTGGTTGCTGGGATTTGAACTCAGGACCTCTGGAGGAACAGTCAGTGTTCTTAACCATTGAGCCATCTCTCCAGGCCCATACATTTTTTTTTTTTTAAATCTGGCATGTTAAGATAAATCTAAAAAACATAAATAAATAAAGTTCTCTTATGTGTTAAACTTCTCTCATGTGTTAAGACAAATCTCACAAAATTAACTCCACCCCCATTGTGTGTGTATCAGCTCTGTAATTACTACTCAGACTAACTGTCTTAGTCAGGGTTTCTATTCCTGCACAAACATCATGACCAAGAAGCAAGTTGGGGAGGAAAGGGTTTATTCGGCTTACACTTCCATACTGCTGTTCATCACCAAAGGAAGTCAGGACTGGAACTCAGACAGGTCAGGGAGCAGGAGCTGATGCAGAGGCCATGGAGGGATGTTCTTTACTGGCTTGCCTCCTCTGGCTTGCTCAGCCTGCTCTCTTATGGAACCCAAGACTACCAGCCCAGAGATGGTCCCACCCACAAGGGGCCTTTCCCCCTTGATCACTAATTGAGAAAATGCTTTACAGTTGGATCTCATGGAGGCATTTCCTCAACTGAAGCTCCTTTCTCTGTGATAACTCCAGCTGTGTCAAGTTGACACAAAAATAGCCAGTACACTAACCAATCTATTATTTATTTGGGGACGTTTCAAACCTACCCCAGGGTTTCAAAAATAACTTGACTTCTCGACAAACATTAGGTAAAGTTTACCTAATTTCCCTCAATAAATATCCATAACATGCCTGTATGAAAGCTAGTTGCTGTATCATTAAACTTCAATTTCAATTTTGGGCTATATTGCTGTAAAAACAAAAATATTCTTTCATTCAACCACATGACCATAATCACACTAAACACACACAAGCCAGTGTACCGTTATAAACCTAAGCATGCTTGTGTCTTTCTACAATATTGGAACTTACCAATTACAAAATGACAAGCCACCTCATTTTCTTGGTTTTTGTTGTTGTTTGTTTGTTTGTTTGTTTTGAGACAGGGTTTCTCTGTGTAGCCCTGGCTGTCCTGGAACTCATTTTGTAGACCAGGCTGGCCTCGAACTCAGAAATCCGCCTGCCTCTGCCTCCCGAGTGCTGGGATTAAAGGCGTGCACCACCACGCCCAGCTAGCCACCTCATTTTCATTAGCTGTCAGTCAACAATAAGTAATTTCCCTTCACAGAGGTGAACTGTCACTCGCAGGTGCCTTTGTTCAGTCTCTCCAGCTGTTTTTATTTTTGGTCTTTCAAGACATCGTTTCAGCCGGGCGTGGTGGCGCACGCCTTTAATCCCAGCACTCGGGAGGCAGAGGCAGGCGGATTTCTGAGTTCGAGGCCAGCCTGGTCTACAAAGTGAGTTCCAGGACAGCCAGGGCTACACAGAGAAACCCTGTCTCGAAAAACCAAAAAAAAAAAATAAATAAAAAATAAAAAAAACTCCAGATCTCTTGCCTCTGCCTGCAGAGTGCTGGATCAAAGGCCTGGTAATGTCTCAGTGCAGATTCAAGATAAGGCAGTAAGAGACACACATGGATCACAAGAACTGTGCACCGAAGTCTGGCAGTAGCTTCTCAGATTCATTTAAAAGCCATTTTCTCGTACGGATTTTGAATTTTCTATCTTATCACATTAAATATGATTGTTACAGCAAACAATTACTTTTTTTCAATGTAACCAAATTCCAAATCTAAAAACTGCATTGGGGACTGGAGTGATGGCTTACAACCATTTGTAATGGAATCTGATGCCCTCTTCTAGTGTCTGAAGCTACAGTGTACTCATATAAATCAAATAAAATGAATCTCTAAAAATAACCTGCATGTGGTATCTCACAATTTCAGCATTGGACAGGTGGAGGCAGGAGGGTCAGGAAACCAAGGCCAACCTCAGGAAACCTGACTCATATACTACCTGTGTGGAAACACACAACAAACAAACAAAAAAGGAAGGGAAGAAGCAAACACACACACAACCTATAGAAAAGAATATTTTATTGAAACAGTTTCTCAATTAACAATGGAACAAAGTACAATTTGATTCAAACCTGTCCAACCAGCCTGAACTGCTAACTAAAGAACTCCAACACACAGGAGGGAACAGTGAAGGACCTTTAGGCCCCTCTGCCAATGTGGCACAAAAAAGAAAAAAAAAAAAAAAGGCGGGGTGGGGGGTGGAAAGTAGGGTGGGGTTGGGGTAGAAAAGACAAAACAACTGACATCAGGTTTACTTTGCCCCTGCACTGGGGTGGCCCTAGCTCTGGCTACAGGTGCAATACTGGAGGACAGGCACTCTAGGCATGGTTATAGCGGGCAAGGGGCTCTCCTTCCTAGCTAAATACACTGTCAAGTTGAATCCTGACCCCTCTTCTTTACCCACAAAGCTTGCCTGAGAGTGAGGTGGTATTTTTACATTCACACCATGGTCTCTCCGTCCCCCAGGGTCTTGGGAAAGGGGCTCACAGTAGATAGCACATTTTTGGTCAGCCCAGGGGGAAGGAGGAAAGAGCATGAAGGGGTTGGTGTCACAGGAACTGGGGCTGACAAGGATGTCGAGTGCCTGCAGTATACTTGCATCCTTGCCAGCCACTCTCCGGACCTGTACTGTCCCGGGTCCAACAACCCATTCGGGGCTACAGGGCTTTCCCTTCTTGCCTGCTCCCGCTTGCTCCAGCCACCAGGGGTCGCATGAACCATGAGAGCATTTACTCTACAGACAGTCCAGATGAAAGACTTTGGGCAAGAAGACCACAGCCCAGTCTACACAGGGAAGGAAAGGACAGAAGAGCCAAGGAGGAAGGACAAGGGAAGAGAAGACACAGAAGAGAAAAGAAGCACTCAGAAACCAAGTGGGACTGAGGCTCTGTAGACACTGGCCCAAACAGGACACTGATTTTGTGGAAGAGGAAAAGATGAAAGGATGCTGTGAAGACTGGCCACTCTCCAGTGACCCACAACATCCTTCCCACTACCAGGTCTCCAACAACTACTGGCAGCCATTCTCTCACCCACAGGCAAAGAATTAAGACATAATAGTGATTTTTCCAAACACAGGGCCAGAGAGTAGGAGACCAGAGGGTGGGGCTGGGGACAGAAGTAGAGCCGGTTTCACCATGGAGCTTCTCTAGGGCTGAGCAGCCACCTCCTGTCCCAGCTGAGAAGGAGCTTGAGCCTCTGAGGAACCGACCCCCGCTGCAACCCTGATGTGTAATAAATAGAGGTGGTAGGAGAAGGGGCTGGAGCCAAGTCGGAAGGCAGGAGCTGGGGTTATAGTTCATCGTTCTTTGAAGGCCGCTTCTGTCCTGCTGTCTGCTCTTCCTGTTCAGGTCCTGTTGGAGGGGGAGGGGAGAATAGCAGTGTAAGGCTCAACAGCCTCTTCTTTCCCTCCAACCCTAACAAGCTGCCAATGCCCCAGGCTCCTCTCTTACCAGCTCCAGGACCTCCTAATTCCAGAGGCTCCGAGTCTGCTGGTTCCGTACCTGCATTTTAGAAGGAAAAGGCCAGTCACTAAACAAGTGAGACCTACAAATCCAGTGGTACACATAGAAGATGTGTGAGCCACATCTGGGGTCTCTCCCTTTTTTCTTTTTTACATTTCTATTTAATGTTTATGCGTGTTGTGCTTACACATACGCCTGTGCATCATTTATGTGCCTTGGGAGGCCAGAAGAGGAATCAGGTCCTCTGGACCTGGAGTTACAGAAGTTGTGAGCCATCAGCTCCAGGCTGAAAACAGAAACTGACTTCACTGAAGAGGAGCCGGAACTCTTAAGCATTGAGTCACCTCTCCAGACCTTTCTCCCACAAAGTTTTACATTTTTCTGGTCTAGGGCTATAGAAAGAAAAGATAAGAAAAGAAAAGAAAAGAAAAGAAAAGAAAAGAAAAGAAAAGAAAAGAGAGAGAGAGAGAGAGAGAGGAAGGAAGGAAGGAAGGAAGGAAGGAAGGAAGGAAGGAAGGAAGGAAGGAAGAATATATAAGCCAGGTGTGGGTGGTAGTGTATGCCTTTACACCAACACTTGAGAGTCAGGTGAATCTATTGAGTTCAAGGCCAGCCTGGTCTACAAAGCAAGTTCCAGGTCAATCAGGGTTATACACAGAGAAGCCCTATCTCAAAAAAACAAAAACAAAACAACAACAAAAAAGTATGTATGTTTTGCCCATGCATGTGGAGGCCAGAGGTTGATGCAGGGTTTCTTCCTCGTTGCTTTCTTTCTTTCTTTTTTTTTTCCCCCCAGACAGGGTTTCTCTGTATAGCCCCAGCTGTCCTGGAACTCACTTTGTAGACAAGGCCTGCCTCTGCCTCCCAAGTGCTGGGATTAAAGGCGTGCGCCACCACACCCGGCTCGTTGCTTTCTTTCTCATATATTCGGGGAAGGTCTCTCACTTGAATCTGGAGTTGGTACTTCATCTAGATAAGCTAACTAACCCACTTGCTTTAGCCACCTTTCTCTTCCACATGCTGGCATAGTAAGTGGGCAGCCTGGCTGCATGGCATTTACAGGGGTGCTGGGGATCTCGACTCTTAGCCTCACACTGTGCAGTTAAGCACTTACCACTGAGCCATCTCCCCAGCCTGCCCTTGCCCTTGCTTTTTTCCAAAGAAAACGCAATGCTTCTAAAAACTAAAGGCCACCACATTCACCGACCTGAAATAGAGCATGCTTGCCAATTTGCCTGCCCCTAGACTAACGAAATGTCTCATTCCCCAGGTCCCCAACTCACCAGTCTCTTCTTTGTCAGGTTCTAAAATGGGTTTCACCTCTTCAGTCTGGCCTAGAGGGAAACCAAAAGTTAGATGCAGTACTAGGAGAGAGAGGTAGGTGGCGCTCTGACTGCTCACAGGACCAATCGTTGCTCCAGCCAAGCATCTCTCCTCACCTGCAGGTGGAATGACCTTCTCCTCTTGGTCACCAGCACTGGCATTGAGGGGAGGTTCTGCCCGGGTGCCATTCTTGTCTTTGGGCCGTGGCCGTGGCTTGGTAAACTTGGCCTTATTGAGTAGATACTGTACCTCCCGGTCCAGGGCCATCATTTTGGCCTCGATGTCTTTTGAAAGCAGCACAGGCTTCTCTGTGGCAGGAAGCTTGGCTTGTTCGGCCAGGGTTGCATTCTTCCAGGCCTGGGGATGAAGCCAGGGAGACTCAGAACTAGCCCTGGATGTGGCAGCTTCACTCTCATCATCCCAGGGTACCAGCTAAAGTGTCCAGTTACAAATGACAAGAGCTTACCCAGGTGTCATTGATGACTTTCTCTAACGTCGTCATCTCCACTTCAGTGAAGACCTGGTCCATCTCCGGGATGAGCCGGGCACCCCTAGGAGCCAAAGAGGAAAAGATCAGCCTAGGGCAGATGAGAAGCTGGCAGAAAGGAGAACCATGGTCTCCGCAGGACTACACAAAGAAGGAAGGGAGCAGAGAACACTCACTTGAGGAAAATGCTGGAATGGTTGAGGAGATTATCCAGAGCTGAAAGCCTCTCTGGCCATTTCCTGCGTTCTTCCACCCGAAAAAACAGCCCCTGGCACAGCTTTCTCAGCTCTGCCAGCTTGTCCTTCAGCATCTGACAGACATGAGGAGGAAGAGGAGGGCTGAAGTGCAGCAGGAGCATTCTGGACCCAGCCCTGCATCTTGCTTCATCCTGACACCCCAGCTCTTCTCACTCTGGCCCTAGAAGCGGAGGTGGGGTAAGGGGCTGGGGACACGGGCAGCACTCCCATCTGCCTGCCACATCTCAGAAGGCTCCTCACCACAGTGGTGGCTCCAAATCCCTCATCCTCCAGCCAGGTAGAAGTGGCGCTGAGTTTCCCCGAGATCTCCTCCCGCTGTTCCTCAGTGGACACTTCCTGGTACTCAGGCTGGTACAGCTTGTCCTGTCAAGGACACCAATCCATGCAGGCAGCAGTCTTTGGGGCAAGGGTCAGAGCCACATGTCCCTAAGTGGAAGCTCTGGGGAGGCAGGGCATGCTTGCTACCCTTGCCTGCTCACCTGGGTCTCAAAGATGAAAGCCTCCAAGCTGTTGGCAGCTTTCTCCCTCTCCTGCTTCTCTAGGTCGCGCAGGGTCAGGTCTTCAAGTCTGTGCGATGAGAAGGTAGGAAGAGGTGAGGCTGGAACTGGGGGCCTTCCAGGATTACCTTTCCACACCCGGCTCATCTTCCACATGGCCAGCACTTACTTCTGCACAGAACGGGCCAGCTCATCCTCTGGCAAGTCAGGCAGGTCCAAGACAGCCAGCTCCACACCTATCTCCTCCACCATTTTCTGCTTCCGGGCAGGTTTCGGCTTTTTGTCCTCCTCAGGAGCTGGAGCAGCACCCTCAGGCCCTGCTTGCCCCTTCTCATTGGGCTTCTGGTAGAAAGAGCAGTGATGTAATAAGGAAAACCATTAGCTGTCTCCTCCTCTAAAGGCATGAAGGAAGCGGCTTGCTTCCCCTCAGTGTCAGGCCGTGGACTCCACCCTCTTCCCCTGCAGGCAGCTCACCTGGGCCTCAGGCTTGTCCCCACTCTCTTTTTCATCAGGTTTCTCTCCCTCACGGGCTGCATCCCCCTTAGGCTCAGAGGGTGGAGGCTGAGAGGTCTCCTCTGCTGGGGCTTCAGCTTCCTCCTTGAGCTCCCCCTGCTCTGCAGGCTCATCCTTGCTCCCCTCAGCAGGGCTCTCCTCTTCCTCCTGGTAGACATTATAGGAACCCCAAAAGTTATATACATTGTTAGCTAAGCCTCTGACCATATCAGCTCCTCTGTTTGGAAAGGGAACAGTGCTCAGCATAAAGCCTGGTCAAGCAGATGACACAGTAGGCACATGGGCTGTTGGGATTCCAGATACAGGAGAACAAAGGGAGGGCAGGTGGTAATGAAAACAAGCAGCCCTGGGTTCTGGGAGTGGCTCAAATCCACTGAAGCAGGAGCAGGGCAGCCTGCCACTGACGAGGGATAAAGTTCAGGCAGCTGGGAGTCCCGCCAGACTCTGCCTCGGTCTACATCCCCCAGCCCCAGCCACTTGCTAGTCTGCCCTCTGCCCTTACCTGCACAGCATCAGTACCATTCTCTTTAGCATCTGATGAGGTGCCACCTCCAAACAGGCTGGATATGGTGTTGCCAAGTTCTAGGAGGAAAGCAGCAGAGAGGTTCATGAGGGAATCAGGCAGCCGCTCCGCCTCCTACCCCACATCAACGCCATCACCTCCCCAAGCAGGCGTGTGTGCTAACTCTTGCCTGCTGGCACACACTTGCATGCACACAGGAGCCCATATTCATCTTACTGGTAAGAGTAGATTCTTCCTCTGGGCTGTCCTCCACCAGGGTCTCAAATACGGACTCCACCTATTTTGAAATGGGTTTAAAAAAAAAAATCACATGACCCATGTTGTACACAAGTGTGCTGCTTATGCATACAGTAGGAATACAAAATGACTTGCACCTGTTAGGATCTACTCTCTCACCCTCCTTTTCTGAGACTCCTAGATGGCCAATCCCCCTTTAAGTGCCAATCCTCTCAGGACAGGCTCCCACTCCTGTCCATAGAGTCCTCCAGGTCTCTACTTGGCAATACAATAAACCATTTTTCCCGTGTGCCAGAAAATTCTAAGTGAAAAACTTTTATTTATTTATTTATTTATTTATTTTTTTGAGACAGTTCTCTCAATATCACAGAGCCCTGGCTGTCCTAGAGTCATTTTGTAGACCAGGCTGGCCTCAAACTCAGAGAGTGGCCTCTGTCTCCTAAGTGCTGCACCACCACACCTGGCTCAAAATTACTCTTTTGGGGGCTGAAGAGATGGCTCTGTAGCAAAGAACATGGACTGGTTTTCAGTAGAACCCAGGTATGATGCTCAACATTGACATGGTGGCTCACAACCATCTCTCACTGCAGCACCAGGGGATCTGACTCCCTCTTCTGGCCTCCTGAGGCATGAGACATACATATGATGCAGACATGTGCAGGCAAACCATTTACACACATTTTATTTTAAACTGAATTAAAGAAAGGGGATTCTCTGGACTGGCAAGATGGCTCAGCAGGTAAAGGTACTTCCTCTCACCAAAGGGAGATGGAAACCCACTAGTTTTCCTGTTCATCTGGCTCTGCATCTGCTGTGGCATGCTTGCATCCCATCCCCAGTATATACACACATACTCTTAAAAACCTTAACGGGCTGTAGATATGGCACAGCAATGGGTCCAACTCCCAGCATCCACATCCATTTATTAACTCCAGTTCTAGGGGATCCTATATCCTCGTTTAGCCCTCATGGGCACCAGGCACAATAAATGGTGCAGACATAGACCTACACATGGTTTGATTTTTGGTTTTTTTTTTTGGTTTTTCGAGACAGGGTTTCTCTGTATAGCCCTGGCTGTCCTGGAACTCACTTTGTAGACCAGGCTGGCCTCGAACTCAGAAATCCACCTGCCTCTGCCTCCCGAGTGCTGGGATTAAAGGCGTGCGCCACCACGCCCGGCTGATTTTTGTTTTTTTGTTTTTAAAAGATTTACTTATTTATTATATGTAAGCACACTGCAGCTGTCTTCAGACATACCACAAGAGAGGATCGGCTCTCATTATGGATGGTTGTGAGCCATCATGTGGTTGCTGGGATTTGAACTCATGACCTTCAGAAGAGCAGTCGGTGCTCAACCACTGAGCCATCTTTCCAGCCCCTTGTTTTTAAATGTGTATTTCCCTCTAAGCAAGTTACAGTGACTATAGTATGTGCTAGTCACAAAGAAGCCAAGATTTATCCTATCTGCTTCCGAAATGTTTTATGGCATCCTGTGAACCCATCAGAGAGGCTGGTGGTCCAGGGTTCACCCCTACCCAGATAGGGCTCCCTTTCACTCTTACCCTGTCTAAACTGAGCACGCCACTCTCATCCAGGTTAAAGTGGGCCTTGATGCCTTTGGACTCATAGTCGGGATATTTCTTGAAGCTCTCTCCCACGCCTTTTAGTTTTACTGTGGTCAGATTCTGGGAGCCAAATACCCTGGTTGAGAGGAAAAGAAAAGAGTTTGAGGAGATCCATCTGGCCCATCACTAACTTTAGACCACATGGCCTGCAGGCATGAGATGTCAGGGTCCCTACCCAGAACTCAGAAAGATGGACCCTCTGAGACAGGCTGTTCATAACAACCCTAACCCACCTCAGCCCTCAAGGCCCGCATTCCCCTCCCCATCCTTAGATCATCTGGCAGGCACACCTCCCACTCCCTGGAGGTACCATCCTGCCCCCGCCCCTCACCGAAGATCCTCAGGCCCCAGGAAGCCCAGGTCACCGTAGTTGATGTGGAAGTTGAAATCATGGCTGTAGCGGTTAAAGGTTATGACTTTGCGCTGAGGGTAGGGCCCCATTCGAGAGAAGAGCACACGCTTATTGTGTTTCAGGCTTCGGAGCCCAGGCTCCTCCTCCACCTCCCTTGTGAACTCCACCTACATAATAGGCAAGGAGAAGGTGCACTGGAGACCCAGGGAAGTTCTGTTAGTAGATAGGAGGGAATAGGATCTCTCAGACGAAAGAGAAAGGGACAGGCTGAGGTGAACAGAGATCCCAGTGGAGAAGTGGAGTGTCACCAGGTCAAGCTTACCAGGATGGGGTAAATGACAGCATCCCGCACAACAAATGGCTTCACTTTGAAGGCCTTGCTGAGAGCCGCTGCCTGGTACACAGCCCCCATGGCAGCGGCTTCATCCGCATTGATGTTCTTTCCCAGTTCCTCCCTAGGAGACACAGCTTTAGCGTTATCAACCCGGGAGTGTAGTGGCCAGCCTCCAGCTCCATGCCCGGCTCCGACACCATACTCACTTGCCCACGGCCTTTAGCAGCACTTCTTGAACTTTGGGAACACGAGTGGCCCCGCCCACCAGGATCACCTGCTCAATTTGATCCTGCGGAAGGGGAAGGTGAGGTGCAGGAGTTAACGACCTTCCCCTCTGACACTCTGTGGGTGTGCTCTGCTCTGTCCCCCTCATCCCTCACCAAGCTCATCTCGGCACTCTGCAAGGCCTGCTGCACAGGCCCAGGCACACGGTCAAACAAATCTGCACACAGCTCCTCGAATTCCACCCGAGTTACTTTCGCCTTGAAGTCCACATCATCCATCAAGCCCTCAATCTGTGGGAAGAGGAGGAAGAGGCTCTGGTCAGGTCTGCTCTCTGGGCAAAAGATGGACTTCAAGAGAACAGGACAGGACATTGGGAGGACAGGAGCCACAAGCCTGCTCTCTACAAGGTCCCATGTGGTTACCTGTGCCATGTGATCAGCGTTGGCACTCAGGACGGTTTTAAGCCGGTTGGCTTCCCGAAGCAGTTTGGCCATGGCCCGGGGGTTTTCCCGAACATCCTTGGCTTTCTGGCCCTTGCGCTGCTCATTGAAGAGCTTAGCCAGGTGTTCTCGCAGCCGAAGCTCCATCTCCAGGCCACCCAGGGTGCGGTCAAATCTGTTCAAGAAAAGGAACAAGTACAGAGTAAGGACCCTCCGGCACACGAGACACCGGTGCTCTGCCCGCAACCCTACAGCACACACAGCAATTCAGGAGCAGCTAGCTCATCTGCCCAGTCACTCAGCATATTACTAAGTATTAAGTACTTGAATGTAAGTGACAAAAGGAGCAGGAGAGGAGACAGCTCTATTAGAATTTATAATCTAATAGAAGAATAATGTCCTAAACGTAAAGTCATACACGCCATAAGAAAAACACGCACCCAGCATCTGTAAGTTTGAGGCTAGTCTGCTCTACATACAGACGCCCGGGGCCAGCCAGGTTACACAGTGAGACCCTCTCTCAAAACAACCAGAAAAGGCTAGCGGAACGCATGTAGGAAGTCCAAACTACTCAAAGAGTAGTCAGCGGAGAAAGCGAAGCACCTTCTAGACAGAAGCAACAGTTTTCCTAAAGACCTCAAGGGAGAAAGTAGGAGAGTACAGTCAAAGCTCCGATGGATGAGAAAGAGATACTTTAGGAATAAGAGCCAGCCATGTTCGCTTCATCTCCATGCAGCTCATGTTTTACATCCAGCACTTGGGGGCAGTGGCAGGTGAATCTCTGAGTTCTAGGCCAGCCTGCTCTATGACAGCCAGGACTACATCGAGAGAGCTCCAAAAAATAAAAACAAAGCAGTCAAAGAGCTCAGACACAGCTGCAGCAGGCAGGGCTCAAACAGGTATAAGGAGAGCAGTGGAGAATGGAGTACTGTTATATTGGCATTTCTCTCTTTACTGGGGAGTCTGGGGCCCATGGATACCAGGCAAGATCCCAGTACAGAGCTACTTTCTGTACACCAGTCAGTATCTTACGAGAACCTCCTAGCTGAACAGCGAGGAGCTGAAAAGGTTTATTTTTTTTTCCATACAGGGTCTCACATATTCTACTGCACTAGTAGTAATACTAGTACATATTCTGTGCACTAGTAGCTACAGATGGAGTTTGCATTTCTACCCCAGCGCTAGGATTATATCCCAATACCTTGTTTAGGAAGGGCTTTGTTGTTTTTTAAATTCTGTAGGTGACAAGACAGAGGTAGGACTGCCAGAAGTCTCTGACCAACCTGAACATCGCAGTAAGTTCCAGGGTTATACAGTTTAGTAGCTGAATGTTTGTATGGCGTGTGTGAGACTCTAGATTCGGCCTCAGTAAAAACAAAGAACTGGTAGGGTGATGTTGGTGCAGCATGTGCTTTTAATCCTAGCACTCAGGAGGCAGAGAGGCAACTGGCTCTGTGAGCTCAAGGCCAGCCTGGTCTACAGAGTGAGTTTCAGAAAAGCCAGGGCTACACAGAGAAACCCTGTCTCGAGACATCAAAACAAAAACAAAACAGAAACCAAAGAGGGGAAGAAAGACAGACAATGTCACTGCTGTAACGTGTCAGCAGCAAACTGCCTCTCCTGCTTTCATGTCTTCTTTGGGAGCAGCCCTTCCAGAAACCCATGCTGTATCCAGGAAGTGTTCCCTCAAGAATCAGAAAAGGCACCCGAAATGCAGGAGACACCTCTCACTGAGGTCTCAGGAACCTACCCCACGCCCCGGATCTGCAGCTGTGGCTGCATCCCAGCCTCCTTCGTCTTCACTGTCTGGTAGGTCACGATGGTGCACACAGTGCTGCCCGAGCCCATATCATAGAACATGATGTTCTGTGGAGACACCAAGGATACTGTCAGAGGAACCTAATGTGGGAGCCAGGCAAGGTGTGATGCACATCTGTCATTCCGTGCTCGGGAGGCAGGGGCATGTGGACCTCTGAGTTCCAGGCCAGCCTGGCTTACACAGTGAGTTATAGGACAGCAAGGTCACACAGAGAAAACCTGTCTCACCCCTCCCTCCCACGCTACACAAAAATATCAAAACAAAGAGATAGTTTATCAAATGCAGGATACCTGTCTACTTGTCTGCCTGGAAATAAAAAGCTGTCACCCTTCAAAAAACTAACCAACTCCAATGGGTACTGAAAGGCAGCTATTTGTCACAATTTGTTAAGGGATAGCCATGCAAAAAAGATGCAAAAATGGGTCAAGGATCCTCCACCCTGAGACTTCATGTTGTGTGCATTTAGTGGCTCACCTGTGCAGTGGAATTGATATCTTTCCGGCGGAAGACACCGTAGCTGAGGGCTGTGGCCGTGTTGTCATTGATGAGCTGCAGCACCTTGAGGCCAGCCATCCGAGCAGCCTGCAGCACAGCTCGGCGCTCAGCCTGGTTGAAAAAGGCTGGCACGGTGATCACTGCATCCTTAATGGGTTGTTCTACAGAGGACAAAAGAGCAAGATCCCAGCAACCCCAAACATCAGACCAAGATTTCCAACCCAGTACCACTGACTCTTGCTGGGCTTCCCTATCCTCTATATACTAGATGCCAGGAGCCCATCCCAAGCTTGTGACAATCAAACATGTCTTCAGGTATGGTCAAATTTTCAGTAAGAAATCAAAGAGGCTCTGCTTGCTATTCACTGTACATTTGGGAAGTCCCACTGCCACCAGCACCACCTTGATGCTCACCTGCAAAATCTTCAGCCAAGGAACGGGAGTAGTTCAGAACCATGCCCAGTACCTCCTCGGGAGAGAACTGTAGCTGCCTGAAGGGAGGAGGAGGAAGAGGTGGTGGTGGTGGTGAGGCCCAGGAAGGCAAACACCAAGCCCAATAACCACGGACACATGCGCCAACAAGGGGCTTCCTTCCCACTCTGGACACTCACGGACTGATCTGGAAGCGCACAGTCTGCCTCTGTGGGTCAACGATTAGCTCATGTTCCGGGAAACGGGACCGGTAAAGGGCCACATGAGGGTTATCCGTCTGTTTTCCAAGGAGGTGCTGGAAATAACGGAGCGTAGCCTTTGGATTCTTGATGGCCTGAAAGGAGGAGACCCAGCTGGTTCTTAGGCCCAAACCTACCTTAGCTTGCCTCTACTTCATCCAGCTAGATAAAAGGCTGGGGGAACGAATCTGGCTAGGGCTGTTACTCACCATGCCGGCTGCACTATCACCTAAAAACCTTTCATTTTCTTTCAAGGTCACAGTCACTGGAGTTTTCCTCCGAGATTCCCTAAGAAAAAGCAGCATTAGCCCAGCTGCCTACAGCAGACTATGAAGCCAGACGCCTCCAGATCTCATACGGGGGCTCAGCCATCACAGTCTGAAGTGGGCACTATAAATTATATACACACCCCTGACCCGGATCTACTCTTACTTGTTCAATACAATCTCCATGGGCACTCCAGGCTTGACAATGGCCACCTTCATGGATTCACTGCCCAGGTCTACAGACATTACAGCCAATGTGTCTGAAGGGAAGACAGAATGTAGGTTTCTCTGTCAGTTCTCTGCTTCCCACACCCTCCTGCCTTCCTAAGGTAAATCAATGGAAGCAGCCTGCTTTCCATGGCAAAGACAAAGAAAAAGGCTAGATCCAGCAACCCCTAACTCGAGTAGGCACCTTGTGCCCTCTTATCCTTTCATTCTTCTTTGACACCTTTGCCAGGTACATACCGCTCAGTGCCAACAGGTCTGCCAAGAGGACAACCACCAAGGCCCAACAGAGTAGCCTCCTTGGCCTCTGCCTTCTTACTGTGGCTGCCATTGTGACCCTAATGGGAAAGGAAAAACACTTGTAACTGGATGCTGAATGAAGAAGGAAACAGAACCACATCCCAGAACAGACAAGCTCAAAGATTCTTATCTGTTGCACTTTGGCAAAAAAGCACAGCAGCTCGACCTCTTCTCTTCCTTCCTGAGGAGTTTCAATCATTTTAAACATCCTCCCAAGTGTCTCACATTCGGGCCGAAGCAAAAGGGCCCTCCACCTACTTAGACAAATAAGAGTTGACCTTTTTTCGGTCTATGTACAGGCAAGCAATCTGCACACCACAGCACTGTACTTGTCAGACACCTGGAGCTTGGCCAGGACCCTCGAAATCGGCTCAAATACCTCACACCTGGGGTTCCCGGGTGGCGGGGAAAGCCAGGTTGAGCCTGGGCAGGAACTGGAAGGTGATGACGTTGGGGATGGCTGGCATAGAAGGGTTTGTCCCCTTCTCTGAATTCCCTGAGCATTGTCCAGCCTACCCTCCTTGCCCATCCCACTCCTGGGCCCCGCTGCCTACGCAGACGTTGTGCAGGTTAAGGTTACCAGCCGGGTGGATGTTCACCTAAACCTCACCTGACGAAGGTGGAAGATCCCACTCCCAGAAATGGATTCAGGCCCACCCTGAGCGCGAGGGGGCAGCTCTGCGCCTGAACTTCAGGACCGAAGGGACCGGTGTCCGTGCGGCCCTCGCTCCGGCTACCGGCCCGCCCCCGAAGCTAGCACGCTGCCTCCCCTAGGAGCCGCGGCCCGACCGCTGCTCCATCCACACCCCCGCTCCCACTGGCCTTCAGCTCCTGTGTCCCTCGCTCCGGGATCAAGGCGGCGAGGACGTACCCACACGGCCAGCAGCACGACCCCAACCCCGGGCCCTTCACAACTCCCCTTCGTTTGCAAACTGTTACAGTGGCCACCAACCTCTCAGCGGCGTCTCGCGCACCAGCCGGCCCCGGACGCGGCGCACGCTCATTGGCGCCCCTGCCGCTCGGCCCTGCGCCGCGCACTTAGCACCGCCCACGAGACCCGGCGCGAGCCTCCATTGGTCCACGTAGAAGACCCGCCCCTCTGCGGCCCCGCCCCTCGAGGACGCAGCTGGGCCTGAGTACCGGTTGGGACGAAACTGCCGGAGCTGGCTGCGGATTGGCCCACGTCACGGTTCGCGACCGGGTTGCTCCTCGCGGGACTTCTGCCAGCATTGGTGCCCGACGCTTCGGTGCGGAACCCTAGCGGAACCCCGCGTGGGAGCAGGTGCTCTCGTGGATTGCGAAGTCCTCGGCCTTCTTCCGGTTACCTGGGGCATCCGCGCGACGAAATCCTACTGAGCTGCTTTCGCTGCGGCGACGCGGAAGAGGCGTATGCGTGTGCCATGGGCTTGGGCAAGATATCAAGGGACCGCTCCAACCTTATGGGTTCATTGAAAAACCTAAGCCACAAGAATGATGTTCGCTGATGGGCCGGAGATAAACCATGTTTGTGACAGAACTTGGCTTTAACTCCGAACCCCAATAGTACGAGAGACGATATTGCAAACTAAAAAATAAGACTTTAATTGGCTTGATCTTTGGTACCGTCCTTGTTTCTTCTTAGGAATGGTTCAGGGCTGGGAAAATAGCTCAGAGCTACAGCTCTTGTCTGACGTAGTTGAGGCTCTGGATTCCATCAACAACACCGTTCAAAAATTAAGAAAAGAAATGAGTATTCGGGCTGGGGAGATGGCTCAGTGGGTAAGAGCACTGACTGCTCTTCAAAGGTTTGGAGTTCAATTCCCAGCAATCACATGGTGGGTGGCTCACAACCACCCATAATGAGATAGGATGCCCTCCTTCTTCTAGTGTGTCTAAAGACAGTGTACTTACATATAATAATAAACAAATCTTTTTTTAAAAAATGAGTATTCATGTGATGTAAAGATTAGGGACGGACTGGTGGGTGGTGGCCTTAATCTTAGCACTTGGGAGGCAGAGGCATGCAGATCTCTACCTGCTCCAGGCCATCCTGGTCTACAGAACAAGTTCCACAACAAACAACCAAGGCTACCCAGAGAAACTCTGTCTCAAAAACGAAACCAACCAAACACACACACACTGCTACCCAGAGAAAAGATTTATAAGTAAAAGTAAATCCCCTGACACAACCTCCCACTCTTATCTGTAGCATGATATGTAACTTCCTGCTCATTATGATACACATATCTTTTTCTAGAAAAGTAACATTTGGGCTGGAGCGATGGCTCAGCAGTTAAGAGCACTGACTGCTCTTCAGAAGGTCCCGAGTTCAAATCCCAGCAACCACATGGTGGCTCACAACCATCCGCAGTGAGATCTGGTGCCCTCTGTGTATAGCCACAGTGTACTTACATACAATAATAAAGACATTAAAAAAAAAAAAAAAGAAAAGTAACATTTTTCGAACAATAACAACAAAAAAGGCAATTATTTGCTATTTTTCAACTAAGAGTTTTCTGTGTCAGTGGGATTTCCCTCCTTGTTACTACTGTACAACATTGTGTACATCAGTGCATAATGTGGGCTTTATCTGCCAGTGTTGGACGTGTAAGTTGTCGGTTCTGTTGAGTTTTGCTTCTTCATTTTGTGTGTGCTGTACACACATATGGTGTTTGTATGTGTGTGTGTGTGTGTCTGTGTGCTGAGTCCAGAAAAGAACATTAAATGTCCTGCTCTATCAATTTCTGCCTTATTTTTTTTTTAGACAGGGTCTCTCATGGAACATGGAGCTAGGCTGGTGCCCACCGAGCCCCAGTGAGTTTCCCTACTCCAACCTCAACAGTGCTGTGATTACAAGTGCATAGGGCCTTTTAAAATGCGAATATTTTCCTCTGAACTCAGGTACTCAGGCTTGTGCAGGACACCCAACCTCTCTCTAGTGCACTCCCCTTTTCTCTCCCTCTCTCCCTCTCACTTCCCCTCCTCCTTTCCCCCCTCTCCTGTTCCATTTTTTAAAATATTTTTTTATTCATTCATTCATTTATATGAGTACATTGTAGCTGCCTTCAGACACACCAGAAGAGGTCATCAGATGGTTGTGAGCCACCAGTGGTTGCTGGGAATTGAACTCTGGACCTTTGGAAGAGCAGTCAGTGCTCTTAACCACTGAGCCATCTCTTTAGCCCCTCCTGTTCCTTTATGTCTTTAGTTGTTGTATTGTTTTTCTTTGGTGTTTCTCTGTGTAGCTCTGGCTGGAATTTTCTCTGTAGACCAGGCTGGCCTTAAATTCAAAGATCTGCCTGCCTCTGCCTCTGGAATGCTGGGACTAAAGATGCATGTTACCATGTCCAGCTGTGTTTTGTTTTTTTAAACAAAAGCCTCACCACATAGTGGTAGTAGATACTGGAAAAGTCCTTGCTACAAGACTAGTTTAGCTATGGACCATGATTTTGAGGCAATCTTCTTGCCTAAAATTCTTCCTCCTGGGTGCTGGGATAATAAGTATGTGCTACAATGTACAGTGAGCAATTTTTTTTTTTATTTTTTAATTGCAGGGGAAAAATTGTTTTTCTCAACAATAACTCCACTTTTGTCCAAAGAGGCACTAGATTGAACATTCCATCTATTTTGAAAACTATGCATTTAATACTTTAAAAAAAGATTTATTTATTTATGAGTACACTGTAGCTATCTTCAGACACATCAGAAAGAGGGCATCAGATCTTATTACAGATGGTTGTGAGCCACCACGTGGTTGCTGGGAATTGAACTCAGGACCTCTGGAAGAGTAGTCAGTGCTCTTAACCTGTGAGCCATCTCTCCAGCCCCTACATTTAACACTTACGGGGTCTCTGGGATGGGCAAGGAGTGTTCTAAGAGCTAGGACTCCAGAAACAGTTATGACTTCATCTTTGCCTTCGGAGAAGTTGCAATCAAATCTGTCCAATGGTTTCCTATATTTATTTAAACCTATCAGATGACTGCTGATCTGGAAGTCCCGTTTCCTGTTGCTATGAGAACTCCTACCCGGAGAATACCCTTTGACAGAGCAAGGCCCTTGCCATTCCAGGCCTCAGCCTGGGTGTCAGCCCCTTTGGGAAGTGTGGCAGGTGCAAGCGCTCTAGGGAGCCACCTGTTTTTTTCTTTAACCAGAAAAAAAGAATAAGGACAAGTTGTGTGTGGAACAATGGAAATTTTTTCATGTCAAACGCCTGCTTTGGATTGACCTTGGCTGATAAACTCACTGTTCTGATCCAGAACAATCTATCAACATAGCCCTTCTCTGGCACCGAGCAGAAATCAGAGGAAAGAACATCAACATCGCTGCCATACAAGGATAGTGGCTAACTATCTGACAAGATTAAACTGACACACATTGAATATACCAGCACAGGCTTGTACTCCCAGTGGTGGTGGGCAGAATGCGATAGAAGGATCTAGAGTTCCAGACAAGTCTAGGCTGCTTACCCATCCAGAAAGAAACCCAGCCAAAAGATACATGCTGTGTTTTTCACTTACAAAAAATTTAACAGGAGGTGAACAGTTGTGGAAGTGAAGGCTGTGTTTACCCTTGAGGAAAGGTAGCATTCCAAAGAAGTCAGGACACGCAGGCTTCTAGAGTGCTGGCAAATTCACTGCTGATTGCAAACGATATGTTCTGTTTGTACAATACCAGTAGACTGTAGCATTGAACTTCTGTATATATGTTATAAGCTAATAAAAAAAAAAAAAAGTAGGGGCTGGTGAGATGGCTCAGTGGTTAAGAGTGCCGACTGCTCTTCCGAAGGTCCAGAGTTCAAATCCCAGCAACCACATGGTGGCTCACAACCATCTGTAATGAAATCTGATGCCCTCTTCTGGAGTATCTGAGGACAGCTACAGTGTACTTACATATAATAAATAATAATAAATAAATAAATTCCTTTAAAAAAAAAGTAGCCAGGCAGTGGTGGCATATACCTTTAATCTCAGCACTCAGGAAGCAGAGACAGGCAGATATTTTGTGAGTTTGAGGGCAGTCTGATCTACAGAGGAGTTCCAAGTCAGCCAGGGGTACACAGAGAAACCCTGTCTCAAAAAGAAAAACACCCCCCACATCTGAAAACCAAAAAAAGATCCAGATATAAAGAATTTTCTCAATTAGTGATTGATGGAGGAGGGCCTAGCCTATCATGGTGGGATCATCTCTTGGCTGGTGGTCCTCGGTTCTATAAGAAAGCAGACTGAAGAGAGATGGCTCAGTGGTTAAGAGCACTGACTGGGGCTGGTGAGATGGCTCAGTGGTTAAGAGCACCCGCCTGCTCTTCCGAAGGTCAGGAGTTCAAATCCCAGCAACCACATGGTGGCTCACAACCATCCGTAACGAGATCTGACTCCCTCTTCTGGAGTGTCTGAAAACAGCTACAGTGTACTTACATATAATAAATAAATAAATCTTTTAAAAAAAAGAGCACTGACTGTTCCTCCAAAGGTCTTGAGTTCAAATCCCAGCAAACCCATCATGGGTCACAATCATCCATAGTGAACCACTATGTGGTTGCTGGGAATTGAACTCAGGACCTTCGGAATAGCAGTCAGTGCTCTTAACCTCTGAGCCATCTCTCCAGCCCCCCTTTCTTCTCTTTCTTACATATTTGTGGGTTTTTTTGTTTTGTTTTTGTTTGTTTGGTTGGTTGGTTTTGGTTTTGGTTTTGGTTTTTTGAGACAGGGTTTCTCTGTGCAGTCCTGGCTATCCTAGAATTCACTTTGTAGAGCAGGCTGGTCTCGAACTCAGAAATCCGCCTGCCTCTGCCTCCCAACTGCTGGGATTACAGGCATGTACCACCACTGCCTGGCTACATATTTGTTTTTTCATTTGTATTTAAATTTTTTATTTATATTTATTTTATATATGTCTAGGAAGTTTTGCTGGTATATATCTATGTTCAATGAATGTGCAGTTCTTTAGGAGGCCAGAAGATGGTGCCATTATCATCTAGTAGACTCTAGAACCAGAGTTATAGAGTTCATTGCCACATGGGTGGTGGGAATCAAATCTGGAGCCTTTGGAAGAACAACAAGTGCTCTGAACTGCTGAGCCATCTCTCCAGCCCCCACCCCCTTTTAAATTGAGACAAGGTCTTGTCATTTAGTGTAAACTGGCCTCAAACTTGCTATGTAGCCAACATTGGCCTCAAAGTAACTGTGATCCTCCTGTCTCATCCTACCAAATAGGTATTGGCATGCTGTGTTTCAGCATTTGGTTCTGAATTGTGAGCTCATTAACTTCCTTCCCCAACCCCCAGCCACAGCAATGAAACTAGGGCCTCTTCCATACAAGGAAAGAGTTCCACCACAGATACATCCTTAGCCTTTTAAAACTACTTTCAGGGGGTTGGAGAGTTGGCTCAGTGGTTAAGAGCACTGGCTGCTCTTCCAGAGGACCCTGGTTCAAGTCCCAGCACCCACATGGCAGCTCACAACTGTCTATACCTTCAGTTCTAATGACTCTGGCACCCTCACTTAGACATACATGCAGGGAAAACACCAATGCACACAAAAATAAAAACAAACTATTTAATAATATTTTTTGGTTTCTTTATTTTGTGTATATGAATGTTTTTCTTGCATATATGTTTGTGTAGCACAGGTGTTCCTGGGGACCTTGGATGTCAGAAGAAAGTAGTTTTAAAAGGCTAAGAGGACCTGGGTCCCTGGGTCTGGGTCGCTGCATTCCACATACTGGCTCACAACTGTCTGTAACTGCAGTTCCAGGAGCTCCAGCGCCCTCTTCTGGCCTTTGTGGCACTGCATTAACACAGTGCATCTATGTCCAGGCCAAACATCATACACATAAAAGAATAAAATAGAAAATGTTTAAGTTATATTGATTCTTGAGTTCTTTCAAGACTGGAATCCTCAGTAGACAAAACTGTTACTGAATCTGTGCACATAGTTCTTTCCTGGTTATGCTCCTTGCCTGACTGACTTTACTAGAGTCAGACAGGTAGAACTAAGAGACAATCCTGGTTTGTGTTCTGACAAGTGTACCTTTGGCCTCGTGCCCCAGAAAAATATATAATTAAAGATCAGGCAAATGAAGAGCTCTTGTTTTATTTTCAAATAACTTTGATGTTTTCTGGCCAGAGGATCACCTTTCCCCTAGGATAATTGTACCTCTTTTTGCACCTGGGTGCTACAAGGACTCCATGAGAAGCAAAACCACTGTTAGGTATCATTTTCTACATGAAATTGGGGGTTGATTCCTGCCTCTTTTTTGTTTTGAGACAGTCTCTTAGACTAGCCTTGAACTCATGGTAACTTTCCCCACCCCAGCCTTTCAAATTACAGGCATGAGGCACCGTCCCTGGCTACTGTCTGCTGTGAGGCACCGTCCCTGGCTACTGTCTGCTGTGAGGCACCGTCCCTGGCTATTGCCTGCTGTTAATGCCTGTTCTCTAGGGCGGTGGTCAAGGACCACAGTTTGCTCATTACCCTTTTGGGCATTTAGTACAGTTCCAGGAGTGGGTAGAACAGAAAATGTATTTGTGGAGAAGTGAAAAGCAAACTAGTAGGTGGAGAGAGGTGCTGTGGGCGGCTCTGGCAGGCCAGTTTGTGCCTTAGTGTCATGCATCAATAAGACCCTATAGGTACAGGCAGGGCCGGATGCAGACATCAGAGGAAGAAAGACCACCATGTGGCAGGAGGAGGAGCACGAGGTGGCATGCTTGCATGTGCTATTCTCTCTTATTTTGTTTGAAGACAAGATCTCATTATGTATCCCTGACTTGCCTGGCATCACAGTACTTGTTGAGAGCATGTTTGGAGGTTCTAGCAGGGGAGGTCAGCTACTCCTATGTTTGAACTGAGAAATGGTTCTCCTCTGTCCTGGAAGGACAGTGTCTTCGACAGAACATGCTACAGGAGGGCCACAGTCACACACAGAGTGGTGAGAGAAGGGACATCTGCCTAGATAACAAAATTCACTAAATCAGTCCCAGTGAACAAGATGTCACCTTGATATCATTGTCACTTTCTTCACAATGCTTCTTTTGACACAAACTTCATGGTTCCCCCTGACACACAAACAGGACACAGGACACAGAGCTGTTTCTACACAGAGCCGGTGGGACAGCTATGGAAGACCTTGATTTATTAAAATCACTCTGCTCTCAAAGCTGTCACTCCCTGGTCTTTGCTTGCCTCTTCCTCTATAGGAAGGATAAAAAGGTTAGCAGGGTCTTAGGAGTTGCATTTTGCACCTCTGCAAACATAGATTGAGTGTATGAGAAGTTATACACTCTGAAGCAGAACAGAATATAATACACAAGGTTGATTCAAAATGTGTCGGGGGCAAGCCCAAACTTTTATTATTTTTTCCAGCAGTTGAAAAACCAGTTTCATATACTTTCTTTCTTCCATTTATGACCTAAAATATCTCTGACAGGTTTAAAAACAAACAAACAAACTTAAGCACAGCAAGCTAGAATTCACAAAATGTGTGAAATCTTCATCAGTGACTGAGCATTTTATTGATTTGTCTGTCCCCCATTGTCACCACAAACAAACAAAAACCTCAAGACTTTCTTGGTTAGAGTAAACTTTCTGACTGGTATACAGTGGTGTATTTTCTATAGGTATCTGCACAGAAAGTACATACTGTCCATCTAGCTGCTTCTTTTTTGTTTTTGGTTTTTTTTTTGTTTGTTTGTTTGTTTGTTTTTGTTTTTTTCGAGACAGTGTTTCTCTGTGTAGCTCTGGCTGTCCTGGAACTCACTCTGTCCTCGAACTCAGAAATTCGCCTGCCTCTGCCTCCCAAGTGCTGGGATTAAAGGCGTGTGCCACCACTGCCCGGCCATCTAGTTGCTTCTTGATAGCATAATTTTACTTTGAGTTTTGTTTAGTATTATATTTAAGTACACTGTAGCTGTCTTCAGACACACCAGAAGAGGGCATCAGATCCCATTACAGATGGTTGTGAGCCACCGTGTGGTTGCTGGGATTTGAACTCAGGACCTTCAGAAGAGCAGTCAGTGCTCTTAACCTCTGAGCTATCTCTCCAGCCCTATAAAGTTTTATACATCTAAAAAGCTTTGAATTTGATCGGGCAGTCTATTAACCACTTCTAAAAAGTAGTTAATTACAGCTTTATTTTGCACCATTAAAAAGCTGATGAATTAGATAACTTCCCAAAACATTCTCTGCATCGAGCAGAGTATTGAGTTTTGAGACACCGTCTCTCTGTGGAGGGCATGCGGACCTCGGATAGCGCCACCAATCTCCTGAAGGAAGTTGTCAGTCCTAACAAGATCAAAAGAGCATTGAGGAGCTACGGAGCACGCCCCACCCCGCAGTGTCGAGCAGCAAGCCTTTTGCGCGCATGCTCCTCACTGTCACATGACTCGCCTTGCGGTTCACGTGATTTCGCTTCCGGAGGCCGGGGCCTTCGGCAAGATGGCGGCCTACCTGCAGTGGCGGCGTTTCGTTTTCTTCGAGAAGGAGCTGGTGAAGGAGCCGCTGGGTAATGATGGGGCCGCTCCCGGTGCCGCGCCTGTGTCGGGATCCGCTGCTTCCAAGTTCCTTTGCCTCCCTCCTGGCATCACTGTCTGCGACTCAGGTCGCGGGAGCCTGGTCTTTGGAGATATCCTTCTTTCGGAGGTGTTTCTTTCCTCAGCGCACGCCCGACGAGATTCTACAGCGAATGCAATCTGTCAGTGGCGCTTTGCGTGCTCGCAGTTAGACGCGAGCCCAGATGTCTTTTGTGGGCTGATGGGAGAAAGAAGGAAGTTCATTCTCTCACTTGTCAACTGAGCAGTCCTGGGCAAGTCATTTAACTCTCGGCTTCAGGTTCCTTTACTGGAAAAAGGTTGTTAATGCCAGTTTGACAAAGGTGAAGATCGGCCCCCTCGCAAATAGATGCAACTTGCCTTTAAAAGATGTGTGTGAGGTGTTACCGTCCCTGTCTAATTTTGTAGGCTTGGAGGTAGATGAGATAAGGACTTTGTTTGCTTTGTTCACGAGCTATGTGGGGAAGCCCTTGGGATGTACAGTCAGACCCCAGCTGAGGTCTCAAGCCACTGGTAGTTACAAACTACATAGGGGCTACTTTTTCCTTCAGAGACGCTCGTTCCTCAGCTTAAGATGGGTTTACATCCAGGAGGATCCATCATAAATGGAAAGTTATACAAGCCAAAAATGCATTTATCTTGCCTAGTCTACCAGTCTAAATAGCAACAGAGTACACTATAACTATACCATATCAATGTTCCCTTCTGATTCCATTGCTGACCGGGAGCTAAATGTGCCCAGCATCACAAGAGAGTATCTTTTTCAACATCTTGGACAGGGTCTCAATGTGTAGACTAGGCTGGCCTTGAACTCACACCCATCTCTTTTCTCCAGATCACTGGGATTAAGGGCTATCCTCAAAGTGAGTATCTTACCCATATTACTAGCTCTGGAAAGGCCGGCAACTTCTCAACTATGCTTTCTTCTTAGATGCTCTGCCCCTCAGCCCTCAAAGTAGAATTTCTACTGCTTGTCACGTTTGTAGGGTTGTAAATTACAAATTGCTAAGTCAGTGACAACACACTGATCATACTTTTAATTTTTAAATTAAGCGCAGTAAGAAATTAGCAACAATAATACTAAAACAGGACAATTATAATAATATCCTGTAATTGAAATTATGTGAATGTAATCTCTCTTAAGATTACAAGTGCATGTGAGTGTTTCATTTCCTTCTTTCTTTTTTAAATTTATAAACACAAGATCGCATTTAGCCAAGGATGACTTCTGACCTTCTTACCTTTACCTCTGGAGTTCTAAGATTACAAACATGTGCCTCTGCACCCAGTTATATATGGTGCTAGATATCTAACCCAGGGTCTTGTGTGTGCTAAGGAAGTGTCAGTTGTGTGCTCTGTCTCCAGCCCTGGCTTCTCCTAAGATATTTTAATTCCTCGTTGTACTATTGATGCATAGAATATGCAGCTATAGACGAGGTGGGGGAGGGTCACGTCACTCCTTGGAAAAGAGGCACCTTGACTACCCTGCACATATGGAAGGCCAGATCTGGTTCTTGCCACGTTCTCTACAGCTTACAGGGTTCCAGGCCTACAAACTACGGGTGACACACTTATATCAGCTGAAGCAGCACAATATTCTGGCATCGGTTGGTGAGGATGAAGAGGGTATTAACCCTCTGGTAAGTTCCAGAAAAAGAAAAATCCAGAAGCCCGAGGAATGGTTTTTGGTTGGAGGGAAACTAACTTTCACATGTCTGTGGGCTGTCTCCAGGTAAAGATCTGGAACCTGGAAAAGAGAGACGGTGGCAATCCACTCTGTACCCGGATTTTTCCTGCCATCCCAGGGACAGAGCCAACTGTTGTATCTTGTTTGACGGTCCATGAGAATCTCAACTTTATGGCCATTGGTATGCTGAAAGAAGGAAAAAAACGTATTCCTAGATTTTTAAAAAATGACTTATTTTTATTTTATGTACATTGGTGTTTTGCTTATACATATGTCTATGTGATGGTATTAGGTTCCCCAGAACTGGAATAACAGGCAGTTGTGAGCTGCCATGTGGGCGCTGGGAATTGAACCTGGGTCCTCTGGAAAAGCAGCCAGTGCTCTTAACCACTGAGCCTCTTCTCCAGCTCCCATTCCTAGATTTTTAAAAATACATTTTCTTTGACATGGTCTCTGCAGTTGATACGTGCTGTCACTGTTTTCTGTTTTTCAGGGTTCACAGATGGCAGTGTCACTCTGAACAAGGGAGATATTACCCGGGACCGGCACAGCAAGACGCAGATTTTGCACAAGGGCAACTACCCCGTTACTGGACTGGCCTTTCGCCAAGCAGGAAAGACTACCCACTTGTTTGTCGTGACAACAGAAAATGTTCAGGTATCATCAGGATCCAAGGGAACCAACAGGCCAGGTTGGAGAGTCTTACATTTTTTAAATTATAGCGCTTTGTTTTCCCAGTTTATTATTTTATTTCTTCATATAGGAGACTAAGAGGAAAATGACTCTGTGCTTGTAATAGCATAATGTGACTCTCCCTTGTTAGGCACAGTTAGACAAAGAGCTTTAGCTCTCTGGCTCCTGGTAGTTCCTGGAGTTACAGGTGGTTGTGAGCTGCCTTTGGAAAGTGTTTGGCCTGAAGGATCAAGCCCCGAACCTCCTGTGGTCACACTGGTGGGAACTGCCTCCCCAACCTAGGACTACACTTTTGATAACCAGCAAAGAACCGATGCAGGTTTTAACTTGCAGGATTCTGCTGATAGCTTCTGATAGTATAAAAGAAAGAGAAGATGGCCTCCCAGTACATTCATCTAACGGCTAGGTGATAGTGATGGAGAAGGGAAGTGGTCAAGAAGAGATAGAAATGCCAAGTGGAAAACCAGTAAGAGTCAGCAGGGAAGTGGGAATGTCGGTCGGTATGAAGGCTTAGGAGCTGCCTCTTCAAAGGGAGCCTGCTAACTTCTTCCCTTCGGCAGTCTTATATAGTTTCTGGAAAGGACTACCCTCGTGTGGAGTTGGACACCCATGGTTGTGGCCTGCGCTGTTCAGCCCTGAGCGACCCTTCTCAAGACCTGCAGTTCATTGTTGCTGGGGATGAGTGTGTCTACCTTTACCAGCCTGATGAACGTGGACCTTGCTTTGCCTTTGAGGGCCATAAGCTCATCGTGCACTGGTTTAGAGGCTACCTTGTCATTGTCTCCCGTGACCGGAAAGTTTCTCCCAAGTAAGACTCCAGGGAAAAGGAGAGGCCTGACTTATTCCCCAGAACTATCGTTTTCTAAAATCCTAAGCCTCCATCCAGCTAGTCTGTCACTTGAGGGGTTGTTGTTGTTGTTGTTTGTTTGTTTTCTTTTTCGAGACAGAGTTTCTCTGTTTAGCCCTGGCTGTCCTGGAACTCATTCTGTAGACCAGGCTGTCCTCGGTCAAACTCAGAAATCCTCCTGCCTCTGCCTCCCAAATGCTGGGATTAAAGGCGTGCACAACCACTGCCTGGCTTGTCACTTGAATTTTATGTAGATTGTTTTTCCACCTAGATTTAGTTGCTAATTTTTTTTAAAAGATATATTTATTTTATATATGTGAGTACATTGTTACTGTCTTCAGCCGTACCAGAAGAGGGCATTGGACCCAATTACAGATGGTTGTGAACCACCTTGTGGTTGTTGGGAATTGAACTCAGGACCTCTGGAAGAGCAGTCAGTGCTCTTAACTGCTGAGCCATCTCTCCAGCCGCCTTAGTTAGCTATTTTTACTGGAAAATGTGTTGTTTATTTTATTTTTAAAATTTACTTATTTTATGTATATGAGTGGTCTATTGCATGTATACCTGCATGCCAGAAGGGGGCATCAGATCACTTCTAAATAGTCATAAGCCACCATGTGGTTGCTGGGAATTGAACTCAAGACCTCTGGAAGAACAGTGCTTTTAACTGCTCTTAAACACTGAGCCATCTCTCCATTTCGGAAAATGTGTTTTTGTTTTAGACGTTTGTTGTAAAAATACTATGTGAATGTAGAATGCTTCAGGGTGTCTGACCTGGGATTGGATTTTTTTTACTATTTGGTGAAAGTAGTTAGGTAGAATGAGAAAGGACTGAGTGTCAAAGGAACTACAAGGTGCTATAAAGTATGTGGCATGGGTTTTTTTTGTTTGGGGTTTCTCAGAGCACTACAAAGGGACTGGTGGGCTTTTTGCATAGTGAAAGCACTCCCTGTTGGTTTTGTGTGTATATAATGTTCATGTGTGTGCAGGTGCGTGTATGGCCACGTGTGTGGAGGCCAGAGGACAACCTCAGGCACTATCCACTTGGTTTGTTTGGGGACAATCTCTGACTGGCCTGGGACTTACCAGGTAGACTAGACCGGCCTTCAGGTCAGTAGCCAGTGAGACCCCAGGATCTGCCTGTACCCATTTCCCTGGCCAAGTATATACCGTTGCACCTATTGTTTTATTTTCATTTTTTAAATCTTTAATTATGTTTATGGATTTTGTGCACAGGAGTGCAGGTGCTCTGGGGGGCAGAGGCATCCAATCCCTTAGTTACAGGTGGTTGTGAGTCACCTGATGGGTGCTGGGAACTGAACTGGGGTCCTCTGAAAGAGTACTGAGTGCTCTTGCCTGCTGTGCCATCTCTCCAACCCCTGTACCAGGGTTGTTTGGAGTTTGCTATTGTTGTAAATATGGGTTCTAAGGATTGACTGAGATCTAGGTGCCTGCAGAACAAGTACTTTATCACCAGAGCCCTCTCCCGGCGCCTGCTGGATTCGTTTTACTCCACACATTGTCTCACTTACCAGGCAATGGGTGGACATCTGAATGTTTACTTTCTACTCCCTTGGCTGGGATTACTGATAGGATACTAGAGGGTAAGACCAGGATTGTGTGTTGTTTTCCACAGCTGTCAGCACATCTCTGCATGTAGGAGATGAGCGGCTGAAGGGGCCGATGAGGTGATTTGTTCTAACTGGAATGGGGCAGCACCGACGTTGTCATGGGAAGGAGCCATAAGGGAACTGAGACGGGGTGATGTAACTAGTGGGTGCTTTTCTTTCCCGTGCAGGTCCGAGTTTAGCAGCCGGGACTCACAGAACTCTGACAAGCAGATTCTCAACATCTATGACCTGTGCAACAAGTTCATCGCCTACAGCGCTGGGTTTGAGGATATAGTGGATGTGCTCGCTGAGTGGGGCTCCTTGTACGTGCTGACGCGGGATGGGCGGGTCCACGCATTGCAGGAGAAGGACACACAGACCAAACTGGAGGCAAGGCCACCAGGTTCTCAGAGCTGGCACAAGCATCTAGAAGTAGCTCCAGGAATGGGTTTCTTAGGTCACCTGGGCCCAGTGACTTCTCTCTCCTTTGGGTCACACAGAGCCTTCCTCAGTTTCCTTAGGGTCTAAGATGTGGCTGGGAGGTAGGCCAACCCTCCTTGTTTACAGAGACCTTCTGTAGGTGAGGTGATTGATGGTGGTGCTGGGCTTGGGGTTATCTGAGGTCTTTGTCTAGACTGTAGGCAGAATAGAACTCCAGGACTGTCTACTGTGTCTATTATGGGTACTTTTGGAGAGGGTATACTCTCAGGACTATTTCTACCAATGTTCTAATCTCTCTTCTTCTAGATGCTGTTTAAGAAGAATCTATTTGAGATGGCAATTAACCTGGCTAAGAGTCAACATCTGGACAGTGATGGGTTGGCTCAAATCTTCATGCAGTATGGAGACCATCTCTACAGCAAGGGCAACCATGATGGGGCTGTGCAGCAGTATATCCGGTTAGTTTGGGTGTGCTCTGGGATGTAGCTCTGGATGCAGAACAGATAGCTAGACTGCTGAAACTCTTGCCAGAGGGGAGGGCAGAAGTGGAGGGTGTTGTATTTCATCAGGAAGAGTTCACTTTTCCTGTGGAAACTGTGGTGCTGCCTGTGTGAGGAGAGCTGGTGAGAGTGCCTGAGTCCCAGGACTGAAGCAGGGTTGTGTACTACACAGTGAGTCTGTCTTCAGACACAAGGCCTAGTATAGTACTTGGGATGCAGAGGCAGGCAGAACTCTGTGAGTTGAAGGCCAGCCTGGTCCAGATAACAATTTCTCAAGCCAGCCTTCACTACATAATGAGACCTTGCCTCAAAAGCAACAAGAAAAAAAGAACCAGTGTTGTGGAGCCTCGAATGGTGTGGTTTATACTAAGTTTAGTATCACTGACACCACATTGACTTTGTTAGAAGTGGGCTATGTAGGACACACTAACAGGTCTGTAGTGATCCCTGTGCAGTTGACTTGACAAAGTACTCTAATCCTGATGATGTTTCCCTAGAACCATTGGAAAGTTGGAGCCATCCTATGTGATCCGCAAGTTTCTGGATGCCCAGCGCATCCACAACTTGACCGCCTACCTGCAAACCCTGCATCGGCAGTCTCTGGCTAATGCCGATCACACCACCCTGCTTCTGAACTGCTACACCAAGCTCAAGGACAGCTCGAAGCTGGAGGAGTTCATCAAGGTGAAGGGTGGTGTCGGACACGATGGTTCCTTCACTGAGCCTGCAGTGCCTTAGCTCGGACTTGCTGTTCTTCAGCATGACGTAGGAAAGCAGAGGGCCAGCTCGGGAACCAGTGCTCTCTCCTCTAAGGAGAGGAGCTGCTCCTACTGTCTAGAACATTCCATGGCACCGAAGCCCAAGAAGTGCCATTAAGGAAGCCCCGAGCCGGGCGTGGTGGCACACGCCTTTAATCCCAGCACTCGGGAGGCAGAGGCAGGCGGATTTCTGAGTTCGAGGCCAGCCTGGTCTACAGAGTGAGTGCCAGGACAGCCAGGGCTACACAGAGAAACCCTGTCTCGAAAAAACAAAAAACAAAAAAAACAAAAAACAAAAAACAAAAAACAAAAAAAAAAAGGAAGCCCCGAGTCCCTAGAAATGTCTTCCTAATGATAGGGACAGAGGAGAGTCTTGGGTCTTGAAGCAGACATTGCAAGAGGCTGGTTGGCATGTTTTTCAAGCCAGGATGTAATTGCCCTGTGGAAACAAGCTGTAATGGTAGATGCCTGTTTAGTCTCTCTTCTGTAGCCACTTCATGCAAATGAAGTGTGTAATGTCTTTATTGGCAGACAAAGAGCGAGAGTGAAGTCCACTTTGATGTAGAGACAGCCATCAAGGTCCTCCGGCAGGCTGGCTACTACTCCCATGCCCTCTATCTGGCTGAGAACCATGCACATCATGAGTGGTACTTGAAGATCCAGCTAGAGGACATTAAGGTGGGTGAGGTTCTTGCTTTGGGCAGAATGCCACTTGAAGACACACTTAAAAATAAAAATACATCCTGGTGGGTGAGACAGGGGCACTCCTTCACCTGCCACCTCTCCACAGAACTATCAGGAAGCCCTTCGGTATATCGGGAAGCTGCCTTTCGAGCAAGCGGAGAGTAACATGAAACGCTATGGCAAGATCCTCATGCACCACACACCGGAGCAGACAACCCAGTTGCTGAAAGGTCTCTGCACTGACTATCGACCCAGTCTGGAAGGCCGAGGCGATCGGGAGGCTCCGAGCTGCCGGGTGAGACCTGGGAAGCAGTTTGAGTAGCAGGGGTCACCTTAGAGGCCTGTGAGTGCTGAGCCACCTTCCTTAGCCACCATGCTTCCTTCTCCCCTCTGTCCCAGGCCAGCTCTGAGGAGTTCATCCCCATCTTTGCCAACAACCCACGAGAGCTGAAAGCCTTCCTAGAACACATGAGTGAGGTGCAGCCGGACTCACCGCAGGGCATCTATGACACTCTCCTGGAGCTGCGGCTGCAGAACTGGGCCCATGAGAAGGATCCCCAGGTACCCTGACTGGAGCCATGGGAGGTGCTGGAAAGCTGCGAGCTGGGCGGTCCCTGCTCTAGCACGTGGGAGGCCTTGGGTTCCTTCCCTAGCAGTGAATAGAGAAAAGCTTTTCCTTTTGTGCCTGCTCTCCAGCTTTGTGGCTGACTTTTGTTGCTTTATCTAGAGCAGTGGTTCTCAACCTTCCTAATGCTGTGACCTTTGATACAATTCCTCACGATGTGGTGACCCCAGTCGTGAAACTATTTCCTTGGTACTTTATAACTTTAATTTTTGCTGCTGTTATGAATTATAATGTCAGTATTTTGGAGGTAGAGGTTTTGCTAAGGTTGAGAAGCGCTGATGTAGGGGAGTAGTCCCTTTCCTCTGGGGCCAGATAGGTTTTACTGATGGGAAACTGGATTGAGAGGGACATTTGATCTGCCTTGTGTAAAAGACCTTGTGCCATCTGATGACTAATGGCCCAACCACTTTCTCCTGTAGGCCAAGGAGAAACTTCATGCAGAGGCCATCTCCTTGCTGAAGAGTGGCCGATTCTGTGACGTGTTTGACAAGGCATTGGTTCTGTGCCAGATGCATGACTTCCAGGATGGGGTCCTTTACCTCTATGAGCAGGGGAAGCTGTGAGTTTGGGGGACCCTCAGGGGAAAGGAAGATTCGGGTGATCTTTGCAGGACAACCCCTGAGGTGGACAACTCGTGAGGTGTGCCCTGTTCCTGGCCCCAGGTTCCAGCAGATCATGCATTACCACATGCAACACGAGCAGTACCGGCAGGTGATTGCCGTGTGTGAGCGCCATGGAGAGCAGGAGCCCTCCCTGTGGGAACAGGCCCTCAGCTACTTCGCCCGCAAGGAGGAGGACTGCAAGGAGTATGTGGCGGCTGTGCTTAGGCACATCGAGAACAAGAGCCTCATGCCGCCTCTTCTAGGTGCGTGTGAGGACAGGCTGCCACAGCTAGGGGCTCTGCATGGCAGTGGCGGCGGCGGTTGCTGCTGCTGCTGCTTCATTCTTCCCTCCTTGCCCCCAATTTCAGTGGTGCAGACCCTGGCCCACAACTCCACAGCTACCCTGTCTATCATCCGAGATTACCTGGTCCAAAAACTGCAGAAACAGAGCCAGCAGATTGCACAGGATGAGCTCCGAGTGCGGCGGTATAGAGAGGAGACCACTCGCATCCGCCAGGAAATCCAGGAGCTCAAGGCGAGGTAGCCATGCTGGGGTGTGGGAGTGGGGCAGGGGCTGGCTTTGGCTGTCATGGTGTGCTGCTGTATCGAGGTAGCCATGCTGGGGTGTGGGAGTGGGGCAGGGGCTGGCTTTGGCTGTCATGGTGTGCTGCTATATCGAGGTAGCCATGCTGGGGTGTGGGAGTGGGGCAGGGGCTGGCTTTGGCTGTCATGGTGTGCTGCTGTATCGAGGTAGCCATGCTGGGGTGTGGGAGTGGGGCAGGGGCTGGCTTTGGCTGTCATGGTGTGCTGCTGTATCGAGGTAGCCATGCTGGGGTGTGGGAGTGGGGCAGGGGCTGGCTTTGGCTGTCACGGTGTGATGCTGCTGCTGCTGCTGCTGCTCTATGCTGCTGCTGCTTTCTCAGAGGATTATGAAATGTGTTGGAGCTCCCACTTTGTTTCTTCCTGTTTTTTCTCCCGTTCTCCCCTTTCCCTTCATCAAGGATTAATCTCAGGTGTTGGTTTTTAAACCTGTGGATCGTGACCCTTTTGGGGTCACATATAAGATATTCTGTGTATTAGATATTTATATTATGATTCATAACAGAAGCAAAATTACAGTTAGAAAGTAGCAACAAAAGTTATTTTGTGGTTGGGGTCACCACAACCTGACCTGGATTAAAGGGTCGTGGCATTGAGAAGGTTGAGGGGCACTCGGGCCTCCCGCACGTGGGAGGCTCCCACCCTACCACTGAAACTATACACCTCCAGCCCACTGAAGATGTTTTAGTGGATTCTAAAAAAAAATGATTAGTTATATATCCTCCTGGTTTGGTTTTGTTTTTTGTTTGAGACAGGATCTGTCTATATAGCCATAGCTGTCTTAGAACACAGAGATACACACCTGCTTTGCCTCCTGAGTACTGGGATTAAAGGCGTGGGCCACCATGGCCAGCCATAAATCTTATTTTTTAAAGACTTTAGTGTCTGTGTACAATAGTGTCTGTATACATGGGTGCACACGTGTGCTGATGCTTGTATAAGAGGCTAGAGGGATATTGGCTCTCCCAGAGCTGGAGTTACAGGCAGGTGTAAGCCCCTTAGTGTAGAAGCTCGGAAATAAACTCAGGTTCTATTCAAAAGGAATATGTATGCTTAACCAGTGATCCATCTCTTCAGCCCTAGCACACCCTTGTTTGTTTGTTTGTGTTTAAATGGTGTATATATGTGAGTGTGTCTTTGTATAAGCATGTGTACTTGAGCGCAGGTTCCTGCAGATGACAGAGGCATCAGATCCCCAGGTGTTAGACTTACAGGCAGTTCTGAGCCCACCTTCAACTCCCACATGTGCTGGGAATAGAACTCAGGCCCACTGCAAGGGCGTGTGCTCTTAGCTGGAGAACTGTCTTTCCAGCCACAGAAGTCATTACTTAATGGACCTGGGAGGAGGTAATTTTTTTCTAGTTTTTATCTTTTTTAAGATTTATTTATTCGATATATGTGAGTACATTGTGGTTCTCAGACATGCCAGAGGAGGGCTTCAGATCCTATTACAGATGGTTGTGAGCCACCATGTCGTTGCTGGGAATTGAACTCAGGACCTCTGGAAGAAGAGCCAGTGCTCTTCCCCACTGAGGCACCTCTCCAGCCCGGGAAGAGGTTATCTGATGGGCAGTACTTATGTGCATACGCAATGTTTATCCTTTCTGAGCAAACAGCTAAGTTGTGTAGGTACTCTGAAATAAAATTTGATCTTAGAAAATGCAGAAAGGCGATAATTTTTTTTTAAAGATTTATTTATTATATGTAAGTACACTGTAAGTGTCTTCAGACACACCAGAAGAGGGCATCAGATCTCATTACGGATGGTTGTGAGCCACCATGTGGTTGCTGGGAATTGAACTCAAGACCTTCGGAAAAGCAGTCGATGCTCTTACTCACTGAGCCATCTCACCAGCCCAAAAGTCGATAATTTGTGTTTCAGCGTTTTTATTTGTTTGCAGTTCTGGGGATTGAACCCAGAGCCACCTAAGTGCTAGGCAAGCACAAGGCCACTAAGCCGTACCTTCAGCAGTCCTTAAAAACAATTGTTTTGGTTTTCTTTTCTTTTCTTTCTTTCTTTCTTTCTTTCTTTATTTATTTATTTATTTATTTTGGTTTTTTGAGACAGGGTTTCTCTTTATAGCTCTGGCTGTCCTGGAGCTCACTTTGTAGACCAGGCTGGCCTCGAACTCAGAAATCCGCCTGCCTCTGCCTCCCGAGTGCTGGGATTAAAGGCGTGCGCCACCACGCCCGGCCTTTTCTTTTTTTAAAAAGATTTATTTATTATTATATCTAAGTACACTGTAGCTGACTTCAGATGCACCAGAAGAGGACATCAGATCTCACTACAGGTGGCTGTGAGCCACCATGTGGTTGCTGGGATTTGAACTCAGGACTTTTGGTAGAACAGTCAGTGTTCTTACCCACTGAGCCATCTCACCAGCCCCCTGTTTTGGTTTTCTGTGTGCAAGTGTGGCTGCCTGTATGCCACAGGGCCATGTGGAAGTCAGAGGATTGCTTTAATAATTCTTGACTAGTCTTTCTTATTTCTGGTATGCTGCATACCTGGCCCACCAGTTTCCACCTCTAGGAGTGCAGGGATCACAAGTATGCACTATCACTTCCCACTTTTCCACATGGGGTTCAGGGCTCACACTCAGATGTCAGGCTAGCGCAACAAGCACGGTCATCTCTGTTGAGGTACCCAGCCTCCTCTTGCAGGTGTGTGTAGGCCAGGCTGGTGAGGAACAGTTGACCCTACTGCCTCAGCCTTCTCAGTAGCTGCGGTTACAGGCCTGTGTTTTCATTTTACTTTATGTGCGCTGGCGTTTTGTTTTCCTGCATGTGTGGCTGAGTGAGTGAGGATATTGGATTCTAGAGTTACACACAGGTGCCATGTGGGTACTAGAAATTGAACCCGGGTCCTTGAGAAGAACAGCCGATGCTCTTATCCTCAGCCATCTTTCCAGCCCATGTCTTGTGTTATTTTTGAGACCTTACTCTGCAGCCTGGGCTGACCTTGAGCTCAACTCAAAGCGATCTTTCTGCTTCTTCCTCCTAAGTGCTAGGATTGCAGAGACAAGCCATTGTGCCTGGATAGAATTGTCAATAGTAGAGATTATTACCAAGTGCTAAGTCTTTGGGAGTTTGTTCTGTTTGTTTGAGACAGTCTCAGGTAGCTGAAGCTAACCCTGGACTCCTTAATCCTCCTGAAGTGCTGGGATCACAGGCATTCACTACCATGCCCAGCTATAAGGTATTCTGTCTGTTCTCCCCATTACATTGTAAATTACCTATCTATCTATCTATCTATTGGTTTTTTCGAGACAGGGTTTCTCTGTGTAGCCCCGGCTGTCCTGGAACTCACTCTGTAGACCAAGTTGGCCTTGAACTCAGAAATCCGCCTGCCTCTGCCTCCCAAGTGCTGGGATTAAAGGTGTGTACCACCACTGCCTGGCCGTATAATATTTATTATGAAATGGTTTCTCATTCCACTTAGCCTTTACTATAATGTCCAGTGCCTTTCATGAATAACATAGACAGGTAGGCCCTGCCTTCTTCGACCTGATGTCCTTGAGACATACATTAAACATTTTAAATAGGCAGACTTGGGGCTATAGAGATGGCTTGGCAGTTAATAGTGCTTGCTGTGCTTGCAGAGGACCTGGGTTCAGTTCCCAGCACTCACACCAGGTGGCTCACAACTGCCTGTAACTCACTCCATCTCCAGGAATTTTGGCGTCGTCTTCTGACCTCCGCAAGCATCCACACTCTAGTCGTGCACACACACACATTCAGGCACATACATACATTTAAAATAAATATAGAAAACAAACAAGTCGATGGTTAGAGTGTTTGAGATAGTTGTAAATTCTGAGAAGATAATAAACAGAGAAAGAGAAGGCGACTAGAGAGATGGCTCAGTGATTAAGAGCATGTCCTATTCTTGTTGAGTTCATTTCCCAGCATTCATGTCAGGCACTCAACCACGTCTAACTCCACTGCAACTAATGCACAAAGAACTGAAAAAAGAAATCTTAAAAATAAAAGTGGCGGCCGGGCATGGTGGTGCACGCCTTTATTCCTAGCACTCGGGAGGCAGAGGCAGGCGGATTTCTGAGTTCAAGGCCAGCCTGGTCTACAAAGTGAGTTCCGGGACAGCCAGGGCTACACAGAGAAAACCTGTCTCGAAAAATCATAAATAAATAAATAAATAAATGTGGCAGGAAGGGGCTAGAAGATAAGGTTTAGTGGTTAGCTTGCAGGAGTCCTGAGTTCAATTCCCAGCAAACACATGGTGGCTCACAACTATCTTTAATGGGATCTGATGCCCTCTTCTGGTACGTGTGAAGACAAGTATAGTGTACTCATGCAACAAATAAATAATTCTTTAAAAAACAACAACAAAACTTCAATTCCAAGGGATTCAGCATCCTTCCCTGACCTCCTGTGGTACACATACATATATAGAAAAAGCACTCATATAAAATACATAAAATAAAAATAAAGCCAGGTATGAAAATCTTTTTAAAAATAATAACATAGGGAGAACAAAATGGTGTGTGTTTGTCTGGGGGTGGGGTGGGGTGTGAATGCCATGATACTGACGATTGAATGAAGGCTCTGAACCTTACTAATTAAACACCCTGCTACTAATTAGATCTGCATTTCCTTCCCCTTATTGCAAATGTCTGCCAGAGTTTGTGGGCAGGAAAGGCTCCTTTAAAGGATTTGGTGGCAGTTTGAAAACTGGAAGAGGGCACAGTTTATCCTCCTGGATGACTGGCACTTAGAAACCTTCGCTCCAGGTTGGCGCTTTTATACCTGTTTGACTCCCTTTGGGTGGGAAGAACAGGCAGGGTTTCTGTGACCTCCCAAGGGACCTTGTGCATCCTGCTTCCTTTCCTCTCTTCTGGCGCTTGTCCCTGCCCTCACTGTGCCACTGTTTCTGTCTCCTGCCTGTAGTCCAAAGATTTTCCAGAAGACGAAGTGCAGCATCTGTAACAGTGCCTTGGAGCTGCCCTCAGTCCACTTCCTGTGTGGCCACTCCTTCCACCAGCACTGCTTTGAGAGCTACTCAGAAAGTGATGCTGACTGCCCCACCTGCCTCCCTGAGAACCGCAAGGTGATGGATATGATCCGGGCCCAGGAACAGAAACGAGATCTCCACGATCAGTTCCAACATCAGGTGGGGATGAGCAGGTTAAAAAGGGTGGGGGACAGGGTGGTCTGGAGAGTGCTCAGTAGTTCAGAGAGCAGGAAGTGCTCTTGAGGACCTGAGATAATTTCCCAACACCAGAATCAGGAGGCTCACGATTGCCTGATCCAGCTCCATGGTATCTAATGCCCTCTTCTGGTCTCCATTGGTACATGCATGCACACAAACTCTCTCTCTCTCTCTCTCTCTCTCTCTCTCTCTCTCTCTCTCTCTCTCTCTCACACACACACACACACACACACACACACACACACACACACTACCTACCATCAGTGCCACAGGGTCCTCAGTGCCAGCGGATTTGTTCCCTTTTCAGTCAGCAAGTGAGCACTGTAGGTCTGATTCTTTGTCTCCTTGTAGCTCAAGTGCTCGAACGACAGCTTCTCTGTGATTGCGGACTACTTTGGCCGAGGGGTTTTCAACAAGTTGACTCTGCTGACCGACCCTCCTACAGCCAGACTGACCCCCAGCCTGGAGGCTGGACTGCAGCGGGACCTGCTGATGCACTCCAGGAGGGGAACTTAGTTAGGCAGCTCCTGGGAAAGCCTATATCCCTGGGCCTCTGAAGCACAGACGTAGGCCTGAGGAAGAGATGGTAGCAGACATGACCACAGTTCCAGAGCCTCAGGACTCAAGAAGGGACTCTGCTTTTCCTGCGTCCTCCTTTTGCCAGCCTGCTGTCCCTCCTGCTGACCAGCAGTATAGATTCTTCCACACCAGTGAGGAAGGCCACCTCAGCAACCTCTCTGGACAATAGCTGCTTTATTCTCTACTCAAGGGCACCAGGCCGTGCTTGGGTCCTTGCTCCCAGAGCCTATAAATAAAAGTATAACAACAGTATAAGGACTGAAAAAGACTTTATGGAGACTTTCCAGGTGTTTTCTTTTTTTGTTTTTGAGACAGGATGTCATTGTGTATCCTCGGCTGGCTTATACCTTATTATGTAGACCAGGCTGGCCTCAAACTCACAAAGATTCTCCTGCTCCTGTCTCCCGAGTCTGGGATTAAAGGCGTGTGTCATCACATTTCGCCCTCAGGTGACAAATATCTAAGAACGTCCTGAGTTCTAGTTCCTTGCCTGTGGTCTTCCTGTCTGGTTGGCTCCACAACACTCCAGTAGTGGGTGTGGCCTGTGACCTCTGGGAAAGTTAAGAAGTTCATTGTGTTGATACATAGGGCAAATATACTAAGCTATACACTAGTTGCCTTCTGGAGAGCCTCTTCAAAAGGCCCTCTGAAGTTGGGTGTGGTGGCATAATACTGCTAAACAAGAAACTGAGGCAGGAAGATCACAAATTAGGAGCAGCCTTCATTACAGAGCCAAGGACAGGCTGGGCTATGTTTGGACTACTTCGTTAAGACCTTACCTCAAAACAAAATAGGACTGAACTGTGAGTGCATCCTGGAGCAAGACATGCCAACCAGCTCTTGCTGCAGCTCTTGGCCCTCCTCCTGTACCTGTGAGCCAGCACTTCTGAGAGAGACAGGAGAGTCCGAGGCTTAAAGTAAATCTAGGTACCTAGTTCTCCCTGGGCTGCTGAGCACCTGTGAGGTGACTCAGCAGGTCGATTACTTCCAGCCTTGTGACCAGAGTTTCATGGCTTAGGGCCACATGATGAAAGGTCTCCCTCCAGTTGGCTTCTTACCTACATACACACGTAGACACATGCACACATAATAATATGTTTTAAAACACACAAACAGGAGCTGGTGAGATGGCTCAGTGGGTAAGAGCACCCGACTGCTCTTCCGAAGGTCCAGAGTTCAAATCCCAGCAACCACATGGTGGCTCACAACCATCCGCAACGAGATCTGGCGCCCTCTTCTGGAGTGTCTGAAGACAGCTACAGTGTACTTACATATAATAAATAAATAAATCTAAAAAAAAAAACACACAAACAGAAGGCAGATAGCCTTGGACCTAGTCAGGATAGGTTGGTATCTTGCTGTCTTCAGTGTCGGATAAGCAAGAGAAAAGGTCTTTTGTGTAAACATTTCCCCCTTTGAAGTTGTCAGGTTAAAGGTTATGTTACTATGCTTATGTCAGTAAATTGTGCTCCCATGAGATTGTTTAAGGAAAGTAACATGAGCCAGGCATGGTGGTGCATTTAGTACTGAGGAGGCAGAGGCAGGCAGATCTCTGAGTTCCAGGCCAACTGGGGCCACACAGTGTGTCCCTGTCACAGTTAAAAAAAAATCATGGGCTCTGAGTTAAGCAGCTTTGTTTTCTGGGTTTGGTGAATTCCCTTTGTATTGTTTAGAAAGCCTTTGGATGTAGCCCTGCCTAGCCTTGAACTTGTGACACTTGTCTTTAGTCTGTTTCCTAAGGGCTGGGCTTACAGGTGGCCACTCTGATGGCAGTTATGATAGACTGGATCAGACCGCTGAGACTGAGTCCTGGCTGTATTATTGGATTTCGAGCTCCTTTACGTTCATTTGGTATGTGTGTGAATGTGGAGGTAGGGTGGGCAGGTCAGAGGTCAGCTCTCGGAGTGGATTCTCTCCCATCTTTACCATGGATTAGAATGGGTCAGACTCAGGCCACTATGACTGCACGGGTAAGTGCTTTGCTCACTGAGCCATCTTGCAGCTCCAGGGCCATTCTTTTTCATTTTGACATGGGGGTCTTTTGTTGTCTAGGCAGGTCTTGAACTCCTGGGCTCAAGGTGTCTTCATCTTGTCTCAGCCTCCCCAGTAGCTGGGATCATATGAGTGTACCACTCCTTCCAACCACTTAGGTCGACTCCTACTTTCTCAGAACCTCAGTTTTCCCATCTGGATATTACTTTGAATAGCAATTTTGACTTAAGAAACAAATGGCCTCTGTACAATGCTTGATTCATTGCTATTAATCAAAGTAGTGGAAAGAACAGTGTGTTTCTTGGAGCTAACCCAAGACCTTAGGCATGTGATACAAGGACTGTGCATACCAGTCCAGCATGTCTGTGTGCTAGGGTTCTTTTTGCTTTTGAGACAGGGTCTTGCTACGTAGCATAGTATAGAATTAAGAATCCTTTTGCCTCAGTCTCCCCACACCTGGCAAGCACTTTGGAGGCTGGGCATAGAGCTCAGTGGTGCAATGTATGCCTAGGACATGTGAAGCCTGAATCTGTCCCTCACGGTGTTGGCACTCCCACTCATCTCCAGGGTTGTACACCCCACACATTCCCTTGTCTCCAGGGTTGCATGCCCCACACACTTGTCTCTAGGATTGCACACCCCACACACTCCCTTGTCTCCAGGGTTGCACACCCCACACACACCTTTTGTGAGGCAGGGTCTCACTATGTAGTCTGGTCACACATTTGCAGAGATTTGCCTCTGCATCCGGAGTGCTGAGAATCAAGGTGTGTACCATCTGGCTACCTGGACTTTCCTGGGGTGGGAGAGGGAAATAGGGTCTCTCATAGCCCAGACTAGCTTTAAATCTACTGTGTGGTTGATGCTGGCCTTGAGATCCTCCAACTCTTTTTTTTTTTTAATTTATTTATTTATTATATGTAAGTACACTGTAGCTGTCCTCAGACACTCCAGAAGAGGGCGCCAGATCTCGTTACGGATGGTTGTGAGCCACCATGTGGTTGCTGGGATTTGAACTCTAGACCTTTGGAAGAGCAGTCAGGTGCTCTTACCCACTGAGCCATCTCACCAGCCCGAGATCCTCCAACTCTTAAGTGCTGGGATTAAAGAAATACCATCATGCCCGGCTTTTCACATTTTTTTGTAAGTTATATTTTTATTTTATGCATGTGTAGGTGCCTGCCTGTATGCATGTGCACCTCATGCATGCTTGGTGCTCAGGGAGATTAGGAAAGGCTGTCAGAACTAGAACTGCTGGAAACCAAACCCAGGTCCTCTGTAAGAGCAGCAAATGCTCTTAACCACTGAGCCACCTCTCCAGACCTTGACAGGACCTTTTATCTCTTTGGAAATTAAAGCATGGTGGTACATGTTCTAATGCTAGTTCAAGGTCATTCTGGGCTACATAACAAGTTTGAGGCTAGGCTACATGAGACCCTGTCTCAAACAAACAAACAAGAAATACTCTCTTCAATGGGGGGCTAAGGTAAGAAAATGGAAAACTTCAAGGCCAGCCTGGGCTCATAACAGCACAAATCTTGCCTTGTTAAAATAAAACAAATCAACAAGAAGAAAAAACAACTGTTACACTAATTGCTTATGCCAGCGCTGGAGAGGTGAGTCTGTAAAATTCTGAGGAGCCTTCTGAAGTTCTTTTTTTTTTTTTTTTTAACTTTATCTGTATTTATTTTATGCTGAATTTATTCCCGGGCCATGAGTTTTTGTTTCTTCAGTTTCTTCTGGGATATCTTTTTCTTCTGTGCAACCTCCTCTTCTGGCTTTGGAACGACCTGTTCCTTCTCAGTGAGGATCATCTCAATGTGGCAGGGGGAGCTCATGTATGGGTTAATCCGGCCATGAGCTCTGTAGGTTCGTCGGCGCATCTTAGGTGCCTTGTTCACCTGGATGTGTTCAATGACTAGAGAATCTACGTCTAAACCCTTAAGTTCAGCGTTACTCTCAGCATTTTTAAGCATGTGCAGCAAAAATTCAGCACTCTTTTTTGGCCACCGACCCTGTGTCCAGCCCCACTGTTTGGCCTGGGCGCACCTACCGACTCCACCATTATACCGCCGGAATGGCACACACTGCTTCTTTAAAGTGACATCCTTCAGATACTTGGTGGCTTTGCGGATATGCATACCCTTGATGGCCTGGGCGGTTTCCCGGGTGTTCTTATAGTGAACACGAAGGTTTGACCCTCTTGATTTGCATGATTTTGTGGGGTTTTCTGGGTCAAGAGAGTAGCGAACCATCTTGGCAGGTGACCTCTGGCCGCTTACAGGAAGAGCCCTTCTGAAGTTCTTTATGGACGATGAGAGCACCCTAGCAGGCAGGCATGGAAATTTGTTCAAATGGTCTGGGACATAATGGAGGGCAAGAGCTAACTCAGTCAGGTTATCCTAGGACCTCCGTATGCACCAACACTACACTGAATAAATGCAATATAAAATAGCCAGGTGAGGGGGTGGCTTTAAATCCCAGCACTTGGGAGGCAGGGGCAGGCTGATCTATTATCTATGTAAATTCAAGGCTAGCCTGTTCTACAGTGCTAGTTCTAAAACAGCCAGGGGCTACACAGATCCAGTCTCAACACCCCCCCCCCCAAAAAAAAAAAGTAAATAGCTGGAAAGCTCAGTGGTTAAGAGCACTGACTGCTCTTTCAGAGGTCCTGAGTTCAATTCCCAGCAACCACATGGTGGCTCACAACCATCTGCAATAGGGTCTGATGCCCTTTTCTGGTGTGTCTGAAGAAGAGAACAATGGTGTACTCATATACATACAATAAATAAATATTTTTTAAAGTAAAAGATAATAAAAATTGAAAAGGAAAAAAAAAAGTCTTTTTGAGTTGTTCTGTGCAGTGGACTTGAGCGAAGAGGCTGGCTATGTCGCAATCCTAATTCCCGCCCAGAGGAAGGCACCGCCCCGTCGAGGGAGGGCAGCGGACGTGACGCAGAGCTCAGCAGGTCCTGCAGCCGGACTGAAGTGCGGGCTCGGGCCCCATGTGCCTTCAGTCCCGGCCGGCCCAGGTCGCCGGCTTCTGCAGACTCCAGGGGACCGCAGCGGCACTGCCGCGCCTGCGCCCTGGGCGGAGTCATGTCCGGTAACGGCGGCGCGGCCACAACCGCGGTGAGTTCTGAGCCGGTGACCGATGACCCGCACTTCTCGGGACTTTCTGGGTGCAACGATTGGCTCCCGGTTGCCATGCTCCCGTCGTCTATTGGTCGGAATAGTTAGCTGTCATTCCCCCCCCCACACACACACCCCAAGGTTTTTTTTAAAGGGCCAGCAACTAGGTTGCCCTAAGGCAAGGAAGGAGTGATGTCGAGCAGTGGGGGCGGGGTTGTGAGTGGAAAGGTGGTCGGCCCTGGGATTCCATCCCTGTAGGCTCTGGCTGGATCTCTGTGGTTCCCGGCCAGTAAAGGATTATACACAGACAAGATCCTTTTCACGAAGAAGGGGCTGAGGCAAATCCAGCTATCTCGGAATACGATCCACTTCATTCGGGGAGAGCACACCCCACTTAAAACTGTATACAAACATCTTGGAGGTTACACGCCTTCTCCCGTTCTCCGTTATGGAAGTCACCCAGCCTTAGCCACCCACAAAAGTCCTAGTAGAGACACACCTGAATTGCTATTGTGAGCGGGGGGCGGGGGAGGGAACCCACCCCTGGGCCTTGTCATTTCTGGCCTGCCTGGAAAGTTCTGAACTTGTGTTCAGGCTGCCTGAGATAAAGCTGAGCTGGGAAGCCTGCTTATCTCCTGCCCAGGCGGTAAGCAGTAGTCTTGGCTATGAAAACATTTTTAGAGCACTGGGTTAGGGTAGGAAGGCCTGGATTTCAGCACCCACTTTCTGTCTGTTCGTAGCTGTGAGATGTTTAGACAGTAATTTGACCGCTCTGCATCTTTGCTTCTGTGACACGGGTGGAAGTACCTACCCTGTCTAACCTAGTAGGCTCGTTGCAAGGACAATATGCAGACATGGCTCAAATGCTGTTCTGGATCAATTAATTAAAAAACAAATTGTTTGAACTTAGTTAGCAATTCCTTTCTATGGGCTCCCTGTTGTCCGAAATTTCTGTGTTATTTCAAGCCCAGATAAATTTGCAAAGGCTATCTCAGAGTCATTTGTTGGAGGAATCTTTGCAGTGGAGTAGACTGGAGTCCGAGAGCAAGTTTTCACCTCCAGTGACCAAGAACTTGAGTGTCTGGTTATAGAAGAGCCTGTGAGATGAGGAACCTGGTGCAGGGAAGGGGGGCAATCTGTACAGTGACTCCTGTCCCCTTTGTATCAGACTGCAGAACCCAGTTCTACCTGCTTGGCCCTAGACACCTTTATCCAAGGCGCCTTAACAAAAGAAAGAGGTGTGTCCTTTTGAGCTCTTGGTTCTGGCTTAAGACACCAGAGGAAGCCTGTAGGCAATGACTGTTAGGCAGTTTATTCTTGTAGTCTTCTGGGACTTCTTGAGGCATGAGGTGGCCTTTAATTTAACAAGCCCTTGATGGGATGATGTTCCCAAAGTCACCCAGCCAAAGGGATGAAAGGGCTGTACATTAGCTTGGTTGATTTCAATCCTTGTAGGAGTACATCCTGGTGGCACTAAAGGATGCTTAGTGTCTCACCCAGGGCTTAGTGAGGCCTTCTCAAGTGCCTGAGTTGTCGTGGACAGTGAGCTTGTTCTCTAGCAATGGGAGGCTTCGGCTGTCCTGCCCCAGCTTCTGTGGGCCCCACCCTCCGGCAGGGCCCACCCTCACTGTGCTGAGGCTGATGGGCCTTATCATTTTGCCCACCTGGCTGTGTGCAGCCCTCCCACTCAGAACCTCCTTGGCCAGGCTGAGCTTTGGGGCTCAGTGTCCTGTTGCTGCTGCTACAACAGATCCTATTCCAGCTTTTCCTCTGGTCTCTGCTTCTCTGGATCCCGTAGGAGGACAGAAGGTACAAAGGAAGATTCAAGGACCAGTCCTGAGAGTCTCTCCCTCCTAGCAACCTCACCTGCCTAGGACCCGGGAGTCCTCTCTCCTAAGCCTGTGATCCTAGTTCTTTGAATAAGGAAAAGATGATAACCTAGGGACTTTCTTCTGCAGGAAGGAAACGGCTCAAAGATGAGGGTGATTCGAGTGGGCACCCGTAAGAGCCAGGTGAGTACAGACATAGCGCATTGCCTCAAGAATTGTAATGCTCACAGGGTCACTAGTGGGACCCAGAGACTCACAGGATCACTAGTGGGACCCAGAGGCTCACAGGGTCACTAGTGGGACCCAGAGGCTCCCAGGGTCACTAGTGGGACCCAGAGGCTCACAGGGTCACTAGTGGGACCCAAAGGCTAGCATCGAGCAAATAAGAGTGTGTGAGAGTCAATTTCATGGGGGATGGCAGCTCACTTCCTCTGAAAAGAGAGTCTCCGGAGCAGGGAAATGATTGGGGTACAGAGAAGGGACTCTCAGGGCAGGCCCTTCTCATCCTCATGTGAGAAGTCTAACCCCTTTCATAGCTTTCTTGGTCCATATGAGGGTCTGAGCCTGGGGCAGTGGCCAGGGGAGGTCAGAAACCATCTGAATCTCTTTCCCCAGCTGGCTCGCATACAGACTGACACTGTGGTGGCGATGCTGAAAGCCTTGTACCCTGGCATACAGTTTGAAATCAGTAAGTTTTCTTGAGAGGAGTGATTGGTAGTGAATGGGAATCCAGTGAACCGGAGGACAGGGCATCTCTGGCTTTGCCTGTGGTCAAAGCCTGCCTGTAAGACTGTTCTGGCTGCTTGTGAAGGGAAAGAAAGATTGTCTCCTGTGTGCATCTCCTCCAGTTCCTGGGCTAGCCTGACATTTCATACTTTCTGCTCTGGGTTCTTTTATGAGTATTTCTGCTTTTTCTGTCAGTGTGTATATCTGAGAGAGTTAGGGGCTGGGTCTTCTATGCCTCGGACTCCACAGGGAATCCAGTCAAGGCCTGAATGAGGGGTGACTCAGTAGGTGTTAATGGGTATCTGATTGACTCTCCTCAGTTGCTATGTCCACCACGGGAGACAAGATTCTTGATACTGCACTCTCTAAGGTAACGCCAGTCCTTGTCCCCGTTCTTCTTGTCCCTCTCCCACGTGTAAGGGGTTCACTCTGAGGCTCTCTCTTGCCTGGCAGATTGGAGAGAAGAGCCTGTTTACCAAGGAGCTAGAAAATGCCCTGGAAAAAAACGAGTGAGTGAGGATGGAGGAATGTGATACCCCGAGCCTAGAACCCCAAAGTGGCTCCCCAATATTGGCAGGACTGTCGGGTTAGATTGTGGAGCTCACAGGCTTTCACAGAGCAGAGAGCCTTGCCTTGGAGTAGCCTAACTACCTGGGGAATCAGACTGTCTGGGGAAATGGGGTAGAGTAGTTGAGAAGAGACCAGGTCTTAGATCTTAAGATGCTATCTTCCTGAACAGCTGTCAAGGATGCTGGGGTGGGTGGTGAAGGTAAGGTCACCTACTCAAAGCCTCTCTCTGTGTCCTCCCCCTGTCGTCTCCAGAGTGGACCTGGTTGTTCACTCCCTGAAGGATGTGCCTACCATACTACCTCCTGGCTTTACTATTGGAGCCATCTGCAAGTAAGTGGGGAGGACATGGATGGGAGGGAGGGCCCTGGGCAGGGATTAATCCTACTGTGGGAATCTTTGAGTTTTGTTTTTTTTGTTTTTTTTTTTTTTCCCATTTGGAACTTGACCACTTAGCCCGCTATTTTGAAGGTTGTCAGACATAAAGTGTGGCAGGAAAGCCAATTGGTTGGCTATTTAGAGTTTGTGAGTTGGGCTCAGTGGCATGGACCTGAAATCCCAGCTACTGGGGAGGCTAAGACAGGATCAGAGATTCTGGGCCAGCCTGGGCTACAGAGGGATTTGAACCAGCCTGAGGAACTTAGATTGTGCCTTAGGGGCACCAGAAGGCTAGTTTACAGTGGCTTAGGTGGTAAAGGCATTTGCTGTCAAGCCGATGACCTGAGTTCAGTCTGTGGGGTCCACTTGGTGAAAGAAGAGGGTTGAATCCCACAAGTTGTCATCTGACTCATACATACATGCTGTAGAATGTTTATGCTCCTCATCCCATCAATGAAAGTGGAAACAATCAAGAAAATGAAATATAAAACCTGCCGGGCGGTGGTGACACACGCCTATAATCCCAGCACTTGGGAGGCAGAGGCAGGTGGATTTCTGAGTTCAAGGCCAGCCTGGTCTACAAAGTGAGTTCCAGGACAGCCAGGGCTATACAGAGAAACCCTGTCTCCAAAAACAACAACAACAACAACAAAAAACCCAAAAAAAAAACCAAACAAACCAAAAACCAACCAACCAAACAAAATAAAACAAAACAAAAAAAGAAAAAAGAAAGAAAGAAATACAAAATGTTTCCAAAGAAAATAAAATGAATTTGGCCTGGTGGCTCATGCCTATAATCTCAGCATTCAGGGAGCTGAGGCAGGAGGGTTATTGTGAGTTAAAGGCTAGCCTGGGGTACAGAGAAAATTTTAGGTCAGCCTGGCCTAGAGTTAAGCCCTATCTCCAAATGCTAATACCTTTATTTCATCATTTGCTTTGCAGACGGGAAAACCCTTGTGATGCTGTTGTCTTTCACCCAAAGTTTATTGGAAAGACCCTGGAAACCTTGCCAGAGAAAAGGTGAGTGGGCCTAGTGTGCGGGGGAAAGAGGGCTGGACAGTGGAGAACAGTTGGCAGCCTAGGTTAAGTTTAATTCTAAACTCTCTTTGAGCAGTGCCGTGGGAACCAGCTCTCTGAGGAGAGTGGCTCAGCTACAGAGAAAGTTCCCCCACCTGGAATTCAAGAGTATTGTATCCTTTCAGAAGAAGGAGGGGAAAAAGAGGGAAAAAAGGACCTTCCTAAGCAAGTGGTCCATGCAGTCAGGGGGTCGTCTTTCCATCTGTCCGTCCACCTACCCATCCATCCATCCATCCATCCATCCATCCATCCATCCATCTATCCATCCATCTATCCATCCATCCATCCATCCATCCATCCATCCATCCATCCATCCACACATCCACAGTCCTTTAATGTTTTCCTTTTTTTTTTTTTCCTGAGACAGGGTTTCTCTGTAGCCCTGGCTGTCCTGGAACTCACTTTGTAGACTAGGCTGGCCTTGAACTTAGAAATCCTCCTGCCTCGGCCTCCCGAGTGCTGGGATTAAAGGCCTGCGCCACCACTGTCCAGCACCCTTTAAAATGTTTTCTTAAACTCAGGCCTGGCAATGAGGACAATTGCAAAACAAACATGGTTCCTCGTTCTATAGAGCTGACATGTTAGACAGACGGGCAGGCACTGCAGTACAGGTCATGCTGACCGGTGACCACTCCTGGGTGGCAGGGACAGAAGGTGTTTCTGCTTTTACTTTCTATGCTGCTAAGTGGTTTTGGTTTTTACAGTGAATATGTGATATGTTTCATAAAACTGATTTTTAAAACAGTGTGTCGTGGGGCTAGAGAGATGGCTCGGTGGTTTACAGTGCTGGTTGGTTTTCCAGAAGACCCTGGTTCAGCTGCTAGCACTCACTCACGCCTTGGCTCACCACTACTTCCTATTTCAGTTCTAGGGGAACTGATGCCCTCTTCTGGCCTTTGAAGAATGGCATGCAAAACACCCATGCACATAAAACTAAAATAAAACTTAGCAAGTTCCAGCACAGCCACGGCTACATTATGAGAGCCTATCCAAAGAAGTCTTTGTTGTTGTTGTTGTTTTGTTTTTTTTGTTTTTTGTTTTTTGTTTGTTTGTTTGTTTTTCGAGACAGAGTTTCTCTGTGTAGCCTTGGCTGTCCTGGAACTCACTTTGTAGACCAGGCTGGCCTTGAACTCAGAAATCTGCCTGCCTCTGCCTCCCGAGTGCTGGGATTAAAGGCGTGCTCCAACCACACCTGTCTCCAAAGAAGTCTTTTTATTTATTTTTTATTTTATTTTGTTAGTTAGTTAGTTTTTCAAGGCAGGGTTTCTCTGTATAGCCCTGGCTGTCCTGGAACTCACTTTAGACCAGCCTAGCCTCCAACTCAGAAATCCGCCTACCTCTGCCTCCCAAGTTGTGGGCTTAAGGGCATGTGTCACCACTGCCCAGCTTTTTTTTTTTTTTTTTCATTTCTACCATTTTTCTAGATGGGCTTTTTCTGTATAGCCCAGCCTGTCCTGGAACTCTCTCTGTAGACCAGATTTATCCTTGAATTCATGGAGATCTGTTTCTGCCTCCAGTGCTGTGTTTTAAAGGTGTAGTATACCCCACCACTCAACAAAAACAAAAGTTTTTAAAAAGTTAGCTAGAGGGGGGAAAAGAGACTGTGGGGCAGAGGGTGCACTGGGTAGGTCTTGACTTCTCCTTAGCAACGCTCCACAGCGGGGAAACCTCAACACCCGCCTTCGGAAGCTGGATGAGCTGCAGGAATTCAGTGCCATTGTCCTGGCTGTGGCTGGCCTACAGCGCATGGGCTGGCAGAACCGGGTGGGCCAGGTAGGAGCTGCCCTGTTCTCCTTCCCATTGAATCTGCCTCTCTCCTGCCTTGATTTCTTCCTGACCATTCTGCCAACAACACTACAAGCCAGGCTAGGGATATTGGGACTCATTGCTGGACTTCCTATCTGTGCCTTCCCCAGGCTTCCTAGATTGGCAAACCCTAGCTCACTGCCTTTGAACATCCCCTATCCCACCATCTTGTCTCTCTCTACAGATCTTGCACCCAGAGGAATGCATGTATGCTGTGGGTCAGGTAGGGTTCATAACCTTTGGCACCTGCTATCCATCAAATAAGATGTTTAGAGAGGGACAGGATTTGGTATGCATAAGACCCAGGGAAGCAGGTAGAGGTGTGTTTCTCATGTTTAGCTCTATTACTAGAGAAGATCAGGCCTGTTGTTTTTTAGGGAGCCCTAGCCGTGGAAGTCCGAGCCAAGGACCAGGATATCTTGGACCTAGTGAGTGTGTTGCACGATCCTGAAACTCTGCTTCGCTGCATTGCTGAAAGGGCTTTTCTGAGGCACCTGGTAAGATGGCCTCCTCCCATGGTGGTGTGGGGAAACCAGGAAGGGCAGTAGGGAGAGAGATTTGTCAAGTACTCTGTATGTAATGTTTTGTATGTATGAGAGGACCTTGATCTGGCCCCTTGAGGTCTGTGGTCAAAAGTGGTGTTAAAGGGGCCCTTAGAGCTCAAAGGGACATATCGTTGCAGGAAGGAGGCTGCAGCGTGCCCGTAGCAGTGCATACAGTGATGAAAGATGGGCAAGTAAGCCAGGGGAAATGCATGAGGGGAGGGACTGTCATTTCCATGTGCACCCAAACATCTAAGTAACTTTCTTTAAATATCCTGGTACAAACATTTTATTTCCTAGCTGTACCTGACTGGTGGAGTCTGGAGTCTAGATGGCTCAGATAGCATGCAAGAGACTATGCAGGCCACCATCCAGGTCCCTGTTCAGGTACTGACTGGGAGATGAGGGAGGAATATAGAACTGCTTGTAATCTTCCTCTCACCAAAATTGTAACCTGTCATCCAGCAAGAAGATGGTCCAGAGGATGACCCACAACTGGTTGGAATCACTGCCCGGAACATTCCAAGAGGAGCCCAGCTAGCTGCTGAGAACCTGGGCATCAGCCTGGCTAGCTTGCTGCTCAACAAAGGAGCCAAGAACATCTTGGATGTTGCACGGCAGCTTAATGATGTGCGCTAACTGGTCTGTAGGGCACAGGAACTCTGGCTGCCACTCCAGTGCCTACTTCTGGCTTCCAAGTGCCCTGTGCTCCTTCACTAGGGGTGTGATTATCCCAGGAAATTGAACCACGGGGTTGTTGAGACTTCCACTTTGGAAGATATGCCTCACCTTGGGGCCTCCATATCTGCCTTTCCCTCAGTAGTTGGGGGCTTCATCTCTTTTAGAGAAAGTCCATGCCAATCTTTGAATGTAACCAATACCACTAATAAACCATTTAGGATGTGGTCCTTCTGATAGAGTTGGGGAAGATATGAATAAACCCAAAGCCCTTTTAAACTTGAATTGAGTCTGAAACCTTTCTGTTGTAAAAACACGCTGTGATTTGCCTCATGTTCTCAAAAAAAGAGAAATCAGCCTTCAATTCCTACAGCCTGTCTTCAGTCAACGGGATCTTCGTGGACTACATAGCCTTTCCCACTCCCATGGCCTGCAGGAAGGGAAGTTACCTTATGTCCCACTCCCTCCCAAGATGTGCCAGGCACATGGCTCTACCACGGAGCTGTATGTCCAGCCCCAGAACTCCAGCATTCAACATTAAACCAGAGACATTTTTTTAAAAAACAAAACCAAACGATCCTTTAATAAAATTAGCCCATTAAATCTCCCCACTTAAGGTTCTAAACTTGTAATAGCTGCAAAAGTTCCAGTTCAGAAGCCAGAGGCTCAGTCCAGACAGGGATTCACCGGCTTGTGCTGGTATCTAGGTGTTTGGGTTGTAGTTGAGTCGCTGGGGAAGAGGGGATGGATGGCTAGGCCCGGCTGCCAGTCGCCTGCGGCAGGTATACAACTCCTGTCCACGGGCCGGTAAGCGTCTCTCTGACCCTTGCCGGGAGGTATTCCTGGAGAAACTGGGTTCACATTACAACGATTTTTGGCCCCGCCACACCACACTGGCCTACGAATGGCGACAGGGTCAACTGGTATGAGGCCAGCAACGGTGACACCGAAGGAAACAATGTGATCCATTTCTCCTTCTCAAAGCCCGGCAATCAAGTCACTTCTCAAAGGTCCAGGCGAGGGCTAAGCACCAAGCTGAAGCAAAGACGCCGGGGCTGTAGCTGAGGAGGGACTAACCTTCAGGCCCACCGCGGCCGGACGTCAGAGCGAGGGGCCGCGACTCCGGGGAGGCGCCGCAGCCTCTCCGCACGGAGCCGCCGTCCACAACCGAGAACGGCGAAGCGATGTCACGAGCTCCGGGATGGGCAGGTGCCGCGGCGTCCGCGTCCTCCGTGGCAGAGCCGGAGGCCGTGCGGGGTAAGGGGAAGAGAGGCGCGAGGGCGTGGAGGTGAAGGGAGGGGATGGGATGGGGACGCGGCAAGTCGCCGCAGCCCGAAGTGGCTCAGCTCTTTCTGTGAGGGAGGTGGTGGCCCTTAAAAGGGCCTTTGTGGAGGTGTGGGGAGGACTGGGCGGCCGCGGCGCGGACTCCCTCAGTACTCCTGAGAGGCCTGCGAGGCCTTCTTGCCGACCGCCGGCGCCTTGGGCCCCACGGTGGCGCTGCTCTTCTTGGGCAGCAGCACGGCCTGGATGTTGGGCAGGACGCCGCCCTGCGCGATGGTCACGCCGCCCAGCAGCTTGTTGAGCTCCTCGTCGTTGCGGATGGCCAGCTGCAGGTGGCGCGGGATGATGCGCGTCTTCTTGTTGTCGCGGGCCGCGTTGCCCGCCAGCTCCAGGATCTCGGCAGTGAGGTACTCGAGCACCGCCGCCAGGTACACCGGCGCGCCGGCGCCCACGCGCTCGGCGTAGTGGCCTTTCCGCAGCAGCCGGTGTACGCGGCCTACAGGGAACTGAAGGCCGGCGCGTGAAGAGCGCGACTTGGCCTTGGCGCGGGCCTTGCCGCCGGTCTTGCCGCGTCCGGACATCGTGTACGAGGTAGAAAGGATGCGAACAACGCAGAGGGAACAGGAACCACCAACCGCCGCAGTCAACGGTCGCCTCGCCGGGCAAGCCCGGCCTTATAAACTCCCTGGACACGCCCCCTCTTTCTCCTGATTGGTTCCTTTTTTAATACCCACCTCTGGTTGGTTGCAATTAACCCTTCGGTGACGCGCCTTAGCAGAGAGAACGCGCCCAGTGATTGGTCCAATTTGAAAACCTTTTACCCGGGGAAAAAGACAAGGCGGAGTGGCCGCAAGCTGGCGGCTGCTCACCCGTGGAAATGGCCAATCCGTGTAGAGCGCGCGAAATTTAAACGCTACGCCGGACAACAAAACCCGAAGACTAGAAGGGTGGAGCTTGGAGCTACCTCTACAGTTTCTGGGAAATTTGAGCCGGCCTTTGGTTTTAAAGGAAAAGGGTCTACACTATAAGCAACTTTCTCCTTCCAGGTTAGAGCACTTCCAATTCCCTCCTCTAACCTGGTAGACGGAGGGTTTATTTGTTCATTATTATTTTTAGGTTTGTTTGTTTGTTTGTTTTTTTGAGACAGGGTTTCTCTGTATAGCCCTGGCTGTCCTGGAACTCACTCTGTAGACCAGGCTGGCCTTGAATTCAGAGATCCGCCTGCCTCTGCCTCCCAAGCGTGGGGATTAAAGGCCTGCACCACCACCATCTGGCTTTTGTTTGAGACAGGGTTTCTCTGAGTAGCCCTGCCTGTCCTGGAACTCAGAGATCAGCCTGCCTCTGCCTCCCTGGTGCTAGGATTAAAGGGAGGGTTTAAAGCAAAGGAATGAAACCTCCTAGGAGTTTAATCCTATGCCAGAAAATGGAGCACTGTGATCTTTTATGCTATCACAAGTTTGTGCTGCGATATTTATTCAACATGTTCTGTCTGGTCTAAGTTTGTGACAGGCCTTTTTTTTGCAAGAAAGGGTCTGATGGAAGAGAGATCGGTTTCCTTCTGGGGAAGGTACCCTGTCTAACCCTTCCAATCTATCCTAAAATGCCTATATAAAAAATAAACATACCAGACTTGGCATATAGTTCAGTGGTAGAGCAGTTAAGTATAAGGAAGCCCCAGGGTTCACTCCTGAAGCACCTCGAAGGTTAAAAAGGACAGAGGGAGGGGATGCTACACTACAGGAACAAGTAAAAGGCAGTCCTTTATTGTCACCATTCTGAGCACATGGCCCTGTCTCTGAGCTTCCCATTCCCAATCACAACACTTCATTTGATAGTCAAATGTGAGGTCGGTCACCTTGGAGTATGTAGCCCTAACTCTAGCCCCTAGCCCAGGTTCTCTCTCAAGGCTCAGGTGAATTCCTTTAGAGTTATCGCTCTGAAAGCTGAGCTACAAATATTTGCATAATAGAGGCTACAAGCCCACCTGGTGAGCCTGCAGATGGGACAGAAAGGGAGGGCATGGCAAGATGAAGAAAGCCCTAGGCAAAGTCCAACTAGCGGACTTCAAGTCCAGCAAGGTGTCCATCCAGGATATCAGTAGTCACAGATGGCAGAAGCTGAGAACAAAAGTGTCAGCGAGGCCTGGACCAGAGGATCATCTCGGACCAGACAGAGGCTGGCCCTGGCTGAGGTCCAATGGAGACTGTGAGGTAAAGGGCAGCTGTCAGGGAGCTCAGTCATCATAGAAGAGTCGGACGAGTTGGTAACGAATGGAGAAGGTGGCGGCGCTGCTTAGGACCTGGGAGAAATGGACTGGAATTAGAAGCAAGGCCAACAAGAGATGTAAATGCCATGGCATTACTAAGGCCCACCCTGAGCTGTACCTGCAGAAGCAGCAGGAGCAGGGTGAGGTTTCTCTCATGTGTAGGCCCAAAGACTTTAAGTAGCAGGTTGATGAGGGTCATGTTGTTACACTCAGTGAAGGCACCGTCCTCACTCTCACCTTGGTGAACTGTCACTAACCGGAGGTTCTCTGCTCCCTGCAGGGACCAGGGGTGAAGATGACTTCAGTTATGCAGATCTACTTCACGAATAGGGATCTTCTAGATGTTCCCAAACTCCTCTTAGGCCTGAAAAGGCCTACGTTTCTCTTTTCCCAAGTTAAGGATGGCGGCCTCGGGCCCTACCTCCTGTTACCTTGTTACCTTTAAAATAAAGGTGCCCAGAAAAGAGAGGTTCTTGGTCTTGAACCTGGAATAGCTCATCTCCAGTTTGCCTGTCTTTGCATTGAATCTGCAATGGGAAGATAATTTCATTGGACTGAATCAGAGACCTCTGCACCCTGGTTACTAAGAAGAGTACTGAGGCCAGGGGTGGTGCACGCCTTTGATCCCAGCACTGGAGAGGCAGAGGCAGAGGCAGGCAGATTTCTGAGTTCGAGGCCAGCCTAGTCTACAAAGTGAGTTCCAGGACAGCCAGGGCTATGCAGAGTACTGAGTACTTAGGTACTTAGTACTTATGTACTGGAGTTGATTTCTGGCTCGGATGCTTACGCCCAGGTGATCAGGGCTGTTGTAAACATTACACACTATGTAAGTAAAGGAGCTTCGTAAATTACAATGGGCTACCCACATACAGTTGGCTTGTCTTTCCCCTAACTTTTTTTTTTTTTTACATAGGAAATGCAAGTTGGCTTTAGCTATCCCAAGTCAGAGACTATGATGACCCTTGAAGACCCCAGAGTGGTTACCTGGGCATCCGGTGTCGAGGGCAGGGGATGATTTGGAAGAGCTGAGGCAGCGAGTAGAGGAAATTGAATACTTGTGGCATAAAGAAGAGCACCATGGTCTTGCTGAAGTGTCCCAAGATCCCCACCACGGCAAAAGTCATGCCCGCAAAGTAACAGAAGGTGTCTCCCACAAACACGCGGGATGGGTACCTGTGTGGGAGAGAGGATTTCAGCCAATGGCAAGAGTTGTTACTGACTCTTTCAGTCACTCGCTCTGAGTAACAGGCCAGCCTTGACCCTGAGTTCTAAAAGAAAGGCTGTTCCAGAAACTCTGTAGGCCCCACAGCCCCCAACTCATCTATTCCTAGGGGCTACACATCATTTGTTCCCAACTCCTGCAGGATAGGCAGGGATTCCACACCAGCACCAGGCTGCTGTGTAGCTCACTGGGCAAGCAGTCACCTAGCGAGTACAAGGTCATGGATTTGATCCCAAGCACGAGGGTGTGCAGATGGTGGGGTGAAGGGTGGGATCTAATAGCACATGCCTGTAATTCAAGGCCAGCCTGACAACACTGTAAGTTCAATGCCAGCCTGGGCAACTTAGTAAAACCCTATTCTCAAAAAAAAAAAAAAAAAAAAAAAAGTCTGGGGATACAGCTAAAATCTTAAGTACTTGCTTAGCATTAAGACCTCAGATTTAATACCCTGTTCATAAACACACACACATACACCAGACGAATGCTTGTGCTCACACAGGAGTGGCAAACTACTACCAACGGCAGAGCTAGAGAATATCCACCAAAAGTATGCGCAATTTTAGTCTCTTCATTAGAAGCTGGGTTATGTCAAGACCATCTCTGCCACATACATCAATCATTTCCTCTCTCATCCATAGGCCTACATACCAGTTGTGGTACAGCAGTCCCAAGGTGGTAAAGAAAAATGGAATCATGAAGTAAAGGGAAAAGATATGATCATCTCGATAATCACCTTTGGAGCAAAGCAAACAGAAGGGAGTCAGTGCCGCCATCCCGCTGTGTGCCTGGGTCTCATCTGGATCTAATTTATGTTCCCAGCCATTAGGAACACGGCACCCAAGTCACTTCCAAGACCAACTCTACCCCACCTTGCCACTGCTGCTCTCTGACTTCCTATGTAGCCAAGTCTGGCGGGCACCTCCCATGTGCTGGGATGACAGGTGTTTGCCACCGTGCCCAGCTCTAACTTCCCCTTTCACGTCACCCAGGCCGTTCCCGATACACTCATTACTTTCATTGACCTATAAAAAAAAAAAGCTAACAACAGGCTAGAAAGATGGCTCAATGGTTAACAGCACTAGCTGCTCTTTCAGAGGTCCTAAATTCAATTATTCAATTCTCAGCACCCACATGGTGGCTCACAACCATCTTCTATAACTGTAGTCTCATCGAACCCGATGACCTCTTCTGGTGTACAGATAAATGTACATGCAGATAAAACATCCACATGCCTAAAATCTTTTTAAAAACAAAACATAAAAAAACAACCAAAAAGCTAGTGACTCCTAATATTCAGAAGACACAGGAATATCTCCTGGTGTAAGACCAGCCTGGGCTACATTGTGAGTCCCAGGATAGCCAGAGGTATGGAGAGGAAGAGAGAGACAGAGACACAGAAAGAGACAGAGAAAACAACAGAAAACCTAGTGACTATCTTAAATGTGGTTTAAAAATTCCAGCTGGGATTTGATTGAATACCAGTTTTATTTCTTGGCTGTGTGAATTTGAATGACACATTGAATTTTGATAAGCTTCCATTTATCTGTCAAAAACTGGGTACTCCCAGTTATACAGAGTCATTTAATTTAAATGAGACAATGCTTTAAAAGTGCTTAGCTTTAGCTGGGAGACAGAGGGAGGCACACATCTCTTTACTCTCAGAACTTGGAGCTCTGTGAGTTCCAGGGCAACATGGTACATCCCTGTCTCAAAACAAAGTGCTTAGGCTTAATAAGCACTTGTTGATGTCCAACAAGTCCAAAAGTAACCTAATACTCAAACTTGGGCTTACATAGAGACTAAGACTTTGGAAATCATACACCAGAGGGAACCGTAAAACATTTCAATATGAGGGGCTTATTTTAGAATTTGTTTTGGGTAATTTGGGAAGGGAGAAAGGAAGTAGACATGTGCTCCAAACTGGGAGCACAGAAGGCCAAATACATGAATAACTTTTATTTTTTTAAGAGTAGGAGGAAGCCAGGCGTGGTGGTGCAGGCCTGCAATTCCAGCCCTTAGGAGACATACAGGATGATCATAAGTTTGAGGCTAGCCAGGGTTACATGGCAAGGCTGTTTCAAAATAACAAAACAAAAGGAAGCAGGAAGAACTAAATTGTTATTGGAAAAAAAGCTGTACCCTCTCATGCTAGCTGAGGGATGCTGGTCGTTTTTATATTGCCAGGTGTTCTGGGTCTGTCTGCAATCAGACAGGGTTAGGAAGGGAAGAGTCTTTCCCCACTATGGTCAGAGAGTGATCCTACCTGTGAAGCTATTTATGTCCAATAGAAATAATTGGTCGCCGGGCAGTGGTGGCGCACGTCTTTAATCCCAGCACTCGGGAGGCAGAGGTAGGCAGATTTCTGAGTTCAAGGCCAGCCTGGTTTACAGAGTGAGTTCCAGGACAGCCAGGGCTACACAGAGAAACCCTGTCTCGAAAAACCAAAAAAAAAAAAAGGTCTAGCTATTCATGACCATCAAGCTATAAACGACAGCATTAATGTTTTTGTTTCTCATGCTTAATTCCTTATTGCTGTGTACAAATAGCTCCCATTCTAAAATCACTGTTGTCTTGTCATTCCCCTCCCACCCCCCACCCCCCCCACACACAAACACACAAGAAACTCTATAAATTCACACCAGGCAATTCCCTTAACACCCAGACTTCTCCTTCTCCCCAATCTCACCTACCTTCCAGTTCCACCAGGTTGAAGACAATGATAGAAGCAGAGATGACTAGTGACTGACCGGCCTCTAGGCCATTAATGCCCGCCAGGATGTTGATGGCATTGGTACAGAACACTGCAAACAGCCCCATGTAGATGTAGTACAGGATCCCTGGGGGACACAGCGAGGAGTAGGATTTGGATTTGCTTGTTTACAGAACACAGCACAGGATGAATGGAACACCAGAAAGGATCCAAGTAGGCAAGGCCTAGTAGTCTAGGCCTATAATTCTACTTGGAAGGCTGGGACAGGAGGATTACCTGTTTAAGGCCTACCAGGGCCAAATAAGTTCAAGGCAATTTAGTGTGTGACTGTTTGTTTTGTTTTTTAAATATTTATTTATTTTTACGTATATGTATTTGTTATTTTATGTATACACTGTAGCTGTACAGATAGTTGTGAGCCTTCATCTGGTTGTTGGGAATTGGATTTAGGACCTCTGCTCTCTCAGGTCAACCCTGTTCCCTCAGTCCCAGCTTGCTCTGGCCCAAAGATAAGTACACTGTAGCTGTCTTCAGACACACCAGAAGATGGTGTCGGATCTCATTACAGGTGGTTGTGAGCCACCATGTGATTGCTGGGATTTGAACTCCAAACCTTCGGAAGAGCAGTCAGTGCTCTTACCTGCTAAGCCATCTCATCAGCCCTATGACCCTGTTTTGTTTTTGTTTGTTTGTTTGTTTGTTTGTTTAAATACAAAACAGAGAAAGGAAAAGCTTTGATAATAAGTCTTAGTGCCAGCATGGCTTCCTGGAAACAGGAAGGAAATAAGAGATAGGGAAGAAGGAGGGAAAAGAGAGAAAGTAGATACAAGGACAGAAAAGAAATGGTTGATGGGGATATGGACCACCAGGAGGGGTCCTCTATTGGGCCCTCAGAGGCAAGGGTACCGGAAAGTAGGTGCCGCAGGGGCAGTAGTGGCAGGGTTACTCACCCACAGGGGCAGTAGTGGCAGGGGTTACTCACCCGCAGGGGCAGTAGTGGCAGGGTTACTCACCCAAGTCCAAATGCAGGCCCAGAATCCAGCGGAAGGGCTTGGGCACCACGATGGTTGTGTTGCCAAAGTTTGTGAAGTAGACCATGAGGAGAGGTAGTGAGGCAGCTGTGGGCAGCAGCACCTTGTGGCGCCAGCGGAGATTGAGGACATCGTCAGCAAACCCCAGGAAGATCATGCAGCAGATGGCAAGGAGGGCACCTATTAGGGCCACAAACTGGGGGAGAAGTGGGCATTTAATGACTCACACCTACTTCTACTCTGTCAAGAATTCCTGTCTTTTCCATTTTTTTTTCCTTTCGGAGTTGGGGATTGAACCCCGGGGCCTTGCACATACTCACATAACTGAGAAAGCGCTTTACCACCGAGCTATATCACCAGTCCAAGAATTCCTGTCTCTATGGTTGTGGCCACAAGCATCCTTTTCCCAAATCCAAATAGCCCCAAATCAAGTGCCCGGCCCCAGCCAGCCCGCTAATAACTTCCCCACTGGTGCACTTACTTCATGGTGGGGGAATGCCTTACACTGCTCCTCCACAAAGCAGTTCAGGAAGGGGAAAGGGATGAAGCAGAAGAGGATGATAAGGAAAACAGCACCGCTGATCACTCCCTGGGACTCTGGGCTGCGGCCCAGCCGGAAAGGGTAGAGGAGGAAGAAGAAAGGGGCGTGGTCACTCACAATAGTAGGGGTTCCAGTAAACTAAAGTGGCCTTCTTCTCAGGATTTTGTTTGTTGGGGAGTAGGGAGAGTGTGCACAGGGCAAAGGATACCTACCCCTCTACAACTCCTGACACCCAACAGTTCCATTCCGTCCTTCCCAAGGATAGACAACTTTAATGACCTCCCAGAGTTCTGGGTGCCTAGGTTAGCTTTCCGGCCAGTGCAAAGCCAAGCACCTCAGTCCTTGCACCTGTCCTGCACAACCCTGCCCCCCCCCCCAACCCAGGACACTCCCGTGCGGTTACTCACATCTGCTGCTGACTGAGCTTGTTGAGGTCCTTGCCACAGAGGCGCGCGGCGATAAAGTGGCTACGGAAGGCAGGGATGAGGGTGACTGTAGCCACAAATCCCAACAGCGAGCCGATCAAATTTACCAGCAGCGGCAGCGGCAGCGGCAGGGGCAACTCCGGGAAGGCCCACATGGTGACTCTCCGGTGGCCGCCGCCCCGCCGCCTACTCAGCTAACTGGTAAGCCAAGAACAATCCCGTGGCCTCGGCAGCCGGCAGTGCGGCTCCCAACCCGCAGAGGATTCCGGCGCCAGCGGGAACAAAATCCAGCTAGGATCTGACCCTCCCTCCTGACCAGCAAGAAGCTCTTAGGAAGCAACCTCGGCTCTGCCCCGCTGCACCTACCCATTGTTTCCACCCGGATCTTAATTGCGAAAGAACTATCGCTGCTGAAGACCGAAGCACCATTTTTAAAACGGGCACTGGAGCCTGACCGGTAGTGTTATTTTAAACAAAGCTTTAGTTCTAAAGCAGCGGTCCCATTAGCGTTTTGAAAACTCAACTGAAAAAAAATACAAGAACGTGGATACTCTCGAAACAATCATATTGTGCAGCTCAGAGTGGAAATAGGCTTTGCCCAGTTCCAACATGAACGCTTCCTCGTACCACGTGGCTGACACCGCTTGTTCTGTGCTTCCACGTCGTCTCCCTCGCAGGTCGGGTTTAAAGGGCTAGCAGCCTGAGCTTAGTCTGGGATGCCCTGGGGCTGGAAATATGGCTACTGAGAGCTGGCCGTGGTCAGGAAGAATGTGAGTGTGGAAGCACACCCGCTCTTTGCAGGAAAACTGTTGCCGACGGAAACACTGGTTCCAGAAACTCAGGCACAATCTGGAGGGCTTTTAAAACCTGGGAAGCTCAGACACTCAAAAAGCCCCTCCCGCCCTTTTTCTTGTTCATGATCCAGGTACATTTCCCACAACCCACCCACCTTCTGCCTCCACTATAGCAGTTTGTTGCTGGGCAACCTACGGCTGCATTTCGCCAGGAGGAAACTGTTTGAGCGTTCAGGTCTTCGATTAAAGTAGGGATTAAAACTTGATGTTGGATCACAGCACTGTGCCAAAGCTTTCCAAACAGAGAGACAGAAACCGACGCATTGCAAATAATTGCAGGAGAGCTTGTCCATACCTCCAGTGAGCTTGTGGGTCTCCTCCCAGTCTAGTTTCTTCCTCCCAGTCACTTGCCTTTTGACACCTGTACGCGCTAGTAGCACAGCCATTCACTGGAATATTGATCCCTTAGGTGGCAAATGTTTTCCTCAGAGAGAAATCCACCAAAGAGAGTTAGGGAGTTGACAATAACATGGCGTTTTGTCCATCCCCTTTTGAATTACAGCATACTCCTAGAATCAGGATGAAGTTGACACTACTTAGGTCAAAGAACTTCTTAAGGACTGGAGAGATGGCTCAGTGGTTAAGACTGCTCTTCCGAAGGTCCTGAGTTCAAATCCCAGCAACCACATGGTGGCTCACAACCATCCATAACGAGATCTGATGCCCTCCTCTGGTGTGTGTGAAGACAGCTACAGTGTACTTAGATATAATAAATAAATCTAAAAAAAAAAAAAAAAGCAGGGCGGTGGTGGTACACGCCTTTAATCCCAGCACTTGGGAGGCAGAGACAGGTGGATTTCTGAGTTCGAGGCCAGCCTGGTCTACAGAATGAGTTCCAGGACAGCCAGGGGTACACAAAGAAACCCTGTCTTGAAAAACCAAAAAAAAAAAAAAAAAAAAAAAAAAAAAGAACTTCTTAGGTTCCTTTTTCTGAAAATCAGGTATGCAATGTCCATTCAACTTGGAGATGGCTCTTATTAACACTAAAAGCCCCATCTATGTCCCAAATACACTCTACTGGATAGTATAGTAAGTTTTGTTTTTCTTGTGTGTTGTAACACATGCAAGCCAACATCAGGGAGGCAAATGTTTTCCTCTCCTCTGGTGTCCCCTGAGGCATAGGACACAAAGAGACCTGTATACCAGGCATCATCATGCATGATGAGTGAGGAAAAAAAAAATAGGGATTGGAGTGCACGAGGACGTAAGAGGGAGGGAGGGGGATATTAGCTTACAACATTTCCATAGTTGGAGGGGAAGGGTCTTCCAAACCGGGAGGCTGAGCTACACAGAGCAGGTGGGGAGGAGGGAGCTCCTGAAGTCCCCAGAGGAGAGAGCACTCAGCTATCCTGCTGATTGGGAGTAGGCTGAGACTCCCTGGAGGTGTGAGAGACAGTCTGTATCTTTATTTATTTTTTATTACTATTATTTTTATTTGGAGGCCAATTCTAATTAAGCTTCTTTTCCAAGCTGGCCTGAAGCCCTGAAATCTCTTTGTTTCTTTCTTCTCAGAGACCACTATCTCATCCACCAGCCACCTAGGAGGGGTGAGAACTTGTTTAAAGACCAGGCACTAGGGATTTATGTGCCGGTCCATCAGAAGAGGTTATGTGGATATTTGTCATATAATCAGAATCATTTTGCTCCCGGGGCGATAGTGCTCCACCTGGCTCACTTGGAATTTTGTGGCTTTCCTGGTAATGGTTGAAAGCTTGGGCCTGAATCCTGAAGTGGCACCTTTGGAACTCCCGAATCTGCTGAGTTGCCGTTTTCCCTGTGCTGAGCAGAGAGCACACAACTCAGCAGTCTTGAGTGCCTCCCAGCAAGCAAGGCCGCCAACCTACTATTAAATCAACTGCCTGACAAAGCCTAGCTCAGATACGTTTCCATCAGTGTAAAAGGACCATGAGAGAGCTCTGCAAAGTCTGAGGCAAGGCCTACCTGTGGCCCTGTCCTTCCCCTCTGCCCTCTCTACTTTCATTCTGACTACCAAAAGTCATCAACTGGAAGTAAAACCTAACATTTCCCAGTCCTTTGGGCTGACACGAGTTTTGAGAAGTGAAAAATAATGTAGAGAGTCGTAGTGGCCACTTGACTGGTCTAGAACTCACGATTTAAAGCAGCTTGAGTATGAACTTGTGGCAATCCTCCTGCCTCTCCCTGTATTATACACATCATCACACCTAGAGTCCTGGTCCTTCTTTTTTTTTTTAAAGATTTATTTATTTTATGTAAATGAATGCTCTATCTGTATGTACACCTGCATGCCAGAAGAGGGCATCAGATCCCAGGATAGATGGTTGTGAGCCACTATGTGGTTACTGGGAATTGAACTCAGGACCTCTGGAAGAGTAAACAGTGCTCTTAACCACTGAGCCATCTCCCTTGCCCCCACATCCTGCTTCTTAAACTTGACTGACAACAGGAATTCTAGAGAAGTTGAAAAAGATGAACAGATTTCTGAACAGGGCAGAGATTCCAAATATTACTACAATGAAAGGAAGAAATGTATGGATTCAAATGATACTATTTTTCCTCTTTCAAGAGCTTCCAAATGACCTTACAAAACGTAAGGTCAACCTGAAATTTCAAATGAGTGGTAATCATTAACTCGTTTTTATACAGCTCATGATATTTGGTCCTAATGTTCCCTTTGTAGTAGATGTCTTTTCTGATCTCATTTTTGTTTGTTGTTTGTTTGAGCCTGGCTGGGTCTCTCTGTGTAGTTTAAATTGGTCTTGAACTCAAAATGTCCTGCCTCTGCTTCCCATGGGCATACTGAGATCATAGGTGCGAGCCACCATGCCCTGTCCAAAGGGAAGCTCGCTTCTGAGGCTGAGTCTCAGTCACTGAGGTACTAACTTCAGCAGGTCTCCTTTTTTCTTTTCTCCTTTCTTCCTTTTTAAAAGATTTTATAAGCCGGGCGTGGTGGCGCACGCCTTTAATCCCAGCACTTGGGAGGCAGAGGCAGGCGGATTTCTGAGTTCGAGGCCAGCCTGGTCTACAAAGTGAGTTCCAGGACAGCCAGAGCTATACAGAGAAACCCTGTCTCGAAAAACCAAAAAAAAAAAAAAAAAAAGATTTTATTTATTTTATGTTTATGAGTACACTGTAGTTGTCCTTCAGACACACCAGAAAAGGGCATCAGATTCCATTACAAATGGCTGGGAGCCACCATGTGGTTGCTGGGATTTGTACTCAGGACCTCTGGGAAAGCAGTTGGTGCTCTTAACCACTGAACCATCTCCCCAGCCTGATAGGTCTCCTTGTTGCAGCCTTTCTCTCTCTTTTTGCAGAACCAAGGGTCTCATGCATGTTAGGTCAGGCATCTCCCACTGAGCTCTATCCTAAAACCTATCAGACTACTTTCCACTGAGACATCTTAAGAGGGGTTCTTACATATCCTGGGCTGAGCTTGAATTTACTAAGTAGTCCATACGGCCAGCCTGACCTTGAACTTCTGATCTTTCTACCTTGTTTCCCCTCTTCCTGTGGGTTGAGTTACAGGTGTGTACCACCATGCCTAGTTTATGTAACGCCGGGGGTCAAACTCAGGCCTTTGTTTCTGCTAAGCCAGCACTTTACCAATTGAGCTAGGCTTCAAGCTCCTAGATAACTAAGGTAGGAGTAGATGGTACACCTTTTCTTTTTTTTTTTTTTTATTTAAAGATTTATTTATTTATTATATGTATACACTGTAGCTGTCTTCAGATACTCTAGAAGAGGGCATCAGATTTTTGTTACGGATGGTTGTGAGCCACCATGTGGTTGCTGGGATTTGAACTCAGGACCTTTGGAGGAGCAGTCGGTGCTCTTAACCACTGAGCCATCTCACCAGCCCAGGTACACCTTTTCAATCCCAGCATTGAGAGGCAGAGGCAGGGGGATCTCTATGAGGCCAAGAGCAGCCTGATCTACATAGTGAGTTTCAAGCCAGCCAGCGAGACCCTGTTCCAGAAAACAAAAACGAAACAAGAAAAACGTGACAACTGGAAAATCTCTATGGTGTAAGACTCTCCTAAGTGATGTAGGGAACACAAGGATAAGAAGAACGGAGTTGCTTCCTTCAAAGAACACTTCAGCATAATTGAGACACATTCGTTGAGAATGAGGGAAGAGAGATGATTGGGACATCATTTCTAGTCTGAGTTTCCTGATGAGTGAGTTAAACAACGCGCTCATATAAACACTCAGCTAAACCATAAAGCAAAACGAAATAAGTGCCCAAAGGCTAAGTAATTGGTGGAAGAGAGATGTGGAATCCAGAGAGATCCAGCTGGATCTGGAAGAACAGGACCAAGTGTCCAGTGAAAAAGTTGAAGAAATAAGCCTAAGATTATAGATAACTGACTCTTTTTTTTTTTTTTGACACAAGGTGTTAATGTATAGTTTTAACTGGCCTAGAACTCACTATGTAGACCAGGCTGCCTTCAAGTAATAGAGATCAGCCTGCCTCTGCCCCCTCCCTGACCAAGCTCTGGAACTAAAGGGATATACCACCATGCCTGGCTTTTCTGTATATTCCAGGCTGACCCTGAATTCACAGTCCTTACTTAGCCTTCATAGAGTGGGGCTTACAGGTGAGCCCTCCCACTCACTGCCAGAGAAGAGAGTTCTGCAGAGGAGAAGAACCAGCGTTCCTCAGGAAGGAATCTTGGTGGAGAAGAACCTTGCAGTACGACAATTTCCTGCATCACTGGGATTTTCTGCCCGCTGACTCCTTTCTCCTAGGTTATATCCCAGCGTTCTCTCCTTCCTTGGCTCCATGTCTTCTGTTCCTAGATGAATGATGGAGATTCTAGGGATCTCCATTCGTTTTGGAGCTCGCTGTGGATGGTTAGGGTCACAGCAATGTTGCCTCCCAATCTCACCTCTGTCTATCACCCCTTGCAGTAAAATCGGGCTATCTCAAGCTACATACCCTTTCCTTGTCTAGATGAGACAGCTCTGTTGCTGACAGCCACTTTTTTTTTTACCTACCCCTAGACCTTGTATTGTTTGCTCTCATGGGCTTGTTCCTTAGACAAATGGATTTGAAAGATATTTAACATCTTCTCATCCTATCTTGTGCGCAGAAGACATTGTGTCAGACACCTCACCATATGTCTCATGAGAAAAGAATTGCCCCTCATCTTTTTTTATAGATACCTTCCCCTGTCCCCAAGAAACAAAGATGAGCTACAGTCTTAGAGAAAAGGGTACATCCAGAGGTTGTAAATTGTGCAGTCTTCCTGGAACACCATTTCTTCGGAGTTGGCTGGGATATCACATATTTGGTGTGTGGGATGGGGTTTGCTTGTGATACGCTCTCACCCAGGTTGGTTTCAAACTCCTTGGCAAAGGTATCACCCTGTTTCAGCCTCCTAAGTAGCTAGGAGGACAGTCAGGTGGCACTACACGGGATGCCACATATTTGGATGAGAGACTTTTGACCAGATCTATTGATAGTCCAGTGCTACAATGCCAGCTCCCCTTTTCATTGCCATCCCTTCTACACGTGCTCCACAGGCAGGAGCTGTTACTATGGAAATGTATTATTTTTAAAAACAGACTCAGCCTTGGGCTTGGGAAATATCTCGAGAACAAACCCACGCAAGCAAGGTTAATAGGGGGGTTCCTGAATCCTAGCTCCAAGGGGAAGGAGGACGATGGTGTTCTATTCCCAACCTTTATCACGTTAAGCTTCATTTTTTTCGCCGTTGACATTAGCTGGGTTTTGTCAGGCACTTCTATCTGGGAGGGACACCTTACTCCCTCTTTACCCAGTGCCTAGCTAGCTTCAGTCAAGAGACCAGAAGCTTGCTGAGACAGGAGGTGTTGAAAGTGAGTGGTGATTTCCACAGGGACTAACTCATTTTTAACCTACAGGCGTCCAACCCATAGAAATCTAAGAAACGTAGGGAGAACCAGGCGTCATCTCAGATAAGTGAAGTTCCCTTGCCTGGTACTGAAGGGGTGCACAGGGATTTCAGGACGGGGCGGGACAGCTAAAGACTCCGCCTATTGTCATCCCGGAATCCTCTACGTGTGCAACTTAACCCTCCCCCACTCCACCCTCCTCTAGCTCTGAGCGGCGGGTTAGCTCGGCCCCGCCCGGTGAGGGCGCGGCTCCTTTAAGGGCGGGTGGGGGCGGGGCGCCGGCGGTGTTGTCAGTGTCAGTTCTGCGCACGCAGCCCTCCCGGAGCCGGTGCCGGCCCGCGAGCCCCGGTGTCTCTGCAGGCTGGTCCTTGCCCGGGTCCGGCGGGGCCCCACGCCGTGGGAGGAATCGGGTGATAGCTGGAACCTAGCTGGGGTCACACCGCCGGTGCTAGGGATCCAGATCTCTGGCTACGGAGACAGAGCTCGAGCGTCGCGACCCCGGAGGACCTCTTCTCTATCCGTGGCACCCACTGCTCCTGGAATCTCCGCGGCGCCGGAGAGCCCCGGAGCCCGCGCGCTCAGCCCCGGGGGAGCTCGCCCACGCCCCACGGTCCATCCGGGCCATGCTCCCCCGGGGCAGCGGCTGAACCCGAGCCGGGACCCGAGCCCGCGGGAGCATGGATCCGGACTGGGGGCAGCGGGATGTGGGCTGGGCGGCCCTGCTGGTTCTCTTCGCCGCCTCGCTGATCACGGTATTGGGCTGGATGCTCCAGTATGCCCGGGGTTTGTGGCTGTCGCGAGCGAATGGGGGCCGAGACTCCCGACCTGCCTCAGCTGCTGAGCCCGGGGGTTCACTGCGCGAGCTGGGTGTGTGGCGTTCGCTGCTGCGTTTGCGGGCGACCCGGACCAGCACCCCCGAGGAAGCCGGCGTACGGGGTCTCCTGGCTTCGCTCTTTGCCTTCAAGTCTTTCCGGGAGAACTGGCAACGGGCTTGGGTGCGAGCCTTGAATGAGCAGGCCTGCAGGGACGGGGTGAGTTGCACTGAGCCCTTGTGTCGTCCCTTCCAGCTTTGCCTTCTAGGGAAGAGCTTGCTCATGTTAGGAGGGCTGGATTAGAGCTGGGGATCAACTGGAGAACCCTCCAGCTTTCTCTTTCAGATCAGAGAAGAGCGTGCAGGTTAGACTGGGGCTTGTAAAGAAGTCCAGTTATGTACCAAATTTTCTATTTTTGTGAGCAAGGTACTCTGGTTCTAAACCCAGCACAAGTTACTGTTCTCATAGCAACGCTAATCCGTGTGCCTTAGGGCACTTCCGCCTAGACTGGGCTGGTTGGGCCAAGGGAGACAGGTGCACCTGCAGAAGGAATTTGCCTGGTCCTCATGCCACCACACCCAGTTAAGATTTCAGGCTCCCAAACCCTGGTGGTCAGGTAGAGCCCCCACGGTAACTGAATCATCTCTCCATATTTCAGTAATTTCACTACTACAGTCCTCCAGGCTGGCCTGCAGTGTAGTGTTAAGGGAAAGTAGTTTTAGTTAAAGGGCATATTGATAACCTGCGTCCTTTCTAATGCATGAATTTGGGCTGCCCCTTCAGGGTCGCTCATAAACCAGAGCAGCCAGCCACCTCCACCCCTTGCACCCTGGGCATCTGGCCTCCCAGGAAGTGGGCAGGAAACAGAGTCATGAGGCTGAGGTTGGGTGGAAGGCAGAGGTCTCCCATTTCTGGACTGTTTCCCTTCCTGGCCATCAGACTATCAGCTCCTTGTGGAAACAGGTCTTTCTCTGTTTCCAGCCATAAGAGCTTAGAGGCTTTGCCCTATTAATCCAGATGCCTAGAGACTGAAGTGGCCCCCAAGAAGTTCTCCTGTTTCCTCTTCTCAGCTGGCCAGCTGAAAGCCAGATGACATCTGTCAGTTTATACATTGACCCTACCCCTCCAACCTGGCTCTTCCTGTACCTTGTCCCTGGGACAGCTGACTCAGCTGGACATTGGCCTCTCTTGCAGGGGGGGGAGAGAGAGGATCGAAGCATTCATCTCTCCAATTGGCATGACTTTTGAAGAAGAAAGCTGCCACTGCAGGGAAGTTTGCTAGGGAAAGTGAATGAGCTCTGTGCATTTTGTTTTCTCTATCTCAAGCCTGCAGAACATACCCAGCCCAGGCTGTGCCCCCTTCCTCAGGTAGTTCTTTTACCCTGCTTTCCACTGCTGTAGAAGAATTAGGGAGTGGCTCTTTCGAGAGCTAAGCTAATCGGCTTTCCGATCCCTAATACTCCTGCTGTCCACCCTAAGGAATTATCTAGGCCTGGGACCCCTGAGCCCTCCCTCTGAGCTTGCTTCTCTTCCTAGCACTTCTGATGGGGTTTCCTGGAGACATGATAAGTTAGTCTTTATTTCTAAGAACTTAAGCAGCGTGATAGGATACCTTTGACCATTCATATCCTGTTTGTTTGGGGGAAAGGCTTAGCCTTATTTCTTCATCTTATTTTATAGCACATGACACAACCGTTTCACTTCAGCCTTGCCCAGCAGTGAACATGTCACTCTCTTGTTGTCATTGTCATTTACCTCTATTTGTGATTACAGTGAATGATGAGGTGGAGGGGTAAAGAGGGAAACAGGGAGAACAGAGAGGTTCCTGGGATTTGAAGAATTACCCAAGGTTCAAAGGCAAGCTGGCCTCTAAGGTAGTCTAACTTCCAGGTTCTCAGCAGCCCCTGGAAGCTGCAGATCCCTGGAGACAGTGGGGCTGGAGGGGAAACCTTCTGTCCTAAACTGTTGAGCCAAGAAGGGGCCAGAGGCCAGCCTGTAGCTGAGGCCTCTGCAGTGCTAAAATCAAGCCAGCAATTGGGCAGACCAGCCCTGCAGGGTACAGCTCCAGAGACTTGATCTTGTGCCCACATCACTTCCTCAGAGCTCCATCCAAATCGCCTTTGAAGAGATACCCCAACTCCCACCAAGAGCCAGCATCAGTCATGTGACCTGCGTTGACCAATCAGAGCGCACCATGGTAAGGGTCTGGTGGGCACTACAAGATGGGGCAGACCCCAAGGTTCCCTTTAGTCTAAGGGTTCTTAATTTAGGTTCCCTTTAGTCTGAGGGTTCTTAATTTGGAGTTTCTGTGTGTCTTAAGGACCTAAGGATTTGTTTCAGGAGGTCTGAGAACCTCACTGATGTGATAGGCAAAGTAAGTGTGTGTGTGTGTGTGTGTGTGTGTGTGTGTGTTTCTTTTGGGTCTGTTTCTAGGGAGAGAAGAGTTTTTGTCTTTGTTTTGTTTTGAGACAGGATTTTTCTGTGTAGGTCTGCCTGTCCTGGAACTCACTCTGTAGACCAGGAAATCTGCCTGCCTCTGCCTCCAGAGTACTGGGATTAAAGGCGTGAGCCACTACCACCTGGCTGAGATTTTTGCTTTTGTCTAATTCATTGAGAAGCTTAGGGCCCCCAAAAGGACATCATCCCAAGGATGATAGATGTGGGGAAGGGCAGAGCCAGGTGGGTGTCCTCCTCAGTGCCTGACACTGTTCCCTGTTTCAGGTGCTGCATTGCCAGCTCTCTGCTGAGGAGGTGCGCTTCCCCATCTCTGTGACCCAGCAGTCCCCCGCTGCCGTCTCCATGGAGACCTACCACGTCACTCTGACACTGCCACCAACACAGGTGGAGGGAAATGGGGGAAACTGAGTTGGGCAGAGGGCAGTTGAGTTGGCCCAGCATTTTCTCTCTGCTTCCTCTCTACGTTGGATTCGGGAAGGAAGGGTCCGAGTAGTTAGCAGGGGGAGGTCCTGAAGAATGGGGTAGGTCACACTAATCCTTCCGTTCTTGTCTCTAGTTGGAAGTCAGCCTGGAGGAAATCCCTGATGAGGGGCTGCTGGTGTCCTGGGCCTTCACTGACCGCCCAGAACTCAGCCTAAAGGTGCTTCCCAAGTTGCAGACTAGGGAGGTAAGAAGGGGGCAGCAGAGGAGAGACTGAACTGGCAATGGAGCAGGGCGGAGGCTCCACCTCTTCTCCTCTCTGCAGAGAGATGAGGAACAACCAGAGCTCTCAACAGTTGAGGAACTGATCAAGGACGCTATAGTCAGCACTCAGCCCGCCATGATGGTCAACCTCAGGGCCTGCTCTGCCCCAGGAGGCCTGGTGAGTGGACACCCAAAGGGAAGGTTTGCGTGTATCCCACCTCTAGGTTACTATATCAGGATTATTTCTCTTTTTACTCCCTTTTGCTCTTAGGTACCCAGTGAGAAGCCACCCACGATGTCCCAGGCCCAGCCATCCATCCCCAGACCTACCCGATTATTCTTACGGCAGCTTCGAGCATCTCACCTGGGAAGCGAGCTAGGAGGTGAGGATTCCGCTGCCCAGGACATAGCTTCTCTATCCCGAGGACTTGGTTTCTTCCGTCTGAGCATCCTCTAAGCTCTGCTTCCTGACAGGTACGGAGGAACTGTGCTGTGCCGCTGAGCTTGACAACCCCATGCAACAAAAGTGGACCAAACCCATGAGGGCGGGCCCCGAGGTGGAATGGACTGAGGACCTAGCTCTGTAAGTCACCTTCTGCTCCTCCCCTCTGTCCCCATGGGCAGTCAGGATGAAGAAACCTTTCCAGGCTAGCCCTGGCATGAGGGAGCCAGCCTTGCTTTCAGTAGCCTGTAGTGTGGACCTCCACTGTATGCCAGGCCCTGGGGACAGAGACTAGGAGTAGATACAGCCCTAACCTCTGGGTGGATCACAGGCCTGAAGCAGAGACACACAGGGAAGATAGGACAAAGTTGCCAGTTGAGATTGGTGCACAGCATGCCGTGGAGGTGCTTCAGTAGGGGAGATGATGAATTCTCAAAGGGGACGAAGGAACTAATGAGTTGTCATAGAAGAAGTCTATTTAAACCACGCCTTCAAGCGTGGGTACCATCGCAACAGAAATGTGAAAGTCTTCTTAACAGTGGGAGCTGCCTGAGAAAAAACAAAACCAAAAAAACAAAACAGGACGGACGACAGCCCGAGATAGACGTCAGGTGGAAGCGGGCTGGGGATGTGCACACCTGGCTGCGGAAAGTAATTTCCACTCGTGGCTGCGTCCATAGTTCCCGGAAGGTGGACATTTTGGAGCTCTGGTGCTGTCTTACTGACCCACATCTCTGTCTCTAGCCTTTGACTGGCTCAGGGGCTCCGTCCACTATGCTCCTTACCTGACCTATCCATCCTCTTTCGGCCTTCAGGGATCTGGGTCCCCAGAGCCGGGAGCTGACCCTCAAAGTGCTCCGGAGCAGCAGCTGTGGAGATGGTGAGCAGGAGGACAGAAGGGACACTTAGGAGTGGGTGCTGAGCAGGTCATGCTTCTGGACCCGGCTCACCGCGTCACTCTTGTCTCTAGCTGAACTCCTTGGCCAAGCCACACTGCCTGTGGGCTCACCCTCTAGACCGATGTCACGAAGACAGGTGTGCCCACTGACTCCAGGGCCCGGGAAATCCCTGAGCCCGGCAGCCACCGTGACAGCAGAGGTGAGAAGGTGGCCACTGTGGGGAAAGGGATAGGCCTAGACGGGACAGTCTCTGAGATCCTGACCTCTCGTTCTCTCCTCACACTCTGGCAGCTACATTATGAGCAGGGTTCCCCTCGGAATCTGGGCACGCCCACCTCCTCCACCCCTCGCCCCAGCATCACACCCACCAAGAAGATTGAGTTGGACCGGACCATCATGCCCGACGGCACAGTCGTCACCACTGTCACTACCCTCCAGTCCCGCCCCCGTGTGGATGGCAAACTAGGTAAAAAGGAGAGTCTCACAGTAGCACCCATTGCCTTAAGAAGGGAGGAAAGCCTAGATGCCCACACATCTTCTTCCTAATGTCCTGTCCTGATCCGTCTGCATCTTCCTCATCCTTGTCTCTCACACTTTCCTTGCTCCTTTCCAGCCGTCCTCTCACCCTTCGGCCCTTTGGAATCTTCTCTCCTCCCCTCTTGCTCTACATTGTTTTCTCTCTTTCCATGGATCGCTTTCCTTCTTTGACCCTAGCCCCAATTGGCTAATTGTCCCACACCGCAGTGGTCCCTGGCCTTTTCTGGCAAACCCAGTGTCTTTTGTGGCATTTTTCTGTTCCCAGTGGCCTTACATCACTGGTCCATCTCTAGGGATCCCATGGCAGCTTATCTATCTCCAGGGTCCCCCTAAACATTCTCCATCCATGTTTGGTATCTCCCTATACCCTCAAGTGGGCCCCATGGCACTTTCCCACACTGTCATCAGTTCCCGTAGCATCTTTTCATTCAGCCTCTTCTTAATCACCCTTGTGATTAATCCCCCTTAATCATCTTTGCCCTCTGAGTCAACCAAAGTCTGCATCTCGATAAAGATAGTAGGGGTGGGGCCTCCCAGCTCACTGACCCTCCCCCACCTCGCAGACTCCCCCTCCCGCTCCCCGTCCAAGGTGGAGGTGACTGAGAAGATGACAACCGTGCTGAGTGAGAGCAGCGGCCCCAGCAATGCCTCCCACAGCAGCAGCCGTGAGTGGGGAAGGGAAATGAGCGAGCCTCGGTGGCTGTACGGTCCCTGTAGTCAAGAACTACTCTGGGTGGTGCAAGAGGGATTCGAACCCAAGAAGGAGCCAGGTGGAAAGTGAAGCCACCAATCTTCTATATCCCCCAGCAGGGGAGAGCCACCTTTCCAATGGCTTGGATCCAGTAGCAGAGACAGCAATTCGCCAGCTGACTGAGCCCAGTGGGCGAGCAGCCAAGAAGACACCCACCAAGAGGAGCACGCTCATCATCTCTGGTGTTTCCAAGGTAACAGAGCTCTGGGGAGAGAGCTAAAATGGGGAGCAAGCCCTCATGGGTCATTCTTGCCCATTAAAACCTGTCCCTTCTGGCAGGTGCCCATCGCCCAGGACGAGTTGGCTCTCTCCTTGGGTTATGCAGCATCTCTGGAAGCCTCGATGCAAGATGATGCAGGAACCAGTGGTGGTCCTTCATCACCTCCCTCAGACCCCTCAGCCACATCCCCAGGACCCGTTGATGCCCTCTCCAGTCCCACGAGTGTCCAGGAGGCAGATGAGACGACACGTTCAGACATCTCTGAGAGGCCGTCCGTGGATGATGTTGAGTCAGAAACAGGGTCCACTGGTGCCCTGGAGACCAGAAGCCTCAAGGATCACAAAGGTGGGGAGCAATGGACAAGTCACCCCCATGACTGCTTTGTGAGGGGGCAGGGCTGAGACAGAATCTGGCCTGGAATGCATTGTATAGCCCAGGCTAGCTTCACATTTCCAGTAATTCTTCTGCCTCGGTTTCCCAAGTGCTAAATTCTAGGAATGGGCCTCCACACTCAGCTGTTTATTGCTTTTTTGAACTGTATTGTAACCTCAGACCTACTAGACAACTTGGAGACGTGGTAGGTTTAGCTAACTTGCTTTCAAAAGTCAAGCAAACGCCAGTAGATCAGGAAATCTGGTGCCTCAGTTCCTAGCTTGGATATGACAGGCTGGAGTGACGGCAAGAGAAGTCACCATATTTCCCTTCCTTCTTGAGGGTTTGTTTTCTTTTTTTTTTTTTTTTTTTTTTTTTTTTTGGTTTTTTGAGACAGGGTTTCTCTGTGTAGCCCTGGCTGTCCTGGCACTCACTTTGTAGACCAGGCTGGCCTCGAACTCAGAAATCCGCCTGCCTCTGCCTCCCGAGTGCTGGGATTAAAGGCGTGCGCCACCACGCCCGGCGAGGGTTTGTTTTCTTTCACTGTTTTTGGTGTTTGAAGACAACATCTTATGTAGCCCAGGCTGGCTCAAACCTGCTATACATCCAGAGTCGGCTATAAATGTCTGACTGTCAAGCCTGTGCCTCCCAGTTGTGAGGATTAGAGATATGTAACAACATGCTCAGCCTTTTAAAACATTTATTACATTTATTTGTGTGTGTGTGCGTGTGTGCGCGTGCACGTGTAACAGAAGACAATTTGTAGGAGTTGGTTTTTCCTTCCACCATGTGGGTCCCAGGGACTGAACTGAAGTTGTCATGTTTGGGGCAGCAAACACGTTTACCTGTTGAGACATCTTTCTAAATTGTGCATGAGTGTTTGCTTACATGGGCATCACATGAGTGCCTGGTGCCCAAGGAAGTGGAAAGAGATTGATGGAGCCCTTTTGAACTGGAGTTATAGACATCTATGAACCACCGTGTGGATGCTGGGAATTGAACCCTGATCCTGTGGATGAGCAGCAAGTGCTCCTAACCACTGAGCCACCTGCCCAGCCTCCTGCTGAGATAATGCTAACTCTTGGCTTAGGTTTTGGTTTGGTTTGGGGACAGGGTTTCACACTATATCCAAAGTTCAAAGTTGGCTTAGAACTCACTGGCCTTTTCTTCTTCTTCTTCTTCTTCTTCTTCTTCTTCTTCTTCTTCTTCTTCTTCTTCTTCTTCTTCTTCTCCTTCTCCTTCTCCTCCTCCTCCTCTTCTCCTCCTCCTCCTCTTCTCCTCCTCCTCCTCTTCCTCCTCCTCCTCCTCCTCCTCCTCCTCCTCCTCCTCCTCCTCCTCCTCCTCTTCTTCTTCTTCTTCTTCTTCTTCTTCTTCTTCTTCTTCTTCTTCTTCTTCTTCTTCTTCTTCTTCTTCTTCTTCTCCTTCTCCTCCTCCTCCTCCTCCTCCTCCTCCTTCTTTATCTTTTTCTTTTTTCCTCTTCTACTCTGTACCCCCAGTTGCATGGATAATGAGAAATTCTACTCCATGCCAATCTTAACATTGTTCCCCTGAGCTGGGCACGGTGGTGCACATCTTTCATCCCAGCACTCAAGAGGCAGAGACAGGTAGATCTATGAGTTCAAAGCCAGCCTGGTGAAAGCCAGTTTCAAAAAAGAAAAGAAAAGATTATTCTTTTGAGCTGGGCAGCAATACCTGAATCCCCAGCACTTAGGAGGCTGAGGCAGGGTTTTGAGTTGAAGGCCAGTTTACAGGTCACATTTTGAGACTCTCACGGAAGGAGGGACAGGAGGAAGCATGCCATTCCCTCTCTGGCTGTGACTCAGGTTGCAAACAGCTTTTCTAACTTCAAAGGACAAAGAGTTTGCTGTCTTAGATCTCACCCGTTGACCAATGACCCTGTCAGCTGGGATCTATTTATGATTTAAAAGCTGGTGCTGTAATCTCAAGACTTGAGAGACTGTGGCAAGAGGTAGGCTGTGAGTTTAAGATCAGCTTGGGTTATGTAATGAGTTCAAAGCCAGCCCAGGCTACGAATCCACATTCTGCCTCAAACAAAACTAACAGAAAAGAATCTTGACCTGTGGCTTGCATCGCTTGAGAGAATGGAGTCTGTGAATCCGAAGCCTGCTGTGTGAGCACCTTCTTCTCTCTATGCCCCATATTCACGTCTTTGAGGTTTCTAGACTCCCCACTGCTCACACCCTGGAATGTAGTATGTTAATCGACCTTTCCTTTTATGATTTATAGGCTTTAAGGAACACCCTCTGTGCAGTCTTTGTCTTTTCAGTGAAAGGAGGCTCAGTCCGCTGAGAGTCCTCCCAGAGCGGCAGTCCCTACCCTTGTTGTTCCTCCAGGGGATGTGGTCAGAGGCGCACAGATCCCTCCCCCTAGGACTGTGTTCCTTCCTCAGGATGGGTGAAGCTCGCATGCGCTTCCACCGCCTTTCCTGAGAAAGGCAGGCATTAGGGAAGAGACAGAGTACAGTCGTCATCTTCTGTACTAACCTTCTAAGTCTTTTCTCCACCCTCATCCCAGACCTGTGCCCCTCCGTCCACCTCAGTTTCCCTTCTTCCCTACAGTGAGTTTCCTGCGCAGTGGCACAAAGCTCATCTTCCGCCGGAGGCCCCGACAGAAGGAAGCTGGTCTGAGCCAGTCACACGATGACCTGTCCAACACGACGGCCACACCTAGCGTCCGGAAGAAGGCTGGCAGCTTTTCCCGTCGCCTTATCAAGCGTTTTTCCTTCAAATCCAAACCCAAGGCCAATGGCAACCCTAGCCCCCAGCTCTGAAAGCCCCTGAACTAGGAGAGATCAAGAGTTCTCTTAGTCTGTCCCCCACATCCCCTTCTGTACCCCTTCCTGGATCCCCACTGCTGGGGCCAGGAAAGCCCTCGGGTTATAGGGAGCCCCAGCACACTGGGCTGTGGGGTAAGCGGGAAGGGTGTCTGACATGGGAAGCATCTGAGAGGCAACAGTTGTTGCGTGAACACAGAGGAGAGTTTGGCAGCTGAGAGTCAGGGGCGGGCTCTGTCTTGGGTGTGTGGACGCTCATCAGAAGCCTCTGCTGGCACTGCCCCCAGAGGGGAGCCCAGAGCACTCTCTCCTCAGCAGGTCCTTCTCCCTTATTTATTCTCTTTTCTATTTATATGTGTGGTCTAGAACCCTTGGCAAACATGATAGAGGGCATCTCTCCCAGGTGACCCTTTTCTGTCCCAGGAGGGTAAGGCAATTCCCAGGACGGGTTTCTACCCCTCCCTTGGGAGTCCTCTCTTAGACCAGCACCAATGTCTGCCTTCAGAAGACATTGGCAGATCACAGGAAGCCGGGCTAGGGCCCGGGATTGGGGGGCAGGCACTCCCCACCTCCCTACCTCCCACATCGCTCCTCGTTTCTCCTTCCCCTTTATTACCATTTTGTACTTGATGCCTTCTCCATGAGCAGTGGCTCAGTTGGAAGGAGGGAGCCAGGAAGCTGGGAGGAAGCCTTCCCTAGAGAGCCAGCTTTAGGAGTTTTAAAGACAGTACGATCATAGAGCAAGGTTGCACCTCTGTATGCTGGGAGATGATGATGTCCATTGCTGTGTGATGGCCTGGAATTTAATTTATTTAATTAAAATCAAATTGGAGTTTATAAACGGGAGTGGCTGGTTATCCTTTGAAAAGCAAGCAGGCCTAAAGGCTGTGGTGTTGATAGAGTGGGCGGGCTCACTGATTGTCACCTAGGCAGTCAGGTGGCACAGGTGCCCTTGAACAGGGACACGGGTAGAGAGGTTTGAGTGATGTCACTCTGAAAAGTCAAGTTGCTGCAAAAAACCCCACCCCTCCCCCACAGGCTGTTCTTTCTAGGCTGTAACACGCTTCAGAGTGTGGACTCTGAGGCTGCACTGTTCTGATCTGAGACCCAGCTCCACTGACCAGTTGGTTACCTTTGTGACCGTGGACAAATATGGGGCCTCAGTTTTGGTTTGTTTTTGATCCAGAGCCTCACCTATGTTGTCCTAGCTGGCTTAGAACTCCTTAAGTAGACCAGGTTGGCCTTGAACTCAGAGATAGCCCTGCTTCTTCCTCCTGAGTGCTAGGACACCACACCTGGCTGTGTACTCGGGTTTTTTTCTTCTGTCAAATGGGGGATAGGGACTGGGGATGAAGCTCAAAGGTAGAGTTCTGCCTTAGCATACCCAAAGCCCTGGGGTTTGTCTCTAGCAATATTTCATAGAGAGGATGGAGCCAGGTGTGGTGGCTGACACAAACCTTCAATTTCAGTACCTGGGACTCAGAAGCAGGAGGGTCTCTGTGAGTTCCAGGCTAGTCAGGACTATATAGTGAGAGCCTGTCCAAAACAAACAAACAAAATCACTATTCCTAACATAGGTGAGTTTTAGATACCTACAGGTATGCCTCTGTTTCCTGTCCTTTGAGATATTACACAGGATTGAACCAAGTAAGCTGCTATAAGAGGTTACTCAAAATGCAGGACCAATAGGCAGGAAACTAAGTGTGCTACAAATATCTCTATCTGGCCCAAGCTGCTACTTCTTTCTGGACTCCAGTTTCTTCACCTCTAAAAATGAAAGTGGCCTGGGATAATCAGGTCATTTCTGAACTCCAGCCTTGATGTATAACTTACCTGGGCTTGGCTTGTGAATAGACAGCATGGTTTTTTTTTTTTTTTAAATTTAATTAATTTATTTATTATATGTACTTACACTGTAGCTGTCTTCAGACACACCAGAAAAGAGCATCAGATCTCATTACGGATGGTTGTGAGCCACCATGTTGTTGCTGGGAATTGAACTCAGGACCTCTGGAAGAGCAGTCAGTGCTCCTAACCCCTGAGCCATCTCACCAGCCCTGGTTTGGTTTTTTTTTTTTTACTGTTTTTTTGTTTTTTGTTTTTTTTTTTTATATATAAGGTCTTTCTATGTGGCCCAGGCTGACCTTAAACTTTTCCAGTGCTGAGATTACAGGTGTGTGACATCACACTTGGCTGTAACTTGTCTTAGTTTTTTATTTATTTATTTATTTATTTATTTATTTTTTAAAGATTTATTTATTTATTATATGTAAGTACACTGTAGCTGTCTTCAGACACTCCAGAAGAGGGAGTCAGATCTTGTTGCAGATGGTTGTGAGCCACCATGTGGTTGCTGGGATTTGAACTCTGGACCTTCAGAAGAGCAGTCGGGTGCTCTTACCCACTGAGCCATCTCACCAGCCCCTTTATTTATTTATTTTAATGTGTGTGATGACTGAGATAGAATCAGGGCCTCATACATGTAAACTCTTCCACTGAGACGCATCCCAGACCCTCTTTTCCCCTTTTATAGATAGGATCTCACTAAGTTACCCAGATAGGCCTTGACATTCTTTATAGCTCAGACTGACCTTGAATGTAAAACCCTGCTGTGTCAACCTGTCAAGTGCTAGGATTAAAGATGAGTTTTAACATCCTGGTGGTGGTAGCGGTGGCTGTGGCACACACCTTTAATCCCAGTTCTTGGGAGGCAGGGGCATGCAGATCTCTGAGTTTGAGGACAGCCTGGGAAACACAGAGAAGACCTGTCTCAAAACAACAGCAAACAGAAACAACAACAACAAAATATTAAAGTGTTCTAGTTTGTCTGACCTAATCTATACCCTTTAATAAACATCAATGGTGCTTTGTAGGGGGCAGCTTTTTAGAAAGAAGTCCCAGAATATGTCTGGATAACCCAGCCTGAATTGTGGTTCTCAAGATGAATGTGAACCCTACTAGGCAACAAAACACTACCTGGACTTTAAAAATTGGGTGCGGGGCTGGTGAGATGGCTCAGTGGTTAAGAGCACTGACTGCTCTTCGGAAGGTCCTGAGTTCAAATCCCAGCAACCACATTAAAAACTGGGTGCTAGTGCTGGTGGTGCAGGCCTTTAATCCCAGCACCCTAGACACAAGGGGTGAGGATGAAGAGAACGTTCAGCCACAAACAACACCTGCTCCTTTTGCAGAGGACCCTGACTCAGTTACCAGCACTTTACCTGGCAGCCATAACCATCTGTCAAACTGTAGTTCTTGGGGATCTGGTGCCCTCTTCTGGCACCAGGCCATACATGATGCACATACATTTAGTCAAAGTATTTATAAAGGTTTGTTTTTAATTCTTGAGATGGTTCTGAGGAAGTGGCTTAGTGTTTTTAAACACTGCTTTTAAGCACCGAGTCCTCTTGACGAGGACCCTGGTTCAATTCCCGGCACCTACATGGCAGCTCACAACTATCTGTAACTCCAATTACAGGGAGGGTCTGGTGCCCTCTTTTGGCCTCTGCAGTCATAGCACACACATGCTGTACCTAACATCCATGCAGCAAACACTCAATAGACATTAAAGGAGTAAATCTTAGCCAGTTGAAGTGGTGTACGCCTTTAATCCCAGCACTAGGAAGGCAGAGGCAGGCAGATCTCTGTGAGTTCAAGGCCAGCCAGGCTTACACAGGATTATAGAAGTGAAGTATCATGGCCACAGCTACATTCTCTTTCTCACGACATTGCCTGTAGGACCTTTCTGCCTCCACAGCTGCAGAAGATTTGGGTTTACAGGCCTGTGAACACCTGGCTCAACTTGACCTATTTTTATGTTGTCTCTAAACTTTTATTTACATAGGACACAGACAAAATGATTTTTGAGGAAGTGTCTCTAGCCCGGGCTGTCTTGTCACTTACTATATAGTACCTGCTCCCGGAAACTGCCCTCAGGTTTTATGACCCTCCTTCCTGCCTCCCCTTCCCCTGCCCCTGCCCTGGGAGTACAAGTGTGTATGTGTCACCACACCAAGCTTATTGTGGTGGTTGGCTGTATTTTATTTTCTGAGGGGAGGTCTCTCTCCCTGTCTAACCTTGGGTGGTCCAGGACTCACTATGTAAACCAGATTGGCCTTAAACTCAGAGGTCCACCTGCTGCTTCCTCTGGAGTGCTAGGAGTGAAATTATGTGCCACCTCGAATAGCATTTTTTTTTTCTTTTTCGAGACAGGGTTTCTCTGTATAGTCCTGGCTGTCCTGGAACTCACTTTATAGACCAGGCTGGCCTTGAACTCAGAAATCTGCCTGCCTCTGCCTCCTGAGTGCTGGGATTAAAGGCGTGCACCACCACGCCCGTCTCTCGAATGGCAATTTTAAATTCTGAATTTCCTTCACTGGATTGTGTGACCATGGCTGATTTATAAAAACGAAGAAATAGGCACAACTGTTCTTTTTCACTGGGTAGTGTAGATTGCACAGTAGTAAGCACAAATACAATATATCATAATGAGAAGAGTCAATTTTCAGGCAAAGGACCATCTCCATTGAAAACACAAGAATGGCTAGTTACCATAATGGGAAGTGGGAAGGGGAGACTTTCTGGGGAAAACAAGTGGACACATGGGAAGTAAAAGGAGGCACAGTGTGGTGGGGAAACTGAAATTTGTGTCTGAGATGCAGGAAATGAGGTCTAAGACACAAGATAGGATTTGAGGTAGGCAGTACCCAGATGTTGGTGTTTGGAAATTCTCCATTTGGTTTGGGGTCATTGTACTGAAGGCAACAGAACGCCTTTGAATATTTTACACAGAATTCTGACTTGATCGAGTCTGGTTTTGTTAAAGATCACTTTGCTGATCTCTGTGAAGGATGCCTTGTAGAGAAATTAAGCACTGGGGCATGTTAAATGAGTGTGGAGTTCTGGGATGGGTGTCATTCGTCGAACAGAATGGAAGTGAAGATAGAGAAATATGGATGATCACGTGTTAAAGAAAGTAGACTCCCGGGCTGGTGTGTGTGTGTGTGTGTGTGTGTGTGTGTGGCTGTTGGTAGAGCATTTGTCTAGCAAGCAGAAATCCTTGAATGAATCCCACAGTATCCCTTAAATGGGTGAGGTGCCGCACTTGGGCAGCATACAGGTAGGTCTCTGTGAGTCCAAGGTCAACCTGGGGTACGGTACATAAAACAGAGAAGACTTAAAATCAAAGATGAAGGTGGGGCCCCAGTGTAGGCGAACCACCTAGACAACTAACCGAACTACACCGAGAGGAAGACGACAGACCAGGCCAAACTAGGCGCATGCCCAGTGGGTAGTCGGCGCGAGTTTGCGCAGTAGTGGGAATTCAAGCCTCAAAGCTTCCCGCCTGCGCACAGCCGGGAGCAGGCCCAACCCACTTTTGAAGGTGACGCGAACTTCAGCCACATCCGGTCGTCCCTCACTCTCCCCCCTGGGACTCGGAGCCCTCTCCCGGACGATTCCCGCCTCTTCCGTGTTTTGGTGCGCACGGGTTCTGACAGACGCAGCGGCCATTGGCTGTTGGTCGACTCGAGAGCCGCGATTGGCTGTCGCTGATCGTCGCTCAAACGCCTGGGGGTAGATGGTGTGAGGTGGGTGGGGCGCTAGGCAAACCAGCGGCGCTGGCAGGTGAGTGGAGGCTTGCGGCTCCGGTACCTTGGTGGCTAAGGCGGTTCTCTCCGGAGCCTGCGGAAGGCCGTGCTTCCTGGAGCCGCTCGGTGTGGCGTCCGAGCCGGCCCTTAAACTCCGCGCCCTCGGGCTAGGGTTCTCTGCGGCTGGACTCGCTCGGCACCACGCTTGACGCCGCGGATCCCGGGAAGCTCTCCGGGATGGGCTACTTCCTCTGAGTTCTAGCTACCTATCCTCCGGCCTCAGCGCTCAGGCGAGCCTGCCCACCGGCCTTTTCGTGTCCCGATCTCCCTGGTCCTGCGCTTTGGTTTGGTTGCGGGGTTCAGCGTCAGATCCTGGTCTGTGAGTCCTTGTTTAGGACCTGGGCCTTTCTTCTTGTGGATTGTGGCTCAGAGTTCATTGGTTCCTGGCGATACAGCATATACTCCTGATAATTGTTGATGGGATGGTTTTGTACTTTGACTAGTGATGAAATGTCGGGTAAGGATCCTGGGGGGTGTGGGGGGTGCTTCTCCACCCCCGAATTAACACTCAGAAACAAGGATAGGTGTAGCTAACCCTTAGTGAGCCTCAGTAGTGCGTTAGGCCCACTTGGCTTAAGTAATTTAAGGTCACAAAACTAAGGAGTTTCGTTTTATTTTCCTCCTCCATCCTTCTGACTTCCTCTTCAGACAGATACACCCTTAGACATAATGTGATGTCCGTGGTGGCTTTCTTTTTGTGAGGCCATCTTAACTTTGTGGCTCTGGCTGTCCTGAAATTCTCAAGAGATCCTGTCTCAAAGACTGGCAATGCCACCCTAATCAACTGGTGTGAGCATATGTGAGTGAATGGTGGTGGTGGGGTTCCTGGGGTCACAGTCAGGTTGTCAGGGTAGTATGACAAGAACATTTTTCCCCACTGAGCCATCTCACTTCTGCAGAATTGTCCCTTTAATGCCCCTCCAAGAAATTTTGTATGAACCGTTCACTTTCTTCTCGTTCTTTTAAAATACATACTTATTATATTCCTTTTGTTTTGTTTTGTTTTTAAAGACAGGGTTTGTCTGTGTAGCCCTGGCTGTCCTGGAACTCACTTTGTAAACCAGGCTGGCCTTAAATTCAGAAATCCGCCTGCCTCTGCCTCCTGAGTGCTGGAATCAAAGCCGTGCGCCACCACGACCAGCTTATTATATTCTTAAAAATGTTTAGTAAAGTATAGATGCTGGAGTGTAAACAGGGCTCCTTCAGTCAAATGGAATCTACATTTTAACGTTAAAGGAGTAGTGGGATCTAGTATTGTGTGGGCAAAGCAAAGACAAATTTATGGTATTGAAAGCCTGACGGGAAATTTAACGTCGTAATCCAGTAAGAAGTAGAATGCTTCAGGGTCATGTAGGCTATATGAAATAAGAATATGGACTTTGGGCTCAGCTTCAGCTTATCTATAAATGAGGTTTAAATGATGCCTGCCTCATAGTGTTACTAATAACATGATGCAAATAAAATGCTTAATATGAGGCTAGAGGTGGCTCAGTCAGTAAAGTACTTGCTTCACAAACCTTGGGAGGCCTTGGTTTGATCTGCAGAGCCCACATTAAAAAAGCAAAGAGTCCAATGGCTGGGAGTGGTGGCACAGGCATTTAATCCTAGCATTTGAAAAGCAGAGATGGACCGGCCAAGGCCCGCATGGTCTACATAGCTTGCTTCAAGGCAGCCAGAGAGACCCCATCTTGTCAAAAGGCCCACGAATGTTTGTGATCCTGTTGTTGGGAAGTAGAGACAGGAGACTCCTCGGAGCTCACTGGTCAGCCAGTCTAGCCTACTCAGTGAGCTCCAGGGCAAGGAAAGACTCTATCAAAAGCAAAGAAAGCCCTCAGATGGTTGATTCTTTTTTTTTTTTTTTTTTTTTTTGGTTTTTTGAGACAGGGTTTCTCTGATAGCCCTGGCTGTCCTGGAACTCACTTTGTAGACCAGGCTGGCCTCGAACTCAGAAATCCACCTGCCTCTGCCTCCCGCCCGGCCAGATGGTTGATTCTTGAGGAACCATGGGGCCCTTCCAATTGACTTCTAAACACACACACACACACACACACAGAGTGTTTACCATGGCTGAGTGTGGTGGCTCAAACTTGTAATTTCAGCTACTTGGGAGTCTGAGGCAGGAGGAATGCAGCACACTAGACAGACCTCAGAGTAAGTTTAAGGCCCCCCTGGGTCACTTAGGGAAACCCTGTCCCAAATACTATTTATAAGGTCCTAGATTCCGTCCTCAGTACCAAAAATAACCAAAACAAGAACAAGATAGTATTTTTGTGAGGGCTTTTTAAAAAACTTGATCATTTTTTTTTTCTTTCCTATGCAATGGTGTTTTTCCAGGAACAAAAGTCTGTGTGAGAATATTGGATCCTCTGGAGTTGGAATTACAGATAGTTGTAAGCTACTATATGGGAGCTGGGAATTGAACCCACATCCTCTGGAAGAGCAGCCAGAGCTCTTAACCACTGAGCCATATCTCCAGCCCCTTGAGATTTATTTTTACTTTAATGTGTATGGGTGTTTTACCTGTATGGAGGTCGCATAACATACCTGCAGTGCTCTCAGGGCAGAAAAATGTGTTTCATCCCCTGGAGCTGGTGTTATAGATGGTTGTAGCAGCCATATGGCTGTTGGCAGTCTAGCCTCGGTCCCTTAGAAGAGTTGTCTGGGCTCCTAACCAGAGCCTTCTCTCCAGCTCTATTCAACAAAATAGTGCATATACAGTAAGTGTGATATTCCAAACAAAAAGTTTTGTTCTCCCTGTTTTGGCCAAGACCTCACATGCAGTAGGCGGTCGGCCGTGGGGTCTGGGATTTAACTTTGGTGCCTTTCTTTGAAACAGCATTGTTCTGTCTCCCATGGGAATATGCTCGGAAGCTCTATGAGAAAATGTCTGTTAACGTCCTTAGCTTAGTGCTTGGCCCACGCTCAGTATTATTCTCTCTTTCCAGGAAAGCAGACAGCCTCTAGAATTTGGTCTAGAGGTCCATCCCTACTGAAAAACAAAACAAACCCAAAAACTCGAGATACCGAAAAATACCTGCTGGCTCTCAGTGGGCTGATCGCCTGCATCTGCCTCCAGCAGCCCTGGAATACAGTCTTACAACTCTGGATTTCTTCCTCTTCCTCTAAGGTAAAGGCCATGTCGCCTCCTGGAAAAGTTCCCCGGAAGGAGAACCTGGGGCTCCAGTGTGAGTGGGGGTCCTGCTCCTTTGTGTGCTCGGCCATGGAGGAGTTCTTCGACCATGTCACTCAGCACCTGCAGCAGCACATGCATGGCTCTAAGGAGGAAGAAGAGGAAGAGGACCCACTTGGTAAGGGGCAGGAAGAAGCTTAAGGGAGGTGTGACTTCGACAGATCGCTAGAGAAAGGACAGTTGAGGGAACAGTCGTGAGTCATCCCCCTCCCCACCCCCCCATTTTTCTTTTTCAAGATAGGGTTTCTCTGTGTAGCCTTGGTTGTCCTGGAACTCATTTTGTAGACCAGGCTGGCCTCAAACTTTGAGGTCCACTTGCCTCTGCCTCCTGAGTACTGGGATTAAAGGAGTGCGTACTACACCTGGCTTTTTTTTTTTTTAGTTTGTTTTTTACTTCATGTGCATTGGCGTTTTGCCTGCGTTTGTGTCTGTATGAGGGTGTTGGATCCCCCAGAGCTGGGGTTACAGAGAGTAGTGAGCTGCCATATGAGTGCTAGGAGTGGAACCTAGGTCCTCTGGAAGAGCAGCCATCTTAACCTCTAAGCCATCTCTCTAACCCTCTGAGGCTTATTTTCTTAATTATACTTTCTTCATTCATGAAAATATTAGGAAGTCATCTCTAGAGAAGTCAGTCAGCAAGGGTGGAAAGAATGACTACCAGCAGAAGGAGTGTGTGACTTTTGTGTGTATATGTGTCTGCACATGCATGCCATGGATGGAGTGTGGACATCACAGGACCCCTGATGGGAGTAGGCTCCGAGTCATCGGGCTTGATACAAGCTCCTTTACCTGCTAAATCATTTTGCTGGTCCTCTTCCCTTAAACATTCTTTATGGGAGTGGGAACACATATTTATATATTTGTGTGTGTGGTGTGTGAGCTTGCCATGGACTATGTTTGGGGTCAGAGGACATCTGTGGGAGTCCATCCTTTTCTTCCACTGTGTGGGTTCTGGGGGTCAAAACTCAGATTATTAGGCTTGGGAGTAAGTACCTTTCCTTGCTGAGCCATCTCTCACCCACCCACCCACCCTTTTTATTTTTATTTTTATTTTTTTGAGACAGGATTCACTTTGAATCCTTTGGTGGCCTAGATTTCATTCTGTAGAGCATGCTTGCCTTGAATTCATAGAGATCTGAGTGAATTACAGGTGTCCGCCAGCCTGTGCCTCCCAGGTACTGAGACTAAAGGTTCATGTCACCATGCCCAACCTCCCCTTTCCCTTTTTATTAACTTACTTATATTTTTTGTTTAGATTTATTTATTTTGTTTTATTTATCTTATCTTCATGTGTGTGCACCATGAGTGCCCGGTGTCTATAGAGGCCAGGAAAGGATGTTGGAGTCCTTTGAACTGGATGGTTGTAAACCATCATGTGGGAACCAAACCCAGGTCGTCTGTAAGAGCAACAAGTAGTCTTAACTGCTAAGCCATCTCCTGTCCCTGTTTACTTCTGAGACAGATCTTATTAATCCAGGCTAGCCTCATACCCCGTGAAGTCCTCCTGCTGTGACCTCCCAAATGCTGGAATTACTACCATGAGCCACCATACAGAGTTTGGAGCACATTTATGTCGTAACTACTCACCATAGCTAAGAAAGCTGAACAGTTGTATTCAGGATACTCAGAAATGCACCTCTTTCTGTTTACTCTTTTTCCCTTTCTTTGATAGTCTCCTGTAGCCCTGATTGACCTTAAACTTATTATGTAGCTAAGGTTGAACTTCAAGTCTGATTCTGCTGAGGATTCTGGGATTATAGTTACACACCACACCTGTTTGCAAAATCAAATAATACACAAAAATTAAAGGATTTTTTCCCCTGAATTTTCAGCCTTTTAAAATAAGCAATCATGGGGAGAGGGGCAGAAAAAAAAGAGCAAAACAGAAAAAAGCAAAGCTGTGGTGCTTAGAGGTGCAGGAGCGATAGGAAGTGGGGATGAATGATGGGCCTGTCTTTTACATTGACTCTTAACAGAGGGATTCTTTTAAACTTCAGTCAGCATCAAGTTTCTTCTGTTTAACAGTTTATAGCAGGGTCTTACTCTGTAGTCCAGGTTGGCCTCAAAATCATGGCAATTTAGCTGGGCAGTGGTGGCGCACACCTTTGATCCCAGCACTCGGGAGGCAGAGGCAGGCGGATTTCTAAGTTTGAGGCCAGCCTGGTCTACAGAGTGAGTTTTAGGACAGCCAGGGCTACACAGAGAAACCCTGTCTCAAAAAAAACAAAAACAAACAAACAAACAAAAAAGGTAGTTTGCCAGCCTAATACTTGAGTCTTGCTTGGTATTATAGATAAAAGCCAGCATTCCTAGCTCTGGGTGATGTTTGCCTGGTACCTTACCCCATATCCCTTGCCACTAGCTGCAGTTATGTAGATGTGGTTACTTAACCTTCTCTGACTGAAAGTCCTGTGAAGACAAGGACTGGGACTCCTGCTTCCTCGTTATGTGGTAACCATACCAGACTCAGTTGAAAGTCATTAGATAGTGGTGGCGCACGCCTTTAATCCCAGCACTCGGGAGGCAGAGGCAGGTGGATCTCTGAGTTCGAGGCCAACCTGGTCTATAGAGTGAGTTCCAGGACAGCCAGGGCTACACAGAGAAACCCTGTCTTGAAAAAAAAAAAAAAACCAAACCAAAACAAACCAAAGTTACTAGGTATGATTACATGGTGGATGAACTCCTGGTGGGTTCATCCCTGGTCAGAGTCCTGCTTCATGTTTGAAATGAAAAGTAAACTGAGCTTGGAAAGTATCAGACTATTCTTTCTAAACCTTTCTGCAGAGGAAGAATTCTCCTGCTTGTGGCAGGAATGTGGCTTCTGCTCTCTGGACAGTTCTGCAGACCTCATCCGCCATGTCTACTTCCACTGCTACCACACCAAGCTAAAACAGTGGGGGCTGCAAGCCTTACAAAGCCAGGCTGACCTCAGCCCCTGCATCCTGGACTTTCAGAGCCGGAACGTCATCCCTGACATCCCTGACCATTTCCTGTGCCTGTGGGAACATTGCGAGGTCAGCAGATAGTGCCAGACATGGGGTGGAAGGAAGCTGGGAACCTTGACTCTTTCTGGGGTGCATTATATTTCTGAGACTCGTGCTAGTATATCTCATCTGTTCTTGTGTAACTCCTTTGTCTTAAAACTTGGTTGTTCCCACAAGTTAATTTGGGGGAGAGCAAGAGGCCCCTTTGGACATGGGTAAGAGTCCCTTTAACCATTCTCAGTCCTCACGCCAAGTTGCCCTGGCACAGAGTATCTTCGACAATCCTGAGTGGTTCTATCGGCATGTGGATGCGCACAGCCTGTGCTGTGAATACCAAGCTGTCAGCAAGGACAACCATGTGGTGCAGTGTGGCTGGAAAGGTAGGGTCACGCCTCTGCTCAAAAAACCCCTGGAGGTGTAAAGGTCTAGAGGAGCCAGGGGTGGGACTAGTTACTGCAAGACTAGCAGACTCCTGGCTGGAGAAACTTGGGGGTACCAGAGCCAAGTTGGGGAAGGGTATTTAAGGATGGAAGATGATCAGATCTTCCTTCCCAGGCTGTACCTGTACCTTCAAGGACCGGTGTAAGCTTCGAGAACACCTCCGCAGCCACACCCAGGAGAAGGTGGTGGCCTGTCCCACCTGTGGGGGCATGTTTGCCAACAACACCAAGTTCTTAGATCACATCCGTCGCCAGACCTCATTGGATCGTAAGAAGTTGGAGCAGAGAGGGGGAGTGTGGGCTATCTATCCTACTTGAAGTGAGGACAAGGGTATTTTCCCAGGGGAGGTGGCTCTGCTGAGATCTGTGCCCTGCACTCTTCCCCTTTGGGATCAGGCACTTCCTAGCCTTCACTTAGACAATGATCAGCACTTACTCTTTTAGCATCAGTTATCTCAGGAATCCTCACAACAGCCCCATGAGGTAGGCTTCTTATTCCCCTTTTTACAGATGAGGAAACTGAGGCTCAGAGAGCTTAAATCACTTACCTGAGATCACACAGCTAGTAAGTGGTGAAGCTGGGGTTTTAACTCAGGTGGACTCCAGATCCCGTTTGTAGCTCCCCTTGGCTCCTCGGGTGGCTCCCTTGTGTTTGGGATGGCTCTCCTCTCCTCTGCCCTTCACTGTTCTCTTCAGTCCCCTTTGTTCTGCCCACTCCACCCCAGAGCAGCGATTCCAGTGTTCCCACTGTTCCAAGAGATTTGCCACAGAGAGGCTTTTGCGTGACCACATGCGGAACCATGGTGAGTGGCCTGTGCCCAAGCCTTCCTGCCTTCTTCTTAAGGTTCTGTGAGTCCATAACTCATGGCCTTTTGTCCTCTTCTCTGCTCCTCAGTGAATCACTATAAATGCCCTTTGTGTGACATGACCTGCCCACTGCCTTCTTCCCTCCGGAATCACATGCGCTTTCGACACAGTGAGGACCGACCCTATAAATGTGACTGTTGTGACTACAGGTATAAGGGGACCCTGGGGTACAAAATACAAGGCTCGAGTTTCAGGGTTCCCTATGCCCCCCAACGCCTCGTGATTTCTCTTTGCAGCTGTAAGAATTTGATTGACCTCCGGAAGCACCTGGACACCCACAGCAAGGAGTCAGCCTACAGGTGTGACTTTGAGAACTGCAGTTTCAGTGCGAGGTCACTCAGCTCTGTCAAGTCCCATCACCGTAAAGTGCATGAAGTGAGTGAGTGGCTGGCTGGTGGGGAAGGGCTGGCAGGAGTGTGAGTGAGGAGCTGACCTCATCTCCTCCCTTCTCGGCAGGGAGACTCAGAGCCAAGGTACAAATGCCATGTCTGTGACAAATGCTTCACACGTGGCAACAACCTCACTGTGCACCTTCGCAAGAAGCACCAGTTCAAGTGGCCCTCGGGACACCCTCGCTTTCGGTAGGTGTCTTTCCCCACAGATCTCTACTCCTAGTTTTGTTTATTGTTGTGTATACGGGGGTGCAATGCTCCTCTAGAGGTCAGGGCACAGCTTGATTACCTCTGTGGTTAAGATACTGAACTTAGATCATCAGGCATGTGTGGCAAGAGATCCACCTGCCTGTCTGCCTCTGATGAGATGAAAGGCGTGCACCACCGTGCAGGACTGAGACTTCTAATGTAAAGTTTAGTTTCAGACTCAGCCTGTCGTGCTAGAGTTCCTGAGCTGGAGCCAGAGGTAAAGGCCAAGCCAGGGTCCTGACCTCAGCTCTGTAAACTTCTCATAAACGTTTGACATTGTCTTGTTACAGAGCTGATCAGTCTCTGTACTTCAGCATTAGTTTTTCAATTTTGAGTCCTTTTTTAAAAAAAGATTTATTTATTTATTTATTTATTTATTTATTTATTTTGGTTTTTCAAGACAGGGTTTCTCTGTGTAGCCCTGGCTGTCCTGGAACTCACTTTGTAGACCAGGCTGGCCTCGAACTCAGAAATCCGCCTGCCTCTGCCTCCCGAGTGCTGGGATTAAAGGCGTGCGCCACCACGCCCGGCTTTATTTTTGTTTTCTTTGTTTTTGGTTTTTGGTTTTTGAGACAGGGTTTCTCTGTGTAGTCCTGGCTGTCCTGGAACTCAACTCTGTAGACCAGGCTGGCCTCGAACTCAGAAATTCACCTGCCTCTGCCTCCCGAGTGCTGGGATTAAAGGCGTGCGCCACCACACCCAGCCTTATTTATTTATTTTTATGTCTATGAGTACACTGTACCTATACAGATGGTTCTGAGCCATCATGTGGTTGCTGGAAATTGAACTCAGGACTTCTGCTTGCTCCAGCCCTGCTCACTCTGGCCCAAAGATTCATTTATTGTTATACATTAGAACACTGTAGCTGTCTTCAGACACACCAGAAGAGGGCATCAGATCTCATTATGGATGGTTGTGAGCCACCATGTGGTTGCTGGGATTTGAACTCAGGACCTTTGGAAGAGCAGTCAAGTGCTCTTAACTGCTGAACCATCTCTCTAGCCTGCCTCTGAACCTTTATGCTACAGATTCCATTAAAAGCCTTTTCTTAATCTTTAGTTCTATCACATAGAATCCTAAGATTTCTTCCAGATGGCATATTTGTATCTTCACCCTCTGTCTCCAGGCAATTTCTCCATTCTCTGCTGATCTACTGCCTTCTCCTCCAGGTACAAGGAACATGAAGATGGCTACATGCGACTACAGCTAGTTCGGTATGAGAGTGTGGAGCTGACACAGCAGTTGCTGCAGCAGTTACAAGAAGGATCAGATCCAGGATTGGCACTGAATGAGAGCAGCCTGCAGGGCATTGTTCTAGAAACAGTGCTAGGGGGGCCAGGACCTGAGGAAGAGACAGAAGAGGAAGGTAGGGTTGTTGAGGGAACAGCTCTCTCAGCTTCTCAGGACAACCCCAGTTCAGCCATTCACATGGTCAGTCAGACAGACACCCAAGGCCAGCGAGACATTGTCTACTGTGTACTGTCTGAAGCCCCAGGAGAGCCTCCGCCAGTCTCTGAAACCCTCAAGAGAGATGGAAAAGCTTCGAGGAGCCTGGCCGGTCCTAATCCACATCTTGAAGTTTGAGCCAGGCAGGAAGCAGTGCCCCAGGGGGCAGCCTTGTTCTTGGATGCCTTTAGAAGTGGTGCTGAGAACAGTGTGTTCCCCTCTGACTCAGGAGGCATCACTCTATAGACTCTGGGGAGTTGGATTCATTGAGGAAACCCTACATGTATGTTCTTATTAGAGGAGCTGTTACCAGGTTTAAGTGTACTCCCTTGGCATGCTAGTAAGTATTTAGTCTATATCCATTCCAATCTCCAGGGATCCATCGATCCATCGACCCAGGGATGAGGGACTGTTCTTTCCAAGGGCCGTTTCCTCACTGTAAGTTAAGCATTGAGAACCAGGTGCCATTTTTCTCAAGGTTTCCTTTTACATTCCAGGGACACTTGTTATCTTCAGGGACAGAATTATAGATACTGTGTATGTGTGACAGTTGTCTTTTGGGGAATAAAAGAAACACTTGGGCTGTTACTTATTTCTTAAGTTTGATGGCAGTTAGCTAAGTAACAGATACAGCTGCTTAGAAGTAGAGCTGATAATTAGACTTCTCCCTTTAGTGCTCAGGACGGTTCCTTTAACTGTGGTGTACCCATTTAGAGGAGGAGTTCACTTCCTCCAGAGCATCTTCCATCTCTGTGGAAGGAAGCTCCATGGACTTGGCCATGAATGAGTGCTAGCAGTGTTACAGGGTGGATACAAATGCACCTGGACAGTACCCTCCGTTCTAATTAGAACCCTGTGCCTCTGGGGTAGGTTGGGTGTGGGACTGCAAAGGAATCAGAAATGGAGGTAGGTCGGGAAGTCACCCAAGAGAATGCCAAATACTCAAGGGCCAGGAATCAAGCTAGAAAATCTATACAGTTTCCTACAGAGTGGATCTATTTTGATAAGCTTATGTCACATATATGTTCATGTGTGTGTGTGTTTTGCCTTTATGTATGTAAGTATATCATAGTCAAGCAGTGTCTGTGCAGGTGAAAAGGGTGACCAATCCTCTGGAACTGAAGTTACAGACAGGTGGGTGCTGGAAACTGAATGTGGATCTCTGCAAGAGCAACAAGTGCTCCTGACTGCTTAGCCAGCTCTCCAGCCTCTTTTGTTGTATTCTTGAAGTTGAAATTCCTCAAAAGAATTATTCTTTTTTTTTTAAAGATTTTATTTATTTTGTTTATGAGTATACTGTCACTGTCCTCAGACACAAAGAGGACATCAGATTCCCATTGCTGTGGTTGTGAGCCACCATGTGGTTACTGGGAATTGAACTCAGGACCTCTGGAAGAGCAGTCAGTGCTCTTAATCACTGAGCCATCTCTCCAGCCTCTTCCCCCCCCCCCCCTTTTTTTTTCCAATTGAAAAACACTAGGCATAGAGGCACTTACCTTTAATCCTGTCACTTAAGGAGACAGAGGCAGACATTGGAGGTTAAGGCCAGTCTGGTCTACAGAGTGAGTTCTAGAATAGCCAGGGCTACATGGAGAAATCCTGTCTCAAAAAAACTTAAAAAAATAAAAATAAAAAAAAAAGTGTAGTATATGTGTGAGTGTCTGTGTCCCCAGGTACATGGTATGTGCACACTCACCTGTTGGCTCAACTAACCAGTGAGCTCTGGGGATTTGCCTTTCTCTGCCCCTGACACCATCCTGGGTATAGCTTTTACCTAAGTGTTGGGTATCTGGACTCATATCCTTGTGTTTGTAGAGCAAGCACTTACTGACCGACCCATCCCCATAGTCCCTGTTCATCCATTCCTGAGCATATTGCCCTTTTGTTGGCTCTGTCAGTCCGTGTAAAGGGAATACTCTCGGGGACCTTAGATCCTTAGATAGCAGCCATAGAAGGATTTCTGAACTTTAGCATCTTCAGGATGAAGCCTTCCTAAACTGTCCAGGAACTATGTCTGATTGACCACCACCACCACCTATGTGAGCAAGATCTTCCTGAGCTCTTTTGACTTGGGTATTCTGTCTTGTGCTTTGTAAACAAGGCCCTGGCTTTCCTTCCCAGCTTTGCTAAAAAGAAAACAAAAAGGAGCTAGATGGTGGTGGTGCACGCTTTTAATTCCAGCACTTAAAAGACATTCAGGTAGATCTATGAATTCAAGGATAGCCTGGTCTATAGACAGAGTTCCAGGATAGCCAGGGCTACACAGAAATCCTGCCTTGGGGTGAGAGTAGGGGATAATAAGGACTGGTCTTTTTTTTTTTTTCTGTTAAATTTTGCTTTGAGAGGCAGGCTTCAGATCTTTTGGTTCTCTTCCCGAACCTGCTTCCTGGCCGCTGGGATTACAAGTATATACCACCATACTCAGCTCCTGATTACTTACTGCAAAAACTGCCTATTACAGAAGTGTAGTGGTACACACCTAATACCAGCATTCAGGAGAGTCCAGCAGATCCCTTGAATTGGAGGCAAGTCTGGTCTATGTTCCAGGACATTCAGGGCTATGCAGAGAGAGCCTCTCTCAAAAATAGATGGCCTTTGTAAAGAAAAAACAAAAGGTTATATCAATTTCTATTGAGTCTTTGCTATAGCTTAGGCAGATTACATGTAGAAGTTCGGGAAGGCTCTCCAGGAAGAGGCTTCCTCCTAACCAGTAACACAAAGGAGGCAGCCCTAGAAGGATTGCAGTGTTTGAAGGGTTTGGTGCGATGGGGATACCAGGGAACCCAGGAGTTGGGAACTAGTGTGGCTGCTTCTCAGAAGAGCACTCAAATATGAAAGGAATGAATAAACTGCTCAGGACTGGAATAAATGAAGAGCATGGTCCTTTCATGTAGTGTAGCAGGAAGGGGTAAAGAAAACGTTTCCAGACCATGCTGGGAATTGAACTCAGGTCCTCCGGAGGCAAAACAGATGAGCCAAAGGGTGTTACAAGTTCTACTGAGGGAAGGTAGATAAAGAAACAGACTTTGGTTAAGACCAGCCCTATAGTATTTACCTAACAAAGTCATAAGTTCAGTTTCCAGTTGCGATAGTTAATTTGTCAACTTGATATAATCTAGAGTCACCTGGGAAGAGAGTCTCACTGAGGGACTGTCTAGATCGGGCTGACCCATTGTGAGCATGTCTGTTGGAATTATCTTGATTGTGTTGAGGTAAGAAGATCCACCCACTGTGGGTGGCACCATTTCCTGGGCGGGCAGATCTGTAGTGTAGAGTCAGCTGAACACTGGCAGGCATGTGTGTATTTGTTCTCTGCTCTTGACTGTGATGTGTGTCAAGTTCCTGACACCTTGACTCCCCAGTGTGTAACTTGGAATTATGAGCCTAATAACCCTTTGTCCCTTAAAGTGCTTTTAGTAGGATATTTGTCACAGCAACAGAAAATGAAACTAATACACAGTAACATATATGGACTGGAGAGGTGACTCCGTGGTTAAGAGGATTCAGGTTCAGTTATGAGTCCCCACAGGTAGCTCAAGGCCATCTATAACTCCCAGTTCCAGGAGATCTGATGCCCTCTGCTGGCCTCTGTGAGCATGAAACATGCATGTGGTACACAGACATACATGCAGGCCAAACACTCACACACATAAATAATCCTAAAAGACAGAAAGGCTTTGGTAGAGAACTTGGCATTCACTTCCTATCAAAGGAACTATCATGTAACAGGAGAGAAAGACGTGCTACTCTAGGGGCCACGAATGTAGCTCAATGGTAGAACATTTGTTTAAATGCTTGATTAAATTATTTTATGTCAGACTTGGGTGTGGTGGTGCCTTTAATCCCAGTAGAGCTCTGACTGGTCTGCACAGTAAATTCCAGGACATTCAGGGCTACACAGAGATACCCAGTCTCAAAAAACTAACATTATTTTATACTCTATGTTAGTCTCTTTTGCTATATCAAAAACAAAGAAACCTATGAGGTATACAAGGCAAAAAGAATTTATTTTGGCTTTTTTTTTAAAGAGGTTTCAGGCCATGCCTATAGTTGTTTCTGGGCCTACGGTGAGAAATCATGCGGGGAGAATGTGGGGGACGGGAACTGCTCAGCTGTGGTGGCTAGGGAACAGGAGGACAGGGACAAGATACTCTTTAAAAGCAAGACTTTCGCCGGGGCAGTGGTGGTGCATACCTTTAATCCCAGCACTTGGAAGGCAGAGGCAAGTGGATTTCTAAGTTCGAGGCCAACCTGGTATACAGAGTGAGTTCCAGGACAGCCAAGGGTACACAGAGAAACCCTGTCTCAAAAAACCAAAAGCAAGACTCTCTGAAGGTCATCATGCCAGAGTTCAAGAACGGCTACCACTTACTTGCCTGTGTTTGGGAGCCAAGAAAGAGGATGAACTTTGCTGCTGTACTGTAGAAGCGAGGAAGCTCTCTCCTTTTTGATCACCCCCTTTCCATCCTGAGCAGCACCTCCCAAATGTCCAGCAGAGACTCTTCTTGACAGACTTACAGGTTTAGAGTTGAGCCAGTTGGTGGGCAAGAAAGATCACACTGGACAAAGACTCAGGGTGCTGGAAACAACTGGACCAGTTCCCAAATCCCCAGTCTAAGTCCTTTTTGGATCCCACAGGACCCCAACACACTCCTTTCCCCCCATAAAGCTTACCAACTACTCACACAAATCCTTGTCCAGAGCAGCCTGTTGCTTAGATTATCACCTAGCACTAAGCTGAGATGAGAATTATCAACCGTTGCATGTCTGGCCATAGGAAATCTTCTGTGGAAATAAACTGCTTGGATGGAGGTAGTGGGAAGGGCTGGGTAGGAATGGGAGGATTCTCTCAGGGGGAACAAAAAAGATAAACTTAGGGAATAGGCAGATATGTATTTGGGGAAGGGGGCGAGATCTGTTTGGACATTAAGAAAAGTCTGTCACAAGATGACTTTATTCTAAGGAAGATGAGGTCTATTCTAAGCAAAGACCCACTTAGATACTAAGTCAGAAACCTTAGGAGTGGAACCCAGCACATAAGTCTTTAGCCCTTCAGAGGATTTGGGGTGAACACTAAAGTGTGACAACCTCTGTTGGTAAGGTACACGGTCTATCTAGGCATGTGATAAGTGTGGCTTCTCCTTTGCCAAGAAGTGGGGTATTGTTCTGGAGAAAGAAAAAGATCCTGGATCCTGGACAGCATTTCCCCCTCCCCATGCTGGCACCCCTACTCCCAGGGCCATATGGTCTCTTTGAGAATCAGAAGGCTATCCTTGACCTCAAGGTCCTCCTCATTCAGTGCCAGGACTATGTCATGTGCCTCCATGCCTGACCAGTTATGCTGTGCGTTTGCCATCTTCATGTTCCTGATGAGGCGAAGAGATGAGGAACCCGCTTAAGAGAAGACTCCATGGGGTTGAGGTGGTGGGGGTGGAGAGAGAGGGTCAGCAGGCACAGTGTGCAATAGTAAAAGCTTTTGTGTGCGGTGCTGAGGGTTGAACCACTGAATTGTACCCTCAGCCCTGGGAAAACAATTTCTGATGTGTTGTGGGCTAACTGTGAGTGCCAGTAATTGGATACTTCAAAAAAGCTAGTAGGTTGGATATACCCAACAGAAAGAAGTGATAAATATGTGAGAAGATAATATATACGATTATTTAAGTGTGAGGGTTTCAATAAGAATTATGCCCCCCTCATATATTTGAATGCTTAGTCACCAGGAAGTGGCACTGTTTAAGAAGGATTAGGAGGTGTGGCCTTGTTGGAAGAGGAATGTCACTGGGGGTGGTCTTGGAGGTTTCAAAAAGCTCATAGGAGACCCAGAGTGATGGTGGAGATCTCTCTCTCTGTCTCTCTCTCGTGGATCAGGATGTATCTCAGCACTTCTCCAGCACCACACCTGCCTGCTTCCTTTCCCCCTCCCAGTACTGGTGCCCTCTGCTGTGATGATAATGGACTAAGCCTCTGAAACTGTAAGGAAGTCCTTAATTAAATGCTTTCTTTTATAAGAGTTGCCTTGGTCATGGTGTCTGTTCACAGCAATGGAAGAGTGACTAAGACATCTGGTAAGATCAGTACACATCGGAATACTGTGCTGCTGAGCTGTGCAAGCCTGGTAGCCTGCGTATCTGATCTGATCCTTGAAACTCACAATGGAGAAATAAAATTTAAAAATTTAAATATGCCAAATGTTATGTATTCATTAAGTTTGGGATATGTGGGATCCTGAAGTCCATTTGTAAGTAGGATTTTGAGATGACCAAGTCTCTGGTAAAACCAGAGACTTCGGGTTTCAAATCTATCCTTTGGATTTGCTATGCCTGACCCTTTGGCATAATGTTTAATCTTCTTATTTCTCAGTTTCTTTTCTCCAAAGGAAGGTTAAAAAAAAAAAAAAAAAAAAAAAAAAAAAACCTGCATCATAGGCAGATCTCTAGAAGTGTGAGGCCATCCTGGTCTACTTATCAAATTCCAGGCCAGCCAAAACTACATAGTAAGATACTGTCTCAACAAAATAAAGCAAAATAAAGCAAAAACCCTGCCTCATGGAGATACTAAGATTATCTGAGAAGAGTGCACAGTTTATAGTAGTTTTTCAGTAAGTACTTATGTTAGACAGGCCTGGTGACATATGTTTATAGTCACTGAACCCAAGAGACGGGGAGGACTGGGCAGTCAAAGCCAGCCTCAGCAACAGCCTGAGTTAGTGAGACCCTAACACACGTGCGCGCGCGCACATACAAAGCAATCATTGGGGTATTGTCTATCATGAGGTATTGGAGATTAACTTGAAGAATAGAGGCTCCATCTGGAAAATGGGAAGATTGGTCCTGAGGAATGGCCATAGGTGGGACAGGGATGAAGGGAAGTTGGGAAAGATTGGATCCCAAACCCCCATGAACCTCATAGTCTCAGGGTGGGTGTGGACTTGCCCTGCAGGAGTCACTACTTTCCAATGCTGCAGAGAGGTCTGGGCGAGGGTGGGGGGCTGGTTTTGGATTATTAACATCTTCTGCTGCAGTAGCAGTGGAAGCAGTACCCGGAACCTAAGCCTACCTCCTATCTGTCTCTGCGTGTGACAGGTGGGAACTAAAAAGCTCAGGTCACGTGACTTGCTGACCCCCTTAAAGAAATAGAGGATAGGGCAGGCAGGAACCAAGAGTAATTGAGAAAGGGCCAAAACAAGTAGGCGGGTGCGGGGGCGGTGTAAGCGCTCTGAGGACCCAGCCACGCTTGTAGGTGAGAGAGAATGTACATGTCTATGAAAAGCTGTCCAAGACAGAATCTGAAGAGCTGTGTGTGGCCTGCAACCTCTTGGATCAGCCTATACTGGCTTGGAGACCTGAATCTGGCTGGTCGAATAGAATAAAGACTTTGATGGCCAAAGCAGGCTGTGACTGGGTCAAGGTTAACCTTGTAGCCGCCTGCAGGCTTTGTCATAACTACTGTCCCCTATCTCTTTGTAACTAGTGTCCTCTTGAGCCCTTAGAGAGGGCAAATGTGAAGAGGCGTGAGAGGCTGTCTCAAAGTCTCAAGAATTATACATCCAAGTCCTTTGTACTTTAGGGCTGGGTGGGGCTGCGCTCCAAAGCTGAACTGCAAGAGATAAGCAATGAGGGGTTTGTGTATGCAGATAGACCGACGGCTTCCCAACCCCCTGGGCACCTACCGCTCAAGGACCTGCCTCTCTGAGTAACATCAAGTCTCCCTCCCTTAGCGACCTCCGGGTTGACCTTTTGCCGCTAGCGCTCAGTCCTAGGTCCACAAAAGGGCCCCTTCGGGGCCCCAACTCTGCAGGCATAGCTTTCACCACCTCCATCCTTGCCACTCGCGGAGTGAGGGGCAGTACGGGCCCTTTAAGAGCAGCAGGACCAGCGAGCAGAAGCTTGGAAGAGAGCACTGCCGCCCGACTAGCTCCAGAGGACAGGCGCTGGGAACCAGACTACGAGAACCCGGCGGGTTCATCCAAGTGGGATCGCGGCGGGACCTCAACCATCTCTCCGCAACCGTGTTATCCTTTCTGACCCGAGCCCTGCCTTCCTCTACTGCCCGCCCTGGCCTAGCCCCGCCCCGGCCCGGGCCACCGGGACAGGGAGCCGGGGCGCGGGTGCCGCAGCCAGAGGCAGGTGAAGAGAACCGGAGTGTCCACCTCCCGCGCCGCAACGCTGAGCATCCGGGTCGAACATCCCGGTTGAGCATCTCTGCTGAGCATCCTTGCGTCGCAGCGGCCGGAGACGCGTCAAGGTGACCAGGCGAGCAGGGGACAAGAGGGTCGGCCTGGAGGGTCTGGGGTCTGCCGCTGTTTGGGGGAACAGTCCGGAGGAGAGGGATGGGGAGGCCGGCCGAGGAGCGGTACCAGTCCGTGCAGAGAGGGGCTCGGAGCCGAGGCCAGAGCCTCCCCCTGCCCACCCTGTGCCTCCTAGCTTCCCCGACCTCCGAGCGGGTGGCTACCCTCGCCCGGCCCCCAGGGACTGCTTGTCTGTGGGGTAAGGAGATTAAGGCCGCGGCGGGGAGGGAGGAGCGGGCACAGCTTCGACGGGCCGGGCGAACAAGGCCAGGCTGAGACTGCCTAGGAACGAGGCGAGGTCGCAACTGAGTGTCACTGCACCGGGTGTGTGCTGCCCAGTGCAGAAGACCCGGCGGGAAAAGGGGTGCGGACAGTTGGGGATCTGCTCGGAGAAGGAGGCTGGGGTGGGGGGAGTGGAGGCGGGGCAGCATCGGAAAGCTATGGCGCCTTGAGCAAGGGCTGGAGGGTCTGCCCGGAGCTAAGCAGGCCCTCTCCTGCAGGCCGGCTGCGTGATGGCGGAGAAGGCATTGGAGGCCGTGGGCTGTGGACTGGGCCCTGGGGCTGTGGCAATGGCTGTGACACTGGAGGACGGGGCAGAGCCCCCTGTGCTGACCACGCACCTAAAGAAGGTGGAGAACCATATTACCGAAGCACAGCGCTTCTCTCACCTGCCCAAGCGCTCTGCTGTGGACATCGAGTTCGTGGAACTGTCCTATTCCGTGCGGGAGGGGCCCTGCTGGCGCAAACGGGGTAGGTGGCAGCCCCATGGGACTCTCGCTGAGTTGCCTTTCCAGGAGCATAAGTCCTGGGGATACCCTACTCTGCGAGCTTTGTAGGCCCTAACCCTCACTGCACAAAAGCAGTTGGGGTACAAGATCCCTGCTCCCCACATCTGCCAGCACTATGGGAGTTCAAACAGCTATTGAAGCTTTTTCTTCTAAATAGACCCTATGACCTCTGGTCCGAGAATTAGTCTCTCAGTCTCTCTCAGTCTTCTCTGTCTTCTCTCTCAGTCTCTTCTCTCTCTGTCTCTTCTCTCTGTCTCTCTCTGTCTCTGTCTGTCTGTCTGTCTGTCTGTCTCTCTCTCTCTCTCTCTCTGTCTCTCTCTCCCTACCTGTGAAGGTTGGTTTGGGGAAGGGGACCACTCTATCTGTGGAGGCTGTTTTCAAGGTCCAACAGTATCCTTACACCTATTTTTAAAGATGTTCTCATTCCAGCCATCTTACTCCATTCTCGAATTGCCACAGTCCCTGGAATCGGGAGGGGTGGGGATCAGACAGAAGGGATGTCATGTTCGTGTTACCAATGAGGAAACTGAGACTTGGGGAAGTTGAATAACCTGACCAATGTCCCCCTGCTAGTAAGAGGCAGAGCAGAGCCCAAAGCCTAGAAACACACTGGAGTTCCCCCATCTTCCTCTCCTCCCCATCAGGACAGGTTTCCTAGAGCCCCTGACAAGTGCCTAATCCAATAGCTGGGCTGGGAGCCTAGAGGTTGGGCTGGGTTTGCTTCCCAGAGCTGGGTGTGGGCTAGGGGTGGGGCTGAGATGATGTCCTCTCTGGCTTAAGAAATAGCTTTGGGGTGCTTCAGAACAGGGCTCAGCATCAGCTGTCTCTACATGTTTGCTCATTTCCATAGGCGACCAAAGGGCATTGTGTGTGTGTGTGTGTGTGTGTGTGTGTGAGCTAGTGAACCGGAGGCATCTGGGCTCCTAACCCTGAGCTGTCTCTTTCAGAGCAGCTCTGGACTGAATGATGAGGTTCTTGTTATTTCCTTGGCCTTCGGAACTTTGTGCTAAGAAGAATGTGGCTAGATTAGGCATTAGGCACATCTCCTTATCAGGGTGGTGGGTGCCCTGGCGAGGGACTCCTCCCTTTAACCTTGCCAGCCTCATCTACCCTCTTATTCACTTTGCCATCTTCTAGCCCTGGCCTTTTTCTGCCTTCTGCCCTCTGTTCTCTGCCCTCTGTTCTCTGCCCTCTGCCCTCTGCCCTCTGTTCTCTGTTCTCTGTTCTCTGCCCTCTGCCCTCTGCCCTCTATCCTCTGCCCTCCTTTGCCTGGCTTTTCTGTTCTTTGGCTCCATCTCCCCTCTGGAGAGGACACAACAAAATTAAGGGTGGCAGAGAGGGGAAGTATAAGGGAGCTAGGGAAACCTCCACTTTCCTTGGGTGAGGATCTGTCCCCTTGAACTGTATATGACGTTTATTTTTCCAAACACACTCAATTAATTATTACTGATCCCACTTAATAACATAATAACCCTATTAAGTCTTTGGGAGGGAATAATACTGTCTTTTTTAATGGTGTTGAGGATGGAAGCCGGGACCTTGTCTGTGCTAAACAAGCACTCTCCCACTGAGCTATGTCCAGCCAATTATTTATTATTCTTTTACCGATGAGGAATCATAGACCCTAATGATTTAGTGACTTGCCAGTCATAATGGCACACACCTGTAATCTCAGCACTGTGAAGGCTGAGGCGGGGTGGTCGTGAGTTCAAGGTCAGCCTAGGGTACATAGGACCTCATCCCCCAAAACCTAAATAAATCAATTAAATTAAAAGATTTAGTGATCTGGCAAAATTACAGAGCTCCCAACCGAAGCAAGACTAGAGCACTGGTGTCTTTTTCCAGAGGGAGGTCTGCAGGTCCCTCACTGGCTGCATAGTTGTAATTCAGGGGGAGTTAAGAGACAAGTGTTTTCAACCCAAGGGAAGCTGTGTGGCCTTTGGTAGGCTCAATGCCTACCATTCTCTTGGCCTGACTTTCCTCCCTGGTTTCTTGGGAACTCAGCTGAGTTGGTACCTTTGAGAAAGGCAAGCGAGTGTAAGGTGATATCTGTGGCCAGCCTTGGGTTTGACTGGCATCATTGGGCTCTGGCATCAGATGAAGTGAGGGAAAGGTTCATGCTGGCAGTTTCCTTCCTCGCACAAGAAGTCAATTCGGTGAGTGCTCCGCAGATGGAACACCTTTCAGGTTGACCATGAGGAGCTTAGGCAGGGGGCTGATGCCCAAAGCTTTCCTCTCTCAGTGTGGCCTCCAGTGAGTTGATGGCTGGGGGCTCCAGTTTTCTCCGCTCTGCTGGAGAAACAGCTGAGGGTGAACAGCCTCTCAGTGGGCAGTTGGTGTGGGCAGGTCCGACGGTGGGCATGGTCCTGGGTGGCACGAGCAGCAGGTTATGCAAAGCAAACTTCCACTGTCTTTGTTGAGGGGTGCACTTTGTAGTAGGTGAGGGATGAGGGCCAGAGTCCTCCCCACAGAAGGTCTGTGAGCTCAGCAGGCCAGGCCCTGGTCCTTGGCTTCATCCCATCTCCACTTCCCAGTTCATCAGTTGGCTCTGTTCAGCCTCTGCCCTCTGTCTCCTGGGTGATGCTTATAGCAGTGCTTTCTCGCCTAAAGCCTGGAGGCTTCTGTTGTTCCTCCTGAGCTCCAATGCCACCTCTTCCAGGAAGTCACTCCTGATTTCTACCTTACTGTCTACCCTCAGAGGGTGAATTGTTGCAATTCCATCTCCACTGTTTGCTTTTCCCTCTGGCCCTAGTTTTTAGTTTCATTCTCATTTTCTTGACCATTTCTCTTACCTAGTCTGTGGCTTTCTGGAATGCAGAAATCGTGTCCTTCCTTAGTTTATTTTTTGCCTAGCGTCTGGTACAGAACTTAATACTTAGTAGTTCTGGATAAGCGTTTGTCAAGTAGCATTAAAATATAATATGCCTTGTGAAATGCACTGTGTGTGCCAAGCACTGAGCCATACGCTTTCCATGTGTTAGCTCACTGACTCTTCACAGCAATCCCGAGAGGCAGACACCGTCATCCTTATGTTACAGAGCTCAGAGAGGTTAAGCAACCTGCCTCAGGTCACACAGCTGGTAATGTGGATCCATCCGGAGTCTGAACCAGCTCCACCTGACTCCCTGCTGGTGTGCTTTACCCACTAGCTGCTTCCTGCTGAGGGAAGGATGGGTGAAATTTTATTGGCCATGTTTGGGGCTGGAGAGATAAGCTTGTGGAGCAGTGGGAGACATAAAGAAGAAGTTCTTCCCCCACCCCCCACCCCCAGTGGGGAGCATGTTTACCCAGCATCAATTGCATGTCAGGCAGACAAAGAGGATGAGGAAGCACAGACCTTTCTCCCGCAAGATGTTCCCTGACTAAGAGGCTGGGGGAGGGGCGTAAGCCCAGGCACATGAAGTGACAAATGTGCTGGCATCTGAAAAGTGCTGCGGGAACATAGGACAGGCGGCCAGCTTGGACTGCTCAGCGAGTGTCCCCGGAGTGTGTGACAGCAGTCACTATGATAAGGAGAGAGCCTTGGTCTTCTGGGACCTCAAGGCCCGCACTACAGCCTTCAGGAAAGACATCAGCTTTCCCATAGCCCTCAACCCCCCCCCCCCCAGGCTGGACTCTGACACTAGTGGCGGTCATTTCTAGTGGGGATGGGAGAAGAGGGTGGGAGCTACTGCATAAGAACTGCTAGCCCAACGGGCAGTGGTGGTGCACGCTTTTAATCCCAGCACTGGGGAGGCAGAGGCAGGCGGATTTCTGAGTTCGAGGCCAGCCTGGTCTACAGAGTGAGTTCCAGGACTGGCTAGTTCACTTATGACTAAGCCTCCTCTAAGATTCTCGATTTTCTCTCTCTCTCTCTCTCTCTCTCTCTCTCTCTCTTTCTCTCTCCCCACCGTGTGTGTGTATGCTCATGTATGCATGTGGGAAGTCAACCTCAGATATCATTCTTCAAAAACCATCTGTCCATCCATCCATCCATCCCTCCATCCCTCCCTCCCTCCATCCATCCATCCATCCATCTCTCTCTCCGTCCATCCATCTCTCCCTCCGTTCATCCCCCTGTCCACCTTGCTCTTTGAGGTAGGGTCTCTGACTGGCCAGTGAGGTCCTAAGATCAACCTACCTTGGCCTTTTCAGCACCACCAACCTCAGCCTTGTTACTGTTGTCAAAGATTCATTTTTATTTAAAACTGTGTGTGTGGTGAGGGATGCTAATCAGTAAGTGGCTCTTGCAGACACCAGAAGAGTGCCCTCATGTCCCCCAGAACTAGAGGTACCATAGTTGTGAGTCTCTGAGAGTGGGTCCCAGGACCAGAGCTTGGATCCTCTACCTGGGTAGAGACAGCTCTTAACTGCTAAGCCATCTCTCTTGCCCTTTTGGTTTGTTTTGTTTTTGTTTTTGTTTTTGTTTTTGTTTTTGTTTTTGTTTCAGACTCTGTAGCCCCGACTGGCTTGGAACTCAGAGCAATCTCCTCCTTGTCTTAGCTTCCCAAATTGGGATTACAGCAGGGATCACAGTACACAGGTTAAGCTAGGCAGTTTAAGTGCATTCGGAGATGGCGCTACAGTTCTTCCTTGTGCTTGTGTGGCAAGCGTTTTATTGACCGAGCAGAGCCATCTCTCCAGGATCCATCCTTAAAAATTACAAGGATGTCTCTGATCCGTTAGCCCTCACCAGTGACTCTCCTGTCCTTGATGTAGGTTACAAGACCCTCCTCAAGTGCCTGTCTGGTAAGTTCTGTCGCCGAGAGCTGATTGGCATCATGGGCCCCTCTGGGGCTGGCAAGTCCACATTCATGAACATCTTGGCAGGGTACAGGTGAGCGTGAAGAGTGGGGGTGGGGCAGGACTCAGAAGAGGGGCCTCTCAGGAGAGGGTGGAAGGTGTTCTAACATGGCTTTGGTGCTCATGGCCAACCAATCTCCCTGCAGGGAGTCAGGGATGAAGGGGCAGATCCTGGTTAACGGGAGGCCGCGTGAGCTGAGGACCTTCCGCAAGATGTCCTGCTACATCATGCAGGATGATATGCTACTGCCTCATCTCACAGTCCTGGAGGCCATGATGGTGAGGAGAGGGTGGCCTTCTCCTCCACCAAGCTCCCCTACCATCCCCAGCTGAAGGGGCTGGGCAGGGCCTGACACACATGCCTGTTTTACTGGTTTGTCACTTGTTTAGGTCTCTGCCAACCTGAAGCTGAGTGAGAAGCAAGAGGTGAAGAAGGAACTGGTGAGTGGGTCAGGGGGTCAGGGGTCAGAGTTCAGGGGGCGGGCCCTTCCGAGGCCCCAGGTTGGGTGGGGAACATGGGCTTCAAGGGCAATGCTTTATGAAACTAGGGTGGTGCTTAGGCGAGGCCTGCATATGGAGGCTGACTGGGACTGGGTGGGGGTGCCTGCAGGTGACAGAGATCCTGACAGCCCTGGGACTGATGTCCTGCTCTCACACGAGGACAGCCCTGCTCTCTGGAGGGCAGAGGAAGCGCCTGGCCATTGCTCTGGAACTGGTCAACAACCCGCCTGTCATGTTCTTTGATGAGCCTACCAGGTAGCTCCCTGCTTCTTCAGATCTGGGTTTTCCCCTTTCTCAACCCTTAACCAGGGCTGGGTGTGGAGTCTGGTGAATGGCTCCATGGCTGGAGGCCAGCTCCCTTGCTTGCAGCCTTCTGGGGACTCCATCCTTGCTAATCTAATCAGAGCTAAGAATCTTTCATCCAGGTGTTGATCTGGATGCCCCACTCCACCCTCCTGATTGACATCTCCCTCTCCTCTCCCCAGCACCCAGCCGTTAGTCATCACATCCTTCTTTTGGCAGCTCTCAATGTTTGCCCAGTCCCATCCCTAATGCTTGAGATCTGGGCATCATCAGGATTCATATCCCTGCGGTCAGTCCCCCAAGCACCTTTCTCCAACCTGTAGCCAGAATGGGCTTTCTAAATGACAGGTCTGGCAAACGCCACTCTTCCTGCTTCAGTCCATGCAATGAGTCCCATCTGCCCTCAAAATAGTCAATGGTTTCTTCTCTGGTCTTTCATATTTTATGTTTTAATAATGCTAAGCTGCGATTCCCATTGAAGTCTGTGTTTTAAGCCCCTCAGCTTGACCCTTGCTATGGCTTCTGTGTGAAATACCCTTCATCACACCACCTTCCATTGTCCCCACACCAGCTAACTCTTGCTCTTTCTAGACTCGGGACCCTTCCCTGGCTGTCTGCACCCCTTGCTAGAGCATAGCATGGCATGGCTGACCCCTGGCCAGTTTTTCAGTTTGTGTTGCTATTCCACATTTTACTTCTCCTCAAGTCAACCATGGGCTTGTCTGTCTGTCTCTAGACCAGTCTAGCATGAGCCCTTGCCACCCCAGCCCCTGGTACACAACAGGTGCTTGGCATATGGTTTTTAAACTGAGCAGTGTTCTGGGCTTGCAAACATCTGAACCACAGGAGGTGTGCAGGATTCGGGGGCTTCTCGGTTTACTTTCTGTGACTGTAATAAAGGTCATGGCCAAAAGCAATGTGGGGAGAGAGGAAAGGGTTTATTGGACTTACACGCTCAGTTCACAGTTTGTAGTTAAGGGAAATAAAGGCAGGAACTCAAACAGGAGCAGAGCCAGGGCCCATGGAAGAATGCCATTTACCCGCTTGCCCTCTGAGGCTCATTCAGTTTGCTTTTTATACAACTCAGGACCACCTATCAGGGAGTGGCCCCGCCCACAGTGGGCTATGCCCTCCCTTATCAATCATTAATCAGGAAATGACCTCACAGGCTTCTCTGATGGAAGCATCTTCTCAATTAATATTCCCTCTTCCCAGATGACTCAAGTTTGTGTCACATTGACAAAGACTAACCAGTTCAGGGGTGGCCAGAGGGGTGCCTTCCCACTAGTTCCATCCCTTTCACAGAAGCCGCCCCACCTCACTCACCCCTTCTTAGCCATATCCGCCTCACTGGTCCCTGGTGACCTCTCTCTGGACAGCGGTCTAGACAGCGCTTCTTGTTTCCAAGTGGTGTCCCTCATGAAGTCCCTGGCCCATGGGGGCCGCACCGTCATCTGCACCATCCACCAGCCCAGTGCCAAGCTCTTTGAGATGTTTGACAAGGTCAGTATCGTATCCCTGGGTCACCAAGAAGGCTGGCTTGTGATAGGGAGACACATGTGTCAGTGGGCCCCCAAGTCCGCTGGTCATGTTTTCCTCATGTATGCCTTTCTGCCTCAGCTCTACATCCTGAGCCAGGGGCAGTGCATCTTCAAGGGCGTGGTTACCAACCTGATTCCCTATCTGAAGGGGCTTGGCTTGCACTGTCCCACCTACCACAACCCCGCTGACTTCAGTAAGTGAGGGCTCCTGGGAGGATTCGGGTGACAGAAGAGGGCCAAACATTGGGTTTGGTTTGTTGAGGCCTCTTGGGGACAGAGAGCTCATTGTCACCTGCCTTCCCCATCTATCAAAGAAGGACTGTCCCGCCCTTGGGAATTGGGGGTGAAGCCTAGCTGAGCACTCTGCTCTGTGTCCCCCTAGTCATTGAGGTGGCCTCTGGAGAGTATGGAGACCTGAACCCCATGCTGTTCAGGGCTGTGCAGAATGGCCTTTGCACCATGGCCGAGAAGAAGAGCAGCCCTGGGAAGAATGAGGTCCCTGCCCACTGCCCCACTTGCCCTCCGGTGAGTGGGGTGGAGAGGGCAGAGTTGGGGAGGGGAGATGGGACCATAGACAACGCCACTGCCAAAAAAACTGTCCCCAGAGGCATTGCTGCCATTGTGTAATGAGAAGTCTGATGCTTGGGACAGAACTTCTGTTAACAGCCGTGTGAGCTCCAGGGCTTTGAACTTCTCGTCCACCTGTTCCTCCAGAGCTGCTATGAGCATCTTTGGTGCACTGCCCTCAGAGCCTGCTCAGGGCCCATCTGGAAAGTGGGCCAGTGCAGTTGCTAACATCGGGGCCCGGGTGGGCTGCTGTCATCTCTAACCCAGAGGTGACCACACTAGGTTCACAAAACAGGTGGAAAGACTAAGCTACCAAATTCCAGTTAGCAGGCCATAGTGGCAGCCAGGGTCGACTTAGTGTCAGATCCCTCCTTAGATGGGATGCCATCACTCCTAAAAGCCAGGGGCTTGGCTGTTGTCATTATCAGTCATTGTCATCTTTGCTAATCAATGGGTAATCCAGTGTGGCCCATTCAAACAATTATAGCCTTAGAGTTAGTGGTAATGAAGTGAAGAAGGGGCCAGTCAGATGAGCCAGAAGGGGTCCTTGACTCCTTCCTGTCTCCTGTCGCCCAAGTGTCTTTATGTGCTCTCTCTGCACCCTCAAGTTCCCTGAGGTTCTCACCCCTCAATTCAGAGCAGCTCAGGGGCAAAGGCTCCTCCTTCTGCAGGCCTGGGCACTGTCCTGGGAAGAGCTTGGGACTCTCCCATCTACTGAGCTGGATGGGCAGTGAGTGGGTGGGTTAGGGTACACTCATCTAGTCCCCTTTCTTCTCCCCTAGGAACTGGATCCTATTGAAAGCCACACATTTGCCACCAGCACCCTAACCCAGTTCTGCATCCTCTTCAGGAGGACTTTCTTGTCCATCCTCAGGGACACGGTGAGATGTCAAGCTGAGGGGTAGGAGGTGTAGGCTGGACCTCTTGGGCTGTAGCACTACTCTCCCATGTAATGGCTCTGTATGCCTGCAGGACATGCTTCAGCTGACTTCCCGTATTAGCATGGCCTCCCCTCCACCTCCCACTCCCTCGGCCTGAAACACACATTTCTTCTTTTAATGGCCCGGGCCATAGGTCCTGACCCACTTGCGGTTCATGTCACATGTGTTGATCGGCGTCCTCATTGGCCTCCTCTACCTGCACATTGGCGATGATGCCAGCAAAGTCTTCAACAACACCGGCTTCCTCTTCTTTTCCATGCTCTTCCTCATGTTTGCGGCCCTCATGCCGACCGTGCTCACCTGTGAGCTGATCTGCCCGGCGGGTGGATCGGGTGGGGGTGCGGGGCAGGAGGCAGGGGCCAAGGCTTAGCCCGTGGAGCCTGACCTCCCTGTGTGCTCAGTTCCCTTAGAGATGGCGGTCTTCATGAGGGAGCACTTGAACTACTGGTACACTCTCAAAGCCTATTACTTGGCCAAGACCATGGCTGATGTGCCCTTCCAGGTGAGTCTTGTGGAATGTGTGGGCTAATGGGAACCCTCACAAGACATGGGGAATTGTAACCAAAGCCAGGGGTAGTGGCGCGTCTCATCCCAACACATGGGGTGGAGGTAGGGTTGCAGGTGTGTGTGCTGAGACAGGAGGACTGCCATGAATTCAAGTCCAGCCAGAGCTACAGTGTGACTAGCTATCTCAAAATAAATAAATGAAGAGGTGGCCATAATAACAGAATAACAAATGTCTCTGAGTCCTAGGCAGCAGAGAATGCATAGGATCTAGAGCTTTACTTATTTGTAACCAGTTTGTCTTTGCTTCCATGATCCCACCTGGAAAATGGAATGGCAACAGTGTCCTTCTCAGAGTTGAGCTTCAGAATTAAATGTGACTGCATATAAAGTTGAATTTCTAATTTTAATTTCTGACTTTTTTTGAGACAGGGTCTATCTGCATAGCCCTGGCTGGCCTCACTATGTAGACCAGGCTGGCCTCGAACTCACAGAGCATGGCTTGCTCTGCTTCCCGAGTACTGGGAGTTATGTGTGCAATGCCATTCCTGGCAATTTTTAAATATGTATTTATTTATCTTGTGTGTGTACACATCTGTGCCAGAGTCTATGTAAGGAGGTCAGAGGAGAGCATGCAGAATTCAATCCTCCTCCGCATGTGGATTCTCAGGATTGAACACTGGCAGACTGGGCGAGCAAGCGCCTTTACCTGCTGAGCCAACTTGCTGGCTGCCTATAATGTTTTTAGAAGAGATCATGTCCTAGAGATACCAGCTGGCAGTTGTTCAGCACATTACCACCTCGCTTGAAGCTTCGGGGCCACCAATAACCCTTTGTGCAAATCACAGAAAAGGGTTCCTTTATCTAGGTGTGGCCAGGCACACCAGTAATCCCAGCCCTTGGATGCTTAGGGATTCAAGGTCACCCATGGCTACATACAGAGTTTGAGACCAGAATGGGCTATGAGAGACACCTGGCTCAAACAAACACACAAACAGCAAAAGGGGAGGTGGATGCTGCTCTGTGCTATGTATAGAGCTTAGAGAGAGATACAAGCGACACCTTGGCCTCTGGATGTCTCTGTCTGGGAGTTGTGAGCCTACAGAACACAATGTGTTCTAGCTAGAGACACACACTCTCTCTCTCTCTCTCCTCTCTTATTTATTTAGATTATTTCTGAAACAGGGCCTCAATATGTAAGTCAGGACTGTACTAGAACTGACTAGATTAGGCTGACTTTGAACTTTGCAGCAATCCCCCTGGCTCAACCTTTCAAGGGCTAAGACAGTATCACTTGACAGAAATGATAACTTCTATTTAAGGTGTAAAATTGATATTAAGGGTTAGCAAACAAAATGAAGCAAATTAATAAACCTTTCATTTTATTTTTGTATAAGACCATCTAAGATATGCTTATTTAGCAAAAAATACAGATCTACTGTAGCCTTAGTAATTAGAGTCTCCATGGCCTGCTTTAGATTTACCCAGCCCACATGTCTGCTTCTTTGTGTCCAAGAGGGGGCAGCCTCAAGGGGAAACAGAGCTCTCTCCTAGGGAGAGTTAATTCTTTAATAACACAAGGAGCCTTTGCTCATCTATAAAAGATTAAAAATGCTTGCTGCTCTTCCAAAGGACTAGAGTTTAGTACACACACACACACACACCTCACACAGAGACACACTAGACACACACCGATGGAACAGACAAACACTACCCTGGAATGATGAGAAGGACTGTGCATACTCAGAGATGGGAGGAGTCACCACGCCTGAACCTGTCAGAGCACCAGACCAAAGCTATGCAAGATGTAATCAGGGAGGAAGGAGACACGTGTCAGTCTACAAGGTGGCATGAACAAGAGCGGAGAAGACTGTAGAGGGCTGAGGAGCCCTGGGAACACTCATTTCCCAGGAAAGTACGACTTCGGTCACCTGCCCTTGACTCGAAGGTCCCTAACCGGCTCTGTGACTGCTCCCCAGGTGGTATGCCCAGTGGTGTACTGCAGCATCGTGTACTGGATGACAGGCCAGCCAGCCGAGACCAGTCGCTTCCTCCTCTTCTCAGCCTTGGCCATAGCCACCGCCTTAGTTGCCCAGTCTTTGGGACTCTTGATTGGCGCTGCCTCTACCTCCTTGCAGGTGGGAAAGTTGGCACCCAGGAGGGGGTCTTGTGGGAGGCATCAAGAACTGCCATGGGGTAGGTGGAACTGTGTCCCCCTGTAACAGCCAAGCTCTGTTCCCCTCTCCTTCAGGTGGCCACTTTTGTGGGCCCAGTGACTGCCATCCCTGTCCTCTTGTTCTCCGGTTTCTTCGTCAGTTTCAAGACCATCCCCACTTACTTGCAGTGGAGCTCCTACCTCTCCTATGTCAGGTGGGTGTGGTTCCCTCCCCACAGGCAGTCCTCCCAGCTCTCAAGGGGCTGTGCCATGTCTGATGTCTGCCCCTGCCCCTTGTAACCTGGCTGGGCTCTGGTGATTTATGGAGGGACAGGGATCCCGTGCCCCCTGGTTCACTCTGATGTTCCTGTTTATCTAGGTATGGCTTTGAGGGTTTGATCCTGACCATCTATGGTATGGAGCGAGGACACCTGACCTGCTTAGATGAACAGTGCCCATTCCGGGACCCACAAATCATTTTGCGTGAGCTGGATGTGGAGGAGGCCAAACTCTACATGGACTTCCTGGTCCTGGGCATTTTCTTCCTTGCCCTGCGGCTGCTGGCATACCTTGTGCTCCGGTACCGGGTCAAGTCTGAGAGATAGAGCCTGGCTCCTACCTCTTCTGGGCAGGAAGCCCCCAGTTCCAGCCCTTTGGGGCTGTTTTAAACTTGTAGACTTGGGCGTTGGTTGCTGGTGCAGCTGCCCTTCTCTCCCTCAGCTGCTTCTCAGGCTGGCTGGCTGTGGGCTGTGTCTCCCAGCCTCAGCCCCAGAGGTAGGGCTCCAGCCCTCCCGTCAAGGCCAGGAGTCTTCCCAAGTTGATGCAGTTGGTAGCTTCTTCCCTACTGTCTCCAACACCTGCATGCAAAGACCGCTGGGAGGTTGCTGCCCTCCTCTGCCGAAAGCACCCTCCTCTGTTGTTTGCCTGGGAGCTCCACGTTCTCTAGGCCTTGACTTACAAGTGATCAGATTGACCCCCCTCTGGGGTCCCCACCACACTCTGCTATCAGGTTGGAGTCCCAGGGCTGGGCCCTGGTGGGGTCCCCAGGGAGTCCCATCATGGACATTGAATGGAGCAAGGAGGGACTCTGGAAGCTTCCTCCTCTTTCCCTTTCCCTCCCAACACCCACTTTGGCAAATTTGGACTATCTGTTGGGACAGAAGCCGGGCTTTCTGTCTGTGCCACCACTCCCAATCCTGGAGATTGGAGAGAGCATGGGATGTCCCGGCCCCTTCCCTAAGCCTTCAGTCAGGGTAGACCTCAACATCACCTCTGCAATAATGTCTGTGTCACTCTCCCATCGGCCACAGGACCTGGAGAATGCACTTTATTCTGGGGGGTGAGGCAGGGAAGCCCCCATCCTCCTTCCTTGCTGCTGCTGGGGCTCAGTTCCACGGGCTCCTTTCCTCTCCAGAATCACATCACAGGCACACAAAGGCCACCAGGCAATCTCAGCCCTACACAGGCACCATCCCTTGTGGCTCAGAGGAAGAGTGGCTGTGGCAGGGAGCAGTCCCAACGTCCTCCTGCAGAATCCCACTTTGGAGGCTAAAAATGAGACTGGTATGACCCAGTGTGACTCCAGGCTCAGCAGGTGTCTATCTCCCAGTCTTCCCTCCCTCTCGAGCCCGGGGTGGCGCTGGCCTTCCGGAGGTCAGAACCCAACAAGCACAAGAATGGGCATAGCTGGCCTCAGCCACTGCTCCCCCATGGCCCTCCTTTTGTGCCCCAAGCTGACACTCGCTCACCTGCCCCTCCTCCAGCTGCCTGCTGCTCACTCAAACTTCTGTTCACATGTATTCATCTTCCGGTCAGCAGCTGGTTCCTGGACATCAGAGCGGTGGGGCCTGGACATCAGGTGGCAGACACACCTGTCTATCTTCTTGGTGGGTCCAGGTTCATCCTATATCTGGTTTCTCCTCCTCCAGGACTCTTTCCCCAGTCCCTGTGCTCACTCCTCTGTATCTGCCCCAGGTTCTTCTCATTACACAGAGACCAGTTGTATTTGTGGGATTTCACCCATTATTAATAAAACCTATATTTATACAGTATGCAGGGTGTGAATGTTGATCTCCCATCTGTTATCATAAGCTACAGGAGGAGGTCTTCAAAGCACTTGGCAAGATGCCTGCCAGCCTTGGAGATCTTGTGGCAGGGATGTTAGGTCTTAGGCATATATCAAATTCATGAATGTGTATCCTATGAAATATTTGTGTCATACTTCCTGCCTGACCAAATCTTCACTGTCAACCCACACTGTCCTTTGTTGTCATTCCCACTTTTCAGATGAGAGAATGGTGACCTTGGCCCTTAAATAGTGGAAATGGAGCCTTGAATGCTAGACATGTAGCTCAGGTGTCCAAGTGCTTGCTTAGCATGCATGAAAACCAGGCTCAGTCTCCAGTGCTGTAAAATCCAGATGGAGGGGCATGCATGCACGTGTTATCCCAGAACTAGGGAGGTGGGCACAGGAGGATGGGAAGCTCAAAGTCACCCTTAGTTACTTAGGGATCGAGGCAAGCCTGGGTAATATGAGAGAGACCCTTCCTAAAGGTGGGCAGGGTGAGAAGTACAATATGGAGACCAAATCTTCTGCTACCAGACTCCCTTCTCTCAGCACTGGTCAGGGCGCTTGGTCATGGCTGGGTCTGCAAGCTGTGTGTGGACATTTATGTTGGATGCATAGGTATATTACCATAGTGGTCCATGACTCTGTCCGGGGCTCGTGGAGCCGTGGTAGTGCCTCGGGGGAAGGGAGAGTGCCAGTCAGTGGTTTTCAGAAAGGGAAATGGGAAACAGAAAAGCCTCTAGAGCAATAGTTCTTAGCCTTCCCAATGCTGCGGCCCTTTAATACAGTTCCTCAAGTTGTGGTGATCCCCAACCATAAATTTATCTCACTGCTACCTCATAACTGTCATTTTGCTACTGTTGTGAATCGTAATGTAAATATCTGATATGCAGGATATCTGATACTTGACTCCCATGGGGTCTGACCCATAGGTTGAGAAGCATTGCCCTAGAGCCTTATCTGCCTCCAGGATGGGAGTGGCAGGCACCTTACTGGGCTTACTCTAATTTTCTTTCTCTCTCTCTTTTTTTTAAAGATTTATTTATTATTTCATGTATGTGAGTACACTGTCACTGTCTTCAGTCATACCAGAAGAGGGCATTGGATCCCCATTACAGATGGTTGTAAGCCACCATGTGGTTGCTGGAAATTAAACTCAGGACCTCTGGAAGAGCAGAGCCACCTCTCCAGACCCCTAATTTTCTCTTTTCCTTTCCATTTTTTTTTTCTACTTGGCCACCTATAGCAGGGCTGAGTGATCAGTAATCAACACAACACATTAGAGGCTTGGAGTGGGCAAGGGTTCTGAGGGGTTGAGAAGGGGCTTGAGCCCTGGTGGCAGATGGCCCAACAAGCTCTGTATTGTCTCATCTTTTCTCTCCTGGGTTGGAAAATTGAAAGAACCTACTGAAACCAGCCCTGTCAGCTGTCTGGGATGCCACAGTTGTGCCACAGGTAGAGGAAGTGTTCTGGTCTGGACTAGGATCTAGACTTGTTGGGTACTCAACTGTAGACAGACTAACTTCATTTCTTACAAAGACTTGGAGCGAGGGGGAGAATTTGGGAATCTGAATTCTAGGTTGTTTGAGGGGGCATTTAGGGACCTTCTTCCTTGAGTGATGCTGATAAGGGGCTCGTCAAAAGTTAAAGGTCTCTCCATCAGCTAGTTTTCCTGCCTCCCTCCCTGCCTCCCTCCCTTCTTCTTCTTCTTCTTCTTCTTCTTCTTCTTCTTCTTCTTCTTCTTCTTCTTCTTCTTTTTTTTTTTTCTTATTTCTTGATGACATCAGGGCCTCACTCTGTAAACCTGGCTGGCCTGAAGCTCACTATGGAGGCCAGGCTGGCCTCAAACTCCAGGACCTGCCTACCTCAGCCTCTTGAGTGTTAGGATTAAGGGTCACCACACACAGATGCTCTTATTTTCTCTAATATTCGTTTTTATTATTTATTCATCTGGGTGGAGCTTCTTTCTTTCTATACAGGTTCTCATATGGTGCAGGCTGGCCTTGAACTTACTATGTCACCGCAGAGCTGTTCTAGCATTTGGTTCTCCTGTGCCTACCTACCAAACACCACACTTTCAAGCAGGTACATCTGGTTTATGCACTGAATTGCAAATTAAACTCAGGGCTGCGTGTACAGAAGGCAAGCACTATAACAACTGGGCTGTATCTCCAGGCTCCTTCCTGACCATGTAGCCCAGGTTTTCCTTGAATTCAAAGCAATTCGGTAAGTGCTGGGATTACAGGAATGAGCATTTGGCTGCAGGTTGAACCTAAGACCCTGCACATCCCCAGGCCTTTTAAAGCTGTTTTATACTTTTAGACAAGTTGGCTGTCATTGCCTGTGTTGCCTTTGAGCTCCCTCTGTAACCTAGGTAGGCCTTGAATTTATAACTATCTGTCTTCAACCTCCTAAATAGCTGGAATTACAGTCTCTGACCCTCCTTTGGTTGGTTCTCTTTTAAAATGTAAACCTGTCTTCAACCCATACCAAACACAGTCTACGCCGAGCTACACTCTAAGCCCCCAATGAAGTAGGTCTGAAATAATCAAACACCTTTGATTGAAGTTCCACAGAGACTAGAGAGGGCCCCTTTGAAGCCAGGAATCAACTTCAGGCACAGAGGATACTTGGACAACAGTTCACAGATTCACAGAGAGAGCTTTTGATTCCCACAGCAGCCCCAAGATGGGGCTAAGAGCAGTGGTACCACCATCTCCATTTACAGCAAAGGAACCTGAGGTGGGCAGAGGGCGACAGGCGAGCTCTCCAGACACTGCTCTTGCAACCTGCACATCCAGCTATATCTGGAAATGGATGCTCTCTCTCTCTCTCTCTCTCTCTCTCTCTCTCTCTCTCTCTCTCTCTTGCCCACCTGCTAGGCCTCAGAGACTGTATTCACAGCATGCTGCCTCTGTGTCAGGGCTCTCGCAAAGTGCTGGCGGGTAGAGTTGATTGAGATGGATCTCTGTGCCATGGCTCTCAGAGCACCTGGTGGCTCACACTGAGGCCAGACAACAGAGGACATGCCCACAGCATGACTCACAGTCCTCCTGTCTGCAGAGGCCAGTCAAATTATATGTTAATATAATAACCCACACAGTTGTCATACTCATAGGGGGAAGGGAATGGTTTTGCTGTGAGCAATAAACAATAATTGTAGCCAGGTCCAGGTGACAGTTGACTTCCCACGGCAAGGTAAGTGGAGAGAGACTACTGGACCCCAAATGTCACCCCTGAGACTATATCTATGGAGATGCTCATATTATTCAATCTCTGGAAGAACTTTATTTATTTATCCATCCACCATCCACCCTTCCATCTGTCCATCCATCCATTTATCCATCCTTTTCTTTTTCTTTTCAGGACAGAGTTTCTCTGTGTATTCCTGGCTATCCTGAAACTCGCTCTGTAGACCAGGATGGCCTTGAACTCAGAGATCCACCTGCCTCTGCCTTCTTGTACTGAAATTAAAGGCATGTGCTACCTCCACCCAGACTCTTTTATTTTTAATATTTAAAAAAATATGCGTAAAAAATGTTCAGCCGGGCGGTGGTGGCGCACGCCTTTAATCCCAGCACTTGGGAGGCAGGGGCAGGCGGATTTCTGAGTTCGAGGCCAGCCTGGTCTACAAAGTGAGTTCCAGGACAGCCAGGGCTATACAGAGAAACCCTGTCTCGAAAAACCAATAAATAAATAAATAAGCATATGGGTATTTTGCTTGCATGTGTATTTGTGTACCATATACATGCAGTGCCTGAAGAGGCCAGAAGAGGGCATCAGATCCACTGAGAATGGAGTTACAGATGGTTGTGAGCTGCTGTGTAGATGCTGGGAATGGAACCCAGGCCCTCTGGAAGAGCAGCCAGTGCTCCTAAGGGCCGAGCCATTCTCCAATCTTAGAAGAACATCTCTTAAAATGCAAATATGCCCTTTTCCATGCTGCCCAGTGACTTTTTTCCTTCTGACTTTTTAACAGCCAGTTCAACTGTCAGGGTCTCTGCTAGAGGCAGGTAGTAATTTTCCTAATAGTTTGCCTCAGCTTCTGAAGAAATTCATTGTCAAGTATGGTGGGTCCCTGCATGGCTTGCTCTGCTTGGCAGCCCAGGGTAAATGTTCAGTACTGGCCTAACACCACACATGGAATAAACGGACAATCACCTAGATAAAATTATCACCATTGGCCTTCTGTTCCTCCGGAGGGTAGACCACAAAAGCCTCTTCCCAGCCGGCCCTGAGGAGCCTCTCTCTCTCTGAGTTCTCTATTTCATGTCTGTTCTCTGCACATTGCACACCAGTGTTTGCATGTGGAGGCGTTCCTTGGTTGAAGGTTACTGTCGGCTCGGTTACGAGAACCTTGGGTGTTCCTTGAATGGAAGGGATGAGGGTTGGGGTTTTTAGAACACGGAAGTCCCAAGGCTAAAACCATGACGGGATGTCAGACAGGAAGAACAGGTTGGAGAAGGAAGTATCTATCGGTACCCATTCTTCCTTCCTGGCCAGAATGGTCAGAGGCCCCCCTCTAGAGTCTTGGGACTGAATGACACAGAAGGGGAGGATCCAAGAAGGGCTGTCTTCTGCCTGGAGGTAAGCTACGTTTGTGAGCAGGAAGGGAGGTCAGGATGCTCTGGGGATGAGTATCTAAGTGTAAGGAAGGCCTAGACCGGAGCTTTTGTTCTGACTCATCTAATTCCAACAGGGACGACCTGCGCCCGAGTCATTTACTCTTCCACACTTCCGTGTCTTCATCTGTAAAATGGGCTTCATCAAGTCCAGACTTGGAGGTGGATGAGGTCATCGGCTGGGCCTGACGCTTGGGAACCTGCAGGGGGCAGTACGGGAACCTGGGCCCTGGGAGGACCGGGTGGGGCCGAGTCTCCGCCCCACGCCAGCACCCCGACCCCACTTCTGCGGGTCTTTGCTCAGTGAGCTCCAGTGTCCAGGCCGGGAGGGGTGCCAGAGTGGGCCGGGCTGCGCGCTGGCTGGCGGGCGGAGGCGGCCTAGACGCGCCGTGCCGAGCGAGCCGGGGAAGCTGGGAGCCAGCGGGAGACGCCGGCCTCCTTCCCTCCGGGCCACGGCGACGGGCACCAGGGCCTAGGCAACCTGGGTAAAGGCCTAACTGGGTCGATCGCTCCTCCGGCCCCCGGCTGGACAGCTGCGCTGGGCCCCGGAAGCAAGAGCCGGGCAGCTGGGTCGCGGGAGCGGGCAAGTGGCACTGGGGGTTCTGCCTGAGCTTGGGCGCTGAATACAGGCCTACTGGCAGCTTCACTTTGCCCCCCCCCCCCGCGCCCCCAAGCCAAGTGGAAGTGGGAAAGCTATTTGGGACCCAGTTTGGTGGAGGAGCTCTGCAACTTCTTGTTGCATTCTTTCTTTTGATTAGTGCCATGACAACTGCTCGATTAGAGAATTATCCTAGACCCTGCACGTCTTGACTCAGTGGACCTGGGGCTGATTGATGTCAATCCTGGGATTTGCCAGGTTTTCAGGACCTTTCTCTAGTCCCCAGGTCTCCTGTTTCCAGCCCACTCAAGACCTCAGCCAGCTCCTGCTCTGGCTAGTTGTGCTCAATGCAGCCTCTTCCCAAGTTTGCTTCCCTTCTGCCCTAGCGTCAGTGAGGGAAGCCATGCAGGCCTAGCCGCACACGCTTGTCAAGGAGCTAGCTGAGGGGTGGGGTGGGGCAGAATAGACTCCTTGGAAAAGAGTACCTTGAGCAGTATCTTCAAAGAGTGTCTGGGATTCTGATAAAGGAGATGCTAATCAAAGTATAGGGACTGAGTTAGGAAGGTGAGAGCATGAATCCAATAGAAGTCCTGGAGGATGAGGTGTGGGCTGGGGGCAAACCTGGAAAAATAGCTTGTGTGGGCCTGGGTTTCGTAGCTGTCAAGTAGCTTAGGAGTTTAGGGAGCTGATTTCTGCAGGGGATGAGGGAGTGGAATAGGTCAACAGTGGAGGCACAGAGGACTCGAGGAAGTGGGGTTTTGTAAGGTCTGGAAGGATCTCTCTGAAATGATGAAATGAAGAGGCTGGCAAAAAGCAGTAGGGAGAGATCTGTAAGACTGCCACCGCTGCCTGTGGGGGAAGGCTTCGAATAAGGAGCAAGGGAAGAGTGTGTGAATCCAGTGCTTGGGGGAGCTCTGCCACAAAGTAAACAGAGGAGGGGGGCTGACAAGGCCAGGTTGGCATGGCTGAAGTGTGAGGCAGAGGCGGCACATCCTTGTGTCAAGCAGGAAGTTCATTCACACATCCATTTATTATTTATGCCAGCCTTACAGGCAGCTTACATAAAAGTCAGAGAGATGATAAAGTGATACAACCATTAAAACTCAGCTGTGGCACAAAAGCAGAAAGAAATGAATAAGGATGAGTGGGGGAAAAAAGCCAGGCTCAGAAAAGGCCTGCGAGTGAGCACAGGGCTCCTATCTGAGCTTGCTAGCAGTCAAGCAAAAATAAAACCTAAAAGCAGATGATTGGGCTGGAACTCGGGGCAGAGGCAGCTGTGAAACTCCAGTGCCAGGCAGGAGCTGGTAGGAGATAAAACAGAATCACTCAGGTTAGGATTATCCTTGCTGAGGAGAGCTAGAAGCCGGGGCAGGGCTTCAAAGTCTTCTTTTATACATATGAGGAAGGGCTGAGCCTCTCTTGGAGATGGCCCCTTCTTAGATACTAGGGGTAAGGGTTCGAGAGAAAACAAGAGAGGGAGGGAGAGAGAGGTGTGTGTGTGTGTGTGTGTGAGAGAGAGAGAAAGAGAGAGAGAGAGATGTATGTGTTTGTATGTGTGTATATTTGTATGTGTGAGTGTGCCATGTGTATGTGTGTGTGTCTGTCAGTGCATGTGCCTGTCTCTGTGTATATGTGTGCTGCATGTGCCATGTGTATGTGTGTGTGTGTGTGTGTGTGTATGCACATGTGTGTATGAATGTGTGTGTGTGATGGGGGAGGTTTGATGGCCATACATTCACAGTACTGTTTTTTTTTTTAAATTTACGTTATTGTTCTTACGTTTTTCTTTTATATGTTTATTTATTTGTTTATGGTGGGTGCAGTTTGGCTGTGTGCAAAGGTCAAAGGGCAACTTTGGGGAACAGTTCTACCCTGTAGGTTCCTGGGATTGAATGTGGGTCCTCAGGCTTGGTAGCAGGAGTATTTACCCCTTGAACCATTTGCCAATCCCACTCACACTTTTCTTTTTGCAGGGCAACAGGAAAGAAAGTGGCTCTAAGTGTTCCAGGCTCCAGTTTTCCTAGGATGAGGTGGGGCTACCATTTGCCCAGGACCTCTTGGGGCTCTGGCCTGGGAAGAACACCCCAGCTACCAGGTAAGCAGGAAGTGGAGTTTTCTGCTTTGACCCCGCCCCTTTCTGCATCTGGGTCCGGATGCTTCCAAAACAGCGGGGATCCAGACACAGCAGGTGCACCATTTCCAGCTGTGTAGTAATATAGCTGGGGTCCTCTGGCATGTCACCTCTTCCCCCTCCCCCATCTTAGACAAGGGGAGCAGAGCTGGCCCTCTTTTAGCTGTTTCAATCTCATTTTTTTTTAATCCAAGACATTAGCTGCATGTTGGCTCTGCACCAGACCGTGGGTTAGGTTCTTGGTATATAATTGTGACAGAGCCAGATGTGAGTCCTACTCTCATGGAGAGGGAAATGGATGATAATCAAATAATCATATGGCTAAAGAGAAGATTATGTAATAATTGCTATTTAGGAATAGCACATGCTACCATAAGAGCAAATAAGAGGGGGGGGGTTGATGTCAATGTCGGGGTGAGCACCGGAGGGGTGTGTGTGGATGGGCCTGCAGATGCTGCCTCTCTTTTCTCTCTGCAGATGAGCATATCTCCTTCTTGATCCAATGGAGCTGGCCCTTTAAAGGGGTGCATCCCCTGAGGCTCCCTAGGTGAGACCTGGGAGTGTCATGCCTCAGGACACAGCTAGACATAGCTTAGGAGATGGGAGTGGTCAGGGTCTCCTGGGAGAGAGGGTTGGGTTTCTTGGGGTGGGAAGGGTACAGGGCAACTCCCAAGGATCTAGAGGAAGTTAGCTTAGAGCATGTAGGTACATAATAATGGGGAATGGGATCGATCTGGCAGAGGTCTGTCTGAGTCTCAAGCAGGCAGCAGCAATTAGGGTTGGAGAGGCCAGGTCTCAGTCCTTGGGAAGAGCAAGAGTCCAGGCTTCATCTTAGAAAGTGCAGACTGGACTGGACTGAGCCCATGCCAGGGTTAACCCCAGTTCTAAACCTCAGACCATCCCTTGTCTTTGCTCTCAGGGCCTTTATCCGTCATCATGGAAACTCGGCAGACAGTGCTCCCCCACCAGGGAGGCATGGGCAGCTGTTCAGGAGCATCTCTGCTACAGGTAAAAGAGGGGTGTGGAAGGAAGAAGTGCCTAGGAGGATGAGGACGGGCACAGAGGATCTACCACCATCATCTACTCCCAATTCCCCTCCCTCCTGTCATCTGAGCATCAATCACACTGTGCACAAGGACCATATACAAAGCACTGTCAGAGACATTCTCTCCCTACTTTGAGACAACTTTGGGTCCAGTAGCCAGGTGTCAGGAAGCCAGTCATCCCAGGTTCAGCATAATTTGTTCAAAGACTCCATATTTTCTGTCATAGGGCTCTAAACTTTCTGAGTAACCTACTGGCTAATGGAGTTAGTTCTATGTGGTTACACCTCAACGGGTCCTTGCATCTCAGAGTTCTCTGTGTTGACTCCCTACTTTGACCTATAGCCACCCCGGGCTAGCCCGAAGAGCCGGCACCTCTAGTCCTTTACCTTGACCAATGTCCTTTGCTTTCTCATCCAGAAGCTATCCAAAGGCATCGCCGGAACCTCATCGAATGGTTTAGCCGACTGCCCAGAGAGGAGCGCCAGTTTGGACCAACCTTTGCTCTAGACACAGTTCATGTTGACCCCGTGATCCGAGAGAGCACCCCAGATGAGCTGCTTCGCCCGTCCACGGAGCTGGCCACGGGGCATCAGCAAACCCAGGCAGGCCTCCCCCCACTGGCCTTGTCTCAGCTCTTTGACCCGGATGCTTGTGGGCGACGCGTGCAGACCGTGGTGTTGTATGGGACCGTGGGTACTGGCAAGAGCACGTTGGTACGCAAGATGGTCTTAGACTGGTGTTACGGGAGACTGCCTGCCTTTGAGCTTCTCATCCCCTTCTCCTGTGAGGACTTGTCATCCCTGGGCTCCACCCCAGCTTCCCTGTGCCAACTTGTGACCCAGCGTTACACACCCCTGAAGGAGGTGTTGCCTCTGATGACTGCTGCGGGATCCCGCCTGCTCTTTGTGCTCCATGGCTTGGAGCGCCTCAACCTTGACTTCCGGCTGGCAGGCACAGGGCTTTGCAGTGACCCGGAGGAACCCGGGCCACCAGCTGCCATCATGGTCAACCTGCTGCGCAAATACATGCTTCCCGAGGTGGGTCGCCCCTTGCTATGTCCTGTCACTGCTGTTCCTTAACCTGTCCAATGAGGAATTTTACATTCTTGCCCTACATGGTCGTTGTGTAGGACAACAGTGCCTGGGTTTGTTCATCTTGGCCCTTCTCTCCTCTCCAAACTTGTGTGTTTTTCTATTCTTATTCTACACAGGTTAAGTGACATACCACATATAAAGTGCTTAGCTCAGTGCCCTGGGCCATAGTAGATAACCAGTCATTGATATAAATTTTTTGGACAGGCCGGGCATGGTGGTGCATGCCTTTAATCACAGCACTTGGGAGGCAGAGGCAGGAGAATTTCTGAGTTCCAGGCCAGCCTGGTCTACAGAGTGAGTTCCAGGACAGCCAGGGCTACATCACAGAGATCTACCTGACTCTGCTTCTCAAGTGCTGGGATTAAAGGTGTATGCCACCATGCCCAGCATTGTTAGTAATAATGTCCATAACTATGATCCTCTTCATCCTTGGACCCTCCATCTTTAGGGGCTTGAGACAGTCAGGTTTCTTGAGACACAGATATTTCTTTCTTAACCTTTAACCATCTCCTTCCCAGGCCAGCATTCTGGTAACCACCCGACCCTCCACCATTGGCCGCATCCCTAGCAAGTACGTGGGCCGCTATGGTGAGATCTGTGGCTTCTCTGATACCAACCTGCAGAAGCTCTACTTCCAGCTCCGCCTTAACCAGCCTGACTGTGGGTACGGTGCTGGGGGTGCCGGTGTCTCAGTCACACCAGCTCAGCGAGACAACCTGATTCAAATGCTCTCCCGGAACCTGGAGGGGCACCACCAGATTGCCGCAGCCTGCTTTCTGCCTTCCTATTGCTGGCTTGTCTGTGCTACTTTGCACTTCCTGCATGCTCCCACACCTGCTGGTCAGACCCTCACAAGCATCTATACCAGCTTTCTACGTCTGAACTTCAGTGGGGAAACACTGGACAGCACCCACACGTCCAATCTATCCCTGATGTCCTATGCAGCCCGGACTATGGGCAAGCTGGCCTATGAGGGCGTGTCATCCCGAAAGACCTACTTCTCTGAAGAGGATGTCCGTGGCTGCCTGGAAGCTGGCATCAAGACAGAGGAAGAGTTTCAACTGCTCCAGATCTTCCGCCGGGATGCCCTGAGGTTTTTCCTGGCCCCATGTGTGGAACCAGGGCACCTGGGTACCTTTGTGTTCACCGTGCCCGCCATGCAGGAGTATCTGGCTGCCCTCTACATCGTGCTTGGTTTGCGCAAGACGGCCCTGCAGCGGGTGGGCAAAGAAGTGGTTGAGTTTGTGGGCCGTGTTGGGGAAGATGTCAGCCTGGTATTGGGCATTGTGGCCAAGCTGTTGCCCCTGCGGATTCTGCCTCTGCTCTTCAACTTGCTCAAGGTAATGATTCCTGCCCTCAACACCTCCCCTGCCCCATACACACACATCAGAAGGCACGCACATCTCCCAAACACACACACACCTAATACTACTCAACACTACCCAACACACACACACCCAATATCACTGAACACACACACACACACACACACACACACACACACACACACACACACATGCCCCTTGCTATTCCTCCCAAGATCCCATGCGTCTGTATGCACTCCTTGTTCTTCTCCCAGTGGGTGGAGGCTGCCTCTTGCATAGATGGAAATCTTCTGGGAATTTGGCTTTTAGTGGGATTGAGGCCTAAGGAATGAGGAGAAAGAAGCCACAGGAAGGCTTGGGGGCTAAGAAGGGAATTGGGGTAACAAGGACTTTTGAAACAATCTCACAAAGATTCCTAACAAGGATTTTTTTTTCTTTCATTCTTCCCAACTTTTGCTACTGGGAGGCACAGGAGGTCAATACAGTCTCGTTCGCAGGCCCAGAAACCCCACCCCCACCACCCCTTTTTGTGGTGTTGGAGATGGAGCCCAGGGCTTTACACATGATAGGCAACTGTGCTACCACTGAGCTACACGCCCAGAAACTCACTTGTGCCTGCTCCTTCAGAGGCGGTCAGGGCCCAGGAGCAATGACTCAGCCTAACTCAATCACCGGAGTCAGGGTTATAAAGCAGATAACATTTATTCATCTGTACAGGGAGGATGAATGACATAGGTAATTGATTTAGGATGGTCCATCCTGGGTGCAGGTCCACTTCAGAAACCAGCCGGCAGGCCTGAGGGCGATGCTGTGAGCTGGGCGGATACGGGATGGTCCTAAGGGATGGGGGCTGCCGGTCTCTGCTGACGTCTGCCAGACGCTTTAGATGCTTCTGCTTTGTCTGTCCGCTGTTTGCAAATCAGCCCTGGCAGTCTGGAGATCCCTTTTTACCTTAAAGAAATGGGGCTGGAGAGATGGTTCAATGGCTGAAATGCTTGCGGCACAAGCACGAGGATTTCAGTTGGGATCTCCAGAACCCAGGGAAACTCATAGTTTCCCCCCTGGAAGGCTGGAACACAGGATCCTAGAACAGCTGGATAGCGAGCTCTTTATCCGATTCAGGGACCCTGACCCCAAAGAATATGATAAAAGAGTGATTGAGGACGATTCCTGTGATCAATCTCTGGCACACATGTGCACATGCATCTCCCCCCCCCCCCAGTACCTGCAAACATGCATACACATATAGAGAGTAGAGAAAACTTAGGTACATAAACTTGTCTGATATCACACTGATAGCGAGAGCAGCTAGGATTTGAGCTCAGGGTTTGTGATTCTGTCAAGCTGTTTCCTTCCTTGGTTAACCTTGGTGTCAGGAACTGGTCTTGAGAAGGCAGAACACTGGTTAACACTGGTTTCTCTGTATAGCTCTTCTTTCTGAGCTGGGAGTTGGGCCCCAGGGCCTACACATGCCAGGCCAATGCTTTGCCACTGAGCTACACCCTTAGCTGCCTTCATGTTGGTCCTAGTCACTCATCTTCACAAGGTGACAGTTTCTGGTTTTGTCCCCAGACCAATGCTGAGTACTATCACATCCGAGACAGGAGCCTCACATTTGAAAGCTGAACAATAACGGAGATGGGAGGAGGTGCCGTCAGACACCGTGGTTTCTTTGTGAGGATGGGCAGAGACATGGCAAACCTCTGCAGATGTAACTCATGGCTTTGTTCAATATTTCAGGCCCTGCTGTGTGTTGAGCAACGTGTTAGGTCTGTGGGGAAATTAAGCAATGACTCTGTAGGTTCCTGACTTTTCTGATTTCACAGACCAAACCCAAAAGTCGACAGGCCCACGCAGTGAAAAATGAATGCCTGTGAGAGAAGTTCCGATATTCTAAGAGAAATAGACGGCCCTGGTTCGAGTGGTCAGGAAAACCTTCTGGAAGAGCGTTTAAACTTAGTTTTCATAAGATTAGCCAAGAGGACAACTGGGGTGGCAGACATTCTAGACATGTGGAGGCACTGAAAGAGGGAGAACCTCAACACGGTGAGGAGGGCAAGAAAAGTTAGGAGGAAGGGAGCACAAGGAGCAGGGTGAAGCTTTAGGACGAAGATGAGGTCGGCAGGGGGGACTGCAGGGGACTGCGAAGCGGCAGGAGCCACATCATCACCACCGTCGCTCTGATGAGGAGGATGTTGGAAGTATTGATATATTTATAACATGGGGCCTGGACTCCAGCTGCATGCCGGAGAGTCAGCCCTTACACCTGCTGTTCCATCTCTGTGCTTCCATCCTATAGCAGACTGCAACTATAGAAACCAGATGTGGTGGTGGTGTGTGTGTACTCCCAGCACTTGGGAGGTGGAGGCAGGAGGATCAGGAACTCACAGACATCTTTAGCTACATAATGATTCCAGGTCATGCCTGGGACACGAGATCTCCTCCCTAGAGAGGACAGGAGAAGGAAAAGGAGGAAGAGGAGGAAGAGGAGGTGGTGGTGGAGGAGGAGGAGGAGGTGGTGGTGGAGGAGGAGGAGGAGAACCGGAACAGGAACAAGAAAATGTTTGACCGTCAGGGCCTAGTGTCAACTTCCTGTAATCCCTGTACTCTGAAGGCTAAACCAGGGGGACTTTGAAGTCAAGGCTAGTGTGGACTCCAGCAGTAAGAGCTTGTCTTTTTTTTTTTTCTTTCTTTCTTCTGTGTAGTCCTAACTGTCCTGGAACTTATTCTCTAGACCAGGTTGGCCTCGAACTCAAAGATCTGCCTACCTCTGCCTCCCAAGTGCTGGGATTAAAGGCATTCACCACTCTTTCTTGGCAAGAGCCTATTAAAAAAAAAGAAAGAAAGAAAAAGAAAACAAAAACTCAATAGAGGAAAAGATTTGAAAAAAGATTTCAGAGAACTAGAGAGATGGTTCAGGAGTTAAGTAATTCTTTTGCCTCTGCAGAGGACCTGAGTTCAGCACCCATGTTAAGTGGCTCACAACCACCTGTCCCTCCAGTCTTGGTGAGGCCCAACTTCCTCTGGCCTCTTTGGGCACCTGTACTCATATGCAAATACCTACACACAAACATATAATTAAAAAAAATCTTTAAAAGAAATGCAAAGAGCTAGGGAGCTGGGCAGCTCAGTGGTTGAGCGCACTTGCTCTTGCAGAGGACCTGGGCTCTTTCCCCAGTGTCCATGTGGTGGCTCACAACCATCCATAATTCTAGTCCCAGAGGAGCCAATGTCCTCTTCTGACCTCCACGGGCACCACACACACACATGGTGCACATACATACCTGCAGGTACCGTACTCATGCACCTAATAGTAAAAATAAAAATAACTAAAACCAAAGCAAATGTAAACGGAGTGGGCTGTAGTTCCGTGACTGAGCATGTGCTTAGCACCCGTGAACCCTTGGGCTCAATCCTCAGCACTGCCCCCACAAAAGGTACCTGTGTTAAACATACACAGGTCCTTTTCAACACAATACAGTGCTGTTTATCTAGCACAAATAGCTACCACATAACCATTCTATTCTTAGCATTTACATTGTATCAAGCATTTCAAGTAGTCCAGAGCTTATTTAATATACAATAGGTCGTGCATAAGTTATATGCACAAATACTGATTCATTTTACGTAAAGGACTTGAGCATCCAGGCGTATGTGATATCCCTGAGGGAACCAGAACCAACTGTGTGTGGAGGGACAACTGTATGTATTTATTCTTCTCTCCACCTCCTGGATTGGGAAATGAATTGGTACTTGGGCAAAAGGAAGAGATCCCTAACATCTGGATGCATGAGACAAGTATTCCAGGCTAAATGTTTGGAGTTTGCCTTACGGGCAGCAGGAAGCCATGGAGGGTGTCCCAGCAAGGCGTAGTAGCCCGTCCGATCTGCAAATGATATTGTGAGTTCAGGGGGAGACCCCAAGGTTAGAACAGTCTGTGTATCACTCTTGAACTGAACCTTGGAGGCTTGATTGACGTTTGGAAGGCCACACCCCATCCCATGCTTCTCTCCCCCCCCCCCCCCCGTAGTTCCGGGAGCTACACCCCCTCTCATGCTTCTTTTCCAGGTAGTTCCGCGAGTGTTTGGGCGCATGGTGAGTAAGAGCCGGGAGGCAGTGGCCCAGGCCATGGTGCTGGAGATGTTCCGAGAGGAAGACTACTACAATGACGATGTTCTGGATCAAATGGGTGCCAGCATCCTGGGTGTGGAGGGCCCCCGGCGCCACCCAGATGAACCCTCTGAGGATGAAGTCTTTGAGCTCTTCCCCATGTTCATGGGCGGACTTCTCTCTGCCCACAACCGGGCAGTGCTGGCTCAGCTTGGCTGTCCCATCAAGAACCTGGATGCCTTGGAGAATGCCCAGGCCATCAAGAAGAAGCTGGGGAAGCTGGGTCGGCAGGTGCTGCCCCCCTCGGAGCTTCTTGACCATCTCTTCTTCCACTATGAGTTCCAGAACCAGCGCTTCTCAGCTGAGGTGCTGGGCTCCCTACGTCAGCTCAATTTAGCAGGGGTGCGCATGACACCCCTCAAGTGCACAGTGGTAGCCTCTGTACTGGGAAGTGGAAGGCACCCCCTGGATGAGGTGAACTTGGCCTCCTGCCAGCTGGATCCGGCTGGGCTGCACACTCTCATGCCTGTCCTCCTGCGTGCCCGGAAACTGGGGTGAGGACTAGTCCTTGTGCACCGGTGTGAAGGGAGGAGAGGGTGGGAGGGGCAGCAGGAGAGAGAACATACTAGGGAGGCCAAAGGAGTGAAGAAGGGCCAGGGGTCATACATGAGGTGGCTTTCTGTTGCTGTAACAAAATCAAAGGCTAGCTGCGTTCTAAAGAAAAGAGGTCTGCCAGACAACACACACCTGTAATCCCAACATTCAAAAAACAGGCTGAAGTGGTGCTGTGAGTTTGAGTCCAGCATGGGCTACATAGTGAATTCCAGGCCAGCCTGGGCTATATTAAGGCCTTGACTCAAGAAAAAGGAAGGAGAAAGAGCTTACAGTTTTGGAAGCTAAAAGGCTATGCGTGGGTTCGTCTTCTGGTAAAGCTCTCTGAGGCTGGATTGCAACATGGCAGAAGAGCAGAGAAGGAGACAGCTGTGTGCAGGAAGGCCCTGAAGGCACCTGGAGAGGCCCCCGCTTTACAACAATCCACTGTATTGGGAACCAAAGCCCTCCAAGTCTAGTTAAGGCTCTGTAAGTGGAGATCTCTTCCCTACCTGATCCTAAACCAGGCTCCCTCTCTCAAAGGCTCTCCCTTCTTCCTGCAGTACAACCACAAACCTCCACAAACATAGCAGAGCACAGCAGGGCAGGATGGAGAAGTTCCTGGGCAGAGGCCACTTGAGCAACAGGGGGCAAGGAATGTGTGGGTAGTAGGCAGCAGGCTGGTAAGGAGGAGGCACGCTCCATTGGAAGACCCCATGCTGACCTGCTTGCTTGGTCTCTTGCCTCCCCTCTCCGGCCACCTTCTGCTCCAGGTTGCAACTCAACAATCTGGGCCCTGAGGCCTGCAGAGACCTCCGAGACCTACTCTTACACGATCAATGCCAGATCACCACTCTTAGGTGAGTGTCCTGTAGCAGGGGCCTGGTGGGAGGCTCGGGCTCCGATGGCCTCAGATGTGGTGAGAACAGAGGCTGCCCTGGCTCCAGTAAAGAGAGTATCTGGGCCCTGGCTGGCTCCCTGCCCAGGTCCATCACAAGAATCTGAAAGGAGCAAGGTGGTGGCACACAACCTTAATCTGAGTACTAGGAAGGCACAGAGAAGCAGATCTCTGAGTTCAAAGCCACCCTGGTCTATAGAGCAAGTTTCAGGATAGCCAGGACTACATGAGAAACTTGTCTCAAACAAATAAACAAACAAACAAACAAACAAACAAACAAACAAATGGAAATAAATATAAAGGAACAAGGAAGACACCCAGAGTGGGTGCTAAGAAAGCCTTTCTCCTGGATAATATCAGCGGGGGGCGGGGGGGGGGACAGGAAGGCTGCAGTAATTCCTGGGCCAGTTGCCTGGCAACAGAATCCCTTATCCCTGCAGGCTCATCATAATGCTGGGTACTCTCTAGTTGCTCCCAAGGTGTTGGCTGATTTCCTAGGATGCCTGGGGGGCCCTGTTTCTAATGAGAACCAGGAGAGATGAATGAGGAAGAAGGAAGGGGGCTCAAGGGGGACCCCTGGTGAGATGGCTGAGAAGGTGAAAGTGGCTGGTGCCAAGCCTGAAAAACTGAGTTTAATCCCCTGGACTGACATATTGGTTGGAAGGAAAGAACCGGTTCCCATAAGTGTCCTCTGACCTCCGTAGCCCCTCCCCTCCCCTCCCCCACTTCATTCCCACAGGCACACATGCACAGAATAAGTAAATGTTTTGTTGTAGTTGTTTTTTTAATGAAAAGGGGGTGGGGAATGTGACAGTAGAAAGATGGAACCAGAGAGGAGGGTGGACCAGATAGGAGGGAGGACCAAAGGCTGGGGAGGCTGTAAAGGAAGGTGTAAAACGACTAATAAGAACAGAAGAGCTGGGGGTGGGTGCGGGGGCAGGGGTGGGGGTGGGGGGGGCAGGATGCTAGAGAAATAGAAGGGAGGGAGAAGAGTCAACTTGCTTCCCCCCCCACCTTCTGGGCAGGAGCCGCTCTTCATTTCACTGTCCCTTTGCCTGGGCCCCATTTCTGTGTTCAGACTGGCCTCCAACCCAGATGTGCCCCCTTTGGCCAACGTCCTAACACCCAGTTTGAGTATCTACAATGCCCTCCCCCCAACCTTGCCTTGTCTGTGGCCCTTAGGCTCTCCAACAACCCACTGACAGCAGCTGGTGTGGGCTTACTGATGGATGGGCTGGCAGGAAACACTTCGGTGACACACCTGTCTCTGCTGCACACTGACCTTGGAGACGAGGGACTGGAACTGCTGGCTGCCCAACTGGACCGAAACAAACAACTGCAGGAGCTGAACGTGGCCTACAACGGTGCTGGTGACACAGTGGCTCTGGCCTTGGCTAAGGCTGCTCGGGAGCACCCTTCCCTGGAGCTGCTGCAGTAAGTCCTGTTCCTGGTCTCGTCCCAATCTGCTTGTTGCTTCTCTTTAGTGTGTTCTTCCTACCTTGGGGGTGGCATGAACCTACTCTCTGTATTCCCTTTTTGAGCCTAGTTTGCTGAGTGCTGAGCTAACCCAAGTCCTCTGGTCCTTACCCTACCACCATTTCTCCCAGGACTGCTGTCTCTGGTCACACCATATGTTTCCATCAGCTTCTACCTCTGCCTCTGGCTTATTGCAGATTCTTTTTGCGATGCTAGGGAGTGAACCCAGGGCTCTGTGCATTCTAAGCATTCTACCACCTGAGCTTCGTTTTCAGATCTTATTACACATGCTTGGCCCCTCCCATTCCCTAGCCTGTAGGGAATTGTAAGGCTTCCTGGCCCTCTGCCTATCCACCTTGGGCCTTTCTTCTCAAAAACCCTTGATGAATGACATCCGCCCATCTCTTTCTTCTCCAGCCTCTACTTCAATGAGCTGAGTTCAGAGGGCCGCCAGGTCCTGCGGGATTTGGGGGGCTCTGGTGAAGGTGGTGCCCGGGTCGTAGCCTCGCTGACAGAGGGGACGGCGGTGTCTGAGTACTGGTCAGTGATCCTTAGTGAAGTCCAGCGCAACCTCAACAGCTGGGACCCGCTCCGGGTCCAGAGGCATCTCAAGCTGCTGCTCCGTGATCTGGAAGACAGCCGGGGCGCCACCCTGAATCCCTGGCGCAAGGCTCAGCTTCTGCGAGTGGAGGGCGAGGTCAAGACTCTTCTGGAGCAGCTGGGAGGTTCTGGACACTGAGACAGTGACTGCTGTGACAGAGCTGTGGGACCACTGGCTCCCTCTGTGGCTTCCTGGCTTGTACAACTCCTTCCAGAAAGATCCCTTTAATTTTTCGGTCAAAGCAATGGGTAAAACTGTGCTGCCCCCACCCCCAACAAGTCCAGCCTAGAGTTCCCAAGGTCAAATGCGGTGAATTGATGTTGGACTTGGATAAGGAACATGTCACCTCTCCCTTAGCCTAGAAGGACCAAGGATATGGCATGTTAGTGGCCACATTGCGCTGTGATGCCACCGCCAGTCTTGCCTCTTCCTCCTCTGATTGTGTTTGCTATGCTGGGGGGTTCTGCCAGCCAGCAGATGTTCTGGACAGCTCTCCATCCTGCCTTACGCTCACCTCTGGACACAGAGTGCCCTCACACTGGTGCTTTCCCAGCCTCAAATGCACAGGATCGATGGCTCCAAGGCTACTAGGGACAAGTGTGCCCACCTTGTTGCTATTAAAAAGCTGTGTGTCTTCCACCCCCTGTGGTCTCCACTTCCTTGCCTGGTGCTTCCAAGAAAGGGCTAGTTTGGTTTACCTTCTACTGCAGATGGCCCCTGGCCACCAGACTCAGGCAGTAGCGTCGTGTTGCTGGAGTTCTCGGTGTTAATGCCTGGCCACTGGCATCCCCATCAAGCTGAGCTCTGTCACACATGCTCAGTAAGCTAAAAAGAGAATAGTGAAAAGGCAGAGAAGAAGGGCTGGAGAGATGTCTCAGCAGGTTCAGATACGCCTTGCTCTTCCAGAGGACAGTAATTGAATTCCCAGCAACCACATGAAGGCAGGGGTGGGTGGGGTGAGGTAGGTGGGGATGGGTGGAGGGTAGGGGTGGAGATGGGTTGAGGGTAGGGAGGTGGGGGTGAGTGGGGAGATCCAATACCCTCATGGCCTCTGTGGAGCAACTGCACCCTTCTGCACCCCCCTCTCTCATTCTCTCTCTCTCTCTCTCTCTCTCTCTCTCTCTCTCTCTCTCTCTCTCTCTCTCCTATCACTCTCATTCACACATGCATGCAAACACACACACACACAAATAAATGAACAAAATTAAAGCTTAGGAAAGCAGAGAAAAGAGATTTGTTTGAGGTGGTCACCCTGGGAAAGGAACAAATAAATAGGTCTGGTGACAATCCCAACCCAAGAGCTCATCTTTCAGGGTGCACCCCTGGACTTTAGTGTGCTGAGCAGTGCCGTCAGGACTGAGTGATTGTTCCAGTCCATCCAACTCGGTGGCCTGACAAATTGTCCAAACTTCATGAAACTTCTTCTTGGCAGACAAGTTCTGGCTGGCCTCGGGGCTTCATCTTTTCTCTTCCCCAGTTTAAGATTCCTGAAGGAATTCCAATCTTTGAGATCCATTGTTTGAACAGTCTGATAGGCAAAAGGAGAGGCTCAAGTATCTTTAGATAACTTTGTTGCTGGAAGGCCCGGGTGTGAGAACCTGGGATGAGGTTGCTCTTGCTGGGCCTTCGAATTCCTTTAACCCTTCATACCTACTGCCCCCAGCTCGAGATGACAGTAACCTGCTTTTTGTTGTGCATAAGAGCAACTGAGAGTCGTAAGAGAAAGGTAGGGCGCAAGACCTGGGGGCAGAAGGAACCGATATCGCACTTTGCAGAGAATAAGTCCCATTGCTGTTAACCATTACCCCAATGCTTCCTTGCAGCGTCTTCAAGAAGGCGTGACTCGGGAGGGGGCAGGTGGGAGGGTCAGCTGGTTATAATGAACCTTGTCCCTACTCTTAAGTCCTGGGTCAGTGATCCAACTATGGAGGCAGCTGCAGGTAGGAAGTGAGGCGATATCCTTGAAAGGGGACTTTGGGGTGGCGGCAGAGGGGGCAGATTTGGAATCTCTGGTTCTAGAACACACTTGCTATTGGGGCTTGGAGCCTTATAGGAATAGGAATGAGGTGGGCTTATAGATCTATCTTCCAGGCCCACACCTTCTGCTGATAGGCTCAGATTTATGTTCCACAGTACTGGGGGAGGAAAATACAGGGGAGTCAGCACCCGTGTGTGTGTGTGTGTGTGTGTGTGTGTGTGTGTGTGTGAAGACAGAGAAGCAGAATGGGAAGGGGTTGGGTTTCTCCTAAACCTTTTTGTTTTTTTTTTATCATGAGAGTCCTGGGTGGGGGGGGAGTGTGTCTCTCCTCTCATTCTCCTTTGTCCCTGCAGATCTTCGGGACACGGCCTTGTTAACTCTGTAAGTAGTCTGAGGGCTGGAGAAGAACAACTGAAGGTGGGAGGACTTTCAGCTGGTAGCAGCACCTAAAATAGAATCTGGGACCCAAGTCCAGCTCCCAGCACCTCTTATTTGCCTCTCCTGCCTCCTTACAGGAAGTTTAAGTTTAATCCAAAGCTGGGCATTGACAATCCTGTCCTCTCCCTCGCTGAAGACCAGGACCAATCTGGTAACCCCCTCACCCTTGGCAACTGATTCCTTTCCCTAGAGACACTAGGGTGCCACATAGCCTCCTATCTCCTTGGTAACTGCTAACTGCCTCCCTCTGATATCAGTAACTAAGCAGAAGTTGAGGGGGAAGACATCCCTTTGCTTCAGCCTCCCAGCCCACGCAGAGTTCATTCAGCTATAAAGCCCGCCCTCTCACTGGCTGGAAGCTGACCAGCCCTCTCACAGGAAAGCAGGGTCTGCCAGTCATTTGATGCCCCTGTACCAGGGCTGTGCCCCCTCCTTCTTTTTTTTTTTTTTTTTCTGCTACCTGTCTCCTCCTCCAGATCCCTGGAACCTGCACCAGCCTCGCTTCTGTCTGTTGAGCAAGGAGGAGGAAAAGACTTTTGGGTTCCATTTGCAGCAGCATCTAGGCAAGGCTGACCATGTGGTGTGCAGGGTCGATCCGGGCACCTCAGCCCAGCGCCAGGGTCTCCGGGAAGGAGATCGGATTCTAGCGGTGAACAATAATATTGTGGCACATGAGGACCACGCGGTGGTGAGGCTGGGCTGGGACTCCTCGTGGTACAAAAGAACATTCCATAGCACTTCATGGGCCAAGCCTCACTCTCCTCAGACCCCATGATTTGGAGGTACCTAGGGAGAAAGATTGGGTGAAGGCAACTACAGATGTGGGTTTCACAGTGAAAATGCACGCTCTGGGGGATCCTGAGATTTCAGAGGGCCAACCTTTCTCTCCTGTGGCCTCTTTTATAGGTAGTGCGCTACATCCGGGCCAGCGGTCCCCGGGTATTGCTGACGGTCTTGGCACAACACGTGCATGATGTGGCACGTGTTCTGCAGGGGAGTGACGCTTTCCTCTGTCCTACCTTAGCCTCGGGGGTCAGGCCCCGGTTGTGCCATGTAGTAAAAGATGAAGGCGGCTTTGGCTTCAGCGTCACCCACGGTGAGCTTAGGGTCTGCTATGGGTGGGTAGGGTTGGAGAGCTTAGCTTCGGTTGTAGGCAGGCAGCAGGCTGGGACTTACTTTTTCTGCCTTTAGGAAGTCGAGGTCCTTTCTGGTTGGTGCTCAGTGCAGGAGGAGCTGCTGAGAGGGCAGGGGTGCCCCCTGGAGCCAGGCTGCTGGAAGTGAATGGGGCCAGTGTGGAGAAGCTCACATACAACCAGCTCAATAGGAGGGTAGGGCTTCCTATGGTGACTCCCTACATGAACTCTCCCTCCTGACCCTCTTCTTTTCCCTATAGTTTGCATGAGGCTTGCCCTCATTCCGGGTTCCCGGGAGGAGCTAAATGCCTGCCTTTCTGTGCCACACAGATGTCCCATGCTTACATTCTTGCTCTGTCCTCACAGCTTTGGCAGAGTGGAGATCGGGTGACTCTGCTGGTGGCAGGGCCGGAGGTAGAGGAACAGTGTCACCAACTGGGAATGCCTCTTGCTGCACCCCTGGCAGAGGGCTGGGCATTGCCCGCCAAGCCCCGGTGTCTAAACATAGAGAAAGGACCTGAAGGCTTTGGGTTCCTGCTTCGGGAGGAGAAGGGCCTGGATGGCCGACTTGGTGAGTGGCAGCTCTGGGGGTTAGGCTGGCCATAAACATTCAATTGTGCTTCTCAGCGTCCAAGAGCAATGCCCCACAGCCCCCAACGGCAGCTTTCCATGCACTGTAGGGTTAGTTCCTGGGAGAGCATGGGCGTGAGTCAGGGGAGAGCAGTGAAGATGTCTCTGTCCCAGGGCAGTTCTTGTGGGACGTGGATCCAGGACTACCAGCTGACAAGGCTGGGATGAAGGCTGGAGACCGCCTGGTGGCTGTGGCCGGGGAAAGCGTGGACGGGCTGGGCCATGAGGAAACAGTGTCTAGGATCCGGGCACAGGGCTCTTGTGTCTCTCTCATTGTTGTCGATCCTGAGGCTGACCGCTTCTTCACCATGGTATGTGACAGGGTTGGGGAGAGGGCAAGAATGGATCAGGGCTCAGGTGCTACAGGTTTTTCTCCCCACACTGTACCTCCCCAGGTACGCCTGTCTCCCCTCCTATTCTTGGAGAACACTGAGATTGCTGCCCCTCCTCTGGCAGAGACCAAGGATCTTCCAGCTGAAGACACAGTTGAGCCTTCTGGCCTTGCTGGCTCCCGCCAACGCTTCTTGTACCCGGGGCCTGGAGGTGGCTATGGATTCAGACTCTGCTGTGTGGCCAGTGGGCCTTGTCTCTTCGTCTCCCAGGTGACTGATGCACCATGTGCCTTGGAATCTACCCATCATTCACCACCTACCTTTCTCTGCCCCACAGTCTGCCCAGCCGTAGAACACCTAACCAATACTTTTGTGTATCCCCTTACACTGCCAGGTGACCCCAGGAGGCTCAGCTGCCCGGGCAGGGCTGCAAGTGGGAGATACAGTTTTGGAGGTGAACGGATATCCTGTGGGCGGAGACAGTGAACTGGACAGGCTTCAGCAGCTGACTGAGGCCGAGCCACCCCTCTGCCTGAAGCTAGGAGCTAGGAATCCACAGGGCTTAGAAGCCTGGATTTCCTTGGAGTCCGGAGAGGTGAAGTCAAAGAGACAAATGGAATTATGAGAAGGGCAGAGAGGAGGGCTAACGGGTCGAGCTGTGTGGGATGTGCAGGAGGGAACCATTGCTCATAGGAGGTGGGACAGAAGGATTGAAGGACAAAGTCCTATTCCTGAGCAAAGCATGTTGGGGCAGGAAAGTGAACTCTTCTGGTTTCAGACTGACTCCCCTTCTTCTCTCCGTATGTAGGACTGGACTCTGGCTTCAGAGTTGCTTTAGGACAAGCTTACCAGCATAGACTTGCCTAGTAGTTCTCCTGCCCTCGCTCTGCACCCTGAGGTGGAGGGAGCTGGGAACAGTCTCTTGAAGTTGGAATTGGGAGCTGGAGGACTCAGAAACCACCAATCACAGGACTGCCAGGGACCTTCTCCTTTCTCATGAGTCTACCTCCAGCAGAGGGGTGTGGACAGAGACCGCAGGCGGGCTCCACAGGGAGCCTGAGATACCACAGGATGTTATATGTGGACATTTTGGGGAGCTGTGCGCCAAAGATGCAGTTCTGCTCAAGAAGATGACGCTGTGGAGCCACTGAGGATTGAAGCCATGGAGAACATAGGTTAGATGTGACTCTGTTGTCATCTGGCAGAAGGATTGATCGGAGGTGTATCTTCCTTCTACTGTGGATACCTTAGAATCTTGGGAGCTGGTTCTTGGCTATTGTAACGTCCTGTTACAGCCTTTCCCAGCTGGCTGGTGAGATAGCTTAAAAGGTAAAGGTGCTGGCTTCTAAGCCTGGCAACCGGAGTTGACTCACCAGAACCACACGGTAGAAGAAGAGAACCAGCTCCTGGAATTTGCCCTCTGACCTCTATGTGAGCACTTTAGTATACATATGCTACTGTCCAAATAAATAAGTAGATGTATGTATGTGTATACAGACACACACACAATCTGGATTTGTGTTTTATTGGTCAGGAAAAAACAAGACTGGTTTGGTTTTTTTCAAGACAGGGTTTCTCTGTACAGCCCTGGCTATCCTGGAACTCACTCTGTAGACCAGGCTAGCCTCGAACTCAGAAATCCGCCTGCCTCTGCCTTTGCCTCCCAATTGTGGGAATTAAAGGTATGCACCGCCATGACCATTTAAGCCAAGATAGTTTAAAGGGACCCAAAGTACTCCAGGCTTAAGGGAATGGGATCTAGTTTCTGCAGGAAAGGGTTTAGAACATTGTCTACTTCTTACCACTCAGTGTTTAGGACAATGGGACAACCCAGAACATAGATGTCCTTACTGCCAAAGGCCATAGTCCATAGTTCTATTGAATTCTACATCAAGTTGCTTTATTGATAGGGCTTAGGGATTAGAGGCCAGCGGCTTCAAAAATCCAGGGGGTTGAGACCAAATTGCCGCAGCTGCTCCTTGAGTCTGGTGTGGAGTCTTAGCACAGCTGCATCCCAGTGAGGCTTGACCACTCTCAGCTTGGCCAGTAGACAGTCCAGGTTGTCCTGTGAACACCCAGCTTTCAGCTCCCAGGGAGGGAGGGGACAGTGAAGATTGCCTCAGGTTGCCCGGCTTGATTACTAAGAGTTATCCACCAATGGCTTCCCCTCCCTCCCTCTCTCGGCCCCTCTCTACATTCCTTCCTTCCTTCCTTCTTTTTTAAGATAACCTTGCTTTGTAGTCCAGGCTGGTTTTGAACTCAGAATTCGCCTGGCTTAGCTTCCCAAGTGCTAGATTTCAAATGTGAACCACCATGCCTGGCTGCTACCCTGTTCCTGTCCCTATCCCTGTCCCTATCTCTGTCTCTCCAACACTTAAGATTTAACTTAAAGCCTTATACATGCTGGATAAATATACATGTCTCTAATTTTTATTTTGAGATACAGTCTCTTAATGCCTACGCTGGCCTTGGGTTTTGTGCCTAGGTTGGCCTTGAACCTATGGTTTGTCTGCCTCATTCTCCTGAATAGCAGAATTATGAGCCTGTGCCACTCCTTTCCTCCCCGTCCCTCCTCCACACTCCTCTTCCTATCCCCCGCCCCACCTCCGTGTCTGGAATTGAACCCAGGGCCTTGCATACTAGGCTAGAGGCTAGAGCAGTACCATTGACTTATATCCTTACTCTGATATATAGTGACACTGTTCTGACACTATATAACAAAGTAATACACTGATTATTATTGAGCCTAGATCTCACTGTGTAGCAGGTGCATAGTACACTGTAGCTCCTCTTGGCCTTGAACTCAAAATCTTCCTGCCTTAGCTACCCAAGTCCTGGGATTACAAGTCACTGGTTCTGTCAATGGTTGGATCTTCTGTTTACACTTAGGACAGAGCATGGGGTCATGGGTCATCACACTAATTGGAGGCATAGGGATGGTAGGTTATGAGATTATTAGAAAATGGCGGATGGGTAGTGGCACTTACATGCAAGATTTCCTCATATTTGGCCTCCATGTCTGCCACATGGGCATGAAGCTGAGCCAAGGTTCCATCTTGCTTTCTGAGGGCTCGCTCAGACTCTTCCTTCACTGTCTTAGCCTCCCTTTGGCATGTTTCTAGGGAACAGGGCAGAAAGGTAAAGGAGATAGGACAGTGACACTGTATACCAAGAACAGTAACCAAAGGTGCCTAAAGAGGCAGCTTCACAGAGGCCGTTACAGACTCCCAGGGTCATCTTCTTTCCTGAGGTCTCTCTAGACGTTCTGAGGTATGGCAGGGTGCATAGAGGTCTTGAGTTAGAAGATGTGTCCATAGTCTGCTGCTTAGTATTTAGACAGTGTGAAACAAGTCTCTCTGGATCGCCATGTCTTAAATGTTTGGCTTCGTTTTGTTTGTTTTGTTTAAGGCAGGATCTTATGTAGCCCAGACTGGCCTTAAAATCCCCATGTAGCCAAGGATAACCTTGAACTCCATATTGTTTTACCTCTCCCTTTCAGGGTTAGTACTACAGTCTTGTACCACCTAACATGGTTCAGCATTCAGTTTACCTTTATAAATTTATTTATTTTTAATTTTACATCTCAGTTTTTAAAACAATTTCCTCCTCTTCCTCCTCCTCCTCCTCCGTCTTCCTCTCCCCCCTCTGTGTGTGTGTGTGTGTGTGTGTGTGTGTGTGTGTGTGTACACGTGTACACTTGCCTGTGGAGTCCAGAGGAGGGTTGGGTCCCCTAGACCTGGAATTACGTTTTCGAGTCACCATGTGGGTGCTGGCCTCAGGAAGAGCAGCCGACTTTCTTAATCATTGAGCTCTTTCTCCAGCCCCTTCTTTATCTTTAGAGGGAAGATAACACACATTCCTTGTGCTTGCTGTGACCTTAAATGTGAAAATGGACTACAAAGCACTGTATATAGAAGGGGCTCAATAAATGTTGACTGTTAATTTGAAAGAAGGCCAAGGCCAGAGATGGAGTCCTTAGCCTGTATAAAGCAGTTCATGAATGTTTATATCCAAACCAAAGATATTTTAGGATAAGAAAACTTTGAAATAGGATGTGATGGCTCACACCTAAAATCCGACAACTCAGGAGACTGAGGCTGGAGGATCACTGTTGATTTCAAGGCCACCTTGGGCTTTTGAGGAATAAAAAAGACTCAGGAGGGGCCTGGAGCAATAGCTCAGTAGCTAAGAGCACTGGCTGCGGCTCTTTCCCAGGACCCGGGTTTGGTTTATACCACTCACATGGTGGCTCAGAACCATCCATAGCTCCAGCTCCATGGGATCTGATGCCATCTTCTGACCCTTTTGTTCTTTTTGTTGTTGTTGTTTGGTTTTTGGTTTTTCGAGACAGGGTTTCTCTGTGTAGCCTTGGCTGTCCTGGAACTCACTCTGTACACCAGGCTGGCCTTGAACTCAGAGATCCACCTGCCTCTGCCTCCCAAGTGCTGGGATTAAAGGCGTGTGCCGCCACCGCCTGGCTTGACCTCTGTTTTCTTATCTGGTTGGTCTATTCATTGATTTAGCAAGTAGAAATTTAAGGCTTTCTACCAGGTGCTTGGCTTTGAGGATACTGAAGTAAATTAAGTCTAACATTCTCTGTAGTTTGGTTGTAAAGGTTGGCTAGACTAATAAGGAATATGTTTTGCTTAGGACAGGCAAGGCAATGAAGGGGTTAACTGCTGGACTTGGGAAGAAATGGGGTGACACTTCCCTTCTTTACCTCTGTCTTAGAGTCTTCTTTTGAACTTTCTTCTTTTTTAGATTTATTTATTCTTGTTATTTTATGTGTATGAGTGCTTTGCTTGAATGTATGTATGTGCACCATGTGGGTGTCTGTGAAGTCAGAAGAGGACCTCAGATCCCCTCTAGCTGGAGTTACAGGATCTTTGTGAACTGCCATGTGAGTGCTGGGAGTTGATTGTGGGTTCTTTGTAAGAACAAGTGCTGTTAACTGTTAGCTGCTGAGCCAGCTCTCAGAGAGGCATAACTCCAGCCCTGACAGAGAGGTTTGTGTCACTGAACTCTTTGTTCAGAGGAGAGCTAGGGTGCCGGTGACCCTAGTTAAAACTCAGCCGACAGACTGTAGACATCTAGAGGAGAGCCTCTGAAGTCCACTTATCCATGCTGGGCCTTGATACTGAGCCTGGAAAAGAAGGGACAAGGATGGGAGCCTACCCAGCTGCTCCTTTAGACTTCTCACTTCCTCCTCCAGCTGTTTGCTTCGGGTCCCCAGCTCCTCCTTTAGGGCCTGCCGCTGGCGGCTCATCTCTGAGGTAGGAGCCGCAGGCATCGGGATAAAGGAGGCATAAGGGAAGGAAATAATGTTACATGTAGGGGAATGTCTCGGCGGAGACACAGAACTAAGAAACTTGGGAGACCCTGAAAATGAGGGAGATAGGAAAGAAGACCCTCTCCCCCATATCTGTTTAGGGGGGATTCTGGCCTTTCCTCCCACTTACTCCCAAAGGTGAAAAAGGTAAGGGCTGTCACCGCATTTTGTATCACGCTAACACCAAGCATGGAGCATTAGACACCCTAAAATGTGGTGATCTGTGTTCATACCAGGGATCTATCTTTGGGTCTCTGGACCCTGCCTATGCAGGGAAGGTGAGACTAGGTATGGCAGTTGGAATCCCTCTTCATTTCCCTTCCTCCAATTCCCTGACCTTCCTGGTTGACCTCCTCTGGGCCCGTCTCCTGTCCACCTGATCAAACATACCTGCATATATGGCCTTCCCTTCACTTTGGGTTCTTTCCAGTTCAGCTTCTAGCCCTTGTAACCTCTGCTTCAGCCTGTCTTCAGAAGCCTTGGCTCGGTGAGCCTCTTCCCTCTGTAGAGCTGTGAGCATCCGCAGAGCCATGCTCAGTACTGACTATGGATCTCATAGAATCATCACCATAGCCTTGAACTCTGCTTCTCTTTGGGAACTTGGCAGTGTCAACCTCTTATTCAGTGTCTCTCCCAGGACCCCTTGAAACCCACAGAGTTTTCATTCCTACAGAGTCAATAGTCTCTCCGTGTCCTGGCTACTAAAAAACAATGGCTTCCCCGAGCTGCAGATGAGCCTCACGGTAGACTACTTACTTACCTATCCTGAGTGGGGTTGTGATTGTGTTCCCAGAGTCAGGGGGAAGAACAGCTTCTTCATTAATCTTCATTGCCTAGCCCTTCCTCACAATCTTTGCCAACAGAGAATTAGCCCTGGACATAGTTCACACTTCCAGTTCCCTAAGAACCCAGACATGCTCTGTGTGCCAAGGCTGCACGGATAGTTCTATGTCAACTTGACACAAGCTAGAATTATCAGAGAGGAGGGAGCCACAACTGAGGAAATGCATTAGGCTGAAGAGATGGCTCAGCGGTTAAGAGCACTGACTACTCTTCCAGAGGTTCTGAGTTCAAATCCCAGCCACCACATGGTGGCTCACAACCTTCTGTAATGGGATACCCTCTTCTGGAGTGTCTGAAGACAGGGACAGTACACTCATGTACATAAAATAAATAAATCTTTTTTAAAAAGATTAGAAGCCGGGCATGGTGTCATACGCCTTTAATCCCAGCATTTGGGAGGCAGAGGCAGGCAGATTTCTGAGTTTGATGCCAGCCTGGTCTACAAAGTGAGTTCCAGGACATCCTGGGCTATACAGAGAAACCCTGTCTCGAAAAACAAACAAACAGGGGCTGGTGAGATGGCTCAGTGGGTAAGAGCACCCGACTGCTCTTCCGAAGGTCCGGAGTTCAAATCCCAGCAACCACATGGTGGCTCACAACCATCTGTAACAAGATCTGACTCCCTCTTCTGGAGTGTCTGAAGACAGCTACAGTGTACTTACATATAATAAATAAATAAATCTTAAAAAAAAAAAGAAAAACAAACAAACAAAAACAAAAAAAGAAAGAAAGGAAGAAAGAAAGGAAGAAAGAAAGAAAGAAAGAAAATACCTCCATAAGATCTGGCTATAGTTAAGCCTATAGGGCATTTTCTTAATCAGTGAATGATGGGGAGGGCCCAGCCCATTGTGGGTGGTGCTACCCCTTTACTGGTGGTCCTAGGTTCTATAAAAAAGCAGGCTGAGCAAGCCATGGAGAGCAAGCCAATTAGCGGCACCCCTCCATGGCTTCTGTATCAGCTCCTGTCTCCAGGCTCCTGCCCTGTTTTGAGCTTCTCTCCTGACTTCCTTCAATAATAAACAGTGCTTTGGGTGCGCAAACCAGATAAGCCATCTCCTCCCCAAGTTGCTTTGGTTGTGGTGTTTCCTCACAGCAGTGATAACCCTGAGTAGGACCTGTCATTGCTGCTGTCTCCTGAGGCTCCACACTCCTTACCCAAGCGGTCCTGAAGCAGCTCCTTCTCGAGTAGCACCAGCCTGTGCTTGGCCTCAGCCTCCACACCTGTCGTGGCAAACCATGGAATCTTAGGCTACGCTGATCTCGCCCCTGCCCTGTTTTCCTCCCGCACTTTTTGCAGGATGGGGGAAGATCACTGAGCGAGGGATACCCAATGCCAAAATCTGACAAATTCACAGCCAAGCCTTCACTGCCTTGTACTTGGTGAGTGCTCAAAAGAAGGGTGAAACAGATGACAGAGGCAAAGGGCTAGAGGGGGCTCCAGGGGGAGAGGGGCAGTCTCCGGCCCCCAGCCTGGCCGAATCTGGATTCAGGGCTCTGAAGAGGAGGGCAAGAGAGACTCACTTTAGCCAACTGTGGTGTCAATGCCTAACTAATGCTAGGCATTGTGAGCACCAGGCTGTCCCAGCACTAGGAAGACTAGGAGGATAGGTTTGAGGCTTGCCTGGGTTCCATAGTGACCCTGTGTCAAAAGAACAAAAGACAAAACCAAAACAAACTCCCTCTGTCTTGTTGCCCAGGGAGCTGGATTCCCTCTGAGGACCTTGGTGTGGACTGTGGACATGGACACACAGAGGCACCAGCCTTCATCCACGGTGACTCACCAGGACTTGAATTCTTTTTCTTCTTCCGTGCCTCAGCTTTTCTCCCCCTTCCTTTGGTTTTAGGTGGCATCCTGCTGTCCTGACGGAGGGAAGACCTTCTATGTAGGTCAGCATACAGACAGGCTTTCCTGACTCTTACACTGAGTTTGGGGTTTCTGGAGCATCAGAGTGCCCATCTCCCACTGCATCTTACACTTGTATAGAAGCTTCGTTTCTTGGTCTCTGGGACCCTTAGGGAGGGCTGGGATCACTGAGGGAGAACAATCCTACGTGCAGCAGTCAGCTTCTTAGAGAAACTTCTGGACATCCCTTCTCTCTCCCCAACTGTGTACTCTCCCCCTTCCTACCTACCTGCAAGACTTTCTGTTGCTTGTGTGGTGTCTCCCTGGGGAATGGCACCTCAAGCAGATTGAGTCTAGGGAGGAGCCTGGGTCCTGGGAGCCAATCCAAGGTGTAAAACTTCCTCAAGAGGTGGGACCAAGAACTGGGATGTTGGGTTTCTGGAGACTACTCGTTGTCCAGGCAACTGAAAAACTCAGGCAGGTGGGTGAGCTAAATCAGCTCATATAAAGGAAAGCTTCTCTTTTTACCTCCATGTCCTAGCCCTAAAGAAGAGGCTTAGGAGCTGAATAGCTATTATTCATGTCTACACAGGCACTACCTGTGGCCTGGAGACTCTCCAGGCTAGGAATCTAGAAACTTACAGTCTGGGAGAGCAGTGTTTTACAAGACATAGGGAAAGCAGGGATAGCAGCCATCACAGCTACTTTATATCCGGAGGTTTCGTGTGAACACAGTGACGTTATTTACTTTAAAACGGAAGGTTTGGGGGCTGGAAAGATGGCTCAGTGGTTGAGAGCACCTGGTTGCTCTCCCAGAGGTCCCGAGTTCAATTTCCAGCAATCACATGGTGGCTCACAACCATCTGTAATGGTATCCAATGCCCTCTTCTGGTGTGTCTGAAGACCACCAGATACATAAAATAAATAAATAAATAAATGTTTTGAGCTGGGCGTGGTGGCCTTGAAAAACCAAAAAAAAAAAAAAAAAAGGGGCTGGTGAGATGGCTCAGTGGGTAAGAGCACCCGACTGCTCTTCCGAAGGTCCGAAGTTCAAATCCCAGCAACCACATGGTGGCTCACAACCACCCGTAATGAGATCTGATGCCCTCTTCTGGTGTGTCTGAAGACAGCTACAGTGTACTTACATATAATAAATACATAAGTAAATAAATAAATTAAAAAAAAAAGAAAAAAAAAGAAATGTTTTGTTTTGTTTGTTTTTTGTTTAAAAAAAAAAAAAAAACAGGCCGGGCGTGGTGGTGCACGCCTTTAATCCCAGCACTCCGGAGGCAGAGGCAGGTGGATTTCTGAGTTCGAGGCCAGCCTGGTCTACAAAGTGAGCTCCAGGACAGCCAGGGCAATACAGAGAAACCCTGTCTCGAAAAACCAAAAAAAAAAAAAAAAAAAAAAAAAAAACCAACCTGAAGGTTTGCCTCAAAAAGGCCAGTATGGTGTGTGAGAGAAACATGTTCTGACACAGGTAGTCGAAAGTTTTCCACTTAGGAGAGGTGGAGTGGTGGACTTCAGGATGCTGACCCACAAAGAGGAACACAAATTAGGCAGAGTCTGGAGTTCAGCTACTTAATTTTGCTCAGCTTGTATTTCTTGGTGTATAAGTTTTGTAGCTCCTGAAATCCCCAGACGTCAGTGGAGTGTTTACAGGACTTCTTTTTCCCTCTCCAGTCAATCTTGCCTTCTACCCCTATTTCTTTATGAGGTTTAATCTGCAGATAGGGGTTTAGCAGCTCCCAGGCTCCCTGCAGCATAAAGTTGCTTAGGGCTCCCCCTAGTGGACTTGCTTGACCTCCTGCATCTCTTTTTTTTTTTTTTAATTTTTTATTTTTTTTGGTTTTTCGAGGCAGGGTTTCTCTGTGTAGCCTTGGCTGTCCTGGAACTCACTTTGTAGACCAGGCTGGCCTCGAACTCAGAAATCCGCCTGCCTCTGCCTCCCGAGTGCTGGGATTAAAGGCGTGCGCCACCACGCCCGGCCCTCCTGCATCTCTTAAAGTTTGCAGTTTGGTAATTTCTTGGGCAATATTGGGGGAGATCCCCTTTACCGGGTGCTTTTTAGTATCTTATGTATAATTAAAATTTGATTATTGGCAGAAAGCATAACGGGAAGCCCTCCCTCCAGCTGGGAGAGATCCGTCTGGACCTGTGCCTTCTCTGGGCACCACAATATCACCATACATAGAATTTAAACAAGCCTTCCTCCCTGTGGATTATGGAACCTACAGATCCTTTTTAGGCATGTCTGTCTATTCTAGTCCCTGAAAATGCTGGTCAATTGCATATTATTGGAAGCAAATCTGCCGAAACAGACACAAGATGCGGGTTTATGAAATCGCCCGTACAGAGCAAACAGAAGGTCAAAACCTGTTTTATTTAACTCCGTAGCACTTTAGATACTGTAGGAAAGTGTTTTAATTTTTATTTTTGATTATGTTCTATATGTGTGGGTTTGTGAGTGCAGTGCCGGAGGACGGGGGGAGGCTACAAGAGAGCTTTGGAGTCCCTTGGAGTCGGAGTTACGGGTAGTTGTGAGTGGCCCACCAGTGGGTGCTGGAACCAAACTCGAGTCCTCTTCATGAGCAGGACTCAATTTTAACTGCCGAGCCATGTCTCCAGCCCCGACTCTGGACACTTTATAGAGCAAAGAGTCCTACTTGACTTTGTGATGCTTACAGCCCCTGTAACGTAGGGCTGGTGACCCTGTACACAGGTCTCAGCTGTGGAGAAATCTCATTTTTCATCACGTTTTCATTTATTCTTCCTTCAGAATCTCTGGTTCCTTCCCTTTCCTTCCCAGGAGCTTCTCAGGGACTTCTTTTCCTGAATCTCTATCACTCACGTTGGTGCTTGGAAGGACACATTGAGGATGACAGAACACAAGCTATACCTCATGTTTTAGGAGACCGTGTATTTTACAAATGAATTCAGTCAACTGACTCTCAGGTGCAGGATCAGGATGTGGTTTGAGGTCAAGGTGAAGTGGAGAAAAAAAAAAAAAAAGGTGCCACGTGTCACGTGATGAACTGGTCCCAACGGAACCCAGAAAGGGGTTGGCGCTGTGTTCAGCAATTCAACCCCTCTTTAGAAAACAAACCTAATAAAAACTGTGAGAAAAAGGCCAACCCTCCCTTCTCTTTATATTGACTTCAGTTTAGAAGCGGCGATAGGAAAGATCATTTCAGCAGATCTCATTTTCTCTGTTAATTTTTTTTTTTTTTTTGCTGGGGAAGCTGGAGAAATGGGTCAGTAGTTAAGGGTACATGCTGCTCTTGGAGAAGACCCATTCAAGTGCACACACACATTCAGATTGTTAAAATTAAATCTTAAAAATTTGTATTTCATTTAGTGTGTGGTCAGAGGACAGCCCATTGGGAGTTGGTTCTATCCTTCTTCCATGTGGATCTGTGGGATTGAACCCAGGTCGTTGAGTCTGGCAGCACACCCGACTAAGCCATCTTGTTGGCTCCCTGTCCTCCTTTGAATAAGATCTATCCAGGGTGGCTTCTGTTTGCTTGTCTTTTGAGAAAGGGACTTACATGTAGCTCCGACTGACCTGGAACTCATAGATTGGGGCCTCTACCTCTGTTTTTTCAGGGCTGGAATTAAAGCTGTGCACCACAGCCTGATCTGGACAAGAATATTGAGGAGATATATGAGAGGGACAATCATTAACTTTTATTCAAATAGGACATTGGTTATTTATATATTAAAAGAAGTGTGACCTGATCAAAAACACAGTGGCCTTGGCCTACACCACTGGTTCTCCCCCTTCCTAATGCTGTGACGCTTTACGACAGTTCCTCGAGAACCCCAACCCCAAAATTATTTTTATTGTTGCTAAATAGCTGTAATTTTGTTATTGTTATGAATTAAAATGTAAATATCTGTGTTTTCCAATGGTCTTAGGTGGCCCGTGAGGATCCCTTAGGGGACCACAGGTTGAGATCCACTGGCCTCCAGGAACTGTGAGCTGAGCAGAGTGACATAGCTACTTGGAAGGCTCTGGGAGGAGGATGCTTTGAACCAGATATTTAATGTCAGCATGGGAAACACAATGAGACCTGTCACCAAAAGAGAAAAGGGGAAAGGGGGAGAAAAGAAAGGAAAACAACAGTTGCTTAGGACGATGAATAATAAATATTTTTCTGGTTGTAGGTGTCTCTGACTTATCATTAACTCACATGGGAGAAAGTCTGGTTCAGTGTGGCCCATGTGTGTTGCTTTTAACTTTTACAAGATTGGTGTGGGTTCAGCAAAGTGTGAGGCACGGAGCCCTGGCCCTGGCCTGAGGCGTTTCCTGTCAGGGTCCAGTCTTCTAGAAGAAAATAGGAGGGCAGCAAAGGCTGCTGCAATCCGGGGCCAGAGGGGCTACCATCAGGAAGTGGAGCCTGCCTATTGCTGATGCCTGCAAGGGTCAAGAAGGGATTTGTAAGCTTGAAAGGCTTGCTGGATGGGAGGAATTGGTCTGGTAAGGTTAGTGGAATCAGGTGGTGTGTGTGCGTCTTTCTCGGCAGGAAAAACAGCTTTGCAAAGGCCTAGAGGTATGTGGCTCTCAGATTTCTGGAATTAGAAAACTGTGCCCATCTTCTCTGGGCTGGATTTTGAGCTATTAAAAAACATATATAAAACGTAGGGTGGTTTTCAGTTCCTCTCTTTGTTTCCCTCTGGGGAAAAGAGCTGCTGGGCCCTTGGCCACTTCTCTGATGCACAGACGGGAGGTTAGAGGTATGGAGAGGTCAGGGTATGGGGACTGCCCTCTGCAGATATGGATGGCTCTGCTGACCCCTGCCTGGGGGATGGGACAGGCTTTCAGTGATTGGGTTGCTGTCTTTTGTTCCTTGAGATGGCAGCTGTGCTTCTCCCAGGAAATTGACACAGGAGTCAGTGTCAAAGTATCCTGAAGGGTGCTCAGGTTTCTGGCAGGCAAATCATCTGCCTCTCTCATGCTTAGGAGAGAGATGGCAGCCTCCAGATGAGCCAGCGGGGGGTTCTGGGTTAGAAATGACACTGGGATTAGATGTAACTCTTCATGATGCTATGTATATAGTAAATTCTGACTGGCACTTAACAGCTACGTTTACAGTTTAAATCAGAGTTTTGCTGGGGTTTCAAATTGTCTCCTCCTAATGATTCACTGCTGGTGCGCAGTGAACTCTCATGTTCCTGTAGAAATCAAACCAAACAAATCCAAGAAAGAGACAGAAATATGGCCTGCTGCAGCAGAAACCAAGTGTGTGCTACATTATTCTACGATATGCAGATTTTACTGAAGATAAGGCAGGTTGGAAATATTTTTTAATTTTTAACTTTGAGACGAGGTCTCTTAGGAGCCCTGGCTCTCCTGGAACTCACTCTGTAGACCAGGCTGGCCTCAAACTCAGAGATCTAACTGCCTCTGCCTCTTGAGTGCCGGGATCAAAGGCGTGTGCCCCCACTGCCTGGCCAGCCCAAATGATTTTTGAAGAATGACGTGGATCTTAGAAGCACACTCCAGGCAGAGGGAACACACTCAGTGATGAGGAAGAAAATGTTGCTGTTGTCACTGTGTGACTTGGTAAGTTATCCAGCAGAGAGTCTATGTATCATGAAGTAGTATACAATTTTAAGTAAGATTGTGACTGTTAATTTTATTACAGATGAAACAGTGGGGAGGGTTCAAAGGTTTGGTGTGTGTGTGTGTGTTTCTGTCAGGCTACCCTTTAGGAATGGTGACAGGCTGAAGTGTCAGTGTCAGCGAGGAGGGTTTCAATAGTCTAGGAGAGTAAGACGGAAGGCCTGCAACTAGGGAGGGGCACAGGCCTTACCAAGTTTTGATGGTAATTTTAGAGTGCTGCCTAGATTTTTCTTTGGTAGATTTTTTTTTCTAGGTAGAAAATGATAAAAGTCTGGGCAGAGTGATACATGCCTATGATCCCAGCACCCAGGAGGCAGAGACAGGAGCATCTTTGTGAGTTTAAGGCCAGTCTGTTCTACATAAAGAGTTCCAGGATAGCCAGGACTACATAGGGAGACCCTGTCTGAAAACAAAACCCCCAAACTCAACACCACCAACAAAACCAAAACAAAGAAAAAAAAAGGGCAGTCTATTGACATGAAATTATAATACAGGTTCAAAAAGGTCTTAACGATAATTGATTTGCAACCCAAAGTTGTGGGACTGAATAGCTCTGGTGTTCAGAGACTGTTTTCTTTCTTCAAGTACTGGATAAGTTCAACAACCTACCAGCCAAAGGCTTGGTGGCAGAACTGAGTACTTAATGTCACCAAATGGTTCTGGAGCTAAAAAAAATTAGCAAACCAAGGTTGGGTACTTTCTTCTTCTTTGGAAAAGAGGTTCCTATTTTCAAAGTTCTTCTAATGAATTCTGAAGATTAGGGAAGTGAAGGTGTCCGGGAGCCGAATTTCTGTTCCCTCTGTGCAAGTGGCTCACAGCCTCTGTGGGCGGGGCCTCGTGCCGCCAGCGCATTCCGCTGAGCAGTAGAATATCTTTAAAGTACATATTCAGTTCCCAGAAAAGGAATTGCTCTTCAGAAAGAAAAAGATCAAAAGGAAGTTACTTGTTTTAAAAAGGTTAAAAAGTCTGGAAGAAGCGCGTGAGACGCGAGTGTCCTTAACCTTAAACCTTTCTGGGACTTAATCAGACTGCAAAAAGCTGCAGCACCTGAATTCCCAACCTTTGAGGGTTATAAATACCAAGGAGATTTTTAATCCCTGCGCTCGGGAGGTAGAGGCATGTGAATCTCTGTGAGTTCAGAGCTACCCTGGTCTACACAGCGAGTTCTGGGGCAGCCAGGGCTACATGGTGAAACAAGATGGTGGAGTAGGGATATAGCTCAAGGTGGGGTGCTTGTCTAGGATGTGTGAGGTCGTAGGTTCAATTCCAATCACCGCAAAAATAAAAACACTAAGGGGAAGAAAACGAACTTTGGCTTTCTTTCTCCATCTTCCCACAAGATGAGGCAGATAACTCGAAGCTCAACATCCACATTTAGAAGACTCCTTCCATCCCTACCCGTCAATCTGAGCACAGCCATGACTCAACTCCCGGAGGCAACAAGCCCAGGCCACAAGGAACATGGACGGCCAGGCTTCTCTTCTGCCTAGTGCGCAGGTTCTACCTTGGACCCCACCTCTTTCCTTCCATTCCTCGCTTCTCCAGCAGAGGGCGCAGGCCCTGAGTTTTCTTTGGGCTCCGCCCCGCCCGTCCCAGTGGGTCGGGGCGGGAGCAGTGGGCGCGGAAACTTGGTCGAGGCTTTCCGGGAGCCGCGGGGCACGCGGGTGCACGCGAGCTCGTGCGCGCGTTGGGGGGTCGCCGCGGCGTGCCGTGCTTGCCCGTCTCCGGCGCGCGCCCCCGCGTTGCGCCGGCCGCGCTCGCGCCCGCGCCGGGGCGCGCCTCAGGGCGGGCGCCTCCCTCTCACTCCCTGGGCTGCGAGCGCCGGCGGTGGTTGCCGGAGAGGCCCCTCCTTCTCGCCCCGCTCCATTCCCTCGCTCGCGGCCGAGCGGGCTCCCGACCCTCCGCTGGCCATGGCCGGCAACGTGAAGAAGAGCTCGGGCGCCGGCGGCGGCGGCTCTGGGGGCTCCGGAGCGGGCGGCCTGATCGGGCTCATGAAGGACGCCTTCCAACCGCACCACCACCACCACCACCTCAGCCCGCACCCTCCCTGCACGGTGGACAAGAAGATGGTGGAGAAGTGCTGGAAGCTCATGGACAAGGTGAGCGGCCTGCGGGCGCGCGCGGCGCCGGGTGGGCGTGGGCGGTGGGGCGCCAGGGAGGGCTGCCGTTGGCAGTTGGGAACGTTGAGGTGTGGGGGAGCCAGACAAAGATGGGGTGGGGGCTGGGGGAGGGCTGGTCACCGCGCCACCCGGGCGGAAGTGCGATGGGGGTGCGGAGCTTGGGGATGTGGGTCGTCGAGTGGGCCCCGGGAGGTGGGCCTGGGGTGCTGGGGAGGGGATGTGTGTTGGATCTGCCGGCTACGGCTCCGGGTTTGGAAGAGGAGTCGCCCTGGGTGAGGGACTTGGGGTCAGGAGGCGGCCCGGCTGACTGCGGTCAGGGTGAGCTTATAGTTTTTTCTCATTAAGATGTAGCACACAGATCAAAGAAAAAGAGGTAGGTTTAAATGGGGGGGGGGGGGCAGGGAAGGAAGGAACTTCCCTTCTCCGCGAAGGATGGCTTAAGTTTTTGTCTTGCAAAGTGTTGGATGTAATCCATCGCTGCTGCTGAGATAGGCACTGGTTAAACCACAAGTTCTGGTTAGAACCATTATCTTCCGAAAGGTGGACTGACTGAGCGTGCTGAATTAATAGTCTGACTTCTACAGAACTTCCTGCTTGCTCTCGGTGCTTTTCGCAGGGCTGTAGTGTTTGATTTTTGTAACGGGCCTACCTGCTTATTATTTAAGACCCCTTTGATAGCCATTATAAAATCAGGTGCGGGGGTGGGGTTGCCTATGGTTAGCCCTTTAAGTCTGTCAATCAGGAGAATCTTACTTCCTTACACTTGTGCCTGTATAATGTAGTCTTGTAGTTGGCCCCAGTACTTAAACGTGAACACACAATCTTGTCTTAACATTTTGTTGGAAGTCATTGCTCTGTTTCCTTAACTCTTACCACAGTTACTATTTTTTTCAACATTCCTACTGCAGATAAATGTGATTAGGAGGCCCCGGCATGTAAGTGAATGGTGTTAGTTCCTCCGGGGTAAATTTGGTTTTCTTTGGTTCCTCTCTGGGCCTAGGTTCCTCTTCTGTAAAGTTCTCTATGGGTTGTTTTGGACTAGAAACAGCCAATAAAATGATTATGAAGCACTTGGCCAATGTAACTGCTATATAAATGCTTAATAAGTCTTGTGTGAGAATTAACACTCTTGCACTCCATACCAGGTTTCAGAGCCACTTTTCCAGGGCTGATTTTTTTTTTCCCCCTACATTAAGTAATTTGAATTGTGGCAGCCCCCCTCCCTGGTCCCAATTGATATTGCAATTAATGGCATAAGTATGCTGACTATTTTGGTGTTGTGGAACTGACTTTATTGAAAAGATATGCTGATGTCTTGTTTTTCTTTTTAAAATATTTGACTACTTTGGATATTTTGTGTGCATGGATGACTGTATCATATGCATGCAGTCAGATGTTGGGTTCCCTGGAACTGGAGTTATGGATGCTTTCGAGCCAGATGGGTGCTGGGAATTGAACCTGTGTCTTCTGCATGAACAACAAATGCTCTTAACCACTGCACAGTCTCTCCAGGCCCAGTATAACCAAGACTGTCTGGAGATGGCAGGGAATGTAACCATTTTGTTTGTTTGCTTTCTTACTCACTTTACATCCCTCACACCACTGTCCTTCTCCTGGTCACCCCTTTTCCCCAATCCCCCTCCCCTTCATTTCTGAGCAGGTGGGTGTCCCCCTGGGTATCCCCCTGACTCTGTCACTTGAAGTCTCTGTAAGGCTATGTGCTTTCTCTCCCACTGAGGCCAGACAAGATGCTATGGAGCCTGGGGTGGCTGCCTCCTGAGGCCCAGCAGAAGCCCTGGTGGAGTGATTGGGACACCAACCCACCCACAGAACTTTTGACTCAACATTCATTCGTGTTAGTTTCTCAAGACAAGCTTTCACTATGCATCTTCAGGCCAGTCTGGAACTCACAGCAGTCCTTTTGCCTCAGCCTGTCAAGTGTTGCCTAAATCCATGTGCCGACATCTTTACAAAAATATTGAATGTCTTTACAGTTTGAAGTTTGTAGATTTACATTTTGGGAGATTAACTGTTGGGGACTCCTGGTAGAGAAAAAGAGTTTCATTTCTAGCTAGTTTCCCATATAGGATGTGTGAGTGGGTTCATTGTATCAAAGTGATACTGATTAGTGACTTCTGTAAAATAATGAGCATTAAAACTATGTTTCTGCTAATGAAAGGTTCTAGCTATTCTACATGGCAGTCCAAGTAAACCCTCCTTTATTTGATCTGTGTTTTTATCACTTGAGCGTATTGAAATTTGAGTTTTCCTAGGGATGTTCAATCACTTACAGCCTCAGAGTTTTGATTGAACCTGTTTAGATTTTGGTGGTTTCAAGGACAGCAGACTGCTAGCTTTAACCTTCTAGTCTAGGAAGACGGGGTGTTTTACTCCTTAGTGCTTGTTTCTGAAGATGGTTTCAGCAGTGTGGCCTCTAACCCGTCACTAATTGTGCTCAGCCCTTTCTCAGCTTAGGCCTGCAGATTTGTACCACTTTTCAGACTTCCAGATTTTCTTAATACTTCCGGACTGTTACTTAATACCTAGTACTTGCTAAGTTGCGCCAACTCCTTTGCCCTTGGAGTTTTGGGGTTTCTTTTTATTTATTTTTTCTTTTTTTGTTTTTTTGAGACAGGGTTTCTCTGTGTAGTTCTGGCTGTCATGGAACTAACTCACTTTGTAGACCAGGCTGGCCTCGAACTCAGACCTCCACCTGCCTCTGCCTCCCAAGTGCTGGGATTAAAGACGTGCGCCACCACGCCCGGCTTACTTTTTTTTTTTTTTTTTTAAGGTCTTTTAAAAATACACATTGTGTTGTGTGTGTGTGTTTATGCATTCGATAGCCCATGTGTGGCCATCAAAGGACAACTTGTGAGAGTCAGTTCACTACTTCCATCAAGAGAGTCCCAACGGAGTGTTACTGCTTACTGCCCCTCCCCCAGTCTTTAAATGGGGTCATTATACCTTTTTGCTTTATACGTATGAGTGTTTTCCCTGTGTGTCTAATGTATATGCATCTCTGTATGCCTGCTGTCTATAGAGGGCCAGCAGAAGGAGTCTGATTCCCCTAAACAGAAGTAACAGCCTGCTGTGAACCTGCGTGCAGGTTCTGGGAAGTGAACCTAGGTCTTCTGCTAAGAGCAGCCAGTGCTCTTAGCTGCTGAGTGATCTCTGGAGCGCCTCATTGCATCTTCCTGATGTGTGGAATTCTGGAGTGAGTCCCTGAGTCATCACTTCATGCCTGTCCTGTTCTTGTGAAGGTTAGGTGTGTCTTATTCCAGCCCACTGTTCACCAAGCTAGCCCTGGGGACTGCTGGTCTGCTCCTTCCCCCAGTGTTGGATGTCTACAGCTCATCTAAGCTGTGGGCTTTGTTCAACATAGGCCCCGTTTGTTCAGCCTTGCGAGCCTTAAACTTGTTGGGGGAAAAATGCTTGTGTTAGAACACCCCCTAAATAAAAATAGGCATGACCAATTTTTCTTTTTTGCTTCCCCCGCCCCCCCCCCCCCCCCCCGTTAACAGGCGATTGTAGTAAGTATTATTATTTCTCTGTAAAGAAGTTGCCTAGTACTTCAAAGACTAGACAGAGAAGTGAGATGGAAAGAAGTTTCAAATGACCTTACCATGTAAATTTTAAATCACCAAGATATTTAGTTTAGAGAGATGGAAAACGCCATTGTAGAGCACGCTGGGGCTGGCAGACATCTCCGGGCAAGGGAAAGATAGTAAAGATTGGTCTTGCTGGCTATCATGCTTAATCCCATATCTGGTGGTGGTGGTGTAAGGTTTTAAAACTTAAAAACTATTCTCAGCTTGAAGATCTTTCAGGCCACAATTTTCTCCCTCTGCAGTGGTAGGATCTTAGGATCACTGTAGCCCAGGCTGGCCTTGCTTGTACTCAAAGCAGCACTCCTGCATTACAGGCAGGCATCACCATACATAGCTTTCAGTTTTTGAGGTTAAAAGAAGTATTTTCTTTTTTTTTTTTTTTTTTTAAAGATTTATTTATTTATTATATGTAAGTACACTGTAGCTGTCTTCAGACACACCAGAAGAGGGCGCCAGATCTCGTTACGGATGGTTGTGAGCCACCATGTGGTTGCTGGGATTTGAACTCTGGACCTTCGGAAGAGCAGTCGGGTGCTCTTACCCACTGAGCCATCTCACCAGCCCCTAAAAGAAGTATTTTCAAAGAAGGATGATTGGGGGGCAGTGAGATGGCGCAGCAGGCAAATGGCCCTGCTGCCTTCCGAGTTAGCCTCAGAGTGCACAAAGGGGAAGGAGACCCAAGTCCTGCACACATACAGGCACATGTGTGCATACACTAAATACTAAAAATGAAGACAGTGATTTCCTTTCCTTCTGTCATCTTTCTTTGGCCCCACCTGTTCCCTACTCCCAAAAGAACATTGGGTAAATTAGTATATTTGGAAGTAAAATGTCTTTAGTGTTTTCATTGGGCTTGTTGCCCTTCCCTCCTTGAGTTCCAGGCAGGTGCTAGGTGTTAGGCTCACACACTGCAGGAGCTGGGGAATAAGGGACTCCTGAAGTGGTCTGTCCAGAGACCTGGGGTCTCTTAGGTTTAAACACAAGACATACTTGTTCCGAGTTTACCTTAGTCTCTGAGGCTCTTCGGTGTGCGTGCCTGCTGTTTTCTTTTTTAGATGCAGTCTCACTAACCTGGAGCTCACATATCTGCCTGTCTCCATTTGCCAAGTGTTGGAATTAAATGCATACCACCACACCTGGCCTTTCGTTGTTGTTTGGAACTCCACCATGGGTATTTTTGTTTGTATACTAGATTGGCCTCCTAGATTTTCTGCGATTCTCCTGCTTTAGCCTCCTGACAGCCAGGGTTATAGCCATACAAAGGCCACCATGCCAGACAACCTCTGAAGCTTGTAAACTCCACAGGGAAAGCAGCTATAAGCTATGTAAGCAGATTGTCTGTTACACTGTTAAGGCAGGGGAGCCTTATAGCAGTAGGTACTGTGTAGGTTTTTGCTAAATTAAGTTACTTGTATGACCCAAACGAATTAACTGAAAGGAAAAGGCCTGTGGGTGGGAATTAAGTAGCTGATTTACTTATTTTGTTTTGTTGTGGAAGAATTTATTTCAGCCACAATAAGTTTATTTCTTGTCATAACTCTTTATTGGTATCATCCTTGTTTTATAGGTGGAGGTAGTTAGGTCAGAGGTTAAATAGTCTCCTGACTTGGAATCCAGGGTTAACTTACTTCCTAAGACTTTATAACTTCATCTCTTTACTTCCTTCTCAGGTATAAAACAAATTGTCAATCGCAGAAGACATTACAGTGGAGCTAAAAGGGATATTTGTCAGTCACAGCCCACATAGATGATGCTGGTCTCATGAGATAGTCACGGAGCACTTCCTTCCCTTCATAGGACATCACGCTGCTGTCTTATTGGTGCTGACACAAACCCCCTGTGAGGCCAGTCACATAGAATTACTACACTGCATTATACTTGGTAATGACGATAGATGACTGTCCCATTACTAAACTATACTCTACTATTTTAGTGTCTGTGTTCCTTCTAGTGAAGGTAAACAAACTGTATGCAGTGTTAAGCTGGGAGCAGCCTTCTAGACGCCATGTTTACAGCAGCCCTTACTTAATCAAGAGAGGCATCGTGACTAGCTGTCATCTAGGTTTGTATAGGTACATGCTAATGTTCAAGCAGCAAAACAACCTGAAGATGCATTTCTAGGAGAATCAGGATTGTGTTTCGAGAGAGACCTGTGTAGGTTCTCAACCTGGCCCTCATTTGTGTGGTGTCAAACTGTCGTTCTCTCAGTTGGTGTTAAGGTAACGTTTAACTAGTACCACTCAATGGAATAAACTTCTCTCCGAGACATCTCATCACATAGCTTTAGCTGGAATGGAACTCTGGAACTCACTGTAGTTCAGGCTGGCCTTGAACTTTTAGTCCTCTTACCTGCGCCTCCAAGCAGACGTGTGCTGCTGTGCCTGGCTTCTGGTAGCTATTGTTCGGTCAGAGTGAGGGCTTCTTCACATTATGTGCATTGGTTACTCTGTGTGGTGAGCATGGATGAGTGTACACATTATTTCCCATTATACTAATTAATGTTGTCTATGATGGCATCTATCATGCCAGCCTAAGGGGAAGAGATGAGACAGGGACTCTATGCTGCCAGGCTGTTTTTTTTTTTTTTTTTTTTGAGACACAGTTTCTCTGTATAGCCCTGGCTGTCCTGGAACTCATTTGTAGACCAGACTGGCCTCAAACTCAGAAATCCACCTGCCTCTGCCTCCCTTTAATCCCTCTGCTGGGATTAAAGGCGGTAAGGCTGGTTTTGAAATGCAAGTGATCCTCTGCCTTAAACCACCTCCTGCCCTTCCCCAGGTACTAGGACGATAGCTGTATACAACCCCACTCAGTACTTTTTACCATTTTTACTTTGACTTTGACTTTTTTTCAAGACAAGGTCTCTGGCTATCCTAGAACTTGATTCAGGACTTGATACCAGGCTGGCCTTATTACATCTGCCTCCCGAGCTCTGGGGTTAAAGGCGTGGCCACCATTCCCAGCATATCACCCGTACCTTTTATAGTTTATATGTTTTTGATTTTTGAGAGAGGCTTACATTTTGTAGCTTAGCTTGCCCTCGAACCTTCTGATTCTTGTGTCTTTGTCTTTCAAGTGCCGCGGTTTTAGGTATTTGCCACTATGCCTGGAAAATGTGCTCTTTTGTGTATGTATGCTTAGGACTCCTCCAGAGGATATGAAATTCTTCATTAACTGCATATGTGTGAGATTTAAGGCAATTAAATATTTTGTATGACTGGTGTTCAAGTTTGAAAGGTCAGAAATAGGATTAAGGGCTTGGAAGATTGGTTAGTGGTTAAGAGCACTGACTGCTCTGCCACAGGACAGACATCACACACATCTTTAACCCCAGTTTCAGGGGCTCTGATGTCTTTTTCTGGTCATCATGGCACTAGGCATACACACTGTACATAGATGAACATGCAGGCAAAATATTTGTACACACAAGATAAAAAATATTTTAAAGTAGGATTAAATCAAGGCTAAACTTTTTGATGGCTCTTACGATAGAAAAATTTGCTTTTATTTAATATGTGCTTAGCTGGTTGTGTACATATAATAAACTGATAAATCATGATCACATTGGTCCCCTTAGAGTCTTTCCCCTTAGAATTCATGTTGTATTCAAACATAAACTGTGAAAAAATTATTTCCTTAATGATTAACCTGGAACAGTCAAAGAAAAGCAGATTGAGTTTTAGTTTGAAAACAGAGCCTAAATTTTAATCACGGTTTCTAAAGAAGTTGTTAATTCTGATGTCCATTAGGTTTGTTAGGAGGGGGATTGTAACAAGCAAGTCATTGTGAAGTGTTTTCGTGATTAGCACATTTTGTGCTGGAAGGAAATAGGTGGGAGTAGTCGCTAGGAGCACTGGAAAGCAGCCTCATGCTGTCCCCCACAGTGTTCCTTCCCACAGCAGCTTCTAAAAGGGGGAAAGGGTTCTAATAATGACGTTGTGACATGTCCCTGGGGATGCAGGCCCTGCTGAGAGCAGTGGTGGCACTACCTACACATAGCCGTCAGAACCAACAGTGGTGGGCAGTGTGCTCACTCAGCATGCTCCAAGTCTTGGGGTCTACCAGGGATGGTGTGGTGGCATGGGGACAGGACATGACACAAGGTGACACACTTGTGACACAAGGACTCAGTAGTAACTCTGGATCTTTTTCTCTATATCTTTTGGAATGGTTGGTGGATAAGTGTTTAGATGAGTCTGATGCCAGAGAGCTTACGTTACTGCTCTTTTTCCTCCAGCTCTGGAAAGGCAACTTTGAACAAGGCTAATTTAATTCTCCAGTGCTGCATTGAATAGGATGGGGTCTGAATTTTTGTAATTTCCTGTTTTTTTGTTTTATTTTTAGGGATAGGACCTTGCTAGCCCAGGCTGCTCACACTTTGAGCAGTCCACCTGCTTAGTCTCTCTGATGTTAGGGTTATAGGCATTGCGGTACCGTCCTCAGGACTACTTCCTTCTTTAGATCTGCTTTGAACAGCTGTGTGGGTCTGTAGCATTTTTTTGAGAAAAAAGAAAAATACAACTGTTGTATCATAAAATGCATAAAAGAAAATGTAGAAGTCCTCATTACTTAATGCTCATACTCCAAATGAATTCCCTCTCTAGAAGCATCTAGAGTTCATTCCTCTACCCCCAGATCCTGCTTCCTAAGTGGCTCTAAGAAATTTGATGGGGAGCATCATCTTTGAGACATTTACTGCATTATTGACTTGTAACCTGTAAAGTTTTTAGCATTTGGCTCCTTTTATTTTTCTCCCCTTCTGGTACTGGAGATGAAACCCAACGCCTTGAGAATACTGTGTAAATCCTGTCTACCTGAATATTCACTCCAGACCAACAGTGACACCACAGAGGGTCAGTAATTAGCCATTCTTTATATCTTGGAGCGGTTTATAATTTCACATCTTTTTATAACTCCAGAATCTCAAAATACTTTTTTTTTTTTTTTTTTACAAGTCTCTCAGTTTGTAACTGTGTGTGTGCACGTGCTTGTGTGCTTGCAAGGCCAGAGGCCAGCCTAAGGGGTTATTCATTCCTCAGACCCTTTCCACATTTGTTTTTGTTCTGGAACTGGCCATGTAGGCTAGGCTAGCTATCTTACACCTTCGCAGATAGCCCCAGGTACTTGCCTATTTCTGCCTTCCCAGAGCTGGAATTACCCCTGCCTGACCTGTTTTTGTTGGTTGATGTTTGTAATGTGGATTTTGGTGGGTTGAATTAGGTCTTCATGCTTGCAAGGTAAGCACTGGACCAATTGAGCTCTTTCTCCAGCTCCTTTCCTTCATCTCAAGTAGCTCTCAAACTGGTGGACTGGTGAACTAGTGATCCTCAAAGTTTAAACTGGCATTTAGAGGGTTTGTTAAGTGAGAGAATCTGGTAGGTCTTGGGTGGGGCCTGGGACTCTGCATTCCTGACCCTCATCCAGGAAACAGTCTAGTTGGTCAAGGATAGAATTTGATGTAGCAAGACTCTCTATATACCACAGTTGCTTTTATTTAGAAAAGCTTGAGTTTTTTTTTGTTAAAGACATGGCAGTATGGTATCTTAAATTATGAAAGTAACACATATTTTTTCTTTTTTAAACAAACAGTGGGGTCCTACCCCCCCAACCTCCCCCCCCCCCATTGGTTTTTTCTATGTAGCCCTGGCTGTCTTGAAACTCTCTTTGTAGACCAGACTGGCCTCAAACTCACAGAAATCTGCCTGCCTCTGCCTCCCAAGTGCTGGGATTAAAGGTGTGCACCACCGTGCCTGGCAGAAACAGTGGGATTTTTACAGAATTTTTTTCTTTTATAAATTTGTTACATTTCTGAGATTTTCCCATGTTTCCATGTCCCTATAAAAGCTTTCAAAGGACTGTGTAAAATTTTATGATATGGGTAAATTTGTTTAGTCTCTGCTTCCTGAGTTGTGGGATTAAAGATGTGTACTACCACATCTGGCTATTTTTAGGTTTTAATATTAGAAACAGTTTTTGTCTTGACATAGAGTTAAACAGATTAAATAGATAAACAGAGTAAACCTAGGGTTAAATAGGTTAAATAGAGATAGCCTTAAAATATTGATTCTTGATTCCGCTTCCTAGGTACTGGGATTAGAAGTATAAGCTAACACTCCTGGCCTAGTTTCTAAGTATTTTTTTTTCTTTTTAACTTTAAATTTTTTTGTTTATATGTTTAGTGTCAGTATGAGTACAGTTTACACACACACACACACACACACACACACACACACACACACACACGCCTTTAATCCCAGGAAGCAGAGGCAAGCGGATCTCTGTGAGTTCAGAGTCATTCTGGTATACATAGTGAATTCTAGGACAGTCAGAGCTATGTACAAAGACCCTGGGTCCAAAAAAAAAAAAAAAGGTGTGTGGGGTGGGGCTGGAGACAATGGCTCGGGGTTAAGCTCACTGGCTGCTCTTCCAGAGAACCTGGGTTCGATTCCCAGTACACACCCCACATGATAGCTCACAACTATCTTTAATTCCTGTTCCAGAGGATCTGATACCCTCACACAGACATACATGCAGTCAAAACATCAGTATATATCAAATTAAAAAAAATATTTAAAGTATGCACACATATTTCTATATGTACATATGTGTGTCGACACCTCTTTAGAGTCACAGTTTTATCAAATGGAAAATCACGTGGAAGTGCTGGAGAGTTGAGATGGTTCAGTACTCACATTTAACAGTCTGTGATCTATGTAAGTGTTAATTCCTGAGGAGACAAGAGGACTGGGAATGGGACTTGTTGAGTGCCCCAGTCTGAAGTTGCACTGTGATAGCATCCAGAAGTTTTGCTAATGTTGCTTAGTCTGTCCTTTGTGTTAGCATTTGGCTTGAAGGTTAAAGCTATGTTGATTATTTCTGCATAGTTATGTTTTTCTCTTTAAAAATAGAGTCTGTATAAAAACTGAACCATAAAGTATGATTGAGCTTCAGAACATGTCGTTTTGCATTGAACGTATTTTTTCCAGAAGATGTGATAATGAAAGTGATGAGCTTTAAGTGGCGCTGTATGGTAACGTGCTGCTGGTGACTGGACAAGACCAGACAGCTACGATTCAAGAGCCTGAACAGAGCTTTGGTAAATCAACATTGGAGGATAGTAGTTAGAAGAAAGGCTTTTTCCTTTGGGCCCTAAATTATTTAGCGCTAGCAGGTTTTTATGAAAAGTATAGGTTGCAGATTTGTTTCTGGAAAATGGTCTTCAGTTCTTGTTCTTTTCTTTTAAGCTTCCCTATGTATTTACACTTGTAAAACTGTTAGACCTTCTCTGGGTCGGAGAGGGTAGGGTTGGGCTTTTGAGACAGGTCCATACACACTGTAAGCCTCTTTCTGTCTCTCTAGTACTGGGGTTACAGCTGTGTTCCATCACGCCAAGCTTGAACTTTCTATCCTTTGAAGTTTCTGTGGATTTTATTTTTTTTGTAAAAAAACACTTATTTTTACTTAGATGTATACATGTGTGTATATGAATGCAGGTGGCTGAGAGTCAGAGACATGGGGTTCCCCTGCAGGTGAAGTTACAGGTAGTGTGTGCTAGGAATTGAACTCCTGTCCTCTACCAGAACAGAAAGCACTCTTTACCACGGAGCATCTCCCTGGCCCTTTCTTTCTTTTTGTTTTTGTATTTTTATTGAGACAGTCTCTTATAGGTGATGTGGTCTTGAAATCTTGATCTTCCTGCCTTTACCTTCCCAAGTGCAGGGATTACAGTCCAAGTGTGTGCTAACTTTGACTAGCATATCCAAGCCTGGCTGGCATATTTTAAAAGACTTTAGAAATTGGCCTAGTGCTTACATCCACAGACAAAAATTGAAGTTCAAAAAGATGAGTATCTGCCCATGTTAATGTATATGTACTTATTGTCCCTTTTTTACTATTTATTTATTTATTTATTTAATGTGAGTACACTGTAGCTGTCTTCAGGCACACCAGAAGAGGACATCAGATTCCATTACAGATGGTTGTGAGCCACCATGTGGTTGCTGAGAATTGAACTCAGGACCTCTGGAAGAACAGTCAGTGCTCTTAACCACTGAGCCATCTCTCTAGCCCCCTGTACTTAGTGTCTAAAGCCACCAGACTAATGATCTTTCCTAAGGTGCCTCCTGTACTTGTGAGCAAGATTATTTTCAAAACTTAGTCAAGTTTTACATTCTGTACTGTGTATAGCTCCACTTAAGAAACATTTGTTTTTGTAATATCGCAATTTGTTCCTTTAAAAAGTGTGTATGTGCATGTGTTTGTGAGTGCATGCGGAGGTCAGGACAGCTTTTGGGAGTTGGGTTTGGCTTTCCTCCCTGTTGAGGCAGTCTCAGCTGGTCCAGGAGCCTTGGGTAGTTCTTGTCTCTATCTCCCATCTTGCTGTTTAGACACTAGGATTACAGTGTGCAGCACTGGATCTAGCTTTCCATGTGGGTTCCAGGGATGGAACTTGGATTGTCACACTTGTGTGGCTAGCAGTTTTATCTGCTGTGCCATCTCTCTGGCCCCAAAAGTTTTACTAATTTTACAGAAAAACTTGTAAATAAAAAATGTTTCATTGGGATCGGAGGAGGTGGTTTAGTGATGAAGTGCTTTGCTCACAAATCTGAGAACCAGAACCTGAGCCCAGTGCCCATGGAAGGAGCCGGGCACTGTGGTGCTTCTAATTCCAGTGCTGCGGTGGAAACAGGATTCCTGAAACTCCCTGCCAGTCAGCCTCGCCTGCTTGTTGAGTGAGATCCAGGGCAGCAGGAGACTGTCTTAAAGAAGGATGATATCTGAGGCTGTCTTGGCCTCCACCTGTGTATGTACACACATAGTGCGTACTTTTAAAAAATGCTAGCCGGGCGTGGTGGCGCACGCCTTTAATCCCAGCACTCCGGAGGCAGAGGCAGGCGGATTTCTGAGTTCGAGGCCAGCCTGGTCTACAAAGTGAGTGCCAGGACAGCCAGAGCTATACAGAGAAACCCTGTCTCGAAAAACCAAAAAAAAAACAAAAAACAAAAAACAAAAAACAAAAAACAACCCCCCCCCCAAAAAAAAAAATGCTGGTATGGGCAGGTTGAACTTTATGGAGAAAAAACATTTATTTAAAAATTATGTTGTGTAAATACTGTGACACAGAATATTTTCAGAATATTTACTGAGTGCTACACATTTGTTTTGAGAACCAAAGACACAGTTAAGAAGACAACAAATAAAAGCTCTAGCCCTTAGGAAACAAGCTTGGATATACCTTTCCTGCCTAGTTGGAAATGCAGATTCCTGACTGGTGGAGAAACTCTGTATTAGAACAAAAGCAGGCAGGCACTGTTCTCTGTGGTCTCTCACTTATAAAAATGCAGCTACATGCAGAGGGCAGGTGGCAGCTTTTCTTCTTCCACTATGTGGGTTCCAGAAATTAACCAAGGCTGTCATGTCAGGCTTACACGAACTTTCTTTCCCATCCCAGCCATCTTGCGGCCCCCCAGATGTAGCAGTTTTAAAGCTTGGTTTTACTTCTCTCTACTGTGATCATAGCGGTTTCCAGTGGTTTTTCTGTCTGTTGACTATTGAGCCTTGGCAGAGCAAAGAGAGAAGTGAAGCCAGTGAGAAGCTATTATGAATGGAGCCTGTGGCAGCTGCACAAGGACATTGTTGGATTTCCAGAGCTAAGCACGCGACGTTGACATTGTTCTGAGGGACTATAAATATATAGCTGGAAATTGTAAAAGACAGCCACTTTAGAAGGATATATATATATATATATATATCATAAAATTTACCAAATAGAGGGTAAGGCTAAGCAGAATTTTCCTTATCCTTTATGGCTTTTTGTTTGTTTTTAAAAGACAGTGTCTTGTTATATTTTTGGCTCATTTGGAACTCACTGTGAGCCCAAATTGGCCTCAAACTCATCAAAATTTGGAGGCCTCAGCCTCCCAAGTTCTGGGTTTATAGGACTATGCCACTAACATCCAGCACTTTTAGGAAAATCAAAATGATTTTTCTTTATGAAGTATTTTGATGAATGATTGTTGGTTTTTTTTTTTTTTTTTTTTTTTGAGACAGGGTCTCTCTATGTAATCCTGACTGTCCTGGAACTTGCTCTGTATATCTGGCTAGCCTTAAACTCACAGAGATCTTCCTGCCTCTGCCTGCTGTGATTAAAGGTGGCCTCCATACCAGGCTCAGCAGTATGCATTTGTGCCTAGCTTGGTTAACTAACTGGCTGCCAGTGAAAACATCTCTAAATCATAGAGGCTTGGATGTGCGTTAACTGTTCACTTGAATTTCTCACAGAGGGCCTTTTTGGATCACCTTTAAAAGGCTGCAAATGCTTAGGCCATTTTCTTTCCTTAGGGAGTACATTAAGAATACACCTACCTGGGCTGGAGAGATGGCTCAATGGTTAAGAGCACTGACTGTTCTTCCAAAGGACCCAGGTTCAATTCCCAGCACCCACTTGGCAGCTCATAGCTGTCTGTAACACCAAGATCTGACACCCTCACACAGACATACATGCAGGCCAAACACATGCACAGAAAATAAAAACCAACTTAAAAAAAAAGAAGAAGAAAAGAAAGAACACAGCTCCCGGTGTATTTATTTTCCTTATGGTCAGTGTTAATGCTCTGCAGTGGAGGACGTGGAGCTTAGCGGAATGCTGACCTCCCTGCTGATGCACTGATTCATCTCAAAAACATTTTGGAAAAAGCAGATGTTTAATCTTCAAACCTTTTTATAAGGTCATATTTTAACAAAGTACAAATAACATCTGTGAGAAGTGCATTGTATGGGGCTGGAGAGATAGTTCATTAGTTAAAAGCACTTGTGGTTTTTGCGGAGCGCTTGGGTTTGGTTCCCAGTACCCACATGGTGGCTCACAACAGTCTAACTCTGGAGTCAGAGCTTCCAGTGCCCTTTTCTAGCCTCCCTAGGCAATGGGTACATGTGGTCCCTGTACATTCATGCAGACAAAACACTCACACAGAAAAGATTTTGTTTTTGAAGTATACCATACAAGTTTAAAAATGCACAGTGAGTATTTTGGAAGCCAACTATGATGGCTCAGTCTTGTAAATCCCAGTCTGAGGCAGGAGAATTGCTACAAGTTTGAGGCCAGTCTGGGCTACAGAGTGACACTCTTAATTCAAAACAAAACAAAACACACATACACACAAAAGCAAAGAATTTTATAGATTTTTGTGTTGAGGTATGAAGCTGTCTGTTTTTAGCTCATTGTCAGTAAATACATTATATATTATAGGCTGGGCATTCATTCTATATAAAGCCAGAGTAATTTTAGTTTAATTAAAAAAACTTTTTTTTAGCTAGGCAGTGGTGGTGCACGCCAGCACTTGGGAGGCAGAGGCAGGCGGATTTCTGAGTTCGAGGCCTGGTCTGCAAAGTGAGTTCCAGGACAGCCAGGGCTACACAGAGAAACCCTGCCTCGAAAAACCAAAAAAAAAAAAAAAAAAAAAGAACTGAACTCCAGTCATTTGAAAAAAGCAAGTGTTCGCAAGCAGTGAGCCATGTCTCATGCCACACGGTTTAAAGTAGGAAGACTATCTGAGTATTTGGATATGTAAGTGTAAATGTCTTTTGTATTTACTTTTATTGTCATGTATGTCTGTGCGACATGAGTGCAGGTGCCCACGGAGGCCAGAAGGGTTAGATCCCTGGAGTTGGAGTGACAGGGGACTAGAATACTGATGACACTGGACTCTGGTTATGGAAGAACGGCAAGTATTCTTAAGTGCTGAGCCATCTCTCCAGCCCCAGTGTGAGTGATTTTGTTGTTGTTAGTGCCCTAATTTAGGTTCTGTGTATGAGGATTTTGTTTTTTGTTTCTGGCTTGAATGTATGTATGTGTATCCTGTGCATGCCGCAGGCCCACAGAGTTTAGAAGAGGGCTTCAGATTCTCTGGGACTGAAGTTATGGATGGTTTTTAGCCAAAATGTGGGTGCTGGGAACTGAGCCTGGGTCCTCTGTAAGAGCAACAATTAATTAGTCTTAACTTCTGAGCCATCTTCATCTTTATTCCCCCAATGTTGTGGATGGTTTTGGTTAGAAGTTGTACTTGGCTTGAATTTTTTTCCCCCTCCAGTTTTTTGTTTTGTTTTGTTTGAGACAGGATCTCACAATGAAGCCCTGGCTGTCCTGGAACTTGCTGTGTGTATCAGGATGACCTCAAACTCACAGAGAGAGATCTACCTGCCTGTGGGATTGAAGGCATGAGTCACTACTCCTGTCTTGGCTTCTATCGCTGAAAGTGCTTTTGCAGAAGATTGGTTCTCCTGTTGTTGTTTTACCTACAGCATTCTGCCTCTTTCTTGGTTTCTGTAGACTGTAGGACTGAGAGGGTAACTGTCATGGGCCAGGGTAGTAAGAGCAACGCTAATGGCTTCTGGGAGTCAGCAAAGGGTGTTGTGAAGTCTATCATTTTGCCTCTTGTTTATATTTTTATTTTAATGCACAAACTGTTAAATTCCTGAATATATGCAAACTCAGAAATGTGCCCCAAATCAAGGAGAGGCTAAAAGACAAGTTTGGTGCGCTACTTAAATTGGAATGCAGCATCGATTCACCAGTGCAGTCTTACTGCTGGTCAGAGAGGGGTGTGTGTGTGTTATACCCTAAGCTGGCTTTGAACTCCTGATCCTCTTAAGTCTAAGCTTCTCCTGATGTGCTCCACCTGACTTGCTGTTATAGCTTCCTGAGTCACTACAACTGCAGGTTGATGCCATTGTTCCTAGCTACCACTGTGTCTTCCTCTCAGTTCTTCAAGAGAGGTTGTATGGAAATGGGAGGGGAACTATATACATCAGAGGCTTATCATTGGTAGTTGGGAGGGCCCTTCACCAACATTTTATGAGACGGGTTTTATCTCTATAGGTAAGAGTATTGAGGCCCAGAGGTTGAGTTTATTCAAGGTAAATGACTGACACAGGATATTTTGATATGGTTGGTTGATAGAACCTTACCAAATACTAAAACCTAAGTTTAGTCTTTGTCTTATCTCCTAAGCAATTCCTAAGCAAACCCATGAATTTCTTAATCGCACGTAGTGCCTTGTTGGCTGCACTTTAGTCTAATAGACCTTTGTATTCTTCATAGTCTTCAGGTAAGTCCCAACTCATTGGTACCTTAGGACTGTTGAGGTAGGTGTCTTGTTGGCTATTCTGCTAATTTTACAGACCGGACTTTGCCCTGTGATTTCAGCCCTCAGCATGAATATCACCTAGTAGAGTCCTGTCTTCTGTTTTAAAGCAGCCACCCAGCACTTTGTTATATTACCCTACTTAACTCTGCACAGAGCCTGGTATTTCGTTTGTTGACAACCTTTCTTCCCACCCCCTGCCTGATAACTTCTGTCAGATTCAGGGACCTTTCTTTGCATTTCATTTCCCAGAATGACATATATATTGAGAAAAATTGAAACCATCAGACTCAGTTTAATTCTTCTTATTGTTTTACTAGAAACGTGTTATTGTTCTCGTTCTTTGTTGTTAGTGTGAAACATGTACAGCTTCCTCTGAAAATAAAAACCTGGTCAGGGGATGGCTCAGTTGATAGTGCTTGTCTAGTGTCTATGATGTTTCAGGTTCTATCCCTAATAGTGCATAAGAAAGCACACAGGGAGTGGGGTTACATGCCTGTAATGGTTGCCAGACCAGGATGAGACCTTGTCTTAATAAACACAAAGCTTTCAATCACAAGCTTTTGTGGTCTTTGAATCCTTTTCTTCAATTGGCACATAAAAAGAATACATATTTATGGCATATACTAAGTTCCCGGTTGCTTGGTATCAGTTTTCTCTCTACCCAAGATGCACTATACTTTAGGGTGCTACCATGTAACAGTTTTTATTATTATAAAGTATATTTTGAGTTATAGCATCAAATTTACAATGAGATTTTGGAATGTAACATAACTTGGGAATCATTTGTTTTGTTAATATGAAATTTTAATTATTGAGCTTAGAATATGTGATGTTCCTTTTTTTTTTTTTTTTTTGGTTTTTCGAGACAGGGTTTCTCTATAGCCCTGGCTGTCCTGGAACTCCCTCTGTAGGTAGACCAGGCTGGCCTCGAACCCAGAAATCCGCCTGCCTCTGCCTCCTGAGTGCTGGGATTAAAGGTGTGCACCACCACGCCCGGCTTATGTGATGTTCTGAATGGAGCCTTTTTTCTTGGCTAAGGTGCTTCCTTTTTTTAGTACCTCATTGGATGAACAGCTTCCAGAAGTAATGTTAAAATATTTATGCATCCAGCTGGAAGTGGTAGCATATGCCTTTAATCCCATCGAAAGATAGAGAGAGGCTGGTGGATCTCCACGTTAGTTCAAGACCAGCCAAGGCTACACACAGAAACCCTGTTGGAAAAAAATAAAAGAAAAAATATTTATGCATCAAGTATTTTTGATGATTTAGCTTATCTTTATTTGCTAGACTTAGGGCTATTTTCCAAGAGTATATCAGAAATGATCTACTGCTATATATTTAATATACATATTAAAGTAAAGTTTTAGAGCCTATGAATTGTGTTTTCACTTGAAGAATCCATGATGGTTGGCTATTACATTGGATTTTCGCAGTTTGTGTGTTTTTGTGGAGTCAGCATTTTTATGTAGCCCAGGTTGGCAGGGAATCAGTTGCTCCTTCCTGCCTCTGAGTATTGGCATCACCTTGGGAGTACTATAGGTGTGTGCTGTCACACCTAGCACTGGGTCTGCTTTAAGGAAGCATGGCTAAGCATGTGTATCACCTTGATACTTGTAGTCATGAAGAGTTGAAAACAACATAATTCAAGTAAAGTGGATAGCTAACATATACTTATTGAAGGAATAGTTTCGACATCACAGAAGTGTTGATAGCATGCGCTGGGACGCAGGTGCTCTGTCAGTGAGCTTGAGCTCTGCCCCAGTGTAGAGCTTCCTCTTCCTCCTTTCTCTCTTCACCCCTTATTCTCGCTCTTCCCCTTTCTTTTTGTTTCTTGAGACAGTCTTATGTATCCCAGACTGGCCTTGAACTCTTGATCCATCTACCTCCACTTCCCGAGTGCTGAGTTTATAGGAGTGTGCCATTACATCCAGATAGTAATCCAGATATTTACTTTAACATAATCCAGATATTTCCTTTTGTAGTTTAATAATTTCAACACTCAGTAGTTAGTTCTCTGTATTGATTGTAGTTTTTATTTGGTTGTTTGGTTTGGTTTGGTAGTTGTTGTTTTAGTGGTAATAGGGATGTAGGCTAACCATATATATGGGTCTTTTGGGATGAATCTTCATCCTTACTATGTTTTCTGGACAACTACATTTAGAAGCAGTATGGGACATTATCATTCCTTCTGGTCCAGACAGCTTTGTGGAGCCTGGCATCTCCGTGCGTATCTGAAGGTCCTGTCTTCTCATTTCTGGACCCACCTTGTTTAGACTATGCTTTGTGGTCCACGCAGGCCTCGAGCTTGAAGCAGGCCTGTGACAGATTTCTGACCTCCGCTGTTATAGACATAAGCCAGAGCTTTGCCAGAGCTTTTAAACTAGTCTGCTTCTAAGCAGCGACAATGAGAGCAAAGTTAGAAGATACAGAGCATTTATCTAGGCCAGTCAACCTGTGGGTTGTGATCTCTTTGAGGGCCACATAGATAGCCTACATATCAGATATTTACATTATGATTCATAACAGTGTCATTACAGTTATGAAATAGCAATGAAATAATTTTATGGTTGTGGGGGGTACCCACAACGTGAGGAACTTTAATAAAGGGTCACAGCATTAGGAAAGTTGAGAACCATTGATTTAGGCAGTAAGAAAATTTAAGGTCAAGTTCTGAAAGATGAAGCAAGCTCTAAGAACTGAGTCGTACGTTGATGAGGAAAAACATAGGAAAGGGCCTGGGAAGCACTGGGTTGGCTCCCACGAGGCCTGAATTTTAGGAATAAGAATGAAACAGAAGTTGATCGGTTTTTATAGGGAAGGAAATCTAGCCTTTAACCTGTTAATCTGCATTGGATTAAGATGTTCTAGGATAGCCTGGCAGTGGTGGCTCATGACTTTAATCCCAGCACTTGGGAGGCAGAGGCAGGTGGATTTTTGAGTTTGAGGCCAGCCTGGTCTACAGAGTGAGTCCTAGGACAGCCAGGGAGAAACCCTGTCTCAAAAACCTGAAAGAAAAGACCCCCCCCCCAAAAAAAAAACCCGAAAACTAAGTTGCAAGGCTTTGTGCGTATGTATACCTAAGCCTTGTACATACTGAACAAGTGTTTTACCACTGAACTGTGTCCCCAGCACTAAATTGATTTTTTTTTTTAATAAGAATGGTGAAGCGCTATAGGATTCTAGATCTAAAGACACAGAGACTGATTATTAACTGTTCATGGGTACTTAGCCAGATAGCGTGGTGTAGGTAAAGGCACTCGATGTCAAGCCTGATAACTTGAGCTGAAGACTTGGGTCCCTGAGACCGACATGATGTGGAGAGCCTGCAGTCTTTTTTTTTTTTTTTTTTTTTGGTTTTTCGAGAGAGGGTTTCTCTGTGTAGCCTTGGCTGTCCTGGCACTCACTTTGTAGACCAGGCTGGCCTCGAACTCAGAAATCCGCCTGCCTCTGCCTCCGGAGTGCTGGGATTAAAGGCATGCGCCACCACGCCCGGCTTTGAGCCTGCAGTCTTGAAGGTTGTTCTCTGACCTCCACAAACATGCTATGACATGTATGTGCCTTCAAACCCTAATGTAATAGAAAACTTTAAATCAGTGGGTAGATTTAGGAGCATAATTTAGGTTGAAGAAAGAGGTAGAACATGTCTAGAAAAATTCCACACTGCCGGACATGGTGGCGCACGCCTTTAATCCCAGAATTTGGGAGGCAGAAGCAGGCAAATTTCTGAGTTCGTGGCCAGCCTGGTCTACAGAGTGAGTTCCAGGACAGCCAGGGCTGCGGAGAAACCCTGTTTTTTTTTGGGGGGGGGGGGAAGAAAAAGAAAAAAAGAAAAATTCCACACTGAGGTGTCAACAAAGAGACGGGATGGATGTAGACATCATTCAAGTCCATTTCAAGTCTGAGAAAGAGTAGGCAGAAAAAGTTTTTAACAAGAAGCTGTCTGAGAAGTCTCTAATAAAAACCACAAAACTACAAATTAAGGAAGCTTTATCAGCATCAAGCAGAAAAATACAAAGCAAACACTAGCTATTACACTCTACTGTAGCACTTAGCACTGCTGAGTGCTGTTGTGGGATCTGTTTCATCCCTAGGGAAACATGCACAAGCATCTACTCATTCCAAATGGGCACTGGCAAAGTCCAACGTGGTGAACCAATGGGTTGGTGTGCATTTAATTTTAACTACGTGTATTTTAACTACGTGTTTTGCTGGCATGTATATCTGTGCACCACTTGTGTGTTTGGTGCCCATGGAGGCTGAAGAGGGCACCCACAGGAACTGGAGTTACAGATGATTATGAGCTGCTATGTGGGTCCTGGGAGTCTAAAGGGAGATTCTCTAGAAGAGCAACTGGTGCTCTTAACCATTGAGCCATCTTTTTAGTCCCAAAGAAGTAAATTTCATTGGAGTCACAAGACTGTGGGTGAAGGATTGCTTACAGAAGCAGAAATGACGCAAAGATAGCTGTATCACCAAAGCCCACCCCAGCGTGGGTGGCAGCTTACAAAATCTGGAAACCTGCAGACAGCTTATCAGATTGGAGAATATTTCTTCTAGGTAGCTCAATTGGTTGGTCTCTGCCTCTTGTAGGCATCTCTTGGCAGTTTATTTATGCTGAGGAGGGAGGACCCAGTAAATCTGGTCAGTTTCAGAGACTTCCTGAAGTCTTTGAGTTTCCTTCTTATATTTAGTAACTTTGTTTTAGTTGTGTGTGTGTGTGTGTTTTTTTTTGAGGTGCTAACTCAGGAAAGCCTAACTTGAGATATTCCCGTTTCTGCTTTGTGTGTGAAGGTCAGCAGACAACCTATGGGAATTGGTTCTTCTATGTGTGTTCTGGAAATGGAACTTAGGCTGTCAGGCTTGAGGGCAAGAGCTAATACCTGCAGAGCAGTCTTGTAGGCTCTAGATGGCCATTCTTTGGATATTAATATGATCATATACATATGCATATGTACATATATATGTAGGTATAGTGCATAAATTTTTTTTTGTTGTCTTTAGTTAGCAGAACGGGTTTCATTGACATTTTCTGTAGGCATAAATTTTTTGCAACCTACTTTTAATAAGGGTTTGACCTCTTCTCTAGCCCACCACCAAGCAGAGGTAATAGAAAAGTTATCAAGATATGGGGGAGGACTGGAGAGATGGCTCAGTGGTTAAGAGCCCTGACTGCTCTTCCAGAGGTCCTGAGTTCAATTCCCAGAAACCACATGGTGGCTCACAACCATCTACAATGGGGTCTGATGCCCTCTTCTAGTGTGTCTGAAGAGAGCAATGGTGAGTAAATAAAAAAGATATGGGGGAAGTGGACCTGTTCAGCAATAGTTCTTTGGGGGGTGAGCTCCATCCTCTTTGGTAGCAGCTCAGTCCTGTAGCAAACACCAAATATGACTCAGCAGCTACAGTCCAGCCCTCTAGGCAGGCAGACACCACGCACAAACTAGCAGCTGTAGTTCAATCCTGAGGAAACCGTAAGGTTCACCAATCGGCCTGAGGTGAGGCTGTGAAAGCAGCAAGCTGCCACAGGAACCTCATGAGCAATTCCTTGGTAAGTTTCCCTCTGGCATCACCAGTAGTGGATATCAACAACCCCATGTAAGGGAAACCAATACATGTGTGTTGTTAGGGAAGAATAGAGAGGCGGAGCTCAGTGCTCGTCTCCCACTGTGTGGGGTCATATATGTACTCCTTCATCAAGCGTCCTTTAACGTGTTTGCTATATCCAAACATCCTTTCAGCTTCAGGAAAACATTCTTTCCGTATTTGCTCCAGCAAAACCTCCTTTCACCTGTGTGCCCCAGCAAACCATCATTTGATATCCAGAGAACTAGAAGTTCCCACTTAATCTTCATTGTGTGGTTTTCTTGTTTAGGCCAATTTTGAGAGAGGCATTCATGATGCAGTTAGGATAATGCATTCTCATTGCTAAATAGTACTCTATTGTAGTAAATATACCATAATGTATGTGTCTATAATACACGTGTGTGGTCATGAGGATGGCACCCATGCTCTATGTTGATATGTGGGTTGTTCCAGTTTTTGGGTTTGTTTGTTTGTTTGGTTGGTTGGTTTTTGGTTTTTCAAGACAGGGTTTCTCTGTGTAGCCCTGGCTGTCCTGGCACTCACTTTGTAGACCAGGCTGGCCTCAAACTCAGAAATCCGCCTGCCTCTGCCTCCCGAGTGCTGGGACGAAAGGCGTGCGCCACCACGCCCGGCTTAATTTTTATTTTTTAGATAGGGTTTTCTTACGGAGCCTGCTGACTGCTGCTGATCTTCCTACAGCAATGCCCTAAGTGCTGGGATTTATAGCCTTGTACCAACATGTCTAGCTTTCTTGTTACACAGAAGTTACTTCTTTTTCTTTGCCTCTCCCCACTTCTGAAGTAGTAGAATTTAGATAATATTTTCCTTTATGGCTTATGGTTTTCATGATTCTTTTTAAGGAAAGCCTTTTTTAAATTTTAATTTAATTTAATTTTTACCATGGTCATGAAGCTAGTTTCCATGTACTGTAAAGCTCTCTAGACTTGCCCTCCCCATTCAGTGACCCATTACAGATATTCGGTTATTCTGACAATTTTTTTTTTTTTTAACACACAACACTTCCTTGATACAAATGGACAATCTGTGCACAGTCTGCCTGTGTGGTCTCTTTCTAAACTTTTGTCTAGTATTGTCTTTTTCAGACACAGGAAATACTGGTATAAAAAGCACAGATTAGTCAATAGGAATAGGTACAAATCACCAGTTTTTGTAAGAAATAGAAGATGGACCACTTAGAAGTAAAGATTGTTATGTTGTATTTATAGTATAGATTTAATTGCTGACTTTGGTGGCACACTGAGGTAATCCTGACACTTGAGAGATGAAGGCAAGGAGGATAGAGGATAGCCTCTGCTACAAGAGACCTCCAAACAGCAGAAGCAGGAGCTGGAGTGAGGGCTTAGGGGTTAGAAGCAGAGGCTGCTCTATTGGACCTGGGTCTGATTCCCAGCACCCACATGTTGACTGTAACTCCAGTTCCAGTGGACCTGACTTCCTCTTCTGGCATCCATGGGTACCAGTCACACATACTGTGCACAGACATACATGCAGGCAAAACACCCATACAGGTAACATAAAAGTAAAGTGATTTTAAAGAAATCCAAAAACAAGCAAAATTTAGTTTTAAAAGAAGCCTACCTACTTAAAATATAAGATCTCAGAAAATTGGGCTGGCAAGATGACTCAGCGGGTAAGAGCACTGACTGCTCTTCCAGAGGTCCTGAGTTCAAATCCCAGCAACCACATAGTGGCTCACAACCACCCATAACGTGATCTGATGCCCTCTTCTGGTGGCGTCTGAAGACAGCTACAGTGTACTTATGTAAAATAAATCTTTTTAAAAAAAATCTCAGAAAATTTGAAAATAAAAGATGGGAAAAAGAAGCAGAATCTGAGACTTGGGGATTTACTGAGTATGGTCCAGCAAAGTGACTCCTAACTGGCTATGACTCTACTCCTCGGCTCTCTTCTGGATTCTGCACTCATATGAACATGCTCTAACAACATGCACACGTTCCATCCCATGCACACACATACATGTAACTTAAGTAATTCAGGAAGCACCTATCTTTGTAGGAGGACCATTAGCACAGAATAATTGCCCATGGCACTGGGTTACAGATAATTTCTTAGCCTCATTTATCTTTCATATTTATGCAAACAGTACATATTTTATAGCTCATAACTTAACAGGAAAGTTGTCCTTAAGGTTCTGAGTAACAGTCTTTTTTTTCCCTTTGTTGCAGGTGGTGCGGTTGTGTCAAAACCCAAAGCTGGCGCTCAAGAACAGCCCGCCTTATATCTTAGACCTGCTGCCTGACACCTACCAGCACCTCCGCACTGTCTTGTCAAGATATGAGGGGAAGATGGAGACACTTGGAGAAAATGAGTATTTCAGAGTGTTCATGGAAAATTTGATGAAGAAAACTAAGCAGACTATCAGCCTTTTCAAGGAGGGAAAAGAAAGGATGTATGAGGAGAATTCCCAGCCTAGGTAATGGAGACATACTACACAAATATTAACTCAGGTCTGTGGCTGTCAGAATGGGATTGCTAGTAATAGTTGAGCTGCTTTGAATTTTATTTTAACGGGAATAGAAAGCTCACATTTGATAGAAAGGGTCTTGGTAAACAGTTGACCATCATTGGGTCAGGTAGATTTATCTGTGAAAGAAAGAGTGATTTACACTCCTGAGAAAGGTTGCAGGCAGTAGACCTTGAAATCCCGAAAGATAACCGACGTTTGTGGGTAGATGAGCATTTGAAAGAGGCTAAGCTGAGGTTGAGGAGAAAAGATCAGATCTCTGCAGAAGCCGCAGCAGCTTGATAAATCACAAGTGTCAGATAAGAGTAAAAAAAGCCAGTGCTTGATTCCTTTTTGTTTTTAAGTGTATGGTGTGTGTGTGTGTGTGTGTGTATAATATATGGGTAAGGATTCTTTCTCTCCACCATGTGGGTTTTGAGTCTTGAACTCAGATCAGCAGCCTTGGCAGCAAACACCTTTACCTGCTGAGCTGTTCCTTAAATAAAGCAAATTGAACTGATACTCTAAGTATTTTTTAACTAGAACAGAGGCACACCCACCATGCCTTCCCTCCCTTGCTGTTGAGGATGGACCCAGGGCTTCACACATGCTCTGTAGCTGCCCTATCATCAAATACAGTTAGATTACTTGGCCTGTTACTACCTTGCCTGTGTAAACACCTACCAGGAAAGAATTAACTAGCTCGTGGGTTCTGTCCAGTTGAAATATGGTATAATATGTCAAGGATTTAATAGAGATATGTAATGTAGTTTGGCCTATTGGATGGCATCAGAAGTGAGACAGGAAATATTAATCTGAGCTAGCTTTTGAAGGATAAGTAGGAATAGTCGTATGTCAGATGTTCTGTACATCAGATAGTTACATTAGGACTTACAACAGTAGCAAAATTATAGCTACAGAGTAGCAATGAAATAATTTTTTAATTTAATTTTATTTGCAATTCATTTTTTACAGCAATGAAATAATTTTATACTTGGGGGTTACCACAACATGAGGAACTATATTAAAGGGTGACAGCATTAGGAAGTTGAGAACCACTGATGTAGGCAGAGAAGTCAGCCTTTAACATGCTAGAAAGAACCTGCTGCTGACTGTGTGTTCAAAGAATGTGGGAAGTCTGGTTTGGCTGGAGTTACAGGAGGTGGATGAGGGGAAGTACAAGGGAGTCAGAGTGTAAAGATTGCTTTAACTCTAGACTGTCTCTTAGATAATCAGTCCCTACCACAGTTCCTACTTTTACAAAAAAAAAGCACTCAATTATATATATATATTGGGACTGAGTTGGGCTCTTGCTCTATTGTTCTTTCCCTCCCCAAGCAACTGAAAATATACGCGTGCCACTGTAGCCATCTGAGTATGTTTACATTTTTTTAAATGCATTTATTTTTATGTGTACGTGCAGGTGCACATGTAAGCATGCATGGTGTAGTGTGTCTGTGTGTAGACTGGAGAACATTGCTGGGGTTGGTTCTCTGCTGACCCCAGGTGGATTCCCGGGATTAAACTCAGGTCATCAACTAGGCAACAAACCATGAAGCTTCGTGGCAAGCTCCTTCGTTACCCACTGAGCCAACCTGGCAGCCCTGAGAGCATTTTTTATAATAAAATGGAAGCTGCCTTTTCCTTTCTTCTTAGAGCATACTTAACAGGGCTTGGTATGCTTCCTTTAATAACTGTCTTAGAGTTTCATTGCTGTGCAGAGACATTATGACCACAGCATATATTTTATGTAGGAAAATATTTAAGTGGGGCTGGCTTACAGGTTCAGAGGTTTAGTCCATTAATGCTGTGGTGGGAAGCGTGGCAGCGTGCAGGCAGCATGGTGCAAGAGAAGGAGCTGAGAGTTCTCCGTCCAGGTTGTCAGGCTGAATGTAAATGCTGCACTGGCCTGACTAGAATTCAAAGCCCACCCCCCTAGTGACTCTCTTCCTCCAACAAAGCCACACCCCCTCTGACAAGGCCACACCTCTTAATAGTGCCACTCCCTGTGAGCCTATGGGGGCCATTTTCTCTCAAATCACCACAATGACTGAGAGCCAGTATAGTATAGTGGCTAAGTAGTTAAACTCTAAAGCCAACCTGTAGGTTTTTAATCTTTTCTTAGCCGCTTTTTTAGCTATGTTATTTCTATTTCCTCATCCAGTGAATGAAATAATAATGTTTTCATTGTGGGTTGTTGGGAGTTCTTTCTTCTACATTTTTGGAGAAGGTTCTCATGTATCCCAGGCAGGCCTTGAACTCACCACAGAGTGGAGAATGACTTGACCATCTCTGATGCTTCTGTCTCTGCCTCCTGAGTTCTGGAGTCACAGGCATGCAGCCTCACACCATGTCTGTGTGGTGCTGGGGATCCAGCCAAGGGCTCAGTGCATGCACTCTACCTACCAACGAGCCACATCCTCAACCCCAGCTTTTATTGTCTTAATTATGGATTTTATCATAGAGTCAACATAGATCATTATATTGGGTTGTATATCATTAATACACAACTCTACATGAAGCATATAATTTGACATGGCTAAAATAAGTAGTTTCATATGCATTTGCAATGACTAAATGTAAATGTATACTATATAACAAAAGTATATTAATTGTTCTTATCCAAATTGGACAACTTTTATAAGTGAGTACCTTTACTGTTTCTATTCATTCCTGTCTCAATTCCAAAATATGAGTCATGGGCCTCTGGTTTATGTTCTGACTGCTACAGACTTCTTTGGTTTGGTTTTCATCTATTCTGTGTATGAGTGTTTTGCATACTATAGGTATGCATTGCCCACAATGGCCAGAAGAGGATGTTGCACTCGCCTCTGGAATTGGAGCTACAGATGTGAGCCACCATGTGTTGGGACTTGGACCCATGTCCTCTGGAAGGACAGCCAGTGCTCTTAGCCACTGAGCCCTCTCTCCAGCCCCAGACTTTTAAAAAGAAAATTATACACATTTTATTCATACACTACAAAGCTTTGTGATGATTACTTTTTCGTTACATAAGCTAGAGTCATCTGTTTGGAATGAGGGAACCTCAGTTAAGAAAATTGTCTCAATCAGCTAGGCTGGCTCTGGAGTATTTTCTTGATTAATGATTGATGTGGGAAGGCCCTACCTACTTTGGTCAGTACCACTCCTAGGCAGATGGTCCTGAATTGGTTTTGTTTTTGTTTTAAAACAAAAACAAAAAACAAAAAAGCTAGCTGAGCTAGCCAGTAAGCAGCACTCACCCCTGGCCTCTTCAGATCCTGCCTTTGAGTCCTGTCCTGACTTCTCTCAGTGATGGACTGTAACTGTGATTCGGAACCGTCCTAATGTTTCAGCCTTTAATACATTTGCTCATGTTGTGGAGAACCCCCTCCCCCCACACAAGCATAAAATTATTTTTGTTGCCATTTTATAACTGTAATTTTGCTATTGTCATGCCTTATAATATAAATATTTTTAGAGATAGTGGTTTGTCAAAATGGTCATGACCCACAGGTTGAGAACTACTGGACTATAAACACTTTACAGAGATCCTCCTGCTTCTGGCTCCTAGGTGCTGGGATCAAGGGTGTGTGCCACTGTGCCTGGCTTTTTTCTTTTCTTTTTCATCATCACAGCAGTAGAAAGCAAAACAAGAGAGCTCTTTTAAAGTATACCATTTGGTTGTATTTATAAAGTCATACAGCTGCGACAACAATTTAACTGTGGAACATTTTCAGTGCTCCAAAAGAAATCCTATAGCCATTAGCAATCGCTTTGTCAAGCTTGCTTCTAGCCCAGTCACTAATGTTTATTTTCTGTATCTGGAGATTGGACTGATGAAGACATTTTATATAAAATACATTTCGTGTAAGTGGAGCTGTATAAGGTGTATGACCATCACTTAGTGGCTGCTTTCTTTAATTCAGTGTGGTTTTACAACTTGTCCATATTTATAGTATGCATCCATACTTTCCTCTTGGGGTGGGGAGGGAAGCTAGCTGAGACAGGTGCACACTGTAGCCTGCGTTGTCCCAGAACTTGCCATGCAGCCCAGGTTGGTCCTGAGTGTTCAAGTCAAGTCCCCCACAGCCTCATTAAGGACTGGGACTTCAGGTGTGACCTCCTATACCTACTACTCCATTCATCTTGATAGTTAATTTCGATCTGTTTGAACATTTTGTTTATAGTTATTTGAGTTTAGACCTTTTAGCTATTATAAGTATTATTTCTATGAACACTTGTGTACAGATTTTTGCATGCTATTTTCAGTTCTCTTTGCTACATCCTGGAAGGGGAATTGCTGAGTTATAGAGCAACTAGTTTTTAACTTTTTGAGGAAGCTTCAGACTGTTTACACAGTGGCCTCTGTGGCACGCACTCTGCTAGCAGTGGACTAAGGTTCTGAGGGCTCACCAGCACTTGCTGCCTGTAGCCATTCTCCAGGGTGGAAAACGGTATCTGGGGGTTTTCAAGACATTTCCATAGTGAGTCATCTTCTCATGGGCCTGCGGATCTCTGAAGAAAGACCTAGTCAAATCCTTTGCCTTTTTTTAATTTAAAATTTAGTTTGCTTTTATTTATGTATATGTGCATATTATGTGTGCTGTGGAGGGAGTTGGGTTCTCTTGAGCTAGAGTTGTGAGGCATCTTGATGTGGCTGACCAAACTCAGGTCCTCTGGATGAGCAGGAAGTGCCATTAACCAAGGAGCTGTCTCTCCGACTCCCTGTTCTTTTGTTATTGTTGTCTTTTTTTTTGTTTGTTTGTTTTTGAGACATCCTAGAACTAAATATGTAGATGATGGTGACTTTGAACTCTTGATCTTCCTGCTCTACCTCCTACCTCCCAAGTTGTACAGTTAGAGGCATGCACCACTCCCCCCCAGCCTCCCAAGTTACTATCTTTTTGTTGTTTGCTTGTTTTGAGATGGGGTCTTCTATGTAGACCAAGCTGGCCTGAATGCTGGAATTAAAGGTGTAAGCCACCACATGCCTGACCTTAGCTCTTTGTTTTTATTGTTTTCAATACTGGAAACGTCATGGTTCGTAGGCCTTCTGCTCATTTTAAAATTGTGTCCATTTTATCCTATTGAACTGTAACTATTCTTTACATAATCTGCCTACTGAACTAGCATCCTATTATCTATACTGGGAGAAGTGATTTCTAAGGTTTCACTCTCATTCTGTATGTCTTTTCACCTTAGTACTATCTTCTGTGGAAACAAAATATTTAAGCTTTGATGGAGTCTAGTAGTACTTTTGTACTTTTAAGACTATGGCAAAGGCCAGACAAGTGTAGTGCTGCATGTTTACTGTCCAGCATTCTGGGAGCTGTAACAGGGGTATGACTATGAATTCAAAGCCAAACTGGACTTCGAGGACAGACTTTGCTACAGAGCCCTTGTCTCCAAACTCCTTCCCTCCATCTTACCTAATTCAAGGTTTCTCTGAGTTAACAGTCCTGGAACTGTATTTCATCTAGGCTGGCCGCAAACTCATAGAGACTCTCCTGACTCTGCCTTCTGAGCGCTGGCGTCAAGGGCTGTGTGTGTTGTTGTTTTCCCTTGTTTTTTCTTATTAGTTTTAGCGCTTGTGTTTGTTTGGTTATGAGTTCATATATTTATTGTTGGTTTTCCTTTATGAAGTAAAGGTCCAGATCCATTCCTGGCCTTTTCTTTTCTCTTCTCTTCTCTTCTCTTCTCTTCTCTTCTCTTCTCTTCTCTTCTCTTCTCTTCTCTTCTCTTCTCTTCTCTTCTCTTCTCTCCTCTCCTCTCCTCTCCTCTCCTCTCCTCTCCTCTCCTCTTCTCTTCTCTTCTCTTCTTTTGGTTTTTCGAGACAAGGTTTCTCTGTATAGCCCTGGCTGTCCTGGAACTCACTTTGTAGACCAGGCTGGCTTTGAACTCAGAAATCCACCTGCCTCTGCCTCCCGAGTGCTGGGATTAAAGGCATGTGCCACCACGCCCAGCTTCCTGGCCTTTTCTAATGCTGGCTTCTTACCAAAGAACTTCCTTACTGCACTGGGTCAGCAGCACCCTTAGTTATAGTCTCAGCTTTGGTGAACTATAGAGTAATTGATTAGGCCTGAATAGAAGCTGAAAGGGGCTGGTTACAGAGTGGAACTGGATTTAAAAACTGGCTCATATTCATTATAGATTATACTTTTCTGTTAAGTTATTCTTACCTTTTTGTGTTATCAAATTTTTGATTATCCTGTTATAATTTAGGAAAATTCAGACTTAACTAAAAGCTCATCTGCTAAGTACTCAGTAGAATCTAAGGTAGTGTTGAGTGCTTTGTGGTAGCACGTGTCCAGGAACAAGTTGGAGCGGGGTTGATAGAAGCTGGTTGACTGAAGAAGCAGCCTTTTCTTAATACTTTGCAAAGCAAGGTTTTGTTTTGTTTTTTTAAGACAGGGTCTTACTATATAGACCTTAGCTGGCCTGGAATTCACAGAGATCTGCCTGTTTCTGCCTCCTGAGCATTGAGATTAAACAAGTGTGCACCACATCTGGCTCAAAGCACACTCTTGACATTTTCCTCCAAAAAATGGTGATACTCCACAAACTGGATCATGTTTGCACACATATAGTCCTTTCTTAGAACATGTGCTAAATGCTACTGATAGATAGTGACAGTTATCTCAGTGTTCAAGAGTTAGCTTGGTGAGAAACGATTTCTAGTCATACTTGGAACATTTCTTGCATTTTGGAGAGGGGGAGGAACATGTGGCTGTCTTTTCAGTCGCAGAGAGAGATGATCATGAGCGGCTGTTAGTGGAAGGAACAGAAGTGGGCAGAATCTGTTGTTTTAAAGGGAGCATACCAGGTCTGGTGGCTTGGACAGGTGACTGAGTGGGAATAAAGGCATAGAACAGTGGAAGCCACTGAGGTTTCAAACAAGGGCAAAGCACGTGACCTTGCTGGTATTTGACAATGACAGTATCAGTTGCTGTCTGTAAGACAGATAAAGGTTTGTGGCTGTGGCAGTAATGGAAGTAGAGAAGGGAGGAGGAAGTTGAAAGAAAAACAGATAAGAAATGGATTAGAGCTAAAATTAGTAAGAATCGTTGACACATTGGGAAGTGGAGTGTAGAAAAAAGTGATGGAAGAATTGAAAGTGGCTTCTAGTTTCATTAACTCTGCTGCCCATGCTGTGTTTACTCTAGCAGAGAGCGCAGGCTGGAAGTACAGGAAGAAGCAAAGACTTTCATTTGGGGCATGTGTAAGTTTGATAAATGTGTTTGTTTGGCTTTTTTGAGACAGGGTCTCAATGTGTGTAGCATTGGTTGGCCTGGAATTCACAGAGACCCACCTGCCTTCGCCTCCCAAGAGCTGGGCTTACACTATCACATCTGGCCAAGATTTGAAATTTTATGAGCCATTTAAAGAGAGGTTAAATAAACAATTGGCAATGTGATTAGGATTTGGGCTCAGAGGGACGACTTAGAATAAAGAAAGAAGCTGGGTTCAGGGGTTTTTAGTCTTGAGAGCAGTCGGGCGTGGTGGCACACGCCTTTGATCCCAGCACTCGGGAGGCAGAAGCAGGCGGATTTCTGAGTTCGAGGCCAGCCTGGTCTACAGAGTGAGTTCCAGGACAGTCAGGGCTACACAGAGAAACCCTATCTCGAAAAACAAAAACAAAACAAAGTCGTGAGAGCAGTTTTATCTGAAAGAAGGAGCTGGAGAGGGGGCTCAGTTGGTCAAATTCAGTCCCCACTATCTATGGAAAGGGCCATGGAAAAGTCCTAGGGCTGGGAGGTGTAGACATTCAGGTCCTAATGAGAGACTGTCTCAAAACATAAGATGGATGAGCTGGGCATGGTGTTGAGTGCCTTTAATCACAATACTCAGGAGGGAGAGGCTCTCTGTAACCTGGAGGCCAGTATGGGCTACACAGTGAGACCTTGTCTCCAAAAAAGGAAGGAGGGAAGGAAAGGGGAAAGGAGAAGGAAATGGAAAGGAAGGGGAAGGTAAGGAAAAAGATAGAAAGATGTATGCCAAGGAACACTGTGGGGTTTGAGGTTGGTCACACACAGGCTTAAAGCATTTATATGAACCTAGATTCCTAGAGAGTAACTTGGCCAGAAAGCTCATGAAAGATAGGTGTGTCAGCTGGTAGGGAAATGTAAATCAAAACCACAGTGAGGCACTACTTCACACCCACTAGGAAGTGTATCATCAGAAAAGGAAAGTAATAGATACTGCTGAGGAGGTAAGAACTAGAATCATGCGTCATTAATGGATATGAAAAATTGCAACCATGTAGAAAAGTTTGGCATTTCTTCAAAAAGTTGAACAGAGAATTAGCATATCATCTTCTAGCTTTCTAAGACATATATTATTTCTAGAACTGTAAGCAGGAACTTGATCAGATATTTGTATATCCATGTTCATTGCAGAAGTGTTCATGACAAGCAGACGTGGGACACAGTCCACATTTCTCAGCAGATAAATGGACAAACGAAATGTTGGTGTACAGTTGCAGTTGCCTGGTGTTACCCAAGCCTCTGAAGTCAGCAGGCATTCACCGCAGCACTGTCAGAGCTAAGTTATGGAATGAGCTGAGGTGTCCAACAACAGGAAATAACAGAAGTGTGCCATTTGCACAGTGAAACCTTTTCAGCCATAAAGGAAAATGAAATTCTGTCATTTCAAGAAAAATGAATGCAAATGAAGGCAGTATTAGTCATAAGTGAGTTAAGCCAATCACAGAAACCCTTATGTATATCATTGTTTTCGCTTGTTTGTGGTTTCTAGATTTTTCTATAGTCAACATAAAGTCATGCACATAGATATTAAATGACAAAACTGTCTAGGGAAGTGGTGGGGACTAGTAGGGCTTAGAAAAAGGAGGGGTGTGAGTATGGAGAGGGGATATGTTTAACATATTGTATAGAACTCTAGGAAAATTAAATTTGTATTACTCTGTGTACACACACACCTCAGCAGTTGGTTCTTTCCTACCTTGTGGGGTCTAGAGATCTGAGGTCAAACTCAGGTCTTGTGCACAGGCATCTCTGTCCAAGCCATCTCACTGGCCTGGTAAGTTTCAATACTCATCTGTAAGAAGGGGTAGAATGCACATACAAGCTACAACACAGATTACTTGTGAAGACATTTTGCTGATTGAAATAAGCCAGATCTAGGGCCGGGCGTGGTGGCGCACGCCTTTAATCCCAGCACTTGGGAGGCAGAGGCAGGCGGATTTCTGAGTTCGAGGCCAGCCTGGTCTACAGAGTGAGTTCCAGGACAGCCAGGACTACACAGAGAAACCCTGTCTCGAAAAACCAAAAAAAAAAAAAAAAGAAAAAAAAAAAAAGAAATAAGCCAGATCTAAACGGATGTTTTATGATTTTACTTATGAGGTATTTAGACTGTGCAGCTTTATAAAGACAGGTATAATAGAGTTATTGGGAACTAAAAGGAGGGGGAAAGGTGGTTACTGCTTAATGGTCATATAGCCAGAATAGATGAGTTCTAGAAATGGTAGCATTGAGGCATGTTCCTGAAATTCTGGCATTTGCTGTGCTGAGACAGGAATATCACTGCAGATTCAAAGCCAGTGTGTGTTGCAAGGCTAGGGCCTATCTTAACAAACCAACTATTGCCATCATTGTAGCGCCCACCTGCAGTCTCAGCTCTCAGGAAGACCAGAGAAACTGAAGGTCATTCTCTACTAGATGGAAAGTTGTAGCCCGCCCTGGGACACATCATAACATGATGCTCTGTGTCAAAAAGATAAGGATGGGGTATATGGTCAAATGCATATATACAGATGTAAAATTTATCAAGAGTAAGCACTATTGAAGAAAAAGGGAATGTAAATAAATCTGGAAATGGATAGTGGTTATGGTGATATGATATTGTTGATGTTATGTGCTAGAAATGGCTTAAGTGATCTTAAGAAAAAAATGCCTTTTAAAAAAAGCTCGCATCACTGTTGCATTGCGTAAGTACTTTCCTAAGGTTGGCCATATTGCAACAGAACTTGGTGTTCTTCTCATTGTGTCACATAGAATGTCTAAAGAAACAAAGCACTTCACTGTGGATCTAACAGGAGTAATTATTAAAGACGTCTGCTTCACTAAGGAGATTCAGAAAGTGTGTGTGTGTGTGTGTGTGTATGTGTGTGTGTGTGTTTGTTTATAATGTGTATGTGTGGGTACATGTGCCATGGCTCATGTAATTTAAGTAAGCTGTAGGCATTGAACTTGTGTTGTCAAGGTTTAAGACGAGTACCTTTAATCACTGAGCCATATTGCAAGACTCTGTTAAGGGAATTCTTAAAGTGCAAGCAAGCAGTATTTGATTTTATTTTAAGTCATCATAAAGAATACAGCTGTGCCAGGCGTGGTGGCGCATGCCTTTAATCCCAGCACTCGAGAGGCAGAGGCAGGCGGATTTCTGAGTTCCAGGACAGCCAGGGCTACACAGAAAAACCCTGTCTCGAAAAACAAACAAACAAACAAACAAAAAAGAATACAGCTGTATTTTGACTGCATACATAGTTTGGTGTGTTGTCTTGATTGTGTCTGGAACCAGCAGTCTTGTCCACTGTTTCCTGGGCCATGAATGGGAATGTCACTAGAGTGGAAAAGGCATGTTGTGTGTAACATTATTATGGAGGTAATTTTAGTATTTCAGACTGTCTGAAAAGGCCCTGAGAACTATTGTATTCATATATTTCTAAATTAATTTATTGTAAGTTTGCACATACATGTCATGGCACACATGTGGAGGTGAGAAGGGCAGCTTGAAGGAGGTTTTGTCCCTTCATGTGGGTCTGAGGGGGCAAATGCTCGGTTGGTGGCAAGTGCTTCTCCCAGCACCAATCTGTCTCCTTAGCCCAAAACATAGCTTTGTAGTAGTGTTAACATTCTGTGGGAGCTTCCTCAAGTGCTGTTGAGATGCCAGTTTCACACTTGGGAAAGCTCCTGTCACTGTTTCTGTCTCTCCCATTTCTCCTTCAGGAGACTGCTTAATGTTCCACTGGACACCACGACTACATCGATCCCCTCCTCGGTATTTTAATTTCGAAAGTTTCTATTACTCTCTTCAGCTTATTGTTGTTTTCCACTAAAGCACTGGCTCTCAACCTGTGGGTCTCGGCCCTTCCACAAGGGTCACATATCAGATATTTACATTATGGAGCATAACACTATCAAAATTACAATTATGAAGTAGCAAGAAAATAATCTTAAGGTTGGGAGTTTCCACAACAGGAGAAACTGTATTAAAGAGTCACAGCATTAGGGAGGTTGGGAACCACTGCTCTAAAGTATTTGCTATTAATCTGCCCATTTATATTTTCATTTCTGAGACTGGAGAGATGGCTTAGTGGTTTAAGAAGACTGGCTGCTCTTTGAGAGAGCCAGGGTTTGATTACCAGCACACACATGGTGGCTCACAGCTATTTGCAACTCTAATTTCAGGGAACCCAGTGCATTCTTCTGGGCTCTGAGGGCACCAGGCCTGCATATGGTGCATAGGCATACATGCAGGCGAGACATCCATATACATAAAGTAGTAAATAAATGAGAAGCCTCTGTGGTTTATAGCACCAGCTGCTCTTCCAGACACCCTGGGTTCAGTTCTCAGCACCCACATGGCAGCTGTCTGTAACTCTGGTCTCAGAGGATCTGGCACCTTTCTCTGACCTCTGCCCCAGGCATACAAGGGCATACATGGAGGCAAAATACTCATACACATAAAAGTAAATAAAAGGACATTTCAGTGTCTTACTAAAAATAATAGAAAATTTCAGCTTTTGAGGTTGAATTATTTTAAATTTATATTATTACTGCATGTATGTAATATGAAGACATGCTTTGACACTCGTGAGAAATTGGAGGACAGCTTTGTGGAGTCAGCATTTTCCTTCTGCCTTTACATGAGAGTGAACTTGCCAGGCTTTCACCACAAGTGTCTTTACTTGCTGAGCCATCTCTCCAGGCCCTGAGTTTGAATCATTTTATATCTTCCAGGTACTTCCATGCATTTAACTTTTTATAACTTCCATAAACTCCAAATGTTGCCCCCCTTAAAAAAAAACATTTGATTTATTTTATGTGCATTGCATTGGTATTTTGCCTGTATGCATGTCTGTATGAGGATGCCTTGGAACTGGAGTTACAGACAGTGGTAAGCTGCCATGTGGGTGCTGGGAACTGAACCTGAGTTCTCTGGAAGAACAGCCAGTGAGTGCTCTTAACTGCTTAGGCATTTCTCTAGCCCCACCCCCTCCTCCTTCTCCTCTTCATCTTCTTCATTTCTTCTCTGTCTCTCTCTCTCTCTCTCTGTCTCTCTCAAGATAGGGTTTCTCTGTGTAGTGCTGGCTGTCCTGGTACTCACTCTGTAGACCTGGCTGGCCTTGAACTCAGAGATTAAAGGCGTGGGGCACCACTGCCTAGCTCTCTTTCTTTTCTTTTTGGTTTTTTTTTTTTTTTTTTTTTTTTTGAGTTTTTGTTTGTTTGGGAGGCAGGGCTTTTCTACATAGCCTGGAACCTACTGTATAGACTAGACCAGGCTGCTTTCAAACTTTGAGAGATCTGCCTGCCTCTGTCTCCTGAGTGCTGAGATGAAAGGTGTGCAGCACCACCACCAGCAGGCAACACCTTTGAAATGTCTGATTCAATATTAAAGTACAAAGACTGGGAGAAGTTAAAACATGCTCTAGTGGGCTTTTTAAAGGCATGTCTGCTGAACACAAGCATAGTCAGCTATGTATTTTACCATAGGAATGTGCAGTCACATAACAGTTCCAGTCAAGGTACTTCTGGTTAGAATACAGGCTTGATCAAGGCAGGTAGGAGAGACTCTGGAGATACTGTTCTGCTCACACAAATGCCAGTGATACTTTATAAAACCAGAGCACTGTAAAGAATCGAGCAGCGAATGTCAAGTAGAATGTGCCAAGGCTTTCTCTACTCACTCTGCTCTAATTGTGCCAGCTAAGAATTGCTCTGAACCCGTAATGCTTGTGAGGTCTACAACTGCATTTAAATGAGAGTGTGTTAAAGAAGCTGGTCACAGAAGGCCCTTGCCAGCCAGGCGGTATACAAAGCCAGCGAGGCTGCCGCTGCCCAGGATGCCTACTAGCAGGAGAGTTAGCAGCAGCTCCGCCTACCTTTTCACTTGTATTTGCCATGCACCGAATTTGAAAAAATTTCAGAAAGCTTAAGTCCAATGTATTAAATTACTAAGGAAATTGAATAAAAAGCTTTCACTGGTGGTTTTTCTTCCCCTTTTCTGTTAACTTTGCCTCTATTGCTTGTATATGCAAAACAGTCCTCCAGCCTAATGTCTAACACCAAGATGTATCTGGGTGGTTGCAATTTAAGTATTTAGATTTTATGTTCCTTAATTCATATCATTGTTGTTTTTAATGGTATTTTCTCTGGTTATTTATAGGAAATAGGTCTTCAGCAGTCTCTGTTAAGGTGGAGCAGATAATAATGAGGCCATTCTTTTTTTCCTGCTCTTAACTTCCATAAGCATGACTGAATGGCATCCTAGGAAAGGCAGCCTTCCTTCCCTTGCTGTTTGTGTTGACAGTAGCCTTAGTTCTCTTGTCATTAACTTTGGCCTAGATAAGGCTAAGTAACTATTTGTTAGTCACTGCATTAGGCGTCTGTAGATTTATCTCCCAGCAGGCCCCATTTCATACACAGTTTCAGTCCTTTTTACTCAGGAACACAGTGACAGGTTAGAAAGACATGACCCAGAGAGACGAGGTGAAGGCAGTGTAGAGGAAGAACTGGTGCCTGGCAGGGAAGCTGGATTGCCCGAATGGGAGTCCTCTGCCATGTACCTAGAGTCTGTGGAGGAGGGACTCTTCCCTCTGATGTGTGGGTGGGTGGGGGGTGGAGCTTTTGGGACACACACCCTGGGTCCTAGTTAGCTAACTGCCAAGTAACATAGACCATTTAATCAGATTCAAGACTTAGGGTGAGATAGATGGTGGTGGGCTATAACAAGGGTAATAATGGACTGACCTGAAGACAGCACAGAAAGATGAGGTTTTTCTCTGCTATAGTCTGTCTGTTTGTAAAGCTCAAGTGTCCATGTGGGGCTGGGTTATAGCTCAGTGGAGAGTGCTTGCCTAGCACACATAAAGCCTTAGGTTTCATCTGTCGTTAAAAACAAAAACACACCAGAAGTTCAAGATCATCTTTGGCTACATAGTGAGTTCCGGGCCATCTTGATGTAGTGATAAATTTCAAACAAACACATGAACCTAAACAACCATATTCTTTTTTTTTAACACCCCGTATTCTTGCATAAAACCTAATTTATAATTACATATTTTGTGATACTGATGTATATGTTTGTGTGTGTGTATGTGTGTGCATGTGCACGCATACTAAAGAGATAGAATGTTTGCCACATAAGCAGTGAAGATCCAAGTTTGATTTAGTGCCTACATAAATAGCCAGGTATGGCGCCTCATGTTTGTCATCAGGACTAGGAATACCAGTCTAGCCGAATTGGCCAGTGTAAGGTCCCAATGAAAGACCCTGTCTCAAACACAAGGTGAACAGCTCCTGGGGAGCAACCCTGTGATTGACCCTTGGCCTTCACACAAAAAAAATCTATGTTTTTACTATTTAACTAGATTAGTGATTAATAGTCACTTTAGCTTTACTGGGTTTAGGCAGTGCTACCAAGCTATACCTCCACTGTGCCTATGAGCATTCAGAAATTTTTAAAAAGTTGTATTGATAGATAAAGATAACATTTTTAAAAATGTACTGTATGAATATGATTATTTTTCTTGCATGTATATAAGCATACTGTGTACATACAGTGTCCACAGAGCCCCTGAAAATAACTTTTGTTTTGGTTTTTCGGGACAGGGTTTCTGAGTGTAACCACTCCTGGCTGTCCTGGACTCACTTTGTAAAAACTAGGCTGACCTCGAACTCATCGAGATCTATCTGCCTCTGCCTTCCAAGTGCTGGGATTAAAAGCATGTGCCACTATGCCTGGCTCTGAAGAGAACACATTCATGTTTCTTTGTTTCATATACTATGATTATGCAAGTAGTAAAATGAATAAACTTCATGCAGGATTAAAGTAGGCTGGCGGGGGGCGGGAAGCCGGCTCGGTGCTAGGAGCGCTAGTTGCTCTTCTAGAGGACCTGGCTTCATTCCCAGCACCCATATTGTGGCTCACCTGAAACTCTAGTTTCAGAAGATCTGACAAACGTTTCTGGCCTTCTCAGGCACTAAGCGTTCACATGGTATACAGAGATACATAGGCAAAACACCCATATAGAATAAAAATAAAATTTAAAAATTAAAATAAGCTTTTGCATGGAATATTCAGTACAAATTCCTTTGGAAAACTGTCACTAGCCAGGTGGTGGCCCTACATGCTTTTAATTCCAGCACTCCAGAGGCAGAGGCAGAGACTGACAGATCTCTGAGTTCAAGGCCAGCTTGATCTATGGTAAGTGGGTTTAGTTACTGTGTTTAGGAGCATTAGCTGTTGCTAGCAGTACCAACATTGCTTTCTTCTCCTGTTATCTCAGTCCAAGTTTACCTGTGAGTTATTGCCACGTCTTTGAGACCTTTCACAGAGAGCACCTTTAGATGTTACGTCTTCTCTCTATTCAAATACTGATGGCTATGGGCATGTGGTTTCTTCCTTAATTGTGTTAGTGTAATGATCGTCCGCTGTTGAAATTGACTCTTGCCCTGAACTTGTTCCTGCCTGGTTAGTTTGTGTGTTATGTTGTGTTTTGTTTGTTGTTACTGTTTTTAATCTATTAAATGGTATTAAAAGTCTACTATAAGTTCTGGTACCTAATAAGTCCTTTAAAAGTATTAGATTTTTTTTTTTTTTTTTTGCTTCCAAGCCCTTCCAGGGGACCTGGAACCCAACACCCATGTTTGGCTGCTCACAACTACTTGTAACTCCAGCTCCCAGGATTCCAATGTCTAGTTCTGGTCCTTGTGGGTACCAAAACATGGTACATACATACACTTAAATTAAAAATAAATATAAAGCTGGGTGTAGTGGTGCATGCCTTTAATCCCAGCACTCGGGAGGCAGAGGCAGGCGGATTTCTGAGTTTGAGTACAGCCTGGTCTACAGAGTGAGTTCCAGGACAGCCAGGGCTACACAGAGAAACCCTGTCTCGAAAAAAAAACCTAAATAAATAAATAAATGAACTTGTATCTGGAGAGGCAGTTTAGGAGTACTTGTATAGCGTGCCAAGAGGCTGCGTCTGTGAGCCCCGGCATGGGGAAGACGCAGTTGTTATGCTGTCTTTCCAGTTGCAAAGTCTCATTTAGGCTAACCTCTCCCCAGTCAAGCTTGAGTTCTACAGTGTCTTAGTTTACCTGGCTGGACTATACTGAGTCAACTCACTGCCTTTGTGATTTCCTCTTTATATGCATATGACTGTCATTTACAGCTTTGAAGCAGACTCTACTTCCCAGTGTCAACCATTAAGGACACCCTACTGTATTTGTGAAATCCCTTAATCTCTTAGCTGCCGCACAGTGCTGTGTCCTGTGGTCTGACCTTTTGCTGCATGACACAGCCCAGCCCCTCCCGAGGCTGCTCAAATGAACCATTTGCTTAACGTGAACTCCTTTGTCTGTAGAAATCCCACCCATTCTTTCAAGTCTAGAAAACTTCCTAAGTTACATAAAAAATTATAAAGTGTATTATAAAACTCTAAATTGATGAGATGGCCTTGATGATGAAAATTCTCTGGCTTTGATTCATTCCCCTAGATTTTTAGACTGATCTAAACATTCCACATTCTTTCCCAGTCTTTGGGGACAGAAAAACTTGGTAGCAGTAGTGTGCTTGTTCAGGGAATTCATGTGTTTAAATAGAAATGGATGCTTAATGTGTTATGTACTCAGGAGTTAAATAATTAATCATAACTGGATAAGACTTTTTACATATTTGATTAGATTCTATTAGAACTGTCTCCCATTGAGTGTGATTGGTTTTGTCTCTGTATTTTTATTTTATGTTTAAGTGCATGCCATTAGTAGCCATAAAAGATGCTTCCTTATTTGTCCTTGTGAAAGGAGGTTCTGGAGGTTTATAGAATTAGTCTTAGGGTGGAGGCAGTGAAAGTGCAGGACTTTAATCCCAGCACGAGGGAGGCAGAGGCAGGTTGGATCTCCAAGTTCAAGGCCATCCTAAGTTCCAGGTCAGCAGGGCTACCCAGAGAGAAACCCTGTCTTGAAAAACAAACTAAAAACAAAAAGTAGAAGCTGGTACAGAGAAGTGGTAACTGATATTATGGGCTAATAGGCTCTCAGCTGCAGACAAGTCCTGATCTCTAAGAGACACATAGTACATGATTCTTGAGTTATTTTATGTTTTCTAGCTACACTGAAAAAAACAGAGGTACTAACCTCCAAAATGTGTGTCAATGGTGGCTTTGATTTTTGAGATAGGGTCTTTCTATGCAGCCCATGTTTTCCCCTCCAGCTTCTTGAATTCTGGGATTACAGATGTATACTATGTAATCTGGCCTATGCTTTAATTCAAATGTGTAATATTGTTTTAAAATTTAAGTGAATTTGTTGCAAAGGAATTAGGAAAAAATAGCTACATAGTGAAGAGGCATGGTCAAGATTACTATAATTAAGTGATCAGAGTGATACCAGCAAGATACTGTGACACGTGTCAAGGGCACCCATTCCTGCTTTTTTCATGAACTCATAATCCTAGTTGTAAAAAGAAACACGTGAGTCAGATGTGTTGAAGGCATTGTACAAAAAACTGACTAGTGCTCTGAAGAACAGCTGTCATGAAAAAACAGTTAAAGATCAAGAAACTACCACAGCAGATTAGAAAAAAGAACAGTGGCTTATGGTGTCCAGGGTTGGGTGCTGATTTCTTGGGTTGGTTGGTTCATTGGGGGTACTTGCCCAAAAGCCCGTGCCGTACTGTTGAGTGTTTTAACAGGCCATTTATAGATGGGTAACCTAATTTAGAGATAAAGTAAGATGTAGATGCAGAAACAAAGTGTGCGGCACTTTCTCTGTAAGTAAGATGTAGATACAGAGAAAGTGCCACACACTTTGTTTCTGCCCCTGAAGAATTGTCTTCCAAATGGTGGAAGGAAGACAGTTATCACACAGCAGGTATGATAGAGCCATGAAACGTCTAAACAAACTGTATCATACCTGTTTGTTCAGAAGGGAAGAATAGATATTAAATATGGATGAGTGACTTTGCTCTTCCCTACCCAAGGAGGTAGGATCTGAGAACATTGAAGAACAGGCAAAGTTCCATAATGATAGTCATTGGAAGGAAAAATATGTATCATAGTAGAGATCTCCAGCTCTTGAATCACATAGATCAGTTCTGACACTTACTAACAAGCTCATGGAAGGACTAGGGCGTGGCTCAGTAATAGAGCATTTATTTTCATGTACAAGCCTCTAGGTTAGTTAGATCTCTAGCATTAAAAGGGAAAAAGCTGACTATGAAGAGATACATGTACTATTGATGTACTGCACCATGAAAGGCATGGGGCTTAGAAAGTAGAGAATATTTTGGGAGAACACTGAGTATTGTTCAGAAAGGTGAATTAGGATATGATGGTATTTTTTGTTGGTTCTTGGCCAGAGTTACATGTGACAGGAATAAAGGATCTGTATTTTAAGATTCATTTGGGAACTGAAGAGATGGCTCAGTGGTTAAGAACACTTGCTCTTGGATAGGAACTAAATTCAGTTCCCATAATCCACATGTAGACTACCAGCTATCTGTTACTTGAGTTCCAAGGGATCCTGCTCCTGCTCCTGGCTTACTCTGGCACTGCATGTACATGGCACACACATGCATATAGGCAAAACATTTATATACATAAAGGAAAAGTAACTAATTCTGCTAGCACCTTAGCTCAGTTGTAGGGGACTTGCCTAGTGCATACATACACACAGGTGATTGAGTGGGAATATAAGTATGAAGCGGTTGTTGGAGATTCGTATAGGCTGCTGCTGCCTTCTCTCCTTGGTTCCTTACTACTGTTACCTTACAGTGGGGATATCACATAAATTGGACCATGAGTATGGTATTATATATATCTTTTTTGTTTTGTTTTGTTTTTCAAGACAGGGTTTCTCAGTGTAGCCCTGGCTGTCCTAGTGCTCACTCTGTTGACCAGGCTGGCCTGGAACTTAAAAAGATCCATCTGGGAGCCGGGCGTGGTGGCGCACGCCTTTAATCCCAGCACTCGGGAGGCAGAGGCAGGCGGATTTCCGAGTTCGAGGCCAGCCTGGTCTACAAAGTGAGTTCCAGGACAGCCAGGGCTACACAGAGAAACCCTGTCTCGAAAAACCAAAAAAAAAAAAAAAAAAAAAAAAAAAAGATCCATCTGCCTCTGCCTCTCAGTGCTGAGATTAAAGGAGTGCACCACCACGCCCAACTGATATGATATATACTTATTGGGGGGGGGGATTCATTGATATGTTTAGATATATTGATTGAAAATCCCTTTCATATTTTATATTCATATGTATTTCTCTGTGTGTATGGGTTTGGGTATGGTTTTGCTATACAGCTCATACTCGCTGCTTTTGAAGTAGACATCTTCCTATTTTAACAAGTGCTGGGGTATAACAGATGTGTGCCATGACTCCAAGCTCTCTCTTCTAAAAGAACAACTTGAGTAGATAAGAGTTAGCACTTCTTCTGACTTCCTGTTGAAAGAAGTTTCACGGGCTGGAGAGATGGCTCAGTGGGTAAGAGCACCCGACTGCTCTTCCGAAGGTCCAGAGTTCAAATCCCAGCAACCACATGGTGGCTCACAACCATCCGTACTAAGATCTGACGCCCTCTTCTGGTGTATCTGAAGACAGCTACAGTGTACTTACATATAATAAATAAATAAATAAATCTTTAAAAAAAAAAGAAAGAAAGAAGTTTCATGGTATCTATTTTTAAAGTTGGTTAGAGTGTGCTGAGCAGAGGATGCTGTTACTGAGTTATGATTGTTTTCTCGGTATGTTCTTCTTGGATGACACTAGTGTTGCATGTAAAGGTTTTGGAATTTGACAGCGAAAGAACTACAGTCACTACTTGTGACAGTACCCATGCATGAAGGACTTACAGGCACTGGTCACTTCACTTTTAAAGTCCATTACCCTTATTGTTAAGGTAGCTTTATATCTAAATTTATGTTTATAATACTGAAGACTTCCCATATTTTATTAAGGAAAGCTTCTAATTATAAGAGCTTAAAATTTCTACACTTATTTAAATATTTTGTGTTGTGGGGCAATGCTTGCAACAACTGTTGTGGAGGGATTAGAGGACAACTTTGGGAGGTGTTTCCACTGTGTGGCACAGAGCATTGTGTTTGGTGTCAGGTGCCTCATCTGCAGAGTCATTGTTCTGGCCCCAATATCACAGGCTTTTTCTTGGTTTTTTTGTTTGTTTGATTGTTTATTTGTTGTTTTTAAAGATAATTTTGTAATTATATTTACATACAGAAAACCTAGCAGTGTATATTTAACCCAGTTTAGTGATGAGTTTTTTAGCCTTTGCCCTTTCCAGCTTGGCAATGGGAGCCACAGACTTAGGACCCAGGATATTGCCTCCTTTGTAGCAGCAGATCTCATCATCTGTCGTTGTAATTAGTCCTAATAGCTTTTACTATTGTCTTCCAAGTTAACCTGTATGAGGGCAACAGTGGTGCACATCTTCCTGTGGTCCAGTCACCCAGCCTGGCCTTTCCCTTGATGATTCAGTAAGAGACCCCCATCTTTCAACACAGGGCAGGCAGGAAAACCACCAGCTCAATGGGGTGTGTTGTGGGTAGTTACTATCAGCTGAGCCTTCTTCTCTACCAAAGTGGTGACTATATTGATCCCTGCTCAGTCTCTTAGTTGGGGTGTCCCCCTTGCCAGCAGCTTTCTTCTCAGCACAGGCAGTAGCCTTTGCTTCTTCTCCTACTTTGTCTCTGGCTTGTACTTATGAGCAAGCTTAAATAGCTGGCAGGAGATACTTTGAGCACCTTGTGAGATCTCTTTTGGGGTACGTGTCCTCCAAGCTCCCTGAACACTGCTACAAGCTCCTTTAATATCCTTTACCCACGCCCCCATTGGTCCCAAGAAGTCATCTCTTCTAAACAGCAGTTTCTAATTGTCTGACATCATCTGCACCAGCAAGCCTTGGTCTCTCAGGCAGTCCTTAGTTAGGTCCTTCTGCAGGAGATGCTTTTGCGGCTGTCTCGCCCCCCACCCCCCACCCCATCGTTTACACAGAGGTGGCCCCACTGTTTCTGCTACATGTCTACCCTTTTGTTTTTAGATTTTGACAGCCTAGTGGGAACTGGGGTGCCATTGCCTTGACATTGTTGACCCTACCTCAGAGGATTCCCAATATTCTGGACTATATATATCTTGGGTTGTCCTGTCTTCCAGGATCTTACCTGTCATTGACTACCAGCCCTCAAAGAGATATCAGTCCGGAGGCATGACACACAAGGGGAAGATTAGGAACAGCCTACATGGTGGTCTCATGGATCTTTGCCATCCATGCTTTGATCATTTTCTTGGGAAGAGGGGGAACGCAATCAGGACTTTCAAGAGCCATCATCAGCACCTGGAGGGTCACCTTATTTATAGACCACTGCCTGCAGATATGCTGTGTGAGACACTTAAAATAATTATTAATATGACCATTCCTTCCATCATAGCATAAGTAGCTATCCTCAAGGGGTCAAACAGCCTCTTAATTGTCCCACACTTTTCCCAAGAACCCGGAATCTAGGAAGAGCACAGATACCCTGCTTGCATTGAGGTCGCATCATGCCTAACATGATGCCATAGGTTAGATTACTATGAAAGTCCTCGATAGTCATATTGTGTAACCAATACAAAGGCCAACAGAGGAGACATCAGTGGTAAAGCAGAGAATTTCCTCCGTGGGCCAGGTGCCTGCTATTCATCGTGTAGTAGTAACTAAGTCCCTGAGAGGCAAACCCAAATTCACACTGGAAGAGAAAAGGCCAGGGTAGGCCAGGGAGTTAACTGCTAAAGGCAAAAGAATGGAAGGCAAGGGCACTAAAGCCCAGAGCTCATCGGCCCTCCCAGGCTGGAGAAAAATTAATAAAAACAGTATGTACATTACTTCTCTCAGTCCTGGACTACTTCTGGCTCCTTCATCGCCCCCTGGTCTATGGCCAGTAAGCATATCAAAAGTAATGCTAAGGTTATATTCCAAATTAATCCTAGCCTGATTCTCAGCCAAGTCATGATATGCAGACCTCCAATTAAGAAACACGGTAGGGGCCGGGCGTGGTGGCGCACGCCTTTAATCCCAGCACTCGGGAGGCAGAGGCAGGCGGATTTCTGAGTTTGAGGCCAGCCTAGGCTACAGAGCGAGTTCCAGGACAGCCACGACTACACAGAGAAACCCTGTCTCGAAAAACCAAAAAAAAAAAAAAAAAAAAAGAAACATGGTGGGGTTGAGCACTGCCTTAAGGAGATTAGAACAATCATAATAGGTCTGGATACTTGTTCAAAATAAGGGGAATCTGGGCCAGGATCGTTGGCAGCTTTTCTGATTAGTGCCAAGTCGGCCAGAGGAGTGGGAATCCAGGGCCTAGTCTCCGCATCGGGGCTCAAAGGCCTTATGCCTGGACGGTGTACCCAGGATGCGGAAGGCGGGGATGGCGGCGAAGGCGTTCGGAAGCTGATCCCTGGTACCACAGTTTGGGAGATCAGCCCCTATGTCAGGTACCAGAATAAATCCAGACCAAAAGTGAAAATGAGCAAAGAGAGAAATGTTAGCCTCTGTATACTCACCTAGACAAAGACAAAGAAGAAAAGATGGCCGCTGCGCGCTCCCCACAGCACCGAAAGACAAACAAAAAGATGGCCGCGGCATGCTAACCCTCAAACCAAACAGGGACCAAAAGCAAGGTCACTGGGACATACCAACAGAGAAGACAAGACAGAAATGAGGTCTATGCACTCACCTTCGAGGGACCTACAACAGGGGGCCAACTCACCGAAGAAGCAGACGAAGGGGGGGGGGGTGCATAGCAGCAGCACCGCGAGAAGAGCAGATGAGGCCGAAGCACCAGCGCAGTCCTTGCAGCAACAGGCACAAATGAGGCCCAGAAAAGGAGGTACGAGTAGCCAGAAAATGAGGATGATGAAGTAGTCCATCAACCGTGCTGGGTGCCAGACGTTACCTGTGCCCTGGACGCTTCCCTACCCTACCTGCACTTGGGGTTTGAAAGTGAGGTAGCACTGAATCAACAACACAGACAGGAATGCTCTCTCCAGCGCCCCCAGTGGTGCCAAGAAAGCACCTCTTCTAAATAGCAGTTCCCCATTGGCCGACAATGTCTGCACCGGCAATCCAGTTAGATTTTCCTGTAGGAGATACCTTTGCGGCTGCACAAGCCCAGAGTTTCTCTAGACACCGCCATTACTACTAAATTTTTGAACCATTTCAGATGAGTCTAATTTGAAGTGATTATGACAGTTTTTTTTAAGTGTCTTACATTTTTAGAAATCATAAATTTTTTTTAAAGCTACTTCTTAGGTTCTCCGGCTTAGGAAATCCCTAATGTGATAACAGAATAGACTCATTTTTCTAGCCTCAGGTAGGATCCATCTAACTCATTATTTGTATAAATAACATATGACATTAGTTCATTTACATTGTTGACAGGCAAAAAATAATATGCCTTTACAAATAACAAATTTTAAGTGTGTGTGTGTACGTACACGTATGTGCCTTTGCATAGGCTTGGAGGTCTGTCCTTACCTTCCACTTGTTTGAGACAGGGTCTCTCTTGTTTGCTACTGCTGGGCAGGAACCTCTGAGGACTCTCCTGTCTCCATCCCCTGTTGCCTTAGGAGCAGAGGAGCACCGAGATTCTGAGATTACAATAATTGACTAGACTTGGCTTTTTGTGGGTTCTGGGCTTTCAACTTCAGGTCCTACTCTTACACAAAGTACATTTCTTGATGTAGCTTCTGGTCGTCAGACATCCAAGTATAAGCACCGGTGATATTTTGTGTTTCTTCTTCAGTCTTAGGAAATTCAGATTACTTTCCCATTTTCAACTTGAACAGTATCTGTCCACACCTTGTTATATATAGATGGGACTATTTGTGCTTCCTTTGATAATATCTGATGTCAGACCCACAGAGGTTAAGTAACTGCCCAGGGACACTGCACGTTGACTGTTACTATAAATGTGACTCAACATTCTTGTCATCTGGAAATTTATCTCAGCAGTGCAGCTCTGACTCTTGGTCACTGTCCACTTTGACAGCTTAGAGATCATCACATTGCTTCCTGTGGAGGCTCTTCATCTCACCTCGCAGCCAGCTGTTCTTGAACTGTTCAGCATGTCTGAGGGACGAGGCATTCTTACTGACGAGAGTGTGTTACTACTTATCTTGGGGGGGGGGGGGTAAGGTCTCACCCTGGCAGACCTTGAATTCATAGAGATCCGCTTGTCTCTGCCTAGTCAGTATGTTTTTCTTTTTTCTTTTTGTTGTTGTTGGGGGTAAGGGTGGGGGTGGGGTAAGAGGTTGGGATTCAGAACAGGGTTTCTCTGTGTAGCCCTGGCTGTCCTTGGAGCTCTCTGTAGACCAGGCTGGCCTCAGACTCAGAGATCCACTTACCACTGCCTCCCAAATGCAGGGATTAAAGGCATGTACTCTGGCCCAACACAGATGCTTTTTCTTTCATGGTGGCCTTCTCTGAAGAGCACCTATTCTTAGCACTCTTCACCCTGTCCCTTTGAGACGGACTTTACACTGAGTCTGGAGTGAGGCTGCTAACCTGCAAACTTCCTGTCTCTGCTCTTCCCACGGCACTAGTGTGAGCTTTGTGTATCATCATGTCCAGTACATGGGTTCTGGGGATTTGAACTCAGGTCCTCGTGCTTACAAGACAGGTGCTTTTAAGCTGCTGAGCCATCTCCTTAGCCCTGTATTTTCACTTTCAAAGATCAAATAGGATCTGTAATTACCCATTTAATCCTTTAATGTCCTTTTGTTTTATTAGCAAGGTTCCTTATTAGGTGAAATTATACACAATATAATTATATAATTGCTACTTCAGATCTAAGGCAGGAAGACTAGAAATAATGTTGGGCTTTTTTTGTTGTTGTTTTTTGATGTTATTTTTTTGTTTTTAATTTAATTTTGTTTGGTTTGAGACAGATTCTTACTTTGTAGCTTTGGTTGGCCTAGAACTTGCTATGTAGATCAGACTGGCCTCAAATTCATAGAGCTCTATGAGAGGCAGAGCTCTGCCTCCCTAGTGCTGAGACAGATTAATCTTGACTTTTCAAAGAAGTCTTAGCATGGTAGGTCGTAATCACAGGATTTGGGAGGCTGGGGCGTGAGGGTTATTTAAGACCTGCCTGGGTGGTGACCTACACCTTTAATCCCAGGTAGGTAGTTAGATCTCTGTGAGTTTAAGGATAGCCTCGTCTGCATAGTGACTTCCAGAATAGCCAGGGCTAATGTCTCAAACAAAACAAGACCAGTTTCTGCTATATAGTCAATACCTGACCAGCCAGCCAGGAAAGACCTTGTCTCACAACCTCCTCTGCAAAAAATATTGATACTGGGCTGGGTGCGTAGTTCAGCAGCACGATGTTCCCCCTTGAAGGCACAAGGCCCTGGACTGGATCCCTCGCACTGACAAAGCAAAAGTGATTGTGCACTTAGAATGAGCAGTTGATCATGAGGAAGTTGTGAGAAGTGAAGTGGGGGGAGAGGGGGTTGTAGGTGGGGGGTGTTAGGTGTCAGAGTTGAAGGCTGTAGAGTCAGTGTGCCGTTCCTTAGATGTGGATGGTTAGAGCTAAAAGAAGTACAGAAGGACCCTCCCCTAATTCTGCTACAGACAGACTGTGTTTCTTGCAGCTATTGAGAGCTTGCAAGGAAAAGTTCCGTCTTTAGCATACATATTGCAGAAGATGAAGTGGTTGTGTTTTCTGTTGGTCTGAAGAAGAGAGAGTGTGGGAACTGCTAACCTCTGACAGGACTTTGACCAGTACTGCGTACTTAGCCATACGCCCAGATAAGCTGTCATGCTTCGTTGCTCTGTTTCCGTGTTAGATTCTGCTAAAAATAACACTGTAGACACTGAACCGCAAGTCCAAGACCTTAAAGTGTTATTGGGCAAAATTCCAGATCAGAACTCTTAGGAAACTCTAACCCATGGGATTTTAGAGACTTACTGTTTCCTCTTGAGAAGTATGGTTGTGGTATACAGCTGGTGATTTTAAGAAATGTCTACTGGCTTGGGGGAGAAGGGCTGCATTTTTGAGTAGGAAAATGTCTTAAATTGATTTTGAATAAATATTTTAGTCAGCACTTTGAACTAATCTTCAGGTAGCTGATGCCATTACATCCTTGTGGTCGATAGCTTTCCTCATCTTGTGGCTGACTTCATAGATTTATAAAAGCTTTCTGTTCATTATTATTTTGGTATGCATTTTTGTTTCTGATTGTACATAGTATTATACCTGGTAGATTTTTAGTGGAAAAATAATTTGGAGAGCAAAAGATACCAACTTGATAATGTCTTTATTGTTCCCTCAGGTTTAGCTTGAAGGTCACCATCTAGAGAGGCCTTTGAGACCTACCACCTCTGTTGAACAGACTATACATAATTTTTTAAAAATAAAATAAAAATGAAATTGATCATGAGAGCATGCACCTTTAATTCCAGCACTCTGGAGGCAGAGGGACGCAGATCTCTAAGGCCAGCCTGGTCTACAGAACAAGATCCAGGACATGGAGGGCTACACAGAGAAACCCTGTCTCAAGAAATTTTTGTTCAAATCTAATAAAAATGATTTTTTTTAGAATTGTTAGATTGGATCTGCATAGGACTAAAGTAGCAAAGAATTTGTATTAGAATAATAACACAATTCAAGGAGAACTGACAACATATTATCTTCAAAGTTGACAAAGCAAATATGAGAGTAAGGAAATGGAAGAAGCCAAAATGTTTGAGTTTGTGGGACATAAGGGTTGCATGCCATCATTAAATACAGCACAGGGGTGTGAAGAAAGGGCAGGGCAGAGAAGGAACATGAATCTGATGGTTTGTTCAAGTGCTGCTGTTGGTGGTGAAGGAAGGTGAACCGTTAGGAACCTAGCAAGCCCCAAATAAGGGATTTGTAGGGCATGGAGATATTTTATGTTTTTCAAAGATAGTGTGTGTGTGTGTGTGTACCAGCAGAGGCTAAAGACACTGGATTCCCTTAACTGGAATTACAGGTGGTTGTAAACTGTCAGATGTGGGTGTTGGGATTCAAACTCTCTGCAAGAACAGTGTGTGCTCCTAATCTCCTAACTGCCGAGCCATCTCTTCAGCCCTCTTCAAGGTAGTTTTCAAAGTCTTGTTATCAAAGAAAGAGAAGAGATTGTAGAAAATGAGAAATAGCAGAAAAGCAAATACTTGGGAATATCTCAAAGGGTTTTGACAGTTTTCACGAAGTCTGGTATAGTGAATATTATTTGTTAGGTCTGTAGATTTAAATAGTTATTATTGATAATGCTTTTGTCTTGAATGAATTACTTAATAAGTATTTTTTAATATAAAAATGTTTCTGCAGAGAGGAAATTCTACATGGATACTGCCTTTCTATCCTTTTTTTAAAGATATTTATTTATTTATTTATTATATGTAAGTACACTGTAGCTGTCTTCAGACACTCCAGAAAAGGAAGTCAGATCTTGTAACAGATGGTTGTGAGCCACCATGTGGTTGCTGGGATTTGAAAGCAGGACCTTTGGAAGAGCAGTCATTGCTCTTAACTGCTGAGCCATCTCTCCAGCCCTGCCTCTCTATTCTGATTGTGTGGTTGTGGCTGTGCAAAGTTTTTATGTTTGCTTGGTGCATCCTCTAACTGTCTCTCTGTCAGCGTAAGCTCAGAGAGTTGACTGTGGGATTTCTTCTTATTTGCTGTGTGACATTTGATTGGAGAGAGATGGAAGACATTATTTCCATCTTTCATTTGTTGCTAGAGAAAAGTAATTCTTGAAGCCCTCCCCGCTTTACATAAAGAGCAGTAGCTATCTATTGTCAAACCACGGTCCTCCTTCTCCTAGTTTAGAGTATTTCTGAGTGTTATTGACCAGAAATTATTGACCAAAATAAATTTATTTTCATGTTCATATTAGGTTCCTTTTATGGTGAATTCAGTGCACTAAAGAAATATCAGTAATTTTACATTTTAATTATTGTACTTTGCTCATTTGTAGGCGAAACCTGACCAAATTATCCCTGATCTTCAGCCACATGCTGGCAGAACTGAAAGGCATCTTTCCGAGCGGACTCTTCCAGGGAGACACTTTTCGGATTACTAAAGCCGATGCTGCCGAATTTTGGAGAAAAGCTTTTGGTGAAAAGTAAGTCTCTAAATGATGACCCTTATCTATGAGAAGCTAAAACTCATATTAGGAGATATTTGTTTAGAATTTTAAATTATGAACTATTTAAAACACAGTGTGGGGCTGGTGAGATGGCTCAGCAGGTAAGAACACTGCTCTTCCAAAGGTCCTGAGTCCAAATCCCAGCAACCACATGGTAGCTCACAACCACCCATAATGAGATCTGGTGCCCTCTTCTGGTGAATCTGAAGTCAGCTACAGTGTACTTGTGTATATTAATAAATAAATCTTTGGGCCGAAGCAAGCAGGGACTGAGTGAGTGGAGTTGACCAGAGGGAGTGGGGCCAACTGGAGTGAGCAGGGTTGACCGGAGCGAGCAGACATCCTAAAAAAATTCAATTCCCAACAACCACATGAAGGCTCACAACCATCTGTACAGCTACATACATTAAATAAATAAATAAATCTTTTTTTTTTTTTTTTTTAAGCAAAAACACAGTGGGTTAGCAAGATGGCTCAGCAGGTCAAGCATTTGCCACATTAACCCCACAGCTGTGTCTGATCCCCAGTCCATGTAAAGACAGAAGGAGAGAACTGACTCCATAGAGCTGACTCTGAAATTTATGTGTGCACCGTGGCACTTGCAGTCTGCATTCACATATAAATACATACCACCACCACCAGTAACAATGCATTTTTAATTATTATTATTCATTATTATTATTTGTTGTTGGTAACAGCTCAGGCTATCTCAACTGTAGACCAGGCTGGCCTCAAATTCATAGAAATCTGACTCTGCTCCAAAGTGCTAGGATTAAAGGCATGCACCACCACACCCAGCTAACCAAAAAAAAAAAGCCCAGGGACAATGGTGCGTGACCGTGGTCCCTTTACTTGGGAGGTGAAGGTAGGAAGATGAGAATTAACTAGCCTCAGCAACATGAGACGCCCCCCTCTCAAAAAATAAATAAATAAAAATATGACTGCCAGATGATGGTGGCGTGCACCTTTAATCCCAACACTCAGGAGGCAGAGGCAGGCTGCAGAGTGAGCTCCAGGACAACCAGGCTACACAGAGAGACCCTGTCTCAAGCAAACCTTGGAAACAAAACAGACCGTGGACAGGATTTGGGGAAGCTGTGCAGCATTGACTTCCTAGATTTGCTAGGGACACTTGTTTCTCCCATCTCTTTGAGACAGGGTTTCTCTGTGTAGCCCTGGCTGTCCTGGAACTCACACTGTAGACCAGGCTGGTCTCGAACTCAGAAATCCGCTTGCCTCTGCCTCCCGAGTGCTGGGATCAAAGGTGTGTGTCACCACGCCCAGCTTTCTCCGATCTTTTTATTTTAACCTCTTGATTGACTCTTTGTGAATGTCACAGCATGCATCCCAGTCCCACTCATCTTCCAGCTTCTTAGTTTCCTCTCTACCTCCCCCTCAAAAGAAAAACTCATTGTGTGTGTCACAGTGTGCCGCACAGGATACTCTTTGGTTCCTTGCAAGTGTTCATTGGTCTAGTTCAAGGCTCCTGGCCTTTGCTCCACTATTAACACTGGATCCTTAATACTGCTCCTTTCGGCCATCCTAGTGCTGCCCTGTGCTATGGAGATCCTGAAGCTCTGGATAGACAGGAATGGGTGTCCTCATGTGCTCCAGCAGGTCATAGATGGGGTGGATGTTGGGGTGAGCCATCTCAAAGCCCCGAGCATGGGTGGTAGCTGAGCTGATCAGGCCTTCAGCTTCCCTGCACACATGCACACCACTAGGGCTAGCACTCTCTCTTAGTGCTACAGCTGGCAATGGGTAGGGCCAGCTTACCCACCCCCACGACATTATGGCCATCTCTACTGTGCTACCCAGACAAGGTACCGAGTCCACTCTTCAGAGTGCTGCAGTTGAGGGATGGGGGTGGGAGCCCAGTCAAGCTCATGGTCGGTGCTTTTGCTACCAGGGCCAGCTCCTGTACTGCCCAGGTGAGGTGCAGGGCCCCCTCTCCTGAGAGTTACAGGGCCAGCTGTCTCACTCACTCTTGTGACCTCCTGCTGTTGACTGCTGAAAAGCTGCAGGTAGGGGAATCTGGCCTTTACTTCTCTGTATGCTCAACAGAGGAGAGGCAGAGCCAGCTTTTCCACTCCCCTCAGGGCTGACTCAGCCTCGCCCCCTCCACCAAGGCCAGCTCTACTGTGCTACCCAGCCATGGTACTACAGCTAGTGAGAGGTTTGGCTAGCTGACATCAACGGGGTCCCAGGCAACAGCCCAAAGTAGGGATAGCTGCCTGCTTTTGGTGGTAATATGAGCCATGGACATTGACACAGACCCTTGCTGCTGCATGGCCACAGGCTTTCAGTATCAATATGTGCTGGCACTTCACCATGGCCTCAGGTGGCAGGGCAGGCTACTCACATCAGGCTGTTCCTCTCCACCCCTGACCCTTCCACCCCATGTCCTCTCCCACCCCTTATCTCCAATACGGCCTCTTTTTTTAGTGCTCTAGTGCTTCTGCTTCTCTTTCTCTCCCATCTTTCTTTCTTTCTTTCTTCCTTTTTTTTTTTTTAAGATTTATTTATTGATTATATGTAAGTACACTGTAGCTGTCTTCAGACACCCCAGAAGAGGGAGTCAGATCTCTTTATGGATGGTTGTGAGCCACCATGTGGTTGCTGGGATTTGAACTCCGGACCTTCGGAAGAGCAGTCGGGTGCTCTTACCCACTGAGCCATCTCTCCAGCCCCCTCTCCCATCTTTCTACACCATACTTGCACATTGTAGTGGCTCTAGCTGTGGACCCCACGTGGTGGGCAGGCGTCTGGATGTCCTTTCTCCATCTTTAAACAACTACAACTTCAGTTTAGATAGTCCGTGTTCTTTGATTAAATATTCTTCCTTTTCTCTCCCTGTCTATCCTATTAATGAGCGTTTACATTTCAAATTATGGGCTTAAAATGTTTTTACTCTTTGTATATGTATGTGTTTATACCTGTAAATGCAGTGTCTGCAGAGGCCAGGAAGGGTGCCAGATCTCTTGGAGCTACAAGTGGCTGGTTGTGAGTTGCTAGATGCGGGTGCTGTGACTTGAACTTGTGTCTTATGGGAGAGTAGTACCTGATATTACCACTGAGCCAACTCTTTAGCCCTATAAATTATTTACTGTTGCAAACAGTGAGCAGTGTCATAATTATTTTTGTAAGCTAGAATCTCTCCTTAGTTATATAGCTAAGAATATTATTGGTAAATTGTGGAGTTTTACCTGCCCCTCCCACTGAGTATTGCGTAATTGCTTTGTATGAGTTTATATTCTTCTTTTTTGGCACTTTACAAGACAGGGTTTCTCTGTGTGAGGTTCCGGGCTGTCCTGGACTTGCTCTGTAGACCAGGCTGGCCTGGAACTCAGAGATTTGTTCTGCACAACACTTGCCTAGAATTTATGCCCAAAGTTCAGTCTTTAGCAGGGGGAAAAAATACTACTAATAAAAAAAATGTTAATGCTGAGCAAGGCATGGTAGTTCACACCTATAACTCCAGCACTTGGAAATCTGTTTGAGGCCAGGCAGCAACACAAAAGTTCTTGGTCAGCATTTTTGCCCTCCAAAACACTAATGTCTGGCTATAAAATTATAAAGAGTATACTGCTAGTCTGACATACCAGCAGCCCTGGTTCAGTTCCCAACACCACAAAAATAAAATTAAAAGTCTGTTACACAAAATAAGAACTGGTGTGATTTTCAAAGCTCAGATAAAGCCAGGTAGGATGGTGCACCTTAGGAGGGAGGGACAGGTGGATCTTTCTGACTTCTAGGCTAGCCAAGCCTACGTAGAGAGACCTCTTCTCCTGAGAAAAATTTAGTGTAGTGGTCTGCACCTCTCAGCATGGTGAAGCTGAGAAGGAGGATGGAAAGTTAAGGCTGACCAGGATCTCTATGGTAAAACTGATAAAATGAGGCATGACCTCATCTTTCTTCTGTGCTTCTAGGGTGGAACAAATGCTGTAGGAAGATGAAAAAGGGATCAATATATGATATTTTTGGCCAGGAAACTGTAGAAAGCCATCTCTGTTACTCATTAGGAAGTCAGCAGACATCCTTTACTTCCTTCTTTCTGTTCTTAGTCTAAATATAACTTGGCTTCTGAATTGGCTTGAGAATTGCTGTTAATATTGGGAGCCTAATGTGTCTTGCTTGGTGTCATTTGATGATAGTAGTGTCTGCAGTTGCCTGTTCTCACCGTGCCTTCTCACCCATCCCTCCCAGGACGATAGTCCCATGGAAGAGCTTTCGACAAGCCCTGCATGAAGTGCATCCCATCAGTTCTGGGCTGGAGGCCATGGCTCTGAAGTCCACTATTGATCTGACCTGCAATGATTATATTTCTGTCTTTGAATTTGATATTTTTACACGGCTGTTTCAGGTATGATTCTAAAGTCATTGACTAACCTGCTGCTATTTTTCTAAGGAGAAAGTGCTTTTTAAAAAAAGATAAAAGTTGAATATGGTGGTTTGCAATTATAATCCTACCACTTAGGGAGTCAGGCAGGAAGATTGCTGAGTTCAAAGCCAGCCTAGGCTATAGAGTGAGTTAGAGGCAAGCTGACAGCACCTGCTGCTCTTTCAGAGGACCCTGGTTCAGTTCCCATAGTGACTGTAACTCTAGTTCTAGGTGATACAATGGCCCTGTTCTGACCTGTGGGCATCCTAGGTACATGTAATACTCATACATACTTGCAGGCAAAATATTCCTATACATAAAATAAATTACACACACACACACACATATATATACATATAATATATATATATATATATATATATATATATATATTCATAACTCGCTAGACATGATAGCACGTTTCCTGTAATAGCAGACCAAGGGAAGCTGAGGTAAGAGAATAAAAGGTCATGACTAGCCTGAACCACAGGGTAAGTTCCAAGCCAAGCCAGATATGTGTGTGCATGCATGTACACACAGTAAGACATCTCAAACAAAACAAGATATGTGTGTGCATGCATGTACACACAGTAAGACGTCTCAAACAAAACAAAATTTTAAATGGCTATATAATCTTTTGTCTTGTGTCTTTTTGGTTGTTCTTGAATATCCTCTCACATTATTTTAATGTCATAAAACTGACAGAAAGGGATATAGTTTATCCCTTTGGGGTAGGCAAGTGGTGGCAGAAATAGAGAGTCTATTAAAAACAAGGGAAGGGGAGAGGAGGGAATAGAGACTGTAGTTGGGAAGTAATATATGAGAGAAGAGTAAACAAAAAAGGAAAAAAAAAGAAAATATAGAGGATCAAAAGTTTAATGCCAATTAAGAGAATCATCCCTACCTTGGATATTTAAATTTATGTAGTGATCCTTTTTTTGAGAACCAAAATTCTTGAGAAGGTGCTCTGTGTTGAGAAGAGACCCCGTGCCCATGTTCTCCTGGGTAAAACCCATATGCAAATACAAATGTCATCCAATAAGTTTGAGAAATGCTTTTTAAGAAGAATAAGAAGAAAAGAAAGATAAGGAAGGCATTCCCAAGAGTTGGAAAGGTGATGGGCTCAAAGCCTATCCTTTTATTCCTTTGATGTGTGTGTCCAGCTTGTTTTTTCTGTTGTTCAACTCTTTCTTTTTTTTGGGGGGGGGGGGGGGACCAAAATCGTATGTAGCCCAGAGCAGACTCAAGTTTGTTATATATCCAAGGTTAGCCTTGAACTTGTGACCCATCTGTTTCTACCTACAGAGTGTTGGGATTACAGTGTGTACCACCATACTTGGCTCCCTGTTGCATTCTAGATTGTTAACCCTAAAATGCTTTGGTATTTCAATGTGTGTGTGTGCCAGCTTGAATAAACATTCATTCATTAAGGACTTAATAATTGCATATATAGACCCTATTCTGTTTTTCTGGGTTTTATTATTATTTGACTTTAATACTGGTTAGAATTGCTGAGTAAATTTTTGTGTGTGTCATCTTCTCCCTATAAAGGCAGTTTGTATTCTTAGCTCTCAATGTTTCTACTCTCCCAAATAGATTTGTCTTCCCATAGGATGACAATAGAGAATTTGGAACAAACCTGAATTCTTAATTGAGAGTTGAGAGTTTTTTTTTTCTTTTTTTTATTCATTGTTCTAAGGCTGGGTGTATGTGTACACTGAATGGTCTGTGATGAATGTTTTCTTTCTCTAGCCCTGGTCCTCTTTGCTCAGAAATTGGAACAGCCTTGCTGTAACTCACCCTGGTTACATGGCTTTCCTGACATACGATGAAGTGAAAGCGCGCCTGCAGAAGTTCATCCACAAACCTGGCAGGTCAGTGAGCTTACAGGTCTCCTGCTGGCTTTCATGACGCTCTTAGGAGTTGAAGGAACGTAATCATGTTGGTTCCCAAGTGGCCCAGGTTTAGGGATAGGATTGATCTGTCCGAGGACTTGACTTAATCAAATCCTGTGATTTAGTAAATGTTTTTAAGCCAATCTGGAATGGGGTTTATGCTGGTCCTTGGGAGTCCCAGTGTGTAGGAGCTTGGAAGGCTGAAACAGGAAGATGGTTTGAGACCACCCTGAAATATATCACAGAACCCTATCTCTAAAATTAGAACAATGAAGTTAAATGTCTTTTGCTTCTGCTCTGAAATCATTAGAGAAGCTGATTTTTTAAATTGGAGCTTGAAGCCATGCCTGTGCGCATACTAAGCACTCACTCTCCCAAGCCACGCCCCAGGCCCTGGAACGTTAGTTTCAAGTCTCTTCAGGTTAGTGTAAAACGAAAGGAGTTTGATCATTACATTCTTATACATCGATTTTATTCGTATTCACCCTTTCCCCCATAGGAGCTATTCTTAATGATCTTTTTGATTTTGCCTTCTATTGAATACCAGCATATATATTGAAACTCGTGGTCCTCTCTGTCCTCAGTTACATCTTTCGGCTGAGCTGCACTCGGTTGGGTCAGTGGGCTATTGGGTATGTTACTGCCGATGGGAACATTCTGCAGACTATCCCACACAATAAACCGCTCTTCCAAGCACTGATTGACGGCTTCAGGGAAGGCTTGTGAGTATTGCTGCTTTCTGTTTTCTCTCAGAATCTAGGAACTGGAGGACTTCACTACCTCTTTGTTGATGGCTTCTAGTGCATATTTCTTCTGCAGGTGACATTTTAGGAATGTATTAACATGCCACCTTGCTTTGGCCTTGAGGTTGAAGCAACTTTGCTCATTTGAGGGGGTTCTCTAGGTATGAGATTGACTTTCTTTGTTGTTCTAGTTATTACTACAAATATACTTTACCTCTTTTTCCGGATAACTTAGTTTTAAAGCCAAATTAGAATTAAAAACTATGCCAAGGATCAGGACATATTCAGCTGCTTATTTAAGTAGTCAATATGAGAGTAATTAGATGTTCCAATGACAGCAGACCTTGGTTGCCTTCAACCTAGTTTTATTCTGGTTCAGCAGGTTTTTTTCAAGCCTTGGGCTTTTGTGATATATGCTAATATTTATGGCTAAGTTCTCACTCCTGAATTATTCCTGTGGGAATTCAAATTCATTTTCAGTCAATAAACACTGAAAATACTGCTGTGGGTATCAAAAATGAGCTGTGCTCTAAAGTGACAGGAAAATTGGTTTTCTATTATGTATCATCTCTTCACTGGGGCAAGAAAACATTCTGCTCCTAATACTGGAGCAGTCTAATGCCAGAAACTACTTAGAGATAGCCCCGTGGCTTCATTTGCTTTTTATTACAGCACTTGTAAATTGGTGTCACGTGAAGTTGTTAGTCAAAAGCAAATGTAAGGCAGGACATGGAGACATGCACCATAGTCAGCACTCCAAGAACTGGATGGACTAAGCGGATTGTGAGTTTGAAGCCAGCCTAGGCTACATAATGAGGCCCTCCCTTAGTAATCAAAAACAATATATTTATTTGTGGCTATCCATTGAAAATACAGGCTGACAAACTAACCCATCTGCTAGTTGTTTGATAGAACCTTCAGGCCAAGGTGATAGTGACTTGGAAGTTTTGTTTGAGATAGGGTCTCAGTTTAGGCTGGCCTAAACTCATGTGAACCGGACTGGCCTCCAGCTCAGAGATTTGCCTGCCTCTGCTTCCCAAATGCTGGGATTAAAGGTGTGTGATACTACACCTGGCTTCTTGGTGTTGCTGTTTCTGTGTATGTCTTGCCTGTGTGCATGCCTAAATAGGTACCACTTGTGTCCTATTATCTGAGGAGACCAGAAGAGGGCATCAGAATCCTGGAACTGGAATTACAGTTGTAAGCCTCCATTAGGGTGCTGGTAATCAAACTTGGATCCTCTTGACTGTAGGAGCACAGACCTTTAATCCCAGCACTCTGGAGCTAAGATCGCTTGAGGTTGAGGTCAGTCTGATCTACACAGTAAGTTCCAGGAGAGCCAGGGCTACACAGTGAGACCTTGTCTTAAAATAAAAACAAAAACAAACAAAAAACAGCACCTCCCCCCTCCCCGCACCCCCCCCCCTCGGAAGTCCTCTGGAATAGCAGCCAGTGCTCTTAACCAAAGAGCTATCCCTTCAGACCCTTGTTACTTGTTTTTAAAATGTCATAGTTCTCACTTGTCTATTTTAGTTTGTACTAATAAATTAGCCTTTGTCTCTTAAAAGCTATTTGTTTCCTGATGGACGAAATCAAAATCCTGACCTGACAGGTTTATGTGAACCAACTCCTCAAGATCATATCAAAGTAACCCAGGTGCGTTTTGTTTTATAACTATTGCTGGAGCCAGACTTTTGGATAGACTTGATGACCTCTATTATAGAGTCTAAGTAATTGCAGCAGCTAGATTTTAAACCACTGACTAGTAAGTGAGTGTGTGTGTGTGTATGTGTGTGTGTATGTGGGGGGGTTGTGTTGCATGTGCATGTGGAAGCCCCAAGTCAGCATCGGGTATCTATGTTAGTCACTCTTCCTCAAGCTCTTTTGAAATGGTTCTTCCTGACCCCGGAGCCGACTGATTGGCTTGGGTGCTGGCCGTCAAGCCTCTGGGATCCCTTTGTCTCTGTCTCCTAGCAGTGGTGTTACAGATGTGGACCACCACACCTGGCTTTAGGTGGGGCCTGGGGATCTGAACTCAGGTCCTCATGCTTACACAACAAGCAATTTTTCTCCTGTCTGTGCCATGTCTTAAGCGTCTATTGTAGCACTTGTATTTGAATAAATTGACAGTTTTTGGTTATTCTGTTGCTTATTCAACATGTTCTCTCTCATTTTTCTTTCATCAAAGGAACAATATGAATTATACTGTGAAATGGGCTCCACATTTCAACTGTGTAAGATATGTGCTGAGAACGATAAGGATGTGAAGATTGAGCCCTGCGGACACCTCATGTGCACATCCTGCCTCACGTCATGGCAGGTATGGATGTCCAAACACTGCATTTTTTCTATGAATCATTCTGAATTTATTGATAGAAAGGGTGGGGTAAGTTTAGCCTTTTTAAGTCCCCTTCTCTTTTTGCTTGCTTTCTCCCATTTTGATTTTTCAAGGTAGTGCCTCATTTAAGTACTGCTGGCTTCCAAATCAAGAATTTGACCTCAAATTCTTGTTCCTTCTGCTTTGATCTTTATGACATTACAAGGGTGGGACATGGTACCTGACTTTCCTCCTTTTCTAGATTTTTTTTAGCGATTTATTTATTTAATTTATATTAGTACTCTATATAAGAGTCTTAAGAAGTCATCACATCTCACTATAGATGGTTGTGAGCCACTGTGTGGTTGCTGGGAATTGAACTTATGAGCTCTAAGAGCAGTCAGTGCTCTTAACTGCTGAGCCATCTCTCCAGCCCCCTTTTCTAGCTCTTTTTCTGGATTCCAAGGAATGCTAAGTATACACATTACCTCTGAGCTATATCCTCATCAACTGTACTTTAACCTCTGGAAACTGTATCTTCTAGTAAGTAAGTATGTTAAGCACTTTCAGAAGTATCTGTCACTGTCATCTGCTTCTTCTGCAGGAATCAGAAGGTCAGGGCTGTCCTTTTTGCCGATGTGAAATCAAAGGTACTGAGCCCATCGTGGTGGATCCGTTTGACCCCAGAGGCAGTGGCAGCCTATTAAGGCAAGGAGCAGAAGGTGCTCCTTCTCCAAATTACGACGATGATGATGATGAACGAGCTGATGATTCTCTCTTCATGATGAAGGAGTTGGCAGGTGCCAAGGTAAGGGGGCACTGGAGATACAGCTTGGTATTAGAGTGATGTCCTGTTCAGCATTTCTATTATTGTGATAAAACATTGACGGAAAGCACGGTGAGGAGAAAAGGGTTTTTATAGCTTGTAGTTCATCGTCTAGGGGAGTCAGGGCAGGAACTCAAGGCAGTATCTGGAGGCAGGAACAGATGCACAGGCCATAGAAGAGTGCTGCATACTTCTTAGCCTATGAGAGAGAGAGAGAGAGAGAGAGAGAGAGAGAGAGAGAGAGAGAGAGAGAGAGAGCGAGAAGAGGTTATATGGACAAGGCTGGCATGTTTTTATTCTCCTGAATGCTAAGATGAAAGATGTATCCCACCATACATACCTGGCCTCAGCCTGCTTTTGTATAGGTCCACCTGCCCGAGGATCACACTCACCCACCCACAAGGGGCTAGGAACTTCCAAATCAACCAACCAACCCACCAGGTCATCCAGCCGACTAGTAAGGTGCTCTTCAGGCTTGCGTATAGGCCAATTTTATGAAGCATTTTCTCAGTTGAGGTTCCCTTCTCTCAGATGATTCTAGCTTGTGTCAAGCTGACAAAAAACTAGTCAGCCTAAGTGATTTCCTAGTATGTGTAAGACCTAGGTAAGAGCCTTACCCTGGCTAATTAATTAATTAATTAATTATTTTTGCCATATCCTTAAAGCTGAATTTGTGACTGGACATATGCTTACTTGCTGTTCTTTCTGAGGGTAGAAACTTCCAGGACTTTTATGAAATACAACTTTAAAGTTTTTAAATGAAGACTTACAAGGCGTGCATTATCCTGAAGCTTAGGTCACTGTAGGGTGTCGTGTGGAATCAGGAATCACAGATAAGACTCTTGGGGACCTAATAGCTTGCTTTCTTCTCTTTTTCTATTTTTTAAGATTTTACGTATGAGTATTATACCTATAAGTATGTCTGTGCAACATGTATATGCCTGGTCCCCATGGGCACCAAAGAGGACATTAAATTCCCCAGAACTGGAGTTGTGGGTCGTTGTTAGCCACCATGTGGTGGCTGGGAATTGAATCTGGGTCTTCCACAAGAACACGTGCTCTTTACCACTGAGCTAAGTCTCTAGTCCTAGTAGCTTTGGTCAGGAAGACAGTATAGGTGCAGGTAAAACACTGTTTAGCACAGGGAGACAGTGGATGTTGTTTCAATGGCTGGGTATATGTTTCTTAAATATTACGTGTATTTGGTAAAAGGAAAGAAATGAAGGCTTGGTGGCATGTGCCTTTAATCCCAGCACTCCAGAGGCAGAGGCAGAACCAGGTAGATCTCTTAAGTTCCAGTCCAGCCTGCTCTACAAAGTGAGTTCCAGCACAGCCAAAGCTTCACAGAGAAACTCTTGGATCTGTAGCCATGTAGAAATAACAAAACTAAAGTCCTCATTGCCACTTGGTTATCTCTGGTGATTTGAATGAAAATGGCTCATGCATTTGAATACTTGCTCCCTAGTTGGTGGAAGGATTAGGAGGTGGGGCCTTCTCACTGATAAGTGGATATTAGCCCAGAAACTTAGTATACCCGAGATATAAGATACAATTTGCAAAACACATGAAACTGAAGAAGAAGGAAGACCAAAGTGTGGACACTTTGCCCCTTCTTAGAATTGGGAACAATCACCCATGGAAGGAGTTACAGAGACAAAGTTTGGAGCTGAGACAAAAGGATGGACCATCTAGAAACTGCCATATCCAGGGATCCATCCCATAATCAGCCTCCAAACGCTGACACCATTTCATACACTAGCAAGAGTTTGCTGAAAGGACCCAGATATAGCTGTCTCTTGTGAGACTAGGCCGGGGCCTAGCAAACACAGAAGTGGATGCTCACAGTCAGCTATTGGATGGATCACAGGGCCCCCAATGGAGGAGCTAGAGAAAGTATCCAAGGAGCTAAAGAGATCTGCAACCCTGTAGGTGGAACAACATTATGAACTAACCAGTACCCCGGAGCTCTTGACTCTAGTTGCATATGTATCAAAAGATGGCCTAGTCGGCCATCACTGGAAAGAGAGGCCCATTGGACACGCAAACTTTATATGCCTCAGTACAGGGGAATTCCAAGGCCAAGAAGTGGGAGTGGCGGGGTAGGGGAGTCGGGGGGGGGAGGGTATGGGGGACTTTTGGGATAGCATTGGAAATGTAATTGAGGGAAATACGTAATAAAAAATATTATAAAATAAAATTAAATTAAAAAGGAGGTGGGGCCTTGTTAGAGGCACTGTGTCTCTGGGAGTAGGCTTTGGGGTTGTCACAAGCCGGTATCATTCTCAGCTTTCTCTGCCTTCTGGTTGTGAGCTCTCAGTTGCTGCCTCAGCACCATGCCTGCTGCCATGTTCCCTGCCATGATGGCCATGGACTCAAACCCTCTGCAACAGTGAGCCCCAAATTAAATGCTTGCTTTTTTCTTTCTTTTTGTTTATTTGGTTTTGGTTTTTGTTGTTGTTATTGTTGTTTTGTTTTTGTTTTTTGAGACAGGGTTTCTCTGTGTAGCCCTGGCTGACCTGACACTCACTCTGTAGACCAGGCTGGCCTCGAACTCAGAAATCTGCCTGCCTCTGCCTCCCAAGTGCTGGGATTAATGACGTGTGCCACCTCGCCCAGCTAATTAAATGCTTTCTTATGAGTTGCCTTGGTGTTGGTGTTTGGTCAAAGCAATAGAACAGTGACTAAGGTATCACCCCACAGTTCATTTGGTTTTTCTTAAGGGATATGGCGTTTCCAGGCTGAAACATGTTAATGTATTGTGCAAGTCTGTCCATGGGTTGGATTTGTAGCAGAACTGTGGGGTAAATGCTGTGGTGCTTGCACTGAGGAGGGCCGTTGTGATAAAGGGTGTGGTGGCGGGCACTAGGGAGGCCTCCTGCACTGAGACACATACACATTTAACAATAAACTCAGGCCAGCCTAGGCTACACTGAAAGGTTTTCTTTAAAAATAAAACTTTTGTTAGTACTGAGGAAAATAACTGAGAGAAGGTATGCATAAGAATACCACAAAGATAGTAGTATTTCAATTTCTTTAGTGAGTGACAGATAGGTAGTGTTATTCTTTGTAACTTTCAGTTTATTTTGAACTAACTTTTAGAAGGCATTAAAATCACACCTTAGAGGTGTACGAAAGCACGAAATTGCCTGTTCTTCATACTCTGGTGGCTGTCATTTGTTGTGTGTGTGTGTGTTTTTCTGAGCTGCACCTTGAATTGAGCCCAAGTGAGGCGCATGCCCTCTACCACTGAGCCCCATCATAGATTTAAGGTTTTGGGTTTTTTCTTAAATATATTTCTGTTGTATAAAGTGATGATTTGTTTTCTTCACAACCTAACTTTTTCTTGAAATAATTATTTCTCTGGTTTTTCTAGAGAAATAATATCAAGTTGGCATCTGTCACTCACTACCAAGTAAACTATGCTCTCAAGCAACTTCTCAGGAGGCTGTGCTGAAAGACCAAGGCTGTAAACATGCTGTATTGTAGTAGACAGAATACAGTACAGTGTGTGAGATGAGGGAGTCACCTGTGCTCTCTCCATCTCGACTGTCGTTCTTAAGTCTGCTTTCTGTCATCATGGGCCTTCCCCTTGCTTCTCCTGGGACATGATTGCTTCTCCTCTGTTCAAAGGCTCATTTCTTATATCCCATGTTGTCTTTTTTCCCTTTTTGAGGAAAATATGTCCTTAAAATACCTCTCCAGGAGCCTGGTAAGATGGCTCAGTGGTTAAGAGCATATACTGCTCTTATCCAAGTTGTGTTTCCCAGCATAGATGTCAGGCACTGCACAACCACCTGTAACTCCAGTTCCGGGCGGGAGGGGGGGGAAACCAACTCCTCTGACCACTTTGTGGTCACCTGCACTCAAATACAGATGCCTACACATAGACACATATACATACTGAAAGCAGTAAAAATAAATCTTAAAAACAATCTCTATAAAAAGGTGAAGTGGTAATCCTTTTTGGGCTTTGATGTATTTTTATCAGAAGTTTAGTGTGCTGGCTAGATTTATACCAGCTTGATATAAACTATAGTCATCTGAGACGGAAAAAATGCCTCCATAGATCAGGCTATGGGTCAGCCCATCATGGGTGGTACCATCCTTGGGCTGGTGGTACTGGACTTTATAAGAGAGCAGGTTGAACAAGCCTTGTGGAATAAGCCAGTAAGCAGCTGTCCTCCGCAGCCTCGACATCATCCACTCCTGCCTCCAGGTTCCTGTCCTGACTTCCTTCAGTGATGAACAGTGATGTAGAAGTATAAGCTGAAGAAACCCTTTCCTCCCCAAGTGTGATTTTCCTGGTGTTTCTTCACAATAGTAACCTTAACTAGGACAAGTGGCTAGTTCTAGGATTCTAGTTACAAACATCCCGCTGAGGGAGCTGGAGAGGTGCTCAGTGACGTAAGGGCTCTGGGTGCTCTGTGCTCTTCCAAAGGACTTGCGTTCCGGGCCTGGTGTCCTTGTGAAGTGGCTTACAGCCACCTACACTGTAACTCTAGCTCAAAAGGATCTGGTACCCTGCTCTGTCCTCTTTGGCCTCCTGCACTCAGTTCGCATTCATTCACACACACACATACAGAGACGGGCAGACAGACAGACTCTCTCTCTCTCTCTCAAAACTTAAAAATGAAATAAAAAATTTTTTCAGCTCTTTTTTAGTTCACCAGAGCTTCTTGGACTTCTGGGTCTGAGGCTTTGCTCTTCCATATCCTTGCTCTCCTGCTGGGAATCATGGTGTTTATTTTTTTGTTTTTTATCTAGTTTTCATGTTTGCCCTGCCCTTGGTTTCTTAGAAAAGTGAAGGCTGTCACAGTGCCCAGCTCAAGAAGCTTATTATTAAAGTCAGCTTAAAAGAGAAGCAGTAGATTTGAAGGTCTTTAGAGGAGATCAAGTGCTGGACTAGACACTGGTGGCTACAGAGAATATGTTACCTATTATTATTTGTGTATGTATTTTTTGTGCATGACTGTATGTGTGTATGTGTGTGGCGGCGTGCTATGGCATTACTGTGGTGGCCAGAAGACAGTTCTGTGGAGTCAGTTCTCTCCTCCAGGGCTCGAGCTCAGACTGCCAGGCTTGCAGAGCAAGCATATTTACCTAGCTTCTTGACAGTGTCCTCTTTTCCTCCAAAGATGAAGAGACAGAGCATTGTAGTGACTTTAAAACTGTAAGGTAGGTTCTTTGTGGTAGAGCTGCCTTTCTAAATGCATCTGCCTCCATGATTGACAGCGCCTGCTTATGGTGGTTACAGACATAGTCCGGGGTTTCAAAACTATCTGAGGCTTAGAGCTCTATGGGAGCCAGCTCTATGGTCACATAGTATCTGCTGCCTGTAACTTTGGGATTGAAGATGCTCTTCCCTAAACAAGAGTAACCCATTAACATCTCGTCGGTTCTAGGTGGAAAGGCCTTCCTCTCCATTCTCCATGGCCCCACAAGCTTCCCTTCCTCCAGTGCCACCAAGACTTGACCTTCTACAGCAGCGAGCACCTGTTCCTGCGAGCACTTCAGTTCTGGGGACTGCTTCCAAGGCAAAGCATTAACCATTTTTGCACTTTGCTGAGCCTCTGTTGTGTCTTAGTGGTTTTGACTTGACTTGTTTCCATCTTGTTTCCATAGGCTGCTTCTGGCTCCCTCCATAAAGACAAACCATTGCCAATACCTCCCACACTTCGAGATCTTCCACCACCACCCCCTCCAGACCGGCCTTACTCTGTTGGAGCAGAAACAAGGCCTCAGAGACGCCCTCTGCCTTGTACACCAGGCGATTGTCCATCTAGAGACAAACTGCCCCCTGTCCCTTCTAGTCGCCCAGGGGACTCATGGTTGTCTCGGCCAATCCCTAAAGTACCAGTAGCTACTCCAAACCCTGGTGATCCTTGGAATGGGAGAGAATTGACCAATCGGCACTCGCTTCCATTTTCATTGCCCTCACAAATGGAACCCAGAGCAGATGTCCCTAGGCTTGGAAGCACATTTAGTCTGGATACCTCCATGGTGAGTCCTAAATTTTAAAATATTTAGCCTAGTAGTATTTGTGAGTGGTATTTTATGGTCCAAAGTGTCTTGTTAGACTGGGCGTGGTGGCACACACCCTTCTCAGCACTTGGGAGGCAGAAGCAATTGGATCTCTGAGTCCAAGGCAACTTGGTCTACAAAGTGAGTCCTAGGACAACCAGGGCTGTAGAGAAACCCTGTCTTGGAAAAAATAAAGTGTTTTGTTGGAGTGGTTTTGGTCTCTATCCTAGGCTAGCTTCAAATTCTTGATCTTTTTGCCTCCGCTTCCTAAGTAACTGAGATTACAAGTGTGCACTACTGTGCCTTGTTTTGGGGTCAAAATTATTTGATAGGTTTTAATATAGAGTTCAGATAGCATTAATTCTTAACTCATAAGAAGTGTGTAAACTAAGGGCTGATGAGAAGGCTCAGTTTGATCCCTAGAATGAAGTAGAAAGAAGTGAATTTGGAAGGAGGGCTAAGGAACACCCAAGAAGCCAAGCGCACACCTGTAATCCTAGTACTTGGGAGGCAGAGGCAGGTGGATCTCTGAGTTCAAGACCATCCTTGTCAATGTAATAAGTTCTAGGCCAGTTAGGGTTACCCAATTAAACTCTGTCTCAGAAAGAAAGAGGATGGGGGAGAGGGGAGAAAGAAAAGTAAGAAAACACCCAAGAGCTGATACTCAGCAGGTAGACATGGTGGTGAGCCTGATGGTGCAAGTGTGGTTCCTCCACACCTATGTAATAGAAGGAGAGAAGAGAATCCTGAAAGTTATTGTATGATTTTTACACATACATACATACACACTATATCAATGGCTTTTTGTTTTTTTTATTTATTTTTTTATTTTTTATTTTTTTTAAGAGACAAGGGGACTGGAGAGGTGGCTCAGCAGGTAAGAGCACTTGTTGCTCCTGCAGAGGGCCTGGGTTTGGTTCCCAGCACCCATGTGGTATTCTCCAACTCCCTGTATGTAACTCCAGTTCTTGGAGATCCAGTGCCTTTTTCTGACCTCTGAGGGGACATGGTACACATATGTACATGCAAGCAAAACAGTCATACACGTTAAAGACATGTGGTCTCTCGTAAACTGATGCTTTGAACCTGGCTAACAGATACCAATCTGATGGGTGAATTGACAAGGAAGTTAGAAATCTAAGAAGAAATACTGTTAGAAGACTGTAATGACACTCAGATGGCCATTTGTTGGTTCCACAGAAGAGATCAAGACATTTGAGTGGCACCTAATGACATCGCATTGAGGAAGAATAACCATTTTGAGTTTAGGTATAGATTTATTTATGCTAGAAGTGGTATTTCTGTGGACAATTTTCTTCGTCTCATCCTTTTTTAGAATTAGAATGAAGAAGGTATTTTCTAGCTTTTCCTTTCTTACTCTCTCACCTGATATTTTTTTCAGAGTCAGAATCCATAAGCACTGATTCTGTCAGAGGTGCTAACCCTTGGGTTTGTGAGATCCATGTTTATGTTAATATTGTGATGGTTTTTTTTTTTTTTTTTCTTCAGCAAGCTTAGTAAGAGGAAATACTCAGCTGTAGGTGGGAAAGAGAGATTCCTTTCAGACCTTTTCTTATTTTGCAGAATATGAATAGCAGCCCAGTAGCAGGTCCAGAGAGTGAGCACCCAAAGATCAAGCCTTCCTCCTCTGCCAACGCCATTTACTCTCTGGCTGCCAGGTAAGCAGACCACATCTGTACTTCATGCTGTGCATTGGTTTGTTTGTTTTTTTCATGAGACAGATGGCCTCAAACTCACATCAGATTTAGAATGGTAAACCTGGTGTAGTTGGTGCATGCCTGTATCTCTCACTAGAGGGGTAAAATTGCTACAAGTTTCCAAGCTATCAAAACTTCTCAAAACAATAAGGGGGCTAGATAGTGGCTCGGTTGTTCAGATATTTGCTGTTCTTCCAGAGGACTTGAGTTAGATTCCCAGCATCCAGATAGGGCAGCACAGTCATCTGTAGCTTCAGCTCCAGGAGACCTAGTGCCTTGGGCTGCCTTGGGCACCTGTAGTCGTGTGCACATACCCACATGCAGACCCTCACATGGTTCATGTTTTGTTATAACTGAAGTTAATCAAAATCTTAAAACAAAAGCCACCTCACAAGTCTCCTACTTTGGCTCTCTGGGTGCTGTGATTTTTGGGTTTTTGTCATGTTTTCGTTTCATTCTTTTTTCTTTATGCATGTATGTAGGCCCACCTTGCTGAGTCTTATCATTTTTATTAATCTTTCTATAAAGAATCAATTTTTCTTATGTTTCTATGGCAAATGCCCTTAATCTTAGCACTTGGAGGGCAGAAAGAGCTAGATCTCTAAGTTTTAGGCCATACTAGTCTACATATCAAGTTCCAGGACAGCCAAGACTACATAGTGAGACCCTGTCTCAGCTACAAGCAGTAGCAGAACCTAAAGAGCTAACTCCAGAACAGCCAAGGCTACACAGAATCGCCCTGTCTCAGGAAAACCAACCAACCAACCAACTAACCAGAACAAAAACTTGTACTGCTTTCATAATCAGGAAAACATTATGTGAAAACAGAGGCAAGTAGCTGCAAGTACTTCTCGATTGTTTAAGATATGCAGAAAAGGTGAAAGAGGAAAGGAAGACAAGACACTCAGGTTTATTCCAAGATCTATGAGGCAGGGTCATTTTTTTATGCAGTCAGTATTTTGTCTTAGTCTCCTTTCCTAAGGTGGGATAACAGGGTTCTTTTTTAATAAGTTTTTTATTTTAATTGCATGTAGTTGGGTGTTCTACCTGAATATGCCTGTGTGCCATATGCAGGCAGTGCCCGTGGAGATGCACCAGAAGAGGTAATCAAATCACCTGGAAATGGAGTTGCAGATAGTTGTGAGCTGCTGAGTGGGTGCTGGGAATTGAACCCCAGTCCTCTGGAACAGCATCCAGTGCTCTTAATCTTAACCACTGAGCTATCTCTCCAGCCCTGCAGGAAGTGGAGTGAGGATTATGTAGTATGTGCTGCAACAACGAGATCTCTGAAGTAGGGGCCCAGGGATGTGGTCAGTCTAGCATGTGCAAGGTCCTGGGTTTGATCCCTGCACTGCCCCCCACCCCCACCCAAATAAAATGCATTAAGAGTCAGAAGTCTAGGATCTACTCTCGGATGCTAGCAACCAGATTACTTTTTATCTTGTTTAGATTTTTCTGGTAGGAAATATTGAAGAGAAAAGGCAGTTACACTTTTTTTTTTTTTGAGATTTATTTATCTATTTTATATATGTGAGTACACTATAGCTGTCTTCAGACACACCAGAAGAGGGCATCAGATCCCATTACAGATGGTCATGAACCACCATGTGGTTGCTGGGAATTGAACTCAGGACCTCTAGAAGAGCAGTCAGTGCTCTTAACCACTGAGCCATCTCTCCAACCCCCAGTTATACTATTGACAAACTATATACTTCACTACCATTAGGAAATTTCGTATTGGGATTTGCTATACATTTCTAGCATTCTAGCGCCTTGTAAAAGGAGCTTTATAACAAAACTTACTTACAAGTTGAGTATACTTCCCATTTCAGTTTTGTTGTTGTTGCTGTTTTGTTTTGTTTTGTTTTTCCGAGACAGGGTTTCTCTGTGTAGCCCTGGATGTCCTGGAACTCACTTTGTAGACCAGGCTGGCCCCGAACTCAGAAATCTGCCTGCCTCTGCCTCCCAAGTGCTGGGATTAAAGGCATGCGCCACCACCGCCCGGCTCCCATTCTAGTTTTAACATTTGGATGAAATGAAAATAGAATTTGTAGTCGGTGCTTGTTTTCCTAAATGCTTGCCATGGTCTGTGAAATGATAGTACCTTAGGTGTTTTGTGTGCGTGCGTGTGTGTGTGTGTGTGTGTGTTTATCAAATTGAGCTATTTCAATTCTAACTGTTTCATACTTGAAAGTTTTCCGGCTTAATTATTTTCTTCATCTTTTTTTAAAAACTCTTCCAGGCCTCTTCCTATGCCAAAACTGCCATCTGGGGAGCAAGGGGAAAGTGAAGAGGACACAGAATATATGACTCCCACATCTAGGCCTGTAGGGGTTCAGAAGCCAGAGCCCAAAAGGCCGTTAGAGGCAACCCAGAGTTCACGGTATGCTCACAGCAACCCCATTTGGAGCCAAGTGTCTTTGCTGTCTTTTACCTGCTTGTTTGCTAATTGCCAGAAGTAAAGCAGAAAGAGGGGGGCTGGTGAGATGGCTCAGTGGTTAAGAGCACGGACTGCTCTTCCAAAGGTTCTGAGTTCAATTCCCAGCAACCACATGGTGGCTCGCAACCATCTGTAATGGGATCTGATGCTTTCCTCTTTTGTGTATGAAGACAGTGACACTGTACTCATAAAAATAAATAAATCTTTAAAAAAAAAAAAAAAGCAGAAAGAGAAATCTAGACCCCAGTGCATAGGATCTAATGTGGATAAGCAGTTGTGTTGTTTCCACAGTGGCACAGGCCTCCAGAACATGCACATCTGATCTTGTCATGAGTCAGTCGTGGTAGGTATAAAGAGAATGTGTTATTTTGAAAGAATTAGGGCCTAGGACAGTTAGAAACAGGTGAGTCGTCTTAAATTTGCAAATAACAGAATTTTGTTTGTGAAGAGCATTGTACCTCTTTGTGATTCAGAGCATGTGACTGTGACCAGCAGATTGACAGCTGCACCTATGAAGCAATGTATAACATCCAGTCCCAAGCACTGTCTGTAGCAGAAAACAGCGTCTCTGGTAAGTAGCCTGTCTTCTACTTAAAAATTGATATGCCTTATGTGGTAGCACCTGTCTGTACAATGTCAGTACTTGGGCTTCTGAGGCAAAAGGATTGCAAGTTTAAGGCCAGTTTGGCCTGCATAACAAACACCCTGTCTGGGAAGAGAAGGAGACCAGAGGGTTGCTCTGTAACATTTAGTTGAGATAGCTTAAACCAAGGAGAAAATTTTTCTCAGTACTTTTGTTCAAAGGTCTTTGATTTGTGGACAAGATGGACCCGCTTATCTTTTATTTCCTTTCCAGACACTAGGTCCTGTTTTTCCCTCCTCTCAGGGCCTGGAGACATCTGTTATATGGCTATTACATGGAGATAGCTGTTCTATCTCAGTACTAGCAGCTTTCTTGTAGTTGCATTACATTGATGAAATTCTTTTGTGTGTGGGTGGTAAATACTCAGTTCCCGAGTTAAGCAGCTTGCCAAGGGGAAAGTTCAAGAAGCCTTTGACTGACCTTCTGAGGTGAGATGCAGAGGAGGCTCTAAAATAGCTCTCGGGACTCTTGCTTCAGTAGTTATTAACCATAGCAAAGGTGACTGTTGACATGTTCAACAAGAGAGCTGGTTCAGGCTTTACTCACCTCTCTCCACAGGACCTCAAACGGTATTTCATCCACAGTGGACACTTGAGTAACTGTTGAATGAAATAAATGGTTGTATGCATGTGTGAATAATGGCTGCTTCTGGATTGAAGTGTGTTGGAAAATGATGTCAGGAGAGGACAATAACTTACACCAACTTTCTACTAGGGGAAGGGAATTTGGCCACAGCTCACACTAGTACTGGCCCCGAAGAATCAGAAAACGAGGATGATGGCTATGATGTGCCTAAGCCACCTGTGCCAGCTGTACTGGCCCGCCGGACCCTGTCTGACATCTCCAATGCCAGCTCCTCCTTTGGCTGGTTGTCTTTGGATGGTGACCCCACAAGTGAGTCTCCAGGCTGTGTTGGCTAGTCCTGGATTGTTGTCTGGCCTCTGGTTTATAACTGAAAGTCATGACTTTGTCTCGTGTCAGTAAGTCAGTGAGCAGAAGTAGTGGACTGTGTCCTGTATCTATCTGTTGGAAAGCTGGTTCTAGGTCCTACATTAGGAAGTGAAACTCTGAAGATGGTGCTTAAACCACAGCTCTGCCTATAGAGGAGGGCAGGGCTTCTAGTTCTTCTGAGTATGCATGTAATGCTGGAAATTAGGCTTGATGGAAGCGATGTTATGTTTGTTTGTTTTTTCTAAGCCCTGTTCCACTGGGGAAGAAATGTGCTACCCTCCAATAACACAGTTTATGGGCCTGGGCCAGCCCCATCGGTCTCTAGTATCCAGGGCTGCTCTTATATCTGTGACTGCCTGGTAGGGCAGCAGCCAGAATAGCTGTCACTTTGGAAATTAAAGACAACTTTCAAAACAGCTGAGGGAAAAGATCTACCATCTTGTTGCCCCTCTAGGTAGCATCTCCACCCAGTCCAGCTTCCCGCTTCCTCTCTACAGTTTAAGCTGTTGTCTTCTTATTTGTAGGAGTAGTTTAGTGAGTGTTTGAACCTATTGCTAAGTATAACACCCAGTGTAGGTGTTATATGCTTTTCAAAGTCACAGTTGTTGTTAACAGCATGGGTGCATGGCATATTTAGAAGGTCCTTTACTCTGTGATAGGAGTCTAGATCTAAAACCCAGAGGCCAGCAGCAGAATACTTAACCTATCATGTGTATAGCCCTGGGTTTAGTTCTAGCACCTCAGGTTGATAAAACCCAGACTTATGCCAGGCATGGTGGTTCATAGCTGTAATCTCTGCACTTGGGGGACTGAAGCAGGAGCCCAGCTGTGAGTTTGAGTCCCATCTGGGCTATAGAGTGAACCTTTGTTTCAAAATGAACAAAAAACAGAGCCCCAGCCTTGAGACAGAAAAGCACACTACTAGCACTATTAGTAACTACTGTTACTGCTGTTAAATGTGAGCTTCCCAAGATTGGCAAATGTTTTCTTTCCTTTCTCTTTTAGACTTCAATGAGGGTTCCCAAGTTCCTGAGCGGCCCCCCAAACCATTCCCTCGGAGAATCAACTCAGAACGAAAAGCCAGTAGCTATCAACAAGGCGGAGGTGCCACTGCTAACCCTGTGGCCACAGCACCCTCTCCGCAGCTCTCAAGTGAGATTGAACGCCTCATGAGTCAGGGCTATTCCTACCAGGACATCCAGAAAGCTCTGGTCATTGCCCACAACAACATTGAGATGGCTAAAAACATCCTCCGGGAATTTGTTTCTATTTCTTCTCCTGCCCACGTAGCCACCTAGCACATCTCTCCCTGCCATGGCTTCAGAGGACCCATGAGCCAGGCTCTTACTCAAGGACCACCTAGGAAAGCAGTGGCTTCTTTTGGGACGTCACAGTAAGGTCCTGCCTTTCCTGTGGGGATCGACACATATGGTTCCAAGATTTCAATGCAGTGGAATGAAAATGGAGCAGCTAATGTGTTTCATTATTGTATTGGTCTTAAGAGTGTTTTTGTAGTCCTGCAGTCTCCAGTAGGAGAGAATGGGTTTTTATTAAATGGTAACCTATCCCAGAAACAGCACAGGAAGCAGTAGAAGCACTGTGCTGTGGCCCTAATTAAGGACTTAAGGCTTTCCTGTTAAGGATGTGTGTCTCTGTGTCTGTGTGTCCTGTCATTATAAAGATTATCCTGCTGTGTGTGAATCCAGGCAGGGAGTTAGCACAAGAGCTTCAGGAAGGAATCTCTGAAGACTCCCATCTACTGTGGTATTGCACCTAGCCCTGCTGGATACTGCAACCTCAATCCTCCCCTTTGGCTTAGATTATCATGTACTTAGCTATGTTTTATATTGTTAGAATACCCGCTGTCCTTTCCCTTGGAAAATCCTTACTTCACCTCCTCCTCATTGGTGTTCTGTAGGCTTGCTGTGACCAGTCTGAAACCAAGCAGCTTATAGGATGGTCTTTCTAATGTGTGATGGTGTTGGTTTGTTTGGTAGACTAAGTGGGAAGGAAAGTACTGTTCTGTGGTTAATTGATGCTAGCACCTAACACTGGTCACTCCAAAGTGCTGTTTCTATAGGAATGTTGAATTTGTTTTTGTTTTTTTAAAGAAGTTTTAATTCTCCTAGTTACCTAATGACCGGTTTGAGATAGAGGCCTTCATATACATTCCGTGTCCTCCCCAGGACATAGCCTGTGGGAGTCGGTTGCCTTGATGCCAGGTGTATGTTTCTGATGTCGGTCATGAGTGTTTCTGCCTAACAGGAACAGAACATTTGTTTCCAGGGTGGCTTTCCAGCCCAAAACCATAGAGCTTTTAGGAAGCGTCAGTCATATATACTATTTAGATTTACAAAATAAACAGTTAGGACTTACCTGTTTAGTCTTTCTTGCCAGTGGCTAACTTCAGCTTAGGGATTTCTCCCTTGAATAGGAGCCAGGTAAGCCTTTCAGAAATGATTTCTCCCTTTGCCCTGTGAGGAACGGAGCTAACACCAGTGAGGACAGCATTTGCTGATGGCTTCTCTAGATTGGTCACCCAGTGACTTGGTTGTCCACGTGCCTAGCTTGTCCTTTGGAATGGTCTCTCTCTCCTTTCCTTGCCTTTTTTATTGGGTCCTAGATGTAACCGCTGTGTCATCCATCTACCGTATTTAGATATCATTCATTGAAATTCTTTAGCTAGACAATTTGGAACAATGTAATAGTTTGTGTGTTTACAGGTTCATCAAGGAGATGTAGATTTGTTTTGGAGAGTCCGTTTCTAAGTCATTGTAGTGACCTCTTGGGTTCAGTTTGTTCTCTGACTGGAGTCTTGCTGGCTTCTCTGACAGCGTTGCCCTTTCTCCTGTTGAGTACGAGCTGGCTTTCACATGAATCCTCTCTGTTCTTTAGGTCCAGGCAGAAATGACCCACCAAGAACCTGCTTTCTTTCCAGTCTTTTGCAACAAAAATCTTTTGAACTCTTCTTTTAGTTTCTTGATGCTTCAAGGTCTGAATTTTATCCTCTTACCTTAAGGCTATTCAAAAGGCAGATACGGTATCTATGGTTACCCAGTGTCTTCTCTACATAGCAAATGAGTAGAAAACAATAGCTTGTCATCCACAAAAAGTTTGTGATATCCAATTTTGTGTTCATTTGAATACTGAAAGCCTAAGCCAGGCTTGGTGGCATTCAGCACCTGAGAGATGGTGGCAAGATGATCAGGAGTTCAGCACCAGCTCAAAGCTCCTGAAACCCTGTCTCAAAAATAACAGGGGTTAAAGAGATGACTTCAGTTAAGAGCAACTGTTCTTGCAGAGGACCTAGGTTTGGTTCCTAGCACCCATATGAAAGGTTTCTCAGATGTATAAGCAACTCACAACCATCTATAACTTCAGTTCAGAGCAATCTGATGCCCTCTTCTGGCTTCTGTGGGCACCAGGCACACATACGATGTGCATATATACAGGCAGGCAGAGCATTAAATAAATAATATGAAAAAATTTAAAAAATGAAAATTAAAGGCCTTAAAAGAGAAGTAGGGAAAAGCTGCAGGCTCTAGTCTGTCTATATTGGAGTGTCTTTTTTCCTTGTAGCTATTGCCCAGAATCTGAAGATGTATCAAGGAAACAGCACTGGCTACAGGCCTTTTGCCTTCTTTGTGCATCTGTCTTGTGTGGAGGCTAAGGAGATAGCTCAATTGGTTGAGTGTTTGTCTGGCATTCACAGAGCCATGGTTCAGCCCCCACTCTGCACAGAAGAGTGTGCTAAGGCACACCACTGATCCTTAGCATTCGAGATGTAGAGACTGCATCAGAAGCTCAAGGCACTCCTGGTTTAAAACTAGCCTGGGCTACATGAAACCCTGCCTCCAAAAGAAAACAAAAACCAAATCTGTGGGGATTACTGCCCATAATACTTAGGGAAATGACAATTTTGTCCTGCTGTATGCTGAGGTGTGAGCTCTGGAATGGGCGTGGATAGGGTAGGTGGGTACTGAGTCCCTAGGCTAGACAGGCACATCTCTGATTGACTTGGGTGTTGGTTTAACAGATGTATACCTGCAGGCATTAAGGTTTAAGGCCATTGTGTGTAGGCCTTTCCTTTGCTCCCAGGACACACTGAGGCCGTGTCTGGTATTATTAGGTGTCCTTAGGAAGGCTTCATGCCACTCATTTTGGATAGTCTCCAAGTTTTGAATTTCTTTTTCCTGTGAGGGCAAATTTCCTATTTTTCATTTTCTATCTGTATGGCAAGTCTTTGGCTCGCCCTCTGAGTTTACCTAAAACTGCCTTTTCATAAGCAAGCTTTATTTTGAGTCTCGCTAGCTATTTTTGGCAAGCTCACCCCCTTTCTCTGTTCTGTTACAATTAGGAAAGCCTCTTTAATGTTTCTCCTTTTCTCATTGTCACTAACCTATTTTATTCAACACAGGTCCTTGCTTTCTCTGTATCTTTGTGGATTGTTTTACACGCCACCTTATTGATGGCTCATATCTTGCCAGGACTCCGGGCAAGGCTTTTCTAGTCCAGTCCCAGAACTGGATGTCATAGCTGTCCCTCCCACTGTCCTTCTAAAGTGAAAAGTTTGGCTTTTGGATTTTTTTTTAATTGGATATTTTCTTTATTTACATTTCAGTGAAAAGTTTTTAAAATGGTTTTAAAAACTTGTAGGTTCTGAAATATACCTCTTTCTAATTTACAAACTAAACAGCTTTTGCGAATTGACCCTGGCCGGCCATTCTTCATATTCTTCTTACTCCTCCCAGCCCCACCCTGCATACTCTGCCATTTTGTCTTTCTCTTTCTAGTCTCAGACATGCCTATCACTGGACTACAATGTGTGGTAGTTGTGCTGGCATGGGGCAGCTGAGATGGATGGAAGGCACTATTCTTCATAGTTAAAATATTTATTTCCTCTGTAGGAAAGTAAGAAATGTTTTATGGTCCAAGTATCCAACTTACAAGTTAATTTTTGCAACACACCTTGCTTGCAGACCAAACCAGGGACCAGCTGTGTATTCCTTTTATGGCACCATTAACAAGATCTAGTCTTTCTGTGTTAGCCATGATGCTAATACTGAATGTTTTCCTACCTCACATCATGAGAATCAGAAGGCTACTGGCCTTCTCAGACCTTCCTTCTTTCTGTTGGCCTTTCTGAGTCTGGAATGATCACTCCATTGAATAGAGTATTCCAGCCAGTATCCTGGCTACAGATGTTTGAGTGATTACTGTGTGTCAGAAATGTCAGCTATGTGCTCTTTCCTGCCACCTCCTGGTGGTTTTCTGGTATTGGGAAGTTAAGCGTGGGCTGCCCTTGGCTCTTTTTTGCATTTGACTGTGCACATGTGTATTCACGGCTCTCTTATGTAGACTTATCTTCCCTTACAGAGCTGGTCCACTTAAAACTGGCCCGAGACTTTCCCATTAACCCTGGTTGTCTTCCTGTGGCTTTGATAATATTTGGGAGATTCTGTTGTGTATACCTCATAGATTATCCATGCTTGCTACAAAGTTTAGTGCCACTTCTTGAGTGGATGCAGAGTCCACTGACTTGAGTTGCACACTAGAGCACTAAATGTTTAAGCTGAGCTTGCTGCAGTCTCCTTTCCAGTCCAGTGCCTTTTCTATCTTTTTACTGAGCTGCTTCTGTCCTTTCTTGCTGGAAAGATTTTGTTCTGCCTTTCTGGGACTGTCACCATCTCCCATACAGTTTGGAGGGTTCTTTTTCCTGCTATTCAACAATCTAAGTAATTCTGTCTTAGAAGGGGTGAAAGGGTTGGAAAGGGCGAAGCCCTCATTCTCAGGCTGCTCTTGTAGAGGCCGGTCAGGAACTGAGCCTGGATCCTGTCCACATAAGCCTGCCTAGAGCAGCACTAGAGGGACCAGAGCTTCACTATCAATGTTCTCCTCTGGCACTTGAAGTGTCAACATGTAGCGGAAGTACTGTAGCACTACACAGAGCGTCTTGATGCAGCTTTGATTTCAGTCCACAGACACAGTCAATCCTATAGGAATGCACAGAAGACTTGGTTCTTGTATGTTAGTGGGCTGGACAACTTTAGACTTTGTCCCTCCTCCTACTCGACAGAGTATTTGTATACGTGACAAAATATGTTCCCTAGTCCTTGAGTTCATGTGATCTTCTTATGATGAATGCAGTTCTTTAGAAAAACTCAAGAATTCCTGGAAAAAATAGGAAAAAAGTTAACCCTGTATATTAATTCCATGGGCCAGCCTGGACATCCTGAGGACGACTGTGCTGGGCCTGTGTCTCCTGAGGCTATCTGCACCAACCTAGAAACCATGGAACAAGCCTGTCTTAACGGCTCTTCGGAAGTAGAAATAGGAGAATTATGAATTTTAGGCCAGCATTGGATCTATTACAAGCTGAAGACCAGACTGGACTCTGTGAGTGTCTTGCCTGTTCGTGGGAATATTTTCTCCTCTTGTTTCCAGCAGCAGAGAAAGCAGCAGCACCACCTGGCAAATGCGTGGAGGTCCTCTCTTCAAGTACACATCGCTGATGGAGTGGTTTCTTTGCCAGTGGGACTTTTGGCTCTTCCACTGTGGTTTCCTTTAAGTCTGATAGTTTGAAGGTGCAGTCTTTTACAGCGGGGCAGTCTTGAGGCAGGACCATGCGGTAACTACTAGCCACATTGCGCCTGCAGTCAAGGAGCAGTAGTGCTTGGGTATATTCTTAAGAAAGAATACACTCAGCAAGAACAGCGATTTGAGGGTCCATCCCCCACTGAACCTATAGGGAGAACAGAGAAATGATGGTGAATTGGGAGCTTAGAAGAGATATGCAAAGGAACTTCCACCGTGGAAGTACAGTTGCTGTTCCACTCTTCGCCCCTATTTTTAACTTAGTCAGAGTCACTGTCACCTTTGCTGCTAATTACTTTTCTTCTCCCTAGGAGTCTTGGCACCCAAGATTGCTTTCCTCACTCTTGAGGCCACTCTTCTGTCCTTGGATGGCATTTCTTAGCCTCCATTCAACCTCGGGTCTCTTTGATGTTACTCAGAGTGCAGACCATGGCTTCCACTGTAGCTAGTACCTTTTGGCTTGGCTCTCTGCTGGTTTTACTGCTGAATACCTGTTCATTATGTGGGCTCTTGACCTGTCTTCTGCATCCCCATCCTCTTTGTCTTCCTGTAGGGGAGCCTACAGTGATATTCTTAGCTTTACTTTCCTAGGTACCACTGGGACATTTGCTAGAATAGGGATATTTTCAGTGTCGAAAAGAGCTTGTTCTTGTGTGCTTCTTAAACAGGCTACCTGTATCTTCTCTGGTTGCTTTTTCTCTAGTCCTGTGTGGTGGTTTTGGTTTTTTGGTTTGGTTGGTTTGGTTTTCTTTTTTTCTTTCTTTTTTTTTAAGGTGTTGGGGAAGTAAAACTGCTTCTGCTTGCCTGGATCATTGGAATCCCTTCCTAGAGCCCGGCCTGAGTTTGAAGGCATATCAGATATACTACCCTGCTTTTAACTTCTAAATAGTCAAGTCATTTGGTATACACAGAAGTAACCTACTAACCCAAAGATACACATTGAGGCGCATAGGAAGGGCAAGAGCCGCTCATCAGATTTTTAATTGATGTCTGAGCTCCTGGATGAAGAGGCAGAGGGATAGTAGTGCCATGTGCCTTCACAGTGCCCCAGGAAATCTGGCTTGGCTGCAAGAGAAAGTACCAGTATTTCTTGGTTCCAGTAAGTAGCACAAGAGTTGAGATGGAGAACTAGGGACAGGGAGAGCCCTGCACATTGTTTTGTGCCTGCTGAAGAGCACTATGGGGAGGGGCCAGGGGCTGACCAACAGCTGCTTGCAGATCTTGCAGCCTCTTCTCTGCTTGAGAAAAATGTGGCTGACCACTCCTGTGTTGTCCAGAGCCCAGGCTAAGTGCCAGCCTCAGATCTCCCACTAATCTGGCTGCTGAACAAGTCAGCAAGAGTTCTGCTCACCTGGCCCTGCATTCCTGATTCAGTGCTACAACCGAATGTGAGAGGCAAACCTTCACATTGCCTTGAGTGTCCTTTCCTCTGACCCAGAATGGAGGCCAGTGAAGAGGATTGCTCAGTGCATGCTGTGCACAGCTCATCAGACTCATACTGCCTCACCACATACGCCCTAGAGTGGGGGGTGTGGAGCCTGTGTTGCTCTTCCCGCTACCTCTTACCCAGTAGTGGAGAGGGTGGCCATGTTTTGGCTGTATTTAAGTGGCAAGTGAATTCGGGGGTCTCTCTCTCTCTCTCTCTCTCTCTCTCTCTCTCTCTCTCTCTCTCTCTCTCTCCTGCTTTGTGGGCTAGTGAGCCTGCCTTGCAGTGCATGAGAGGAGACGCCTCCTGACCTCCTCCTCAGCACCCTTAAGTGGGAAGTCTGACCTCTGCTGAGACATGCTGGGCATGGCCGCTGTGAGGTACCTCCCACATCTGCTTTCTGGCTGTGCTGACTTGGGATTTTTAACCTTATATATCTTTTTCCTTTATTCAAAACAAAACAATTTTTAGCACACTGAAAAAAAAAAAAAAAGCCAAATGTTTTGTGCCTTTCTAAGGCAGCGCTGTACCCCAGGCTGCATCTTAGGACTTAATATGGAAATACCAGAGTCTGAGCTCTTCTGCCTTGAATATCTTTAGCCCTGGAGTTTTGGGGACAAGGATGTCTGGCTAGAGAGGTGGCACATTAGGTGCCTATAGTCTCCTTTCTCTGCCATGAGGTTTCACTGGAAAAGAGCATTGTTTTATTCTGGCAGCACGTGGTTGGTTCCAGGCAGCAGTTAGTGTTCAGATAACTGCTCTGGGTGCCCACTCACCCACCTCTGAGAGCAGTGCCCTGCGGAACAGAGCTGCAGGGTGAGCTCTCCTGCAAGAGGAGATGCTTCATTTGTTGTCTTTTTGTTTTGCTGGATCTTGAGCCAGCTTCAACCTCCTGCCTCTCCTCAGACTTGGCTGTCCTTTCATTTGAAGGCTTCAACCATAAAGCATGAAGTGGCTGGTGCCCATCACAGGGTCTGCTTGTACCCAGGGAGGGGCTGTGCAACCCTGAGGCCTGTCGGTCATACTGTCATAGGTTTCAACCACAAGCTTTTGTACCCCTCCCCTTCTCTCTGGTTCTCCCCTGCCTGTGGCTAACAAAGGGGGAGGGAGATGGAAACAGTTCTTTTTAAGATCTGCCTCATTTGAGATTTTTAAATTCTTGATTTGGGTGGGACAAGAGAGAACTTGATATTTTCCCCAGAATAGAGTCCCAATTTGTATATCAGTGTTAAAAAAACAAAACACAAACTTAGGTGAGATTCTCATGGACTATTTTTAAAATGTCATTAATATAAAGATTTCTATTAGCAGCATTTAACCTCTGTCCTGTAGAGTAGACAGAGGTCAATGCTCCTGCAGAGCAGTGGAGCTTTGAGACTCGTTCTCTCCGACCCGTGTTGTCTTGCCAGTGTACTGATGTGTAGAGGTCTGTTATACTAATGTTATTTATTAATTTTTTTTCATTTCCATACAGTTAACTAAAGAGCTTTTTCAAGCACCCGTGTCTGTAAAAAAAATATTTTTAAATAAAATTTCTTTTGTTGTAGCACACTTGAGTTCTGGTTCACTTGGGGTTAGGGGGAAATTACACAGGATAGCTTTGGGACTGATGGCAGTGATGCAGGTGAATAGGGGCACACAGGTGAGGGCAGAGACGCCAGCTAGCGTTTAGTAGCATGCTGCCCAGCTATGGATACTCTAGAGGTAAGGGCAGCCTTCTGGGAGCCTGTCCCTCTCTGAAAACACCTATAGTTTTGGAAGCCCCAGGTCTGTCCCTTCATAATGAATGGAACACAGCATCATGCTTTTGGGACAATAACACTTTATTTTTCTAACACATATAAAAGGAAATAATTTGCAAATTTACAGACAAAACCATATATATATATATATACATATATGTGTACACACACACACACACTTTGCAAAAGCTCTTGCCAGGCATTCTCCCACTTGGGCTCTCTAGGACCTGGCCCCCAAAGCTCACATGTAGAAATTTGGTACTAACATTCCTATAAGCCTAATCCCCATGAACAGTAGACCTTCTCTCTGTCCTGTCTCTTGTCACTAAGGGAATGCGGGAAGCTTGGGCTCAGTAGCCTTCAAAGAAAACAAAACTCAGAGAAACAGTGCCCGGCTTCCTTACACAGGGATGTGTCTGGAGGACTTACACCAGTTCCTGACTACTACCCAAAGGAAAAATGTTCCAAATGAGACCCTGAATTAGTAGCAGGCAGGAAGGTACAAAAGCAGCCGCCTCCAGACCGTGAGGTTTTCACAAGGACCAATGTGAACAGAATAATGTGACCACGTGCCCAGGTCCTTCATCATGAAGACAGCCTGTGAGGGGAGATGAGCTCAAAGAGGCAAGCCCACACAGCTGATGGCAGAAGGATTTGCCACCAATGGCTGTGCACGGGAGGGGGAAATGCCCTGGGAGACGGGCCTCTTGGGATAAGCATTATTTAGTGGACACAGAGGAGGGCTTGGTCTCTAAAACCAGGCCTCTGTGGCCAACTGAGCTCCTGCAGACCACTCCTGTCCCAGCTTTTAGCTCTCGGACCTGATGTGAGCTGTCAGGGGGGTTGAGTGTGGATCGTCCCTGCTGTCCCTCTGGAGGCTTCAGCTTAGGGTGAAGACTGAGTAGGGAGCTTCGAGCAGTGCAATGGGAGCCATTTAATGCCTCAGATCGATGTATTTCTCTCCCTGAAAATGGGTAGAGAGAAGTCACCAGAGCATGGAGGGCCAGCAAGGTTTACAGCATGACCACCAGACAGAGAGGCCGAAGCAAAAGCTGATGGGCTGCAACGTCCTTAAAGCAAGCAGCAGAAATGGGGTGGGGAAGGAAAAGACAGAAGTCCCCCAGCTAAGTCTCTACGTTTAACAGAAGGTGGCGGGGGCGTTGTCTTTCTCTAGGGTCCCTCCACCGTTTCCCCATCCTGCTACCTGTAGTAATGTTAAGGCAAGAGAGGTCTGCTCCCCATCTCTAATCAAGGATGAAGGACAGAAAGAGTTAGTGTTCAGGGACAAGTAGCATTATCCCACTACCCCCAATTCCTGAAAATTGAGCCCTGGCCTCAGGAACTGCCTCCTACCTGGTCTCCTGGAGCCCTCTTGTCACCGTTGCTGCCCTGAAGGAGAGCCATCTCTTCTGGGAGCTTATCTGACTTAACTTCAACTACAAATTCACTCTTACGAGTCGGGGGCAGCGTGCTGGGAGAAGGGAGGTGAGAGGTTGGCAACTCGGGGGCTGGGGGAGGCCGGGGATGGGGGGGGAGCCTTTTGGGAATGGACACTCTGGTGCTTTGGGGCTGGCTCAGGAAGGGAGAGTTGGGGGAGATGGTGTGGTTGGTGGCAGTTTGGTAGTGGACAGTAAAAACAGGTCCACTTTCTGCTCTCCAGGGTAATGGGCACTAGGTAGGCAGGGGGCAGGGCCCTTATGAGGCAGCAAGCTAGGCAGCCAAAAATGGGGGAGGAAAGGAGGGCATAAGCCTGGCTTACATCTCCTGTTTTCCCGAGCGTCCACATGGCAGCCTGCCCTTCTTGTAGAAGAAATAGAGAGCAGCACCCAGCACAGCAAGCACCAAGGTACACACTATCACAGCCACGATGACCACACCTTTGCTCTCTGGCTGTGGCAGCTTTTTCTCTGTCAAACAAAGACACTTGTAGTCATTCCCTGCTCCAGGCTGCCAAATGGCTGTTGCTGCCCCACCCTATCCAGCCCAGGGGGACAGATGGGCTGTTACCTTGCTCAACAGGGGAGACTGGGTACCACTGCACAGGCCCGGCTTACCTGTGGAGGTGCTGTTGGCTCTGGTGTGAGGACTGACTGTGAGGGTGCTGAGGCCAGTGGTTTGGCTGGATTCAGGTAGGAGGGTGGTTAAAGTGACTAGGAGGCAGAAGGAGTTGGGGGGTTAGTAGCACAAGTTAATGCCTGTGCCTGGGCATGCCCCTGCCAGCCTCTGCAGGGAGCCCGCTCTCACCCAGCTTCAGAACAATGGTGGTGGTGTTTGAGCCCAGGGAGTTGGAGGCTTTACACTCTGCACCTGTCTCCAGAAGCTCCGGGGTCACAAGGACATTCAAGGTGCTCACTACTGTCTGTGGATCTGGGTTCCATTCAGTTGCCTAGAAGTACATGGGCCTCTCAGAGGGCGGAAGCATCTCCGGCCATGGCCTCAAGGCCTAGGCAGGGATTAAGAGGATGGGGAGATAAAGCCTGCTCACCGAACCATTGACATTCCAGGAGATGGTGGGCTGAGGATGTCCTGAAGCCTCACAAGACAGATTCAGCACTGCATTCTCTTGCACCCACACCTTCCTCTCCTTTAATGCCATCCATGGAAACCCTTGGGGGCAGGGAAGGGTTAGACCCCCCAAATACCAAATAACCTGCTCCCCACCTCAGCTCCCACAGTACAAGCTGGCCTTTTTTTTTTTTTTTTCTTTTTTGCCTCCAACAGTTCAAAACCACGCAACTCAGGGTGACCTGGTCACTGTACAAAGGGCCTCACCAAAAATGCCCACGCTGACCGGCTGGGTACGATTCAAGCCAGGAAATCTGGGGACAGATGCCATGCAGAGATACCGTCCCCCTGCTTCCCGTCTCACGTTGTTTAGCTGGAGGACGGGCCCCTTCCCCAGCAGCTGGCCTGTCTAAGGGTGAGAGGTGGGTCAGGGGGTCTGAAAAGGAGCAAGCTCTGATTGTCCCCCCCTCCCCCAGTCTCAAAGGTGTCTGGGTACCTTGTCTCTCAGCCACTCAAACTCAAGGTCCTGGTTACTCTCTGCCTCGCAGGTCAGTGTGAGGCTCTCACCTTCCTGGACTTCAGGGGCAGCTGGATTCACTCGAACATCAGACACATCTGGAGGCATAGCAAAAAAATGTTAGCTTGACAGGAAGAGCCAGTTCCCTCTTTGCCCAGATGGAGCCTGCATCCATCCCAGGGCCTCACAGTTCACCAGCAGCTCCAGGGGGTCACTGGACAGTGTGATGGTAGTTTCCAGGTCTAGACTCTGACACTGGTAGAGCCCGCTATGGTGCTTCTCGGCAGGCTCCAAGGACAGGAGCCCATTTTCATCGGTGCTCTCCTCTTCCATCTCCCCAGTGCTGGGGTCCTGGGGGAGCACAAAGGGGTGAGGGTGAGCTGATGCCCTCCAGCTACTGTTCCCACCTCCTGCCCACACCCTTTCGCCCCCTCCATGCACCCAGCATGGAGCGCTCGCTCTCTCTGTACCTTCTTGTTGATAGTGAAGTGGGGTTGAGGGTTCCCATCTGTCAGACACCTGATTGTCACATGATCCCCTTCCTTCAGCAGCCCCACAGGCTCTACCTCCACCCACACTTTTTCTGCAGGGTCTGTTTGGGCAAAGGAGAAGGCTCTCAGTTCAAGAGGTGGCCCCAAATTTGACACAGAGGGACTAGCAGGAGTTCCCACAAGGCCCACCCCAATCCTCCCCCCACCCCCACCCCCCAAAAAAAATCCAGAGGCGCTAGGAAGTCAGCACTCACAGAAAACAGGGACAGTGACCTCCTTAGATTCCTTCATGTGGTTCCCACTGGGTAGCCGGTAGCTGAGTTCACAGTAAAACTGGGCATCTTTGTCCTCCTTAACTAGGCGTGCACTCAGAACACTCTTCAAGGTATACAAGCCGCTGGACTCGACAATCTGTGATGACTGGATATGAACTCCTGGGCAGAAGGAGGAAGCAAGGCCTGGCCTCAGGACCCCTCAGACTTCCCCTGGGGGTCAGCAGGGAGATGTCTAAAGGAGAGGCCCATAGCCGAACACAGAATGACGACCCTTCAGCCTAGCACTTTTATTGCTTGGTATTTACCCTAGAAAGCATTTACACCTTAGCATATATACAAGGATGGGGCCAGGAACACCCCAGAGACAAAGGAAAATGGAGTTGAATGAAAGGCTGAGTGGTAGAGCAAATTCTTAACATGGGTATGGCCTTAGGTTCAATACAGAATCCAAAACAAACGCCCCAAGGCGTTGAGACATTAAATGCTAAAGGAAGAGTGGAAACTCAGCCACGTCATGCACAATATAAGGCTAGGAAGCAAGGTGAGTCTATCTGAACAGACTGACCTAGGAAGGTTACACAAAGGGATGTGTGCCCAGCATGGCCACTGAGGTCAGGGCTTCTCAACTCAGCACTATTGATGTGTTGGGGCAGAATTAATTCTTTGTGGTGGGGCCCATCCTGTGCATTGTAGGATGCTGAGCTGTAGTTCTAACCTCTACATATCAGATGTCAACAGCAGCCTCCCTATTTGTGACAACCACTAATGCCCACAGACACTGCCAAGTATCCCCAGACTAGTGTGTATGCAAAAATCACTCCTGGTTAAAGACAGGAAAAACAAAAAACAAACAAACAAAAAAAAACGTAAGCCTTGTTTGAGCCAGGAACAGTATTACAGTCATGGAATCCCAGCGCTTTGAGGGGTAGGCAGAGAGGATCTGCAGTTAGGTCATCGAGCTGCATGAGTTCCTGTCTCAAAACACCACAGACAGCCCTCTACACTTCAGCAAGCATTTGTTTACGTGATGGACACAGAAGTAAGAATGAAGGAAAATAACAGTTGATAGCAGCAGTCACTTCTGGAAGAAGCCTGGGTCAGAAAGGAATTCCTAAGTTTTTTTTTATAGTCTAAATTTTTCTTCTAAAAAATTTTGTAGCCAGGTCTTTATTTAATTCCAGTGCTCAGGAGACAGAGTCAGGTGGATCTCTGTGAGTTCGAGGCCAGCCTAGTCTACAGAGCATGTTCCAGAACAGACAGGACTACATAGAGAAACCCTGTCTGGAAAAACCAAATTAAAAAAAAAAAATCCAGAAGCTTATAACAGTTTTTTGTGTGTTTGTTTTTTTGTTTTTTTTGAGACAGGGTTTCTCTGTATAGCCCTGGCTGTCCTGGAACTCACTTTGTAGACCAGGCTGGCCTCGAACTCAGAAATCCGCCTGCCTCTGCCTCCCAAGTGCTGGGATTAAAGGCGTGTGCCACCACGCCTGGCTGTTTTGTTTGTTTGTTTGTTTAATGTGTATGAATGTTTTGCCTTCGTGTGTATATGCACCACATGCATGCCTTCTGTCCTCAGAGGTCGAGGTCAGGAAAAGGCAGCAGATCCCCCTGGAAGTGGAGTTGTGAACCACGAAGTAGGTGTTGGGAACTGACCTGCGTCCTCTGCAAAAGCAACCAGTGATGTTCATGGAGCTAACTGTCCAGCCTACAGTCTGACTTATTCAGCATCACCTGTATGGTTTTTGTTTGTTTGCTTGTTTGTTTTAGTAAAAGCTCTACAAGGACATGCTAGATGGTCCTCCTGAGCCTTCTCAGTAAGGGTTACTCACGGTTCACCTCCTCTTGCAAGGGCAGTCTGTTCTTGTACCAGAGGACTTGAGGAATGGGGTAGCCGTTCCTCCCCACACAGGTAGCAACCTAAGGAGGACAGGACGAGAGTCTCCTTGCGTCTGCCACACACCACACACACACACCACACCCCTGTCCCTGCTTAGCCTCTGCCCACCATCTCACCTCCCTGAGCTCTTGCCTGTCCACATGGATGCCCACGACATTGGCTTGGATAGTTGGTTCCTCTGGGGCTTCTACAGTGGAAGGGGAATAAACAGAGACATGGAGACCCATCTTTGCTACGTGGTCCACATGACCCTGAAGGCAGAAATGAGGGGGGCACTCACTGAAGACCTGAAGCTCAACGTAGTGATCGTGGAGCCGTGGTCGCTTGCTCTTACACAGGAACATTCGCTCATCATGGGGAGTGACGTGACTCAGGGCCAGAGTAGCCACCGAGTCTTGGAGGCTAAGGCGGTGCTCATATTCACCAGGTTCACGCTGGCCCTTGCCTTGGTGCACACGGAAAATCAGGATCTGCCTCTCCTTGTGAATCTGAGGGAAAGGAGATGAGAGATGAGCTACCTACCGGAGAGACAGTTGCTTCCCACACAACTACTGCCCTCCAAAGTCCAGGCGCTCACCAAAAACCAGTCCACTTGGCTGAAGTTGCCTGAGGCCCGTGAGGGGCCACACTTGAGAAGGGCTGTGCTGCCCACTTCTGCCTCCACCAGGTCGGGCGTGAGTACTGGCTGCTTTTCCTCTCCTGGCACACCTGGGGAAAGAGAGGGGCACGCCCAGGCAGCGTTGTCAGCTCCAGCTGCTCTGTCCGGTCCCCTCCCCTCTCCTGGCTCACTGCAGCTGTCCCACTTGAAGGGTCTGGTGAGGGCCTTACCCTCTCCTTACTCTCAACTTCACCAAGCCCACACCCCCAACCTGGGTCAGACCTCTCCCAGTGTAATACGGAGTGGAACACAGACAGAGTGACTGGGTACATCTTAGAAGAAGCTGGTGGAGAGACAGATAAGAGCAACGTGGGCTCTGGGCCAAGATGAAGGCCCCTTGGCTCCTGGGCCCCTTCCTAGTCCTGGTGAGCTCAGACTAGGGGAATGTAAGGCATGTGCCAGGCTGGGGCACACAGGCCCCTTTGTGTGCCCCCCCTCCACGAAGACGTCACTATTCTACCCTCTGTCCCCCAAATCCTCTGGAAGACACAGTGAGCCAACTCTAGCCAGAGGCTATGATTTATGCTCCCACAGTAGCATGTCAAGAAATGCTGCAATACAATCTGAAGACCCCATCCAAGACTAGAGGGGTCAGAGTCTCCGCCAGGGGTTGGTTAGGTCAAAAACCAGAGAGTGGGCAGGAGTGACGTCAGTGGTGCCAGCATGCTGCCAGCCCTTTGAAGAGATGATGTCACTAAGCACAATCTGCCTGGACCCCGGGATGACTGGACTGTGTGGCTCCCAGACTGGAGGGAAGGTGGGAATAGCCTTCTACCAACAGCAGGAACTTTGGATCTCTGCTTTCTAAGGGCCAGAAGAGCAGGGCAGAGCGAAACTGAGTTTTCTGTGCTGCAATTGCCTAGCTGGGTTTAGCCCTTTCCCCAGAAATAAGGTCAGTCTGGGAGGCACTAGACTGGAGTACCCCAGGGACGTGGCTGGCACTGGGCAAGAGGCCAGCAAAGTGGGTAATGCCCATTCCTCCCCTTCCCCAGCCTGACCAGTGGCTGAGACGCGAGAAAGAGCCAAGAATAACACACGACACCGCTGCGTGTGCCCTGTAAGGGAAGCCCTGACCCAGGAAAGCATGTCTACTCGATGGCTTAAAGGAAAGCTCCGAGGTGCCAGGCTCTCTCCACCTGACTCTAGTCGACCACAGAAGCTGTTACTGTTGTAGAACTTCTCCATCTGTTGTCTTTCCCCTGTAATCCCGTCAAACCCGGAGGCGCAAGGAGACCCACAGCACCCGCTGCCCTTGCCAACGCCCAGCCCCAGCAGGAGCTGCCTCCTCCCTCGCTCACCTCCAAACTGGCGTGAGGCCCAGGCGGAGGGGGAGGGGTCGGCGGCCCCCTCCAGCTAGGGAAACTGCCTTTTCCAGCAACAGGCGGGCGCGGGATGCACGGCTTGGGGATGCGCCCCGGCCGCGCCTCTCTGCCGGGACTCCAGCACCCAGCACCCAGCACCCAGCACCCAGAGCGAGCACCTGCGGGAGGCCGGGCCCAGCGTCCTGCAGAAGCTCGGCCACACCCCTTCCCGCTCGCTGCTGCCGCAACCCGACCGGTCCGTTCCCAGAATACTCTAAAACCTAGGCTGCACACCCGCAAAGAAGTTGCACGCACGCGGGGCGCCTGGGAATCGGGGACTCTGGCAAGAAGGAGCGCCCACTGGGGTGCAGAGCCCCGACTCTACGTTGCTACCAGCTCTTATCTCCGGTACACTCGGGCGGCACACTCCGGCTCCGTCGAAGACATCCCCCAACTCCCAACGCCTGGGCTCTGAGGGACGCGGGTCGGGCCCCCCACAGCCCCCTCAACACAAAGAACTCACCCGTGGCACGGCGACAGCAGCAGCAGGCAGCGAACAAGACGCACACCAGTTTGGGCAGCCCCATGCTTCCCCGACGGAGGGCGCGAGCCAAGTGAGGAACTCGCCGCTGTCGGGGGCTGACGTCAGGGGGGCGGGGGAGGGGACCCCGGGCGCCGCCCGGCCCCGCCCCGCGTAGCCCCCCGCCCCCTCCCCGCGCCCTAGGGGGCGGGCCCCCGGCGCGCAGGCTGCGAGCTGCTGCTCCCGGATCCAGGCCTAGAGGCTAACTCCCGTTTTCTGGCTTGGAAAGGTTGAAGGAGCAATGACAGGTGTCCTGGGGCTCGAATGACTGGCCGAGGCGATAGAGGCTGGCCCGGTCGCTGTAGACTCTTGGACGCAGTAGCAGCGCTCACTCAGGTTTGTCCACTACTAGCGGGGACCCTCTAGCAGAGGAGCAACAGAGAGGTATCCCTGATAGAGGTTCCTCTACCCTGCTGTGGAAGCATGGAGCTGGCCCTGGTCGCCTTCTGGAATGACCGCTTCACTGCGGCGGCTGCCGGCTTGGCACTGTTCCAGAGTCTTCGCTGGCCTGGCAGCCTTGGAGGAAGAACTGTGCCAGGTCCCACAGACCTAGGGGTGCCTGCAAGGGGGCGGGAGAGTTGGAAACGGTGCCTTTTGGGTTATCTTTTCATATTCGAATTCTTGCAAGTCCCTCTTACCCTAAGAGGAGGGAGGAAGGGGTCTGAATTCACAAGCCCATGGTCCACGCCCTGACCCAGATAATCCTTTTTGTCTTCTGGTCTCTGTCTCGGTTTCCCTCACCTCAATGAGGAAAAGTTAATACTAACGGATGTGTGAGTCTACAGCCTGTCTCCCAGAAACCTATTACTCTCTCTAATGCTTGAAAGCTGCCTTCCCTACCCACCCCTCAACTCTCTCACGGGCAACGGCCTCAGGTTACTGAAAGCCTAAGTCTCCCACGCAGCAAGGTGCCAGGAGCCCTAGCCTCCATCCTTAATCCCAACTTCTCCCTGGGTCTTCTGGACTCTTAGATTCAAAAAGTCTCTAGCACCAGAGCTTCAAGAAGGGCTTCACCTTGGCTGGGACTCTCACCAGGGAGGGGTCTGTCACCCGGAAGGGAGCAAACAGCCTTTCTGCCGCTGCTGGAGAGAGGGAGGAGGGTTGAGGCAGCAAACCCCAGAGATGGCCAGGTGACTTGAGAGGATGCTCTGGGCTGTGTTCTGATGACTCAGATGACTGGCAAATCACATCAACCTCATCACTCAAGTCTCATTGACCCTCCTCCCTGTCCATTAGCCTCCAGACAGAGCCATGCCGACTGGCCTCCGGCTTGGGCTCTTGATGGGAGGGAGGAAGAGGCCCTTGCCTCCTCTACCCTACAGAGTGAACTGAGGAGCACTGGCCCCTGGCCCAGAGCCAAATAGGAAGATAAGCCTGTTCTCTGCAGCAATGGCTAAAGGATGCTGTCTGGCTAGGCAGGGCAAGTGCTGCACCCACCCCCACCCCCCACCCCCGTTTCTTCATTTAACACCATTAAGTTATCCTCTTCTCTGGCAGTCTGAAAAGAAAGGCAGCTAACCACCAAGGACAGTCAGTTCTGAATTCTTCCTCTTAGACGGATGCCAGCTGGGGGTTGAAGGAGTCGTTTCTGCAGTGAAAGGGAAATAAGATTACATCCCATCCTTCCTGGTGCACAGAACCAAAGCAAACAAACAGACTATACTTTTAAGAGGTCTGGCCCCAGCCGGGCGTGGTGGTGCACGCCTTTAACCCCAGCACTTGGGAGGCAGAGGCAGGCGGATTTCTGAGTTCGAGGCCAGCCTGGTCTACAGAGTGAGTTCCAGGACAGCCAGGGCTATACAGAGAAACCCTGTCTCAAAACAAACAAACAAACAAAAAAAGGTCTGGCCCCTATGGCCACTTTATATAGTAACTTGGGTTCTGAGAGCTTGGTGGCTCATAGCAAGCTCTTCATCATTTGTTTCTGTCTCGTTTCCTATTAGGGTTTTGAAGACACCCACTGGTGTCTTACCATTTGAAAAAATGAAGACCACACAGGCAGGCATCCCTTCCCTGAATTTGGCACTAACCTGAGGACTGGAAGCCTACGGTGGCATCTCCCTACGTTACTGGGATGGTGTTGATGCTTGTGGCGTTACTGCCCCCTCATCCCCATTCTGTGTCAAGTACACAAAACACGTTCTCAGCAGACTTTGCTGACACAAAGGATGTTCCTCTGTCCTGAGCCGAGAACTTCAGTCTTTCCTATGTTTCTATGTCAGGAGCTGTTAGTTTACTAGGAAAATCAAAAAGAAACCAGCACATTTCTGTGCCAGGTAGACAGCGTTAGCTGACTGGTAGATACCTGAGCTACCCTCCCAGCTACTCTCTCAGATCCAGAGCCTGAGTTTAAGAGTGGTTTGAGCAGTGTTGGGAGAACACACCACCCCTTCAGCCCACAAGACATTTACTTAACACTTATTTTGCCTTACAAGTATCTGCTTTATCTAAAGGAGCCTAATAGGATAATCTTTTTGTTTTGTTTTGTTTTGGGTTTTTTTTTTTTTTTTGAGACAGGCTTTCCTTGTGTAGACCCCGCTCTACTGGAACTCACTTTGTAGACCAGGCTGGCCTCGAACTCAGAAACCCACATGCCTCTGCCTCCCAAGTGCTGGGATTAAAGGCGTGTGCCACCATGCCCGGCCTAGGATAATCTTTAAGGACTTAAAAAAAAGAACTCTTTAAAAAATAGAATAGCAGCAGCAGCAACAAGTAGCCTCCAGCTGATAGGGAAGGACCAGGGGACACTCACTCAGCCTAGACATGGTCTATGAAGACCATCCCTTTTGAAATTACAAGCCAAAGATGGGTTAAGGACCCTGGAGAGACTCGAAGGGCTATGAACCAGAACAGAGAGCAGAGAGCGTAGTCTGGGTGGAGTGCGTGGGAGTAGAGCCTTCAGCTCATCTAAGACACCAGAGAACAGAGCTACCCCCTCATGAGGACTTCCTTGAGCTAGGAGTGAAACCAGCAGAGAAGAACCAGGTGGTGAGAGGCAGCATACTGCAGCTAGGCACACTGAGGCTGGATGGGGGAGTGGGCATCCCAGTCCAGTCAGCTACAGCCCCGTGTGGCTGGGGCTTTCCATTCCTTGTTACAGTGGGGAAGAGTAGAGTTGGAGGTAAAAAGACAAGGATGCCCACTCCCTTTGCTGGGAAGGATGGCCTGGGCGGAGGAAGGAAATGAATATAGTGTGCTTGCAGCTGTGATGAGGATATGGGGGGGGGGCGGTGAGCATCAGTCTTGGCACCCGTAGAGGTTGAGTGGCAGGGGTCTCCATCTCCCCATCCTCCCTCCCATCCTTGTCCAGAAAACAGGACCTAGGAGCGGTGGCAGGGGACTTTAAAGAGTAGGGGGAAATCTGTTCTGGGAGGAGACTTTGCAGAGTGAAAACCAGGGTGTGTGAGGAGTAGGGGTCAATTGCTCCAGAGAACACCAAGGCAGGAAACCGGATACTAGGGGTGGGTGGAAGATGTGTAGGAAGGAATTGAATGGAGGGAAGCAGGCCCTACTCCGGCCGGACACGAAGTCTCACTCATGTCCTTCGCACCTGACCCAGGGCAGGAGGAAGGAGGGCGCACACTGTATTGGGGTGCACACCAGCAGCAACATGGAAGAGGGGGAGGGTGGCTTTCTGGAGGGGGGATGGGAGGAGCTATTTTTAAACTTGGAAAAACCGTGAGTTCATCTCCACCCTGGAGGCGGCAAAGGCCCTATTGTGCAGGGGTCAGAGACGGGGTAGCCAGAGAAGGGGGTGGGGGGACTAGTGACACAAAGGGGAGGATTATGTTGGAGCAGAGTGGGGGAGGGGCGTCGGCGTCACAGCTGGCCTACTGAACCTTAGGGTTGCACCGGACTTGGGCTAGGGTGGGGACTTCCACGGGCACAAACCCCGCTGTTGGGACGCTGAGGTCTGCAGCATCCGGTGGTTCGTGCTGGGCAGGGGGCTGGATGGTGGGATTCCCACCGCCTGTCTTTCCCATGTACTGCTGGGTCTGTTCCCAGGCTCCCAACATTCCAGGACTCCCCTGGGAACTTCAGGCCTCTTCTCTTGGCCCCTTCCTTGCCATAGAGTTGGGATGTGGGGAGGCGAATATGAACGAATCAGGATATTTGCTAGACTATGAACCCTTAAAGCCAACAAGGCAGCAGTGATTGAGGTATGTTGACAGGGGTCGTGGCCCTTCCATCCTGCTCCCAGCCCTTATGTAAATATTTAGACATTAGACTGCCACTCTTGTCCCTTCTGAGCCTGGGGGTCTCTCCTTATGGAACAGTCCACAGGCCCACTTCGCAGCGCCCAGGGTCTCTAGTGCACAGAAGCAGCCGAGGCGGGAAGGCGCTGCAGCAGCCCAAAGCTCCGAGGTCCTGCCCAGGGGATGCCGAGGGGAGGCGGGGCATCCGGTCCTCCTCACCAACCCAAACATTACCAAAAATGCTCAGGCGGCTCAGTCGAGTTGGGAGGGGGACCATAGGACTCTCCGGAAATCTTGAATCCGGTCTCAGAGCCTTTCCCAGCGCGGTACTCGGCGGTGATTCAGTCGGTCTTGTCACTCCTCTGAAAGGGCGGGGTCAGGTCCCGGGGGAGAACCGGAGTGCGGTGCCGCTGTGCCTCAGGGTCCAGGGTCGAGTGGGACCCAGCGAGCAGGATTCTGCCCAGGCACCCGGTCCCAACGGCGGACTCCCTGCGCAGAGCAAGTCCAGTCGCTGGTGAAGTCCTGGATCTGAGGCTTCTAGGTTCATACCCTCGTCCCACTTCCCGGTCCCCAGCTTAAATCTGGAGTAAAGAGGGATGTAGGGGGCCCAGGCCGGATGCTGGAAGTTTATACCTACTCCCACCCCCATCACCACCCCCACCCCCAGGGAGTTTCACATCCGCTCTCCCAAGTACCACCACCCAGGGGAGGAATGTCCCCAGAGGGCTGCTTAAGTTTGATTTTGCATTGTCCGGGAGGCTGACAAGCTGGTCCACAATTGAGGAGCTTGTGGGAAATCTGGAGAAGTCACACTCTGCTGGCCCCTGTGTTCTGGGAAGACATGAGTAACACCCTCAGTCCTTAAGGCTGTCGACCCAGAAAAGGACATGACTGGGTTGGGATCTTATGGTAGTTGACTTGAGAATAAAGGACATAGATAAGGTCCACCTGCTGGCTTCCCAGACTGCATATCTAGACGGTGAGAATTTTGGTTTCAAGAGAAACAAAACAAAACAGAAATATTATAAGAATATGTTTTCATTTTAATCCCAGATATGGGATATGGGACTGCTTCAGATTGTCCATAGCTGCTAACTATGATTTGTCTCCTGCTGTAGCAGGGGTGTGGTTTTGCCAACAGCAGATAGTTTCTGGGGACTTTTCAGAGGGTATATAAATCCCAGAGCCCAGAGAGACGGGGTGGGCTATGGTTTAAGTTGTCTCGTGCAAAGAAGGAAGACAGTGGTATTAGATATCCTGACTCCAAAGCTCAAACTCTCCCTCAGGAACTCTGCCCCTGATCAGCAGGAAGTAGTCTATAAAAGTCGCCCCTTCTTCCCCTTTCTCCTTTCTCTCGCCTATCTAGTGTTAGGGGGTTGAAAGTGTGGGAAAGGGGATGGAGAAGGGTGGAAGAAAGAAGAACCCACAAGAAGCTAACACCCTGCTACTTTGGGCCATGGGGGGGGGGCTTCAGTGGATCATGGGATTTGAATCCAAACTAGCTCGGGAGGTGCAGAGCTGCTTCTCTTGCAAGCATCTGTCCTGCTGGAAGCTGTGAGGGCTCAAACACTGAAGGAACTGGTGGTCTTGAGACCAGCTTACTACCTAACAGAACCAGGACAGAGTTCTGAGGGAGGGAAGGAGCTGTGCTCTCTCTTTACAGGGAACTTTACAGCCTAGAACTTTTACTTAGGGGTCACTTTGGTGAGCCAAGTTTATCTTGATCTTTACAAGAGAAGATGAGAAAAGGTGGGTGTACTTGAACAGGCCTTTTGTCCCAGCATTTAGAAGTGAAGATAGGAGGATTGTGGTTTTGAGGCCAGCCTGGATTTATATAGTGAAATCTGATCCTTAAAAGAAAAATTAGCAGTTAGCTGGGTGATAGAAGCCAGCTTCCAATTTTAATTCCACTCCTGGGGAGGCAGAGGCAGGTGGGTCTCTGAGTTCAAGGCCAGCTTGGTTTACAAAGCAAGTTCCAGGACAACCAGAGTTCTGTTACACAAAAACACCTTGTCTCAAAACACAAAACACCAACAAACTTTCAGAGGAAACTCTGGGCAGCACAGCCCATGCTAGCCCATGCTAGCCTGGGCAAGATTTCAAAACCCTTTCCTTTTTTGTTTTTGATTTTGAAACGAGGTTTCTCTGTGCAGCCTGTCCTGGAACTCACTCTGTAGACCAGGCTGGACTCAGAAATCTGCTGCCTGCCTCTTTAATTCAAGACCCTTTTTTTTTTTTAAAGATATTTATTTATTATATGTGGGTACACTGTAGCTGTCTTCAGACACTCCAGAAGAGGGCATCAGATTTTTGTTACGGATGGTCGTGAGCCACCATGTGGTTGCTGGGATTTGAACTCAGGACCTTTGGAAGAGCAGTCGGCGCTCTTAACCACTGAGCCATCTCACCAGCCTTCAAGATCCTTTCTTTTTTTTTTTGTTTTTTTTTTTTTGTTTTTTTGAGACAGGGTTTCTCTGTATAGCCCTGGCTGTCCTGGAACTCACTTTGTAGACCAGGCTGGCCTTGAACTCAGAAAATCCGCCTGCCTCTGCCTCCCGAGTGCTGGGATTAAAGGCGTGCGCCACCACACCTGGCTTCAAGATCCTTTCTTTTTTTTTTTTTAAAGATTTATTTATTATATGTAAGTACAACTGTAGCTGTCTTCAGACACTCCAGAAGAGGGCGCCAGGTCTCGCTACGGATGGTTGTGAGCCACCATGTGGTTGCTGGGATTTGAACTCCGGACCTTCGGAAGAGCAGTCTGGTGCTCTTACCCACTGAGCCATCTCACCAGCCCTCAAGATCCTTTCTTAAACACCAAGAGATACCTGACCTAAAGTAGCTCAGCTAGTGACAGATGGACCCAGTTTTTAAAACTGTTAAAATGCATGCAGCAGACTCACTCACGTGTGTATTCCCGGCACTTGGGAGGTGGACACTCGAGGACCAAACAGTTCAAGACCATCCCCAGTGTCTGTGATCTGCCATTAGCCCGCTCCCTGCCCCCAAAATGCATACGATAAAACGTTATTTAACTACTTAAATGTGAATGTATCAACAGTGCTAAGTATATGGAGTTTTCTGGCAAAAGCCCCACTCTGGGAATAGCAACAGAGTGGACACATGCAACTATTCCAATATAACAACTAAATTGATGTGTACAGATAGATGAGGTGATATCTGCCTTGGGAGGCTGAGGCAGGAGGATTCCTTCACATTAGGAATCAGTGTGGACAAAATAGAAGAACCCTGGGTTAACCTCCCACACCCACTCAAAACAAAAGAGAAGTGGGTGGAGGACACAGGGACAAGAGGTTTTAACCCAGGCGGCCACATCTGAAAGTACAGGGACCTCGAGAGAGATTTCTTAGGAAAGAACAATAGAAAGCCCATTCAAGGAAGGCTGTCTGAGCAGGCCTTCATCGGGCCAGTGGCCTGGTTGGTCCTGATCTAAGTGCTGTATCATCCATAGGGGCAGGGCTGGGGTGAGAGGGGAGTGAGGCTGAGGGTGATGGGCTCTGGAGAAGTTGAAGGGAGCAGTCAGGGTCCAATGAAATGGCTTTTGTGAGATGGAGGTGGCCTTTCCTGGGGACCTCACGGCTGCATGGGGCAATTTTTTTCTCTTACCATAAAGATCTTCAGCAGTCAGTCCTGTAGCAAGGAGGAGGACCCTAAAGATCTAAAGTGGAGTAAGAGAAGAAGGCATGGAGGGTGTGCAGTGACCCCCTTCCCCGGCTGCAGGATCCGTATTTCTGTTATCTGTTGGAACTTCTAAATTAGCCCATGAAACTGAAAAAAAAATTAAATTTTGGGGGCTAGAGAGATGGGTCAGTGGTTAGGAGTGCTGTCTGTTCTTCCAGAGATCCTGAGTTCAATTCCCAGCAACCACATGGTGGCTCACAACCATCTGTAATCGGACCCAATGCCTTCTGCTGTGTCAGCAACAGAATGCTCATACAACATTAAATAAATAAATCTTTTTTAAAAAATTGAATTTTGTCTTGATTGGCCTTAAACTCCCTATGTACCAAGGATGGCTTTGAATTTCTGGTCTTCTAGCCCTGGTGCCCTGAGTTCTGGTATTATAGGCATGTCCCACCTTGCCTGTTTCATGCAATGCTGTGGATCAAATCAAGACTTCCTGTATGCTGGGTGAGCGAGCATCTGCCAATGAGCTACATTCCCAGCAAGCAATGAGGGTCTGAAGAAAGGTCAGCCATGAGAAGAGCCAAATTAAAGGCTGAACTCTGTGGACTCAAAAGAAGGTAGAACAGGGACTCAGAACAGGAAGTGCCAGAGCCTGGTCCTGGGGCCTCTTGCTGCCAGGAGAGTCTTTCTGGAACCGGGGAGGTATCAAAGAAAAGCCAGCTGTACAGAAAGGAGCAAGGTCAGTGGGGTGTGGCGGTGTGCACCTGCAGTCCCACTGCTTGAGCCTGGGACTTGAGAAGTACTTGAGAAGGCCAGAGATGCTGCCTTGCTGCAAAGTTGGAAGTCAGCCTACTCTACATAACAAGATCCTCTCTAAAAAAAAAAAAAAGCAAGGGCTGGCCATTCCAGGCAGGGGAAATGGCTGCAACAAAGAGAGAGGGAGGGAAGGAAGCCAGGGTGATTGCACAGACTTGTAATCCCCCAGCACTTAGGAGGCAGAGGCAGGAAAATCAGGATTTCAAGTGTCCCCTGAGGTGCATCTGAACCTAACTTAAAGCCAGAAGGGTCTGGCCTGGCAGTGCTTGCCCGTCTTAAACCCCAGAATTTGGGAGGCAGAAGCAGGTGGATCTCTGAGTTCAGAGCCAATCAAAGCTCCATAGTGAGACTCTTTTTTTTTTTTTTTTTTTGGTTTTTCGAGACAGGGTTTCTCTGTGTAGCCCTGGCTGTCCTGGCACTCACTTTGTAGACCAGGCTGGCCTCGAACTCAGAAATCCGCCTGCCTCTGCCTCCCGAGTGCTGGGATTAAAGGCGTGCGCCACCACGCCCGGCCATAGTGAGACTCTTGACCTAAAGACCAAACCAAAAAAAAAATTTCAAAAGAGAAACAAAGAGGAAGAGGGCAGAGAGCAGGGCATGTTCATTGCCAATTGCAGTTCTATGTGGAAATAGTTTTGTTTTTTTGTTTTTTTTCGAGACAGGGCTTCTCTGTGTAGCCATGGCTGTCCTGGAACTCACTCTTCAGACAAGGCTGGCCTCGAGCTCACAAGAGATCTGCCTGCTTCTGCTTCTGCTTCCCAAGTGCTGTGATTAAAGGGGTGCCCCACCACTGCTTGGGTTCTGTGTGGGATGTTTGTTGTGGAGGGTTCACCAGAGAGGACTGCTCAGGCATGGGTTAAGCCAATAGACAGTCCCTACTAGCTGGCTAGTAATATGTCCGTTGTTTGGATACCAGCATAGCCCTGAGCCTTTCTCAGCTTTTAAGCACAAAACCCATATCCTGGGTTGACATACTTCAGTTAACAAAAACAGCCAGAAGCAGTACTACAAGAAACCAAAAAGCAAGGTTAGTACATTTAGAGGCTTTTCCAGAATTATAGCCGTTGATGGATTAGGTCTTTGTTTTCATTTTGGCAGGTGGTGCTGTCTCTGTTGAGTTTTAAGGCCTGAATGGCACTTCCCTCACAGAGTCAGTTGTGCTAAGGTCTGGGACCCTGTTACAAAGTTTCCAGGCAGCTGTCTGGCTAGAAGGCAGGTGAGGAGGAGGGGACCTGTGTTGTCATTATATTTGCATTGCAAGCCTTCATTTATTCCTAATATACATGTTTACTGCAGCAGAAAATGTGGGTTACACTAGGAATGCTTATGTGAACAGGGAGTGTTACATGGCTGGCTAGTGTTTCCAATGAGGCAGAATTAGGTTATGGGGAAACACCTTGGGTTTCAAGAAAAGTTAGGCAAACCGAGGAACCACTGAAGGCTTTTGAGCAACAGCAGAATAATGTGATGAAAGGGGATTTGGCATCACATTGGTGTCTTGAGGTCTTCTTGGCCCAAGAGCGCCCCCTAGTGCTGCTCATTTGGATTGTTCTTTCATTTTATGGAGTAGGTGGGAGAATTCAGGCCTGGAATTCAGGATTTCAGAGTTACAGAAACCCAGGCTATCTGGGTCCAATTCTACTTTTTTTTTTTTTTTTTGGTTTTTCGAGACAGGGTTTCTCTGTGTAGCCCTGGCTGTCCTGGCACTCACTTTGTAGACCAGGCTGGCCTCGAACTCAGAAATCCGCCTGCCTCTGCCTCCCGAGTGCTGGGATTAAAGGCGTGTGCCACCACGCCCGGCCCAATTCTACTTTTTAATCCTGAGTGGCAACTCAACACTGTAGCAAAATGGGATGACAGAGGAGATTCGAGGTACGAAGTGGGCATGGCATGGGGGAGGCCCCCTTCTCTCTCTAACCCACCCTGTGCCTTTGGAACGGAGTCCATAGAGGGCAGCTAAGCTGGTGGGGAGTGGGGGAGATGGGTGTGTGTGTGTGTGTGTGTGTGTGTGTGAAGACAACATCCCTGCATTTGAGAAGCGTGGATTCATAATGAGACAGACAAGTACATTTATAATAAAACGTGCCAAACACTGGGAGCAGACACATGTGTGAAGCAGCTGCTGCTGACAGCCGCGTGGGCCAAGGGCAGCCTCCTGGAAGTGTGCCACCTAGCCTCATTCTGAGGAGCAGTGGGGTGTGCTGCTTTGAGGGTGGCCAAGCATGCTCTGGGCAAGGGACTGTTGGCCAATGGTCATCACCCTGTGAGGGAGGAGGGATGTTAGTGAGGGATGAGGCTGGATTACAGGCGATTTGTAAATGGTGATAAATTATTAACATCAGCAGGGCATAAACAGCATGGTTTTAAGGAAGGGAACAATACCCCCAAGCTGCTTTAAATCCATTAAATAAGTTCAGGCCCCAGCGGGCCAGAACCAACGAAGGCTTTGCTTTCTAAGATTCCATTTTCCTTCAGAGTCCCTTCCCTCCCTTAGATGGTGGAAATTGGAAATGTCTGGAAGGCAGTGTCCAACAACATATAGGGTGTAGCCTTGTTTTAGCCATTTGTCCCTGGCATGTGACTGAGGGCATTTGTTTGTTTGTTTGTTTATTTTGCAGCCTCTTCTGCCTCCCCCACGTCCACATAGAGAGAAATCCAACCCATGGCTGAGGCCTGAAAGAAGATCTGGATTCACGCCACGGAGGGGAGAGCTGCCCAGCTGTCAAAAGAACAAGCCCGGCAGCGGCAGCGGAGGGGTCAGAACGTCTTTTCCTCTCCCTCCACCCTTTTGTTTCCATTTCCTCTCCTCTTCTCCCCCTTCTTCCTCCATGCCTTCTGTTTGTTTGTTTATTTGTTTATCTTTTGCTCTGTGTGTTGTGAGACAGGCTCTCCCTTTGTAGCCTATGCACACCTGGAACTCCCTGTGTAGTCCATGGAAACGCTTCTGATTCGGCCTCCTAAATTCTTGGGAAGATGGACTGCTGGGCTGCTGCACTTGCTGCTAAGCCTGAAGACCTGAATTCACTCTCTGGAACTCACATGGTAGGAGAGAGAGAACCAACTCCTGAAAGTTGTCCTCTGGCCGCCACATGTAATGGGGACACAGGCAACTTGCCTAGTAGGCCTATGTATACAGCAGAGTGTTTGGACCAATCACAGCCATTTGTTTGGGCCAAACCCCCGTCTTGCCAATTTTTTTTTTTCTGAGACAGGGCTTCTCTGTGTAGCCCTGGCTGTCCTAGAACTCATTTTGTAGACCAGGTTGGTCTCGAACTCAGAAATCCACCTGCCTCTGCCTCCTGAGTGCTGGGACTAAAAGCGTGAGCCACCACAACCGGCTCCGTCTTGCCTCTTAGCATCGTGAAATTCCTCTAGTAAGCCACCAGGGGGAGTGTTCCACCCCTGTCGAAGGTGGAAATGGTTGCAGGGTCACCTAGAGATCATCAAGGCTTGGGATAGTGAAAATTCTGATACCTCCGGGAGCTTAGGCAATTGGCTGCAGTCTTTGTGTAGTTACTTCTGTCAGTGTTCTAGATTGCTGATTCTGGCACAGGATGATCTGATGGCTGTGAGATTTTTGCTCCAGGGAGTCAGGGAGAGCTGACATAGTCATGGAAACTGTCCCAAGCCTAATGTCTTTGCTTAGTTACAGGAAAATGATCACTGGTAGGAGTGTTCACATATAAACACATAGAACTTATTAACACTAAGAGTGATTTTAAAAAATGATTTATGTATTTATGTTATATATATATATGAGCACATCATTGCTGTCTTCAGACACACCAGAAGCAGGCATCACATCCCATTACTGATGGTTGTGAGCCACCATGTGGTTGCTGGGAATTGAACTCATGACCCCTGGAATGCTCTTAACTGCTGAGCTATCTCTCCAGCCCACTAAGGATGATTTTTAAAACAGATTGAAGAGAGTTCACCACCTGCTCAATGCCCCAGAGAGTGCTGAGTGCTCCTTATACGTGCCAGTAGGAAATCATCAAGACCTATAGAATAGCCGGGCATGGTGGCGCACGCCTTTAATCCCAGCACTCGGGAGGCAGAGGCAGGTGGATTTCTGAGTGAGTTCGAGACCAGCCTGGTCTACAAAATGAGTTCCAGGACAGCCAGGGCTACACAGAGAAACCCTGTCTCGAAAAACCAAAATAATAAAAATAGATAAAATATTTTTAAGGGGCTGGAGAGATGCCTCAGCAGTTAACAGCACTGACTGTTCTTCTGAAAGTCCCAAGTTCAAATCCCAGCAACCACATGGTCAGGCTCACAACCATCCGTAATGAGATATGATGCTCTTTTCTGGGGTGTCTGAAGACAGCTACAGTGTACTTACATATAATAAATAAATCTTAAAAAATATTTTTTAAAATTTGTTTATTATCGTTTTGAGACAGGGTTTCACTGTGTAGATCTGGCTCTCCCGAAACACACTTTCCCGTGTTTTGTCTGAATATATACATGTGTACCGTGTATGTGCTGTTGTCTGAAGTGGTCAGAAGAGGGCATTGGATCTTCTGGAACCACCTATGGAGTCATAGATTGTTGGGAGCACCCATGTAGGTGCCCTTTATTTTTTGAGACAAGGTCTCAAACTTCTTATATAGTCAAGGGTAACCATAAACACTGGAATCTTCCATCTCCTGAGGGCTATGATTATACGCAAACGCCACCAAGCCAACTTTAAGATTTATTTGGGGGTATTGTTTTAAGGCAGGGTTTCTCTATGTATCCATGGCTGTCCTGGAACTCCCCCTGTAGGCCAGGCTGGCCTTGAACAAGTTTTTTGTTTGTTTATTTGTTTTAGGCAAGATAGCTTAGTGGGTAAAGAGGCTCCAACAGACTATCAAAGCGTACTTATGTGGGAGGCTAATACAATTACAAGGCCAATACTAAGATTGCCTCATTTGAAGCCAGCCTGGGTTACATAGGGAAACCCTGTCACAAGACAAAATAAAAGCAAAACGTAAGTACTCAAAAATTCATGGTGCTGCCAGGCATGGTGGCGCACGCCTTTAATCCCAGCACGCGGGAGGCAGAGGCAGGTAGATTTCTGAGTTCGAGGCCAGCCTGGTCTACAAAGTGAGTGCCAGGACAGCTAGGGATACATAGAGAAACCCTATTTCGAAAAACCAAAAAAAAAAAAAAAAAAAAACTATGGTGCTTTTTTGTTAATACCCAGGGAACACTCTGTCTCACTTTGTAACATCATCAGTCCACACCTCTCTTCAAATGTGTATTTATTGCTAGAGTGAGGGATCCAGTAATCCCAACACTCAGGAGGCCAAGCCAGGAAGACCAGCAGTGCAAGGCCAGCCAGGCCTATATACAGAGACCTGATCTCCAAAAGAAAATACAATTAAAACTTTGAATGAACATTTTTAAAAAGAAAAAAATTTGTAACTTAAATTTTTCCAAACTTTATTTTTCATGACGGTTCTTAAACACCTTAACCTCCCTTGTAGCCCACCACCCAGCAGAGGTAGTGGAAAAGAAAGGATGTGAGGTGTGGAGGAAGAAAATGGACCTGTTTAGAAAGGCTCTTTGGAGCGACTCTCACCTGTGTCTGGAAATCGGCAGTTCAGTTCACAGGTTAGTAGCGGCAACTTGTGTCACTGGCAAATACTCCACAGATACACCAGCAGTCCAGTTCAACAGAGTCGGGATAGTAATCACGAACCGGCAGCGGAGTCACTACCTAGCCCAGACAGCCAGGCCTCAAGGGCCAGCAGGAAGGTCAGGAGAAGTTCTCAGCTGTGCCTCTCTCAGTGAAGCAAAGATAGTGAAGACTCAAGACTAACAAGCATTGCCCAGCTCGCTCTATAAGCAAGCCTAACTCAGCCCCCGCCCCGTCACTATCCATAGAGTCCTTTTGTATTCCCTCCAAACATCACATGTCCTCCAATCTTGCCTCCACACACACGTGTGTCTTGCCTCAGCACATGCATCTGTCTCAGCTGACATCACTCTGTCAATCAACCCAAGCCCAAGCATCCCATTGCTAGAAAGTTTTTGGTGTGTTTCTCTCAACGGAGACTTGACAAATGGAACTCCATTATTCAGTGTAAGGTAGACCAACACATGTGTGTTGTGAGCAAAGAATCCTTCATCATGTGCTCTTTCACGTGCTTGCCTTAGCAGAACATCCTTTCACTTGTCTGCTTCAGTGAAACGTTCCTTCACGAGTCAGCCTTAGCCTTTCAACCAGTGTCCACTTCAGGAAAGCACTCCTTCACATGTTTGTCCCAGCAAAACATCATCCAACGGACTTTCCAAAGAACCCTCAAGTTTCTACTTCATATTTTTGTGCATATGTAGAACCCAGACAGGCATCAAAATTCCCAACTCAGGCTCCAGTGTGAGTGCCTCTGATAGGAGACAAGAGGGACAGATAGGGACTCTCATATTCTTTGAGGAGGCATTTATACTTCCTACTATAGAATGCCATTTGCAGGTGCACTTTGCAAATAGCTCAACAGGAATAACACCAATGATTTGCCTGTTAACCCCTACTCCAGGTGAAGGAGGAGCAGTAGGGGATGTACCCCAGACCCTTGGGTGTATGCAAACCCAGCTGCATCCCTCCCATCAGGGGAGAATGAGGAAGAGTGTGCCAACCCTTCCCCCCTCAGAGACAAGGCTGGGCACCTGACCTGGAGGTCTCACTATTGAGCCGTGGCTGTTCTGGAACTTGCTATGTAGAATAGTCTTCTTGCGCGCATCCGACTTGCCAGCAAGAACGACACTGCAACAGGATCCTTCTGCACACGTTTATTGGGAGAGCTTGATTGTAGAGGTGAAGAGACCCCAAGCCCAGAACTGGTGCTGCTTATATAGGCCTAGGAGAGGCGTGTCTCACACTCGGATTGGTTGTGCATTCTACCTCATTTGCATGTTCCTCATCTGATTGGTTATTCTCTCTCAGTACCTCACAGAACCTCATTAACATACTCATTTGCATGTCTCACATCTGATTGGTTATTCTCTCAGTACCTCATTATCATACCTCATTTGCATGTCTCACATCTGATTGGTTAACTCTCTTAGTACTTTGCAGAGCCTCATTATCATGCCCGGGCCAGGCAGTGTTTTGGCTAAAAAAACTTTACTACATAAGTATGCATTGGTTGTTTGCCCAAACTTATGCGTGGTGGCCAGCAGTAGCCTGTGCCACCCTGCAACGGCACATGTGGCTTCCCACATCTCCCCCTTTTTGTTTTAATAAAATGAGGCTGGACTAGGCCTGTGCAATTATGTCCATCCACCGTGGCTCCTGTTTTAGGTCGTTCCTCTAATGTCACAGCCTTACCCATCATAGGGTAACCCTATCGCCACTGGGCCCCATGTCTTAGGTTGGCCTGCGCATGAGGAAAGTTGCCCGTCTCTGGATACCGCAGTGCTGTGTGACAGTAACTGCTAAATGACCTAGGGAGAACTCTACAAAAGAGGCCAGCCAAAAAATGAATTAGTGGGGAAATCATGATCACCCTATCGTGTGCAGCGATGTGCAAGGGCTGATCAATGATTGTTAAGTCTCTCTCATCCCATTGCAATGGATCCATAAATCCATGGGGTGCAAGAGCAGAGAACTCAGATGCCGACTAATTCTTGAGCATAGATAACCAAACATCAGGGGAGGCGCCGTTTTCAATAGCTAAAAGTGCCTGAGTTATAATCACCTTGTCACGTTTTTGTTGGGTTCTGAATTTGCATACCAACCAGAGCATGAACACCAGTCCACAGCATATGGCAGCACCAAACAAAATCACTCCCACCCATTCCTTAAAGTAAGAAAAAGCAGAGGTAAGCCAAGAGGTAAAGTCTCCAAAGGTCACAGGTTCCACTCTGGTTCCATTAAGGTTCAGGATCTGTATCTGCAGCCTCTTCTGCAACCTGTCCAGCTCCTGCGACCAGTTCCCCTTCAGATAATTTGATAGGTCTGTACTTTTAATAAAAGAATTATTAATATACCTATTGGGAGTAATGCATACATGCAGAGTGGATGCCACACAACTCATTTGAATGACATCCATCATCTGTTCCATGTTATGTTGTAAAATATCCCCTCTCTGATTCACTAACATTAATCCTGAGGCGATATGAGAATCCACCCTTTGCAGGGTAAGCAATGCCTCAGACGTTTTTTCTGCTATCTGACTTATGGTGTCAGCAGTATTAACTTGATTGGCCATCGCAATTCCTGCAGTAACCACTGACGCTGCAGACACCACAATGGCAGTGACAATGGCAGCTGTGATTCCAAAATCTCTCTTCTGCCTAACAAGACTCATTATTGGGAACTTCTCTGGATCTGCCTCAACAGGTACAGGGACAAAGATTGGTAGCTGTACCACTAAGGCTAAGAATTTGGTTCCATTCCAGCATTGAGTAAAAAAAACAAGTGATATTTGTACAATCTAACCATTCTGTATCATTTTGAAATTCAGCCAATATAAAGAAAAATGGAGGACTAACACAAACTTCTACTGGAAAGGTAGTCATATTTCTGATAACTCTATTAGTTGTCGCATTATTTAAATGAGCAGAGGTATTGGAAAGTGTGGCAGAAACATTCAATATCTCATGAAAGGTTCCAGTCAGCAGTGCAAAGGCTGACAGACTGGTACTAGCACCTGCCTCATTACTTAAAATCCATTGGTAATATGGCCAAATATTTTCTTTTCCTGTAGCATCTCCTTTATCATTCATTACAGCAAAATCTAATGGAGGTGACAAAACAAAACCCTTTGCTATTTTTTTTTTGAGGAAAAAATTTTGATTGACAAGGTGAAAAAACTATAGGAAAAGAGAGGTCCGGATGACACCAGGGCACGCTGCATTTAGCAGTAGCATTGCCAACAGGCCATCGAGACCTTTTGGGAATAGTCACATTTCCCTTTATCATAATAGTGGTGATGTTTATAGGTGAAGTTACATTATTTCCAACATCACCTGAGCCTAATTGCGCTCCTTGGATGACTTGTGTTAAAGCATTAAGTAACACTCCAGAGCTCACTTTATTTTGGATAATGGGATCTGCCCAATTAGAGATAATCCTTTTCTTTAAAAATATACAGGGTGTAAAAGGTTTATCCACATTATGCACAAAGTATAGTGTATAATTTAAATGAAAACTCGTACTATTATACACCCATGGCTCTTGAGGAGTTTGTTGTACACAAGGTGCATCCAGAAAACATTCTGTTGCATAAAACAAAGGCAAGGTAGAAGAATTGGAATGTACCGGTAAAGGTACTGGCCATGATCTTACTATGGCCCACAAAGGTATATTTATCCCGGTCTCAATCATCAGGAGTAATAGCAGGATCATCTTGGGATTCATCTTGCTCTTTCACGGTCCTTGTCAGTCGCGTCGGAACCCAAAATGGATTATCTTCACCCTGCGGAAAAACACAAATAGCTCCCCGGGATCTGATTAATACAGGATCCGAGCCATACCATTTATTATCAAGGACATTTTTCCATTTGACCATTTCATTGGGCGGTTGAGGCCATTGTCCATGCCTTTCGGCTGGTGATCTTCCAGCATCATCCAATTTTAAAAAATTAATAGTAAATATTGTAAGGGATAGAGCCATCTTTGGTGTCATAGCCTCTATTCCCCCTTTTTGTTTTTGCAAATATTGTTTCAAAGTACGATGGGCTCTTTCAATGATGCCTTGGCCCTGTGGATTATAGGGCAGTCCAGTAATATGTTTCACTTGCATTTGTTTGCAAAATTGGCTAAATTTAGAAGAAGTATATGCAGGACCATTATCTGTCTTTAGCACTAGGGGCTTGCCCCATGCAGCCCAAGCCTCTAAGCAGTGAGATATGACATGAACTGCTTTTTCCCCTGACAATGGAGAGGCATGTAGGACACCAGAACTGGTATCGATGGACACATGTACATATTGTAATTTCCCAAAAGCTGGGATATGCGTGACGTCCATTTGCCAAACATCTAGGGGTTGCAATCCACGAGGATTAACGCCCACGGAGGGTGCATTAATAAATTCTACACACGTATCACACTGTAGGACAATATCTCGAGCTTCTGTTCGTGTGAGCTTAAACTTTTGTCGTAATGTAGAAGCAGGGACATGATAAAGTTGATGAAAATTTTTAGCACTTTCTATAGGATTTTGTGATAGGAAAACCATATCTCTGGTGGCTGAATCAGCAATTGCATTTCCCTTAACCATAGGTCCAGGTAATGATGTATGTGCTCTAATATGTTGAATATAAAAGGGATGCTCACACATCAAAATACAATTTTGTATTTTTATCAAGATTTCAGATACAGGACTAGACTGCTTAAAATTTCTGGCAGTCTCCAACGCTAGTACAGCATTAACCACATAAACAGAATCAGAGATAATATTTATGGGCATAAGAAATCTTTTAAAGACTTCTAAAATCACCAAACATTCTACCAATTGAGGGGCTCCTGGTGTAAATTGCAACTGTACAGCCTTTTCATTAATCACATAACTTCCAATTCCTGTTTTGGATCCATCTGTATAAATATCAATGGCTCCCTTTATAGGAGTATTAGCTGTTACCTTTGGAAATATCACTGGATGCAATAACAGAAAATGTAATAAAGGATGTTTAGGATAATGATTATCAATTAAACCAGAATAACTGCATCTAAGAATGGCCCATTCATCTATAGTCGCACACAATGTTTGCATTTGTGTGGCAGTATAGGGAACAATTATGCTATCAGGCATTTTTCCAAAGTGAGTAATTGAACTTTTTATGCCTTTATGAGCCATATTTGCCACCATGGTGGGATAATGCTCTATAGTCTTATTAGGGGATATATGTGGATGTATCCATACTAGAGGACCATCTTGCCATAATACAGCAGTTGGCAAAATTATGGTTCGTAATATGCATAGGCAAAAAGGTTTTTGCTCATTTATACGATTTAGCTGTGCTGTTTGGATTGCCTTTTCTACCTTCCTAAGAACATCAGAAGCCTCAGGTGTTAATTGTCTCAATGAGGTAATATGCGATTCTCCTAGAATTTGAAATAAAGGTTTCAATTTCGAAGTAGGGATCCTTAAATAAGGTCTAATCCAATTTATATCTCCTAATAATTTTTGAAAGTCATTTAATATCTTTAGATGATCTTTTCTTATACTAATCTTTTGTGGGATGACACACCGTAAAGTAATAGTGGCTCCTAAAAATTGACAACATTAGACTGCTGTACTTTTTCTGGTGCAATAATCAAGCCATTATTTTTTAAAGTTTCAGTAAGCAAGCCATAAGCTTGCTGTATACTTTCTTCTTTAGGTCCACAAATCACAATATCGTCCATATAATGACAAATTTTTAAGGAGGGGAAACCATCTCTAACTGGTTGTAAAGCTTTTCCTACATATAATTGACATATGGTAGGGCTATTTGCCATTCCTTGGGGTAACACTCACCATTGATACCTTTTATCAGGCTCCATATGATTAACAGAAGGTAGGGTAAATGCAAATCTAGGTTTATCTTTCTTGTTTAATGGAATGGAAAAGAAGCAATCCTTAATATCTACTACTATAATTCTCCAATCCTTAGGTAGAGCTGAGAGTAGGGGGAGTCCTCTTTGTACAGGACCCATAACTTGCATTTGTGCATTAATGGCTCTTAGGTCATGTAAAAATCTCCATTTACCTGACTTCTTTTTTACAACAAAAATAGGGGTATTCCAGGGTGATTGTGTGGGTTCCACATGCCCCAGGTCTAATTGTTCTTGTACTAACTCTTTAGCTGCTTTTAACTTCTCAGAGGGTAAAAGCCACTGAGGCACCCACACCGTGTCCTCCGTACACCACGGAATGGGCAAAGGCTCCTCAGCGGCCCCTAGAAAAAACCCAGCCTTTTCTTATCTGCTTTTACTGTGGCTTTAACTGGTGAAATTCTACCTTGTAAGTTTTTTCCTAGATCTAGTCCAGGTATATATCCCATTCCTCTCATTATTTCCTTGCTTTTCTGAGAATAATCATTAGTCAGTATAAAGTTCATGGCTGACAACACATCTCTTCCCCATAAGTTTACAAGTAAAGGGAGTACATAAGGTTGAAAAAGCCCTGTCCTTCCTTCTTTATCTTTCCATTGTAAGGATTTTGCACTTATAGTTGGGGTAGCCTCATATCCTAATCCTTGTAAGCTATGTGACAATTGATTAACAGGCCAAGAAGTAGGCCACCAATTACTGGATATAATGCTTTTATCCGCTCCTATATCCATTATACCTTGAAAGGTTTTTCCTTCTATTTGTAATTGTAAAGTGGGACTATTATCCAAATCTAAAGATATGTATGCCACATTAGTTCCTGTAGAACCAAGTCCCTTATCTCCTCAGGAATCCTGGCTACTAGGGAACATGTTATGCAAACTAGGAAGAATCAGCAATTGAGCAATGCGATCTCCAGGAGAAATGGCTACGATACCTCGGGGTGCAGAACACATAATCTTAACTTGTCCCTCATAATCTGAGTCTATAACTCCAGGATGTATCATCAATCCTTTCAAAGCAGAAAAGGACCTACCCAATAGTAGGCCCACTGTATCCTTTGGTAAGGGACCTCTAAAATCTGATGAAATAGGTTGGCATCCCATTTGAGGTGTAAGAATTACTCTGGAGGTGGCACAGATGTCCAGTCCTGCTGAACCCGGAGTGGCTCTCCTCGGTCTCTGGGTGGCCTCATAGACACTGTGGTCTGGAGTGCCCCATACATTTGGGGGCCCTGGGGATGGGGGCCCCTCACTCCGTTTTTTGGCTGTTGCACTTTAAACTGAGGTATTGGCCTTCCTTTTATATCTCTGACTGATCTACATTCATTTGCCCAATGTCTTCCTTTCCCACATTTTGGGCAAATACCTGGTACTGTCTTTTCAAATCTACTCTTTCTACCCTTTGTACACTGCTTTTGCATATGACCTGTTTGTCCACAATTATAGCAGGTTATTTCTTTTGTTTGCGCCATCAAAACTGTGGCAGCCAGCCCTGCATTTAAAAGGGGTCCTCCTATTTCTCTACAGGCTTTCATCCACGCCTGTAGTCCTTTCCCTTTCCAAGGTGTGATAGCATTTCTGCATTCTTTGGTACATTGCTCATAAACTAATTGTTCAATTAGCGGCAATGCAGCCTCAGAATCGCCAAATATGCGCCCTGCTGCTTCCATCATGCGAGCCACAAATTCAGAGAACGGCTCATTAATTCCCTGAATAATTTTTGTCAAATTACCAGATACCTCTCCTCGATTAGGCAATGCTTTCCAAGCTTTCACTGCTGCCTGATTGATTTGATCATAGACCTGCACTGGGAATGCTAATTGATTGTTTGTCCATATACCCTGACCTGTAAGCATTTCAAAGCTCCATGCTGGTTGCCCTGCAGTAGCATTAGCACGGGCCTGACTCAAACACAGATCATACCATATAGACTTCCAATCTAGATACTGTCCCATCGTAAGACATGCCTTTACCACACTCATCCAATCTGAGGGAGTCATGGCATGGTGAGCCAGTCTATCAATTTGGGATTGAGTAAAAGAGGCATTGACTCCATAAGTCCTTACTGATTCTGCTAAATCTTTCACTTGTTTATGCGATATTGGCTCATAATACCGCTGTTGAGCTTGATCCTGAAAACCAGGAAAAGCCTGACATATTTTTCGCAATCCTCTAGGAGTGCAAAAAGAGGGGCCATTGCCAATTGCTTTCTTATCTGTATAAGGCGGAGGAGGTGGGGGAGCACCGAAACTCCTCCCTATTGGACCAGATCTTTCCGCCTCATACTCTGCAGCAGCCTCCTCCAAATCTTCCTCCTCCCCTGCTGATAATTCCGAGTCCTCTGAGCAAGATAATTCTAATAATTCAAAGTCCTCGAGAGGAGGGTAAATTGACTTAATTTTCTGTTCTTTATCTTTTATACTATCTTTTGTATCTTTACTTTTTGGTTTCTTTTTCTTTTCTCCTTTTATTTCTCTTCCTTTACTTATCTTTCTGCGCACACCTTCTTTTTCATATCTCTCTGTTTCTGACATACTTTCCTGTTGCTCCTGTAAAAGTCGCTGCCCTTCCTTAACAGCTAGCTCAGATTTCTTATCCTGGATACAAGCCTTAATTAATTTCCATAACGGCCTTGTTCCTGCCTTCACTTTCCCTTCAGCTTCCTCTCTCGCTATATCTCTCCCTAACTTTTCCCAACTAGGTAGTGTCAGCGACCCAATGGGGGCAAACCAAGGAGCGAGTCTGTCTATCTCTTTTAAAAATCCACTCACTGTACTTTCAGAAATCTTTAAACCTTTTTCTTTAAGCAAGGCTTGCACCGGCCCTACTAAGGGCGTAGACTGGCCAGTACCCATGATCGTCCTGGACTAAAGTGTTATCTACGTGAAATTATTCCCAGCAGATACACTCGTGCCCAGGGTGGTGACAGTTAAGGCAAATGCATACTATCAAGGCAAGAAAAAAACGAGCAGCACAACCCCAGCGACAATTATCAGATCTATTCCATAGGAAAGCATACCTCTCAGAGACTCACATTAATTTCTTTATACTTACTGGTAACACCGTTCCCCAGCTGAAGAGTTCTGAACCCGTGCAGTCGAATCCTTCTCAGCAGTCTGTTTTGCAGGAACACTTCATTAACACCGTTCCCCAGCTGAAGAGTTCAGAATCCACGCCAGATCCTTCTCAGCAGTCTGTTTTGCAGGAACACTTCATTAACCGCTCCTTCCCTGCGATGCAGTTCTGAACCCTCCCTGTAGCAGGGGGTCTTCGCTCGTGCCTGAAGATGTTTCTTCTCCTAGATTTCTCGGCACCACTTCTTGCGCGCATCCAACTCCCCAGCAAGAACGACACTGCAACAGGATCCTTCTGCACACGTTTATTGGGAGAGCTTGATTGTAGAGGTGAAGAGACCCCAAGCCCAGAACTGGTGCTGCTTATATAGGCCTAGGAGAGGCGTGTCTCACACCTGGATTGGTTGTGCATTCTACCTCATTTGCATGTTCCTCATCTGATTGGTTATTCTCTCTCAGTACCTCACAGAACCTCATTAACATACCTCATTTGCATGTCTCACATCTGATTGGTTATTCTATCAGTACCTCATTATCATACCTCATTTGCATGTCTCACATCTGATTGGTTAACTCTTAGTACTTTGTAGAGCCTCATTATCATGCCCGGGCCAGGCAGTAAAAGCTAAAAGCTAAAAAACTTTACTGCATAAGTACGCATTGGTTGTTTGCCCAAACTTATGCGTGGTGGCCAGCAGTAGCCTGTGCCACCCTTCAACAGCACATGTGGCTTCCCACAGCCTGGCCTCAAACTCACAGAGACCTGCCTCTGTCTCCCAAGTGCTGGGTTAAAAAACATGTGCTGATACATCTGGCCTGCTCGATGGGATGTGAATTCTTTCTTCTCAGACTGCTGGCTCTGTGGAAAGTCATAGCTTAGAGTCATTTCCAATCTGGGCGTATTGGCATCTGTGGTGGCAGGCAATGACTTGTGGTCCTTCTGGAACCGCAAGCTAGAAGGCAGGAACATCCAAGTGCCTCTCTTCCCTGCACAACCACAGACTGTGGCTTTTGTGTACTTCAATGACTTCATGTTTCAAGGACATGGGTTCTGATGTGCTGTCAAGAAGGAAAAAGGAAAATGAGCTTATGCAGTGCTCAACTACACTCAACCGGCCAGGGGGATACAAAGCCAGCCAATTGCTTGACCAGAAGGCTTCCTCGGGACATGATGCACTATAAACAAAGCTGTCACCTCCTAGCCTCCCTTCCTCTCATCCATCACACTCCATGCTTTTCACCCATAGATGACCCCACTCCATCAAGGAGTCTTTTCCATTTGCAAAATTAGGTCTATCTTTAAAATAGGGGACACGTACCATTCCCCAGGGCCAAGTCTGTTGAGCAGGGCTTTCCCCAGCATGCTGTAAAAATTCCTTCTTGCCCATTTGAAAATGAGGGTTTTGAGATGGAGAGTTTATATTTTCTGCTAGACCCAGACTGGAATAAAACACCATCTTCTTAAACAAACATGCATAAATTGGGAGGCTTGGGAAGGAGGATTGGAGGATTGCCTTGAGTTCAAAGGTAATCCCCATTTTAAAGTATTTGTTTTGCTTTTGCTTTGTTTTTGTTTTGTTCTGTTTTTGAGATAGGGTTTCTCTGTGTAGTCCTGACTGTCCTAGAATTCACTCCGGAGAGGGAGCTGGCCTCAAACTCAGAGATCTACCTGCCTCTGCCTCCCAAGTGCTAGGATTACAGGCGTGCACCATCACCACCCGGCTTGCTTTGGATTTTTTTTTTGTACCCCAGGATGTCCTTGATTCTCCTTAATTGTCCTGGTTCTCCTCTGCCTCTACTTCCCATGCACTTAGATTAGACGTATGCACCACCACTCCCAGCTTCCTGTTTGCCAGAAGATAAAGAGGAGCTGACAAGACTGCTCAGCAGTTAAGAGCTGCTTTTCCAGAGGATCCAAGTTCAATCCCCTGCACCCATAGAGCAGATCACAGCCATCTGTAACTCCAATCCCATGGGATCTGGGGCCCTCTTCTGGCCACCTGCATGCATGTGACAGGGAAAAGCCATTCGCATAAAGTAAGATGAAAAAACATTTAAAAAGTGGTAGTAGGGCCTCAAGGTTCCAGCTAGAAAGATGCTTATTTAGGCCAGATACTTAACTTCCAAAATGAATGCTAGAGTTGATGACGGTTCTACCCAATTATAGAGGAATTAATAGGTAACTTTTTTTTTTGAGTCATGGTTTTTCTGTGTAGTCCTGGCTATCCTGGAACTTACTCTGTTGACCAAGCTGACCTTGACCTCAGAGATCTGCCTCCTGAAAGCTAGGTTTAAGGCTGTGTGCCACCACTGCCAGGCTATTTTTTTTTTTTGTTTTAGTATCACAAAAGTTTATTTATCAAAAAATTTCAGAGGTCTGGAGAGATGGTTCTGTGGTCAGAAGCACTTGCTGCTCTTACAAAAGACCCGGGCTCCCAGCACACAGGTGGCAGCTGTGGCTTACTAACATCTGTGTAACTCCTGTCCTGCCTCTTCTGGCTTCCCTGGGTGCAGGCATACACATGATGCCCATACATACATTCAGGCTAAGGACCCCATCACATAAATAGAAGTAAATACATCTTTTAAAAATTGTATATGAAAATGCACATAACCTGATTTTAAAACAACTTTTAGCTGATTATTTTATGAATGTTTTCCCTGTATGTATATCCAGGCAGCACCTCTTTGCTCTGTCCTCAGAGCCCAGAAGAGAACATCAAACCCTTGGAAGCAGAGTGACCCTAGTGGTTGTGAGCTGCCATGTGGGTGCTAGGAAGAATAGAAGCAGGCCTTCTGGAAGAGCAACTGTGTTCTTAAACACTGAGCCATCTGGCCAGCCCTACATGACCCAATTGTAGGACATAGTGAAACGGGTCCTTTGTGAACTTTGTGAACAGGCGCTATTAACTTTGTCCCAAGCCTTCTGTTTCCTAGTGTTCTGCTGCTGCCCACCGCTTAGCATCTCCACATGGTCATCCACTGCAAAAGCCGCAAAGGGCTGGAAGCCGGCACTTCTCCATGGATACACGTCTCCCATAACTTCTTGTGCATCTGTGTCTTCAGCTTAGGAGGGTGGCCCTTGCTCATGGCAGCTCCTCGCTGGGCTGAGGGCAGCTGTGAAGAAGCAGGTGGCCTCACTCGATCCTCCATGGATTCTTTTATAGAGAGAACTTAGAATGTATGTGACTTCTAAAGCATGCATGCTACCAGAAGGGACACCTGTGGGGAGAGGGCAGGAATGAAGAGCAATGATACCCCTCTTCCTTTATCGTTCTCTGTATTTGAGACACCAGGCTAGCCTCAAATCCACATTGATCTTTCTGCCTCAGTTTCCTGAACTGGGACTGTAGGTGTGAGCCAACATGCTTGGCTTAGAATCTACCTTTGCATATAGTTTCCCCTACCCAGTGCTGGAGATTGAATGCAGGGCCTTTTACACGGCAAGCAAGAGCTCCATCATTGAGCTACCCTATCCCCATCCTAAAATAACTTTGACTTTGATTTTGACCCTGTAAATAATTTCTCTGTATACACACTCATATATACTTTCACACAGAGACTTTTACATACACAATTCTCTCTCTCTCTCTCTCTCTCTCTCTCTCTCTCTCTCTCTCTCTCTCATGCATGTGTGCACACACACACACACATGCCCATGCACACACACTGCTAGGGATGAAACCTAAGGCTTTGCCCATGTCAGGCAAATGCTCTACCACTGGGTTAGACCCTAGCTTTAATTTGCATAATTAAAAAAATAAAATTAAATAAATTAAAAAGAAAACCTTCAGCCAAAACACCTTTATCTTACTGACTGCCTGGGAGATGAAGGCGTTCACAGAACAGCCTCTTGAATTGGAGACTCTGTCCTGGTCTGAGTTCCTTAGCCCACACACACCCTGGAACTTCTAAGAAAGCCCTGTGCATGTCCAGCTGGCCTTTCTCTTACCAGGCAGAAGAAAGGCCCTGCCTGCCTGCAGTGCAGGCAGATGCCCTGGCTGCTAGCACAGGCCTGGAGGGCTTCCCTTCTCCCAGAGCTCTTTACCTTCTCAGTCCTGCAAGGAACTGCTAGGTATCAGGTTTTCTTCCGAGCTGGCAAGTAATTTAAACTTCCTCCACCAAATTTGCTGAGCTAGGATTTCCCACCGTACCCACACCTGGGACTCCGGTCCAGGGCTGTGGCTCATTAAAATGACTTTGGTTTAGTATACCTCATATCAGGCAAAAGGGTCTGTCCCAGATAGACAGGGACTGCCTTTGGGCACCCAAGGTCTCTCCCTGCTTCTTCTTTTTAAATTTTTTATCTATCTATCTATCTATCTATCCATCTAGGTATCTGTGGGAAGCCACATGTGCCGTTGCAGAGTGGCACAGGCTTCTGCTGGCCACCACGCATACATAGGCAGGAAAGTTTTTTTGCCAAGATGAGGTTTTGAGAATTAACCAAAATTGACCAATCAGATGAGAGAGAAGTTGACCAATCAGATGAGAGAAAAGTTAACCAATCAGATGAGAGAGAAGTTAACCAATCAGATGAGAGAGAAATTAACCAATTAGACATGCAAATGAGGTGGTAAGCATCAACCAAGCACAACCAATCCGGGTGTGAGACACGCCTCTCCTAGGCCTATATAAAGCAGCACCAGTGCTGGGCTCGGGGTCTATTCGCCTCTACAATCAAGCTCTCCCAATAAACGTGTGCAGAAGGATCCTGTTGCAGTGTCGTTCTTGCTGGTCGAGTCAGACGTGCGCAAGAGGTATCTAATGTGAATGAGAGCTCTATCTGCATATACACTTGCATGCCTGAAGAGGGCATCAGACCACATTATGGATGTGTTGTGAGCCACCCTGTAGTTGCTGGGAATTGAACTCAGGACCTCTCTGGAACAGTAGCCAGTGCTCTTAACTACTGAGTCATCTCTTCAGCCCCTCTTCCGACTGTGGAAAACTGGCTGCTTTGGTTTGTCACTGGTTTCTAAGTTACAGTTATTTATCTATTGGTGGAGGGGTGCTCTCCCATGCTCTCATAGAAAGCTATGTGGGTCCCTGGGATTGAGGTCATTAGGTTAGGCAGCAGCAGGCCCCTTTTACAGGCCAGCCGTGTTGCAGATCCTGGCTAGCTGTTTAATTGTAACCAATGCAGGTGTGGCAGGTGTGATTGTGGGTGTAGGGAACCGGGTCCCAGCTGTAGGTAATGCTAGCAGTCCCAGCTCTACAAACTTGGTGAAGGAAATTTAAATTGCTTCAGGATCCACACCTGACTAACTGCAGGCTGAAGACACAGGTTCACAAAAAACAAAACCAAACCAAACCCACACGTAAGGCCTTCAGAGATGGTCTAGGCACTTCCTGTGTGTGCAGTAAGAAGACAGGAGTTTGACTCTCCAGCACCAGGAACCCACTGGCCAGAGAACAGAATTAAAATAAGATGGGAAGTGATAGAAGACACCTGCCACCCTCCTGGGTCTCTAACGTGTGTGCACTTAGGTTAGCACACTCGTGCACATTTGCATGTATCTGTGGAATCGGGTCTCCCGCCTGCTGGGAATTGGGTGCAGGCCACCAGACTTTTTACCCGTATAAGCCATGGCACAGAGAAACTACTGAACTAGATTGCTCCGTGGGCAGAAAGAAAGATTTATTTGGAATCAAACTGTGAAGACCATCTCTCGGTGTGTTTGGGGGCTGAGAGGACAAACAGGGAAGAGGAGTGACGTGGCTGAAAAGCAGATTTTATGTGACGGGGAGGTGGATGTGGGGGTCTGCGCTGATACAAGCTGTCAAGATTGAACTGGATGTAGGTGCCCTTGGCAGAGGGAGTTGACCTTTGGGGGAAGGTTAAGAGAACTTCCTGGTGAACAGAAACTGCTTTAAGAGATCTGCTTTTCTAATAAACACTAACCTTTAGGCTTGGTTACCTGGTAACTACCCTGCTGCTTACCTAGCCAGAATCTGCCTAAGACAGTGAGTGTCAACAGCTCTGCTATTTGGGACCTGACAACCTGCTCAGCTATTTCTCTGGTTCCTTTCTTTCCTTCCTTTCCTTCCTTTCCTTTCCTTTCTTTTCCTTTCTTTTCTTTCCTTCCTTTCTTCCTTTCTTTTCTTTCTTTCTTTCTCTCTCTCTCCTTTCTTTCTTTCTTTCTTTCTTTCTTTCTTTCTTTCTTTCTTTCTTTCTTTCTTTCTTTTTTTCCTTTTCTTTCTTTCGAGACAGAGTCTCTATGTAGTGCTGGTCCTGGAACTTGACCAGCTCTGCCTGCCTCTACCTCCTAGGTGCTGACTTTAAGGTATAAGCTAACTGGCTGGGCTTTATTTACTTACATCCCCCCCCCCACACACACACCCCACACCCCGGAGACAGGGTTTCTCTGTGTAGCCCTGGCTGTCCTGAACTCACTCTGCAGACCAAGCTGGCCTTGAACTCAGAAATCCGCCTGCCTCTGCCTCCCAAGTGCTGGGATTAAAGGCGTGCGCCACCACTGCCTGGCTACTTATTTTTTAAAGAGAGTTTCGAGTAAGCAAGACTGTCTTTCCTTAAATGGGCTAAATATCTCAGAAGCTGACCTTCCTGTCTGTACCTCCCAAGTGCCCTTACGAAGCCTCGATGTGTAGTGCTGAGGGTGTACTTCATTCAATGCGAGGCAAGCACTCACGTCTTTCATGGGCGATGCTTGAAGGAAATGAAGGGCTTACTCACTGGTCAGAGTCGGCAACAGAGAATCTGAATTCCAAACAAGTGGGAAATTAAAAAAACAAACAGTGGTGACCAGGGGAAGGATAAGTGTCCTGTTTACTTTCTGTTACTGTGATAAAACACTGACCAAAAGCAACTGTGGGGAGGAAAAGGTTTGTTTATCTTACCGTCAGGTCACAGTACATCTCTGAGGGAGGCTGGGGCAGAAAGTCATGGCAGGCGCCTGGAGTGACACATGACCTTTGCCAACCATGGAGGCTGGGGCTAGCTAGCTGGTACAGTTCCTGGGTCACTCTCCCCACAAGCTTTCTTCTTACACGGTCCAGGACCCCTCCGCCTAGGGAATGTTGCTACCCAGAGTTGGCTAGGTCCTCCTCTGTCAATTAACAAAAGAACCCCTCACAGACAAATTTACAGACCAAACCCACCAGGGCAATCCCTTAAATTGAGGTTTCTCTCAAATGATTCCAGGCTGTGCCAAGTTGACAATTAAGGCTAACAAGTACGATAGTCACGAGAGACCTCCTGTTAAGTAGAAAACACTGGAGCTCTTGATGTATGGGTTACAGATGGCCTACATGTTGATAGGGGTCAAGGTAGAAATCAGAGCTCCTTCATTCTGTGGCTCCTTTTCTCAATGACAACAGCTCTCCCCTAACAATATTTTTCTCTTTATGAATAGCTTGAGATAAGACGATAATCTTTTTTTTATTATTATATATAAGTACACTGTAGCTGTCTTCAGACACTCCAGAAGAGGGAGTCAGATCTCATTACGGATGGTTGTGAGCCACCATGTGGTTGCTGGGATTTGAACTTTGGACCTTCGGAAGAGCAGTCCGGTGCTCTTACCCACTGAGCCATCTCACCAGCCCCAAGACGATAATCTTAAAAAGGGTTGTATTTCCAAGGCATGTTAAGTGCTTAATAAATGATAAAAATAAATGATGAATGAGATGAGGCGGGGGTCCCAGCGGGACGCGGAGGAGGTACTATCTCAGAGCCTAGCCCAGAGCTCAAAGAATGTGCGCAGGATCGAGAGCAGGTGGAGTTGGGACTTCTCGGGCCACAACACTTAAAGGCAGCCTCATTAAAGTGTGGCTCTGGCTCTTTAAGGGGCGGGGCGGGACAGGGAGGGAAAATTATACCGACATGCTAACGGACCTATCACCACCTCAAAGAGGAGGGGGCGCTTTATAAACACATTTCCACCCCTCTCATTGGACATTGTCTTTGGGCACCATTCAAAGCCACCAATGGTTTGTCGACATTTCTGCCATTGCCCCTCACTGATTGGCCAGAGGCTATAGTCCCGCCCCCTGCTTGCCACGTCCCTTCGCAAACAAGATGGCGGCGCCCAGTGGAGTCGAGGCCGCGCTCGGGGTTTGCCGAGGCTGACTCTCCGTCCCGCTCTCCCTTTGGGTGCCACTCGCCGCGAGCGGGAGGACAGGGGCCGGGCGGGGACAGGGGCACTTGCGTGGCTGGACCGCGAGCCCGCGCCCAGCCTGCGCCGCCCCCACCCGGCCCCGACCCGGCCCTTCCCGACTCCGTCCCATCCTTGCGGGTCTCCTCCCGGTCTGACCCGTGGCCCGGTCGTGTTTACCGCTCCAGGCTCCTAACGCTGAGGTGCTTCCTCCGGTCCGGGCTCGCTGTCACTTTAGAGATGTTTCACCTCTTCGCTCCCGAACATTCCGCCTTCCAAGCCGGGACGCCGCTCCCTCCTGTAAAAGTCTTCCCTGAAGCCCACTTCTGTAGCCCTTGCTTCTCCCTGGGTTAGACGTTCGCATCCCTTCCAAATTCACTCCGATCTCGCCACAATAGTGGCAACCTTGACACCGTCTTCCCTGAGGAGCCAGCCTTCCTTTTGTCCTGAACTTCGCAGCCCTATCATGGAGGCTGTCTACCTGGTGGTGAATGGGGTGGGCCTGGTGCTGGACTTGCTGACCTTGATGTTGGATCTCAACTTCCTGCTCGTGTCCTCCCTCCTGGCTACCCTGGCCTGGCTTTTGGCCTTCATCTACAATCTGCCACACACGGTACTGACCAGTCTTCTGCACTTGGGTCGAGGATTCCTGCTTTCTTTGCTGGCCTTAGTTGAAGCTGTGGTCCGATTTACCTTCGGGGGACTGCAGGCCTTGGGGACGCTCCTCTATAGCTGCTGCTCTGGCTTGGAGAGCTTAAAGCTACTGGGGCACCTGGCCTCCCACGGAGCTCTGAGGAGCCGGGAATTCCTGAATAGGGGGATCCTGAACATGGTCTCCAATGGCCATGCTTTGCTGCGCCAGGCCTGTGACATCTGTGCTATTGCCATGAGCCTGGTGGCCTATGTGATCAACAGTCTGGTCAACATCTGCCTCATCGGCACTCAGAACTTCTTCTCCCTGGTGCTGGCCCTGTGGGATGCTGTAACGGGGCCTCTTTGGAGGATGACAGACATGGTGGCTGCTTTCCTCGCTCACATCTCCAGCAGTGCAGTGGCTATGGCCATTCTCCTGTGGACCCCCTGCCAGCTAGCACTGGAGCTGTTGGCCTCAGCTGCCCGCCTGCTGGCCAGCAGTGTGGTTTTCCACCTCACTGGATTGGTGTTGCTGGCTTGCGTGCTGGCAGTGATTTTGATTGTGTTGCACCCAGAACAAACGCTGAGGCTGGCCACCCAAGCTCTCAGTCAGCTTCACGCCCGCCCATCTTACCACCGGCTTTGGGAGGATATCCTTCGGCTGACTCGCCTTCCACTAGGTCTGGAGGCTTGGCGCAGAGTCTGGAGCCGCAGCCTACAACTGGCCAGCTGGCCAAATCGAGGAGGAGCACCAGGAGCCCCCCAAGGTGGCTCCAGGAGGGTGTTCTCAGCCAGGATCCAGCCACAGGACACTCCTCCTGAAGCAGAAGAGGAGGTCATCAGAGCCGCACCGGCTAGAGGCCGAGAGCAACTCAACGAAGACGAGCCTGCAGCTGGGCAGGACCCATGGAAGCTGTTGAAGGAGCAAGAAGAGCGGAAGAAGTGTGTTATCTGCCAGGACCAGAGCAAGACGGTGCTGCTTCTGCCCTGCCGGCACCTGTGCCTGTGCCAGGCTTGCACTGAGATCCTCATGCGCCACCCTGTTTACCACCGCAACTGCCCGCTCTGCCGCCGTAGCATCCTGCAAACCCTCAATGTCTACCTCTGAGGACTCCCTCCCTGCCTGCCCATCCTCTGTGCTCCACACACCGGGACAGCATCAACACTTTGCCTCTGGGTTCTGGCCTGAGTCTTCTTTGCCCCCGAAGGCGGTGACTCTGCCAAGCCTCAAGCCATATATCCAGGATCTTGGAATACGCTGGAAGACTCCAGTCTGGGTGGGACAGAGTAACACTTTCTCTAAACCCTGTGTGGGGCCCTGAGATGCTGAGGGTGGTGAGTATGTCACTATGCAAGGGCCCTGAGACTCTGTGGTGGGCTCTTGTGCTGCGCCTGCCAGGGCTCACCCAGATGCCTGCCTCTAGGGCTGTCTTTCTCTGCTTCTGGCTCTTTTGTTGGAGTTTTTGGTCCTTTCCCCCAGGCCACGCCACGCCATGCCATATCAGTGTTGTTTGAGGATTTTGGCAACTCATGGGCCTTAGAGTGATCTTGATTCTTTTTTTTTCTTTTTTGTTTTTTCTTGGTTTGGAATGATCTTGAACCTTTATGTTCAGCCAGAGCCTCTGCCCTGATAGGTCTGGGAGTAGAAACTCGCAGATGCCCTTAGAGCCACTTCTGCCTGTCACTGTCTTTTAAAGACTCCCAACTTGACCAGGACCTGGGGTCAGGAGTTTATCCCTGAGTACAGGGGTGCAGCTACACCTGGCTTTGGGACCATTCACCTTCAGGCACCCCAGCTCCATGGGGAGCCTCGAAAGGAACAACCAGATGTCTACTCATTCCCTACATGGCATAGAACATAGCATTCCTCCTGGGCTCTCTCCGGCAGTGGAGAGGGCATTCCGCACTTTTCACTTGGGTCCAAATGAGGGGCTGGGCTTCGGGGTCATAGCTCCATTACGTCGGTCGGACTGCCCAGTTTCTGTGAATAAAGCTCTGTTGACAGCTCTAAGTGTGGTCCTTGCGAGTGGTCCCCCTGCAGCGGGTCAGCTGGTGTTGTCTCCAGGTCTTTTGAGAGTAGAGTAAGAAGCGAGCATCTGGATGGCGAGCTCCAGAGGTGGGGATGAGGCGATTATGCGACTGGCGGTGCCAGGAGGAAAGCCCACAGCAAGCATGGCTGCTTAGTGCCTGCCCTTCTGACCTGCCTTGCAGTCAGTGGTTCTGAGTCGCCTTCTCTGTACTGCGTTTTAAGCCCTTATGAGCGGAATGTGAACTTGTCCCTGTTCTTCCTGTGTTCCTACTGTGCTAACCTTTACGGTGGACAGAGCAGAATCTGCTGCCTGGAGGCCAATCTGCCCTCCCATTCCTGGAGGGGCTGGTACCTGTCTATTTTTTTGTTTTTTGTTTTTGTTTTTTTTTTTTTTTGAGACAGGGTTTCTGTGTGTATCCCTGACTGTCCTGGAATTCACCAAGCTGGCCTTGAACTCCCAATTGTTGGGAGTAAAGACGTGTGCCACTATGCCCCATGCCCTGCGTCTTATTTTGTGTCTTGATACAGGGCCTGGTACTGTGATGGGCTGGAGTGTAGGACCTTTTGCTGCAGGTGTGAACTAGAGCCCGTGGGCCTATCTGGAAGACGCAGGAAGCCTAGACCCCGCAGATACAGTTGCCCTCCCACTGCCAGCAGGAAATTAGGGGATCACCCCCATAATTTAATGTGACATGTAGATGCACAGTGTCTGCGGCTGTTTTCTGGATGAGGGAGAAGATGCCAGGTCCTGAAAGAGGTCCCTCTCCTTTGCATTGAGAAGTTGAGCAACTGGGATTGGCAAACCTGGGTGTGTTATCATTAGTCTAAGCCTGTTAAACTGAGTGTCACAAGAGGTGAGCCCTCAGGGGGCCTGTGGTCAGCCTCATACTTCATGGCTTGGCCTACCCAAGCTGTGCCTAGCACAGTGGAGACCTCAGCTTGGCAGGGCTTGCCTCCCCACCAGGGGCTTGAAGCCTGGCTCCTTGCAGTCTGTTTAATGTGGAGGATAAACATTTTATTAGGGAAGATAAACTTCCTGAGCCGGGGTGGGGCCAAGGACCTCTTTTTCTTTTACTCCCATCTGGAATTTTCTGCAGACCTTAATATCCATTCCCCTAACCACCTTGGAAGCCCAGCCCTTAAATCGGTGCAGTCTGGAGCTCGGACACCCCCTTGTGGTCATCTCAGGAACTACTTATCTCTGGTTGGGTGGCTGTGATAGCTTTCTAGTTATCTACGAAAAGTGGGTATCTTTATCACTCCCTGGCATGCAGCCAGGGCAGCCATGATTGAAAGGTCCTGGGTCTTTGTCAGACCAGACAGTGGCTGCTTCCACTTGGTTTGGCTTCTCTGAATTAGAAAAATGTGTCCCTTTTTCTGAGTGGCCATAGCCCTAAACCAGAAGTTAAGCCCTGGCCAGGCAGGGGTTCACATGTAGGTGGCAGCTCTGGGCAGCCAGTTATTCTAGGTCTGCTTGCTTGTACCTCTGTATCATGGCCCCATCCCCCCCAGGAAGCCACCTGCTCTGCATCCTCAGAAGAAAGGGAGAGACCAGTGGGAGGGTTTTAGGTTTATTAAGTGACCTCTGAGAAAAAGGCCTGCCCTGGGAGCAGCAGAGATGGAGTCAGGGACCTAGAGGGGCACACAGGACTAGGAATGGAGCATCCCACCTTGGAGTCCTGGGCCAGGACCCACAGCTGCCAGCCTACTGCATTCTAAAGTCCTGGGCAGAAACCCAGCCACTGCTCCACGCTGTCTGTCTTGACCTCAGACAGCCTCTGTCTCCATTCATTGCCAGCAGTGGGACCGGAAGTGGCTACCTCTCTTCTTAGTCATTCACAATATTCCAGGGGGCCAGCCCTCCTGGTATGCGCTGCCCCGGTCAGTGTCACACCCTCCACTGAGGAGCAAGTGCCAGCTCTGGGTTCACTGTGTTTTAAGCGAAGACTGGGGAGCTGTGCCAGTCAGAATAGACGAGAAATCCAGAGAAGGTACTGTCTGTCTTGATGCTGGCATAGATGCCAATGTAATCACCCACGCCCACCTGCACCCACACCTGGTCCTCAGGTTCTAGCCTTACCATCGCACCCCCTGAGAGCGAGGCTGGCTTGGGCCACCCCCCAAAAAACTGGAAGAAAGAGGCGATGGACTGCCCATTTTTGACAAGATCAAACTGCAAGCTGGCCCGGTAGACAGTGGCGTGCACAGCAAAGTAGTAGACGCCAGGCACTTGGCAGGTGAACTTGCCAGTAGTGGGGTCGTAATGTCCCTGCTCATTCAGCAGCACACGATCGAAGGGTAGGGGTGTGTCGGCTGGCGGAGGTACCCGGCTCTCGGATCGCTTGGCACTGAAGGCTGATCGTGGGGGCACCGAGCACTCCCCCGCAGGCCCGATAGCCCCCATGGGCCCTGCCTCTCCACGTGGCCCGGGCTCCCCACGTGGCCCAGGTAGTCCTGCAGGGGATGGAGAGGGGAAGGGGAGAAATTAGGAGCCGCAGAAGGGTGACTATTAGCCTCCCAGACTCCCTGGCTATTGCCTCCTGTGGGGGAGAAGATCTCAAGTGCCGAGTAGAGGGATTAGGGTTTCTGATTCCCTGGGGCTGACTCACCCCCCTCCATCCGCAGCCCACCTCGCCCCACTCCAGCCGACTGGAATGGAGGGAGAGTAGCGCCCCCTGGCGGGACTCTTGACCCCCAAAGGATCCACCAGAGCAGTTGCTGTGCTCTCTAGGATGTACCCATGCACTGCAACGAAAATGACTTCTTACCCGGTCTTCCGCCCTCGCCTTTCTCTCCCGGAGCTCCGGGTGCACCGTCGCGGCCATCACGGCCGTCACGGCCAGGCAGGCCTTGGCTGCCATGGTGACCTGGTGTGCCTGGAAGGCCGGGCTGCCCGGGACACAGGCTGGGGATCTTGTTGTCATCCAGAGGAGGAGAGCCTGACACCAGACCCAGAAGCAGAAGGGCAAGAAGTGGCCTCATGGTGGTGACCCGGGAGGTTCAGACTCCAGGATCCTCTCTTGTAGTCTGTAGGCTGGGCAGGACCAGAGTTGGAACCCAGAATCTTAGGACCAACCTCGCGCCCCACCCAGGTGGAACCCAGTAGGTCCCCGCCCTACAAACATGCCTTTGGGGTTGAGCACTGTGTGATGGGGTGCCCCAAACCAAGAACTGGGAAAGGAAAGGAGAGACAAGCCCTTCTCCATCCCCCTAGCTGGCACCCAGGCTTTCCCACAGTCCCCTCCCCCACTTACCCTCTTCCTCTGCCAAACTCACCCCTCCCGGCTCCCCAGCACTCCCAGCTGCACGCTTTGAATGGCTTCCTCAGACCTTCCTGCTGGCCCTGCTCCCACTCCTACCCCTACCAGGCAGCCCCTGCCCTTGCTGACTGACTCCTAGCTTCTGGTTGCTCCTTGCCGGCTCCACAGCGCTCCTCCCAGACTCCTAGAGGAAACCAGTTGTTCAGAGGCCAAGAACTCCAGGGCTGGGAAATAGCAGGGAAATAACTCGTGGTGTCGCCCGGCGGCCGGCCAAAATTGTGGGGATGTAGGGGGTGTGGAGAAAGGAGGAGGTGGAGAGAGTTGAGCCCGCATCACCAAGAGGCTGAACTGTGAGGCAGACACTTGGGACTCCAGTTCCCAGGAGCTGGAGGGAGGGAGGGGGGGGAGGAAGGAATGGGATAATGATGGAGTCCAAGATCAAAACTCTGGTGGGGGTGGGGCAGGGGTGGACAACTGGATTAGTAGGGGGCCCAGGGTGAAGAATTTCAGAAACAGCCAGTTGGACCTCTAGGCTTAGATTGTCACTCAAAACAGTTTTGCTGATTAAATGAAAAAGATTGAAGGTCAGATGACAGTGAACTTAAATGGAAAGGGAGAAGGCAGAAGACCGGGAATCAGGGTCAGAGACTTGGATAGGAAGTCTGCTAGGCTGTCCAATGGCACAGCGTGGGGCCTGGCCACTGCCTAGGGCTGTCTTGGTAAATAAGAGCTCAGGGAAGGTGGAGGAAAGATGGGATGGTCCAGATCATCCTGGGCAGGATCAGAATTGGAACTCTGGTCCTTTTCCTTTCTGAGAAGCACCAGAGAGGATGTGCAGAGTCCCTTATCCAGGCCACCCTTGCCCTTGTTTTCTACCCTGACTCCTAGCTTCTGGTTGCTCCTTGCCGGCTCCACAGCACTGCCTGCCCCGCCCACCCACCCACCCACCCACATAGGTAGAGGAGGATGGGCAGACAGAGGGTGGGGGCTGGCTTCAGGTCAGGGCTGGGAGCAAGCTTCCAGGCTAGCTGCCACAGGTAGCCTGTTGCAGTTGAAAGGCCAGGGGGTGCCCAATAATGCCAGGCTAGACTGGCACTGCTGCTCTGCCGCCTGGCAGACAGAACGACAAGGGGGTAGGATAGTGCCCAGTGAGGTGCATCGAGGCACAAGCAGCCCACAGAGGAACCTCTGGAAAGTCTGGTAGCAGGGTAGACTTGTCAGACTCTGTGGGAGGAAAGATGACCATCAGGTGTCCAGTCTCCATGTGCCCACCCTTCCTATGGTCTCCCTCCTCTCTGTTCCAGCACCTTGTAGCCTCGGAGGATGTCTGTCACCTCTGTCTGCGTGGCCAGGCCCACCCAGATGTTAGGAAAGGCCGTGGTATTGTAGCTTAGTCCAAGGCACATCTCCACCTGGACAGGTTCACAGGTCAGGTCTGTAGAGAGGAGGGTTGAGTCACTGTGGGGGAGAAGACACTGCCTGGTCGTTGTTTCCACACGCGTCATAGGCACTTCTGAGTCTCTCAAGAGGCAACCACAGAACGGTTTCACATACTCCAAGGAGCCCTGCTGTTTTCCAGAGGCTGTTGTTTGACAGCCTGGGCATCGTGTAGGCCCCTCTGATCTTAGGGAATGCGGAGCACCCAACTGGAGACCACTTAGGACCACTTCTGTCGTGTGGTCTGTGAGGTAGGCTGTGCAGAGGACTCTGGGTATCAAAGTGGATGCATCTCAAAGCCCCTCCCATTGACTCCTACATTCCTGTGTCCCTCTCAGATGACACTAGTGTACAACGCCACCACCAGCTGAGAGTCCCATCAGGACTCCTTGAAGTGGGTACAGGATGAGGAGAGAGAGGCCCAGCCATGAACTCACAAGGAGGAAGGAAGGGGGACTGAAGAAAGTGTGGTAGGGGCCCTGCCTGCTCTGACTGGCATGATTTGCTTAGAGGAAGGATCCTTACCCGGTTGTGGGGACAAGTGGCTGCTGCAGTTGTCGTTGCTGTCATTTGCACAGTCTTTCCATAAGTCACACATCCATTGCAGATCCCTATATCCTCCGCTCTGGCAGAACTCTGTGGGCCCACAAAGGTCTGTGGGCCAGGGGCCTGCCTGCACCTACTGCCCTCCAGGGTACCCTTTAATGTTCCTTGGAGGACCCTCTGTTGCCCACACCCACCTGCCCAGGGACACCCACTCTCTGTAGTATTGATGGCCTGGTAGGTGGCTAAAAAGCCCCCGCTGCTGATACCAAGATCCGTCTTGAAGATTACAGCCAGCTGGTGCATGGAGGAGACGACGTTGAGTGGTGGCTCTGCTCCACAGAACCTGCCCAGGGCAGAAAACTATCCTGGGCACAGGCCACTGGCCAGCCTTTGGGGCTCTGGGCTGGGCTCTTGGCCATGCCAGGGCTGAGTCATGGAGCTTAGGGTCTAGGGACTCAGGCTGCTTGTTACAAGACGTATGACACAACTTCTTAAACTTGAGTCACTTTGAGATGGGGAAGAGTCGGGGAAGATGGGGAAGGCAAAGGCCCTCCCTACAAGTAAGAAAAGTGAGGCCAAGCAACCGCAGAAGTGAAGGATGCCAGTAGGAGAGATCTCTAGTTTATAGAGCAGCCCGAAGACACTGAAGCGGGGGACTCCCTTGGGCCTAGCAGATGGATCCTGGCCTGCCAGATAGGGGATGGGCTGCTCACTACTCTAGCCCTGATTAGTACCTGCCCAGGAAGCTGAAGGTTCCCAGGTTGCTGGCCTCGTACACTTCCACGTAGTCAAACTTGCACTCAGCCTGTGCTTCCAGACTGAAGTTGTGGAACTCCAGTCTTATCCCGTACCCCACAGGCACTTCGATGTACCAGGTGCAAAGCTAGGGGAGGGGAGACGTGACGTAACCCACGGGGACCTGCCCCTGCCCCAGCCTGGACATACAGGGGGCTTCTTTGCCCAGAGCAGACTAGGCAAGATGTGGGTGGCTGTTGCCTACCTCACTTCCATCATGGTGCCTCTTAGAATAGGAAGTGTCATTCAGGCGTAGTGCCACACACCGGTAATCCCAGTGCTTGGAAGGCAGAGTTCAAGGCCAGCCCAAGCTAGATGTCAAGTCCCACAGCAGCCTCCTGAACTACACCTAGAGACTGTCTCAAGAAGCCATGGAGCAGGGGTATAGCTCAGTGGGCAAGAACTTGTATGACCCAGGGGTTGATCCTCAGAGTGGAAAAACAAAAAACCAATCCAGCAGATGTGGGGTAATGGTGCAGGGGTGGGGGTGCACACCTTTTAATTCCAGGCAGAGGTGGGTGGATCTCTGTGAGTTCCAGGCCAGCCATGGCTACAAAGTGAGAGCCTGTCTCAAACCAAACAAGACCCCAGACCTGGCATGGTGGCCCATACTTCTAATCCAAGGCTGGGGCAGAAGGTTTCTCGCCAGTGACGAGATCAGCACGGGCTAATGGGTGTCACATTGTCTATCCATAAATTAATGCCTTTTCAAATTGTCTAGTCTCGGAAATAGATGTGTTTACCCAGCCTGGAAATGTCTGGTATACAGTTGGTGCTTAACAATGTCTCCTGGTCTGCATAAACTTGTTTTATCAAGTACATTCCCAGGCAGACTGTTCCCAGGCACACTGACCTAGTCACGCTGGTGTCTCACCATCCTGAGGGCACTGCACTTACCTGTTGGTGAGGGTAGTGCTGTGGGTAGTATGGGGTAGAGAACACCCCATAGAGCCCAGTCAGGTTCCCTCCACACCCTGTAGAGAAGCCAAGTGGCTCATGAGTAGCCAGGCAAGAAAATTCTGGGTCAGCGCAGGGGATCCCAACCTGAACCTGGGACAGAAGCCTGAAGATGTGCCTGCCCTGTCCCTCACTGGGCCCATACCCAATGTCTTGTCACTGCAGTTGGCCTCGTCACTGCCATCGACACACTCCGTAATACCGTCACATACAGAGTCACGCTTCAGGCAGAGGAGAAGGTCACAGTGGAACTCATTATGGGCACAGCTCCCTGGGGAAGGGCAAGAACCATGTGGTGTCAGACTCCCCCAGGGTTTCCGGAAATCCCTTTTGCTGGGAGTAGCTGAAGGAGAGGTGGCTGGGGATATGAAGGGAAGTCACTTACAATGTCCAGGGGCCACTGCTTGGTACCAGGCCTGGAAACCAGACCCTTCCACATCGTTATCAGAGACGAAGGACACACGGAGGCGGCTGGTATTTGTGTTTAATGTGGCAGGAGGTGTTTTACCACACACCCTGTAAGAAAGCCAGGGAGGGGTGATGGGAGGCTCTGAACTTGGGAAAGAAACAGATCAGAGAAGGGAAGTGAGTTTCCCTAGGTCACACAGCAAGGTGCTGGCAGGGGGAGGAATCTGAGGGCAGTTGTGTTAATTTTCTTCTAGTCCAGATTTCTGTTTGAGTTCCCAGCTTCTGCACCCTCCAGACCTGTGGAATTCCCTGGAAGCAGAGGGACCCACCTGAGGAGAGGGCCTGTAGGCTCTGAGATAATTTCCAAGCGATCAAAAAGACAGGTGAGCATACTCTCTATGCTGAGGGCTTGAATCTTGAGCTGTATTGTCTGGCCTGCGGCTACCTGGATATGCCAGACACAGTGGCTGAGGGGTGGGTAGAGGTCTGGGTAGTTAGGGCTGCTGAAGAAACCACTGGGACCAGGAAGGAGGCCTCCACAGGCTGCAGGGGATGGGAGTGGGGGTGGATCAGAGGTCAGAGGTCAACAGGAGAGAGGCCTTCCCCAACCTGCAAGGTTCCTTTTCCGGTCTTTCCTCCCCAACACCATCCTGGGCCTTCTTCAGAGAGTGCCCTTGGGACTTACTGGTCAGGTGTGTAGGGCTCATGGCTGCCTCCTGCTGCTCTGTGCTTGCTGGGGTGGTGGTGGTAGTGGCGGGGGTGGTGGTGGTGGTGTTAGGGGTGGTGCTGGGAATGACACCCATGGGGGTGAGGCCTCGGGTGAGCAGTGGGTTCTTGGTAGTCCTGGGGAGGGATATAGCCTGCGACTCTGGAGGCAGGCATAGAGGAGTGTCATTTCGGGGAGCAGGTTCCTGGGGGCTGACAGAATAGCTCATGGGCTCTCCATGTAAAGCCCTCCCAGTTACTTACGAGCCAGGATGACAGCCACCAGTAGCCCCAGCAGCAGGAGCAGCAGGCCACTGAGCAGCAGAATACAGAACCAGGAGAAGTGGCAGTCGGGCTGTAGCCCCCGGAGACGCTGGGCTGTAGGGAGGACACAGTGGGTTTTGGAGAGGCACCCCTGTGTGGGGCATCCCTCACAGCACCTTAGTTCCTGGGTTCTCTCTTAGGCTCAAGCAACCCCTGACGGTTACCCTGCCAGGGGGCTTGGAGCTTGCTGCCGACATCCCTCTGTAACGCTGGCGGAGGGCAGGATGGCCCTGCTTCCGGGTCGAAAGCAGGATTGCAGAACTCTGTCTGGAATGGAAGGTAGAGCCTTATAGGCTGGGACTTGCAAGTTCCCTGGAGACAACTTGGGAGGTGGGTGCCACCTTGCCGCCTTACCTTGCTCAACTCACTCGCTTCTGGACGGAGGATGACGTCGGCATAGTCCTTCATGGTTTAAGACTCGGCATGGCTTTCTGGAGGTCCCCTGATAGCTCAAGACCTCCGAGGGTCCACTCCCTGGTCACAAGCCACCAATCAAAGAGGCGGCCTTTGCTCTCGAGGGACAAGGCTGTCAGGAGACACTGTTTCTCTTTCCGGCTGCCTTTGGCAGAGTGGTTGGTTGGGGCCCCAGGCTACTGTGGTTCCAGGTGGGGGAGGGAACTGATGCGAGAAGGAATTCACAGAAAGCACGGAATGCTCCTTAATCCAACTCAGCTGAGGATGCTGAGGTCCTGACCCTGGCACTGAGTAGCAGTCCTTAAAGGCACAGGCAGTGGCTGCAGACACAGCAGAGAAAGCTGGGTGCTCTGTGGGTTGTGGTGAGGGGCGTCACTATGCCCTCATCCTCACCCACGGTATGGAGTGCATTCTTCTGAGCTTGGTGAATATGACTGAGTGCAGGCGTCGGAGCCTGGTGAACTGAGGCAGCAAGTGCTGGGGTAGAGGCAGGCTGCAACGTTAGCAGCCCACTACTCCCCTTCTGAGTGGCAAAGTTATCAGCTTTTTTTCCTTTCCTTTCCTTTCCTTTCCTTTCCTTTCCTTTCCTTTCCTTTCCTTTCCTTTCCTTTCCTTTCCTTTCCTTTCCTTTCCTTTCCTTTCCTTTCCTTTCCTTTCCTCTCCTCTTTAAAAAATAATTTTTGTCTTTTTTTTTAAAGATTTATTTATGTATATGAGTACACTGTAGCTGTCTTCAGACACACCAGAAGAGGGCATCAGATCCCATTACAGATGGTTGTGAGCCACCATGTGGTTGCTGGGATTTGAACTCAGGACCTCTGGAAAAACAGTCAGTGCTCTTAACCACTGAGCCATCTCTCCAGCCCCTCTTTTCCTTTCCTTTCTTTTCTTCCTCTATTTCTTCCTCTCTTTCTCTCTCTCTCTCTCTCTCTCTTTCTTTCTTTCTTTCTTTCTTTCTTCTCTCTCTCTCTCCCTCCCCACCCCCTTTCTTGTGATATGGTCTCATATTGCCCAGGATAGCTTCAAAGTCTTTACGAAGGCAAGGATGACCTTGAACATTTTTTGTTTGTCATTATATATACATATTTATGGTATGTATAATATACATGGTATGTATATTATCTGAGCTTGCTTGATTTCTCTTGTCTAGTCAGCCGACCTCCTTCAGGCATCACAGATGGGGCTGCTATGCCTGACTTCCAATCACAGTGTTCCTGTGAGCACTGGACGTCTGAAGAGCACGTACCTTTTACCCACTAAACCATTTCCGCCATAGGTTCTGGGCTTCTGAGCCTCCTGTCTGTGTTCCCCAGTGTTGAGCACCACGGAGCAGGGCATGGACCCTTCATGGGGGCTAGGTTAGCACGCTACTGATGGAGCTACAGCCCCGAGTCTATCTTGTGTTGTTGTTTTGTTTGGAGATAGGATCTCGCTCTGTTGTGCTAGCCTCAACCTTGGAGCCCATCCTCTTATCTCAGCCTCCCTGGAGTTGGGAGGGACTCTTCACATGTGGGTGAGAAAGGTCTCTGCTACATCCAACATCTTTGTTACAAGACCAAGAGCGCAGGAAGCCTGGCATGGGATTGAGAGCTTGATTCTGTGTCTGGGTCCTCAAGCCTGCAGGAGGGAGGATGGATGGGAAGAGGTCGCCTGCCACTGTGGCCAGGTTGGGTGTGGAGTCTGGCTGTTGGTCCTCTTGCTGTCATGAGGTAGAAAAGACATGCTGCAGGTTCCAGTCTGGCACAGCTGTACCAGGGATAAAGGCAAGGGACAGCCAGTCTGTCTTGTTTTATCACAGGGCAGGGCAGAGATGAGAGTCTGGAGATGACGATGTCATATTCCCAGCTACTACTTGTAGAATGTCTATAATGCTTTAGGCCCCGAGCAAGAGGTCTCACACATTGTTTTCTCTTCCTTTCATACATAAATCAATGAAATAACCATTTTATAAAAAGTGGTAGCCGGGCGTGGTGGCTCACACCTTTAGTCCCAGCACTCTGGAGGCAGAGGCAGGCAGATTTCTGAGTTCGAGGCCAGCCTGGTCTACAAAGTGAGTTCCAGGACAGCCAGGGCTATACAGAGAAACCCTGTCTCGAAGAACAAAAAAAAAAAAAAAAGTGGTATTAAGGCTCTGAGATGTTAAGTAACTTCCCCAAAGTCACACAGCTGAAAAATAAAGAGAGTCATTAAAACAGCACGTTTCTGCCCTCAGGAAGGAAGTCTTTCTGCAAGTTCTCCATCTGCCCTCTCAGAGGCCTGGCTGCTTCTTCCTGGACTCTAAACATGCAGCCCAGCAGCCCTGATCTTCAGGGAAGGCCAGTTTTGGTAGTTACAGGAGCAAGTGTCATGAAGAAGCTGTGAGAGGGATCCTTTGGCCACAAGTCTTTGCCCATTCTGATTTGACCACATAGAGCAGTAATGGTCCCTTGGACCATTCAAACCCACGGGAAGAGTTCTCAATAGCTAGTCATTGTGGTGCACACCTTTAATCCCAGCACTTGAGAAGCAGAGAGGGAGATCTCTGTGAGTTTGAGTTCAAGGCCAGCCTGGTCTACAGAGTGAGTTCCAGGACAGCCAGGGCTACATAGAGAAACCTTGCCTCAAAAGAGGAGAGAGAGAGAAAGAGAGAGAGAGAGAGAGAGAGAGAGAGAGAGAGAGAGAGAGAGAGAGAGAGAGAGAGAGAGAGAAAGTGTGGCGGGGAGAGAAACAGAATTAGAACCTATAGACTGCTCTGCACTGGTCTGTGGTGATTTGGGGGTCTGAGCCCCTTGGTGTGTGATTATTTGCTGGAGTCTGCAAATATCAGGCCCAGCTGGGTGATGAAGCAGGCTGATGGAGTCGCTCTCATCTTAGTACATAGGACTTAGCAGTAGTTTCAAAGTGGGGCTCAGGGGCTCCTTAGCCTCTCCACCCCCAACTCTGTGTGGACAGGATTTATTACGACCATGACTTGGTGTGATATGATAGGTCAGCACAGTGGAAGCCCTCTGTGTACAGGGCCCAGAGGACTGTGACTGACCCCACAGCCATCAGAGATGAGCCAGGTCTCAAGTTGCCACATCTTCAAATTCCTCTCTGTTAGGCTCAGTGAAGTCCCACTTCACTAAGATGAGTCTTCTGGCAGCCAGGGGACTTGAACACCGTTCTACGCAGGGCCTCAGTGACTTGTTTCTTATTCTTCTGGTGTAAGGTCTTTTTTTATTCTATTGGTGTAGATGGGTCAGATGACCTGGCCACAGGCTGGGGCCTCCAAAAAAAAATCCATGTGCCTGTCTGGAGCCTAGGTGGAGGACAGATTCGACAGCAGAGGCATGAAGACCACTAGAAAATCGTCTCTAAGGTCCTGAGGGCAAGCCATGTCGTCTACCAAGGAGGGAGCTATCCCAGCAGCCATTGCTTCCTCTTTCTTGGTGACTTTCTTTTGAGACATCATCTATTATTTCTATGTGTATATGACTGTACCACTTGTGTGCCTATACCTATGGAGGCCAGAAGAGCCTCTCCTTGCATCATGTGGGTTCCAGGGATTGAATTTAAGTTACTAGGCTTGGTGGCAAGGGCCTTGACTTGCTGAGCTATCTTGCCAACGCAGTTCTAAAATATTGCATTATTCTCTAATAGTGCATAATTAGGTAGTAATATTATCTAATAAAAGATGTATGCGTCTCTGTGTATGAGTGGACATGCAGGTGTGAGTGTGAAAGTCACAGGTCAACTTCCAGAAACCAGATCTTTCCACTGTGGGGACTGAACTCAAGTCCACTTGTGTAATGCATGCTTTTAGGTATCCACTGTGCGCCTCTCTAGCCATAACTTCTTTCTTGGCAGGTATTTGGTCACTGTGTGCCACACTTTTTCTCATGTAGGCCTCATGATGAGTTGGTGTTCTTACCATCAGCTTAGAGACGAGGATACTGGGCACAGAGAGGGCTATGGTTGCTGCCCACTTCCCCCTGCCCTCTGCGACTGACACAGAGCTGTTGTATTCATGAATGCTGAAGGGTGGGGACCCTTGGAAGTGTCCAGCTCAAACAGACCTAGCTCGAACAGCTAGCTCATGCTGGCTTTGTTGCTGGGCACGTGTGCATGTTACATGTTACATGGCTGTTCAGTTTGCTTCCTAATGGAGTAGGAGAATTCTGTCAAGAGTCCTGCCAAATGCTGTCACCAATTCAACCAGAATTGTTTCAGATGGAGCAAGAACTAGGTGAGATCTGTCCTGTCTCAGGCATGGTCAGGTGGTGCGGCCTTTGACAGGTCTTGAACTCTCACTGTCAATAAGACAGTAGGGATGAGGTGGCTTCTAAAGGCCCAAGTCTAAACATTCAAAAAATATGAATTGGGCCACTTAATTCTGAGGCTGGAAAGATAGCTAGCACGGTATCAAATTCCCAGCACAAGGTCTATCCCTGCATTTTTAATTTTATTTTTTATGTGCATTGGTGTTCTGCCTGCTTGTCTGTGTGCGGGTGTCAGATCTTGGAGTTACAGAGAGTTGTAAGGTCCATGTGGGTACTGGAAATTGAACTCAGGACCTCTGGAAGAGCAGTCAGTGTTGTAAACCATTGAGCCATCTCTCTAGCTGGTGTGTTTGCTACTGCCTTGGTAAGGGAACTTGCTATAAAACCCATGACTTGAATTTCATCCCTGAAAATGAAGGAAAGAGAGAATTGACTCTCAAAAGTTCCATATGTATGTCATGGTGTCCACATGCTGTCCTAGAATAAATGTAAAAAAACAACAAAACAAACTATAAACTGGGCCAGGGAAGCATGGGTGTGTAAGTCCTAGTTCAAATGTTTGGAGGACGTGAGCAGAGAGAGCCCTTTGGTTTAAATGAGGCCTCGGAGGCCTACCGAGAGGGAGCTCTTGTTCAAGGTCAACTGCAAAGGCAGCACCTTCTCTCAGTGAGGGCCTGCAGGCCTGCAGGAACACCAGCTAAGAACAGGCGGAATAATCCAAGTTGCTAGGAGGCAACGCAGATCACAAAGAAACGCCTGCCTGCAACAGACCTGCTTGTGTTTGGGGTTTGGTGCAGTGCTAGGGACTGTTACCATGGGGATGAGATGGAGCCACAGGCTAGGCAGAGAAAGGAAAGCTGCTAGCAAGGGCAAAGGCTTGACTCCAGTCCCTAATTCGTTAGTCTGTCTTCTGGAGAACAGAATGCACAGGGTGGCTTCTACCATCACTGAGAAGACGAGGCACCTTTAAGTTGGCAACGAGCCAGTTTCTATTTAGGAGAGAATCTTGTTTATATGTGTCTGCCTGGGAGAAGCTACCAGCTTTGAGATAGCTTATCCTTGGTCCTGCCATTCCTAGGGTGTATGGGGGTAGGGTGGGGAGGGGGAGTCCAAGTCCCTCAGAGAGGAGTCACGGGGTTTGTTTAAATCTTTCTTCTTATGCTACAAGTGTGGTTTGCTGGGTGGAGCTCCAGCCTAGCATACCAGAGGCCCTGGGTTCAATCCCAAGTACTAACTAAAATGTTAGAATCTCAGTCCCTGCAGAAGCTCATCCGAGGCCTTAGTCAGCTCGAGGGCCACCTGTACTATATGAGATCTTGTCTAGAATAATAAAAGTTATCTTAATTCCCAGGTTAGAAAGCTGTCTTCCTTCCTCCTGGCCACCCAGGAGCACACACAGGCCCCAAGTGACACAGGTATTTGTGCTACAACAGGGATGGTTAGAGAAGACTTTGCTGTTCCAATGCCTACAGCCAGCTAGGCAGAAAAACCACCAGATGTGTCCGTTTCCCCACTGATGGCCTGGGTACCACCAGATGTGTCCGTTTCCCCGGGTTTTCAGACTGTGCCCTTGGCAGGTTCATGTCTGGAAGATGCTGCTGGGGTCTTTGGAAGTGTGATGTGCCTCATCTCTAAACATCTTGGCTAAAAGAATAAAACACGTGGACAAACGCAACCTGAGAAACCAGATGTGGTATATGGCATCTGAAATATGTACTATTTAAGGAACAAAAAATAATTGAGAAGTTTAATAAGTGGGTAAGCTAGGACACAGCACTTATGGCAAAAGCAGTGAACTGTGCGGTCCTCACTTTGATGGGAGAGTCCCGGATACAAGCCCCTCCCAAATCAAGACCGTCACACCAGCTTCCTTCTCAAAGCTACTATTTATTCTGTACAAGGCTCCACTGTACACTGGACATTCTACTCTGGCTTACATAGTAAACAAGTGCACACCAGCCCTTGGGCTCATGTTCGCAGGGTCTTCCCTAGAGAAGGGTATCAGGCCAGGTAAACTCAGGGTGTCTTGTCTTGGGTGTCCTGTTCCTGGGACACTCAAGCACTCGAGGTTCTGAGGGCATAATAAGCCAGGCCCACCTGTGGGGGGTGCAAAATGCACTGTGCGAAATGCTTTAGTGCTGAATAGCTTGGCTCTTGGGACAGCATGGAGTTTTTTTGTCTAATGTCAGGGCAAAGAATCACACAAGCTAACCCCAGCCACCCAGGCTCACACTCCCAGGACAGGGCCCAAGACTGATGCCAAGACGGGGTAAGGGGTGGTGTGGGTGTCCCTGAGAAGCTCAGTCCAGAGGGCCTTTGTCTACGAGACTCTGAGAAAGGGACAGGTGGCAGGAAGCTTGGGGGATAAGGGCACCAAGAAGAGAATAAATTAAAGGGGGGGGGTTGAGGGACAAGGAGCCTGTGCTGTCCTTCAAACAGCTGGGGAGACCGGGGTGGATGAGAGGGTGGTGGAAGAGCTTGATACACTATCTTAAGAATCACCATTTACCCACTTCCCTCTTAACCACTGCTGTGCACAACAAGCCAGGGGCTCAGGGCAGGACCCTGCAACCCCAAGTGGCTTTCAACATGGCACAGGGATAAAGGGAAGCAGCTGAGGGAGATCTCTCAGGAAGGGGAAGTTATCCCCTGGTCCCCAAATGCTATAAGGCACAATTCTTGGAGGCAACTAGATTCCATTCAAAATATTAAAGGGCAAAAGAAAAAGCAACTTCAAAGCAGAGTAACTTTAGATCCCAGGTCTACTGTGACAATGCTTGGGCCCAGCCAACACTCACCCAGCACACGGGGAATAGCATTAGGAAGGCTGTGTTTGGAGAAGAAAAAAAAAAACAAAAGAAAAAACCTAACAACAAAAAAAAGAAAACAGGGAGCCAGCCCAATGTCCCAGCTGTGAAGAGAGGTGTGAAGGACCACATCTCCAGTCGGAACACGTTCGTTACAGTTAATTTTTTTTTTAAAAATTGGGTTTTTGAAGACCCAAACCAGCTTTTTTTTTTTTTTTTTTTCAAAGATGTCACCCTCATGTGTACCCCTGGACTTAGCAGCGTTAAGAGGGCTCTTGGCTCATGGGCGTTTCCTCTCTGGACTGGTGAGCAGGCCCAGGCAAGGCGGCCTCCCGCAGGCTCCTCCCTAGCTCCATCCAGCAGCGATGCTCCCAGCAGGCTCCAGATGGCGCTGTCCTCCCAGCAGGTGTGGCACTGGGGGCAGCAGGTGGGCTGAAGGTCCTCTCCCACAGACCGCTCTTGTTTTTATTACACACAGGAAAAAACCACAAGCTTAAAAATGCAAACGAGAGAAGCCAGCCGAGGAGCCGAGGACGCCGCTGACTGTCTCCGCATCAGTCCATCTTCCTGCCAGGCGTGGCGTGGCGCAGGGGCACATGGCTCCTCACTCCAGACCCTGACCAGGCTGTATCAACTTCTGCTCGGCAGCTTTATTTTACTTTATTTTTCTCTCACTTGTCAGGATTTTGTTGGTTTTTTGTTTTTTGTTTTTTTGTGGTGTTTTTTTTTTTTTTTTTTCTGAATTTTTAAAAAAGAACTTAGGACGTGGGGCCACCACAGGGAAGAGGGAAGGGCCGCAGCTCCTCAATGCTACATACGGGAGGGTGGACTGGCCAGTTCATAGAAGAGCAAATAGGCGTCGCTGGTGCGCACTTGGCTGGAGGACATGGGTGTGACACTGTGGAAAGATCAGGGAAAAGTCAGAGCCTGTCGAGGAAAACCATGGGGGACACAGAGCAGAGAGGCTGAGCTTGAGGAAATGACTAACTTTTCTATGCCAAGGTAACTTCTGCCTCTTGTCCTTTGAGAGGTGTGTTGTTAAGATTCCCATTATTTTTAAATACCACGTGTATGTGCTTATGTATGTCCATGGTGGCCGATGGCACTACACCCCTGTTCTCTGCAACTGCAGTGGGAACCCTTAACTGCTAAGCCACTTCTTCAGTGCCAACCCATTTTTTGAGACAGGGTCTCACATAACCAAGGCTGACTTCGAACTCGCTAAGTGGCTGAAGATGACCTTTAAATCCTGACCTTCCTGCTTCACCTCTCAGGTATTTGGTTAGTGTGAGCCACCATACCTATCTATCTCTGACAGCCCCACAGAGGGCAGCACACACGTGGTGTGATGGTTCTGTCCATTCGAGATGGAAGCCATATGAGATGACTGCTGTCACAGAACCCTGCTGGAATGCCATCTCTCACCTGGAGTCATTGAAAGTGTGCCATTCGCCCGTAACCGGACTTCGGCAGTAGGCTGTATAGTGGCCTCCCATGGTGGTTCCGGAGTGATTGGACACAGCATACAGGTTGTAAACAGCATGGTCTGAGGGGGCAGCACAGGTGTTAGCATTCCTGCCCAACGTCCCCTCCCTCCCTTTTATTTCCCACTCTCCTCCCCTGGTCCCCTCTTATTTCCTTGGTGTCTGTGTATGTGTGTGTGTGTGGGGGGGGTCAAAGGGGCATCTTGACAGAGTCAATTCTCTCCTTCTGTGTGGGTTTTGGGGATCTGTCACTGGTCATCGGCACTTTGCCTGCTCACATCCTGATCTTTTGATTTTTTTTTTCCTAACTCACTTGCTTCCTGCCCCTTTGCCTCCCTCCTTCCCTCTTCCCTCCTGCTCCAGTATACTCACTGGTGTTTTCTGAAGCAAATTCTCTCAAGTCCAGGTCTCTTAGTGGGAAATTCACAAATGTTGTGAGCTTGCTGGTTCGTATCCTGGATTCTGAGAACCGCTTCAGGTCTGTGATTGCTCCGAGTCAAGGAGAGGAAGCAGGACGGCAAACAAAGACGTCTACAGAGGTTTTCTCCTTAAGCTCCTCTCCTCCCCTTTTGGTCCCTTGTCAACAGTCACCCCCCAAAAGTCAGCTCCCCACCCTGGGAGTTAAGGATACGGAGCACCAAGATCTTTGGGAACCTCTGGACAGAGAACTTTTTTATGCATCGTTTTCTGGCTCGGCAGCGGCAGCAAGTCTAAAAGACAGACACAAAAGAGGCTAAAAAGAGCTTAAGGCCTGAGGTAGGGAGACTTGGTGGCCCTTCCCCAACCAGGCCCTGTGAAGGTGGCTGTTCTGTCACAGAGGGGTGACTTACTGGCTTCTCATCACCATCCAATATATCCTCTTTGGTGAAGAGCCTCATACAATCCATTAACGTCACCTCAGGGTATCCTCTCTGCAAAGGAAAAGGGTCCAGGTCAGAGGTCACGACCTCGCTGAGCCCCGAGCGCAATGCTGACGCAGGGACCACAGCTGAGCATACCTTTGCGATGGGCAACGAGAGGTCCCAGAAGGGATCGAAGACTGTAGAGCAGTAGCCACAGTCAGTGCATGTGAGGGAGCTCTTCAGCTGCCCAACAAAGAGATCTGGGGAGAGAAAGAGAGCCAGGCCATGCTGAGCACGCGGAACGCTCGTCTTCCTTTCCCACCCACGCTTGCCTTAGTTTTGAGAGCCACAGGCAGAAGCAGGGTTCCCTGGGAAAAATGATCCTCGTGGCTTCTCGAGCAAAAGTGGGTAACAACAGAAGCAGATATCTTGTCTGTATACTTACCCCCAATCCGACTGTCTTCCCTTTCCAGATACTTCCTCCACATCTGTCGCCCCTTTTCTTCATCACTGGGAACCACAGACAGGAAGACAGGTAGGTCAGGACTCAAACCCTGGAAGTCTTTAAGGGCTCTCTCTCATCTTGAGTCTTTATGGATTTACAGACATTACTGTTTGCGGTGCTGCGTCTGGAATCCCTGGCCTCGCTCCTGGTCACACAACCCTCCTGAGCTGTACCGCCCAAGCCACGGTTCTCTTGAGCCAGGATTAACCCAGGCTGGTCTTTAATTCATAATCCTTCCTACCTCAGTCTTTGAATTCTAGGATTACAGATATATACTACCATGCCTGGCTTCAACCTTTTAATCTTCAAAAGCAATCTTAGAGGATGTAACTTAGTGGCAGAATGCTTGCCCATTGCATACAAGGACCTAGGTACACAGACCCATGCACAGTACCAAAATAAAAAGTCCGAGCTTAAAAACAAAGCAAATCTGATTGTCCCGGAATCATTACTCCTATAGAAGTAGGCACTAAGGTCAAGTTCACAAAGGCTTTGCCTGAGGCAAGACCTCCTCTTACTTACGGGAGATGATCAAGGGTCTCTGGGCTGGCCTTAGGCCTTGCTGCCACTCGGTTCACCTCATTGTGGAGACCATCCAGAAGGAAACGAAGGAATTCCTGAGCATCCTGCTGACTGAATGCAAACAAAAGTGAGCGGGTGAGCAGCGCCCACCAGACCTCGCTTGTGCTGCCAGCCACCTTGGGGAGGGTACGCATGCCAGGCCCTTACTTATAGCCCATGAAGCGTGGTGCATATCTCTGGATCTGGGTCTTGAACTCAGATGGGCTCACCACATCATTGGGGGATGACGTCCATATGGTCTGGATTAGTTTTGCAAACTCTGTTAGGAGCCATTAAAAAGGGTGAAGAACAGGTGAGATTATTCAAGATAGGGGTCCTCTGTGTAGAAATGGCTGTCCTGTAACTAACTCATAGACCAGGTTGGCCTGAAATCCAGAGATCTGCCTGCCTCCACCTCCTGAGCCCTCGGATTAAAAGTGTGCATCACAACTACCCCGCTGAGATATTTTGTTTTTTAAAAAGTTATTTTAATATGTGTGTGTATACGTGTGTGTGTGTGTGTGTGTACATGCTTATGAGTGTCCAAGGAGGCCATAGGAGGGAAACCAAGCCCTGGTCCTCTGTAACCACAGTGAGCACTTTTGTGGTACACACCCGTGGTCCCATGTTAAGGTTGGAAGATCAGGAATTCAAGGCCAACCTAGGCTACATGAGACTGTCTCAAAAACAACAAAACAAAACAAAACAAAACAAAGCAAAACAAAAAACTAAAACCAAGACAACCAGCCAAGCCAAGCACCTCACAGATCAACAACCAATGAACAAATAAGATGGAGCACTGAAGCTGGAGTCAGACATGAGGCTGTACACACTGATTCCAACACCTGGGAGGCCTAAGCAAGAGAATCATGGCTCCAACCAGGGTTACACAGGAAGGCTGTGTTTCAACAACAGATTCTGAAATTTGAGCCCCAACCAAGAACAGGCGAAAACTAGAGGGGTGGGGGTGCATCTACAACACAACACCAGTCCAGCCTGGTGGGACGGAAGAGCTGAGAAGGGGAGCGGGGCCACGCCCACACGGGCTTCCTCACCTTCCATGAGGGCCGTGTGTGCGCTGCTGGTGTGGCCGAGGTCCCGCATGTACAGCCTCTGGAGGCAGTAATCTCTCAGCTCGCGGGTGTTGCTCAGGCACTGAAGAATTGAGTTCATGAAGCACTAGGAGAGATCATCTAGCAATTAGTGGGCGTGCACAGCTCTGGGATTTTCATAAGCATGTATTCCTGGCTCGTGGCACTACTGCGATGTGGTAGCAACCTCAAGAGATGGGGCCCAGTGGGAGGCTTTCAGGTATTGGGGGCTTGCCCAGCAGAGGCCTGTAGGCCCCCTTTGTATCCTGGCCATGAAGTGAATGGTTTTGCTTTACTGTACCTGTGCCTTCTGCTTTGTCACAAGCCCAAAGCAACAGAGCCAGTAAGCAAGCCCAACACACCATCTTTATTAGATTGATTTCGCTTCTGTATCTATCGTGGGGAAAAGCTAACTGACAACACTGTGATGTGATGGGGTAGAGCCCCTTGCCCAGGACTTGTTACCTGCAACTAAAGGTTCTCTCTCTCTCTTCTACCCAAAATGAACTCTCTCACAGCTCCAGGCTCCTCCTTCCTGAGTGAAGGCAGGGCCGAGTGAGGCAAGTATGGGGGAAGGCCCTGTACTTGGCTCCTTCCTACTGAGGTGTACAAAGGGGTGTGGGCACACTGGTCAGCAGTGGGTGGGAAGTGACAGGAATCAGGAGGAAGATCCAGGAGAGCAGCAGGCTCGAAGTGACAAGGGCAACTTCCTTTTAGCAGTGCTTCCTGCTGGGGGCGGGTGAGACAGAGCCCCACAATTCACTGAAACCCCAGCCAGGAAGGGCAGGTGCTGATTGCCCTATAGGATAGGAAGCTAGCTGAAGCTGGGAGGGGACTCTATCAAATTATCCCATTCAGGAGAGGAGGGAAAGGGCTTCAGGAAAGAGGTGAGCTGGGAAGGAACTTACCGTGTTCCCAAGGTTTCGAAGACCAGCCAGACCCTGGGCACTCTTTGAATTCTGTAAGTGAAGAACAGGTCACTTGAGGGTGAGGGACAGCCCAGGGTCTGTCCTAGTTCTCGCCCAACACTTCCTTCCCTTCCCCAGCAGACTTCTCTTTTCAGCCTCTGTCTGGGCCTTGGAGAGCAGGGAGGCATGCCTATTTTCAACACGCAGACTGCTCTCTGGGACTTTGCTCTTTTATGTACTTCCCCATCATTTTGCTCTCTTGAGCCAGGGTCTCACTAGGTAGGCTAGTGAGCATAGGTGATCCTCCCGCCTCTGCCTCCCGAGTGTCGGGATTACAGGTATAAGCTACTACTACACTAGCTTTTCTATCTTTATTTTCTGCTACAGTGGAGACTAAAGATTAGAACTAGAGGCTAGGGATTCATAATTTTAGGAATTTAGTCAATTCCTCGTTAAACGAAATTGAAAGTTCAGGTCAGGCATGGTGATGAAAGCCTGCAACCCCAGCACCTGGGAAACAGAGGCAGGAGAATTAGGAATTCAAGGCCAGCCTCAGCTACACAGAGAAACCAAAGGCTAGCCTGAGCTATATGAAACAACAAAAACAGGCACTATTTCAAATGACCTATATTTATATTACATGTTCAATATATAAAGGGGCCGTCATAATTGGCATGTTAAGAAATTGAAATGACAAACCACTCTAATTGAGTTTCGATCTTCAGCTGGGGAAAACTCAAGCTGCCTGCCTGTCTGAAGTGCCAGGGACAGGTGGAATTCCTTCCAGCTGAACTCAGCTTCTAAAGGGCTGAGCCAAGGCGGGAGGAACCTCCCAGCCCTGCTTGGTCTCGGGTTTCAACATCCCGGACCGGCCACTGGCCCCAAGCTGAGGAAGCACCTGGCTGAAGGTGCCGCTCTTGTCTCAACTGTGGAGGCTGGTGAGGGGGTTGGAGAGAGAACAGGTGTGAGATTGCAGGTTCTCGGTGTTATTTGTCAAGGTCTCTTAGCTAATCCTGGGCACACCTCCTCGGGATCGAAAACCCTTCAGGCTCAAAGGGTTAAAGTGGTTGAGTTTGGGGATGAGTCTGCCACCCCCTCTTGGAAAGGGGGCCTCGGAGCAGGCAACTCTGGAGCAACACTGGCTGGGGCATGCGTGGGGCCGGCTCAACCCTGATCAGAACAGGAGCCTGAAATAACTCAGCTAAAATTACTCATGCCATGTGCTGACAGCCTATGGGGCTGTCAGCGGCTCAAAGCCCAGGAGACTGTCAGCTTGAAGGGAGGTGGGGAGAAGCAGGCCGAGGGCTTTCTCAAGAAGTGCCAGGCCCCTCCCACCATGGGTAAGAGGATCCCTCCCTCGGTCAGTTGTCAATTCGGACTCTAGCAGGTAGAAAAAACATACCCAGAAGAGACATACTTTAAACCTTCAGCTGGGGGGGGGGGGGCAAGCCTGCAGCAGCCTGTAGGGTGTAACCTCCTCACTACCCTGGCCTGCACCTTATGTGACCCTCAAATGAACTGTGAGCCCCACCATTGGGTGTCGTAGTTCAGCAGAAGGTGGCTTGACTTAGCATTTGTTAAGGTCTTGGGTTTGACCCCTGGCAATGGCAAAAACCGTGAATGTTGTCTTACTGACACTCGTGGTGGGACCTCTAAGTGGCCTACCACAGAGACAGCTACCATAGAGGCAGTCCTTGGGTACAAAGCTCTTATCAGGGCTTTGAATGAAACAGTTAAAAAAAAAAAAAAGTCTTCCTTTTCCCCAGAGCCCAGCAAGAAAGCACCCCAGCGATCTTCATGTTGCCCACTTAAGAGGCTCCCACCGCGGTGTGCCCACACACGATGCCCACTCACACCTGGTTTCGGGAGCTCTTTTACTAATCCTTACCCCCTGTGCCCGAGACGACATCGGTCTAAACAGGCTGCAGAGACAGAAAGCATCCTCCCACGGGGGAGCATGTCCACGTCCACCAGGGCAGGCTCTCAGCTCAGGTACTTATCCCAGCACTAGTGAGGGTGGGGAAAGGGGCGGGGTCACCAGTGCACAGAGGCACACCTGCCCCCCATGTGACTGGGCAGCTGGAAGGTGGGAAGTGCACCCAGCCTCCATGCTTAGTATTCTACTTCCAATGTTTCTATTGGCTTGGGGCTAGAAAGGGGAGGCTCCCCTAAATCACCATTAGGACCCTCTGAATTTTTTCTTTCTTTCCTTTCTCTTTCTTTCTTTCTTTCTTTCTTTCTTTCTTTCTTTCTTTCTTTCTTGTGTGAGGAGTCATGTTCTTATCTAAAATTTCCTCAGCTCTAAAATGCTTGTCTTCTTTCCTTTCTTAGACATGGGGTCTCACCATACACCCCTGGCTAGCCTCAAAGTCACTATGTAGTCGGGATCCTTCTGCCTCCCACGGGATTCTAGGCATTCACCACCATGCCTGACCTTACTTGCCAACTTCTTAGAGCTCTATGTAGGAGGTGGTGGTGGTGGTGGTGGGGTGATGGTTGTGGGGCTTGGGGGTGGGAGTGGATGGGGGGCAGGGGGAGCCGGGCTGTTCTAGGCCAGGCCAGATATTCTTCAGCCATGAATAGGAAATCAGGAGCTCCAGGGAAAGTCAGCACTTTCCATACCAGAGGAGAACAAAATGTCCCAGGAGTGACCTTTCTCACAGGGCAAACAATCCTACCTCTGGGCTGGCAGGGAATGAGAGGTTAGGACTGAAAAGGTGGGACAGAAACCCTGCACAGCTAGCCGCTCACAATGCCAGCGCAAGGAGAGGCTCCCAGCTGTCTGGCTGGGGCTCATGTGCAGAGGTGAGAAAGTTTGGACCTGGCGCTGCCTTACACTCAGCCATCAGCAAACCCAGCTTTGACTCAGTAGCAAGCACTGTTCTAGAGAGCAGATGCCACCTCCAGAGTAAACAGCACTCCTCTGCCAGGGCAGGAGTGGGGGCTCAAACAGCCTGTCACTGGATAATGCAGGTTGGCATCTGGGCATGGGCCTGGAAGAAAGGGGAGCTGAGATTGTGACTTCACACTGGAGACCCCAGCTAAGGGGCATTCTTGCTTTATCTGCATGGTGAGGGTCAGCCCAGTGTCCTGGCGGCAAGCAAGGAGCCCGGTGTAGCTCTGGCACGGGGCAGGGCACGCACTGCCAACACGGGAGCTGGTGCCTGTTACATAAGACCTGTCAAGCTCGGGGGCCCCTTCTCTTTCCCAAAAGGACAGTGGCCAGCCATACTTCAGCAGTACTCAGGGAGCTGCTTCAATCAAGGAATCAGCTGCCCACACCACACAACTTAAGAGGGCCGGGAAGAGAAGGGCCCATTCTCTCACCTGTCTACAACCTCTGCCCTTCACTGGGTCAAAGCGCCCTGGCAACTGACCCCTGGGAGACAGCCCATTTGAGAACAGAGAAAGGGAGGCAGGCACCCTTTGATCCACCTTCCTTGTTGGAGTTTGGTCTTGGAAGAATCACCCCCCCCCCCCAGTCCAGCGTGTTGCCTGTTCCTTCGAGTCACACATCTAGTCACACACCAGTCCTAGTCAAGGTTACTCTAGCCTGCACCTGTCTTGATATAGGTGACTGGGATTAAGAGGCCAAGAGCCCCCAGGTGCCCGGGTCACCCAGGGAAGGGGGTGAGGGGGCCTTAGGGACTTAGGCAACAGGGGATGGGTCTGCAGCAAGCCTGCGATCTCTAGGGATGGGGGCATCCCTTGCCAGGAGACCCTTGGAAAAGAGGGGGAAAAGCTGGCGAGGAACATCCCGGGGATTCAGAGACTCATGATAGACTGGGGTTGATCCCGGGAGCAAGCAGGACCCCAGACCTTCAGCGTGGGAGGTCCTAGAAAAGGGCCCGCGTACCTTGGCTTTGTTGAGCAGAAGCCCCACGAAGGTGGAGAGCAGCAGGGACGGGGACAGAGGGGAGCGCGGCCGCAGCTCCTTGGCGAGAGCGGGAAAGTGGGCGGCGGGGGGCTCTTCGGGCAGGGTCACCGTGTAGGAGGTACGCATGCTGCGGAGCGGGCGGTGGGCTATGCCCCAAACCCAACGCGGCTGCCCAAGGGGTTACGGGGAGTCCCCGTGCCTTGCTACAACCCGGACTCCGAAGCCAGCGGAGACCCCCACAGAATCCCGTCGGCGACGTGGGGCAAGTAACCGCTACTGCGGGGCCCAGCGCGCGCTTCTCCGCTTCAACCTCCCCACCTCGCGCAGCCAACCGACCGGGCACGGCGCTCGCGCTCCGGCGGACTGGCTGACCCGCCGAGCTTCCAGCTTTGCGACGTCAGCGCCGGGGAGGGGCAGGGGCAGAGCCGGACCCGGACCACGCCCCGCCCCGCCTTCGCCCCGCCCCGGGAGTCGGCACGCGGACGCCGGCGAGGTCGCAGGGCCCGCCCAAAGCCGATGACCCTGGGGCCACAGAGACGCGGGAACCCTACTGGGGCAAAGCGAGGACGCGCTATCACTGGCCAGCCCAGGGATTAAGCTCCACAGACAATCTCTGGGGTCCTTGAGAGACGCTCCCCTTAAGATCAAGTGTCAGTCATCCTGGAGCGCCTCCGCCCGGGCAGCAGGCAATTGTGAACTTGGGGTTGTGGTCCCTTTTGAGACCCTAGGGACAGCTAGTTATTTTTTAGGGCAAAATGCACAGGCACACACACTTTCGTCTAGCACGCGGGGAACCCCTGTCTTCGTGATGGACAGCATTCTCACGGTCTGCAGGGATCGAGGAGCCTTGGCTAGAAAAAGATTCTCAACCGCCTCTGGGGTTAAGCTCCGCTCCTCCTCTAAGACCTGGCCTAGCCCATTATCAAGGAAGGCGGTGCTCATTTTATCAGGTACAATAGGTTAGTGGCCCTTTTGGCTCCAGGAAAGAACCATTTCTGGATCCTCCCAACCAATTTTACCCAAATCCATCTTGTCTAGAATCTTAAATTTTAACTTTTTATAAGAGGATGGGAGAAAGACGCTCTTCTTGTACGTTGGGGATGGTCTTGTGTGTAGGTGGTCTCCGGCCCCCACGTGGGCAATGATTAAAGGCAGGGGGGTCTAGGGAGAGGGGTTTGTTTTTGATGCTCCGCCCCCTCACCTAACAGGGAAGCCAAGAATCTGCCGAGAGAAAGTATCTTGTTTGGAGCTTGCAGGCTATTTTTAGCCAGTATTTTTAGCGTTTAAAAATACTCGGAGAGGCAGCAGTGTGCGCTGTTACTCATCTGTGGGCTGCTTCTGTTCCTCCTGGCACGCTCATCCCCACATGTACACGAGTACCGCACACACGACCACAACCACATGGAGACTGCGTCCGAGATGCATGTGTGGGTTGTACCCTAGGCCGCCCACAAAATAGGAATTTGGTGCAAATAGGTGGAGAGCACGGACAGTCTCTCACCATCATGTCCTCAGCACTAGTGGCGGGAGGAGGAGGGAGCAAGAGCCACTGGGCAATGAGGGCTGTCACGGTTGGAGGCACGATCTTCAGACTTTGACCCAACCTGGACCCTGGACGCACTGCAACGGGCCTTTTCTTCAAGCTTCCGTCTTTGTAGCGACACCCTTTTCCAGGGTGCAGGTCCCACACTCTGGCACGTCAATGCTCGCTCCCATTTGATCAAAGCACTGCTGTGAGATAACCAGAGCATCTTGCACGTGGTCCAGGAGGCTGTAAAGCTGTCTATCCATAGCCTCTTTCCATTATCATTCTCCTCGTGTTTCTCTGATCCCTGCCACCAAACTACCTTGCTCCTGTTCTGCTCTTAAGAAACAGGACTGGAGCTGGGCAGACAGCACAGCAGACAAACATGCTTGCCTCCAAGACAGACTACCTGAGTTAGATCCCCAGGTCTCACATGCTTAAAGAAGAGACACAAGTTATCCTCTGACCTCTACACTTACAAAGTAAATACAATAATTTTGAGCGGATGGGTGTGTGTGTGTGTGTGTGTGTGTGTGTGTCTAACTATCTATCCCTGACTGGCCAGGACCTTGCTATGTAGCCTCATGGGGCTCCTCCTGTCTTTTGCCCTCTGAATGCTGGGATTTAAGAAAGAGAAGTAGGCTGCTGCTGGTGGTGGCGGCACATGGGCACACACACAAGCATTTCACCCAGCACTCAGGAGGCAGAGGCAGGTGGATCTCTGAATACAAGGGCAGCCTGGTCTAAAGATAGAGTTTCAGGACAGCCAGAGCTACATGGAGAAATTCTGTCCTGAAAAACCAACCAACCAACCAACTAACCAACTGAAAACAAAAACAAAAACAAAAGAGAAAGAAAGGAAATAGACCTAGCTGAGCATGTTGCCCTGTAATCCTAGCATTTAGAAGGTTGAGGCAGGAGGATTGCTAGTTTGAGGCCAGCCTGGACTGCATAGTAAGAGCCTGTCTTAACTCTTTCCTCCGACAGTGTAGCAGCTGACTGGTGTTCATATTCCTGTAAATAACCCCTATTTGTGTTCCTGTAAGTAGCACTAAGGAAACTCAGGGTCCCTAAAAGGGGGTGGGGGTAGAAGAGGGATTGCTTGGGAAAAGGAAGTGGAGCAGCAGAAGTGAGAGCTGGATGAAAGGAGGGGGACCTGGGGAAGTATGATCAAAATACATTAGATGCAGGTATGAGGATGTCATAATGAATCCATTGTTGTGTATAATTACACGTTAACAGAAAACATTAAGGAAACAATACATGAGGGCTGGTTAGATGGCGCATCTGGTATAGGTGACTGCCACCAAGCCTAACGATCTGAGCTGGAACCCTCCGTTGCACTGGTGGAAGGAGAGAGATGAATTTGGCAAGTTATTTGCCATGTGCCAAGGGCAAGGGTGTGCCCACACACAATAAGTAAATGAATGTAATAAAGACACGCATGCTAGATGCAGTTCAGTTGGTAGAGTGTTTGCCTAGCATGCACAAAGCCCTAGATTCAGTCCCCAGCATCACGTAAACATATATATATATATATATATATATATATATATATATATATATACACACACACACACATATATATTCCCATGAGATGAGAAACTCAAGGTCATCCGTAGCTATATGGCTATATAAGGCTAGCCCAGGTCAAGGCCACTCACACACACACATACACACACACACACCCCATTAAGGCCCTTGAATGACCAAGCAGCACTGGGCTATGGGCTTTATATATACTATGCTGGTTAATTTCCATCAAGCACACCGTGAAGCTTTAACTATTACTTCTCGTTGATAGGTGAGGGACTTTATGTGCCAGAGGGGCTGTGTTCAGTCAGGACCTCAAAACTAATAAATGACTGTGTAAGGCACTGAACCCAGACTTGTCTTAGAGACAAACTCACACTTTTAAAACAGGTACTAAGAAATTCTAGGGTGTTCCTCCTGTTTTTCTGTCTATTTGTAAATTATATTCAAAACTTGAGTTTTGCCAGATGTGGTGAGGCACACTTAGAGTCACAGCATTTGAGAGACAGACGCAGGACGTCTGTAAAAGCCAGGCTGGGTTACATAAGACCCTGTCTTAAAAAACACATAAGCCAGTTCCCCGAGCAGATGGAAGCCCCTGGGCTTGATCCGTTGGGCCATAAAAGCCAGACCAAATCAACTTCTGCTTGGGTTTTTTTTTTTTGTTTGTTTTTTTTTTTTTTTTTTTGGAGGGGAGGGCACAGTTCAATGGAAGAGTTAGGCCTTGAACTTAACCCCCCAGAGCTACAACAAACAAAACAGCAACTCTAAGACTTCTATAACGCCTTCCCTAATTAATTCCACCCAGTTCTAAACACCCATTACTTCATCCACTCAATTTGCACACTGTTAATTCATTCGAATATGTTTATCTTTGTTTTATAGCTGTAAAACTTGCAAACGGTCTCAGATGCTGTGTGGCTTGTCTTGATTGCTCCAGCACCTGGGATCATCCTCTAGGGCAGGGCTGGAGGTTCCTTAATGAGGGAGGTCTTAATGAAGAGGGCCAGACTGAGCTCTGCTGAGAATCCTGCATGTTGCAGTTGATCTCAAGGGGAAGGGGTGTGGCTGGTTTTACATGTTGAGCAAGTGTGCTGTGGGTGGGTGCTGTCCAAGAGATGCTCACCCACTGTAGCATGGCCTCTGTCCCCATGACTTAGACTTAATGACATGTGCACTCCCATCTTGGTGCTGTGCCAGCATGCTCTCCCTCTTTCCTGGGATGCAGGAGGTTGCCGGGGAGGTGTGGGTGTTTCTGGTAGCGGGGAGGGACAGATGGGGAAAGCTGTTGCCTGGATGTATTTTGAGAAATCTAGGGTGAGTTAAACAGCGTCCAGTCTTGTCCAGCAGGTCCGACTATTGCTAAATGCAGCCGAGGAAGATCTCTGGCTTATTCCTCAACTCGCCAAATTCCTGTGAGACCCTTTCTTCTCAGAGCCATTTCCTAAAGTGGACTCAGTAAAAGGGAGCTAGTCCTTTGGGGTCTGAATCTGATTGAGGCTCCATGACTTAAGTCTGAAATCTATAGAGCCATGTTGGGCTATGTTGAGTCTTGCAGCCCAAAGCTACCGTTTCTCTGAGCTATTTCCTGCCTCTGGTGTAGGACAGGTCATTTTCTTTACCTCAGTCGGGGTTCGCGCTACAAGGACAAGGACTGAAACTATCCTGCTGTTCTCAGACCCCAGTGGGTGGCTTTGTCCAGGGTTTGGTGACGCTGCTCAGGCTCTGGAAGATGTCTCAAGGCCAATGGCCCAGATCCTAGCAAGCATCTCTCGGCTGGCAAGACTGAGGCCTGAGAAGGCAGGGGCTCTGAGTTTTTAGGAAGGTTTTGTGGGCTTCCAGCCCATCGTGTACTTTTTAGAGGAGAGTCAGTGAACATCAGCGGTAGGAAACTATTTCCTTGTAGGAATTAGACCCCCACAGGTCAAATGTTCTGTGCTCTTTCAAGCCCCAGGAAATCTGGTCTGAACCAGTCATATTCAAGAAGCCCACACACTTCCTTCTATTGCTTATAGCTCTGTCTCGGGTGCTAGTTTTATGTATCCATTGAGGTAAGAGGGGGCAAGGGACCACGTGCGCAGCTCTGAGCTCTGAACATGATGTTTGTTTCTGAGGCTGATGGTCAGTGGGGCGGGTCCCCCAGGGGCAGGGAACATTTTGCTAGGCTTGGATTAACTTGTGTTGCTTTGCCCCACCCCAGCACCATATTAACTTAATGTGACATCCTGGAGTGTGTGTGTGTGTGTGTGTGTGAGGGGTGTGGGGGTGGCTGAAGGGAAGACAGGATGGATGGAGGGGTTCAGGACATCAACTGAGAAATGGAGCTGGAGAGTAATGACAAGGACGGCCGCCAGGTCACTGCCCACAGCGAGTCTTCCCGGGACGGAGACATTAGCACTACAGAGAGTCTAACAACCATGCCTAAACCCTCTGTTCTTCCTCCTCAGGAGCTAGGGCTTGTTCTGGTCCTGGGGATTCTCACTTTACATTTCTTCTGAGTGCCTTTAGCACAGACTGAGACCCTCAGGAAGTATGGCCTCCTTGGAGCCGTTGAGGAGGTGGATGGGGTGGGTCTGGTAAGGATGGGCTCCAGGGTCTCAGGGTGCCAGTCTGGACAAATAAGACAGAAGAGGTGCAGTCCAGTGTGGCTTGAGTCAACAGAGTGAGAAGGCAGGGGGACAGGAGAGGAAGGTCCGCTTTTTGGTTCTCAGGCAGTCTTTGCCATCCTCCACTTGTTCAAGTCCAGAGTCCCACCCGAGAGGAGGATCACGTGACCCTGGCTTATATAATCTCCCTGTCACTGAACAGCTGGAACCCAAGGCTTCAGAACATGAGTCAGCAACCCCAGTGACAGACAGGACCCAGAGACTCAGATTCCATCACTCCTAGAAGCAGTTCCCCACGCAGAGAGGAAGGGGCACATAAGATTGTGTGTGCGTACGCCAGAGAAGAGCCTAGGCGAGACCGGGGGTCTCAGTCCCTGCCTCTGTGTGAAGAGGCAGGTTCCTAGCCTGCTGACTATGCTTGGAAGGGCCCTGGGCCAACCCGTGGCTCTTCCTGGGGAGAGGAGGTGAGGCCTGGGAGGGGCAAGTGCAAGGCCTGAGGCCAGCAGGCAGCGTGCCAGGGCTGGCCACGGAGCAGCTGGGGGGTGGATCATAGGATTAGGAGGGATTGTAGGGTTAAAGCACAGGCCTGGCAGTGCTCAGTGGGAACAGCTTGTCCTTCCATAGGCCCCAGGAACAGAAGAGGTGGGGCGAGGGGGAACTGACGGGTTGTTCTCTGGCTCTCTGGCTCTAGGCGCTCTGCAGGGCTGAGCCACCTGGGCTGGCTTGCAAATCCTCACTGGAAGAGCGAAACACCTTGGTGGCTCCCGGCTCATTGCCCTGCATTTTCAGGGAAAGTGGGGCCTCAGGGGGGAGACCCTCAGAGCCCCAGGGCTGAGTTGCACCTTCAACCCACTGGCATGCCGGTGGTGCCTCCATTACACATGCTCAACGGAGCCTGTGAAGCTCCAAGCTCAGGTGGGCTGTTACTGTCTTATTGGCTGGAGATGCCTCCACCTTCATTACTTGGTTTGAGCCTTGTGGCAGTCCTGTGAGGAGGGCAGGGCAGGTGCCATCGTTCACTTTATAGAGGAGGAAATCTGTCCGAGCTGATAGGTATCCAAAGTTAAAAGGTAAGACTGTGCCTCTCAGAGGTCACGGGCAGTCTGTCTCGGCCTCAGGTGACCTCTCCCTTCCCTACCGCGGAAGACACACACACCCAGGCCTGCCTCCTGGTGTAACCAAGTAGGCATGGATTTCCTGAAGTGAACTGAAGGCAGGGGCTGGCCTGCACCTCTCTCGTCTCCTAAAACCAGCAGCAACGATGACTGACCTTTACTGAGTCCCTACTATGTGTCAGGCTCTTTCACAGTAATTTATGAAGTAGAAACTATGAGTGCTTTCATTTTACAGAAGAGCAAACAGACTTAGGAGTTAAGGAAACTGCCCAAGAAAGCCAGGTGAATGGCACAGAGTTCTCAGTTCCCCAGAGGTGTGCGCGGTACAGAGTTCAGAGCTAGAAAACAGCACTGTGAGAAGAAGCCACGCTTTTTTTGAAAGAAGCCATGCAGGGAGAACAGAACTTACGGAGAAGCGTGTGATGGGGCAGATTTCAAGGCACCCAAGAAGTTGCTCTCACTTCCTTAGGATACAATCAACCCCTGGAAGCGAGCATAAGAGGGCCAAGGTGAAGTGATGGTCTCGGGGCAGTGAGACCGTAGAGGTCTCTCCTGGTTGGTGGCACTGTACTGAGCAGAGCTCAGGATGAAACACTAGCTTGGCTTTAGGGCACTCCTGACCACCTAACAGTGCTGTGCCTTGCTTCTAGGCCGGAGGGATGCAGGTTCTGGCAACTGAGTTTGCTCAGGGTATTTGCTACCCTGTTGAAGGTCCTTTCTGAAAACAATTCTCTCCGGCCCTGGGCTGGGGTAGGGCCAGGTGTCCCCAGGAGAAATGAAGGGAAAGGGGACGGCAGACTTCAGGAAGAGCAGTAAGTAGCTGGCTGTGAGGAAGATGACAGATAACAGCAGCTGCTGGGAGTCTGGAGTGTATTGCAGCCTTTGGCCCAGAAGGCTCAGACAACCTGAAAAGCCTGTAACAGGCAGATCTTAAGGCACTGCCCTGAGAGCATTTGCTCCAGAGGGCCTGGGGGACTGTTAAGCCCACAGGTGATTCTACTGCCGCTGAATGCCTGAGGACCCCACAGAGAAGCACGCATGTATAAGAAGAGTTCCTTTCTTCCGAGCAAAGGAAGAGCCGGCAGAGGCTCCCTCCACCAAGAGGAGCCTTTTCATTGCCCATCACCTCTGTGAACAACTCTGGACGTGTTGAGAATGGACCCTACAGTGTCCTGTGCCTGTAGCCAACCCTGATGGCTAGAGTCTGAATGTCCTGTGAGACACAGCTTTTGTATCTTCCGTGGTACTTCCCAGGTGGCCCAAAACAGTTCAAGTGATACTATCAAAGTTGTCCCAAGGCCCTTTGTCATGACACACATGACACACAGCCTATGACCCAGCTATGATCCCTAGTCCCGAACAAGCTCTCTAAAGCACTATTTCATGCTATGGCATAGCTCGCCTTTACAAAAGACATATATGCTCTATAAGGAGGGGTACATAAGGAAACAGAGAACACAGCATCCAATCCTCTTACCCACACGCTTGCCTACCTATGTGTTCTTCTGCCCATCAATCCACCACCCACCCCCACCCCAGTCTAATCACCCATCCATCCATCCATGCAATCAGCAGGTCAGCTGAGCCCCGAGTTGCCAGAGGCACAGGGGAAGGAGGTAGAGATACAATCACTTTAAATCTCCGAGAGCGCGCCACCTATTGGACACACGGATAACTACAGGAGAGAAGGAGAGTAGTCACTGCCTCCCTGGCAGTGTTCAGGGATTAGATGTGAGGGAGACCATGCCAGCCCTTGGTTAATCTCCAACAGAGCCTCTCCCCTCATTCCAGCCCAGGCAAGCTGGAGCACTGAGGTATTAGATCATCTCTATCTCTGGACAAAAGACTCTACACTATTTTTCTCCAAAGATACAACCTTACTATCCAGATACCCTGAACTTAAGCCTGCCGGCATCAGGGGAAGAATCCTGCTACTCCTAATATCTCATGCCTGGACAGGGAGAGAACCACCCAGAGCAGGGATGGGGGTGGGAGGATGGCTCTCTCTCCACAGGTGACATGGTGATCACACTTCTACTGTGACATCCAGCCCTGGATGGACCAGAGCCCACAGGGGAAGACCCTGACGTTTTGGATGGGAGATCAGAGAGTGAGAAGAACAGCAGACAGGGGGGTCTGAACCTCCTAGAGCACCTTTGGACCATTCCCACGTGTGCAGGTCTTTGAAGCACGGGCCAGCCCCTTCCCCATGGCTCTGAGCCATGGGGCCACCAAGTCACGCTTGATCATCGTGGAGGATGATCTCTGTTGCTTGTCCGCCACCAATCATCAGTCAGGTTGGGAGTTCTGTTCCTAGCCTGGCTCTTTGTAACACACGCTGTCTCCCCAGTCCCTCACTGGATCCCCAAGAGTAAACTCACCATGGTGTCTCGCCCTGGAGAACTGGAGCGGCTGGGCCCAGAGGCCTGGCCCTTGCTCTTCTCCCACAGTGTGTAACGGCCACTTGGTCGGTAGGTGGGACTGAGGACTTCAGGGACTCGGGAGGGAGGAGGGGCTTGCGTGAGCACCTGTGGTGCACTGCCCTTTCGACCATAGTTCTCCAGATAGTCTGTTAGGTACTCAGAACGGCTGGCTGCTTGGTAGAGGCCCTGCAGGGCACAGAGCTCCTTACGCGTGCGGGCCAGCATGGGGCTGCGACCCAGGTTTCCGGGGTCTATCCTAAAGCCCTCTGAGGTCCGGTAGCCATCTGAAGTCCGGTAGCCATCTGAAGTCCGGAGGCTGGAGAAATCCCGGGCCAGGTCTGATTGGCTGTTTGATTTCTTCTGGCTCAGGGTCACCCCCTGGTCTCTGGCATTCACGGGCAGGTAGCTGAGGGAGTTGCTGGAAACTCCATAAGAAAATCCACTGCCTCCATTGAGTCCACTGCCCGAGGGCCTTTCATTGCCACGGGTCTGGCTCTCTGACCGCTTACTACTCCCAATGATGTCAGATCTCAGCAGGGGGCGGCCCCTGTCACAGTCCAGGATGGAGGAGGGGCCATAGGTGCGGGGCCTTGGGAGGAAGCTGGTGGGGGAGACCGGCTTAAAACCAAGTTTTTCCTTCTCCAGGAAGGAGGCGGCCAGGTTGGCCCCATAGGAAGAAGGGGTGTAGGTTCCATAGCCCGGTTTGGCATAGGGGGCATCTGTGTAGCGGGACGATTCTGTATAGCGCTTCAGGGTGGAGGAGAGCTGGGACATCCTTCAGGGTGGTACTCAGTGGGTACTGGGAGCCTCATGGGCTGAAAGATAAGGAAAGCAGCTGTCAAGGGCTCTGCGAAGCACCAGGCCCATCCTGTGCTCATTCTTTATGCCAGCTGGGCCAGGACCTTAGGGCTCAACAGGGACCACTTGGGGCCTGCCTATAATAGGCTGGCTAGCTCCAGAGAAACACACATGCAAGCAGGTATGTACATGGGTGGGTGTACCCATGTACCCACAAGAACAACCAGCAAAAGCCACAGCCTCTCCACTTCCCCAGCCCTCTACATCAGAGACTCCAGCTGAGTCTCATGTGGGTCTTCTTGTAAGTCCCGGCAGGAACCTTAGAGTTGGCAAGGGCTGGAGAATGGGGGATCCTACCACCCTCTCGGTGCACAGACTGGGGGACAGTGAGCACTCTGAGTTATAAATGCTTCTCTACCTTTGGCAAACAGTACTACCTTCAGGTATAAAATACACCCTCCACCCCCCAGAAATGACTGGAAGACTGTGAGGAAGAGGAGGGTCTCAGGAAAGGAAGTGATGGCGGGAGATGGGAAGGAATGTCTAGCAGAGGGGCTGGACCCTGGTCTCCAGACCTCCCTTAGTACTCTTCCTTGGACACAGGTACCTGCTTGGTCACACAGGGGACCACACCGGGAACACTGGTGAGGTAGAACCTGTCTATTCTCTTCCTGGAGTTTGGCTTTGTCTTCTCAGTGGAGCTTAGGAACCTACGGCCTCCTAGGAGGTTTCAGGACCCACGGCAGGGGTCAAACTGATCTCGGAGTTACTTGACTTGTGCAAGAGGCGCCCCCTAGAGTCAAGATCCTGTACTGTAGACTGCAGACACTCCCAGACTTCAAGGTTTTGTAGATTAATCCCTGAATGTGGAGGTTGGATAGCCCTAAAGGCCATGTATTGATTAACCTATTGTACAGATACGGGCATGATGCCTGCTTGTCCAAGTTCACCTGCTCTGGAGAGTCAGGATTGGAACCCAGGTCGTGGCCCCGCACCCTTTCCCACCAGCCTTGCTTCTACCATTCCTCAGCAGAGTTGGGCAGCTCTGGAGACTCCTAGAACCCCTCCACCATGTGGCAAGAGGGGAGAAGGTGCTTTGGAGAAAGGGTCACGGAGGACCAGGCTCCTTTCTTCAGGGACTCTTAAGGGGGGGGGGGCTCAGGGTGGGGTGGGGGTCTGGAGACCTATCCAGGAGTCTCAAGAGTAGCATACGATTTTAAAACTCTCTCTCCTCCCTCTCCTTCCCTCCTCCGTGTGTGCATGTGCATGTGTGTGTGAACACCACACACACACACACACACACACACACACGACACATATATGAAAGTCAGAGGATAACTGGTAGGCGTCAGCTCTATCTTCCCACCATGCATTTTGGGGGGTTCCCTGTTGGTTAGGTAAGGTTTGGTGGCAAGTGATTTTACTTGCTGAGCCATCTCACTGCCCCAGGGCTGGTTTTGACTCTCTCTAAGATGGACCAGTTGAGCAGTTACACTAGCCGTTGAACCTCTTTGAGCCCCGATTTCCTCCCTGTAAAGTTGCCTAATAACATCAGGATTCCTATCTTGCAGGGTTGTTGTGAGGACTGAGATAATAACACGGGAAAGCGCTTAACAATGACCGGCTATTATCTTCTCTCCTAGCCAGCCCAGCCAGGCCGCCCAGCTCCTCCTTTGTAATCTATAATAATGGCAGGGCTGGCCATTCCCTGGCCTGGCCGGCTAGACCTCAGCCCAGGCGCCAGGCTTCCCCCTGCCACCCCCGGTGAGTTAAGTGGGTAGTGGGTAGACATCTAGCCATTCAACAGACACTGGCTCATGCAGCCCACAGCTTACCTAGGCCAGCAGCCTAGCTCACCAGGGCAGGGAGGATGTGTGCCAAGCCCCAAACGCTGAGAGCTTGGCAGAAGGTTGTAGAAACTCAAGCCACTGAAGGCTCGGGAGAGAGGTAGAGGTGGAAGGTGAGGAGGTGGCCACAGAACGGAGTTCCTTAACTGTGCCAGAGACCTCCAGTAGTTTTCAGTCCCGGCTGGCACCAGAAAGGCTGTCCATCTGACTGTCTTCCTTGCCTGGCTCAGGGGACCCCAATACCTTGTGTGGACACTTTTTGTCCACTCTGCCCCCTTCTCCCATGGAACTTCCAGTCTGCTCTGGGAGATGGTAACTGGGTGAGGGTCTGAAGTACGGATAGTGGGAAATCACTGGGAGGTGGGGGTGGGAAACAGAGGCCTAGGGATGGGGGCAGGGGACCTGTCCTGTTCTGTTTCACTTTGGAGAACTCCATCAATAATGCAAAGTCAAAGAAACTTCAGGCCTTGGGAGCTGGGCTCTGGGACACCAGCAGCCAATCAGATTGGCCCCCACCCTCAGCATATGAGCTCATGGCTCCTCCTCCCCAGCTCTCCCTCCCTTCTCCCAGACTGAGGCTCCTAGGGAATTGGTATTCTGTGGGCACTGCCTCAAGACTGTGACCTCTCTTAGCCCAGAGGATGACGCACAAGTGCCCAGGCCAAACAAGATACAGCGACAGGGACAGACAGCACTGGCACTTTTAAGGCCTGAACCTGGAGCCCCATCTTCTAGTTCAGAGAACCCTGAGGAGGACTCCCCAATCCCTGCTCTCTTCTCTGCTCCAATCTGGCAGGGAACTGCCAAGTCTCTCCTGTCCAGATAGTTCCACCAGTTGCTCTATCCCAGCCCCTGGAAACTGCCAGCTCTGATGTCTACCTCACAGCTCCCAGGGTAGGAGAAGGTTTCTTTTTTTTTGGAGCTGAAACTTTGCACACATCTCTCCCCTCCACTAAGCCCTACTTTTGTTGGAGAAAAGTTTCAGCGCCTCAAAGGTGAGAAGACAGTTTACTACGTTAGAATCTCTTGGCGTTACCTGGTCCTGCTGTCCCTGGAGGCTACTGAATGCACCATGGGCGGGAGCTTCGGTTGGGGAATCTGCCTGTGGCCTTGCTGCGCAAGACAGGGACAGGAAGGGCAGCACTCACATGGTTTTGAGTCTCCCTGTTGCCACAGGAACGGCTGGGACTGAATGGCTCTTTCATGGGGCAGTGGGAGGCCAGCCTATTGGCTGGGATCCCCCACACTCCTCCCTGTCCACTGTGGGGCCCCTGCTGCCTGGCTCCTCTCATTGTTTTTCCAGAACTGGCAAGTTCAGGCATGTGGCTGCTGGCTGCACCTCCCCGGGTGCCTGCCACCTTGGACAACGGCGGTCGGTCCTACCCATGCTCCCTTCTTCATGCCATGTCTACAGAGATGTTGATGTCTCTCTTCTCGCTGAGAGTCTCCATCATTTTGCAGAGTTTCCCTAAGAAACTGACAATGGTGGCATAGCTTTGCACAGATGCGCTTGGCTTCCTGTGGGGACACCGGAGCCATGGAGCTGTGGCTCCCAGCCAATCGGTCCCACACACCTACAGAACAGGCATAGAACTCACTGAGGACTTTGAATGCAGCTTTTGACTTTGTCTGCCCGACAGCCTCGTCCTGTGTGCACTCCGTCCTCCCTACCCTTCCTGGCAGTGTCCTCAAAATGTAGATTCCTAAAAAAAAATCTCAGGGCAGATGCAAGCTTGAACTTTTTCAGACACATAAATTCTCAGGCTTACAAACATAAGTGTGAAGGCTATATTGTTTGCTTTAAATGAAATAGGTATCCGTATTTCTAAATGTACAAGAAATTTAAATAGTGGATTTTTTTTTTGACAAGTCTTACTTTATAGCCTAGGCTGACCTCAACGTTTCTGTCTTGTCTCATGTCCCAAGTGCTTCAGCTGTTAAGTACGAGCCCCTGCCCAATAGTGAAACTAAGTTTTATTGTTCTTATTTCAGATCTTAACAGGTCTTAACATTTAAAACTGCACCGACTTTGGGCTATAGCACACTAACTCAGCCCTTCCTTTAAGAAGTCGTGTTATCGCCGGGCGGTGGTGGCGCACGCCTTTAATCCCAGCACTCAGGAGGCAGAGGCAGGCGGATTTCTGAGTTCGAGGCCAGCCTGGTCTACAAAGTGAGTTCCAGGACAGCCAGGGCTATACAGAGAAACCCTGTCTTGAAAAACCAAAAAAAAAAAAAAAAAAAAAAAAAAAAAAAAAAGAAGTCGTGTTATCAATACATCTACCTGCAGATAAGGAAACTATTCTTTTTGCAAGTAAACAGTCAGGCTGCTGTAGTGCCGGTGCTGGCTGGGACTGAGCTCTGTCCACTACGGCTACTCTGAAGCCATCCATCCCCTGTCCCGAAAGCAGCCTGTGGAGCCAAGGGAGGACCCCTCCAGGATGCAGATGTCCTTTATCCAGCTGGGAGAGAAGACTCCTTGCGGAAGTGGCCCCTGGATTTTCCACTGTAAGTGAATGAACATGAAGCCTAGTGTAACCCGAGCTGCAGCAGCACTGATCGGCTGGGAGATGGTGAGAGAGGCCTCTATTTCATCTGCTCTGCCAAGCTCTGTGTGTCTCCTGGTACTGGCACAGGCTCCTGGGCCCCAACCTAGTGGCGGACATATCCCCCTAGCCTCCTTCCCCTAGCTGTTGTTTAGCCCACTCCCCAAGGGTACCCACACTAGGTGAGTCAGGGGTTAAGATGAACCCTGTTCCCTTGAGGCAGCCAACCACCTGGCATCATCAAGTCACTGTCATCAGTCACTGTCATTTCCTGTCGCTCACGCTCACGTGAAGGGCTCCCTAACCTGCCCAGCTAGAGGAGGGACTTAAGCCTCAAGAATCCCAGGCACTCCTGGCCCTGGAGGCAGAGGACCGGTGATGCACCACATCTTAGCAGAGTCCAAGCTCTTTTCTGTCTGGCCTGTCCGCATCTGTGGCTTTGTCACTGGCCGCACTTACCTCCTCTACCCAACAAGACACTACATGGACACACCTCAAACAGCACTAAGTCCCTTTTCTCCTACAGGAGAAAAGGTCAGGTCAGGTCAGGTCAAGGGGAGTCCCAAGTCAGTCTCACTAGCTGCTTGGGAACATCCTCAATGGTGACCTCAGGGCTTCCCAAAGCTGCTTGCTAACTGTATCAGAATGTGCTGACCCGAGGAGTAAGAGGTGAGAGGGATACCTTGTCACACCTATGACCCTTCCTCCTGGCTGCTTGGATCCCTTGCCACACTCTCTGGCCACAAGTGTCCACCCTGGCAGATGTGGAGAAAATGGCAAGAGGTATACATTTCTGCGTTATGCCTCTTGAGCCCCGAGCCTGACCCTCTGACCTGGTGCTAGCACCCCTTTCTATTAGAGGCTGGTTGATAGCAACCCACCCACTTTTATCAAAGAATCCTCTTGACTTCGGGGGAGGGGAGTCCTGTAAAGGAATTTGTGCAGGTCTCCATTTCTCTTGCGTTTAGGAGGTGCCCAGAACTTGGGAGGGGATGGGAGATGAAGAGGTAAGGTGAAGAGATCAGAGATGAAAGAGATCCTGGCTTGTGGAGAAGTGGTGGGCCCAGGAGGGCTCACTACAGGCTGTTTTTTTTTTTTTTTTTGACTTGGTGTTAGGAAGGATGGCTATCTCTACAAGTCCAAGAAAAGGCAAAGAAACAGGCTTCCTAGAAGCAGAAGGTAGCCTGCAATTTTCTTTCCCATCCTCATGCCCAAGTACCCCTCCTAGGGCTCCCTGCTCTAGAGCGTTCTCGCTCCCCTCCTTTAGGGCTTCAGTTGTCCTCTGTCCCTATACCCTGAGGAGCATTTGGTTACAGCACTCACCAGGTCCAGTGGGTGGCCTCTCAAATGCTCTCCCCCGCACACTGAGGGTTTACTCAGCTGTCCTTGAAGCTCAGACACCAAAGAGAGAGCTACTGACCTGTGTTCGGGGGCACTGGATGGAGCCTGGGGGCTTCTTTCCCCGAAGGGAAAAGACTGCCGCGTAGCCTCCAGAGGCTGGAGTCTGACAGGCCCCGGGTAATCCGGAGCTCAGGTTACGCTAGCTAGATATATATAGTATCTTATCTGACCTCTCCGAGATGGCAACTCACTTGCATTCCAAGCCCCAGGAGAATTAAAGGGGCAGTGACAAGCCCACCATCCACCCGATGCCTAGTGGCTGGAGGAAAGCTGAGAATGAACTAGAATCCTGGGAGGGAATATTTGGAAATAACAGGAAGGATCAAGGGGATGGGGGGATGGGGGGCAGAGGGCTGGGGATAAATTTGAGTCCCAAACATGGAGAAGGTGGATTCTCTAGTGCTGTCAGTCACAGGTTGAGCGAACAGGAAGAGGCCAAACTGCTAACCCAGATGCTAGAATTTTAAGATGGGGAGGACCTAGCTCGTCCTATGGACATGGACAGAGAGGGGTGGTAGATCAGCACTTGGGTTTCAGTGCACTACTATTTTTAAGGTGGACTGGAAGGTCTAGGCCTGAATTCTTACTCTTCCCCGTATTGGATCTAAGATAGCTTGTGAGGATACTCAGGTCTCTGAATCTAAGCTATGTAGTTTGTAAAACATGAATAATAGAACTAGCATGGTGGCGCATGCCTTTATCCCAGCACTTGGGAGACAGAAACAGGTAGATCTCTGAGTTCAAGGACAGCCTGGTCTACAAAGCAGATAGCCAGGGCTACACAAAGAAACTCTGTCTCAAAACAAAACCAAACCAAACACAAACAAACAAAAAACCACAAAGGAACAAACAAACAAAAACCATGAATAACAACAGTCTTGACTATGTCTCACAATGGTGAGGATAAAATAATAGTTTTAGGTCTCCTCAAACATAGCAAGAGTACAATAAACGACAAGCTTATTGGCCGTGTTCACTGTCAAGTCACTAATGCTAGTTGTAGCAGGCGACCCTTCCTAGAAGAAAAAGGCCTTGGGCCACCCTTCAGGGGACTGCTGATGGCAAATACTATTCCTGCAGTTTCCTGAAACAATCCACATCCCCCAAATGGAAAGGTCAGACAGACTTTGCTACTTTCCCAAGTCGACAGGCCAAGCCTACTTGGGCTCCTTTCCTCTTTGCTCAGAAAAAAAAAAAAAAAAAAAAAAAAAAAAAATCAAGTGTGGCTTCCCTGGGCTGCCAGGGGAATGTCTGGCTCCAGAGGAGCAGTTCCAGTCTACCTGTTGGAGGGCTCAGGGTTCCAGGGTGTCAAAGGCAGGCTGGACAGGGTCATGAGAGGACCATCGCTCTGGCCTTGGTGCACCTGTCGGCTCCCAAGAGGAGTCTTCTGCTTCTTGATGGCTCTCCCTGGAGACTGGAAGGCCCGAGGGCTGGTGCCTCCACCCTGTCTCAGCACAAGGTACTGACTCAGACTGGGTCCTGGTGATGCACTTTGGAGGACGCCCTCATTCCAATCCTCATTCCAGAGCGGCATGCGTCTACAGCATCAAAGAGTAGGGGACATCCCCCACCCCAGCCATCCATCAGTTCTCCATGCCTCTTGTTTTGTGGTTTGATGTGTGTGTGTGTGCGCGCGCGCGCGCGCAAGCTTATATGCCTGTGTTTGGGGGAGATAAGCAGCCCCTACTAGAATCTTCAACTCAACTTCATTCTCAAAAGCTCTGGGGTTAAGAGCTAGGAGTTCTCTTTTCTCTGAAGAGCTAGAAAAGGTTGACCAGGACTCCCCTAGGCAAGTTGCATGTCAGAGAACATTGCATGGCTGCTTTTGCTTTGGGATTGGTGAGAATTTCAAAGTTGCCTCTTTCTGATTTGGGATTGGTGGAAAATTTTCCCCTTCCGCTTAACTGCTAGCTTCCCCTAAGCCCCTTCCCCCGCTTTGGAAAATTGACCAAGAGATAGCCCCGGGATGTTTAACAACAGGGAGGTTGTTAGCTGCACACACACACGTGGGGAGAGGGGGTGTCAGGGTCCAGGCGTCATTCTCGGGCCACACAACACACAGGGCGGGGAGACCTGTACCCGCGGTTACAGTGTTTCCTCAGAACACATTGATCAGCACACAGATGGCTCTTCCTGGCACTCCGAGCTGTCAGCTGGCAGCCCCTCTCATACACTGGCACCCACAGCTGGAGTTTCCCCCTCCACACATCTGGCCCTCGCCCTACATTTCTCACGTCCAGACTGCCCAGGCTGCCTTTGACACCCTACTTTCCGAGTCTCAAAGCTGGTACTGACCCTGGCTTTTTCCTTCCCCGACCTGCGACAGGTGGCACGTACCTGCCTCTTCTCGGAGGATGGACGAGTCGAACCGGGCACAAGCATGGAGCTGCGGATGAGTCCTGGCTGGTACTGGCGCGGCGCAGCGAGCAGTGGCTGACGCAGAGGGCTCCCTGGCCTCGCTCGGTGCCTGCCCGCCTCTCCCCCACCTCCGCCGGGGGCCCAGAAAGGACCTCCCCGGGAAATCGGCGCCACCCAGCGGGCAGCAGCCTCATTGCGCCCGGGCCGGCCAAACCACACCCCGCGTTTGCGTCACTGATATACGTCACGGCTATTGGCTTGTTCCTATTGTTGCGTCAGTAGAGCCCCGCCCGGCGCGGGTCTCCCAGGTAACCGGGTATATACAGAGAACCACGTGGAGAAAAAGCACGCCTGTTTGGAGCCGGTGGCGCAAGGAAAGAAGTGGACTGGAATCTGATAGGTCCTGGCTCTGGGAAGACTGAGACAGAGGGTCACATCACCGGAAAAGGCAACATACCAGCTTTCCTACCAGGCTGTTCAATTCCATAGACTCTTTTTCTGCCTACTTTTTTATTTTATTTATTTATATTTAAAAATGCATTTATTTAAACGAACAACCAAGTATATCTCATAGCAATATTTATAGAGCCCCATCAGTCAATCAATCAGGTAAAAAAGATTATGTCCATTCAACATACTATCAACGTACATGACTAGTCAAGTGACGCATTCTATGGGCTACTTATTAAGTACATTGCTAGACATGGTGATAAGTACTTTGCATATATTAGTTTTCTCATTTAATCTTTTTAATGGTCCTGTAAAAGAACCACTATAGGCATCTATTGCACAATGTAGCTGAAGCCTAGGGAGACCATGTTCAGGTAGTAAGTAAATGTCATGTGTCTTGTACATGTCTACTAATGCAGTTCCTTTAGGTGACTACTGGGAGGACTTAGCCCCAGAAAGGATAGAATTTCATCTAAGCTATCAGGTTTAGAATAAGAAAAAGATGCAATTTGTATTTTCATTTTAAGCAAATGACTTTATTTTTAATCAGTTATTGTGTGCAATGGTGCTTTGCTTGCATGTATGATTGATCCCCTGGAGGTAGAGTTACAGACAGTTGTAAGCTGCCATTTATATTTTGGGAATTGAACCCTGGTCCTTTAGGAAGAGCTGACAGTGCTCTTAACTGCTGAGCCATCTCTCCAGCCTGCAAACTTGACTTCTAAGAGTTATTTATCGTTTAATTAGATAACACCCCTAAGAGAAATCAGTTATTCTTTTTAAAAAAATAATTTATTTTTATTTTATGTGCATTAGTGTTTGGCCTGCGTGTATGTCTGTGTGAAGGTATCAGACATTGGAGTTACAGACAGTTTTTTTTTTAGATTTATTTATTATTTATTTTATATGTAAGTACACTGTAGCTGTCTTCAGACACACCAGGAGAGGGAGTCAGATGTCATTAAGGATGGTTGTAAGCCATCATGTGGTTGCTGGGATTTGAACTCAGAACCTTCGGAAGAGCAGTCAGTGCTCTTAACCACTGAGCCATCTATCCAGCCCCAGTTACAGACAGTTGTGAGCTGCCATGCGGTTGCTGGGAATTGAACCCAGGTCTTCTGGGAGAGCAGTCAGTGCTCTTAACCATTGAGCCATCCATCTCTTTAGCCCCTCTTTTTTTTTTTTCCTCAAGGCAAGGTTTTTCTATGTAGTCCTGGAACTCACTCCATAGTCCAGGCTATCCTTGAATTCACAGAGATCCACCTGCCTCTGCACCAACTCACATGGTCTGAACTCCAAATGTGCATGTGCACACAAACACATAAACAAAAATCATAAAAACAAAATACATCAAAAGTGAAATGCTAATCCTGTTAAGTTTCCTCTTAAAAAAGGGCCAGGGCAAATCTTGATATATTTTCCCCCCCTTGATTATTTTTTTAAATTTTTATTTAAAAATTAAAAAAACTTAGTTTTATGTATATGAGTACTCTATCTGCATATACACCTACGTGCCAGAAGAGGGCATCAGATCCCATTACAGATGTGGTTTCTGGGAACTGAACTCAGCACCTCTGGAAGAGTAGCCAGTATCCTTAACCACTGAGCCATCTCTCCAGCCTGTTCCCACTTGGTTCTTATACCTCACCCTTCTTCCTCACTGATGAGGAAAGCTGCCCAACCAAGTAGGCTAGTGCCAAGATAAGTCCCAAGACTTCAGTTTTGCCTGCATCATTAATTCTCCTAAGCCCTTAGCTCCTCCCCTGAATTTTTTCCCTCAATATCACCATGTGTCCTCACTTTCAAGTTTCTTTTCATATTTCCCAAAGAATGTAGACACAACCAGAAGGCAATACTTAAAACCTTTTTTTTTTTAAGATTTATTTATTATTATATGTAAGTACACTGTAGTTGACTTCAGACACTCCAGAAGAGGGTGTCAGATCTCATTACAGATGGTTGTGAGCCACCATGTGGTTGCTGAGATATGAACTCAGAACCTTTGGAAGAGCAGTCAGTGCTCTTGACTGCTGAGCCATCTCTCCAGCCCCCAATACTTAAATTCTTATCAACCCTCACTCCACCTCTTCATTGAACTAGTAGGTATGGAATATACCAGACTCTGTTCTAATTTTATTTTAAATAGAGGAGATACAGCAGGTACAGTCTCTCTTTAAGGGGCTCCCATTTTAGTAGGAACAGAAGGAAAAGGAAAAAGTACAGAATCCAATGTGTGGGGTGGTGCTAGGTCGACAGAAGCCAGCTAGACAGCTAGGGGTGGTAAGGAGCATGTAGGTTGTGGTCTGAGATAGCCTAGTGAGGAAGTAACACGGGTGACCTGCAGATGGTGAGAAGTAAGCCAGGTACATATCTAGAGAAAGAATGTTCTAGGCAGAAGGGAGGCACAGACAGTAAGCGCTTCCGTTGGCCAAGTCTCCATACACTGAGATGGGAGACCTGGATCCGACTTCTGAATGGAGGATGGATCCAAAGAGAGCCAGAGCAGAACAAGGTGACTCGGCCAATTCACCTGAGGAGAGATGACAGGAACACTCACTGGGGTTGTGGAAGCAAGAGAATTGATGAGAGATCGCTGTGTCCTGGGCACGTTTTGATGTCAGCAAACGTCAGGGTTTTGTGATGGGTTAGGTAGTAAGAGGGAAAGACAGGAGTTAAGGAGAGGGAAGCTGCAGGAGGGGAGAGGGTTAGAAAGGAGCAGATAGATCAGCCTTGTTCCAGGATAGTTGATTATGGGTCTTAGAAAACCTAATTATTAGCAAAACATGAAAGCTTTATTAGATATTACGTTCGTCAGATGCAGTTACAGTTACGTATGTTCCGAAGAGACAGTTTGGGTGTGCTCTAAAAGCCAGGATAGATAAGAGTGCTAAGGAATGGAAAGTTCCTGCCTGTGTTAAGGCAAATTACTTGGGAGAGGTCTTGTGGTCTTTGTTCTGTGATCCCAGGCAAAGACAGCTGGATGGCCTTGAGCTGCCTCGCTGTAAAATTTCCATTGGCTCTCTTTGGGGCTCGATCTTTTGGTGTGGCTCTTGATTTGGGTTCTGTTTTGGCTTGGAAGAGCTTCATGGAAGACGCTCCTAGTAGGAGATAAGGATTCTCTCTCTGGCTTGTAGGACCCACAGAGAAGGCAGCTGGCGAGTCACAGGTGAAACAGGATTCTAGGAAAGAGAGCTAAGGAGCCTTCTTGGGTTTGGAGGAGCTCAAGAGAAAGGTAGGCTAGCTTGGAGGAATGATGCAGATTTCTAAAGAGCTAGCAGTTTAGTTGTAGGACCTGGCTTGTAAATAGATACTTTGTATATAGTTAAGAAAATAAAGTTACCTTGCTGAGCTAGCAGGCTTTGTTTATTTATTTTTAAATTTCATTTATCTATTTGATATATATGATGAGTACACTGTAGCTGTCTTCAGACATCCCAGAAGAGGGCATCAGATCCCATTGCAGATGGTTGTGAGCCATCATGTGGTTTCTGGGAATTGAACTCAGGACCTCTGGAAGAGCAATCAGTGCTCTTAACCACTGAGCCATCTCTCCAGCCCCACTAACAGGCTTTAAAAAACAAACAAACAAACAAACAAACAAACAAACAAACAGTGCTCCTGCCTCACCTCTTTATTGAGTACAAATATTAGTTAAATTTAAAAAGACAAATAGCCTGGCTTATTATATCATACATTTAAGACAACTTTTAGGAATCCTGATGAGTTATCAACAATGCAGATGTTGAAATCTGATGTGATCTGGGCTGGGGTTATAAATTTGAGAGCCCTCAGGTTGTTTAAAACCATGATATGAAAAGAGATTGGCAAATGTAGACAGAGAAGGGTGTGAGGTCTGGATTCTGGGATTCAAAGATGGTTGGAGCCATCTGAGAGACTGAGGAATAAATGGCCCGTGTCCTGAGAGAGTGTCCTGAGAGACAGCAGGGAGCATGTTGGATGCTCAGGAAGCTCATGGAGGAGGAGGGAGAGAGCAATGGGTCAAATGTCAGTGGTTAAGTGAATGAGTTTCAGATTGATTTAGAAGGTTGATGAAGTTCTGGTTCAAGTTGGAGAAGCATTGATCTAGGTACCTAGTTGTTTCTTCTTCTTCTTCTTCTTCTTCTTCTTCTTCTTCTTCTTCTTCTTCTTCTTCTTCTTCTTCTTCTTCTTCTTCTTCTTCTTCTTCTTCTTCCTCCTCCTCCTTTTCCTCCTCTCTCTTCCTCTTCTTCCTCCTCCTCTTCCTTCTCCTCCTTCCTCTTCATCTTTTTCCTTCCCCTTCCTTCCCCTTCTTCCCCTTCTCCTTCCCTCTCTCCCTCCCTCCCTCCTTTCCTCCTCCTCCTCTCCTCCTCTTCCTTCTTCTTCTTCCTTCTCTCTCTCTGTCTCTCTCTCTGTCTCTCTCTGTCTCTGTCTCTGTCTCTCTCTCTCTCTCTGTCTCTCTCTCTCTCTGTCTCTCTCTCTTTCTTTCCAGGAATATATTTGATGGAGTTTGGTAGAGATCAGGTGAAAATCTGACTTTGTATGAGTTCAAGAAAGAATGGGAAGAGAGAAATACTCCCTCCCTTTCAAGGTGTGTGTGTGTGTGTGTGTGTGTGTGTGTTAAGTGAACAAGAATGAGGGTCTACCATGCCATGGTGCATATATAGATATGAGAGGACAACTTTTGAGAATTAATTCTTCCTTTCCACCTTGTTTTGAGGCAGATCTGTTTCTGCATACTCCAGGCTAACTGGCCCACTCTTTGTCTCCTATCTTGCTGTTGAAACAGTGGGATAACAAGAGAGTTCTGCAGCCTTCACTTTTTACTTGGTTCCAGAGATGGGAACTCAGGGTATCAGGCTTGTGCCACAATTAATTAATTAATTAAGTTTGAGACAAAGTCTCACTGCATAGAATGTCCAGAGCAGTATCTGGATTAGATAAAGGGATGGTGTTGGGCTGGTAGCAGAGGGGCTGGCCTTGATTAGGAGAGTGAATGGCTCACCTGAAGTAACGGGAAAGAGACATAGAACCTGGACCAGGACAGGAGGTGGATGGATGTGGAGATCCGGGATGGCCTCTTTTTTAGTGACTCTGAAACGAGGCCAGCTAGTAAGGCTGGCTGAGGAAAGGCTCGGGATTTGCTGAGCTAAGGGAAGTTAGAAAGAAATAGTTATTAAGTCAGAAGTGTGTGATGCAGATCTGTAGTTTCAGCTAATCAGAGCTGAGGCTGAAGTCTTGCAAGTTCAAGACTTTCCTGGGATACAGAGTGAGGTCAAGAATCAGACTGGGTAACCTAGAGAGATATGCCTTAAGAATAGGAAGTACCTGTCATGAATGCTAGCGACACAGCTCAGTGGTAGGGCGCTTGCTTGAGGCCCTGGGTTCAAACTCCAATTTAAAAAAAGAAAAAAGATAAAGTTTGGAGCTGTGACGAAAGGATGGACCATCTAAAGACTGCCATATCCAGGGATCCATCCCATAATCAGCTTCCAAACGCTGACACCATTGCATACACTAGCAAGATTTTGCTGAAAGGACCCAGATATAGCTGTCTCTTGTGAGACTATGCCGGGGCCTAGCAAACACAGAAGTGGATGCTCACAGTCAGCTATTGGATGGATCACAGGGCCCCCAATGGAGGAGCTAGAGAAAGTACCCAAGGAGCTGAAGGGGTCTGCAACCTTATAGGTGGAACAACATTATGAACTAACCAGTACCCCAGAGCTCTTGACTCTAGCTGCATATGTATCAAAAGATGGCCTAGTAGGCCATCACTGGAAAGAGAGGCCCATTGGACTTGCAAACTTTACATGCCCCAGTACAGGGGAACGCCAGGGCCAAAAAGTGGGAGTGGGTGGGTAGGGGAGTGTGTGGGGGAGTGTATTGGGGACTTTTTGGATAGCATTGGAAATGTAAATGAGGAAAATACCTAATAAAAATTAATTCTAAAAAAATATATAAAGTATTTTCTATAAATATAAAAAAATTAAAGAAAGAATTAATAGTACGTGGACCACTAATTTTTTAAATGTTTTTATGTAGTGATAAGAAGCATTCTGAGTAGATTGTTCTCCTTCTTGTTTTATACTTATCTGTTAATCTTACTGTTAATAAACTTGTAAAATATGAAATAAAAAGGAGAAAGTAGTTACTGACATCAGTGGTTTTTCAGCTTGAGTCAGAGCCCTCTAGAAAGGCGGATAGAAGAGCCCTTTCTCTGACTCAGGAGGTCTAAGATGGTTTTGGACATTTGCATTTTCTATGATTTTGTACCCACTGTAGCACTGCTGGTCTGGGGACAACTGTCTGAGACAATATGGGCTGCCGGGGGACAGGGAGCAGGCTATGAAAAGACCTTGTGAATGGCAGACAGTATCAAGGTGATGACTCCAAGGTGTCCCTGTTCCATGTCCTTCCTTGTTCTGTAGATTTGGAGTCCTATAGCTTTGCAAACACTTTTTCTTGTGTGTGAGTATTATGTATGTGTATGGGAACATTAGCACAGCATTCATTTAGAAGTCAGTGGACAGCTTCCTAGAGCCTATTCTCTTCTACCAGGTGTGTGTGTGTGTGAATGTTTATGTGTATAGAGAGGAGGAGGGCAGGTGCATATGTGTACAGATACACATGTGTGGAAACCAGAAGTGGGCATCAAATGTCTTTCTCCTCCTCTCTCACCCCCTGCTTTATTCCTTTGAGTCAGGGTCACTCCCTGAACCCTAAACTCAACTTTGCCACTAGGCTGGTAGCCATCAAACCCCAAGCTATCTCCCTGTCCCTGCTCCCACAGTGCTGAGGTTACAGACTTTCTCAACACCATGCCTGGGTTGTCCTATGGGTGCTGAGATCCTAATTGAGATCTCACGGTGGTATAAGTGTTTGTAGCTACTGCCCTCCCTTTTACCCTCACATCCTTGATAGAGGGGTGGGTGTTAGTTTCTTAGGGCCACCTTTAAAAAAGCAGCCATGGCTGAGGGGAGGGGCTTAAGATCTGTCAAGATGTGTATTCTCTGGAGTACAAAAGTCCTAATCAGCTGGGCGTGGTGGTGCACGCCTTTAATCCCTGCACTCGGGAGGCAGAGGCAGGCAGATTTCTGAGTTCAAGGCCAGCCTGGTCTACAGAGTGAGTTCCAGGACAGCCAGAGCTATACAGAGAAACCCTGTCTTGAAAAAACAAACAAACAAACAAACAAACAAACAAACAAACAAACAAAGTCCTATTCAAAGTGTGCGCTTGTTAGTGTGCTGTCCTCAAAGCTTGAGAGGAGGTGGCTTCCTTACCCTTCCCAGCTTCCGGTGGCCCCAGGTGACTCTTCAGTCTCTGCCCATTTCCCCGTGGCTGGTTTTCCCGTTTCTCTTTGTCCTGGTTCCTCTGGTTTTATGAGGCAAGCAGGGGGCCATCCTAATCTAAATGACCTTGTAATTTAAAGACCATCTAAATGGTCTAGAGATGGTCACTTTGAGAGGGAGTGAGGACTGGGACTTGAGTGCATCTTTTCAGGGGACACAATTTTATCCACTCCTGACAGGGTAAGTCCTTCCGCCCTCTCTTCCTTAAGACCCACTCCCCCCAGGCTTCGAACCTCTGGCCTCTGGTGATGCTCTGCTCCTTTCTGTTGCCTATGGAACACTGGGTGTCGTATCCACAGCTCCTGGCCACTGTCTCCCACTACACTCTATTCCAACATTCTTGCTGATATTAGTCTCCCTGTCAGCCTGTGGGCCTCTTTGACCCCCCACTGTCTCATTGTGCGTCATCTGCCCACCCACAGGCTTCTTCATATCCATGCCCAGTTTAGTCTCTGACGTCTTGCTATATACGTTTCTTGCCAACTTCCTTGATTCTTCTGCCCTCTCCTCTGCCACTCATGTCTGGAGGCACCTGACCCTCGTTGAGCTGTCTTGCCCACCTCCTCGATACTTTTCCAGAAGAATAAAGAGACAGAAGAAGATGAACTGATTAGGGCCACTCCAAGTTCAGGATCACACTTCTCTGTGCTGTACAGCATTTCCATCATGTTTCTGGGCTTTGATGCCTGATGGATAGGCTGGGTGTTTACAAGGCCAGGGTCTCATAGGGACCAAATCAAGAATAGCACTGGGTTGGGGCTTCTGCCAGGATCCTCAGGGACAGAACCCATGTTTGACCAGGTGGCTGGCAGAATTTAGCTCCTCAGATGCTGGTGTGAGGTCCTTAGTTCCTTTCTGAGTCTTCCCTCTGTTCCTAGAGGAACATCTTCCTCTTGCTGAGACCAGACGTAGCCATGGCAACCCTTTGGTCCTTCCATTTGTGTTTTCCCTGTAGACCACTGGCCAGAGACATTTCTCTGTCCTTTCAGCCCAGGCACAAGGTGACTGAAACTCTTTCATGAGTTCGTGATTGAGGGCGTGTGTGACTTCAGGAAGAATTTTGCTCCTGCTCCCACCTTCTGCTGAATGTGATTTTATCATTTCTGTTGTTTCTTCCCATCACAGTTGTGGCAGCATTGAGCTTTAAGAGGTTAAGGTAACATGGTGAAAAAAAAAAAAAAAAGAAAGAAAGAAAAAAAGAAAGAAAAAAAGAAAAAGTTAAAGGTAGGTCTCTCTAACTACTGGGGAGGACAGCATTTAAGCTTTCCTTTCCTCCCTTTTTGAGGCAAGGATTCATGTATCCCAGGTTGACCTTGAACTCACTATGTAGCTGAGAACCACCTTGAGTTTTTTTTTTTAAGATTTATTTATTTATTTTAAGTATATGAGTACACTGTAGCTGTCTTCAGACACATCAGAAGAGAGCATCGGATCCTAGTACAGATGGTTGTGAGCCACCATGTGGTTGTTGGGGATTGAACTCAGAACCTCTGGAAATGCAGTCTCTTAACTGCTGAGCCATCTCTCCAGCCCCACCTTGAACTTCTGATCCTCTTGTCTCCAAATCACAGCTACTTGGATTATAGGTGCACACCACAATACCCAGTTCATGTGTGCCAGGACTGGACACAGGCTTTGTGCTTGTCAAGTGGGCATGTTACCAATTAAGCAGTGTCCCCAGCCCATCACGTAAGCTCTCTGTCGCACTGCTGATTTTTTTTTTCCTTTTCCAAACTTCTCCATTTCCCTTCCACCTCTCACAGCTCCTACTCCTCAGCTTGGCCATACCTTGTGTTTGAGAAGCAGAGACTCTTGCATGGAAAGCCCTGTTGTAGTCCCTTTACTGTTGCTATGACTGAATCTCAGAGACTGGGTAATTTATATGGAAAATTTACTTAGCTCAATGTTCTAAGACCTGAGTGGTCCAAGAGTATTTCTATAGAGTATATATATATATATATTTAAAGACAAGTTCTCATTGTAGCTCAGGCTGTCCTGGAACTCACTATGTAGACCAGGCTGGCTTCAAATTCATAGAAATCTGCCTGACTCTGCCTTCTGACTGCTGGGATTAAAAGCATGAGCCACCATGCTTATCTAGGACTTTCTTGTTGTACCATAATGGGGCAGGAGGTTCTAATGGAAGGACTGAGCAAATGTGCTGCCTAAGTCTCTTTCCTCTGATTTATATATATATATATATATATATATATATATATATTTATGATATTAGGGAGAGAATCCAGGGCTGTTGCTGTACCACTGATCCACACCCAGGCTTCTTATATAAAGGCATTAATACCATCATGGGAACCCCATCCTCACAGCCTTCTTAATTAACTCAAAGAGGTCCTGCCTTATTGGTTTATAGTTGTAGCAACAAAATACCTTGACAAAAGCAGCTGAGGGGAAGAAAAGCTTTCTCTGAGCCCACAATGCCAGATTATAGCCCATCACTCGGGGAAGTCAAGGCAGCAAAAACTTGAAGAAGCTGACCACATCCACAGTCATCAGCAAAGGAAGAGTGAATGTACGCATGCTTAGTGGTCAGAACCCTAAGCCTAGGGAATGGTGTCGCCCATAGTGGGCACGTCTTTCCATCTCAATTAATGTAATCAAGATAATCCTGCATGAACATGCTTACAGGCCAACCTAGTTTAGACAGTCGTTCACTGAGACTTCCTTTCTAGGTGATTCTAGATTATATCAAGCTGATAATTAAAACTAATTATCACCGGCCTGACCTCCAAATACCATTATTTTATGAATTTGGAGATTACATTTCTGATATGTGAACTTTTAGAGGACACATTCAAATCATTATCTTATGGCAGGTGCCTTGAACCTTCAAATTCACAAACCTATTGCTTATGCACCATCTTTTTTTTTGTGGGTGTGGCTGGGTCTCATGTAGCCCAGGCTGCCACTAAGCTAGCTATGTTTACATGAGATTCTTGAACTCTTGGTCTTCCTGACTACACATACCAAGTGTTGGGATTGTATGTAGATCACACCTAGTCCCCACCTATCTTCCTTGTCTTTATTTGTAGCTCTAGGTCTCTCCCCTGTTGCTTTTCCAAAGGCTCCATTTTCTTCACTTTCTTCTCTTTAGTCTTCCCTGTCTTTAGGATCTTCAGTAACCAAAACATCAACAGACAACCATGATGTAGTATTTATTACCCTTATTGTAATTATTTTTTATTTTTACTTTTTTTTTTTTTCAAGATAGAGTTTCTCTGTGTAGCCCTGGCTGTCCTGGAGCTCACTCTGTAGAACAGACTGGCCTTGAACTCAGAAATCCGCCTGCCTCTGCTTCCCAAGTGCTGGCACTAAAGGCATGTACCTCCACCACTTGGCAGTACTGACTATTTTTTAAAGGTTTGCATGTGTAGCAATGTGTGTACTTGGTTTCAGAACCCTGGAGCTGGAACAGATAATGAGCTACCATGTGGGGTCCTCTGCAATAGCAACAAGTGCCCCTGATCATTTAGTCATCTCTCCAGCCCCATAATTGCCTGTCTTTAAAACACACCAAACCTCCAGACTCTATCTCTGACTCCAGTCACAGCAACACGCCCTGAAAAACAAGTGAACAATCTCCAATTCACTTTTGCTCACCCACTTCAGCCTGGCTGCTGCTACTACATCTCCCAAGATGGCTCTTGCCAAATCATAAGGTTGTTGGAAGCTGGGCCCTTGGGCATCTCGTGGCTCATGGAATGGCTGGCAAGTGATGGTGGCTGCTGGCTGGAGCTTAAGTTAGCTGGTCCTGATGAATGGATGCCTACACATCTGCGTGACTGGGCTTCTCCATATGGAAGCTGGGTTCCAAGAGGGAGTGTCCCTGGAGTCAGCATTCCAGGAGAAGCAGTCGCAGGCATCTCATGATCCAACTTCAGAAGGCACAGCGCATGACCCTAGAGACTGCAGGTGAGACACCAGGCCATGCTACGTGCGACTGAAGCTTGCACACAGGCCGAGGTGATTTAGCAGCTGTCTTTGGAGAATTGCTACTCCAGCCACAAACAGCCTGGTCATCAGCCATCATATTGCTTCATTATTGTTATTAGTGTTGTTTTGAGTCAATGTCTCACTATGTAGTCCAGGCTGGCCGGAAGCAGAGATCCACCTGCCTCTGCTTCCTTAGGATTAAAGTAAAGGGGTGCACACCAGTATGCTTGCCTCTCCTTCCTTCCTTTCTTTGTCCTTCCTTCCTTCCTTTCTTTGTCCTTCCTTCCTTCCTTCCTTAGTTCTTCCTTCCCTCCTTCCTTCCTTCCTTCCTTCCTACCTTCCTTCCTTCCTCCCTCTCTTTGTCCTTCTTTCCTTCCTCTTTGTCTTTCTTTCCTTCCTTCCTTCCTTTTTTGTCCTTCCTTCCTCCCTCCTTTCTCCCTCCTTCCTTTCTTTGACCTTCCTTCCTTCCTTTTTTGTCCTTCCTCTTTTGTCCTTCCTTCCTTCCTTCCTTCCTTCCTTCCTTCCTTCCTTCTTTTCTTCCTTCCTTTTTGTCCTTTCTTTGTCTTTCCTTCCTTCTCTTTGTCTTTCCTTCCTTCCTCCTTTCTGCCTTTCTTTGTCCTTTCTTTATCCTTCCTTCCTTCCTTCCTTCCTTCCTTCCTTCCTTCCTTCCTTCCTTCCTTCCTTCCATGACAAGATCTTACTATGTAGCCCAGGCTTTCCTTGAACTTGGAATCCTGCTTTGGCCTCCCAAATGTGCCACCAAGCCCGGCTACAAGTCATATTTATAGACTCTGTCTTTGTCTTTGTCCTCTCTCTTTTCTTCTCTCCGATTTACTCAGCTCAGGCTGACCTTGATCTCACAGCAGTCTTCCTGTCCTAGCCTGAAGTGCTGGGTTACAGGCATGAGCCGACACTCTTGACCCTTACTTTAATCTTATTAGCAGTTAACCTAGTTGATCCTTTTTTAAAAGGTGGAGTTTCATGTATCCCAAATAGGCCTCCTACTTGCTGTGTAGTTGATGACTTTAAACTGATTCATCTGCCTCCATCTCCCTAGCGCTGGGATTATAGGCATGTGTCACCATGCCTGATCAATGTATATAATGCTGGGGATGAAACCCAGGGCTTTATGCATGCTAGGCAAGCACTCTTGTCTGTGGAGCCACACCCACATCCAGCTCTCCTCTCCACACTTGCACGTGACCGTCCAATGACATAACAAACAGCTCATATCTGGCCCTCAACCTCAACACTTCCTTGGCTTTTTCTATCTTAACAAATATGATGTTATTGTTGAAGATTGAGATTCCTTCTCACTTCCTCTCAACCCCTCCCTAAGATAAAAATGGCCATTAGTAGGCAAATCCTCAAATAGAACTGGCAGGGCATTAATAGAATTCTTTAAGCATATTGTTTTTTATAGAGACAAAAATTATTATTAGGTTTAAAGCAGTCCATTTCTCCATCCTAGGGTCTTATTTCCCTAAGTAGCCAATCTTAATTACTCAGTTCTTTTATTTGCTTGTTTTATGTATAATCTTTATATCAGAATTTAGTAAGTCAGCTTTTGGATAACAGTGGGGGCACACCTGAGAGCTGAATACCTGGTAGTTACTTGATCCTTAAGGCTGGAGCCTTGATAGCCAGAGTAGTGCTAGAATAACTGTTTCTCCCTACAGGAGAGTGACAATTGGTAGTTACTCAGTCTGCAAGGCAGGGTGCCTCATTGGTCCAGGTTTGATATCAGACATGGAAGTTTCCTGGAAACAGATATTGCTCAATAAAAGTTTGGGAGTGCTGGACATCACCATCATCATCATTATCTTCTTCCTCTTCCTCTTCCTCTTCCTCTTCCTCTTCTCCTTCTCCTTCCCCTTCCCCTTCCCCTTCCCCTTCCCCTCCTCCTCCTTCTTCCTCCTCCTCCTCCTCCTCCTTCTTCTTCCTTTTCCTCCTCCTTACCACCACCACCACCATCATCACCACCACCACCATCATCACCACCACCACCACCACCACCACCATTACCATCATCATCATCACAACAGCTTCAGGGCAAGTCAACTTAGCAGAAGGAGGGAGGCTTCCTTCTGCAATCTCCCTTTTATCTCTGCTGCTACCAGAAGGTGTTGCCCACAATCCCAGTGGCTCCCCCCATATCAATTAAGGGGATCAGGACAGTCCTTCAGGTGAGGCTCCCCACTAAGGTGACTAATTTGTGGCAAACTGACATTAAAACCAACCAGGATGCTTGTATATTTAAAATTTTCTAGTATGTACAAACACTTTAAAAATTGATGTTGTGTTCCCTATTGCTTTAAGCTTGTTTACTTGTTTGTTATATGTATGTGAGTGTGCCTCTGGAGATGGGACTCAGGTTGGCATGCAGTGTGACAGGCACCTTTTCCTACTGAGTTATCTTTTGGTCTCAGCTTTAAGCTCTTTTGTAGACTCAATTCCTGCCTAACCAAATACAATTCCTTATTTATTTATTTATTTATTTGATTCAGAGTCTCACATAGCCCAGTCAGGCCTTGAACTCACTACATAGCTAAGGATGACATTGAACTCCTGATTTCATCACCAAGATTACATTTAACTCATTTATTTATTCCCTAAAATATTCCTAAAAATATTTATTATCTGTCTATCTATCTATCTATCTATCTATCTATCTATCTACACACACACACGCACACGCACACGCACACGCACACGCACACGCACACGCACACACACACACACACATACATGGAAGCCAGAGGAGGATGTTCAGTGTCTTTCTCTATTGCTCTCCATTTTTATTATTTTTTTAGACAAGTTTTTTTTTTTGTGTGTGTTTTCTGTTTGTTTGTTTTTTAATCAAACTTGGTTGGTCAAGCTAGCCATTTCAGCTAGGCTGGCTAGATACAGGTACTGGAATTTGCCTGTCTCTGCTCCCCAATGCTGGGGTCATAGGCATGGGAGCTACACTTGGCTTTTGCATGAGTGCTGAGAATTTGAACTCAAGACCTTCACAGCAAGCACTCTAACTTACTGAGATACCTCTCCTCCTCCTCCTCTTCCTCCTTCTTCTCCCCCTTCATCCTTCCTCCCCTTTCTCCTTCATCCTATCTCTTATTCCTTATTATTTTTCTTGAGACAGGGTCTTACTCTATAGTCCTTGCTACCCTAGAATTCCCAATGTAGACTAAGGTGGCCTCAAACTCCCAGAGATCTGCTTGCCTCTGTCTCCTGAGTGCTGGGGTTAAAGCTGTGCCCCTTGTACCTGCTGCTAATTCACGTTCCCCTCTTCCCCATACAGCTTTGCTGTGACTTTTGGTTAAGACAATATTTAATGTTATCTTAGTCCATTCTATCTGCTATAACAGATACCATAGACAGGATGGCTTACAAACAAGTGACAGAAATTCACTTCTCACATACTCCAGCCACTATGCTAGGGCGTGTGTGTGTGTGTCTTTTCATTAAATCTTTGTAGCAATTTAAAGGATGAATATAATGGAGAAGAAAAGATTACTCCGACCCTGAGAGGGTGAAATGATAAAGATAGCACAAGGGAGGCTGGAGAGATGGCTCAGGGCTTAAGAGTACCTGCTGTTCTTCCCGAGGACATGGGTTCAATTCCTAGCACCAGATGGCAGCTCACAAACATCTGTAACTTCAGGTCCAGAGGATCCGGTGGCCATTGTACCCTTGAGATAGGAGGTTAGAGGTCTTATATACCCTTGACTTGGTTTCCCCCAGTGGTAGCAGCTTGTATAACCAGTTCAGTAGCAAAGTGGGGACAGATTCGTTCCAGTTTCACCAGCCCTCTGTTATAACTCTAAGCAGCTCTCCAAGAAGTCCCCACTTTCCTTTATTTTCTCTCTGCAGCTTCTGTCCGAGGCACCATCCTCACTTTGGACTACTGCAATATCTAACTCTCCTCTTCCCAAGACAGCAGCCCACTCCTCTGTCCAGGCTAGCCTCACTGTATCACCCATTCTGGCCCCCAAACCATGGCACTTCTCTTGCTTTAGCTGCCAGTTACTGGGCTTGCAGGGGTAAGTTTCTACCCCTTGGTTTCCCATTGGCCCTGGATCTTCCATCTGCCAGGCAAGAGGTACTTTCTGTCCAAGGATGAGGTAAGATTTGGGGCTACAGAGTCTCTGGAGACCAAGAACAGTGGACCTTGGTGAGGACAGCTGTACCATTGTTACCCTGAGTACCTTGGGTACTGAGCAGGAGAGGGCCAGAGATGTCCATGCTAGTACTCAGAAGGAACTCAGCCTCGTGTTCTATCAGGGGTGTTTATGGGAAGATGTATATGCCCCACAGCACAAAAGCTATATGCTCAGGCAGGAGTTTGTATTTTGTGCCAAGGAGGCAGGAAGATGCATGTCACATCTGTGACATGTATTCCCTGTTGGCCAGTGAACCACCCTCCTCTCCCCCCATTTCATGGAAATCCCCTTGGCCTTCCCAAGAGAGCTCCGGATGTCAGGGGGACAGCTACAGTGATGGCCTGTGTACTCTGTCTCAGTGGGTAACACCATTTGGATGCAGGGTACACAGAGGGGTAGTAAAATACATTTTAAGTAAACTTTCTGAAGAACAGTTGTGTGTGAGTGTGCATGCGTTCACAGGCAAGTGAATCACTCAGGATAGCTTTTAGTGTTTGGTTCTCTCTTTCCACCAATGTGCATGCCAGGGATTGAACTCGGGCCATCAGACTTGGTGGCAAGTGATTTACCCACTGAGCCATCCCACCTGCTCCAAGGCAGGGGCATTTGATGCTCTTGAGCAAGAATTCTAGGACTTAAGGTAGGGAACTAAGTGGCGGAAGGTAGAGAGAGGATAAGGACAGTGAACGAGTGGGTGGGTGGGTGGGGGCGGGCCTAGGACATATGAGCAGGAGTCCCAGGTCTTCCAGGCTTGCTGACTTGGCCAGAGGGACAGATGGGTGTCATGGCCAGCTGCTGAAAGCCTTTAACATTCCTGCCTGCATTATGATTGTCTTTGGTTGGTTTCATCACAAGGCCTATCTGATGGTTTTTCCTCCCTTCTCCTCTTCTGCCCTCCTGGTCCATGGTCCTCTGTGGCTTCCTAGGCTGACTGTATTCACTCTAGGCCTCAGAATCTGCAACTTTGAGATAGCCTCAGAGAGCAACCGCAGCTCCCTAACAACTGAGAGTGTGGCCACGGAGATGTCCAGGGAAGAGCACCCAGTGTGACAGAGACCACATGAGGAATGTTACCTGGGTGCCAGTGTCTCACACTGATCTCTCTTCTGAGGCTTCCTATCTGCTCTCCCATCACTCGAAGGGTGGGGCTTCCTAAACTTGCCCGGTGTTGAGTCACCCCCCTTTTCCCTGAAAAGGTTTTCTTAGAGACTTTTCTGGCATGACACTTGTAGCTCCAAATCAGTGCTGATCAGGGGGCCTGGGTCTTGAGAGTGTCCCTTTCTGGAACAGCTCAGGCTTGGCTGCCCCTGCCAAGTGGCTGGCAGTGTCGTGGCCTGAGGTGGGTGGCTTCTCCAGCCTTCTTCAGGCATGGCCAGGCAGGAGGCCGGCGCAAAGGCAGGAAGACTGGGAGCGAGTGGTGGTAATTTAGATATGGATGTTTAAGAAAAATGTTCAGGGAATTATTCTATTCATGCTAAATACCAAGTGATTCAACCTCCTCCCCTGCATTGCCTGTCACAGTATGGCTGGGCTGTCTCAATAGTTCTCTGCAAATGGATCCCATTACAACCCAAACCCAGAATGGCCTGGGGTACCTGTTCATATTTTACTCATTACTCTTTGAGGAGGGATCCAGGGATGGGACCCCATGTTTTGTACTCCAGCCCATTCTCAGGTGGTTGCTTTTGGACTGAGGGCCTGATGCCTGCCATCCTCCGTTCCTCCTCCCACTGTGCCTGCTTCAGGGCTCCAAGGCGTGTCCTCTCAGCAGACAGGCCTTCAGGCTGCATTTCTGCAGAGCTAGGACTGTGAAGAAAAGGCAAGGTACATACTTCTGCACAAAGCCCCTGACACTTCCAGAACCAGGGTTTGGCTACATGGCTGGGCCCATGTGTTGGCGGGCGAACTCAACTGCTGTTGCCAGATGACTCAGCAGAGAGAATGCACATTGATTTGGGCAAAGATTTCACATCAGAGTCACTCTCCAGAGAAGCCCAGCATAGGGAGCTATAAAAAGCGGGAGACAGGAGGCAAGGGAGTAGGGAGGGCCGGGGTACCCCAGAGTCTGGTTGGACCTTCTGCACACAGAAGTGCTCAGCCAAGCTATCCAGGTTGAAGCGTGTGGTTTTTGTTTCTGACCTTGGAAGAGCACAGAAGAGACAGACACCAGGACACAGAAGAGACAGACACCAGGACACACTCCAGAGGCTTGGTTTTATTGTGCAGTTTTCTTTCCTCGGTGAGATGCCGTAAGCAGCGGTGGTATTATACATGGTGATGGGACAGGCAGAGCTGCCAGCGGGGAAGAGGATACTTGGAAAAGCTATCTTCCAAAAAGTGTGCACACCGGATCTCACTCCACCACCTGCCCCTGAGATTAGGAGGTCTTGGAAGAGGCAGGTTGCAAGACTCTCGCTGTCTGGGGGATCAGGGACAGCAAGAGGGGCTGGCACAGAGGGGCAAGGGAAAGAAGAATAAAGGCTCTCCCTTGGTAAGCTGGGTCCAACCGGATGGCTCTAGGATCCCCTTCCTGCACGGACTTAGATCCTGGAGTCAGAGTTCTGGCTCCTTGGGAGGGGACTTGTCTTCTTCTGCCACCTTCACTACAGGCAGTGGCCTTTGGAGACAGCAGGCTCATGTTTTAGAGGAGGGGGTGATCCCTCCCCCACCTCCTACCCCTTTCCCCAACATTCCCTGACTGAACCTGCATCTTTACTGAGTGTGCCCTGGCCCAAAAGCCCTAGGGGGGCTTCTTCAGTGATGGCAGGGGGCTTGTGTGTGGTGGCTGAGAATGACCTGGTAGAATCTAAGCCCTCATTCTCATTGGACGGTCCACAAAGGCTCAGCAGAGCTCTCCTAGCTTGAGCCTCCCTCCGCCCCCACCCCACCCACTGGATGATTCTTTCAACAGAGTATGACTGTACCAGGTACAGACAACAGTCCAACTTCCCTCATCCATATCTCTTTCAGGCATCTGGCTTGGTTGGCAGGGAGGAACTTGCCCCAGGGACTGATATCCTGCCTCCCCTACCCACCATACGCCCTTATGTTCTAACAGGTCTCCAGGGAAGAACAAACTAAATAATCAGAAGCAGCCCTGGAATAAATACAGAGTACAAAATGACAGCTAATGGTATGCATGGAGGGTGAAGTGGTGGGGGTAGGGGATGGGGGCGAGGGTGGGGGGATGATGGCATGCAGCACTGGGGTTCCTTAGGAGGGGCAAGGTCTCCGTTTCTCCCCATGTTCTGAGATATTTGAAGGACTTGGGGAGGGAATCAGCTGACCGGGAGAAGCAAGACCTCTGCAGCGGAAGGACCTCGAGGGCTCCTGTTTCTCCTTGGGCCCAACCAGTCACAGAGAAATGAAGTCCAGGGCTTGAAGGAGGGAGAGGGAAAGCAGCAGCATCAGCATCCAGGAAGTGTTCTGAACCAGCAGGCTTATGCCGCCACACTTGACCAGCTTGTCTGTGGATAGAGAAGGGGTGCGGGGAGGAGGGGAGATCAGGACTCAGGTGGGCAAAGGCAGGTGTCAGCTGTTCAAGGCAGCTAGCTGGTGCTTTCTCATCTTAGCGGCTCCACCGGATGCTGTAACAGAACCTCCACACCACAAGAATCACCACTGTTCTGCCTTTCCCATTTAGTTTCCTCAACTGTGCTTTTACTACAAGCTCCCCCCTTTCTGGCCCCTAATCTTGCCCCACTCACATAGACAGCAGCGGTTTCCCAGGAGACCAGCTGTTAGGGGAAGGGTAATGGAGGTGCCCTTTTTGTAGGTTTGGTTTTTTTTGTAGGCTCATTGGCTACCCCAGCCTGGCTAACCTGGACATTTTATCTTTCTGGGAACCAGTCTCACCTCTATACACACTGATACTTTTATTGGAGCTTATGGGATTCGCGCCCGAGACTCGAAGCTCACAAAAGTAGTCGCCCTCATCCTTGGTGGTGAAGTTGGCTAGGGTAAGGACCTTGATATAGGGCTGGTTGGAGAGGGTGACGCGGGAGCGGTACGTGTGCTCGGGTATCCCGAGGGTGCCTGAGAGCACGTGCTTCCTCTTCTCTCGGGTCAGGCTGAACTCATGCTGGATGGAGTTATCCTTGGTGTTATTTTCATGACGGCAGTCCAGGCGAAGGTTCTGGTTCACCAGGCAGGCTGTCAGGCTGGTCACCTTCTGCCCTCGGGACACCTGCAAGACTGGCACAGCAGTGCCTTCTCTGAATTTGGGGAGACACAGACCCGGGGCCTCCCACCTGCAGGAAAAGTACACTTGAGCTGGGAGGATGTGGGGTTTGCACTCGCCCCTGAGGTATTGGTGGGATGTTCCACCACCTGCAGACTCCAACTTCCATCAATCTACTGAAGTTCTGGGTCCCAACAATGTGTTTCAAGAAGGAGACCAAGAGGAGTATGTTGCTTTTTTTTTTTTTTTTTTTTTTAATGGTTTTTTCAAGAAAGGGATTCTCTATCTTGAGAATAGCTCTGGCTGTCCTGGAATTTGCTCTGTAGACCAGGCTGGCCTCAGACTAACAGATCTACCTGGCTCTGCCTCCTGAGTGCTGGGATTAAAGGAGTGAACCACAACCACCACCACCCAGCAAGAGGAGTTCCTAGATCCACTATGGAGTTTCCAATATGTCAAAGACCACCACTGGTGAGGTAGAGGCTCCTCCCCACCCCCCATCCCCATATCCCCCAACCACCTGTGCCTCTGAGACTATGTCAAAGAGGCTACTTCCTGGAATGGGAGGAAGCCAGATGCCTTAGAATGCCAGCCCTGACCCTTGCCCAGTACCTGAGAGCAGGAGAGCGATGCTGATGGCTGGGTTCATGGTGCCAAGAGTTCCGACTTGGATTCTGTGGTGGGGAAAGCTATGGGTCAGCCAGCTGGTAGGACAGGTGGGTCCCCATTTACCTTGAGGGCTTGAGATCCACAGAGCACATGACGAACACCTCAGCCCCTCTCTTTATCCCCTTCTCTTGGGGAGTGGCACTGCCTAAGGTCCTTTGCCACTCCGAGAAAGCCAAGGAAGTGGGAGCCCATGTCCTGGGTGTGTGTGTGTGCTGTCCCTGAGCACCTCCCTGCTGGGTGACTTCATTACTTTCTTCTGGAACTTAAGACCTACAGAGCTCACATCTTTGATCCCAGTACTCAAGAGGCCAAGGCAGAGGTAGATGGATTTCCAGGCCAACCTGGTCTACAGAGTGAGTTCAAGAACAGCCAGGGCTACACAGACAGACACTCTCTTGAAAATACAAATTTTTAATTTGGTAAGCTATACATACCTTTTATTGTCTAATTGGTCTGACTGTATGCTTTAGGGGTGTTAAGCTCAGTCATAGCGCTGTGTAGCCAGTCTCTAGAACTCAATCAGTCTTCCAAATGAAAACTTTCAGATCCATTAAACAAACAAAAAACCCCAAACACCTCCCTCTTGTTCAGAATATGACCCCTAATGTCCAGGTCAGCCCTAGCATATAGTAGATACTCAAATACTTGCTTACTTATTTACTGACAGACTTTCACTGTGTTTCTTGGGCTGGCCTCAAACTCACTAAGCTGCCACCATTTCCTGAGTGGTGGCGTTATAGACATGTACCTCCACCTGACCTATTCTTTTATCGAAACTGTATCTCCTCTCCCAGTGTATCTCAGGATGTCCTGCCTCAGCTCCCTGAGAGCAGAGTAAAAGGCATTTACTGGATAAATGAGGTTCTCCGACCCTTATACTCAAATAGGATTGTGATAGGGTCTAAGAAAATGGTAGGTATCCAGCATTATGCCCCCAGTGATAAGTGATACAGAAAGCTTACCGGCTAGGGATGAGATCAGGCAAGTGAGGTGCCACAGAGGCCTGTATAGGACATGGGACATGAGTGAGAAGCATGGAGGCCAGAAATGCTTGCAAATGGCCAGCTTTTGAGCGTTCCTAGGGTTGCAATTTTCTGGTCCTGTGTTCATAGCTGCCCTGCACAGGTTCTCTGCCTTCCCCGCAGTGCCACAGCTCAACACACTGGCAGGCTGTCTAGCCTGTCCTTGCCCAAGAGAGGCACAGTCTGCGAGTTCTCGAGCTCCACCTAGGCTAGGAACATCCTTTGCACAGGGTGGGCCACTCTGCCATTCTCTCTGCAGTTCAAGATCCATGGGGAAATAGACTAGGGCTCCCGGATGGGCTATGGCGGTGAATGTCAGCCTGGGGTGGAGGGAGCTGCGGCCAGGAGCCAGATCCCAAGGTTCTGTGGCAGAGAATTAATTAATTAATTAACTAATTAATCAATTAATTTTAGAGACAAGGTCTCCTTAAGAAGCCTCGGTGAGCTTGGAACTCGTGATGTAGCCCAAGTTGATCTCAACTCCACCGGTCTGCTTCCGCCTCCTGAGGGTTGTTGGGTGGCAAAGGACTTGGATTTGATAACAGTGGGTTAATGGAGGAGGAAGTGTGGGCTTGAGATTCAGGGGAGGGATGGGGGAACACTAGAGAAAAGAATTGGGGCTGGGGCTGGAGAAGCCTGGCAGAACTGGATAGAGGGGTAGCGTGATCTGGCAGAGGCGCAGCAGTTTGTTTTCGGCGCCCCAATCTCATACCCAGCCCACCTAAGCCCACACCGAGACAAACTTTGCGCCCTTTCTCTGAGGCCCGGCTTGGCTAACCCCACCCTGATGCTATTTCCTCATTTTAATCTTCCTCTACCAGTTGAGATTCTCCGCTCCCCTCCCCGCTCCCCCCTCCGCTCCCTCGCATCCTTTCTAGCTTTCCCCTCCCCCGCGCCTGCCACCCAGTCCCCTCCCGCAACATTGCGGTTTTCTTACCTGCGGTGCCCCGCACCCAGCCAGCCACGAGGTCACCCGGCGGGGACTCCCTCCAGTTTGCAACCCACCTCCTCCCTCTATTCGCACCACTAAAGCGATCTGAGCTTGGGGACCAAAGGCTGTCCTTGGTGTCCTTCCTCACGGTTCTCCCCGGCACCCACTCGTCGAAAGCGTCCGTTAGCAGGGGGAAAGCCCTTGACCCCGCACTGCCTTCCTCTCCCACCTCGTCCTGGGAGCACCTTCTTTCCCCAGTTCCCGCGCCCCCATATGGGAGCGCCCTAGTATCCTTTCCCAAAGCTGTAGCTGGGGAAGGCTTGCATCCTCGCCCTGCGGCTGTCCTTGCATGTGCGGGTCCCTCCCGCCGGCCTGCTCTCACCTGGACTCCCCTAGCTGCAGCCTCCTCCTGGTGCGCCAACGCCTCCAGTTGCTGCACCCAGCGCGAAGCCCGCAGTTTTCACCAGGGGTGGGGAGAAAGGGGGGAGCAGGGAGGGACTCTAGATTCAGCCAATCGGAGGCTGAGGGAAAAGGATGGAGGGGGTGGGGTGGTCGGCGAGGGCTGACTGGAGGTGTTCCATTTGGGTGTCCGAAGTGGCTTGCTGCTACTAAAGAGGCACTCTCAGTCCTGTAATTGGGATGACTCACCCAGGGAAAAGCCGGTTAGGGACCCTGGGGGTCGGGGGTGGGGCAGCCTTCTACCCATACCCCGGGACGCTCTCCTTTTAAGGTTGTAACCCTTTCTTTGCTAGAACCTTCAGAAGCCTGGATAACCAGAGGGAGGCCCTCCAGCTTCCCCCTTTTCTTTGCCTCTTGGCTGGAGATCTGCTCTTGAGCCTCCAGTGACAGGTTTTGGCTTTGGAACCTGTTATATCAGCAAAGGGAATGGATTGGTTGTTTTCCATGTTTTCCATGCTACTGCAGCCCTTCGGAAGCAAGGCAAGGGGTGCATCTGCCTGGCTTGTCTCTGCTTCCCAGGCATCATGCCCACCTTCAGTTACTCAAAACACTTAGCCCTGTAGGGAAACAGTGCATTCTGCTTGTAACTCCGGATCTTGAAGTCGCACCTATTTTCCTTCCTTCCTTCCTTCCTTCCTTCCTTCCTTCCTTCCTTCCTTCCTTCCTTCCTTCCTTCCTTCCTTCCTTCTTTCCTCTCTTTCTTTCAGATTTTCCACCAGGATTTTTCTGTGAAACTCTGGCTGTCCCAAAACTCTCTCCATAGAGCAGGCTGGTCTTGAACTCACAGAGATCCACCTGCCCCTGCCTCCTGAGGACTGGAGTTAAAAGCATGCACCACCACCTCCAGGTGAACTTGCACGTTTTTGGCCCAACCAGCTAGAATGTTCTCCCTTCTGTGAGTACAAGATGATCCTGTTTGGTCTCCAGACAAGGAAAGGAGGCATGCCTTCTAGCCAGCATTGCTGGGGACATTATATCCATGGTCACTTACTAACACCACTCCCATCCCAACAGACTCAGCCCATCCACTCCTTGTTTCTTCATGGCCGGCTAGTAGTCAGGCTGACCAGTTGTAGGACTTTGGAACTCAAGAGCCCAGTGCTGAGCCACTCCACTCTTCAGCTAGTGGCAGAGAAAAGAGAGAACTCTCAGAATGGGGAAAGGCTGAGACCCAGTTTTGGGTCCTCAGGAATGAGACCCCATCAACACCATCAGCTTGATGTCACCAAGAGGCTCTTTCTAAAACCTGTGCTAATGATTTTGTTTACAAATTATTTTTAAATGAAATTAAAAATTGTTTATACTATTTGTGTGTGTGTATGCATGTGTGTGTGTGTATGCATGTGTGTGTGTGCATGCATGTGTGTGTGTGAGTGCACGTGTTTGCAGAACAGATTTCTAGAGTTGGTTGGTTCTCTCCTACCATGTAGTTCGTGGGGACTGAACTCAGGCTGTCAGGCTTGTTGGTAGGCACCTTTACCCACTGAGCCACCTTGCTGGCTCCTGTATTTATGTTTTTTAAAGGCTAGATTGGTTCCCGGTCTCTGAATTCTGGGTGGGGAAGTCTTGTGGCCTGGCTCTGCCTCTCAGCCATCTGCCTGCCCGGTCTCCTGTTTCTTCATAGAAGTTGGCCCTGGCACGGTCACTGAAGCTTTCAATACAGTAAATGGCACTGTTGGAAGCCATCCCTGGGCCTGCAGATGCAATTTCAGTCCCCTCCCTTGGAGAGCTAGGTGCTTCCACAGTGCTGGAGATAATGGGACATTCTAACAGGAGTGGGGGCTATTTTTTCTGGTAAGCCACTTTATGCAAAGTTCCCCAGGGCTTGGGTTCTAAGGAACAGGGGCCCTAAAGACCACCCCCTTCACAGATGACTCCCCTTCACAGCTTTACTGGGTGGGTTCTTAGACATGCATAGGGGAATTTCTAAGGTCCCCAGGTGCCCTGGCCTCAGCTGCTCCCTCAGAACCCCATTCTTTCTCATTCACTCAGCCTCTTGTCTTTCTCACTCCATGTATGCTGTAGTCTCCTGTCCCTGAACTGCTGTGTGTTCCTTCCTGCTTAGTGGCTTTTGAATCAGGTTCAGGGATCTTTATCGGAGAACTATTGCTTCAGTTTGATACTTTCTCCTCCCACAGCCTGGGAGCTGGTTGGTTCTTTTATTTTGGGGCAGGCTTAGACTACTCAGAGGGCTGTTAGATATGTCAGGGCTCAGGCAGCCTGAGGCCCTGAATGCTGCTCTGCACGCCCATACCAGGCCTAGCTGTGCTATTTTGCCAAGGTTTCCAGGCCCTGGCCTACTTTCTGGGTCCCCAGGCATTCTGCCTCAGGAAGGGGAGGGGAGCCTGGCCTGTTGAGAGCTTGCAACTTTGTAACTGCTTGAGCAACCTCTCCAGTCGGTTAGAATCAAAGGCTCAAAGAAGACAACCCAGGATTCGGAAAGGGATGATGGATGGAGACAGAGGAGACTAAAAGTCTCTCATTTCCGAATGGACAAGTCGGAAGCTGAAAGCTGGAAAGAATTGAATCAAGGTAAGATGGCCTCTTGTTGGTCCCAGGTGGGTCCCTCTCCTTTGTCTCCAGTAGCTCTAGCTTGGGACACATGGGTAGCAAACTCAAGATTAAAACAACAGCAAAAATACTTTTCTTTAGAACAACCCAGAGGGCAGTCACCCTTTATAGTCATATAAATATAACCATGTAGGATTTTTCTATTAGTTAGGGGTTTATTGTTGTTCTGAGACACCATGACAACAACAACTCTTAGAAAGGAAAACATTTAATTGGGCCTGGCATATAGTTCAGAGGTCTAGGCCTTTATCATGGCAGGAAGCATGGTGGCACACAGGCAGACATGGTGCTGGAGAGTTAGCTGACAGTCTACATCTGGATCTACAGGCAGCAAGCTACTGGGCCTGGCTTGAGCTTCTGAAACGTCAAAGATCACACCTCCAACGTCCTCCAACAAGGCCACACCTACTCCAACAAGGCCATGCCTCCAATAATGTAATTCCTAATGCGTCTGTGTGTGGGGGGGGGGAGAGCCATTTTCATTCGGACCACCACATTTCATAAATGCTATTAGAGTGTTGGCAGAATCATCCATTCCTTTTCTTCTTCCTGAAGTGGTCGCAACAGGTGTGTTCTGTGTCTTTAAAGATGAACCAGAGTTGCTCATGGGTGGTAGGTTGCCACATTTGTAGCCCCCAAAGAATTAAGCCTTCAGCATCTATACCAGTTCTAGGTGAGGCCAGGCGACACACTTGGTGTGATGCAAACACATGCCTAAGCACTGTTTTTGTGTTGGCAGTTGCTTTCTTGGAAATTAGTGTCTGTGTGAAGAAGTCTGAGCTACATATGTGGAGAACTGACTGTGAGTCACCATTTGGGATTGTTTAGCTCAGAACTGATTGTGAGTCACCATTTGGGATTGCCTAGCTCAGACAGCTCCCAGGTGACATTTTGGGTATACATGACCATAAAAGTATGTGTAATTGTGATTCAATATACAATAGAAGGGAGGCTGGGGATGTAGCCCAGTGGGTAGAATGTTTACCCAGTATGAATGAATTCCAGGGGCTAAACCAGGTATGGTGCTACATGTCTGAAATCCCAGAACCCAGGAATTGGAGGCAGGAGGGTCAGGAGTTCAAGGCAATGCTTGTCTACATAGAGAGCTTGAGGCCAGCCTGGTATATATGAGACCTTATCCCCCAAAACCAACAATGAATGAATGAATGAATGAATTTCTCAAAACAAACAACAAATAGTATACCCCAGGTCAGCCCATGTTGATTCTAAAACATAGATGCAAATTATTATATATTTCTTCACTAAGAAATGAAGTCTGGGGGCTGGAGGGATGACGGTTCAGTGGTTCAGAGCACTGACTGCTCTACCAGAGGTCCTGAGTTCAAGACCCAGCAACCACATGGTGGCTCACAACCATCTGTAATGGGACCGGATGCCTCTTTTGGCATGCAGGTGTACATGCAGATAGAACACTCATATACAATAAATAAATAAATAAATAAATAAATAAATAAATAAATAAATAAAAAAAAAACTAAACAAACAAAAAACACAGCCAAACAAACAAACAAACAAAAAGAAGTGAAGACTAGACATAGGGAGACCCTGGTGTGTGTGTGTGTGTGTGTGTGTGTGTGTGTGGTGTGTGTGTGTGTGTGTGTGTGAGAGAGAGAGAGAGAGAGAGAGAGAGAGAATCTCTCTGTCTCTAACTTGCTATACAGCTGAGGATGACTTTGAATTCTGACTGTCCTGTTTGTACCTCCCAAGTGCCGAGCATACAGTGTGTGCCACCACAGCCCTTTGTGTCCCCTTCTCGGCTATCCAGGGGCTTCTGATTACTTCAGTCAACAGGTCATGCAGAGGTGATGCCAAGAGATTCCTGCATATGACTATTAGAGAGCCATGCATTTTGTCTCTGATTTGCTGGAACATTCTCTCCTGGGGCCCATAAGGAAAAAGCCTGCCTGTTCTGTAGTTACCTGATTGGTCCCAAGCTTTCTTACTAAGGAAATTACAGGGCATCTGGAACAAGAGTGCTTGTGCTATGTAGTGGTTACACAGTTGGAAAAACACTGGGTGTGGTGATCTAGAGGACAGGAGATCGTCCTGCTGTGGTTCAGATGTGTGTGAGCCCCCCAGACATCCACTCTAGAAGCTTGGTCCCCAGTACAACCGTATGAATATGGTGGGACTCTTAAAAGGTGGAAGGTAATTTGGCCACAAGGGTTCCATCTTCATGAGTGGGTTAATGAAGGACTGGAATAGTCTCATCTCATTTTTGCTTCCACTCCGTGTGATCTTCCTTCCTTGTGAGTCTTCTATAAACTCCCCAGAAGCAGCTGGAAGGAAGGGTCCTACCAGATACTGATCAGATGGGTCTACAACCTTGGGCTTCATATTCCAAATCAGTGAGATAAGCACATCTCTTTTCTTCTAGTTTTTCCTTTTTGCTAAACCAAAACCAACCAACCAACCAAACAAACAACCAAACAAACAACCAACCAACCAACCAAACAAACAAAAACCCTTGAATTTAAGTATATGGTGATGTGAATAGGAATGGTCCTATAGACTCATATATTTGAATGCTTGGTCATTGGAGTGGCACTACTTGAGAAGGACTAGAAGGTGTGGCCTTGTTGGAGGGAGTGTGTCACTGGGGCTGGGCTTTGAGGTTTCAAAAGCCCAAGTCAGGCCTGATGTCTCTCTCTTCCTGCTGCCTGTAGATCCAGATGCAGAACTCCGAGCTCCTTCTCCAGCACCATATCTGGCTGTGTGCTGCTTTGCTCCCTGTCATGATGATAATGGAGTAAACCTCTGAAATGGCAAACCAGCCCCAATGAAATGTTTTCTGTTGTAAGAGTTGATTTGGTCATGATGTCTCTTCACAGCAATAGAACACAGGCTAAGACAATTTTTTTCTTTATACTTTATTGTTTATGTTCGTGTATGTCCTTTTGCATGCCATGGCCATGTGTGGCGATCAGAGGACAATTTGCAGAAGTTGGTTCTTTCCTACCATGCGGCACCCAGGGATTAAACTCGGGTCATCAAGTTTTGTGGCAAGCACCTTGAGCCAAAGACCCACCTCAAAAACGCTTTTTTCTTTTTTCTGAACTGTGCAGCTCAGGCTGGCTGCCCTGGCTAGTTTTAAGCCAGTTTGACACAAGCTAGAGTCATCAGAGAAGACAGAAACTCAATTGAGGAAATGCCTCTATAAAAGCAGGCTGTAGTTAGGCCTATAGGACATTTTCTTAATTAGTGATTGATGTGGAAGGGCCCAGTCCATTATGGGTGGTGCCACCCCTAGGCTAGTGGTCCTGGGTTCCATAAGAAAGCAGACTGAGAAAGCCATGGGGCTCAAGCCTTTAAGCAGCACCCCTCCATGGCTTCTGCATCAGCTCCTGCCTGCAGGTTCCTACTCTGCTTGAGTTCCTGCCCTCACTGCTTTTGAAGGTGAACAGATACATGGAACTATGAGAGAAAACAAAGCACACCACAGCCTTTCTTCCTCAGATGGCTTTTGGTTAAGGTCTTTCATGACCGAAACAGTATTGCTGTGAAGAGACACCATGACCACGGCAACTCTTATAAAGGAAAACATTTAATTGGGGCTGGCTTGAGGTTTTAAGATTTGGTCCATTATCATCGTGGTGGGAGCATGGCAACAGGAAGCAGATGCGGTGCTGGAGAATGAGCTGAGAGTTCTGCATCTGAATCTACAGGCAGCAGGAAGAGAGAGCCACCAGGCCTGGCTTGAGCTTCTGAAACCCCAAAAGCCCATCCCCAGAGACACACTTCCTCTAACGAGGCACCTCATAATAGTGCCACTCCCTATGGGCCTGTGGAGGCCATTTTTTTTTTAAAGAATTGTTTATTTATTATTTTATGTAAGTACACTGTAGCTGTCTTCAGACACACCATAAGAGGGTGTCAGATCTCATCATGGATGGTTGTGAACCACTAAGTGGTTGCTGGGAATTGAACTCAGGACCTTTGGAAGAGCAGTCAGTGCTCTTTCCCGCTGAGCCACCTCTCCAGCCCTGGAGGCCATTTTTATTCAAACTACTATACTTCCCTCCTCTTCTTCCTCTTCCTCCTTTTCTCCCTCCTCTTCCTTCTCCCCCCTCCCTCCGTTTTTTTTGTTTTTTTTTTGTTTGTTTTTTTTTTTAAGACAGGGTCTCTCCATATGGCCCTGGCTGTCCTGTCTTACTCTATAGACCAGGCTGGTCTCCAACTAAAAGATCCATTTGCCTCTGCAGGGGATCCCGAGTGCTTGGATTAAAGGTGTGTATCACCACCACGTGGTCAGGCTGTGCTTTAATGAAGTTGTGAGTTCTAAAGGAATCTAGAAAGAGTGCTGAAAGTGACATTTGGATGCTTCTAGCTGTGTGACTATTGAAAGGGTGTGGCAGTGGGAGGGGTGGGACTCGCTAAGTAGGTCCTGCCCAGTTTGTGCTTTGGAAAATAAAACTGTCCCTCACTCTCCGTCTGTGAGGGACTGGATTCTCAAAGTAAGAAAATGGCCTAAAGAAAAGATTAAACCAAGAGTGTGGCTGCAGGGCCTTTGGTAAGACCCCAGGAAGTATTTCATGGTGTTTTGCAGACTCTTTGAGTTCAACAGAGGGGCTTCCAAGAATATTAAAGATTCAGCAGCCTACGTAGAGTCTTTCTGAAATTAATCATGGGTGTGGCATTTAGTGCACACATGGGTTCAAGATGCAGTCACAGAAAGCCCATAAGGTTTTAAAGAATATTATATTAGACAAAGCTGCAGAAAGCTGGATGCCAAAGGACTGGGAAAAGTTCAGGGTGAAAGTGGATCCCAGCTTCCTTTGGACAGGAAGCTTTTTCTCGGGAAAAGAAGGGAAGGGTCTGGGAGATGAAAGTGGGAGCAAAGGGAGGGCCTGAGTTTGATTGACAGCACCTACTTAAAAAGTTGGGTGTAGCAGCATATGCCTAGGACTCCGACACTGAAGGCGTGGGTGGTGGTGGTGGAGACAGAAACAGGTAGATCTTGGGAGCTCAGTCTAGCCTAAATGATGAACACAAAGTTCAGTGAGAGACTCTGTCTCAAAACCTAAGGTGGAGGTGGCTTATCAGTTAAGAGCTCCTGGCTACTCTTAAAAAAGATTAGAGTTAGTCCCTCACACCCATGTCAGGCTGCTTACAATCACCCATAATCCCCGCTCCAGAAGAACTGATGCCCACACACGCACACACATGAATACAAGTTTTTGAGAACAATAAAGTTGAGGGTAATTGAGGAAGACATCTGGACCCAGCCTTTGGCCTCTACGTGTCTGAGTGCCCAGGGGAGTGTATCTGTACATAACTCACATATACCACACAAGAAGAGGGGAAGAAAAGGAATAGAAGGAAGGGATGCTTAGGAGGTAGGACCAAGAGCCAGAGGGTGTGGCCAAGAGCTAAGAAACCTGGGGATCTCTTTAGCTGCAATACCGCCTCTGGAGCATGGTTTTGACTCCATGTTCCTGGATCAAGTTCAGAACTGCCTTGGACAATTCTCTGTGCTTATTTCTCCCCCTCTGGCAAGCAGATCCCATCCTTGCTTCATATGGGGGGCGTAGATTACTTACGGTTTTAGTTCATGGACCTCTGAATCAAGAGGATCCCCCTCTAAGGAGTGTCCTGGAGGAACCCCACCCTACTGGAGGTTAGATGCATATTAGAGGCTATGCTATGGACTTGTTGGACTGACAGTATTATGGGTGGCTCGTGAAGGACAGGTCTACTGTACTTGTGAAGGCTTGTGACACATTAGCAGGGGCAGACTACAGCTGATCCCTATGTGGATGACGCTCCAGATCCGTGCACCCTTCACATTGACTATGGGTTTGACCATGCATGCTTTGGCTGATGGTCTCCCTAAACACAGTGTGCAAGTGTCACCTGGCTGCCATGCTGTGCTTTGACACACCTGCCTGATAATGGCCAGACGTGAAGTGAACCAGTCCACAATCACCCAGTCGGTGTACATATCTGCTGGTGATGCGCTCAGCCAACTGGATGAGGGCAGAGATGAGTTTCTCAGCTGCTCCAGGGCTACTCTGCTGACCCACTGTCTTAGTCAGGGTTTCTATTTCTGCATAAATATCATGACCAAGAAGCAAGTTGGGGAGGAAAGAGTTTATTCAGCTTACACTTTCCACATTGCTGTTCATCACCAAAGGAAGTTAGGACTGGAACTCAAGCAGGTCAGGAAGCAGGAGCTGATGCAGAGACCATGGAGGGATGTTACTTTCTGGCTTGCTTCCCCAGGCTTGCTCAGCTTGCTTTCTTATAGAACCCAAGACTACCAGCCCAGGGGTGGCACCACCCACTATGAGCCTTCCCACCCTTGATCACTAATTGAGAAAATGCCTCACAGCTGGATCTCATGGAGGCACTTCCTCAAGGGAGGCTCCTTTCTCTGTGATAACTCCAGCTTGTGTCAAGCTGACACAAAACCAGCCAGTTACACCCACAGGACTCTTGCCTTTGGTTGCTAGCAGAAGCAGTTCTTACTCTGCAATAAATAAGCAGGAGGCAGAAGAGGTGGTTAAGACAGAGGTGGCAGCGTGAGCAAAGGCCTAGGATCAAAACAGAGCGAAGTGGAATGGCAGCAAATGCGTAATGGAGACTGGAGAAATGGGGTCCTGTCTGGACTTGGCAGCTGGGAGCCACTGAAGGTTTAGGGAGAGGCTGGGACACAGTAGGGGAGATGTTTTGTTGTTCGTTTTTTGAGACAGGGAGTCACTCTGTAGCACAGGCTAGCCTTGAACTCTTCCTTCTCTTGCTTCCACCTTGGTTGGGCTGGGGGTATAGGTGTATTCTTTAGTAAGAGTTCCCTGGGGAGGCATGGGGGCTGGGGCTGACTGAATGCCCACGTAGATCCTGTCCTGCCCTGGTGGTTCTTTATGCTTGTTCTCTGTCAGCGCTGAGGTAGGAGGCAGGAAGTGGTTTCTGGGGAGGAGGAATCGGTGAACAACTGTGCCTTTGAGGTCCCTGACAGTCCGTGTTTGTCTTCTTTACTGCTATGTTTTTAGGGCTCTAGGTCCCGGCACAATAGATTTTTAACACACACACAGTGTGGATTGGAACTGACTACTGACGTCGTAGCTCAGGCTGGCCTCAAACGCATAGAAATCCCTCTGCTTCAGCCTTTTCACTGCCGACATTATAGGCATGTGCTATGATGCCTACATGACGGTTTGAATGATACCTATGGCTCCTATGAGCTCATGTATTTGAATGTTTGGTTGGAGGAACTATTTGGGAAGAATGAGGTAATGTTGTTGGGGGAGGGGTGTTACTGGGGGTGGGCTTTGAGGTTTAAAAAGCCTACACCATTCCCAGTGCACCCTCCTTCTCCCTTCCCCTCTGTCTTCTGCTTTGTTTGTTTGTTGAGACAGGGTCTCTTTATGCAGCCCTTGCTGCCCTGTAACTCCATATGTAGAGCAGGCTGGCCTTGAACTCACAGAGATCCACCTGTCTCTGCCACACAAGTGCTGAGACTAAAGTCAAGTGCCACTATGCCCTGTTTTTTTGCGTATGGATCAAGATGTGAGCCCTCAGGTACTGCTCTAGCACCACGCCTGCCTGCCTGCCTGCCTGCCTGTGGCCGTGCTCCCTGCCATGACGGTCATGCCCTCACCCTCTGAGACTGTAAGTGCCAATAAATTCTTCTATAAGTTGCCTTGGTCATGGTGTTTTATCAGAGCAAACAGAAAAGTATCTAAGGCACTGGTTCTCGATGTTTTTGATTGCTGAAAGGACATTTAAAACTTATTATTATTATTGTGTGGTGTGCATGATAAACATGCACCAACTCTTAAGAGTTGGTTCTCTCATTCCAGCATAGGTTGTAGGGATTTGAACTCAGACCACCAGGCTTGTATTTTATCCACTGAATTATCTCACCAGGTCCTGGTTTTCAGCTGTCTTCAGGTCTAGCCTGGCTTGGAATTTACTATATAGATGGGGCTAGCCTTGTCATCCCTTCCTCCTATTCCTCTTCTTCCCCTGGCAATCCTGAGTGTTGAGATCGCAGGTGTATACCACCATGCCTGGGAAGACAGATCTTTGAATAAACACGGATAGAAACAAGAGCAATCGAATACTACAAGGATCACACGAGGCCGCAAGGAGAGCATTTAGAGAAGGTGCGGGAGAGAGCAGTGGCTTATGGGTATGTATTCTCAAGGGAGCATTGGAAGCAAGAGAAGGAAAAAAGTAACAGACATGTGTCTGAACGCTGCACTGCATTCTGGAGTGAGTGCTGCCCAGGGTGGGAGGTGGGGTGAGAAGGGCGTGGGGTGGGAGGAGGAAAGTGAAGCCATTCCAAAAAGACAGAGGTTTTAGACTTTCCTGTGAGTGGTAGGGAACTATGGAAGGTCCTAAATCTGGGGAGAGGTCTGATGAAGCGTCAGGGATGGATAAGTGGGAAAGGGGTGCATGGGGGTACACAGGAGTGACAAAGGGGTCCACAAAGGACTGAAATCCAGCTGAGGGGGTGGGGCTGTCATGGGGGTGGGTAATGACTGCAGGCTCAGAGAAGCTGACCAGAGGATATACACTGCCCAGGCACTCCTGAGAGGGTTTTGGTAAAGGGCCAAGGGGCTCCCAGGTTTCTAGAGAGCTTCTCTGAAGAAATAAGAGGGAGAGGACAGTGCTGGGGCAAAGGCTATGTGTTCAGGATGGAGCTGGAGGTGCCCGGAGACATGTGCATGGACCAAGGAGCAGGTTAGAGTCCCAGTGAGGTGTCTAGAGGGAATTGCAAATAGGTGGCAGTTGGCACCAGAGTTAGTTCTGGAAATGCCCAGAGCTCCGGGCCCTACTTATGGGGGCAGCAACAGCAGAAGAGTCGAGGGCCAGTGGTGCTGAACCCAGACAGAGTGACCTGCAAAAATGACATGTTCCAGTGAGGAAATGATGAGTGGCAAGGATTTAGCAAGAAAGAGATTGGGGAAAGCAGATTGAGGGAAATTCCAGAAGAGGGTAGAGTGGAAAAGCTGTTGCTTCAAAATGGTAACAATTTACTATAGTCAATGTGTTGTTTATTATTTAGTATAAACTAGTATAAATATTATGCCACAGCACTGTAATAGGTGACAAATTATTGCGCCTATAGTAAATGTGTTAGTATTAGGCTGGTGAGATGGCTCAGTGGGTAGAGGTGCTTGCTGTTAAACCTGATGACCCAAGTTCGATCCTCAGGACCCACGTGATAGGAGAGAACGAACTTCTATAAGTTGTCCTCTGACCTCCACATGTACAAGCAGATATATATGTGAGCGCACGCACACACACACACACACACACACACACACACACACACACACACAGATATATAACGAATGAATGCATGAATAAATAAATGTAAAAAGCACAGTTCTTTAGGTACAGCAAGCCAAGTTTCCTTAACTAGCCACCTTTGGAAGTTTGTCAGACTGCTTCATCTCCAGGTAGAGTCCTGCACATCACACTGGAGGGCCAGGGGCGGGGACACTGGGAAGAATTAGGTCTGGCTGATGAGGGAAGACTGTAGTCTGGAGCCTCACTGTTTCTGAAGTAGGATGGTTGAGGCTAGATCAGCAGCCTTTGGTTTGGCTGATATGAAGAACCACGGCGGCCTCTGCTCTGGGGTGTAGTACTGTTCCTAGTTGGCTGATAATGGGTCCTGCGGTGATTATGTCTGGCAATTGTTACCCAGGATGTGGTGACCCCACAAAGGAGGTAGGCCCTGAATTGCTTGCAGTAGAGAGCTGTTTCCAGCTCGAGGATTTGGCTAAACTTGAAGGGACAGTTTACCCGATATCAAGGCATTCGCATGTGGATGAGGGAGCTGGAGGGGTGGCTTAGTCAGTAAGGTGCTTACCTTGTGAGCCTGAGGACCTGAGTTTGATTCCTAGAAGCCACCTAAAAAAGGCAGGCATGCACTTGTAATTCTAGCACTGGGGAGGAAGTCACAAAGTAGATCTCTGGGGCTGTCTAGCTAACTCAACGCATTTGTGGGGTTCCAGGTAAGTGAAAGGCTTGTCTCGGAAAACAAAGTGTGTGTGTGTGTGTGTGTGTGTGTGTGTGTGTGTAAAGGGCTGGAGAGGTGGCTCAGTGGTTAACAACATTGGATTGGTTATTCTCCCAGAGGACCTGCATTTGAGTCCCAGGGGATCTACTGCCCTCTTCTGGCTGACACAGGCACTTGCACTCACACGTGTATACACACAGGTAAATATATACGAACAGGCTGAGGAGGAGTGTGCAGACAGAGTTAAGGTTATGATGCAAAGGGAACCTTGTGTGTGTGGTGGTGAATGGCTGAGGTGGGTTGGTAGTTACCATGGCTCAGGCACTGAGAGATGAATAAGGGTCATCTGGAAAAGCCAGGCTAGACCTTGTAGTAAGGTCTTCCCCATGCTTTGCTGGCCAGTGCATCCTGGCTGGGAGCTTGGAGGATATAGGCTGGATTTTGGTTTGGCTGAGCTCAGCTCTTCAGCTCTTCTCAGTCTGAACCAAGCCATAGAAGCCAGAAAGGGCCATGTGAGGGCGGGAATTGCTGAGTCCTGACTCTTCTGCACAGGGAAAATGAATTAGCAGATTTTTGGCAATCAGTTGAGCTAAGGAATGAACAAGACTCATCTTTGAAGAATGCAGGTGGCTACTTAAAATGTTGTAAAATAGCTTTTTTGAGAAAAGGTGGAAGACAGATTCCATAACTCTTGCAGGACAACTCTACCTGAACTTCCCACAGGCAGAGTCCATCAAAGGTATCATTCTTGGTAAGCGAGCTCTTGCCCCTGGATTTATAGGTGCATGATATCCCTAACTCCTTGGGAGAGGCCATTTCTTATGTAGTACCCCTTCCAGTTGGCTTCTCTTAGTAGTGTGGCAGTATGCAAATGGACGCTGGGCTGCTTGGCCACATTGAGGGGACTTAACACTTGGACAGGCAGCTGGAGGAAACCGGAAATATTTCTTTTCTGTGGTGGAAACATTTCTGCACTCCTTGGCAGGGAGAAAGGAAGGATAATAGGATAATGTTGACAGATGTTTCCTCTGTATGAGGTATACACACAGGCATGTACAAACACACACACACACACACACACACACACACACACACACACACACACACACACACAAAACACTATTTTGAAAGAAAACAAGAAGAGGGGGAGAGAGAGAATATGGAGTCCTGCTTTTCTTGGTGACAGCATAAAGAACAGCCCCAGAGGCCATATGGTGATGGGGCTGAGGGTGGTGCCCATGTGACATGGGGTGGGGTGGGGAGGTGGCGTTAGAGATCTTTGTTTATTCTCAGCTCTGGATACTCTTTCTTTATTTTTTTTCCTGTTTTGCCTCTTCTTGCCCTATCCTTCTTTCTTTAAAAAATTGTTTTACACTTTTTTTTGTGTGTGTAAATGTATGGGAGTCTTATGGGAGTCAAGAATTCTACCCCATGGGTTTTGAGTTAGACCTCAAGTTATCAGGTTTGTGAGCAGGTGTCTTTATCTTTTATTCTCTCCCTTTGTTTTGGGGATGTACCCAGGTTCTGTGCATATGAGGCAAGTGCTGTTCCCCTAAGCCACAACTCCAGCTCTGCACCCCACTCTGTAGCTCACCTACATCCTTTGAGCTTTCAAGGAGGTTTGAGAAGTTTGGATTCTGTTAGTAAGATGCTCTCGGGAGTCTTTCCATGTTCCCTGATGCAGCTTTAGTCTAGTCCTCCTGCTCTTTCTCCTCCTCCTCCTCCTCTTCTTCCCTTTCCTCTTTCTTCTCTCTCCCTCTCTTTCTCTCTCTCTCCCCCTCCCTCTCTCCCCTCCCCCTCTTCCTTCCTTCCTCCCTCCCTCTCTCTCTCTCTCTTTCTTCTTTCTTTCTTTCTTTCTTTCTTTCTTTCTTTCTTTCTTTCTTTCTTTCTTTCTTTCTTTCTTTCTCTTCTTGAATTACTGGAGACTCAGGATCAAACCCAGGGCTTTCCACATACTAGGCAAGTTCACTACAGCTGAGGCAGTCTAGTTTGGACTGTCTGAGTAGTCTGCTAGTTGCTATTCCACCATAGCTTTGGTCTCAGGAATGTTACAAGAATGACTTTTTTGTTTCAAACCACATTTTAAAAAAACTTTAAAAAATTAAATTTATATGTATAGGTGCTTTGTCTGCTTGTGTGTGTACCCATTACTATGTGTGCGCTTGGTGCCCTCGGAGGCCAGAAAAGGGCATCAGATCCTCTGGAACTGGAGTCACACACGGCTGGGTCTTCTGGATGAGCAGCCATTGCTCAGCCATTGCTCCAATCCTTCCAAACCACAAGTTTTCTCCTCTAATTGTGTAGTAGTACATGCCTACAATCTCTGTTACTTGGGAGGAAGAGTCAAGGACTGGCTTGATTCTAGGAGTATGAGGTCAGTCACTTCAAAAACGTATATACACTTGCCTCCTCGTGTCTGAAGGTTCAGGACCTGTGTGATTACTGAATTAGATGCTGCACTCCTTTGTATTAGGTCACAGCATTCTGTATAGTAGGTACATCTCCTGCATACTTTACTTATCATACTTAACACAATGGAAATACCATGCCAATAGTTTTGGAACATATTGTTTACAAAATGACAAGAGAAAACCCTGCATGTTATTTAATGAGAAACATTTCTTTCCACAAATGTTTCCATTCCAAACATAGTGGACTTCATGGAAACAGAGGGATGATGGCCTTGGAAACATCCTAACACAGGGGCATACTCCTGAAATGCCATCACTCAGGAGGCAGAAGCAAGTAGATTGCCAGTTTGAGGCTAGCCTGGGCTACATAGTGACATTCTACCTAAAAAGAAAAGTCATAGATGCATGCGGTTCCAAATATTAAAATGTCATGAAAGACCACAGAGTAAACATAGAACATTCTAAGTCCTAGCTTTTCTCTTTTGATGCCTACTACTGCAGCCAGCCTCAGCCTCAGCAAGTTTATTCTGTGAATACAGCATAGGGAGGGGCGTCTCCTCACCTCTGAGAGGTTTCCAAAGGGGAACAATCTATGCTGTAACAATGGGGGGAGGATACTGTGGAAGATGCTTTCTGTGCACGCTGTCAATATTCCCACAAGGGAAAGCTTTGCCAATTCCCCTGGGTCTGAGGCATTGGGGTCCTTGATGTGGTTGTGCCCTTGTCAACAATACACCCTCACTTAGGATTCCATCCACTCCCCACAGTGTGTTGTATGGGCCCTGGAGTCCTTGCCTGCTCAGTGATGTAGTCTTGTCTTAGGGGTCCAGAAGATCTCTTGATACAGTATCAGGGAGGTGGGCTGGAGTCTTATGTCACTCAAGGTTGAGGGAGCCATTTCAGGAAGGCCTTTCCTCGGACAAGGAGGGGCCTGTGTGTTTCTATGTCTGCATCTTCTCTGAGGTTGGAGCCAATGAGAGGAAGATGAGCACCCCCAGACACACACTGTGTCTGTTCTGACTACAGTTACATTGTCTTTCCCAGTGAATACTTCTGACTGGGACTCAGGGAAGGTGAGTAAGGCCCTTGAAGGGAGTACAAAGTTGAAAGGTGTTTCTTGTCATCTGGGTGTGAGTTTGAGTTCCATATCTCCATTTGTTGACAGTTGGGAATGAAAAGAGATTTATTTAGGCCTAGTTCTTGAGATGCAAGACCAGGGAGTCATATGTGGGGTCAGTCTTCTGAGTGTCACATGCCCAGAGGTGATGTGTGTGTGTGTGCACATTCCCAATAGTGAGGTGTTGAGAGATGGAAAGGTACCCTGTCCCTGTGTTTAGAAGTGGGACTTTGGGAAGCTGTTTGGGCTAGATAAGGTTGATTTGGGGCTGTAGCTCAGTGACAATGCTTGCTCAGCATGCAGAAGACCCTGGCTTCCATTTCTAGCACTTGGGAAAATAAGATTAGAAATGCCATCAGGGTGGAGCCCCTATAATTGAATCTTGGTGGTGGCTTTATATGGAGGGAGAACACACACACACACACACACACACACACACACACACACCCTACCTCTTGCCACATGACACTCCAAGCAAGAGGGCTGATCCTATGTGTTACTCCCTCGTCTTGTATCTTAAGAACTGGGCCTAAAATCTCTTTTCATTATAAAGCAGAATGTCTCCGGTAGTTTATTAGTTAAACAAACAAACAAACAAGTAAACCAATATAATTTCTAAGTCTGTTTGGGTTGCTGTAACCAAATATCAGGGTATGATGCTACATACTAGCACTGGAGACACAGAGGCAGGTGCATCTCTGTGAGTTCAAGGCCAACTTGGTCTACATATTGAGTTCCAGGACATCTGGAGCTACAAAATGAGACCCTGTCTCAAAATAGAACTTAAACAAGAAATTTATAAATAACCGAAATTTATTGCTCACCACTTTGGAGCTTGGGAAGACCAAGATCAAGGAGCATGAAGATTTGGGCTCACTCTGAATCATTCCCTGGTAGAACAGGAGGCAAACTCTCTCAGGCCCCTTCTATAGGGCACTAACTCTGTGCATAAGAGTGAATTTTGTGACAGCACCACCTCTCAGAGGCCTCTCTGCTCATTACCTGGGGATTAGGTTTCCGTGTATGAGTTTTGAATTCAGACCTTAGCCAAGGGGATTGCCAAAGGCCCAGTAACTAAGATAAGGAACAGTTGCCATTTTATTTTGAATCGAAGTCTTACTCTGTAGAGTAGGCTGGTCTGGAATTCCCTCTGCAGCCCGCGTTGGCCTGAAACGTGTGGGAACTCCTGCTGCCTCAGCTTCCCAAGTGTTAGAATTGCATGCATGAGCTACCATGCCTATACCACCTTCTATTTTGTCATCCTACAAAGTGGTGAGCTCGTTATGGCACTTTTCCTACCAGATGCTAGATGCCTTTATAACAGCATGTCCTATGTAGCTGCTCTTTGGTACTTTGTGGTTTCTTCTTCTTATCTTTTATCTCTCCAGTTTTCCCTTCTATCATTAGATAGGAAAGAAAGAAGGAGAGAGAGAGAGAGAGAGAGAGAGAGAGAGATATGCCCTTGAATGTAACTTCTTTCCTTTTGTTTCTTCTTTGAGCATGACTACTAACAAACTTCTCTCTCTCTCTCTCTCTCTCTCTCTCTCTCTCCAGCCAATGACCAACAACCACCCTAGCATTTATATACCCTCTGAAAAGTTCCCAGAATTCCAAACATCACACAACTGCAGAAACTACAGCTGGCAAAACCATGCCTCTGTTAGATCACAAGGCAAATCATAGTCAGCTGCTGTGGACAGTCTGAAGTAGCCCCATATCCCCACACCTGGGATTAAAATGAAAACATTCTTATAATATTTGTGTGTGTGTGTGTTTTTAAAGAAACCAAAATTCCAGAATTGTTACTACATCCTTACTCATCCCAAGATAGCTGATGTGTAATGGCAATATCCAAAAATTCAGAATGAATGCAGGGAGGCCTGGGGAATCAAATATTAATACTGGATACAAAACCAGGACTGACGCAGCACTTGTACACTTCTGTCCTTCCCATCGCCCTTAGTAGCTCTGCCATCTTAATACAACAGGGACTTTTTGTTGATTTTTTTTGTTTTTGTTTTTGTTTTGTTTTTCGAGACAGGGTTTTTCTGTGTAGCCCTGGCTGTCCTGGAACTCAATATGTAGACCAGGCTGGCCTCGAACTCAGAAATCCGCCTGCCTCTGCCTCCCAAGTGCTGGGATTAAAGGCATGTGGCACCACTGTCTGGCTGTTTTTTTGTTTTGTTTTGTTTTGTTTTGTTTTGTTTTGTTTTGTTTTGTTTTGTTTTGTTTTGTTTTTATTTAAAAGGACAAAACAAAGCCGGGCGTGGTGGCACACTCCTTTAATTCCAGCACTCGGGAGGCAGAGGCAGGCGGATTTCTGAGTTCGAGGCCAGCCTGGTCTACAGAGTGAGTTCCAGGACAGCCAAGGCTACACAGAGAAACCCTGTCTCGAAAAAAACCAAAAAAAAAAAAAAAAAAAAAAAGGACAAAACAAAACTTTCATTTATTTAAGTACAAAATACATAGAAGGCTCTGCTTTAGTTAGCATTGTATAGCTGGGTGAACTGTCACAAACTGGCACTTGTAGATTCCACACACCTAAACACCAAGCCAAGCAGCTCAGAAGCTGAGACTAACCCTCAGCCTATATTTTCCTCTTTAAAAATAGGTTTTTTTTTTTGTTTGAGACAGGGTCTCACTGTGTGGCCCTGACTGTCTGTGGTGGTTTGAATGTGCTTGGCCTAGGGAGTGGCACTATTTGGAAGTGTGGCCTTGTTGGAGTAGGTGTGGCCTTGTTGGAGGAAGTGTGTCACTGAGGGTGTGAGCTTTGAGGCCATCATCCTGGCTGCCTGCATGCTGCCATGCTCCAACCATGATGATAATGGACTGAACCTCTAAAACTGTAAGCCAGCCCCAATTAAATGTTTCCCTTTATAAGAGTTGCCCTGGTCATTCTGTCTCTTCACAGCAATGAAACCCTAGCTAAGACACTGTCCCAGCACTCACTCTATAGAGTAGGTAGACCTTGAGCTCACAGAGATTTAACTGCCTCTGTTGGCTGAGATGAACAGTGCTTAGTACTATTATCATATTTGCTTACGTGTTTGCTTGTGCCATGGTGCACAAGTGGAGGCAGAGGACAGCTTTCACAGTGCCCTCCTGCTAGAGTGTAAGTCCCAGGAATCACACTCAGGTCAACCAGGCTTTGTAGGCAAGGGTCTTCACTCGCTGAGCCATCTCGCCAGCCCTCTCCTCTTACTTTTATTGAGGTGAAATTTGCTCCGCATAAAATCAGTCTAATGCATACAATTCAGGAGTGTTCTGTATGCTCATCATATTGTGCAACAATTCAGGGGTGTTCTGTATGCTCATCATATTGTGCAACCGACCACTTCTATCAGATTTCAACCACAGCTTCATCTCCCCCCCCCCAGGAGACTGTCCCTGTGAAATGATCACTTCCTTCTTCCCTCCCCCACCTCCAGAAAGTACCATGTGATCTTTCATATCCAACTCTTGTTTAGCATAAGGTTTCCAAGTGTATCACTCAGCAGCATGTGCCAGCATTATATCCTGTTTTAAGGGCTGAGCAGTATTCCATAGTCTGCATTAGTTCTATTTATTCATTCATCTGTTGCTAGGCATTACTAACTTTACTTTTGGGGTTTTCTGTGTTATGGGGGTTCACAGGAGAACACCTGCCCAGCCATTTCTTTTTAGTTCTTCTGCATGTATTTCTAGATGCAGAATTGTGCTATTTGAAAAGTTAATGTGACAGAGTGTGGTCGTATGCACCCAGAATCCCAGCAGTTGAGAGCTTGAGATGGGAAGATGATGTCTTTGAGGCTAGCCTGGGGTACGGAACAGTCTCAACAACTGAACAAAAAAATTCAAACAAACAAACAAACAAAATCAGAAACAAAACCAAGGTTTACAGTCCTCTTTCTCTGAGGAAACTCCCGTATTTTGCACGGAGGACATAGCCATTTATTTATTCGCCACATAGAGCGTATGCAGCCTCTGGGGATGCACGTTATCAGCAGCACTTCATTTTTATGCAGCAGAGTCCTTTGACTCGGGTCTCATGCATTCCAGCTAGCCTTACATTTGCTCTGTAGTTGAGGATGGCCTTGCCTTTCTGATCCTTCCTCTTCCATCTTCCAAAGCCTGGTGTTACAGGCATATGTGAGTGTGGGGCAATGGGCTATGCACAGACAGTCTGGTCTCCAGTCGAGTTGAGGTCTGAACCCCAGTAGGACCCAGAGGTGATAATTTCCACCTACATGGGATGGAAGGTATTCCCTTGTGTTCCTAGACCCTGGCTCCTGGCTCCTCACAGCCCCCACAGGAGAAGCTGTGGCTTTTAGTCACATACACAATGTCCCAAGCTTCTGACCTTCAGGCTAGACGCCTCCCAGTTACCTAGCAACAACAAGATAAGAAGCCCACTATAAGAGGGGCTGCTTGGCCCCTGCTCGCTCTCTTAAGCTTTTACTGTCCTTACTCTCCCTCTTACTCTCTCTCTCACTCTAAGCTTTTACCTCTCTCTCTTTAAGCTTTCTTACTCTCCAGCCTTTCTTCTCTCTCTCCTTTTCCCCCTTTTCTCCTCTTGGCCATGGCTGCTCTCTCTCTCTCTCTCTCTCTCTCTCTCTCTCTCTTACCTTTTCTCTTCCCCCCTGCCTTTCTACAATAAAACTCTAAAATCATAGACTGTCTCTGTTCATCAAGGCCCTATGTGCTTGGAAGATGGGATAGGCTTTCTCCTAAGGAGCCGTGCCTAATTTCCTGTCAGAAAGCCTTCCTGTGCTCCAGCCAGGGACCGGACCAGTCTAAGGACTCTCGCCTGTGTGGGAACCTCTCTCTCTGCCCTCTTCCCTGGGGCCCCTATTCTGTTCTTAGCTCTCTGCTGTATCCAGCATGGGATGCCGGAGACTGAGAACCTGGTATGGGGGCTGTCCCTTGTCCACCCCTTGCCAAGTGGGGTCAGTGGCTTCACACAGCCAGATGCCCACCTGGGGCCGAGTGGAAAGCATCTGGCAGTCCTCCTGAGTCCACCTGCCCTGAGCACAGGAACTCTGGCCGGTCTTGGGCTCTCTCCCTCCCCCCTCTTCCCCTATACCCTTAGCCTGGCATGTGACCATGCCTGGTTTGTGCGGCATGTAGGCTGGTGGCAAGCACTCTACCAACTGAATTACATCCCTAGCCTTATTTTCTTTTTATTTCTCTCTCCTTTTCTCTCTCCTCCTTCCCCACCCTCCCAAAGTGTATGATGAGTGTGTGTGTGTGTTATGTCCATGTGCCTGTGTGTGTATTTGTAAAGGCCAGAAGAGGATATTATGTGCCCTGTTCTACTACCCTGTTCCCTTGAAACAAGGTCTTTCTCTGAAACTGTTGCTAGGGTGGTTGGTGCCAGCAAGCCCCAAAGATCTTCCTGTCTCCACCTCCCCCCAGAACTGGGGTTGCAGGTGTGAAACCATGCCTAGTTGTTTGATGTGGCTCATGACAATTTGAGGCCAGGTCCTTCTGCTTGTACAGGAAAGCACTGTCATCCACCGAGCCATCTCCCCAACGCCCTCCTGCCTCATCTTGAAAAACTACAACCATGCCAGTGGCTGTGAGGTAGAATCTCTTTGTGAGTTTTTATGCTTTTAAAAATAATTTTGCTTATTTATTATTGTGTATAAGTGTGAGTGTGGGTGCTGGCTCTGAGGTGAGTGGACAACTTTGTGAAGCTAATTCTCTCTTTCCACCTTCATGCGGGCTCTGGGGATTGAACTCAGGTCATCAGCCTTGCACACATACACACCTTTTTCCACTGAGCCATATCACAGCTCGCTCCTTATGGTTTTGATTGACACTTCATAAATGGCTAATTATGCTAAGCATCTTTTCATGTGTCTGTGGACCATTTATGAATGATCTTTTGAGAAATCATTAATCAAGAGTCTGTCTAGCCAGGTGAGATAGTACATGCCTTTAGTCCCAGCACTCAGGAGGCAGAGGCAGGTGGTACATAGGAAAATCGTGTCCCTTTCCTCCCCCAGCACCCCCCCAAACAAAAAAAAAAACAAAAACAAAAAAGAAGTAAAAAAAATACTTTTCCCATTTAAAACTCTATATTGCTAGCCTCTTTGCTTTTGAATTCTAAGAGTTCTGTCCACTAGAGCCACAGTCTTTTGTCTCTTATTCGAACACTGATTCCAGGGCAGAAAGGTACAGTCGGTGAAGCCTTAGGGCCCAGTTCAATCCCTGGGACCCATGTGATACAAAGAGAACTGACTCCCACAGCTTGTCTTCTGACCTCCACCCCCCATCATATAGACACTCAAATGAACAAATTAATTACAAAGGGCATGAATTCTATCAGATCGGAGGCCCCCACCCTTACCCAATCTTATGACCTCACCCAATTTTAGCTACTTCTTTATGTTGTTACACTGGGAGTTAGGGCTTTAGCATGTGCATTTGGGGAGGCACAAATGTTTAGTATGAAGTGGCTTATTTTTCACTTTTAATTTTTCAATTTGTCTTTCTAGGATTAAGTAATAGGTTTCATTATGGGGCTTTCATGTACATGGGTAGGTTTGTTCTTCAAAATTATTCTTTAAATGTTTTGTTGTATTTGTTAATTATCTATCTATCTATCTATCTATCTATCTATCTATCTATCTATCTATCTATGTGTGCTCATGTGTGCATGTGTATGGCTACTTGTGTGCCATAGCTCAAATGTGGAGGTCAGAGAACAACTTGAGAAACTGTTCTTTTCTTCCACTATATGGGTTCCAGGGATTGAGCTCCTGACTCAGACTACAAAGCACCTTCACCTGCTTAGCCATGTTGCCAGCCCTTTCCTCTGTCCTTATCCCCACATCCGGACCTCCCCTGTGCCGCCTGTTCACTGATGGATTGTCCCTTTCCTTCCTCCGGCTAGCCCCACTCTGCGCTGGCACCGCGTGTATTCCTTTAGCTTCCCTTCCCCCCCTTGTCCCTCATGCTCCTCCTAGTTACACACATGGTGGCTTTTGATGCACTTAGTTTGGTGAGATGTAACTTGTCTACTTCCTCGTTGTCTACTCTGTCTTTTGTGTCACATCTAAGGGATCCTTTTCTAATCCGAGCTTGTGAAGGTTCATGGATATCTTTTCTCATATGTCTGGCTGTTTTAGCCTGTTGGTCCGTTTTGAGTTGGTGTGTGTGGATGCTGTGTGGCACACAGGGTGCAGTTTCCTCTGCACACGTGGCTTTCTGATCTTCCTGCCATCATCTGATATGAACTGTTTTCTCCCTGTTGAATGGCATCACCACTTACACTGAGAGTTAACTGGCCGTGAATGCATGGTTTCTGGAGTCCCCACTTTTAGTCCATTCACCCACGTGACTTTATGTCCACACTGCCTTGGTTACTGGAGCTCTAAAGTAAGCTTTGAAATGAGGACACTTGAGTTCCCCAGCCTGACTTTATTACAGTACATTAATATCAGGTCCTTCCGTTTCTGCAGGTGGATCCATTCAGCCTGTCCTCTAGGTGTCTGCCTTCCTTTGCTTTATTATTTGGCTGGGAAGCGTCCTTCAAGTGAAGTTAACGAAATAAAGCATTTACATGATTTAGAAGATGCACACAGAGGGAAAGGATGAATGTGAAGGGCAGAAAATAGCAGTGACACCACTGATTCCACTGAGCCTTCCTGTTTCCTGTAGTGATGGTGGGTTTCTAGAGACAACAGTCCAGATTTGGTTTTGAATTGAAGATCTAGGTCCTGACCAGTGATGGTTTATCTTGACTGGATTGAAATTCGCCTAGTAAATGGATAAGACATGCTCTGCATGTCCTGTGAGATGATTGTCATGGCGGGGGCGGGGGGGCACTGGAAAGAAGGAGACACACCCTGAATGTGGATAGTATCATCCAACAGGCTGGGACCAGAAGTGTGCACACATGGGCAGCTAGCTCACTTGCTGCTGAGTGGTCGGTCCTTCCTCTGTACCCACTGCCTGCTAACATAACATTCCCAGATTCTTCAGTCCTTGAATGAGGACTCAGACCAGCAGCTCTCCAGGGAGGTTCTGGACCTGACAGGCTGCATCAATGCTTTTGTGTGTGTGTGTGTGTGTGTGTGTGCACACGCGCGCATGGTAATATGTACACAACTTTGATGTCATTCTGCAGGTCTCCCTCATCTGTTTTTTTGAGTTAGGATCTTCTACTGTCCTGGAACTCACCAAGTAGGTCAGGCTGACTGGCCAGCACGTCCCAGAGATCCACTTGTCTCCACTATACCACAATGCTGACTTATTTTTTTTCTTAATTTTAAATTTATTTTGATGTGTGTTATTTTGCTTGCGTGTATGTCTGTACCCAACATGCATTCAGTGCCCACAGAGACCAGACCAGTGCATTGGTTCCCCTGGGATCTAGAGTTAAAGAGTGTGAGCTACCGTGTGGGTGCTGGTAAGAGAACCCAGGTCCTCTGCAAGAGAAACCAGCACTCGCTTCTTAACCACAGCTCTCTGTGACTTTTACATTTGTCCCAAGGTGGGTGGTTTGAACTCAGGTCCTCGTGTTTGTTAAGGCAAGTACTTTACCAATTAACATTGCCCAGCCCCCAATGGTTCCTTCGTCTTAAGGCTTCCAGCAGCTTAGACTGGTTCTTCAGCCTTCAAGGCCACGGTGGGACTGTTCAGCCTGTGACCTTGGCCTTTGGGAGGCTGAGGCAGGGGGATCATGAATTCAAGACTAAGCAATATAATAAGCTCCAGGCCAGTTGGGGTCTATAGTGAGTTATAGATCATGTGGGATACATGATGAAAACCTCTTCCTGGGTCTTCACCGTTGCCTAATGGCAAAGTGGGCTTCAAGAGGGCAGCACATGGCTTTGTGAGCCTGATTCTGGAGTTCAACAGAATATAAGGAGTCTGCAAATATAATTAACACAAACAGCTCTGGTCACATCACAGTCAGAACTGATGTTAATCCCACTGGGCGAGAAGAAGACCACTACCACAACACTGAGGCATATTTGAGTGAGCATTATTAAATACTTGCCAGGACAATGGACACTGGCCAGGACTCCCAGAGAATGGCTTTGAACTATGTTAGTCAGATGCTTCTAAAGGCAAGCCCCACAAGGCTACACACTTCCTGCCTTCATCCAATTTGGGCCAAGTGTATGCACGTCTTGATGTATTTTCTGTCTATGTACCTCCTGCCTATATGTAATGGAGTGCATCCTGTGCAGCTGGGGCAACAAACTTTGCTTACAAAAGTGAAAACTCATGGTTAGCTCTCTTATACAAACAACATCTCCTAGCACTGCAGGAAATTCTCATCTCTCTCTCTCTCTCTCTCTCTCTCTCTGTCTCTCTCTCTCATTTTTATAGTCCCCAGTGCCCTGGATCTCAATTTGTAGACCAGGCTGACCTTGAACTCACAAAGTTTGCCTTTGCCTTCTGAGTGCTTGGACTAAAGGTGTGCACCCCTCCCCCCACACTGTTTTATAGATCTCTTAAGCACAGTAATTTAGACTTAAAACATAACTTTAGCCCTCACATTGGTGTGGCCCAAAGTTCCTGTGGACATGAAAATTTACACAAGTGAATGTTAGATTAGAAATAAGCAGACATTATTCAGAGACTCTCTCACATTCCTTAATAGTTACAAAAAAAATGTGGATGGTTGTACAATTGGCAAGCCTGGCAGATGCCACTTCAACAAAAGACAGAATTTCCTTCACCAGGAATAGTACAAACTGACACGGGGTACCACGTGGGACGGATGGGGATGGACCAACCTTCTGCAGGACTTACTGCCTCAAAAGTATACGATAAACATGACTGTGATGACTTGTCAAGCAATCCCAAGCCAACCACCCTGTGCTCTTAAACACCTAGGATAATTGTAGGGGTGGAGAGATGGTAAGCCGCCTGAGGACTATTTAGAAAATATATCTAACCACTCAGGTATTGTAGCACACACCATTTATCCCAGTGTAACTAGGAAGGCAGAGGCAGGTGGGTCCCAGCAAGTTTGAGGCCAGTGTGTCTATCTCATGATACTCCAGGCTAGCCAGCTAAAGCCATGTACTGAGACTCTGTCTCCCTCCCACCCCACCCCCCAAAATGGAGTAAGGCAGACACCAGGCAAAATGTGTGGTTTTGTGTGTGTGTGTATGTATACATAAAACATTCATACACATAAAAATAAAAATCTCAGAAAAATGGTTTCCATGGGGACAAGTACATGGGGAGAAAGTGAGATCCTATGACATCATCTGATTTCTCTATCTTGATTTTTGGCTTGGTTTAAAGCCTTCATACATTCTGGTTTTCTTTGGAGTAAGCCCTAAGCTCTTTGATTTTGAAGCCATATTTAGACTCTTCCCTTAAAAAAAATCAGTGGGGGCTGGGGGATACATGCTATGGAGGTCAGAAGACAACCCGTGAGGGTGTGTTCTCTCTTTCTGTCCTATGGGTTCCAGGGTCAACTCAGGTCATCAGGCTTGATAGAACTGCACCTTTACCTGCCGAGCCACCTCACCAGCCTTCCTGTGTTGCTTTCTAAAACAAGTTTCTGTTTGAAAGCAAAGCTGGGTTAGGGTTTTTGGTTGACTGTCAAAACCAGTTTTCAGTGGCTCCTCTGAATTGGGTACAGCTGTTCCTGGCTGTCATATGGTCAAAAGCATTGTCCAATCTCAGGGAGGTGGGGAGAGAATCCTGGCACCCATCCTAGGCCATAGCTAGCAAGAGTGTTCTTGTTGAAATGCAAATCTGAGCTGTCCGGTGCCCAGCTGAACAGCCCTAGCTAGCTGCCCAGTTCCTACAGCATCTGTAACACTGGGTCATGATCTGAATTCATGGATTTGTCAGGCACTGTTGTTTCGATCTTTATTTAGCATCTGCAATTTGAGATGTGAATAGTTTATGTGGAGATCATTGAAGTTAACAATACATATAAAAAATTTAAAAAAAAACAATACATATAAATGGTTGATGGCATCAACCTACGGATTCTATGTGTGTGATTGTTAAATTGAGGGGATCTTGTAAGAAGCATGTGTGTGTGTGTTTCTTGGGGGTCAAATCTAGAACTTTGCAAGTACTGGGAAACTGAGTATTTACCATTGAGCTAAATCCTTAGATCTTGTTTTTTATTTTTTTAGTTGGGGTCTGCCCTTGAATAGTTCCGATTACAGATCTAACCAGGGCCTTCGTGCACTAAAGGGAAATGCTTTAACACTGAAGTATCTCCCAGACTTTGGCCTTGAACTATTGATTCTCCTGTCTCTTGCTCCCAAGTACCAGCTAAAATGATTTTTAAGGTGAGGGAATGATTTTTCTTCAGTGGAGTAGCCACTGATACTTGGTCATGCTCTTAAAAAATAAGCAAACAAGCCCTTCCTCCATGCTAGTGGGAAAAAATCCTAATTAAACTCAGTAGCCCCCTCTCTTATACAAACATGCACACACTCAATCACTTACACATGACATGAAGATAGGAAGACAGCTTGTTAGAGAAAAAAGGGTTTCATCAGGAGAGGGAGGGGGATGAGAGAGGGTGACAGAGGTTGGAATGAGCAAAAGATCAAAATTCACTGTATAGAGAGGCATAAAATTGTAAAGGAATTTAAAAAATATATTCTTATCCAGGTAATGGAATATTTTAGAATTAAGAAGAAATGAGTTGTCAAGTTGTGAAAAGAACCTCACATGGGGGTTAACTCAAGAAGCAGGATGAACGAAAAGGCCACATACCATTGTGTTCCAAGTAGAGGACAGAATGAAGACAGCAAAAAGATCAGTGGTCCTGGAGTTGACCGGTAAGAGGTGGGGACATTCAGGACTTTTGGGACAGGGAGATTAACTGTCCGTGTATGTAACCCTACACTGCATTAATGCTTACAGCAAACCCTAATGGAAACTATGGCCTTTGGATATTAGTGATGTTCCAATGAAGGGTCACCAGGTACAAGAAATGGGTGTCTTTTAAAATTAAAGTAGCTTACATTGGTTTTTCTCTGTGTTTGTGTATCTGGGGTATGCCTAAGGAGGTCAGTGGATAGCTTGAAGGAGTAGATCTGATGCTTGAAGCACACACAGATTATTTCTTTCTACCATACTGATTCTGCAGATTGAACTAGGGTCCCCAGGCTTGGTGGCAAGGACTCTTATCCACTAAGCCCTCTCACTTGCCTCAGAATGTGGGTCTGGATTGGGAATACTAGTGAAGGAGGGGTTTTGGTAGCCCGGATAGGGATCTTATGGGAGCTACTTTCTGCTCAGCTTTGCCACGAATCTAAAGCCATTCTACCAAATGAAGTCTACATTTTTGTTATTTTGCTTTGTAATTTTATTAAAATTTGAAGGAAAAGCAAGACAGTCAAGCTGGAGACCTGGCAGGTGCTGGGGGTGAGGGGAGATGGAGAAGATGTCTCTTCAGCTAGATAATAGAGGTCAGAAAGACAGAAAGCCCAGAGTGCCCGAGCAAGCATGTTTAGGAGTGCCAGCCAAGGATCTGCATGGAAAGGCTACCCAGTTTCAGAGTCTTGTAGCCCAATGATGCTTGAGACACAGACAGATTATTTAAGAAAGACAAGGGTTGCCTGGAGGTGGTGGCACACGCCTTTAATTCCAGCACTTGGGAGTCAGAGGCAGGCAGATTTCTGAGTTCGAGGCCAGCCTGGTCTACAAAGTGAGTTCCAGGACAGCCAGGGGTACACAGAGAAACCCTGTCTCGAAAAGCAAAAAACAAACAAACAAACAAACAAACAAACAAAAAAAGACAAGGGAAAAAACTGGAAAGAGTTCCTATGAGCCTTCATGAAACATTACGTGACACCAACCTTGCTCACCGGTTTGTGTAAATTAAGTTAAAATAAGGATTTTTACTTTCATATAACATCAGGAAACCTCTGGGTGGGACCTTGGAGCACACTGGCCATTTTGCCACATTCCTCCTTAATCACACCCCCACTGTTCCCATCTGCCTCTCCCTATGAAGACGTTGGTAGGCTCGGTGCAGTCCATGATGGATGCTCCTGGCTTTTGGAAAGCTTTGCCTCCAAAGCTTTTTCATCTGTGCTCCTCAAGGCGGTGGCCTCTTGAGTAGAGAGAAGCGGGCTAAAGAGTCTATTCTCATTCATTATCTATGACATATATATGGCTTTCTCACAAGTGCACTGTTCTTACATTTAAAGGGCAATGGCCGGAAAACAGGGGGAGGGGCGTGGATGAGGTAAGAGTGAGTTCCTTGACCGCTGAAGTCCAGGCAGACTCTGGGGTTTCACACAGCACCTCACCTAACCCTTCAGCAGCCCTTCCTCACACCCCCACTTCACAGATGAGGAAACACAGCCTCCCAAAGTCTAAAAAGGTTCACTCAAGTCCCGGCCTCCAACGCCACTGCAGACGGTCAGGTTGATTTGTGCAGCGGGAACATTACTAAGCCTATGCTGAGTTGGTTGCCCAGAGGTGAACCCTTTTTGAGAGGCTTTGCTTTTTGGCTCTTGAGCATGCAGGGGTGGGGTGGGAGTGGGGGTTTGAGGTCAGTGGGGACTCAAGCACCTTGGCTTGTATGACTTCATTTCTTCTCCATGGGGTTGCTTTCTTTCAGCTTGGGCCTGGGTCTCCTCACTCAGCACCTGCCTCTCCCTCAGAGAGCTGGGCTAGCAGGTATAGGTTTGAGTTCTTCAGGCTTAGGGCAGTGTGGTCTCTCCGTCCCCTTGGCTGAGAGGACATGTTTTTTTGTTTATTCTCTCTAGATATAGTCTAGCCTTCCTCTTCTCTCCACCAGTAACTCTTGGCCTTGCTGAAGCCTGATGAGGTCTGTCGCTTTCCCAGCCTCAGTGTCTCTATCTGTGAGCCACGCCTCAGGGCTCTATTAGGAGGCTACACTCCGTGCCCTCCCACATCCTGGCCCTGCAGAAAATAAGCCACCTGCCGAGGATATTTTCAGATACAGCTTAATTGAATAAATCATGACAGGAAAGAGACCGCCTGGTGACAGTTCCCCTGGCTTCTTGGAAGGCCTGGAGCTGGTTTCTGAGAGAGCAGAGGATGTTGCAAGCTCTGTGCTGGGCCCCTCCCTCTCTGCCTGGCCAAATTGAGCTCCAGACCCAGGCTTTCCTCTCTCCCCAGAGAAAGCCCTGCTGCAGGAGACTGTCCCCATTTCCTTCCACCTCTGAGCAGCGCTGGGTTTCTTTTGCATCTATGTATGTTGATCAGGTGCCAGTTTTTAAAGAACACCAGTTGGGTTCCTGCCTGGAATAGGGTGGGTTAGAGGCCCCGGGAAGATGAGCAGGGCACAGTCAGCCCTTCGCTGTGAGCTATTCATCCTCTTTAACGACTTTAAGGCAGGAACACACGTGTGAAGGGAAGTATGTACCTGTGATAAGATCAGTGTCTGCTGCCGGGGCCTGGGAACCTCAGGGCCAGCTGGATAGATGAGAGAGCTTTGCTAAGCTGCTTCTCTGCTCCCATTCCCTTCTTCTTTGTTGGCCTTTCTCAAATAGGCTCTCAGGTACTAGTGTCTATATCAGGAACCAGCGCACAGAAATGTTCTCATTTTAGTTCATAAGCTCACAGATGCAAGAGCTAATTCTCTTTGATATCCTCTCTCTCTCTCTCTCTCTCTCTCTCTCTCTCTCTCTCTCTCTCACACACACACACACACACACACACAAAGCCTCATGTCATATACTCCAGGCCTATCTGGGACTCACCATGCAGCCAAGAATGGCCTTGATTTTCTGACCTTCCCTTTTAAATACTGAGATTACAGGTGTTAGTGGATAGTGTACAGGGGATTCCACTGGCCTGCCCCCAAGGGACCTAGTTATCACTTCTGTCATCATCTGCCACCTGCCAGGTGCCTGCGGTTGGATAAAAGGACCCCACCCCCACCCTCAGCTCTCTATCTGTCCTCAGTGTCCCCCCTCTCCCTCTCTGACCCCCTTTTCTCTGCCCTCATGACTGCTCCCGTTTGTCTGCCGGTCTACATACCCACTCGCCTGACTCTACCCCTTCCTCGGGTCCTCTTTCCTCCCTCCTTCCCCTAGTAAACCCCTTTTATACCAGGTCTGTTGCATGGTGTAATTTTTCAGGGGCATACCTTGGCATGGGCCCACCGTGGTACCCCTTGACGCTTTATATTTCATAACAACAGACGTGTGCTAACATGCCTGGTGTATATGGTGCTTGGGTTGAACTAGGGCTTCGTGGGTGCCAGGCAAGTACTTTTCAGTTGAACTATGTCCACTGTCCCGATTACCATTGTTTTAAAGCTCTATGGGAAGGTTTTGGAAACAGTAGTGAAAATCTGACTAGGCAAGTGGAGGCAGGTGGATCAAGGCCGTCCTCAGCTACACTGAATGTTCCGTGCCAGCCTGTTTAAAACAAGCCCCACCTCAGATAAGCCTGCGTGGCTCTAAAAGCCTGATAAGAATTCTTTCTTCTTTCTTTCAAGTGGGTGTGTGTGCACGTGAGTACATGCATGAATGTAAGAAGCCCCCTCTTAGGAGTTGGTTTTCTTTTCCTACCATGAATTACAGGGACTAAACTCAGGTCACTGGGCTTCCACAGCAAGCACTTTCGACTGCTGGGCTCTCTCCCCATCTGTCTTAGTCTGGGTTTCTATTCCTGTATAAAACATCATGACCAAGAAGCAAGTTGGGGAGGAAAGGATTTATTCAGCTTGTGTCAAGTTGACACATAAAACCAGCCAGTACACCATCCTAGACACTCTGCCTTCCCTCCCTCCTCTTCTGTTCCCTCTTTCTTTTATATCCCACTGCAGGGCTCCCCTTCTCTTCTCAGCCCGCCCCCCACTTCCCCTCTTCCCCTCCCCCCATCCACTCCACTCCACTTCGGTTTCCCTTCAGGAAAGGGCAGGCCTCTCATGGATGTCAACCAGCCATGGCATATCAAGTTGCAGTGAGACTAGGCACCTCCTTTTCTGTTATGGCTACACAAGGCAGCCCAGTAGAGGAAAGCAACAGAGTCAGAGACAGCCCCTGCTCCCACTGTTAGGAGTCCCACAAGAAGACCAAGCTACACAACTGTAACATATGTAAAAGGGTTTACTTAGGCCAGTCCCATACAGGCTCCCCAGTTGGTGGTTCAGTCTCTTTGAGCTCCTATAAACTCGGGTTAGTTGATTCTGAAGTTTTCTTGGTGTGTCTCTGACCACTGGGTCTACTACAACCCTCTCCCTCTATCTCAGAATTTCCCAAGCTCCACCTAATGTTTGGCTGTGGTCTCGGTGTCTGTTTCCATCAGTTGCTAGGTGAAGCCTCTCTGATGACAATGGGGCTAGGCTCTGGTCTGTGAGTATAGCAGGGTATAATTAGGAATTATTTTATTGCCTTTATTTTTTTTCCAGTCATGTTTGGTTCTATCCTAGGTCTCTGGACTATCTGGCCTCTGGGTCCTGGCTCTCCAGGCAGTGTCTGGTGGGCTTCCTTTTATAGCTTGGGCCTCAAGCTGGACCAGTCATTGGTTGACCATTCCTACAATTTCTGTGTCACCTTTGCCTTAACACAGGACGAATTCAGGCTCCATATCCCCCCATTGCTAAGAATCTTAGCTAGGGTCCCCTTCATAGATTTCTGGGAGTTTCCATTGCATTAGATTTCTAGCTTATCCCAGAGATGCCCCTCTGATTCCAGTCATCTCTCCCAGCATTCTCTTCCTTCATTTCCCCCAACCTGATCAATCCTGTTCCCATCCTTACCTCCCAATCCAGATCCCTCACTCCCCCACCCCCATCCACCTGCACTACTAGACACACACTGTTGTGTATTCCTTCACTGATCAATGAGTACGTGTGCCCTGTTTATTAAATTATTATTTTAAAGTGACCTTGTATAGACAGTGTAAGTGTCTATGCTAAACCACTATCCATTACTGTGATAAAATACCCGGGACAATGAAGTTATGAAGAGAAAACTGTATCCTTTGTTCATAATTTCAGAGTGTTTGGTCCATGGTTGCTCAGCTCTGTTGCTCTAAGTCTTTGGGAGCAACGTACATTATGGCAGGAAGTATATGATGGTGTTGGGGGGTGGGAGTGGGGGTGGGGGTGGAAGTGGGAGTGGCTTCTGTTAATCTCATGGCATTCAGAAAGCAGAGGAGAAATTGCCAAGGTCTTAGGATCTCCTCTAAGAGCATGCCCCCCCCCCCCCCCCGTGACCTAACTCACTCAATTAAGCTCTTCCAGCTAAAGGTTCTACACCTCCCAGTAGTGTCACAGACCCGAAACCAAGCCATTAGCACACTGGTTTCTGGGGCCATTTGAGATCTAAACCATCATAGTGTTACAACAAAAGGCAGATGTGTTGAAGGCTTGGTCCCCAGATGCTGGCAATAGGGGGAGATGAGGGCACTACCCACTGGTGAGTTCCCGCTGGGTGACAGACAGGAGTCCCTGGTTGGAAGAGGTCATTGAGCCTTTAAAGGGCATCTATCCATGTCCCTTTCTGCCTGTCATTCTCTGCTTCCTGACCACAAGGCCGACAGCCCTCTCCTGAAATGTCTTTCTGCAGTGATGTCTCTGCCTTGCCACAGGCCTAAAGCAATGGAGCTAGCTGACTGTAGACACCTCCAAAGCTGTGAGTCAAGATAGACACTCTTTTTCTGTTTAAGTTGTTTATGTCAGCAACCAACATAGGTTCCCTCTTCCATGTTCTATTATAATAGAACATCACTGCTTGGTTAACTTATAAGTTATAGTTTTAGGGGGTCGTGGTTCTGGAGGCCAGAAATACTGAGAACTGTGGCACTGGTTCCTAGCAAGGGCTTTCCTTCTGTAGCAACATGGTGGAAAGTAAGTGAGCATATGTGAATCAGAGAGGAAAACCCTGACTCTAGCATGTCCTTCTGTTAGCAGCCCAAAACCACAGCAACTAACCCAATTCAGCAATGACATAGATCCATTCATGAGGGCAGGGCCCTGGTGACCTTATCTCCTTTGGAAAGTCCTATCTGTTGACCTTCTTACAGTTTTTTTTTTTTGTTTGTTTGTTTTTTTGTTTTTTCGTTTTTTCGAGACAGGGTTTCTCTGGGTAGCCCTGGCTGTTCTGGAAATCACTTTGTAGACCAGGCTGGCCTCGAACTCAGAAATCCTCCTGCCTCTGCCTCCTGAGTGCTGGGATTAAAGGCGTGAGCCACCACACCTGGCCTTCTTACAGTTGTAACTCAATTTAAATATGATATGTGTGTGTGTGTGTGTGTGCGCGCGCACGCATGCACACACACACATGTATATATCAAGACTGTTTTTTCTATGTACATCTGGCTGATCTGGAATTCTCTATGTAGACCATGTTGGCCTCAAATTCACCGACTGCCTTGCCTCCCAGGTGCTAGGATGAAAGGCCAGCACCACCACACCCGGCTTATAAGGGATGCTCTTCAATTCTCAGTATTGTGAGGAAACAATATCTGATGAAAACAGGTTAGAGAGGGAAAGGCTTATGCTTTAGGGTTATCATTGTGGTGTGTGGTGCTAAGAAAGGCTGTAGGTGTAAGGGCAGAAGTATGGACCACTCACAGGAGCCCAGCTTCCTGCCTTTCCTTTTTATCCAGCTCAACCCATGGTCCATGGAACAGAGCCACTTATACTCAGATGGCCTTTCTTTCCTTAGGTAAGTTCTCTGCAAAGACCCTCACGGACACAGCAGAGAGGAATCTCCTAGGTGATTCCAAATTCTGCAGCCCAAACCCTGCAAACAGAAGTTTAAGGTCATCCTTAGGTACATAGCTAGTTTCTGCCTGCCTGGGATTGTGAGATCCTGTCTCAAAGAAAGAACAACAACAACAAAACAAACCGATAACAGTGGGAAATGCATCTTTATGCTTTTGAGGTTGTCCAGTTGAAGGCAATGAATGCAGAGTTCTGGGCCACAGCAAGGAACTGTGCCCAGGCTGCCTCCCCCTTTTTTCTGCAGAGGCCCCCTTTAGGCCTGCTCTGTCCTACCAGCTCTTTGGGGTTAAGGTTCAGGACAGAAGAATCACAGACTGAGCAGTGGCTACTTCTCTACGAATCTGGCAGATCCACTGGAGAGCTACAGGATACAGGGACAGACTGTGGCTCCCATGGCAACACCTCCTCCTTGCCTCTCTGGCTCTACTGCTACTTTCTTCCTCAAAGATACTTTGTATATTCACTCAGGACCAGCTCAAAAACAAAGTATGTCATTACTGCTGTGGTTGAATTGTTTTCATTCACCCCCAATTTGTGTGTTGAAGTTCTCTCATTATCTTATAATGTGACAGTATTGGGAGATGAAGTCTTTAAAGAGGTAATGAAATCATAATTAGGTCTTTGGGGTGGGCATTGATACACTACAACTGGTGTGCCAATAGGAAGAAGACAGCAGAACACAGATGTGTGTGTACACAGAGGAAAGACCAGGTGAAGATAACAGGCAATAGCCTTTTACAAACCAAGCACAGAGACCTTAGGAAAAAAAACTAAAAAAAAATTAAAAATTTATTATTATTGTGCATATAATGTTGGCCATGTGAGTGTAGGCACACACATACCACGCTGTGGAGGTCAGAGATAACAAACTTCCTGCCTTCCTTCCTGACCTCCAACTCTCAGAAGTCATCTCTCTTCTCTACTATGGTGTCTAGACATTGATACCAGGTCATCAGGCCGGTGATTTTACCCACTGAGTCATCTTGCCATCCCCCAAAGAAAACAACTGTGCTGTGACCTTGTTTTGGGGGGTCCCAGTTTCCAGAACTGTGAGAGGTAAGATGTCTTCTGGGCAAGCTGCCCTGTCCATGGTACTGATGTGTATCTATTGCTGTGATGGCGTATCTGCTTTTTGTGGTCGAATCTGTGATGTGCAAGAGTCATTTGTTCTTTAGAGCACGACCAGTTATGAATCCATTAAGAGACTGTCCATTACAAAAAAATAATCTTATTATTGATTTATGTCCCATAATCAACCAAGGCTGATAGCAGGCATCTATAGGTGGACACATGACATTTAGAAGGCAGTTTGACAAGAAATCAGACTGGAATTGGATATCTACATAATAAATGATAGCAGCAACCTCCCCACTGAGACTTATGACCTCTCTAAGCCCTGGGATGTTGCCCTGGCTTACAGTACCAGATATGAGTTCCTGTCTATGGAGTGGGCCTTAAATATAATCAGAAACACAGCAGTGGCACGTCTTGGTACTGTAGCATGCGGTGTCCATGGTTGTCGGTGACAGTTCTTTCCCAGAAGTCCACACAGTGTCTTATGACACTGTCAAAGCTAGCCAGCAGGAAGCGAGAGTCTGGTTCAGACCTAGTTCAATTTCTTTACATTCTAGCCAAAACGTGCAGTGTCTTTGGTGATGGGATCTAGCGTCTAGTTCTACCATGCAACCAACAGCAGTGGCAATAGCTTGTATGGTGTGGGAGACCCAAAGGCCTTCTTGGCCAACAGCTCCTGGCGAGGAGCCTACCATTGGCACTGGGACTTTCAATAGACAACAATATGGCTTCTGGGCCATACCCTTCCTGCTCACACAGGGTACTTTCACTTAAATTCTATAAGTGTTAGCTTTGCTACTCTTCCAGATGTTTTTACAAACCTGCAAGACACTCGAGAGTTAACATTATACAAAGGAGCCTTTTTAGAAAGGGTGGGTTAGAGCTGAGGTCCATCATCGTCCATTCTAAGTGCCTGCCAGTTGGTCAAGGGCAGGTAAGGGGATACAAAATGGTAATAAGGGTCAATGCCGTACAAAATGGTCTCATTTCTTGCATCAACTCTTTTGTCAAAGAGCAATGTTTGGTACTGTAGCATCGATAGAGGACACACTACTCCAGGTGGTCCTTGATAATCCACAGCCATCCCTGTGAGCCATTCCTCCTCCCTTATCTTCCTTATCCTGCCCTGGGTCCCTGCATATCTGTCTACTCAGGAGAGAAATGTTCACAGCATACTGCCCACCCCTAGGCTAAGCTTAACCTTTTACCTGGAAGTTAGAGGCTTAGAGCTTTCCAGAAACTATGGTAACATTTGATTTTCTGTTAATTTTCCCCCCTTAGGAACTCCAGTTTGTCACATTTGCCCTCAAGCTGCCCAGATGTCTGCTTTGTCCTTCTCTTCCCCTTCTTGATAACTTTAGCACCTTATAGATGCAATTGACAAGCTGGTTAGAGTTTACTCAGCATAAGTCTCTACTCCATAAAGATCTCATCTCAACACAGGCTTGGCTAAGCCAGCGAAACCCCGTATCAGTTCTGTGGTCCCTACAAAATCAACCAAGCTCTTTCCTAACTCTCCCACGAACATAGAGCACAGCTCTGGCAGGTCCTGTGAACTGAGAACCACACTCTTCCTCTTACACTTTCAGGTCCTTCAGTGAAACTTGCCACTGGCTTTCAGTTCTGCTATTCCTAGACATCCGAACAAAGGACCATCAAGTATCCTTAAAGGCTCCTGTGAGCCAGTCCATGGAGGAGGGTATGGAGGAGAGCCGATATCCTTCCTATTGCCTCAAGCTGTGCTGCTTTGCTTCAAGGAAGGATGGGAAATTATATTAGTTCCTCTGATTTCAAAATACTCAGCCCGATCTAGCCCACCCTCACCTCCCAGAACTTCACCCTCAGGTTGTCAGAGGCTGCTCTTTGCTTCCTCAAGTCTTTCCCTGTTCAGTTGGTTCAGATGTGGAGTGTCCCCTGATTCTCACACTGTCTTGTATTGGAGCATTATGAAGACCTGCCTACCCACCATCTGCATGCCAAATCATAGATTCCCTTCTTAGGCTAAAAGGTTGGATTCGAAGGCCACCTTCTGTCACCTTTAACCTCTTTCCTGCCTCTTCACTGTTCAGGTGTTCCCTTGAATTTCAAGTTGTTATGAAATATAGCATGGGGTGCATGCGTTGGGGTGGGGTGTGCCTGGTGGGCCTATGACAAGGTGTCTCCCTGAGAAATCATGTCATGCAACAGACCTGGTATAAAGGACATTTATTAGGGGGGAGGGGAGTGAGAGAATGGGGAGGCAGACAGACCAGAGCAGAGCCATGAGGACAGAGAAATGGGCACAGAAAAGGACAGAAAGAAGGACAAAAGGGGAGAAAGAGACTGGCTGGGAGAGAGAGAGAGAACCGGGGTGACAGCAGTCCTTTTATACCTCACACCTGGCAGTTGGCAGTGGCAGGTAACAGTGGCAGCTGATGTTGTCAGCGTTTGCTATGTTCCTGGGAGGAGCCTAGTAAAATCACCTGTAAGCTAAAGCAATTCTTTGGATCCAGAAAAGACTATTTAGCACAGATCTCATTTGTATTCTCATTTCCTTGGAACTTGCCAACTGTAAGAAGCAGCAAGCCAACACTTCCATCCCATCTCCCACAAGCCTCTTCAAAAGAGGATTTTCTGCCAAATTAGAAACTAAAGCAGCAGACAACACCCAGTGTCTTTTCTGCTTTGTCATTTCTCCCTTGGGTGGGCAGCTTCTTTCTGGGAAGATAGCTTAATTCAATTTGCATGTGGGTGACCACAAGAAAGGTCACATAACTGACACCAGAACTTGATGATCCCATCCTGTGAGTGCTATTTTCAGAGAGGGCAGTGCAGTCTCCAGCTCAGCAGTAGTTTGGGGGCATCTCATAGTGACATGGCGACATCATTCATCATGGCGCCTCAGACCCAGTAGAAGTAGATGGCCAATGACCAGGCTGGATAGCAATGACAGATAAAGCAAACAGTTTCACCAAAGTCTACTTTCGTGATCCAGTGAGTTACTTGGAGTGTCTGACTCAAAGAGAGCTGTATCACCAAAGAGCCTACTTACGCCAGCATTGTCATGACTTGAGAGCCACAAGTCTGGAGTAGTCTACACAACGTGCAGGTAGCTTGGCTAGCCAGCAGTAGTTACTGTCTCTACAATCCCCTGAGTATCAGAAGTTTCAAGGGTCTCCTACCCTACTCTTGTGAATAATGTTTCCTGTGTCCTTCATTTCCTGAGTCTTAAGAGTCTTTCCAGCCCCTCCGGAAAGGGGCACTCCAATGTGGAGGAAGGGACTGCGCTGCCTTCCCAAGGCCACTTCCCCTTTTGTTTCATGTTGGAGATGAGTTTAGAGCTTGCAACTAAATTTAGACAAAGACTATTTGACAGAACAGGTGCAACGGAGTTGAACGTGCTGCAAGAGCACACCACATGTGGCGAGCCAGGGGTCCTTTCGTCAACTTTTATTTTGTATTTGTTCCTATTGAGTTGTTGTATGTGGTGTGTATCACTATGACTTGAAGTTTAAAAAAAAAAAAAGAAAAAGAAAAAGAAATGAGGGCTAGTGAGATGGCTTGGTGGGTAAATGGACTTGCTGCCAAGTCTGATGACTTGAGTTTGCTCTCTAGAACTCATATTATGCAGAGAGAACTGACTCTGGAAAATTGTCCTCTGCCCTCCATACACTCACACACACATAAGCGATAGATTAAAAACAACAACAACCAAACAACCAAACAACCAACCAAACAAAAAACCTTGGATAACTTGGAAATCAGGGCAGTGGTTCCTCAGAAAGATGGGAATCGATCTACCTCAAGTCAATCCGGCTACCCACTCTTGGGCATATATCCAAAGGGCACATCATTCTACTACAGAGACAACTGCTCAGCTATGTACACCACTGTTCTATTCATGATACACAGACATTGAAAACAACCTAGATGTCTGTCAGGGGATAAAGAAAAAGTGATACATTTACAGAACTTACTCAGATGTTTAAAAAGAAACGATATCATGTAATTTGCAGGTGATTGGATGAAACTTAAAAAAAAAAATCATCCTGAGTTAGGTAATTCAGACCCAGAAAGGCAAATATGGTAAGTATTTGCTTTTATGAGGATGTTAGCTGTTATCAATCAAGTTATTGATAAGCAAGCTATATATAACCATATAACTGTTTTGTTGTTGGTTTTTTTTTTTTTCTTTTCCCGAGACAGGGTTTCTTTGTGTAGCCCTGGCTGTCCTGGAACTCACTCTGTAGACCAGGCTGGCCTCAAACTCAGAAATCTGCCTGCCTCTGCCTCCCAAGTGCTGGGATTAGAGGTGTGCGCCACCACTACCAGACATAACCATATAACTGTATAACCACAGAGTTTAAGTAGAGAATAAGGGATTTGGGGGGTGAGGGGATAGATCTCCCTAAGATATGGAAATAGAATAAACAACTATGGATAGACATGTGTGTGAATGCACGTGTGTGTGTGTGTGTGTGTGTGTGTTCATGAAAGTGCTGGAGTAGGAGAATCAAACAGGGAAGGGGAGGGAAGAGGGGCAGAGGAGAAACTATGCAGAGAGGCAGCTAAACCTAAGGGCTGTTTAGAAACCTAATACAGTACTGTAGAAGCTTCCTAAAGTATATACATATGTGAAGGCAATTGAAATGAAGTCACCAAATGTTGCGCCCACCTCGTCCGGCAAGGAAAAGGCAACACGGTTGGATTCGTCTCAATAGCTTTATTGCAGGAATGCCTCGATGCTACAGGAACCCCGGGAACCCAGGGAGGACTGCTTATATACACCCCAGCACTGGGGAGGGCTATGTGTCCTCCTGGGATTGGTCGGCCTGTCGACACTTCATTAGCATGCACCGGCTCGGGAGGGGTTGGCGCCAGATTCGGGCTAGCGCCTGCACAGTGGTGTTGTTTACGGCCATGGTGTACTGGAAACCGGTGTCGGCTGCCTACAAACAAATAACAGAGAGACAGAGCCTCAACTGGACATCTTTTGTTACCAAATAAAGCTTTCCAGTACTGAGACTGTGTTTCATCTAATTGAGTTCTTAACCAAAGGGGTCCCACGGGAACTCCCAAACAACCCAGGCTATTATAAGGCTATTGGTGGCTCTCTACAAGCCAACAGTAAAGCCCTGTTGCTGAAGACAACACCCACACAACTCACTGAACACAGGAATTGAGCCTACCTAGAGCTTTCTCTATGGACTAGTTGTGTTAATGGTATTGGAAGATATAATCAACACAGCACCAAAGGAGAAAGGTAAGCACCAACCCAGCTACAAACCCTTTGATTGATGGTGGTGACCTGCCTGTATGATACAGCAGTGCAATAGTGGTGTAAGGCATGTGGGAGTAACCAACCAATTTCTGATTTGACTTAAGGCCCACTCCATGAGATCAAACCCATACCTGGCACTGCTTGTGTGGCCAAAAATAGATAGGCCAGGGACCTATGGAAAAACCAAATACTACTTTTCTGCTAAAGAACCTAGCAATAAAATGGCTCCTAATGGCATGCTGGTATAGTCTTAGGTCTGTGCCTCACCCAGCCATCATCAGAGAAGCTTCCCCTGGTAGCAGATGGGAGCAAATATAGACACAGACAGACAATATGCAGAGACTGACCTTGGGACACATAGCCCTAAAAGGTATGTCTCCATCAAATCTCTCCCCCCTGGGCTCAGGGAACTCTTCAGAAGAGGAGGCAGGAAGATTGTAAGAGCCAGAGGGGTCAGAGGACACCAAGGAAACGAGGCTCTAACACAGCAGGAACAACACACATGTGAACAAGCTCACAGAGATGATCTCTAATGGATAAACCACTTGCAAATGAAAACATTGTCCCCTCCCCCACAAGGGAGTTTCACTGGAGAAACAAACCGTTCTTTTTGTTTGTTTGTTTTGTTTTGTTTTGTTTTGTTTTTCTGAGACAGGGTTTCTCTGTGTAGCCCTGGCTGTCCTGGAACTCACTCTGAAGACCAGGCTGGCCTCGAACTCAGAAATCCAGAAACCAACCATTCTTAAGGGTAGGCAGCATGCCTGCGGTAGATGCCCAACAGAAAATGAACTCAACAGCATCGCTGGAGATCCTTTGTCTCAGGTTAAACTTACAGGTCCTTTGCGTCTATATAATGGCTTCCAGCTTTGGGTTTTTATGGGATTCCCACGTGTGAGAACATTTGTGTCTCTGTAGCCATATGTGTTTCTTGTGTTTTCCCTTTGGCTCTTTTGGTTGTTTTGTTCTATTGTTTTTGCTTTTTTATTTTATTTTATCATTATTATTTAGATGCCTGTAGAAGTTAGGTCTGTTATTTTTCCTAGCCCCATCCTCTCAGAAATAAGACTCAGAATATATTTACAAATATCTTGGCCATATAGCAATGCTCTTATCTGACTAGATCATAACTTAATATAACCCATTTATTTGATCTACATTCTGTCACATGGCTGGTTACCTGTGTTCAGGTACCTTGCATCTGATTCATAATGTCTTCTCGGATGAATCTTCCATGTCTGGCTCTATCCCAAACTCCTTTCTGCTTCCTGGATGTCCCACCTCCTATTTCCTGCCTAAGCCATAGGCTGTCAGATTTATTATTGACAGGTGCCACATCCATATAGACATTAGATAATCCTTCTACAGTTTCCCTTTTTAGTCTAATAAAAGGCTCCTTTTCTTTCAAATATAAACTGAATAAAATAATATCAATTATGAGGCAATTATGAAAACTATTAGGTAAGATTTATATTCATAATGTCCAGTCTGCTTATACTTGGCAACTTAGATAAAGTATTCCATCACCTTCCCCATCTTGGTGAGTTCAGAGTTCTATATCAAAATAATTTTCTATCCTAACTTGTATTACCTTTCTAAAAAGGTAATACAACATTATTTTAGACCTAAAACATCTGCTTAAATCCTAAACAACTTAAGCTTATAGTAAGACTATGATTGTCTAGTCTTCAACCCCATCAGAGACCTGAGAAGGAATAAATATTACCTGAGTGTGCAGGAAGCACAGGACACAGCTTCCAAGAGTTAAAAATGACAGAGGCAGCTAACTGCCTAGACACTCCCCAATGTTCTCTAAATGTTGGAGCATCATCTTCAGCCTTCTGGCCCACAATATCTGACAACCTTTGTGAAGCGGGAATGATGACGGACTTGCTTACTCTGTATTGGCAGAGCTTGGCAACCAACTTCCCTGCATCCGTTTGTCCTTTTTGGATAGCATTCTGTCTGAGGATGAAGTTAGGGTATTTTCTTTGCCCAGTGGCTGGCCTGCCACAGTTGAAGCCATCTCCAAATGGAGGTCCTTTGATGTTCATCATCTTCCTCCACGTTGAATGGGATGCTGCCAGGAGCTGATATGCCTCGATGTCAAAAAAGATCTTAAATTAATAAAAACATGTTTGAATGCCATATTCTGTGAGTCTCTGAGGTTTTTGAAGACCATCTATTTATAGAATATTTGAACAAGGAAACAATGCTTTTTTACAACCCAGGATGTATATTTTTGTGATAACCTAGACTAGTATCTGGCAAAAGCATTAGTTTGATTGACTGACTGTTAACTTACATTAATAATTAACTTAATTATCTTAAACAGTTTGTAATAGCAGCTATTAAAAGGACTGGTACTAAGCCTTGCATTTTTAAATGAGTTGCAGAGGCACAATACCTGTTGTGTTGAAACATATATATATATATATTGGTGTAACAAAATTAACCTTAAATTTTGTATCAATATACAAAGATTTATACCAATGAGAACCTTAAACCTTTATCAATATACAATAATCCACATCAGTGTAAACAAAAATAACCTTATTCAAGAATCAAAAGCTCTAAGTTGAAGAGTAGATTCAGTAATCTACCCTTTTAGTCTATTACTTCTATATGATAATTCTATATTACCCATTTTTCCTTCTCAACCCCCTTTTATTTATCTAAGAAAGAAAGAAGGACAGAGAAAAAGAAAGGAAAGATAGAAGTCCCCAAGTCTAAGCTCCCTATTTTGTTTTCTTCCTATCCCAGGCCGTGGCTATTTGTAATCATCCCCTAAAATGACAACATATCTACGACTCATAAAATGACCCAAACTACCCACCAGACTTAAGGGGCTAAGATGAAAGTCTTCTGATAATTGCTTCCTGCTGAATTTGGATGAAGAATTCCTTTTCGGGGGCTCAAAGGACAGGACAAATGGTTAAGTCAAAAGAAAGCTAGCTGGCAGCTTTTGTTGTCCAGTCTCTATATGCTGGGAAAGTTCAGGCTTAAGGGAAGTCCTGACTAGCTCAGTCTGTACAGCTGGACTAATTAAGATCATCTGGGGTCAGCAGCTTTCTGAGGCTGTTCTGGAAGCAAGTCTCTTGAGGAAACATCACTGGAACAGTCTGAGGCAGGATCAGGCATCCCAGAATCCTCAGGGGTGGATCTTGTCAGGGCTGCTATCTTGGTTTTCCATTCTGCAACATACAAGCATTTATAAGCAATATGCAGTTCTATAAAGACATTAGTACGGAATGTGCAGTGTGCACAAGTCAGGTAAAGATGATTTTCTGCCCCTTGTTTGAGCGGGTAAAAGACAACTGGTTTTCTTTAGAAGTTAGTTTGACCAATAACTAAATTGCAATATAAATCAACCTTCATGCCATGTGAAAGGATGACGTGCAATGACAACTCATGAAAACTCTGTAGCCAGCAAGACCTATTGGCCATTCGAGCTGAAGTTTTAGCTGGAGACATTTTTCTCTCAGCCAGTCTTAGAGTTGTTCCCAAGCACAGAATCACCACATACAAGCTGTCGGTTCTGTTTGATCTTGACTCGATTCTTCTTGTGCCTCGCCAAGATCTTCATGGGGTCTCCCTCTGTCACACCTGATTTTTATCAGTTTGGATGGAATCCAGAGGTTTTTCTTTACTGCTGAAATCTCTTCCCTAACATTACCTCCTTTCTTCTCTTTTAGAACTTGGACTCCTCGGCTGATCTAATTCAGCAGTGCTTTCTAGAATCCAGTGTATCTTAGCAGTTGTGCTGTTTGTCAACAAAGCACATTTTAAACCATCTTTTGGAGACACCACATCTCCTTTCTGTTCTATGAGCATTTCCTTCCAAGTCCTGTTACAACTTTGATACCTGTGAGCCTATAAGGTATATCTGTAATGGGTTTTATATCATGATGCCTAAAATACTGTTGTATTCTAATAGATGTGTATGCCTGAGATTCGTCAGCTTAAATTTGCAAAGTCGTTTTAAGACAGTCATCATCTCTAACAAATGTGCAATCTCAGAATCATTCGCCTCAGAACTCAAGGCAGAAGCCCATTGGAACTACAGCCATGCATCAACTGTACGATGGATCGAAAAGTGTACGTATTTCAAGTCTCTAAACTCTATAACGTGAAACACACAGTCCATTGTGTGGCATTGCTTTAAGTTAGCATCAGTAAGCAGAATCTGGGATCTTAATTTAATATATTGCATCTCTATGGGCTGCCATCCCAGTTTCTCAAGCCCTGTGGAGCCTTCCCATCTGGAACTGTTTTTTGATGTTATTATAAGTTCCAGATTGGATTACTCAGTGTTTCCTATTTTGATTTAAAGGTCCTTTCAACCTCTGTTTCATGGTCTCTAATCTATTATCTAATTTCTCAGTCTCTTCTTTCTCCACGTCTGTCTTATTCTGATCTCTCCTAAAGAGGACTGTAACCATTGAAAAAACAGCCATTTGCATGCTGATAATCGAAGCAAGATCACATAGACTCCAGATACACTGTGCCACCATGCTTCCTTCCATCCCAAATATAGAAAACATTTTTCTATTTTAATATCAAGACTTCTCCCTGAGGACTTTATTTTCTTACATTTAAATTAAATATTTCTTTTCGTGAATTTTTAATCTCTCTCTTTCCTTCTCTTTTATTGTTCTTTAAATTTAATACCTCACCAGTTTAGATTCTTGGGACTTTTTATTTTGTATCTTGTGCTGTTGCTAGCCCAGCCCTGGCCATTCAGATAGCTCAGGGCTCTTGGTTCCCCCTTATGCTGGCCCTGGCCAGGCCTTACCTGTAGAGCTTCTGCTGGCTTCAGACCTAGCTCTAGCACGTTTTTAACTGTGCAGCTCTTGGTTGACGTTGCAGCCATTGTGCCCTCGGGCTTTGGTTTGCTTTTGTTCTTTTTTACATATACCAGGCAGGCCTCTTGTCTGGCTAGCCTCCTTCCCCTGCCTTTCACCCAGGCCTTTTCAGGCTGTATGCTTGGGTTCTACTTGCAGTAAGTCTGATGCCAATTATAGAATTTAGGTCTGTTTCTTCCTCCCAGATCCATGCTCCCAGAAATAAGACTCAGAATATATTTACACATACCTTGGCTGTATAGCTAGGCTCTTAACTGACTGGATCATGACTTAGTATAACCCATTTGTTCTGATCTACTTTCTACCATGCGGCTGGTTACCTTCTGCCCAGGTACCATGCTTCCAATTCCTGAGCAAATCAACCATGCCTGGTTCTATTCCAGAATCCTTCCTTGCCTCCTGGATGTCTCTCCTCCAATTTCCTGCCTAAGCCATAGGCCATCAGACTTATCGTTGACAGGTACCTCATCCATACAGACAAGGTATTCTCGCTACAGATGCCTGCTTTGGTTTTTATTTTTCTATTGAGAAACAGAAAGGATGTTGATCCAGATGGGGTGGGGGGAGAAACTAGGAGGAGTATGAGGAGAGGAAGCCAGAACCAGAACAGAATATATTGTATGAATAAAATATTTTTTTTTCCTGAGACAGGGTTTCTCTGTGTTGTCTTGGCTGTTCTGGAACTCACTCTATGGACCAGGCTGGCCTTGGACTCAGAGGTTCACCTGTCTCTACCTCCCAAGTCCTGGGATCAAAGGTCTGTCCTATCATGCCCAGCAACAAATTCTATTTTTAATAATAATAATAAACTTGGAAAACTTGACTTTCCTCACTGAGTAGGTTGAAGTGTCAACTCATGTCTCTTTCATAAAGGAATGCATTCAGTGGGTGTGTTATTAGCATTTTTAGTTCTGTCCTGGATAACGGAGGCTCAGTGTGCACAGCTGGAAACAGCTTCCCGCTGCAGCATCTGTGATCTTTACCAGGGTGAAGATGAGATTCTTTTTATCTTTTTTCAAAGATTTATTTATTTATTTTATGTATATGAGTATACCATTGCTCTCTTCAGACACCACAAGAAGAGAGCATTGGATCCCATTACAGATGGTTGTGAGCCACCATGTGGTTGCTGGGAATTGAACTCAGGACCTTTGGAGTTAACCGCTGAGCCATCTCTCCAGTTCCAAAGATGAGATTTTAATTTTTTCATTTATTTATTTTGTGAGTGTGTGTTTGGGTATAGGCACCATAGCATGTGTGTGGAGGCCAGAGGACAGCGCATGGGAGTCAGTTCTTCCTTTCTACCAGGTAGGTTCCAGCCAGACCTCGGGCTGTTAGGCTTCAAGGCAAACATTGATGAGCTGCCTGGCAGCCCAAGGTGGACTCCGAGACTTTGTTGCAAAGAAGAATTTTAAGATGAGGCAGTTTGAAGCACAGTTAGAGCTTATTAAGAAGAAAATTTAACATAGATTTAAACACAGTGGTTCATAGAAGGAGAGACACTTGGGGAACTATACTCCAGTGTTAGTGTGGGCTTCTCAAAAGAGAGGTGCTTACTCACCTTAGCTGTTAGACACATGTGTGATTTTATTGGCTTTCATGTTACATGTCAAAGGTTAGCCAAGAAAAAAATGCCCCCCCCTTTTTTTTGATAAATGAGATTATAGGATGGTCCTGGAGGTGCCTTGAATAGGATTGTAATCAGACTTCAGATGCCAACGTGAGCGGTCTACATTCCCACAGGCAGGCAGTAATAACTGGACCCAGTGGGTTACAAAGCGAGGGTTGGGAGTATGGGGGTGGTTGGAGGTTGGAGGACTGGGGGTTTGGGGAATGTGTTAAGAGGTGTAGGGTGGATGTGAACCAAATATATTGTATACATGTGTGATATTGCTAAGGAATTAACTAAAGATATTCTGGGCTGGAGGATGGCTCAGTATTAATAAAGAGTGGCTTATTGCTCCTGTAGCGACCCTGAATTCACTTCCCAGCCCCTATAGGTGAATGGCATACACCTTCCTGTGACTCCAGCTTTAGGGGATCCAGTGACCCCTTCTGGCCTTCATGGGCACCAGGACTCATGTGCACATACCACCAGCCTATAAACATGATTACAAGTAATAAACTGAACTGGCCAGTTTAATGTCAATAGGGGAGGGCCCAGCCAATTGTGGTCGTCTTGGGTTCTATAAGAGAGCTTGCTGAGCAAGCCATGGGGAGCAAGCCAGTAAGCAGCCCTCCTCCGTGACCTCTGCATCTGTTCCTGTCCTGCGTGAGTTCCCGCCCCACTCTGCTTTCAATGATGACCAGTTCTATGGAACTGTGAGTAAAATTAACCCTTTCCTTTCTGAGTTGCTTCTGTTCAAAGTGTTTCATCACAGCCATAGAAACCCTAACAGAGACATAAACCCAATCTTTTAAAAAAAACTGGAATAAATTAAAAGATATTCTTGGAGAGGGAGAGAGCAACTATGGTTATGAGTCTCTGGAGTTGCACAAAGAGGCAAGATGTGCTTTAACGTTAATGGGGCTTTTTGCTTTCTTCTGAGACTGCTAGGAAATTGCAGGCTTATAGCTTGGAAACTAGAAAGGCTATATATGCTTAGGCCAAAAGCATGATTTGTTGCTATTAATATTTCAACATTCTTACTTGAAACAACTCTGTATAAAAGGATTATTATCTCTGTGTAGGCAGCCTTCACAGCAAATGTTAACTAGGCTTGAGTTCTTGACTCTCAGCAAGTGAGAGGCTTTAACCAGGTTGCAGGATGGGGCCTCCTTTCCCTTCCACGGTCCCTTAATTTTCAGGCTTTCTATGCTGCTGTACGTCAAAGCCCTGGCCCTAGCTGCCTTAAGCAAGTGAGGCTTGGCCACCTGTCCTGGATACACCAAACGCAAAGAGCCATAATAGAGAAGAACAGAGAATGACTATCCATTGTGCCCACAAATGAAGAGGCCCAGGGAGTCTCCCAAGTTTGCCTTCAGGGGTGCTGGCATGGTAGTGGGTGGAGAGCAAGTCTGACTGTGACCAAGCAGTACCGATCAGGTATGGCCACCCATCACTAACCTGTCACTGACACAGCACACCTTCAGCTCCCGGCTCCCTCCCTGTGCAGTTAGCAGCACTGTGCTGTGTCCTGAGAGGCAGGTCCCTCTTCTAGCTGGCAACAGGCTTCAGGCTTTCTCTTTCCTCCACCGTGAGACTTTTTTTGGGGGAAACTTCAGTCCCTTAGGATACGTTGTGACAATGGCCTGATAACTGAAGGGAGGGGGACCAGGGCCTCTCTTTAGTCTGCCTTTGCTCCTGCCAGATGGTTACAGGAACAGTTAACCAAGGGAGGAGCAAAGAGGAGGGCACTTAAGGCTCCAAACAACAAACCCACTAGCCTGCCCCCCAAGACTATGGCCTGAGTTTTTTTTTTTTTTTTAATCAGGAATACCGTCTCTCTGATGCAGTCCCAGCTCAAGGCTAAAACTGCACAACTCAGTCTTCATGTGTCCACACCACAGCCTGAGCAGGAACCCACGCTCCTTTGAAGTATTGACTCTCCATCTTCCCTGTGCCTCCAGTTGTTACCGTGATTAATGTCAACAATAACAACTACAATAGCATCAACATTCTTGTAAATCCGACTCCTTTCTGGCTTGCAAACCGTTTTGTTTTGGTTCTGACTTAATTCTACAATCCCAGGAGTAATCAGTCAGGGCCCATCAGGGTCAGCCTTGCTGGTTCCCAGTTATTTACAGCTGTTCTTTTGTTGGAGTGTGGAGGGGGCACAATAAACGATATTTCTTTCCGTGCCTGCAGCTATGGTTTATGGAGAGACAGAAGCACGGGGGTCTGACAGAACACTATTCCTTTGATCTTGGCAAATCTTGAAGCTGACCAGGCCTCCTTGCTGCCTGGGTGGCTGGAAGCAGGAAGTTAGAGTGGAACGGAGGGAAGCCAGAGCAAGAAGGGCTAGCCAGAACCAGCAGTGGGAGAGAGCAGGCTGGATTGGTGCAGTGTTACAGGGTCATTGACAAGTGGAATGGGGCTGAGAAGCAGATGCTGAGCCCAGATCCACATTCTAAGAGCCACTTTCAGTACAGCCTGGGCTGGGGAGCTCCTGACTGGGAGCCCCTTCAGCAAACTTTTGTGAGAAAACTTTCTCAATTCAAAAGACCCACACAGGTCTAAACACCTCTTGTCATCTGAGCCAATGAATGACCCAGTTCAGTAGATTCTGAGGGCTGTTGATGCTAGACTGTTATATAGCCCCCATAGTATAGTTACAAAGGAAAAATGAAAATGTAATGTATAAGAGTATAGAACCTAAAGAAATGCAATTACAAAGAGACATGGACAACAGGGGGTCATCGGAAGAAGAGAGATTTGAGAAAAGATGAAATGGTTTGACTGCACTGTAAAATGTACTAATCGTCACTTTAAAATGGTTCAGTATAAATTTTATGTTATGTAAACTTCCTGCAAATAGAGAAGCAACAGTCCAAGTTAAATACACATTAAAGAATCTAATTCTTCCAATTAAAATTCAGTGGTGCTCAACATGGTGACCAGAACTTCGGGCTGAGGAAGGGGGGTCCTGAGCTCATGAGGAGACTAGATCAGGACTGATCTGAACTGTCTGCTGAGTTCTGGCTGGACGGGGCAGCATAGCAAGACTTCCTGCCAGAAAATACCCAATTCATTAGAAGCAGTTTAGGCCTGGTTGTAGAGAGGATTAATAAATGGGAAGACATAGCTGAGAAATTTAATCGGGGGGCGGGGGGGGGGATCGAGGTTGAGACAGGAGAAATAAAGGTCTGTGGATAAAGACAAGCTAATAGCCATGGCTGTGGTTTGGGTGTGGTTTGTTTCCACTTAGACCCCTGAGGAAGCGTCATTTCTAGCTCAGTGGTATTGAAGATGGTAGGAGCTTTAAGAGGTGAGCTGGCCATTAGGAAGGATCAACATGCTTCTTGAGGGAGGGAGTTTTGGGGCTGGATCAGCAGCTGCGAACTGGGGGTTGTTACAAAGCAAGGCTGTTCCTCTTGTCTTCACAAGCAGCCGCTTGCCCTTCTGTGTTCTCCCATGGGTTGAAGCAGTTGGTCAACACCACGATGGGCTTCCGTGCCTCCAGAAGGGTGGTCCAAGATAAACTTTTTCCCATCTCAGCCTTCGGTATTTTGTTATAGCAACTGAAAACAGACTAATACATCTATCTAATGAAAGTTTAGGAGAAGAAAGTGAGAGAGATAGGCAGTATGGGAGCAGATATGGAAGTCACTTTTTAAAATTCATGTACAATCACGGAGACTAGCATAGAAGGTTTCAATAGACCTTTTGGGTTTCGATGAGTCAAATAAAGACCATCAATGATAAAAGGAATAGTGGAGTGGGGTGGAGATGTGGCTTTGAGATAGTGTGCTTGCCTGGAGTACACATGAGATGCTGGGTTTCATGGCCAGCATCAAAAAAGAACAGAAGAGGCACTGATGCCACCCCCATGGAGGAGGGGCAGGGTTAGTGTTGAGGGATGGACCCTAGGGGTTGCCATGGACACTGGCCACAGCACCTTTCTTTCCTCTTTGCTTGGTTCCCAGGTTGGGGGACCATTGCTCAGTGTCCTGAAGTGATAAGGGAGAATTACATTTTGTATAATTCCGTGCTACAGAAGCCCACACTGCTTGCTGCATGGCCTTGGCTGTCTTGGAGCCCACAGTTCACTGGGGCTTCATTAGAGTCTGTTAGCATCAGAACTCTTGTGAGTGCCAGGCAGCTGGGCCTGGCTTTGGGCACTTGCTGGAAGCTCTTAGAAGTCAGATCTTTCAGAGGCAAGCAAGTCTGGAATGGGTTTCTGAGTGCTGAAGTATTGATCACCAAAGCCCATGGTACCTGGGGGAGTGTGAATTTCCAGGCCTTTTACATCCAGCTCTGAGTAACCCCGGGTTCTCTAGAAGTGGCTTTTCTTTTCTTTCTTTTTTCTTTTCTCTTCCTTTTCTTTTCTTTTTTCTTTTCTTTTCTCTTCTTTTTTTTTTTTTCTTTTTCTTTTTGACAAGGGTCAGTCCTGTTCTATTGGTTGGATAGTAAGTAAGTGTGGCATTCCTTCAGGCTGCCCGAGTAGGGGTCAGTAGTCCACTGTTGGGCTAGGTCAGATTTTTCTCTAAATTACTCTGCTAAGAATGGATGGAGAGCTTATTTCGAGCTTGGATCCCCAGACCCTGGCCCCAGGGAACCTGGTTCTGAGTCTGCCACCAGAACCACCATCTGCTGGTCTGGAACCTGACTGGTCAAAGTTCTTGTTCCATATTTTGGCTTTTACTGGGGGCCAGTTAGATATACTCAAGGTCTGTCTGTGTTGGGCCCCAAAGCTAAAAGGCCAAGAAATAACAAATGAAACAAACCAGCCAGCTCAGGGCAGAGGGATGAACGTTGGTCCCCAGCATGGCCACTGCCTCCTGGGAGCACCACAGAGACTGGAGGTCTCTGAAGGGACAGGCACTGTGAGTGGGTCTCAAGAGAGATGGACAAAGCTATTCCAAGTCAAGGAGGCTGCTTTAAAAGGAAGCAAAGGTCTCCCTCCGCTGGTGAGGGCAGTCTGAGCTCTTCCTTCTGGCTAGGGAGGGAGCAGGAGCTGGGATAGCTTGGGCACACTTGGGGGCCATGCTGCCAACAGGGAATGTATGTGACCAGGTCTGCATTCTGGGGGAACAGATCAGAGGTGAATCAGGCTGAGTCTGTCCTGAGCTCCAAATGTACTCGGCCCTGCCCCCGGTGACCTTCAGACCGGAGCAGGTAGCTCACCTTCTCTGATCCTTAACCGAGGCCCACAAGTAAGATGGCGAGCACCCAGAGCTGAGGCACTTAGGAAGCTGAGACCAGGAGGCTTGGGAGTTCAAGGTCAGCCTGGGCTACCTTAACACAAACAAAGAGTAAAATAGGCCTGTGGTGTGTCTGATACATAGGGTCATTGGAAACAGGAAGGCACACAGGAAAGCTCTTCCGCAGGGCCGGGAGCCCAATGACTCAATAAAATAATGTTCTTTGTTTCTCTGTTTGTGATCAGCAGCTGGCGGGCAGGGCTGTGGGCTGGAGCTGGTGTGGAGTTCCGTCTTCACATCTGGCGGATTGCAGGGGTATGGAAAGATGAGGGTGTATGAAAGATTGGGGTACCTGTGGGTAAGACTGGTGTCTCAGACAAATATCAGCAAGTGAAAATCTGGGGCACCCTCCTTCCATGGGTGGGAGATTCCAGGCTGCCCCATGGAGATCTTAGTATTTTGGAAGAAAGGGGGTTCTGGGTCAAATTTTGAAAAACATCATGCTTGAGAGGCCGACTGAGGAGAGAATCTGGAGAGAAGTTAGGAGGGGGATATGGGGGAGGAGGAGAACACCAGCCACTGCAGGGGTGGGCTGAGGGTGTGGCCACGCTGCTGACAGTGACAGGCCAGTGGACCAGACTGCAGAAGACCAAGGTGCCCTTCATACGGCAGCAGGGAATGGAAGGGTTTAGAGGGCACTGGGCAGGCCGTTGAGAGGATTCAAGGCCAAGGGAATGGTGTTGTGTGCTGGTTCCATGTGGAACGGAGAGAGCTCTGGCCTGAGAGAAACTTCCATGCCAGGAGGCAGGAGCAGGCAGGGGTCAAAATGTTTCATGTGGCCAAGGGGTGCAAAACGGGACGCTGGGAGAGCTCTGATGCTGAGTTAGGGGGAGGGGAGTGCTCTAGATTAGGGCAAGGAGGGAGGAGGAAGAAAGCCATGAGGAAAACCTTTGGTTAGAAGGAGAGGGAGGGCATTACAGAGATGACTGAGCTGGTGAAGAATTGCTTGTATCGATGGAGGAGGACATGAAGGGGGTGGGGCATATCCTGTCCCTCCCACAGGGCCTGCACGCTGGGGCGGTGTATGTATGTGTGTGTGTCTCGAAGTGACACAGGCTCATCAGACAGCCTTCCTCGAGCTCACAGCAGCTGGACCTGGCCAGTTAACATGGGCGCTGACTCAGCTTTCTTCCCGGATTTGTTTGTCTGTGTGGTCCATCTGCCCCTCCCCCAACCCCAATTATATCTTGTGTTTTTGATTTGGTCCCCTTAATAAATGGCTGGGAAAGGAGAATGGAATTCAAACCACATCCTGGGGTAATGAGATCTTTAAGGGGCTTCTCTTCCTTTTTCCCCCAATGCTAGAACCTGCTCCCCTGTCCTCCTTCTTGGAGAGACACAGATCTCTGATTGCCTGATGAAATCCAGTTCCCTTTCCAAATAGAACTCAGCTGGCACAATCCCAGCAGCGGGTGCGAAAGCTTTGCGGAGCGCAAGAGAGTCTCTTGTGATCACGATGGAATGGCCGCTGTGATCACGATGGAAATGGCCGCAGGCTGATTCTTGGGGAGAGTGTGGCCAAGCTGGACGGAAAGAGAGAGGATTTTCATGGAAAACCTGGCAGATTAGCATGCAGGCCTCTGGTTTTCATCCTGGAGTATGCAGAAGGCTCAGAGCCTGTGAGAGCCCTCATGCTGGGTGGGGGAGGTCAGGGACCAGGGACACTCTGCTCAGGAGATGGCTGTCTAGGATGCAAGTCAGATTCCCACTCTGGGGCCAGGGTGGAGTGTGGGTGTGCTGGTGGAGAGTGGGGTGGGGAGCAGTCTGAAGCAGGTTACAGGTGCTCTCCCGAGCCTCCTTATGGCCACTTCCCTTTGGCTTTAGTGACTGGACTGGGATCATTGCCTGCCACCCACTTACTGGGCTTCCTCTCCAGCTAAGAGTCCCCTGACAGGGTCTAGCTCTAGCTCCTGGCCTTTCATCCTGGGACAGCGGCCACCTTTCTCTACTTCTCCTGACCCTGGGCTTTACTGTGAGGTCTCTAACGGTCAAGTTCCTCAGATAGCATCCCATCAGCCCCTATAAGGAATGTCCCCGGGGAAGGAACAGGCTCCTCCTGTAGCTGCCTCCCCCAGAGCTATCACAGACCTGCACCTGAAGGGTTTCTCCTTGCCCACCTGTGGCTTCTGTCCAGGTAGAGCTGAGGACCTCATCCTGCTTATTGGAAACATTTGTGTCGCCTTCTCCACAAATCATGGTAGAAGCTGGAGTCCTGAAACTAGGCTCTCCCAGCTGTCCAGGGCATGCGACAGGAAGAGGCGTGACTAGAGACATGCGTGTTCTAGAATGTGGGTGTGAGCTTTCCTGTACCCTCAAGCAGTGGCTGTCTCCTGGGTTGGCTCAGTTCTCTGGAACTAACGACATGGAGCCCGGATACTGCCATACTCCACCTTGATGATGATGGACTGAAACTCTGACCCCGTAAGCCAGCCCCAATTGAGTGCTGTCTGTGCAAGAGTTGCCTTGGTCATGGCATCTGTTCACAGCAGTAAAACCCTAAGACACTTCCCCTGTGGACACTCTAGAGGGCTTGTGTTTGAATATTTGAGTGGGGATAGAGGTAGGAAGGCTGAGCCCTATCTCTTAGGGACAGCAGGGGACTCTGCCACGTATGGTGGGGCAGACAGCCTTTATACCCAGTCATCCTTCATCTGCCACTGGACAGTTGTGCCCTCACCTGGATATGCAGTCCTACTAAGAGGTCCTGTCACACTTCTGCAGTGACTCCCAGCTCTAGTCTTCTGCTTTAGCTCAGGTCCCTGAGTGCTACATATAACATACTTTCCCAGATCTCCTTGGCCTGGTACTCAAGACCCCTGCTCAGATACAAGGGTTGCCCATGGCCAACTTTCCCTTCTGATACTTTCAGTCATACCCACTGACCTCTTCCAGTCTGGAAGACCTTGGGTCTTCTCTTGTTTTGCACCCCAGAGAGTGTACAACCTGGTACCTGTCCCACCCCTCCTCCCCTCGCCACTTTACCCCTCCTCTGCTCCACAAGTCACTCTTGCCTATGAGCATGAAGTCCATGTTGCTACAACCCTATCCCCTTTTTAGTCCTCCCTTTCCCCTCTCTACTCCTCCTTGTCCCCTCTCTAATCCTCCCTGTTCCCTTTCTAGTTTTGCCTGTGCCTTCTCTAGTCCTCCCTTCCCCCTCTCTAGTCCTCCCTTTGTCCCCTCTCTGGTTTTCCCTATCACCTCTCTAGTCCTCCCTCCTATGGCTCTCATTTGGGCATGCATAGCAGTTCCCTCCTCAGAGCACACCCTTTCCTGTGTACACTCTCTGCTATCCTTGTGGCCTCCCTGGTGGCCTTGGGACCACAGTTTTGTGTGGCTAGGAAACAAGTGCTTTGAACACATTGGGCAAAGTTTCCCTGCTTCCCTGGGGCTGAGCAAGGGCAATAGTGGTACCTGCTTGGAGTCCTTAACAGACTGGATTGTGTTCTTCCCACCAATGCTTTCGCTCTACCAACCCCAAGTAGACCAGCCAATACTTGGCTGTGCTTGGAGGTGGCCCTTTGAAAGGGACATCAAGGCAAACCGAGGACAGATGAACAGGCCCTAATCCAATATGACTGATGTCTAACCCCAAGTTCATCTTGGGATCCTGACATGAAACTGAAGTTTAAATAGAAGGAGTGACGCGGTTCTGCCCAGCAGGGACTCTTCATTGTCTCAGCTCCAGAAGACATCTCTGAGAGACAGGATCTTCCTCTGGCTCGCTCCAGGGCCCCGGTCTTTACCTCCTTCCAGCACAAGCTTCTGGGTTGTAATTCTAATTTACTGTGGGACCGGTGTTTCGTTAGTAAGATGGGCAAGGGAGGGGCAGGAGTGTCCCTCTAGAAAGGATCTTCAGTCATGCCACTCTGGCTGCAGTGTCCCCAGGACAGCTTGGAGTTGCATGGGGGAGGGAAAGGATGAGGGCACTGTGGTCCTATGAGGTGAGGACACTGTGAGGCATAGACTTCAGGGCAGGAAGGCTGGAGTCAGGGAGACAGAGGGGACAGGATGAGGTGTATGGTTGAGGGCTATTGGGTCATGCCATCCATGGCCACACACTGCACATATATTAGTGACAAGATCAAAATTGTTTTGGGTGCCTAGAACTTTGGGTGCCTGAAGACACTGAACTCAGCAGAGGCTAGGGACTGTAGTAGTCAGGGTTTTCTAGAGGAAGAGAAGGACTCTCTCTCTCTCTTTCTCTCTCTCTCTCTAATATATTATCTATATTATATGATATATAATATATAACATATATTATATACAATATATTATCTATATGTGTGTATGTATGTATATTCCATATACATATATATGGAATTACATGGAATTTATTATTTTATATGGAATTATTAGCATGCCTTAAGGTTGTGGTTCAGCTTGTCCAGCAATGGCTACCTACCAACAGATATCCAAGAACTCTAACACCAGTGAAGGAGAACACTTGCCTGTGAGTGTTTGAACAGGCAGGCGAAGAGCAAAAGCGTCCCTTTTCCATGTCTTTTGTATAGGCTGCCAACGGAAGGTGTGGCCCAGATTTTAGGGTGGGTTTTCTGACCTCAAATGATCTGGATTTAGGGTGGGCCTTCCGACCTCAAATGATCTAATGATTCAATCAAGAAAAATCCCTCACAGATGTACACAGCCACTTGGGCTTTAGTTAATTCCAGATGTAGTCAAGTTGACAACCAAGAATAGCCACCACAGGGATCTACCTCAGTAGTAGGGCAGTGACCTAGATGTGCAGGACCCTGGTTACACCCCTAAGACTCCGGGAACAGAACCAGGAGAGGGCAGTGGATGGATTGGCTAAAGGGCAGGAGGAAGTTCAAGGCCATTTGAGAATCAAGGCTAAGCTGTAGCCATGGCTGTGGCTCAGGGGGAAGAGTCATGGGAGGGAATCTGTCCAAGTTTTTCCATTTGCAAAATGGGTATGGCTACAGATGCTTGTCTTAGAGATGACAAAGTGTATTTAACAATATTGCTGTGTCGCTGATGTAACAAGGGCAGTTCCCTGGGGCTTGTCCCCCTGCTTTACATTGGCTTATTAACAGCCCCTTCAAAGATGTGACCACATTACTGATTGCATCCTGAAGCCACTTGGTTCTGTGAACACAGCCCTGGGTGGCATTGGTTTTAGCCCTGTAGACTCTGCTGAACATGGGGTCAGATTTGTGTGGGGCATGCTTTGAACCCAAGGACTCATCAGGAAGAAACCAAAGCCTGCTCTAGGGGCTCAGTGCATGTCCCAGACCCCAGACCTGTGTGTTGTTCCCCCTTTCAAGCAAACGCAGGGGCCATGCCTGGTATGCCCAGCTTCAGAGGGTAATAATGAGCAAGGCTAGGGACAGGTAATGTGGAGTCCAAGAACTAGTTTGAGGACATCCTGGGGCAAGGAAAGGACACTCTCCAGCTTAGAATGTGGATGTTCTTGGTCCTTAGCCTCCTACAGACTTGCCAAAACCAGGGTGTCTGAACCACCAGGCTGTGAGCTTTCTTGGAGCAATGTCGCCCTCCTGTGGTCTTCTTTGCAATTGCAGACAGTGAATGTGACAGCTCAGCGCTGCGGGAGAGTCTACCCCACCATTTCTAGGGTGACAGTCCAGTCTGTTTTTTATCCTTGGATGTCCTGGTGCTGTCTTTGGTTGCCTTGGTATGTCCTTGTTCCTCGTTTGTGTCATCTTTGTCCCTGGCATGTCTGTCTCCTACTGGTGTGGGCTGTCTGTCAAATATCTCTTCCCATCAGCCTCTGTCCCGCTGTCAAATTCTTTCCTGCTGTCTCTGGCTCTCCCTACCCTGCTCTCTGGTGTCTGTGTCCCTAAGCTGGGGTCATGTCTGTTCCCTTCCAGTTGGAACTGGTTTTGAGAATGCAGGCTTAGCTGCTCTCTCCTGAATGAGTCAGGAGCTCCTGGAGGGACGAGGGCTCAATTCCCAGCTCTTGCTGACCTCAGAGAGGGTGCACAAGGGCAGAGGAACTGGCTCAGCCGGGGACTGGGACAAGAGATTTTCCAAATCATGTTTATGGGGTGGGTGGAGACATCAGGCGTCAGGGGAGAGGAATGAGCAAACTGGATGTGGCCTGCCTGGCACTGTGCCTGTCCCCCTCCTCCTCTGGGGAGGGCCCAGCATGTGCTACCCACTGGGAGGGGTTGAGCACGGCTGCTTGAGTTGAGTTCCCTATCTACTTAATTGTCATCTGGGTCTGCTGTGCCTCAGGGCCTTTGCACAACCCCCCTTTCTGACAATTTCTATCGGATGCTTTACCTTTGAAATCATCTCTTCTGTGAAGCCTTCCCTGATTTACAGTACCTGAGATGAGCAGTGCTGTACACCTGGCTAATGTTACCTGGTCATAGCTCTGTCTTCCCTACTGTGTGTCAAATGCTGTATTATCAAAGTCTGTCCCTTCTTGGCCCTCAATAAATACTTCCTAAGAGGCTGTCCTGGAGCCTCTCCTAGTCCTACCAGAGGTTACCCCTTCCTGACTCCTCCCTTCCCTCTCTGCGTATATGTGTGTGTGTATGTACATTTTTGTATATATGTATATTTGCACATATACACATATACATATATGTATATATTTGCACATATATGTATATATGAACATGAACATGCATTAATGCATATGTACACAGGGTGAATGATGCTTTTACAGCTGTGGCGTCTGGTCCACGAGCTGCTCATTTCCATCATGTAATAAGGCTTATGTCTTAGTTCATTACAACTGTATTAGGAGGGAAAATTCAGTGCTTCAGTCCCAACAGACACACTTCAGATGCTCAGCATCCATGTGGGCTAGAGATGGTGGGGCCCATGGGACAGCACAGACACAGAACACTGGTGTCACCCCAGGAAGTTCCATTAGTCAGCACTGTCAAAGAACAAGCTTTGGAAAACATCCTACTCCTAGATTCTTTCCCACTCTGACGAGGAGGAGGAGGAGGGGGAGGAGGAAGAGGAGGAGGGGGAGGAGGAGATATCCATGTGTCCAGCTCAGGATCTGAGGGACGGGGCATCCGATAATATGCATTGTTGGATGGCTCGATGTATGGTATGTACAAGTAGATATGGGTAGATATACATATATATGGTTATATGTATGTATAAATGTACAGGTGTATGTATATATGTACCTATGTATGAATACTCATTCCTGATTTCCTGTATTCCTGAAACTCCTATCCATAGATGCCCCGGGTTGGAGCAGCAAGCAGTGTTGCTTCCTAGCCAGTTAGTTTTGTCATTTGTACACAAATTAGAGTCACCCGGGAAGAGGGTAGCTCACCTGAAGAACTGCCTCCATTGGATTGTCCTGCAGGATGTCTGTTAGGCATTTTCTTAATTTCTAATGGTTACAGGAGGGCCTAGCCTTCCCTAGACTACTGCTGGGCATGGGCTGTATAGGCCATCACCCCTCTAGATGCTTGCCATCTGAGGCAGTCTGGAGATGAGAGCAGTGAGCTGGCCCTGCTCCTTGCCAGCTACAGCACTTGGGAGAGTGGCCCTGCCTCTCCACTGGGCTGACTCTGGAGGCGGGGGTGTGGGTGAGCCAGCCCGGAGAGCATGAGAGTGGGAGAGCTGAGTCTGCTTCCTACCAATGGCCATGTGGCCCAGCCAGAGCAGTGCTGGGGAACCCTCCCTGGTGGGTGGTGCAGATAAGGGAGAGCTGGTATGCTAACCAGCTTAACTCCCACCCAGGCCCAGATCCAAAATCTACACCATCTGTGAACTGCTGGGGCATGTGGAAGGGCCAGTCCTGCTGACCCAAGGGTGCAGCAGCTCCAGGACACTGGGCAACAACAGGACGACTGGGAGGAGTCAAGGTGAGGGTCTAGTATTGATGGTGTTTCAGAAGCCTCGAACCAGACCAATGACTCATTGCGAGGAGCATTTGCAAGTGAAGATGTGTGGACAGAAGAGTATACTGTGGGACACCCTGGCACACTACAGCTTCCAGGATAAGATGTTTTCTATGCTTTTTTTTTTTTTGGTTTATTTTTTGTTTGTCTGTTTGTGTTTGTGGGGTAGGTTTTGAGGGCAGAGGGTGGATGCAAGGGGTTGGGGAGATGAGTGGGACTGGGGTAGATGATGTGAGAAAGAATTAAAAAAAAGTTAAAAAAATAATAAACTGGTAAAAGCTATAGAGAAAGATTTAAAAAGAAAGGAAGGAAGAAAGGAAGAGAAAGAAAGAGTGAAAGAGAAAAAGAAGGAAAGGCAGCCCAGCAAGCCAGGGGAGAGAGCCACAGGCATGGTTGCTCCAGGTCTTGACGCAGTTCTGTCTCGGTTTCCCTCTGTGATGGACTACGTCAGGAAGTGCACCTTTCCCTCTGTAGCTTGCTTTAGGGCAGTGTTTTTTGCAGCAGCAGAGAAGCAAGCGAGCAAGCGAGCGCCCTTTGCTCTCTGCAGGCACTTCTGCTTCTGCCGATGAGCAGAGGGCTGTTCACAGCCTTTGTTTGGAATGTTTGACTTAGGGTGGCGGTCAGGGCACTTGTGGGATGTAAGTGCTTACAGGTCCCTGCTGTTAATGACTGCAGGGCAGCATTGGAGACTCCAAGCTGAGCGGTGTCACAGGATGGAGGTAGCCAAGGTGGCTTGCATCAGGGAGCTTTCTCTACAGACCTGAACCCAAGAGAGGCACTGAGATACTCAGAGAAGGATGGGGTGGCCTCGAGGCCAGAATCCAGTCCAGGTCAGGGAAGAAAGGAGCTGAGGCAGGCCTAGGGGAGTCCCTAGCCCTAGCAAAGCCTTCCTAGCAAGTGGGTCTGGGCATCCTGGGCCTGATGCAGAGGTGGTAGGAGCTGAGCACTGCTCTGTCCATCCCTAGGGGCTGCTCTGCACTCAGTCCCAGAAGGGTCCTGGTCAACCTTATTCTGCTATGGCTGGCATGGAGGGAAGAGTAACGCCGATGAGGGGAAATCTGCCTGAGTTCACCACATATATTTATTCAGAAGCATGTTTATACAGATGCACATACCTACCCTCCATCACAAACACACCCCTACACACACACACACACACACAGGAAAATGTGTGCGCATGCTCTCACATGCATCCACAGACATATACAGGTGCAAACATACATATCTCCCTCCTAGAACTCCAATGGGTCCTTGGCTAACCTGTGGTATTGTTGAAAAGTGGCCTCAAGGAGACTGGATTGGGTCGGGGCCTGTGCTTCAGGTGAGCCACACCAACATGAAGAGTCAGTGGGCTGGAGTGAGCTTTAAGACTTGGCAATTCTGGGAAGATAAGAAGCCCCCTCACCTGCCATGGGCCCAGGGACTGGGAGGAGAGGGTAGCAGTGAACCAGGTCTTGGAACTGGGTGGCTTTGAGAGGTTGGTAAGTAGGAGTTGTCATGTTCAGTGACAGTGAAGGATGGGTGACACGGGCAGGCAACTTCTGCCACTGTCCTGTTGCTCCCAGACTTTTCTGATCTGTCTTTGATTCCTCAGCATCTTTGTGCCAGGAGCTCCCCCCAAATTTCCAGAAAGTTTTCTAGATCCCAGAGACAGGCCCTGGGAGGTGTGCAGAGAAAGGATAGAGGGCTTGTTGTTCATCACTGGTCTGTCACATCTGGTGACCGGGCCAGGCTGGGGCACTTACAGCCCAGGTCCTCTTGGGGTGTGGGTAGTGAACGTGTCTCCTGGGGTTGGGGAGAGGCAAACTCCAGGTTCTGGGTCTGCTGGCTGTCCCAGGGACCATGTGATGCCCTAGCTCTCTGATGGGGCCCTGGTACTCTAGGGTGTGCACAAGGAGCCATGGCATTGAAGGGAAAGCTGCATGCTCTACGACACCTGAGTCATGTGTTTCCCTCCTTCCACGATGGATTGCGTGGTCTGGTCTGACCTGAGTGACGGGCTGCTGGGGACATGCAGAGTGTGAGAGCTTTGTTGGTGGGTAGTGACATTCGGGATGGACACTTAGGAGCTGATGGTGAATCTGTCTTCCCAGGGACCCCGAGGTCACAGATCTTAGGCAGGAAGTGGGGCAGGGAAAGTCTGGAGGCTCATGGAGTCCCCACTTAGGATCCTGGTACCTCAACTGGAGATAAGAGTAGCAGAGAGGTATGGGCTATGGGCTTAGGAAGCAAGGTCAGGTCCTAGGTCCTGCTGCTGGCCTCTGTGGGCCTCAGGCTTTTAAAAAAATATTGTATAGATATAGATTAGATATAGATATAGACATAGACATAGACATAGACATAGACATAGACATAGACATAGACATAGACATAGACATAGATACACACACACACATACACACACACACACACACACACACACACACACACACACACACATATACACTATTGCTCTCTTCAGACACCAGAAGAGGGCATCAGATCCCATTACAGATGGTTGTGAGCCACCATCTGGTTGAGATGGTTGAGAATTAGACTCAGGACTTCTGGAAGAGCTGTCAGTGCTCTTAACTGCTGAGCCATCTCTCCAGCCCGGGCCTCAGACTTCTTAATGGTGAAGAATGGAGATCATAATGCCTGTGGGCCCTTCTGAGGGCCGGGCGAATCTGTACATAGGATTGCTTGATATGTGGCAGACTCTAGAGAGGAGAGGGGCTGTCTCTTGACTTCTCTCTGTTCTCCATCTTTCTACTAGCTCTTTCATCCCTGGACTGACCTGGAACTCTTAGCAAACAAGAACTGAAGGAGGACAGACATATGGATGATCTGGATATCCAGACTCCTGGGGCACGGCTCAGGGCCTTCTCCATCTCTCCTGGCCAGCCACACCGCACAGAGCCACGCCACAGCCACATGGGTGCCACCTGCCCTCCAAATGCTATGTTGAGACCAATGGACAGAATTGTAGGGCTGCGGAGGACTCTATGACCCAGGGGAAGGCTGGAGCTGAAGAGGGTTCAACAAGTTCTTCCTTATGACTTCTGTGTTATCTGCCCCATGTTCCACGTTCAAAAGGACGGCAACTCCGCAGCTTGTGTGCCTATAGCCCACCTCCACCTCTTCTGTGGAATCAAACTGATAATAATTGAAACTGCATCCTGTCTAGAGCTTTGGAATACAGGGTTTAATAACTTAATATATGTATTCCTTACTGTTCTTGTTGTGGTGACCAAACACCCAATAAAAGCCATTTGAAAGAAGAGGCACATTTGATTTACAGTTTAAGCATAGCTGAGAAGGCATGGTGGCAGGTGACACCAGGGTTGCAGGGGATTTCCCAGCACACCAGGGAGCAGGGAGTGTTTGTGCTCAGCTTCGCCCACCCCTCTGGAGGAGCTGGTGCCCTCTGTGTTTAGGGTGGTTTTTCCTCCCAGCTAATGCTCTCTGGAAGAGTCCTCATAGACCTGTCCTAAGACCAGCCTCATGAATCCCTAACTAAGACAAGCAATCTGACCTGAGTGTGACAATTGAAATTAAACACTGCACACATATATGCCACTTTTGTATAAAAATCAAGAAAAATTATATAATATGCCATTTTAAGCATCTCTCAACCTTGGATTGTAGAAAATTTCCCAGTCAGTGTACCTCAGCTTGCACACTAAAAGAAGGCTAGCTCATCTTTTTTGTTGTTTGCTTTTTTGAGGAAGGGTTGCATGTATCAGGCTACACACTCTGTGTGTCATTGCAGAAGACCCTGTCTCTACCTCCTGAGAACTGAAATGATAGGCCCGAAGCACCACATCCTGCTTACTGAGTGCTGGGGATGAACATGGGGGCCTTGTGCAGTTAGGTGACTACCAGCTAATCATCCCCTGTCTCTCTCTCTCTCTTTCTCTGTGTGTGTGTGTGAGAGAGAGAGAGAGAGAGAGAGAGAGAGAGAGAGAGAGAGAGAGGAGGAAGGGGGAGGGGGAGGGGAGGGGAGGGGGAGGGGGAGGGAAGGGGGAGGGGGAGGGGGAGGGGAGGGGAGGGGGAGGGGGAAGGGAGGGGAGGAGAGGGAGAGGGGGAGGGGAGAGAGAGAGAGAGAGAGAGAGAGAGAGAGCGAGAGCACGTTCACATGTGTGAACATGTGTGCTCGAATGTGTGTGGAAGCCAGACACAACCTCCGCAGTCATCCTCAGACCTTCCTTTGAGTCAGGATCTCTCACTGAACCTGAAGCTCATCTATTCTGCTAGATTGACTAGTTAATGAGTGTTAGGGACACACTGTCTCTACCTCCCAAGTGCTGGGGTCACAGGCATGTGCAGTCATGCTTGGCTGCTAATGTGGGTTCTTGGAACTCCTTATGCAGTGGGTACTTTACTGACTGAGCCATCTCCTCCAGCGATGTGTGAGTGTGTGTGTGTGTGTGTGTGTGTGTGTGTGTGTGTGTTCGCGAGTGCATGCGCACAGGAGTGCATGTGGAAGCCAGAGATGTAAGCCAGAGGCCATTCCCTGGTTTTGTTTTCCAGAAACTCTCCACCTTGTTTCTTGAGCCATGGTCTCTCATTGGCCCAGCACTTGTGTGCTGATTGGGCCAGGCTGTCTGGTCATCAACCTTCAGGGATCCATTTATCTTAGTCTGCAGCACTGGGATCTAAGTGCGCATGTAACCGGGCCTGGCTCATTTATGTGCTGTTGTGTATGGTCAGGAAAATCATCTCCAACAACCACACTTTTAGTGGTGAATGAATGAGTCTATGAATTATAAAGCAAGCAGAGGTTAAAGGTTAAATAGCAAATGATAGATAGATGATAGATAAACAGATATAGAGATAGCTAGATATAGACAGACAGACAGACAGACAGACAGACAGAAAATTGGTCAGCTGGAGCTCCTGATAGAGTTCTGGGCAGAACAGAGGGTCCCCTTGAGTGAGATTTCAAAGTCAAAGAAGAAATAGCCACAGAGAGAGATGACATCACCCAACTGAGTGCTGCCAACACCTAGCAGGAACAGACTGGGGAAGTCGAGGCAGTCAGCTAGAGTTCTGAATGCCCTTTCTTCCCCGACTTCTCTTTCTGCTCAGGGTCAGAACACTGCTGATACCTGTTGGGAGTGGCCTGACTGCCAGCAGCTCTTCTTGGCACAGTTAGAGGAGCCAGGACCATCCAGGTCATCCGAAGACAAAGGTTCACGGAGGACACGTGATTAAACATGGACCACAAGTGTGCGTGTGGGCAACCCTGTTTCCAGAGCCCACTTCCCAGTGAGCTCAGATAGCACAGGACAGTGTACCACCATGACATACGTTACATGTACCACCATGACATACGTTACATGTACCACCATGACATACGTTACATGAGGCTCTTGGAGGTATGTGTGTTTAATGCTTGTATGACAGGCACTTTACTGACCAAACCATCTCTCCAGTCCAGTTTCTTTTCTTTTAAAAGGGATGTGTGTGTGTGTGTGTCTGTCTGTCTGTCTGTCATGTGGGTGTCTGTCTGCCTGAAGAGGTCAGAAGGCACCAGATGAAGCTAGAGTTATAGGCTGTTGTGAGCTACTCCGCGTGGGTGTCAGGAACTGAACTCAGGTCCTTTGGGAGAGCAGCAAGCGCTCTCAGTACTAAGCAATCTCTTCAGTTTTAGTGTTTTCCTTTCTTGACACAGATGTCCATGTGTGCACTTGTATGTTCAGGGGGCAGGTGGTGTGTGTGTATAGAGCACAGCTCCTGGGACTAGGCTCTCTACCTAATCAAGGGATTTGGGGCAAGTTGGAGCGAGGCCCTTAGCCCTCCTTCACAGGACCACAGGGCCACCTTCCTTTTTGCTGCTTGGCTCTTTTGTCTTTGTTCTTTCCTGAAGGCCTTGTTTTCTCCCTCAGCTGAGAACTTTACTTCCTGTCTCACTGAGAATATAGAAGCACTAGGAGGGAATGTCCACAGTTTCCCCACCGCACCCGTCCCATCTTCAACAGTGTCCATGTCCTCTGCTGTCGGGGTCTCGTGACCTTCACAGACCTGCAGAGAGATGATCTTTGGGCAGCCAAAAGACAGTTAACTTGATCTGTGAAGGTCACGAGACTCAGTAGCTGGTGTTAACTCAAACTTTAGGAGTGTGGGGTTTGAATAGAGATAGCCCCATAGAATCATGTGTTTGGATGCTCAGCTCATAGGGAGTGGCACTATTAGGAAGGGTGGCCTCATTGTAGGAGATGTGGACTTCTTAGAGCAAGTTTGTCACTGTGGAGGCTTTGAGGTCTCAAATGCTCAAGCTTCACCCAGTGTGAAAAAAATCCAGTCTCCTTCTAACTGCCTGCAGATCAAGATGTAGAACTCTCGGATCCTCCAGCAGCAAGTCTACCTGCACACTGCCATGCTTTCTGCCATGATGATAATGAACTAAACCTCTGAAACTGTAAGCCAGCCCCAATGAAATGTTTTCCCTTATAAGAGTTACCATGGTCATGGTGTTTCTTCACAGCAATGAATCCCTAACTAAGACAAGGAGTCTGACCCGAGTGTTTTATTTTAAGCACAGTACAGTTTGATGACAGTTACTGTGGTGATTAACTCAATTCTGCAAGCACAACAATGTATACATGAATCTCCCTGAGGACAAAGTAGGCTAAATACAGATCAGACATACTACAGTGAAGTGCGTTGTAAAGTCCATAAAGATAGTGTGGTGGTTTGAATAAAAATGGTCCCCTCAAAGCCCTTAGGGAGTGGCACTATTAGGAGGTGTACCTTGTTGGAGTAGATGTGGTTTTGTTGGAGGAAGTGTGTCACTAGGGGGCTGAACTTTGAGGTCTCAGAAGCTCAGGTTAGTTGACTTCTTGCTGCCTGTGGAACCAGATGTAGAACTCTCAGTTCCCTCCTCAGCACCATGCCTGCCTGCACACTGCCGGGCTTCCCACCGTGATGATAATGATAACCTCGGAAACTGTAAGCCATCCTCAATGAAATGCTCTCTTTCTATGAGTTGCTGTGATCATTGTGTCTCTTCACAGCAATAAACCCTTGCCAAGACAGATAGATTCTATAGATTGAGGAAAAACAAGCTCACACTAAGGGTCTGGGGGAGGGTTCAGTGCTGGAAGAGCTTCTAGCCACACTGATAGAGCAAAGGTCACCAGGCTAGTAAGCATGTCTGCTCTAGCCTCCTGGGAGGATAACAGATACGGCATTTCTTCCCTTGAAGGAACAACTCTGTGTGCTTAACAGTCCAGGTCCCCCAGAGCTTATCTGCGAGCACAGAGACCTCTGTGGCCCCTATATTCTGCCTCCTTCCTGGGCTGAGGCTGCCCCTCCATTCCAACCAAAGCCTGTTAAAAAATATGTAATATTAAGATATAGCATATGCCAGGCAGTGGTGGCACACGCCTTTAATCCCAGCACTTGGGAGGCAGAGGCAGGTGGATCTCTGAGTTTGAGGCCAGCCTGGTCTACAAAGTGAGTTCCAGGACAGTTCCAGGGCTACACAGAGAAACCCTGACTCATCTCAAAAAAAAAAAAAAAAAAAAAAAAAAAAGATATAGCATACTCCATAAAGTTGGCATTTGAAAGTCTACAATTCGGTAGTGTGAAGCATAGTCACTGAGTTCCGCAACCCTCAGCACTCTCTAATTCCTGAATATTTTTCTCATATGAAATCCTGAACCCATGAGTAACCACTCCGCCTCCAGCCCTGGCCACCATCTCTGTGCTGTCTGTGGAGACGTCCAGTACTTTAGGTTCAGGTCCTCTCAACACTTCTTATCATTGAACTCACAAGCTGCGGTCCATTGTGACCGGCTTCTTTCTCTTAGGCTCTTGTCCCCATTGTAACTTGAAGCAGCTGTACTTTATTCCTTTTTATGGTTTACTAACATTCCCCAGTGTGGATATACCACGTTTTCGCTTACTGGTGACGGACATTTGCATTGTTTTCATTACTAACCCAGTCCCGTGTGTAACACGGCAACTTCAGAAACACATTTTTGAAAAAAAGAGAAAAGAAACAACCACAGATGAGGAGATAGGAGGCCCCAGTCTCAAACTCCTGTCTCCAAGGACAGGGTTGGGGAATGGTGAGCAGAGATGTTACCTCTCCTTAAGTAAAATCAGAAAACCAAGGGCAGGTGGCGTCTGGAGCACAGAGCAAGCGGTTGATTCTTTGTTTCAGTGTTGGCAACAATGTGTGCTTTCATCTTTTGAGTCTATATCTGGGAGTGACTGCTGAGCTGTGGGATAAACCCTATGGTTAACATTCTGAGGGATTCTCTTTTTCTTCCCCAAAGTGGCTGCTTTTTTCACACTCCCACCAACAATTCAAGAGGGGTCTGTGTCCCTGTGCTTGTGGGCACTTGTTTATTTCTTGCATTTATAGTTGGGACTACTTGGGTGACCCTGTCCCAGTGGCCCTGGCTATCTCTTAACAAGGATCAGTGGCTCCCTTCTCCTTCCTGACTTGGGGTCTGGTCTGGCTTCTCACCACTGTCTGGCCTCTCCTTCCCTGTTTCTCTAATGTTCTGACCTTGAGATGTCACAGGGCCCTGGTGTCCAGACCATCATCCCTCAGGCCTCAGATCTTTTTAGTGCCAGGATTTAAATGTCACCCAAGTGCTGTAGTTCAATGCTAGGCAGGCACTCTACCCTGCTTCCAGGTTCTGCTACGCACAGACATCTGACAATCAACTCTGACCCCACAAATCCTAAATGGGGGTCCCCATTGTTCTCCCTGAGCCTGTCAGTCTCCAGCCCTAATCTAGGCTTAGAGTTCTATCTGGTGCATCAATCTGATGATTACAAGATGCACGAGGGTCCTTAGGATCCCTCACCTGCTGAGGAACAGGGATGTCGAAGAAGAAAGGTCTCCAAGGGTTGGCAATGAGCATAGCTAGACTTAACCCAAGGATTCCATCTGCCCCCTCTCCCTGCACCTGCCCCAGAAGGAAGGACAGAGATGTGACCGAAGGCTAGGGAGGCTGGCTAGGCTGCTATGGGATTCATAAAGATTCCTTGGGCTTGGCTATCAGAAGCTGCCTGATATCTCACTATCACCGGGATCCGGAGCCCAGTGATAGGCAAGATATTGATGGTTCTCCACAAACCAGCAGTAAAGGTAGATAATCTGAGTCCAATCAGGAAAGCAACAGGCAGAATATATATGCCCAAGAGGCACATATACTGTCACATGCCCAGTCTGTTTCAGTGCAGTACAGCATATTCTCTCTGTAGCTTTGACTGCAAAGTCATTTCTGAGTCCCAGAAAGCCCTTGGCCTCGACACCTGCCTGGGATCCTGATCAGAAGTTGCTTTGGTTTACTAACCAGTCTCCCTGCATCCCTTCTTGACCTTGACTTATAGGCTGCTCTCAAATAGAACGATATAGCACTTTAAGGAGGCAAGCTCTTAAAGATCAATGGTATGGCCTAGTGGTAGCCCCCTATATAGTTTGTCCAAGTTCCTGGGTCCTATCTCCACCAGTGCTGGGATAAAAAGACTAGACGATGCTGTTATTCTCTGCTGAGCCAAGCAATAAAGTCCCAGGCGTTTGAAGTCATCTTTCAGGTTCTGCCATACCCAGCCCCTCCCAATTGGATCCCCAGACCTACCAGGTGGAACTCATTCCTACTTCAGTCTGGTGTGAGCCAGCTCAGAAACCAGTATGGCTCTTTCCTCACCTCCTGGACATTCCTCAGCGTCCCTGGCTCGGCGAGGCCATGTCTGACCTCTTGAATAAGATCACAGTATCCCACGTGTTCCCTGTCTGCTGCATATTCCTCCTTAGTGCATAAGCCTCCTGCACCCTTTCATGTGTATATTACATGTCAGATCCACTCTTTAACACTCTCTCCCTTCCAACTGTAACCTCCACCAAGGCCTGGCTTGTGGTCTTTCAGTTTATTCCTGTGTACCCAGTCTTCAAATGCTACCTGCCATGCAGAGACATTGGATGAAGGCCCACATCCAGTTGTTATGCTATTCCCTAAATGGCCAGCAGGTGGCATGATAACCACAGCGATACTAGACTCCTGGCTCCCAGATAGTTTTTGCAGTTCACCTCTGTATCCTTAGTTCAGAGGTTAACACTCTTGGATGGGCATGTGACAGTATATGTGCCTCTTGGGCCAAGCTTCTGCCTGTTGCTTTCCTGACTGGACTCAGATTATCTACCATTACTGCTGGTTTGTGGAGAACCATCAATATCTTGCCTATCACTAGGCTCCAGATTCCGGTGACAGTGAGATATCAGGCAGCTTCTGATAGCCGAACCCAAGGAATCTTTATGAATCCCATAGCAGCCTAGCCAGCCTCCCTAGCCTTCGGTCACATCTCTGTCCTTCCTTCTGGGATGGGGACAGGTGCAGGGAGAGGGGGCAGATGGAATCCTTGGGTTAAGTCTAGCTATGCACATTGCCAACCCTTGGAGACCTTTCTTCTTCGACATCCCTGTTCTTCAGCAGGTGAGGGATCCTAAGGACCCTCATGCATCTTGTAATCATCAGATTGATGCACCAGATAGAACTCTAAGCCTAGATTAGGGCTTGTTCCCAGCTTTGTTGATTGCCAGCTGCATGACCTTGGTTAAGTGTGCACCTGGGTTTTGCCATCTGGCTGCTGGGAGAGACTTGCGTGTCCAGAAGGTTGTAAGGAAGGTGAGATAGTCTCGGGGAGCATACAGAGTGGGTACCTGCTGGAAGGGCTAGCTCTTGTTATAGAGACGGGAGGTATGAGGGCTAGCAGTGCTTCATAGTCACCTAAGCAGACATGAATGCAGCGCTTCCGCTGTGTGCTCACGGCTGTGCACAGCTTTGGGAGAACTGGAGGGACCAAAGTGACCTTGTTCCTGCATTCACAGAGTCATGAATGAATGGACGAGATGGGCTCAAACCCACAGGAAATAAAGTTAAATAACAAACAGGAGACAGAGTACAGAAGATGTCAGCAGACTGCTCATGATGAATACCTGCTGATCGGGAGAGATGGGAAAGGGCGTGAGCTGGCCATAGAGGCTGAGGTGTGGGAACAGGGTAGCCATGGTACTGGTAGCCTAGCCAGGGTAGACATGGTAGAGATCGTGGCTGTGGTTCTGGTGGTGCAGGCTGCATGGCCTCATCTCCAGCAGCACCCATGTTTGATCTTGGGCTGAATTCTAGGAGCTGCTCTTGATTATGGTCAATGCTACCAGCTTGGGGGTGGGTCGGGGAAGAGACCATCTGGAGGTGTCCTGTCGCTTGTGTGGGGCTGTAGCTGGCATCAGCTGTGGCCACCTGGCATCTGACCCAATCCTCTCCCAGAGAATAGTTTGTGTGTGGACAGAGGGGTGAACAGGATGGCACACTGAGCAAAGGGTTCCTATGTCACACTGGGGATGGCTGGTGGGAGGAGCTAGTACTGTCAGCTTGGGCATTGACCCCAGGAGCCCATTAGGACAACAAAGAGCCTGGAGCTGATCCAGCGGGATCCTGTGGATGGAAGGCATGATGAGGACTGTCACCACCCTGTCCTAATGTCACCTTTGGGAAATGTAAAACTGCCAAGAGCTCGTGAAAGCCGCTACAGCCAGCGGATGACAGATGCACACTAGATTGTGAGCTCTGTGTCCTGCTGAGCCTGCCGTCACCATGTCCAGGAATCTTGTGCCTTGTACTACTCGGCCAGCATTTCCATATTGTCCTACAGCAGAGGCAGTCAAGGACCTGAGGCTGTCATGGGATGAGGGGCAGGGAGGGCCCCATGGCTCCTGCTTTACCCTTCCCCTTTGCAGAACTAAAGCTTGAACCACATCAAAGGTATGCCCAGGGTGGCCAGCTTTGCATTGTTAGTCCTGAGTCTGCCACCTGTCCCCATTCATCTTGGCTCTCAGAGACTCCCGAGGGAGGGCTTGAGGTGGCAGGAGAGAATATTGGAGGATAGTGCACAGAACGGCAATGCTATTTTCTGAAGCAGCTGACCTCTGTGACCTTCCTCTGCCACAGAAGCTGCCGTCCTCGGTGCCTGATTCTGGTCCTAGAGACCTGGCTAGTTCTGCCCCTCTCCCTGTCTGCCTATGCCCAGTGATGCTACCCTGCCTAGCAGTCTGCCTAGAACATAGAGCCTTGGCTGGTCCCTTGGGTCCCGGGTACTGGGACAGCCTGTCTACTCCACTGTGCCCATCCCCCACAGCACAGAACAAGGCTCACTCAGATTAATTAATCTGCTGCCCAGCCCGCTCCTCCAGCTTATCTTTTATTCATGGACAAGCGGCGTTCTTCGCTTTACTAGGACGGGCATCAATATTTCATCTCGCTTAGCCCTGCCAGCTCCTGGCTTCTCTCCACCCCCACTCTGCTTCCCACTGGCTTTAGGACCTGGAGGGCTGGGTATGCTGGCCAGCCTAGAGTCATCAGATGCCAGGCTGTCTTCTTGGGCCCCTGACCTGTTCTCCACACAATCCCTGGCAGAGCAGGGCTCTGCCTGGAGACATTCCTTTGTAAGTAAACTAGAGAGGCATGGGGGGTGGGGCTAAAGGGCACAGGGGATGGGATGCGATGTCTTGAGGGATGCTGGAGCATTTCTGGGCCAGGTGTGGCTGACACAAGCATGTCTTTGCCAGGTTGCTGGGATTCAAGATGAGGGCTTATTTTTTGTATGTTTGTTTGTTTGTTTTAAGTGCCCAGTGCTAGTCCTAAAGTGACCCTTTAGGCCAGATATCTTACTAATTTCCCTGACTCCTGTGCCTAAGTGGGAAGAATGAGGTGCGAGCATGGACTGACCCAGGAGCACCTGGACCATCAATCTCATCTCATTAGCTCCTAGACCCTCAGCCTTGCCGGTGGCTGCTCAGAACTCTAGGGGCTGAACTTTTACATTTGCTGGGGCTCAGAGCTGCCCACAGGGACCTTCTGGAAGGGAACAAATTACAATATGCAAAATCAAGTGTGATCTGAGTGGGTGGCTATGTGAGTATTGGGGTACGGATGCGTGTGAGGGAAGGAATGGGATTTTACTGGGGTTGTGGTGTCCCTAGCTGGTGCTCCACAAAGTTGTAAAACACGGTGCTCTAGACGGGTTGAATCAGTGGGATGGGCAGTCCCAGGTGCCACTGGTGTGAAGTATGAGTGTGAGTATGGACAGTACGGGTGCATGAGTGTGCACAGTCTTCAAGAATGTGTGAGTGTTACAGCCTTTTGAGGGCACTGGGGACACTGAGGAGCCTGGTGTCATGTGGTACTTTCTTGGAGGTTCTGCTAGGACCTGCCCCCCCTTGACTCACATGGAAGCAGTAATGCCCAAGTGGCAGGCTTGGATTCTCACTGTCTGTGTGCTGGACCTGTAGCCAGTGTGTGTGTGTGTGTGTGTGTGTGTATGTGATTGTGAGTGCATATGTGTGAGTGCATATGTGTGAGTGCATATGTGTGAGTGCATGTGTGTATGTGTGAGTGAATGTGTGTGTATGTGTATATGAGAGTGCATATGTGTGGGTGCATAAGTGTATGTATGAGTGAGTGCATGTGTGTGTGATATGTGATGTGTGTGTGTGTATGTGTGTGTGTGTGTGTATGTGTGTGTGTGTGTGTGTGTGTGTGTGTGTGTGTGTGTATGTTTAGTCTCTGGCCCTGGCTTTGATGAGGTGCAGGGCAGGGGACTACCCCCAACACAAGTCTCTGAGGTTTCAAGAGGGTACCACGAGGCATCCACTTGCAGCCTCTCTCAGACCTTGTACTCAGCCTTTCAAGAAAGCCATTGAACATGAATTACACTCAGAACCCAACCACATCTTCCGTCTGTGCGATGTAATCTCTGACCCCTCTGTGACCCTGAGGTTCTCACCTAGCACCACACAGCAGCTTGGAGAAACAGTCTAGCTCTTGAAGCCAGGTTTTGCTAACCTGCCTCCTGGGTACCGCCCCAGCTGTCTCCCTACCTCAGGTGCACCAGACAACCCTGCCCGACACCCATACCTGGGGCCATGAAGCCCTTTTCTCCTCCAGATGTTGCCTGGCGCACTCTCTGACCTCCTTCAGGTCTCCACTGAAATGCTGTCGCCTGTTTGAGGCCCAGCTTTATTCTCTGTGCTGTTTCTGTGATTTCCTTTCACAATATACACAGACTCCTCACACAGCGCCCAGCAGTTCCCCATGTTTACTGAGCAAGCACAATGAAGACGCTGGGAACTTGGAGATCACGTTCACCAATTCATCCACGGTAGGGATTGCTGTGAAGGGGTGGACCAGCATTATGGAGCGAGTGAGCGAGTTAATGTGAATGTGTGAACGAATGAATCATGGTTACTTTTTCCCCTAAGGTCAAATGCTAGAAAATCCTTAGTATGTTTTGAAGACCTGAGTGTTCGTTGTTTCCTAATTTGGTTAATCATTTCTTTATCAGATATGCATATTAAGTTCCAACTATGTCCTAGGTGTGGAAACCATCAGGCCAGGCAGGTAGACACGGTTTGCTTTCTAATGGTGAGTGTGTCTCCTGATGGGTCCAAGGCCTTTGTCCTATTCTCTCTTCTGCTTTGGCCATTTCCACACCAAGAGTTAGTTTAGTGAGACTTTCTGAGTCTGAGAACCTCTCCTCTGACTTCTTCTCACCTCCTGGATTTTAATGGTGAGGGAATTCATTAAACAGACTCACAGTGACAGGCAACATGGAGGCTCGGATGGTCTCTCTCAGAGCTCTCTTGACCATGATCTCTGTATTTCGCCTTTGTCTCCGGGTCCCTGTCACCTGCTCCCTTCTTCTTTCACTGGTTGAATTGTTTTCCCAGATGATGTTCCATCACTGTCACCGTGACAAAGTTGTCTACCTAGATAATCAATCTTAAGGTACCATTCACATTCTTATTGTTTGTTTACTTATGTGTGTGCATGCATGCACACGTGTGCGTGTACGTGTGTGTCTGTGTGTGTGTCTGTGTGTGTGTACATGCTTATATGTATGGAAGCCAGAGGTTACCCTCTGGGTGTCTTCCCGAATCTTCACCCTAGTTTTTGAGACAGGGTCTCTTTCTGGCCAGAGCTTGCTGAGTTAGCTGGCCTGCCTGGCCAGCAAGTGAGAATCCTCCTATGGGTGCCTCTCCAGTGTGAGATTACACATACAGACGGTCACACTTGACTTTTCTAATGTGGGTGCTGAGGACCCACCTTAGGTCTTCATGCTATGCAGCAAGGACTTTACTGACTGATCCATCTCTCTAACCCATTATTTATTATATGTATTCTTTTAAACAATTTCAAGTCTTTTAGCAGAAAACTGTGTGTAGATTATTCTTGTAGGTGTGCGTGCATGTATGTGTGTGTGTGTGAATGGATGTGTGTGCATGTGTATATGTATGTGTGTTTGTGCCTGTGTGTGTGCATGTGTATATGTGTGTGAGTATATATGAGTGCATGTGTGTATACCTATATGTGCATGTGTGTGCCTGTGGTTATATGTGTGTGTGCATTTATGTGTGCCTGTGTGCAAGCTTGTGTGCATATGTGCCTAAGTGTGTGCTTGTGTGTGAGTATATGTGTATGTGTGTGTGTGCACATCTGTGTATATGTATGTGTGTCTGTGTAGACATGCCCACGTGCAAATGCATGTATGTGAGTGTATGTTTGTAAGTGTGTGCAGATGTGCATGTATAAGTAAGTGTGTGTGTGTGTGTGTGTGTGTGTAGTGTGTGTAGCAGGGATGGTTCTGGAAAGTGAGGCCAGGTTCAGATGAAAGATTTGAGAGAGATAAGCTGAAGTCAGATGTCTTGCATGAGAGGAGACATCCTCTTGCTGCCGCCATTTCTTCTGTTCGGTTCCTGGGATAAGAGTCAGTGTGGCCTGGCAATGGCTTAGTGGGTACATCCTTGGATCCCTGCTCTGTTGAGGCTAGGGCGACCTTTGTCGTCTGAAGTTTGGTATTAGCGAAAGGGGTGATTAGTGGGAATGGGAGGCAGCAGTGGCTGTCAGAGTGGGGGTGGCCATGAATTATGGGCATCCCCTACCCTTCTTTTGGGGAGAGATATCCCTCTCATCAGCACCACAGTCTTAAACACTGGACCAAACTTTGAAGAAGAGAGTGATAAAGATGGAAGAAAGCTTTTCTTGAGAGTCAGAGGGGTCTAGGCCTCTTATGGCCCTGGGTTCAGGATTTTTATTCTGACACATACCCGCCTTGAGTAATCTTCATGGACAGCCTTAATGAATCTAGAATCGTCCAGCAGACACACTTTGGGTGTGCCCATGAGGGGGTGCTCCCAGGAAGGCATAACTGAGGAAGGCAGAGAGTGTGTGTGGTGAAAGGGGGGGGGGGAGGGGAGATCACCAGCATTTCCTGCATGCTGCTTTCTAAGTGTGGGTGCAGTGTGACCTGCCACCCCATGCTCCTGTGCCATGACTCCCCTGCCTTGAGAGTCTGCACTCTGAAACCAGGAGTCAAAGCAAGCCCTTCTTCCTTCCGTGCTCTTCTGTTCCCTGGCACACTCCTGGCTCGGGAACAAAAATCATGGGGAGCAGTAGCGGCTGCTCCGTGCCAGGGTCAAGGCACCATGGCTAATTGGCCCATGCCCTTGAACAAGCTAAGAAACTTTTCTCTTTGGCTTCTTCACCATGTACACTGAAGATATTAACAGTGCTTTGCCTGGGGGGGTGAGTGTGAGGATTAAAAGAATTAATATGATAAGGAATTAATTCTGCAGAAATGCATTTAGAGGACCATTCAGTAAAGTCCAGCCTCTATTACCATCGAAGGAATTCTAAGTCACCACCACCCCGACCACTCCTCCTGGCCTGCACAGCCTGAGAGAGATTCCCCCACTTCAGCTGGGCATAGCAGGAGACTCCTGTAATCCCAACACTCAGGAAGCTGAGGCAGGAGGATGGAGAGCTTGAGTTCAGCTGGGGTTGCATAGTGAGGACAGATCTCAAAATCAAAAAGGACAAATGAGAATTCCTTCTTCCATTTATTTTTGGGGCTATGGGTCCCTCACCAAACCTCCTTTTAAAATATACAGAATAGCATCTGATATGAATATAGTGTGAATATACTCAGGCATTTTAAGTCTGGCTGAAGATGTAATTTATCAGTTGTGTGATGTAAGGTCACTCCTCAGCCTCTCTGAGTTAAGGCCAACCTTGAATTTCTGTTCCTTCTGCCCCATGATTTATGCAGTGTTATGGATCTAACCTAGGGTACTGGACATTCTAAATGAGTACTCTACCAACTGGGCCACACTCCTAGCCCCCCTTTTCCTTGTTTGTTTATATAGTATCTCACATTGTAGTCCAGGATGGCTGTAGATTCTTGGCAATCTTTTTAACTTAGTTTCCCACGTGTGAGCCACCAGTCCTGGTCTAATCTCTTTTCTTTAGATGAAATGACAGAAGACTTCTGCAGAGAGAAAAAAAAAAAAACCCAACACGTTTGAAGGACTAAGGTACAAACGGAAGCAACAATATGCTCAGTCAGCAAACAGGCAATGGGGACCTCCAGCAGCCCCAGGTCTGTCCCAGGTGTGTGAGGGACAGCTCCAGCACCCCCAGGTCTGTCCCAGGTGTGTGAGGGACACCTCCAGCACCCCCAGGTCTGTCCCAGCTGTGTGAGGGACACCTCCAGCACCCCCAGGTCTGTCCCAGCTGTGTGAGGGATGATGGCCTCACCCCAGGGGCGATGTGGAGCCATCACACATGTGAGAAGACTGGAAAGGAGGAAGAAGGACTTTTCTGCAGGGCTGGAACTCAGCTGGGCTGGCTGTCTCTGCAGTAGGTGGTCTCGGAGGTCTGGCACTGATAACTGTTGCCTGACTGTGGTAGCTAGGCACTGAACTCCTGACCTGAGAGCTGGCGATGACTGGTGGGAATGGGACACTCTTGGGAGGATGATTAGGGTCCCTAGTGAAGTCCCCTGGGGCCGGGCTGCCTCAGCCTACTTGGTTCTCTCTACCTGCAGGCTGGCTCACCTGTCCACTCTGGACAACTCCCAGACCTGGTATCTGTGCCCAAGAGCTCTGGGCAGTGTCCATTGCAGGAGAAGCACAATAGTGTCACCCCAGTCCCTCTGGCACAGGTTTCTGGGAAGCTATTACATCTCTGCAGATCTCGGGAGGGATAAAGGCTGGCCCAAACCAGAGGTTAAGCTTTGGACACGTTTTCTCTCTCTCTCTCTCTCTCTCTCTCTCTCTCTCTCTCTCTCTCTCTCTCTCTCTCTCTCTCTCTCCCTCTCTCCCTCTCTCTCTCTCTCTCTCAGATTGCAAGGAAGAAGGGGGAGAAAAACGAGTGAAAAATTGCCCCATCTGGATTGTGCAGGGAGAAGCAATTTCCTCTCCAAATCTCTTTTTCTGGTTCTCAGAAGATGCAATTTGGAAATGTCCCAGTGACTCTGGCCAGGGTGTGGGCCAGTTCACCTACACCACTTAGGGAAGGGGTTGGAGAACCATGCTGAGATACGAGGAAGGTCTTGGCAGACAGCAGCGGTGTGCTGGAGAGACTCCCAAGCTTGAATGGCGTGGGAGCTAGCACCCACAAGAGACCCTGTTCTGGAGTTTGTAACTTGGGAGATTGTGTGGACAGAAGAACAAGCCCCCATTATAGGCCAGTACTTTGCAAGCCTCCTTAACTGGCAGGTTTTCTGGGTGCTGGGCAGACAGGTAGTATCTTGGGGGCATTGTCAGACATCCAGGGTCCTGGTATGGGGTATCAGAGAAACCCGGCTGAGCTCCGAGCCCTCCCTGCCGTGTGCTGCCGTGTGCTGTGTGAACTGGGGCCACTCTGCAGTACTGTCGTTTCATAGATCTCAGGAAATGGCTATGACAGCCCATCCTGGAGAGCCACAGGCTTCCTCAGGTGAGGCAGGATGTGACAACTGAGACCCTCAGCGTCCTGTCAGGAGCCTTCCCTTCCCTTTGACACGATGCTGACCCTGTAGCCTGAATATATCACCCGTCCTCCAACTAGCCCAGAACCAGCTCCTGCCTCCAAGCAACTAAACCATCACTTTGCTATTCACCCATGCTGTCCACTGGTCTACATCCTGCCATCTGGCCAAGCTATAGTTTTCTAAGCTATAGAGCAAACTGCTCATCAAATAGGAAACCCACCCACCAGTCGACTTGCTAGTCAGTCTATTCCTTCTTCATCCTTTCACCCTAGGTAATCTACCAACCAATCCATCTGTCACTCATTTCCCCACTGTCCAATCAGGAGTGAGGTTCTACGTGGTGGCGGCGACAGAGAAGATTGAATGTAAAGACCTATAGGCTGGAGATATGACAGTTCGTAAAGTGCCTACAAGGTATGCTGGAGTCTGGGTTTTGATTCTCGACAGCTCCTAAACTGGGAGGGGTAGTGACCTGTAGTCCTGGTACTCACAATCTGGAGGCTGAATGATCAGAAGTTCAAAGTCAACCTAAGATACATGAGACCCCATCTTAAAATTAAAACAAAAGTCAAACTACCACCCAAACCTCGAAAGAACTATTAATTATAGAAGATTTTCTACCATCATAAGGGATTGTATGCCTTCTCTCAAAAGTACAGAAAAGCTGGGCCATGGACCAGTGGTAGAGCACTTCCCTAGTGTCTGGAAGGTTGGATTAAATCAAAAGAAACTCCTCCCATCCCAGCAGTCCCAGGGCATAGATCTGAGCCTTGTCTGGGAAGGGACAGCCAGCCCTCTGGGTGGCTGGAGTGTGATGAGGTCCCACATTGCTGCTGGAGGGACTGGAAGCTGTATGCTGTGGATGCCTGTGGGACACTGGTAGAGAATCCTTTTCTTCAACAGAGTCCTTCCAGCCCCACATCCCACAGAGCTGAACGAAGAGCCGGGAGGTAAGGAAAAAAAATGTCCCCAGGTCTCTGCAATCTGCCCAGCAACCTCCTCCTAATACATTAGTTAGATGCCCCCCTGTGGACCAGTCCAGCAAGCCGGTTTTCCCAGCATACATCGGTTTCAGTCTCTGTGCTCTGAGCAGTGGGGAACCCAGCAGCAAAACCTTGGGTTCCATCTTGAAGAGGGGTCTCCTGGGAGTCTAGCCAAAGAGTTAGACATGGTCTGGGGTGTTGTTTAGAGGTGGAGTGCTGGCCCAGCGCTCCGTTCAAGTGCAGAAAAACAAACAAACAAACAAACAAACCAACCAAAGCAAACACCATGAACAAGTGGGGGCTAAGCCAATAACCAGCCGTGGTCAACAAGGAGTTGCCACAGGGGTTGTCAGCAAGCTCTGATGTGGACCAGGAGGGGACCACTATGACCCGACTGTGAAAGAGCTCCACCGAATGAGTGGGGTGAAGATTTAGGAAGGGAATGGAGGGAAGAAGCCCCTCTGAGACCCCAGGTGTCAGTAAGGACTAGGGACCAGGAAGACACAAACGAGAAAGGCTTACTGAGTTGAGGGAGTCCAGGATATTTTAGCTGCTTGCAGCTTGCAAGGTGTGAGGACGTATCTTGTCACACTGCGCCATTGTGGGGAGGGGCTAATCATACTGTCAGCTTCTTCTCCAGGTAATAAATCAGGCTTCTACGTGATAGACACCTCCATCATCAAGGAAGAAACGGACTTTTTTTTTTTCCTTTTTTAAGGTTTGTTCTACATCAGGCAGACAACAGAAAGGACTTCCAGTCCAGATCAGGGGGCTCATGAATCCAATTCTCTGTGGGCCGTCAGGAAGAACTTCACACACATCTGTGTTGGATGTCAGGTTGACCAGGGAAGAGTCAGGGCATAACTGTAATGACCTTTCCTAACCTTGCTAAAGTGGCCCAGGTCTACCTGCTCCTAGGTTCCCATCGACGGCTCAAGCACCATTAAGTCTCTTGGAATAAAAAAAAAATATATAACTTCAGAATCAATTGATGGAGAAAGGTTCCTCAAACATTTCCCATAGAAGGTAATTAAATTCCAATAGGAGAAGATGGAGCGGCTGGTGACGGGCGGTGCCCCCCCCCCCCCCCCCGCACTGGCGCCGGGCTGCTGAGCAATGAAATCACGGGCGTGCGCAGCCCAGAGCTGGCAGCCTTACAAAAGAAATGGGAACAGTCAAATATCTCCCTCCTCGTTGAGTTCCATTTACATGTTTATAATAGAGGTTCTTAAGGCCCTAATGAGAAGGCTGCTCATTGCAGGGAGGAGGATGATTAAGGTTCTGCCAGACGAGATCAGGGACGGGAACAAAGGACTGTTAATTACTACAGAGGGACCAGGGAGAGCCAGGCCCAGGCTGGTGCCTCTCTGCTTTCCCAACATCTCCTCTGTCCCCTGCGCAGGTGACTTCTGAGGAGTGGGTGGGGCAGCCTGGGGGTTACATTCTCCGGCTCTGGGGTCACATTCAAAGACTCTACCAAGGAGTAATTTCAGGTTAGACTGTGGAGCATGCTGTTGTGTAACCTGGAGATTCCCCTTTGGGAGCAAGGGAACGGAAGACACCACACTGCTTGCTTGGTCACCGTGTCGGTCACTCAAAGGCAACTTGCTTTAACTTTGGGCCCTAGAAAGGGACATTACCCAAGACAGATGAAAAAAATCTCTTCTGCCCAGCCTGAAGGATGCCCAAGAGACTTAGATCCAGATCAGAGCTGGTGCCTACCCATGCCTCCTGATGCCAAGGTGGGGTCTTTCATGGTATGTGGGAAAATGACAGATGTATTGTCATGTTCTAAGAACTGTATCATAGTACTAAATATCTACTATGTTCATGCACTGAGTGCCTATACCAATGTGAAATATATAGACCATGTTCTGAGCACCTATACCAGCCATCATTCAGTGAGTACCTACAGCTCTGTGCACTGAGAACCTACGCTATTGTTCTCCAAGCAGATCTACACTTGTGTGCACTGAACACCTGTGATGTTCTAGATTTTGTTGGTATTAGACCATCAAGTTTTCAAACCCACCTAGGGTATAGATGGGATATCCGTTTACACCTGAGAAGGCTGAGGTCCCAAGAGGTTGATGATCTACACAGGGCACCTCACTAGTCAAAAGCAGACTTGGGCTTTGAACCCAGGTCTGACCCTAAGCCTATACTAATCAGCGCATGATAGTAGATGTTTAGGATACAGTGATACACCATGTATGACACTGTAAACAATCAGTGCATGATGGTGTAGATGTTCAGTGTATGGTGGTGTAGACAGTCTATGACAGTGTAGATGCTCAGTGCATGGTGGTGTGGGTGCTCAATGTATGGTGGTGTAGACAGTCTATGACAGTGTAGATATTCAGTTTATGGTGACAGTCTGTGGTGGTGTAGATGCTCAGTGTATGGTGGTGTAGACGGTCTATGGTGGTGTAGAAAGTGCATGGTGATAGAGATGCTCAATATACAATGTAGATGCCCAGCACAGAGTAGTGTAGGTGTTCAGTATGCAATGCAGGCATCAGTACAGTAGTGTAGGATCTCAATATACTATGGTAGATGTGCTCAATGCAGAATAGTAGCCTCCCTATTCTTTGGGGATGAATTGGTGGTCTGAGGCTGAAGACATTGGACATCTCTCTATGCCTCCTGTAGACACTGGGCTAACTAAATGTGTGCATAGGCCAGTGTCCTTAAGCTTGGTTCTGATTCCAGTTCCTCTTCTTGTGAAGGGAGTGTTGGGTAAGATCAAGGATGAAGAGGAATTCTTAGTCTGTCTGGGAGAAGGTAGAGATGAGAAGGAGGCTTTTTTCCCCTCCCAACCCCAAGGCTTTGGGGCTCAGGTTCAGCCTGGGGTTAGGGTAGAATGTAAGTTGATATCACTACTAGGATTAAGGCTGGAGATAATGAGCATGGTTAAAGGAAGGCATGATGTTTTTGCTTTGAGCATGAGGTCTGGATGGAGTCCTGGATAAAACAAGCTCTTAGACCCAGGGTGGCTAAGAACTTGGTTACTGTCAGCAACCTGTTCTACCTGAGCTAGAACTCTCCTTAGCATTGGTTATGCCAGGCAGTGATGGAGTTTGCAGCAAGGGCTGGGTCAGGAGCTTGGCAAGGAAAAAAGTCTGGCAGACAGTGAGCTACATGGCAGGGAGTGGCCAACCATTGCAGTGGCAGGGAGGTTCTGAAGCCAGCACCACGGACAGCTCCAGGAGGGGTTGAGGGTTGCCTCTTCATTAAGGAAGCTGCTGACATTTCCCACCTGCTTCCCATTAAGCCGTGACATCACAGTCACAGATCCCCAAGAAGACCAAGTCTTCCAGGGCCTCGGTCTCTCGGCTTGCATGCCAGTTAGAAAGCTCTGATTTGGTGATTGTTTTTCTAACACTGCACTTTCTATTTTCATTTAATCGCCAGGTTTACGTGGCTCTCAGCATGGCATCCTACTCCTCTGATCCCCCTTCCCAGAGGGAAATTAGAAGTCTCTTCACCTTTTTATTTTCTTCTCTTCATCTCATTGTCTGAGCCCTCGGGATGAGTCCTGGATGGCTGGGTTTTTGTGGCAGGCACTCAGGGTAGACAGGTCTGTTCCTGTACCATTGTCAGTATGAACAGCCGTCTCTCAAGAGGAGACGGCTTGGAGAAAACAGGGCCATTATTTCCCAAAGGAAAGGGCTTGGTTGTGGGGCTCTTTCATGGAGCAGGATTCTCTCCACTGTTTCCCACTTTCTGTATGTCTCTCTGCCTCCTGGAATCTCACCACGAGTGCTGGTGTGGATAGGAAGAGAAGGGGGAAGCAGTCTATATGATCTGGTGTAAATGTTGGGGTATCCTGGTCCCTCTTCATGTCAGATCCTCATTGATCTCCATGACACTCACTGAGTGGGGCTAAGACAGTTAAAGGTCTAGAGAGGCTAGATCACAAGTCACTTGCCTCAGGTCACGAAAACGAAAGATCCAGAAGTCAACTAAACCCCTCTGGATGCAAGTCCTAGAATCTGGGAAGGGATTTAGGAAAGACTTCCTGCAGGAGATGAGTTCAGGGCGGCTGGAATAGGGGACTGGGTATTGGTGTGTGTGTGTGTGTGTGGGGGAGCTGAGATGGAGGCAGAATGTATAGAAGGGAGACTGGCTGATTAAGATACTTGAATGGAACTGAGATATCTCTATGGGCTAGCCTGAGCTGAGCCTTGGCCCACTGTAGAGGGGCAGAGAACTTTCAAAGGGGAATTTCAGCTCTTCCCTCCAGCAGTTGAATCCAAGCTTGGAGTCTGCTCTCTTGGGAGATAGAGGAGGGGTGGGGAGGACAGCAGCCAGAAGAAAACACATTGGCATTACTAGGAGAGGCACAGTGAAGTCCACCTGTCTCTGTCAAGGGACCTTCTACTTGTTCCTCCTATGCCTCATTCCTCCCTCCCACAGCCAGACTATGCTCATCAGTCACAATTCCAATCTCCTCCACCCTCTGTCCTCTTCTCTCAACCAGGATCTCCTTCTTGGTATCCATATGAAACTCCCCTTCCCCATGTGTCATTTTCCACTGTCAGACCCCACTGCCCCTCCTCATTGGCTCTCTGGGTTCCTTGAAAGTGAGTTGACAGATGACTTAGCTATACCGGGACGCCACCAAAGCTCAAGGAAGCCAGTGCTAACATTGATTATGCATGGGCATCAGGTATCATGCCAAGGTTCCCATGGATCCTCAGGGCTACACCTCACCACCCCCAGCTCCTCAGTGCCTGCTGCTTCTTGGTTCTGGAACAGGAGTGAAAGGAGCCCAGCCCAGCTTTCTGCCCCCACCCCCAGGTCCTATCCTGGTGCCTCCTCCTTTCCTGTAAGTAGCAATATCAAGCCTGCTCTTCTCATCTCCCAGAGAGCACGTGGTGAGCATGTGACATCCACCACAGAGGCTCACTGGTGTTGTGACCCCTGTTTCCGTCTTGTATTTTGGCTTTCTATTAATTTTGTGTTGTCAGTTTTTGTAGAAGCTTCCTTGTCTGCCTGCCTTTCACAGCTCCTTCTCCCTGGAGCTTCCAGCATTCTTGGGCTGAGCTTGCAGCCTGGGGCAGATCCCCATCCCTAGCTCATATCAATCATGCAGCGGGTGGGCCTCATGCAGCAGAGGTGGCATCTTTCAGCATATCCCGGGGCACCGTCATATTGATGCCATTTGATAGGTCCATCCTCAGTTCAGTGGTTGTTCAAATGAAGCATGTCCCAGAATGGCCTGATGGACTTATTAAAACCCCATGCTAGCCCAGATCCATCCCCATGCCTGGTTTCCAACTCAGTAAATAAGAGCTGGGGCCAGAGACCCTGCATTGCTAGTAAGTTTTCAAGTGGCACTGATGCTGCTGGCTGCGGAGACCATACTTCAAGACCCGCTGCTGGTCTCAGCAGAAGCCTTGCTTGGTCTTTTGATTTAAGGGCACTGACTGGAAAACCCTCATCCCGGGAAGTTGGGGCTGATGAGCAGGAAGTGAGCCCCCTATCACGGAGCGCCCAAGCACTGCATGTCTACAACCGTCACTGCCACCTCCTAACTGAGTCTGTGTGGAGCAATTAGGGGGAAGAGCAGAGAGGGGTGGGAGCTGGGAAGGCGGCTGCATATTGCATGCTGTTCCCAGTTTCGAATGTCCTAGGTTGGCAGGCATGTGATACAGTGAGACAGCTTTACAGTAATGATTAGGGGGATGGACCCAGCTGGGGTGGGGTGCAGAGTGAGGGGATCCTGGGAGTGTGGAGAGATAGGTGGAGTGTGGTGGGGGCAGGGAGGAGAGGATGGGGATGTGGGGGAGATGGAGGATCTCATATCTCCCCAACTTGAAGGGGTGAGATGCTTGAAGGGTTCAGTGCTGCCCCCAAGGAGGTGCTTTGGTCCACAGAGACATCTCAACACATGCAGAAGCTTCCCAAAGTTGCCCTAAGCTGGGCCCTGGTGGCATGGGGGAGGGGGGCTCTGAGTGGAGAGAGAGAGGGAGAGAGAGAGGGAGGGGGGAGGGAGGGGTGGAGAGAGAGAGAGAGAGAGAGAGAGAGAGAGAGAGAGAGAGAGAGAGAGAGAGAGAGAGAGCCTAGGCATATGATTGACAGTCATGGAGGACTCCTGGCATACAGAGGCGGCTGTAAGCATTTCTCTTCCTTGCTCAGCAGAGGCCAATGCTGACCTCTGAGGTATCACAGAACCATCATGATTTTCTTATGGACACCCAAATTCTCAGTCAGATCCTGGTATGAGTCAGGGGCTTTGTGCAAAAGGGATTCCTGGATGGGAGTCTAGCAGATGCTGGCTCTGAGATCCCGGGACTGCCCAAGATCTGGGCTATGTATGGGTGTCCTTCAAGGAACTTGGTACCTCAGAGGGTACAGAGGGCACTGGGAGGCAGAGAGGAGCAACAGAGCTGTCTGGCTTGCCGTAGAACAGACCCTGGGTCTGATCCTGCTCTCTACTTTCTAAACGTGTGACCTTGGGTAAGTCACTGAGGCTTTCAGAGCCTCAGTTTGCTCATCTTGGAGATGGGGATGATCATAGCAGCTTTGTGGGGGCAGCAAGAACAGCACACTCAAGACCACAGGAGGGATCTGAAAGCTGATCAGGACCTCCCTCCACCCTAGGGCCTTTGCTCTCCAATCCAAAAGAGTGGGACCGAGGACCAGGCTTGATCGAGTTCCCACCCTCAGAGTAGTTGTAGTGAACATTCCATCCTGATTAGCTCCACCGGGCTCCCTCGTGACCTTTTCATTAGGAAATTATGTTTAATAGAAATTGTTCTGACACCTCTCAGCGGTGTTCCCTTGCAATTCATTACCGATGGGAGGGGCCCAGAGCTCCGCTCTTGGGGGAGGGGCTGTACCTTTCGTCCCCTCTTCAACCTGATCCAGTGTTGCTGTAGCTCTGTGGGTAGAGTGACATGGGACAGAGGTGTTCCGGCTTGGTGTCCTCATGTAGCAAGAGGCCAGCTGTTGGAGCACATCTGGATGAGCCAGTCTATGTACTCTCCCGTGGAGCTGCTTTGGGACTTACAAGCTCACAAGCTATTGCCAATGATGATCCTGGTGTGTGGATGGCACACCCAAGTCTTGTTGTGTCCCCATACTTTGTCCAGAAGGTAAAACACAGCACAGGATCTGTAGTGCAACCAATTTAAGTGTATCCCCGACTCGCTTACTAATAAAGGAGACTCGGACCCAGATTAGCATTCTTGCAACTTTAGAGATGGGCCACAAGTGAGGAGGTGTTTCTGATTAAAAAAAAAAAAATTAAAGGGATGTTATCAGAGACAGCAGACTGTCCAGGCTATCCATAGACAGAACACAACAGAGACTAACTCTTCAACCGAGTCACTGATGATTAAGCACCGACAACCTTACTACTGAGGTGGTTGACTGACCAACCTATTTGGATTGAGCAATGGTCCATAAGGCCCAGGGTCATGGGTTCGTGACCCACATTGGATTCTAGGATACTAATGTAATAAGGATAGAAAAACAAACATTAGAGGAAATTTTACAGAAATTTATGAAGCAAAATTGCAGGGGGAGATTAAGATGGTAAAGATATAAGAAAAGGAAAATAATAAAAATTGGAGAGAAGTCTCAAGAAAATTTACAAAAGATTATAAGTAAAATTGAGGTATATGTTAAGAAAGGGAGAGAGGAGGAAGCTGCCATAAGGGGAGATGGACCATGAACACATGGCTAGTAGAGACAGCAATATCTGGGGTACACGGCTGGGGAGGCAGCCAGGCCGGCAGTTAGAAGAGTAGACTAGGGGTTACCTAATCTGTCTAATAGAAATGCCAAAGCCAAACAAAATAACCATAGTCTGAGTCTCATTTATTTGTTAGCTGGTCAGGGATAAGCTTAAATTGCTCCCACCACAGGAATCCCCCTGTTGTGCAGCACAGGAGGAGCTGAGGAGCACTCTGGTCTCTCAGCTGCAGATTCGAGGCTCTCTGCTGCTCCTCCCTGGGAGAAATTCCTTGTGGCTGCTGCAGCTGAGCATCCCCTCCAGGCAGGGATGCTGTGTATGCAGTGTGTGACCTGAACCCGGGACTTATTTTACTCTCTCCCTGGACTGGACCTGTCTCAGGTTCTTTCATATCCCTCCATTCATCTGGGGGTCTTGGTTCTGAGAAATCTTAAACACACTAACAAACCAAAGATCTTTAAAATTTTATTTTTATTACATTTATTTACTTAATTGGTATGCATGTACATTTGTGTGGGGGTGTGCACACATGTGGAAATCAGAGGACAACTTGTAAGAGTTGGTTTTCTCCCTCCGCTATGTGGGTCCTAGGGATCAAACTCAGAGGCAAGCGCCTTTACCCTCCAGGCTGTCTTGCTGTTTTGGTTTTGAACAGTCTTCCAGAATCTTCCTGTTTCTTCTTTAACTCCTGTGTGTGGCATGAATACTTGGGTAGAGGAGTTGCTGGTGGAAGGTCATTGAGGCTTTTCTCTGTGTCATCTTCCTCCGCATCTTGTCTTGATGGGTCCCGGACTCTGTATACCGTTGGTGCCTTAGATACAAAAGTGTTCGTGCAATGTGTCTGTATGTGTGTGGACGGTGGCACACATGGACAAGTGTCCTCAGAAGCAAGAAGAGTGTGTCAGATCCCATGGGACTGGAGATGCAGGCAGTTGGGAGCCACTCTACATGGGTTGTGGGGATTGAACTCTGATCCTCTGGAAGAGCAGCAATCGTTCTTAACCCATCCCTGATGACCTGGAGTTTTTGTTTTTCTATGAAGAGACCTAGTGACTCATTCTGCTGTTCCCTGGGTGTAGGTAGCTAGGCAGCCCAGATGGTGCTTGCTCCCCAGGGCTTTGGGATCCAGGGCCAGCCCTGACCATCTTTCTGTCCTTCTTACTCAATAACGGGTGAGAGCCCCTCCCCCTTACCACCTCACCATTCAGTGCCTGAGACTGGAGGCCCTAATCTCTTTCTGCCATATCACTCAGTGGTGTAATTGTGCAGAAAAAAATGTATTAAAATGCAAAACACTCCATTGTACTTCTTTATGTTAAACCCCTTCTTCGCTCTATCTCCCTTTTAATTTTACAAGGGTTTTTCTCTCTCCCCCTTTTATAGAGAGATGAGGCAGGCATGCAGGGAATCACTTCAACTCCCCTATAAATCTCCAAAATGAATACTTAAATTTGAGGCAAAAAATACATTCTTACACCTTTAATTTCCCTGCTATGAAGTGTAATGAAAAAAGCCTGATTATTTTTAATTCTCCCCTTTAATAATTCAGCGGCGGAGTGATTTAAGGCTAAGGCTCGTAATTACCTTTCCACTTTCTTGGCAAATGAAGTTTTAATAGAAATGAGAGCTTTGGCAACTGGATGAATTCCAGCAGGTTGCTGGGGGTCAGGCTGGACACCAGTTTGGTGGCCCTCAGGATGTAAAGGCTGGGCTTCTGAAACCAAGCAGATGGAGAGGAAGCCCATGGCCTGTGATGGCTTGGGTCAGCTGTCACATGGGAGTGGAAGGTCACAGACTGGGTGATGAAGAACCTGCTCGTGTTGGAACTGGTAAAAAGTTGGCCGGGAAAGTCTTGGTTGCCAAAAAGGGGAGTTACCATGAACCAAGCAAATCCTGCTTGCCAAACACATGGCTGAGCGCTTCAGGCAGGGATGGAGATGCCAAAGCCAAAGAAACTGACAGAGCTGGAGGCTGGACTCACGCGTGCTTCACTCTAAAGCCACCACTGCCCTCTACTGACTAATGGTTCACATGAAGCCAGAGTCCACTGCCCAGACCCAGTGCTTGCTTAGATACATTGGTGAGTGGGGGGTGGGGGGTGGGGGGTGGGGAGTGGGGGGTGGGGGGTGGGGGGTGGGGGTGGGACTCTGTGCAGAGGGCTTTGGGTTGGGACAGACAGCAGCCCTGAGAGTCCAAGGACTCGGAGCCCAGGGTCCTCATCTATAAAATGGCTGGTAAGGTGTCTCATCAGGGAAAGGCACTTGCTGACAAGTCATCTGATGGCCTGGGTTTGATCCCTGGGTCACACTAATGATGCTTGAAACACACACACACACACACACACACACACACAGAGAGAGAGAGAGAGAGAGAGAGAGAGAGAGAGAGAGACGGGGAGAGAGAGAGACGGGGAGAGAGAGAGAGAGACGGGGAGAGAGAGAGAGACGGAGAGACAGACAGAGGATAAAAACATGACAAAAAAGTAAAATGGGAATAATTAAAATATGACCTGCCAGGCAGTGATGGAGCATGCCTTCAATCCCAGCATTTGGGAGGAATGCAGAGAAAGGAGGATCTTCAGGACAGCCAGGGCTACACAGAGAAATTCTGTCTCAAAAAACCAAACCAAATCAAATCAAACCAAACCAAACCAAACCAAACCGAAACAAAAAAACCCCTGATCTGCCTAGTGTAAGTGATGGTCGTGGGATATACACATGGGAAAGCCTTGCCAATCCTAGATTGGCAAGGGGAAAGTAGAATTGCCATTGTTTGACAAGAGAAGTTAAAATGCATCCATCTCTGCCCCTCTGCCCCCTTTCTCCCTTACCTTCTGTTCCACACACTGCCATTTCTTCAACTGCTTGTATACTCAGGCTTCTGAAACCCAGCTCAGACCTTGCCTCCTCTTCCTGAAAGCCTCCAGGACTGACCTTTCCCAAAGACATTGCTGGCGTCTTTTCACTTGCCACTTTCTCTGTATCTCACATTTGGTTGTTTAAGTGTTTAAATTCATTGACAGCGTACATGTGTACATGTGTATGTACATACATGTATGTGTGTGTTTTATAAAAGACGTGTAGGCTAGGACAAAGCCTGTTTCTCCCTACTCTCCTCTCGATCCCTTTCTTCTTTCCTGCAATACTTGGATTTGAACCCAAGACCTTGCACAGCCTGGAAGCACTCTACTACTGAGCCACACTTTTGGACATTGCTTTTAAAACACTTTTTTCTTTCTTAAGTGCAGAACTGCCTCTGCATTCACACTGGAACCATCAATACAGCTGATTCACTGCCTGAATAGAGACAGGGGTGGTGAAATATCGCAGATAATTCTAAACCAAGAAATATGACTATTAGGTTGCTGCGGCAGGAAATGAGATGCTTGTATGGACACACACACACACACACACACACACACACACACGACTGGCTCAACCAAGCTTGCCTGCCTTGTTATCTGCTTGCAGACACTTATGAAGTGCTTTTTCATAAATTAAAGAACTTGATTTTTTTTTCCAGCAGCCCCAAACAGAGTGAAGCAGAGGCTAACAGCATCCCTGTGCTTCTTTCACAGGAAGATAGAGAGAGGTGAGATGACCTGTCCTTCACTCTCTGGGGAGCAGGGAGAGCTTAAGCCTTCAGCCTCCCCCACCTCAGTCTCCTATCAGGGCTTCTCAGTGGTCAGGAAGGACTTCCCGTTGTGTCTGGGAGATCATGAAGAGGCTTCCCAGGAGCTCACAGGCCCCAGAGTTGTGAGTCTGGGAGGCAGAGCCCTTCCCAGGACAAACTGGGGTCTGATTCTGACCCAGCACAGGTTGTGGCGAACCTGCCTAAAATCCACTAGCCTGCTGCCTGTGGAGCCGCTTGCTTGTGGCTTGGCCCTGAGAACCTCATCAGGTGAGGAGGCATTAAGAGTCCAAAGCGAGGGTTCCAAGGACCTCTGCCCAGCCTGTGGGGACACCTCCCTGCTCCCTGCCCTCCTCTGAAATGAGGCGGGGGAGGCTGCAGTAGAGGGGCCCTCCGAGGCACTTGAGGCCTGATTGGGAATAAGTGTCTGATAATGACTCCCATCAAATGTCAAGCGGCCTTGCTGCGGTTCCTAGGACTGATTGCTTTCTTGGGGTAGGGGGTGTCTGTCCCTGGATGCTTCTCCACTGTGGAGATCCCACCCCAGGATTTGTCTGCAAAGAGACCTCTTCTCCTCTGTGGGCAGCTCAGGCCCAGAGCAGCATGTAGCCTGGCTTTTCCTAGCCAGGGGATCACCAAGAAGGGTGGGTGTAGCCGGAGCCAATGGAACTGAAAGGCTAGGGCTGAGGCTGCCCAGGACAAAGAAATTGGACCGAGAAGCTCTGTAGAAAGGGCAGCTCCTTCAAGGCCCCCATGGAACACAGGCCCACCCTTCTCCAGCCCCTCGACTCTCAGCCTTCTCTCTCTGTCTCCTTTCTTTCTAACAATGATTGATTGATTGATTGATTGCACACACGTGTGTGTAAGCCTTGGCACCCAGGTAGCAATCAGAGGAATTAGATCTTTCCTTCTGACATGTGGCTCTCAGGGATCGAACCCAGGTCACCAAGCTTAGTGGCAAGCACCTTTACCTACTAAGCCTTCTTGCTATGACTCCTCTGTCTCCAGGCTTTCCTTCCTTCCTTCCTTCCTTCCTTCCTTCCTTCCTTCCTTCCTTCCTTCCTTCCTTCCTTCCTTTCCTTTCCTTCCTTCCTTCCTTCCTTCCTTCCTTCCTTCCTTCCTTCCTTCCTTCCTTCCTTTCCTTCCTTCCTTCCTTCCTTCCTTCCTTCCTTCCTTCCTTCCTTCCTTCCTTCCTTCCTTCCTTTCCTTCCTTCCTTCCTTCCTTCCTTCCTTCCTTCCTTCCTTCCTTCCTTTTTCCTATTTTATTTTATTTCAAGACAGGGTTTCTCTGTGTAGCCCCGGCTGTCCTGGAACTCACTCTGTAGACCAGGCTGGCCTCGAACTCAGAAATCTGCCTGCTTCTGCCTCCCGAGTGCTGGGATTAAAGGCGTGTGCCACCACCACCACCCAGCCTTTCAGGCCTCTTCTCAAGGACTTTTCCTAGGACCTGGAAACAGATCATGCCAACCGTGGTTCATGATGACGTCAGAGGCTCTGGCCACTTGAGCCATTCTCCCGTCCTTGGCTGAAGTGCATTGCTGAGCTGAGGCTGGTTATGCTTTGAGAAGCATCTGTATTGGTGTAAGTTTGGGGGGGGTATACGTTTTGGGGGGTCAAGTGGTTATAGGCTAGTGCAAGGCAATCTTATCTGAGACAACTGGGCCTTGTCTGCTTGTCCCTCCTCTGGCATGCCAGTCTGATGGATTGCATGGTGTTGTGGGGTTCTAAGAACGGATAGAAAGCTACAAGGTCTCTAGTGTCCTGGCCTTGCAACTGGCCTGCTGCCATCTCTGCTGAACTCTGTGGACCTATTTGAGGTTTTTTTTTTTTTTTTTTTTTTTTTTTTTTGTGAAGTTCTTGTTCCTGTCACCATTGCCATTATCATCACTGTTGGGTTTGGGAGAGGGAGAATAGAGGTGGGTCAAGAAAACGAGGTGCTGAGCCAAATTGAACTCCAGAGACAGCAGTCATCACAGCAGGGAGAGGGTCTCAGTGAGCGCCTTCAATCCCTCCAGACACAAAGTGTTTGTCTCCTCTTAAAGGTTTCTGGGGGGATAAGCGGGGGAGAGGACCTCCATCAAGGTTGAAGAACCAGGCTGAATTAATTCATAACATAGGTACTTGACAGAGGTGGGCAGAGGGACCCTCACAATAGGGTCTGTAGCAAGGGCCACAGTTTTTTAGATTGGGGTTGTGGGGCCTGATTCATATATGAGCTGTAAGGACTTGACGATAGCAGGAAGCCTGAATGTGTTTCTTTCCTGCTTATGGTGGGGGTGGCCAATTTTTCTCAGTAGCTGTGAGGAAGAGGAAGAGGGGAAGGGGAGGGAGAGGGGGAAGAGGAGGAGGAAGAGGAGGAGGAGGAGAACCTAGGTTCTGGGGGCACTCATGGTCATAGTCACCACTGTGGCATATCTAATGTCACTAAGGGCTTTCAGTATGTCAGGCCCCTTTTGAAACCCCACTCAAACAACAGCAAGATTAAGTTACAGAAGAACCATATGAAGTCGATTGTACTTAGGACAACAGGTTTGGATCCAGATGGTCTAACTCCATTGGAGGTCTGACCCTCATTGCTTAGGCTACGTGGGCAGCTGCAGTCTGCCCTATGCCCGTCTAAGGCCCCCTGGAAGCGTGAGCCGTGTGCCGCATGGGAAGACACTGGATACTCCTGGGAAGGGGTCGTTGGATGTGTGCGGCTGTGAGGCAAATAGGGAACGCAGGAAAGATGCACGAGCAGAGAGCCTCTGGGTCGGGCCTCCCTTCCCAGGAAGTGATGCATCATCTAGCTACCCAACAGCCATTAACTCTCTCATAGGGCTTCCTTCTGCTGGGTTGTTTATCATGCCCAAGGGCGTGAAATTGATTCCAGAAAGCTTGTCCGTTTCCTCCTGTTCTTCCTGCAGAGGGGATAGAGTGGGGTATATGTGCACAAGGGCTGGCCAGGATGAGGGACACGCCTGGGCTATCCACACGTGGGTATATTTCTCCAGAGACCCCAAGAGCATCATCCCAGTGTCTGAGGACATACACTGTGCATGTCCCCGGGGCTGGGGCTGGGGCAGGGGCTGGGAGTGGGGGTGGGTGAGCAGCCAGAGCTGCCACCACTCTTACTTACTCCTCTCATTGCTATGATAGAGTGCTTGAAAGATGTGACTTAAAGGGAAGAGGATTTATTCTGGTTCGGGATTTAGACGGGCTGTAGTTCATCATGGCGGGGGATTCATAGGAGAGGGAATGGGTTGCAGCTGCAGTCATAGCAGCTTGCTCACATCAAAAGGAATCAGGAGGTAGAAAGAGGGCCAGAGGCACGGCCAGCTATAACCTTCCAGGCCCGTCCCACGTTCCCCAGTGACTCACTTCCTCCAGCCAGGCTTGCACAGATCCCCAAGCCCATCTGAAGAACCATATTCAGAGATGTGAGACCAGAAGGGACATGCGTTTCCAGACCATGGTGGACCAGCTGCACGGAAGGAGGTGCTACAGGGTCTTTTGCCAGGCAGAGGTGGGGAACCAGTGAGCGGCCAGAGGGCACACTGTGGCACTTTAGGGGATATTCTTAATGGGGGCTACAGTCTTGGAGCTATGAATGAGAACCTGGGGGCTGATGGTGGAAAATGTAGGCAAAGTGTCAATTATATCTACATATGCTGCTCTGACGGGAGCCCGGAGTAGTCTGACTTTCGTTCTTCTCCCTCTCCCTCTCCCTCTCCCTCTCCCTCCCCCTCCCCCTCCCCCTCCCTCTCCCCCTCCCCCTCCCCCTTCCCGTCTGTCTCTGTCTCTCTCTGTCTCTCTCTCTCTCTCTCCTTGTCTCTTTCTTTGTGTACATGTGTGTGGATGGGGTCTCCTATGGCCCAGGATGGCCTCAAACTTAATAAGTAGATAAAGATGATCTTGAACTCCTAATCCTCCTGTTTCCACCTGCAAGTGCCGGACTTGAAGGAAGACACCACCATGGGACACACCACCATGCCTGGTCCAAGCCTGGGTCCAGCTAAGCTGGGGTTCTATAGGAGACGGGAGATGTAAGGATAGAGAAGATGTGGCCTAAGTCTTATGGATCTCAGAGTGCTGCGTGTGTGTGTTTACATGTGTGCGTGCGTGCACCTGTATACCTGTGCACATGTGTGTGCATGCCTGTGTGCGTGCCTGTGCGTGTGTGTTGGGGGATGGGATACCAGAGACTGAAATAGAAGTCCATGCTCTTGTGAAGACCGACAAAAGGAAGCCATGAGCAAAGTTCAGGCCCCAGAGTGAGGTGACCATTAAAAGCAAGGGCTGCCCAGTCTGGGTCATCAGGATGAAGAGCTCCTTAGGGATAGAGCAGCCCTCCACGTCAGTCAGTGCTGTGGTCTGGATGCATCCCCCACCAAGTCTGCATGATGAATGGTGAAACTCTAATGCCCTCAGGAATGGGCTTAATACCCTCATAAAGGAGGCTCACGGAGACCCTTTACCCCTGGTAGACGACACAAGGACCCAGCTGGAAGATGCTGTGGCTCCCTCAACCCCCTCACTGGTCATCGAATCTGCCAAGCTCTTCATTTGGTTCTTCCCAACCTTCCAGCGCTGGGAGACATAAATGTCTGATGTCTATAAGCCTCCTAGCCTATGGTACTTTGTTACCGCAGCCTGAATGGACTCAGGGTTTGGAACTGTGGTGATAGGAGCCAATTCTAACTGCCAAGGCAGAAAATGACTTTATTTGACAAATTCTGGGTGCCTCATACACTTACAGGGAAAGCTGGAGAGGCTGAGAACCAGTGTGGAGGTTAAGCTGGCAGGCACCGTGCCCACTCTGCACAGAGCCAGACCATGGGGAGCCTGCAAAGGCCACCACTGTCCCTCCAGGCGCCAGCGGAGCCTCTGTCCTGCTGTCAGCCCCCCGCTGACTAACTTCCAGGCCAAGAGCTTAATCTTGACATAACATCTACCTCAACTGCCAGAAACTTCCATTACTTCCCCTGCCAAGCGTGATGGATTCTGGGCATTGTCCCCTTGTTCACATTCCTTCCTTCTGGACCAGGCCTCTGATGAGTCAATCTGAGCAGGGGAGTCTAAATCACTGTCTGAACTCCAGCTGACTGGAGAGTCAAGCTTCCGCTTTCTATCTTGGGCAGGCTTGAGTCATGAGGTAGACTCTACTCCCAAACCTTAGAAAGATGTTTGCAGCTCAACCAGGAAGCGCGGTATGGTCCACTGCAAGGATGCTGAGTCCTCAGACAGGCAAGTCCCTTACCCCTTGCTACCAGTGAACTTTAGCTCTGCCTGGGACAAAGTCGGCAGGCATTCCGTACTTTACAGTGATGGTGAGGTCGGTGATGGCCTCACTGCTGGGCTATGCAGTCTTTCTATTTTTGGATCTCCCTGGAAGCTTTCCAACCTCTGGACAGCTCTTTGTGTTATGTGTGGGCTGGTCTTGCCACACGGCCTGTGATCTGAGCCATCAGTCTGATTCTCTCCTCTTTGGAGGTCAGGCGACTGCCTGGCTCTTAGAATTGGCCAGAAAGGAACTGTGCTGGCCTAAGAAGGGAAGGCTGAAACCAACACGGTCAATGATTAAAGGGCGCATTGATTTAAGCATTACCTCAGCGCCGGGTCTGCTGTGACATCAGCAAGGCCTGTCCATCAGGTACCTCATCCCGTTTGCTCTTCTCTGGCTTTGTTCTGATGTCTTCTCGGGATGCAGGCTGTGTGCACACAGCTGGCTCCATCCCCAGGACCTGAACAACCCAATGGGGCTGACTTAGGTCCCTCTCCTCACCAGCATTTGGTTAGGATGCGGAGTGTGAAGCCAGTGTGAAGTGAGCAGTCTTATGGGTGGGGTAGAGACAGACTTTTCTGCTCCTCTGAAAATTCAGACCTCAGAGTGGCTCTCTTCCAGGTTTATTGTTAGGGATGGATCCGAGGTCCATCTTATCCCAGGTGTCTCCTGGTCTAGGAATAGGTTGTCATATGCATGCGAGAGAGCCATAGAGGAAACACACACAAATACACACATACGCACACATGCATATACACATACATACACAGATACACAGACACACACAGAGACACACACTCAGAAACAAATACACACACACACACACACACACACACACACACACACACACACACAGGGGCCTTCCTTTGAAGTAAGTTCTATTCCTCACAGACCCCAGCATCTGGCTGGATAAGGATTCTCAAAGAGTAGGTGTCCCATGGCTTTATTGTCTCGGAGCACAGACACATTCAGGGAAGTTTTAAGCTGACTACCAACACTTGGAACTCAGCTGGAAAGAGAGCCAGAGTAGAACAGGAGGATGGCAGGGCATGTCACCCCAGGGCAGTGACTTCTAGGACACCCAGATGGGTGGGACAGGCTTCCTGTTCTCTTGTTCCACCAGGCCAAAGTCCTCCTGAGGCTGGGTGTCAGCGAACTCTTGCATGTCTGTGATTCCAAATGAGACATTGGTTGTTGAGGACATTGCTGTGTCTCCAAACACCATTCCCTGCTTCCACATTATTTAAAGAGGAGGGAGGGCCTTGTGTTCCAGAGGGCTCCAAACTTCTCCCTGTTTCCCTGGGAGGGGAGCTGGGAGGAACATAAATAAGACAATTTATTCAGAGAAACCATCTCCCCTATTTACATTTAAATTGAATAATTTAAAACACCTTTACCCATTTCCATAAATTATCCCCTTTGGACGGGCAGCCCAACTGTGAGGAGGGGTTGCCATCCTGGGAAAGGCCTAATTACATTCCCGCTACAAGGCGGGCATGGGAGGGGCAGTGTGCAGAGGCAGGGGCTAGAGATTTGAGGAGGGAGCCACCTATGCAGGCACATGCTGCTCTTGGAGTTGGTTGGATGGAGGTGGCCAGGAGACGTGAAAATGAGGTCCCTTTAAGAGCTTATTCACAGAAAGATTAGTCATTTTGGCTCATCTGGTATAGGTCCTGTGGCCATGTCTGGCAACCTGAATTCAATCCATATGGTAGAAGGGGAGACCAGACTCTTACAAGTGGTCCACTGACCTCCACAACTGTCCTGCCTCCCATACAAAATAAATGAAAAAAAAATTGTAAAGAGTGAAAAAAGCCTCCAAAATTTTCTTTTCCTGGGAACAATGACACTGGAAATAAACTCACAAAGGATACCACGCAAAGTTTGGCCTTGTGTCATCCGTGGAGTCTTGACAACTCCCACAGACACATCCTTGGTGCCCTGTGAAGAAGGAAGATCTGAGTTTCTTTTCGGCTTTTCCTAGAACCAGTTACTTGCCAGGCTCTGGGCTGAATGCTGGGACCCCAGGTGTCACTCTGTCCTGAGCTTCAGGGTCTCCAGGGCTGTTCACATAGAGCAGAGGTGAGACAGACAGGGTGGGAGAGCAGCATGGGTGCACAGATGCAGCAAGGATGCATGGATGTAGCACAGATGCACAGGTGCAGCATGGATGTACGGATGCGTGGGTACTTGGGTGCACAGGTTCAGCACAGATGCATGGATGCGTAGATGTAGCACGGATGCATGGATGTACGGATGTGGATGCACAGAGGCATGGGTGCATGGGAGCTGCATGGATACAGCACAGATGCACAGGTGCACGGATGCAGCATGGACACAGCATGGATGCACAGGCATGGCTTTTGAAATGGCTGCTCAACCCCAGGAGGTTCTGACATGTAAGCCCCAGGAAAGGCTACAGTGACGCAGGGAGCCTCTTAACCTAAGAAAAAGGGGGATAGGGTGACATTTAAAGGACTAGTGACAGACTGGGAAGGTGCAGGGGCCTGCAGGGGGGTAGGTGGCTAGATTTATCTCTTGGAAGAACTGGAGGAGGGCAGGAAACAGAGCTGAAGCCCAAGCTTGGTGACATTGCCACAGAGCTATTTTCAGAGTAGCTTGAGGTAGAGCTTGTGTGGGCACAGTGTGGGCACAATGTGGGCACTTGACCCTTTGTCATTGATCCCATTTGGGTCTGTTAGGACGGAAGCTTCCCTGGTCTCACGGGGGCCTGAGGGTCTTTCCGGACCCTGTGGATGCAGAGGGCACTCTGTCTCTTGGCATGTGCCAATTTAAGTCACAAACTCTGTGGGTCCGTCTGCTTTTAGAATCTCTTGTGTAACATACCCTGTCCCTTCTGCCTGTCTAGATGTGAGAACCACCCACTGGTTCCACGGATCCCCAGGATGTCGTCCCAGACATGGCTTTCCTGGAGCCCCTGTCCTCTGTGCGTGAGGGTGACAGCCCCATGGGATGGTGCTCTTTCCCTGATTAAGGCATTGGGATGGAGGGTGAGCTGTGTGGTGACTTGGCTTGAAGAAGAGAACAGTGTGGGACAGTCTCGCAGGGAGGCTGGTGACAGGCTCTTCCATGCTGTGGCAGGTCTGTGTGTTGTTTAACAGATGTGGAAACTGAGGCTCTACGTCTGGGAGCCAGGGCTTGATCTGAGCCACTTGGCCCTGACACTGCTGGCAGCTGAGCTGTGTGGCCATCGAGGATGCTAACGGTGGTCGCTGGTGTGCAGTCCTGTGCTGGGAGCTCTGTGAGCAGATGGGGTGGGAACCTTTCTGGGGAAAATGGATTAGCAAGACTGGTGCCTAAAAACTCTTCAGCCCGCTTACATGTCAGAGGACTCTAATCTCTGCATTCCTTTGCCATTCCATGGTTTTGCTGGGGAATGAGGAACAGTCTGGTAGGGGGGAAATGTCTACAGACCAAGAAACTCCTCGCTCTCCTTTCCTGCTTTTTCAGAGCCAAGGAAGACAAGCCCTCTGTTGAGAAAAAAGGTCTCCCATGGTGGCCTCTGAACTCTTTTCTACACTTTCCCTCCCATCTTCTGTGCTTTCCAGTAAAGTCAGTGGCTTTGCCTTTCCCTCCCAGAGCCAGGTTCAGATCTCCTGCCCACCATTTCCTAGCTGTGTGACTTTGGGAAAGCTGCTTGCTGTCTCTGAACTGAAGTCTCTCTGGAAGTCCTGTTGACCTCAGACGCTTGTGAACCTTGGATGGAGTTGCCTAGGGGGTGGGTGCCATTGAGCTCGGCACTCAGCAGATGGTCACCAGACACTAGCATCTTTCCTGGTTGGTCTGTGACTTCTTAACTCCCTGACTTTCTCTAAGGTCCCAGGAAAAGCCCCTACCCGGACTTCCCAGTGCCTGTGGTCCCTTGGACACAGAGCTATGTTGTTTACAGATGTGGCCTGGGAGCTTCATGGGAAGACCTGCTCTGTTGCCTGGCTCTCCCAGTTTCTTGCTGGGTGACCTTGGGTAACTGTCTTGAGATGTCTGTCTCACTCCATTTATGTCTTGCTCCCCGCTGTTAAAAGAGACAAAATAATACTTACACAGTGTGGGGGTACATCGAACTCACCCAACACCTACAAATACTTATTTTTGAACCCATAATGAACACAAGGGTGGTCTTACTGTGTCTATATTGGGAGTCTGGGTAGGCTCAGAGGCATGTTCCACCATGTCTAGTTCATGCCGTGCTATGGGTTAATGGGTTAAACCCAGAGCTTTGCATGTGCCAGACAGGTACTCTGTCAACTGAGCCACATCTCCGGCCTGCACCCATAATGCTGTGAGTATATACATGTTCCCCAGGTAGACACTGACTCCTCTCTCTTGCAGGCCTATTCACGATCCATGCAAAGACAACTGCCATCCTGGAAGGATCTGTGAGAACCTTCCCCACACCCACTCCACAGGTTCCCACAGTATTCACCATGAGTCGGGTAAGTATACGTGAGCCATGCATGTGCCTGGATCGTGGTGTCAACCAGAGAGCTTTTAGGGGACAATTGTGATCCCTCTGCTGGGGCTTCCAACATGAGATGGTCAATGACCTGTAAGATGGAATTTTACCTAACAGGCTGATTGGCATCTGTGATGTGCAAGGGATATCTATGCTGTGCTCTGGGCTTCTATTGGCGCTTCAGGGATTCCTCTAGATTCTATCCCAGAAGGACCTCCGGATGCCATTTTTCTCCAGCCCCGAGCTGGTTCATTATCTAGATTTTATAGGTCTGGGAGAGGGAGACTAACAAGATGCAAAGGGAGAAGTCACACAGGGCGAGGCCCAGGAAATCCTGGACTACAGCACAGCCACACCAGCTGTTTTAATAAGTCCCTAACTTCATAAAGCACAAGGTTTCATCAGAAGACACGTCATTAGCAAAGCCCCAAGGTTTTGATTTTCTAGCGTTGAGGTCAGCTAGTAGGTCTGACAGCTAGTAGATCTGATCTGGATCTCTCTTGCTGCATTTGAAGCCACCAACATTCCTGATGATGCAGGGTGGCGGGGGCACCACTGGGTGAGGTGAGACACCCCTTCCTCAGCCTAGAGGGCTGCACAGTGTTAGTCTCTTGAGGGGAGAGTGCTCTGACCTGATTTCTTGCTAATTAAATATCTAATGGGAAGTATCTGTCTGTTAGAATCGCTGCCATCACCTTGGGGATGGATCTTCTTTGTTTTGTTTTATTTTTTTAAATCTCTAGCTTGCCTACAATTTTTAGAGACAAGCCTCACCAGCAGTCTCTCTCTCTCTCTCTCTCTCTCTCTCTCTCTCTCTCTCTCTCTCTCTCTCTCTCTCTCTCTCCCCCACTCCGTCTACCTCTGTCTCTCTGTCTCTGTCTCTCTCTGTCTCTCTCTCTCTGTCTGTCTCTCTGTCTATCTATCTATCTATCTATCTATCTATCTATCTATCTATCTATCTATCTATCTATCTATCTATCTATCTATCTATCTATCTGAAGTGTAGGGTACAGAGAGCCGAGAAAGAGTTGTGAGTTTGAATCTCAGAGCCTGACCTTCTTCCCTGAGCCTATGTTGCACCTCAAGCAGGATCTAGAAATGGGTCTGACGGGCTGCAGTCGAGGCTGCTCTCTCTTGCCTGCTTTCCAAGAGCGGGAGGAGGTTAAAAAAAAAAAAGAGTGTGTGCTTTTTCTCTGCGTTAATAAAACCCAAAATGAGTCTTCATTAAGGGCTCCATTAGGAAGCCACTGTTATTCTTGGCACTCATTAGCGTTGCTGCTCACCACTAAATTGCCACACTGGCATTTTCCCAGGGCTTTGCGGAGCCCCCTCCAGATGCTGGGGGGCAGTGCTTAAGATAGCTCCTGTGTGCTGCTTCTACGGAACGAAGGAAGTAGTTTCCTAGGCCTTCACCTCACCCATTCAGCTCGCCCACTCTCCCATCTCTACGTTCTCGCTTGCTCCTGACGCCGATGCCAAGGACTCCTTGCTCTGTGCTGTTTAAGGATCTAGGGGACCCTGCATGGAAGTTCCTCCCTTGTCTACCTCCTCCATTCCCTGCGACATGAGCCACTTAGACTTTTCACAGTGGGGCTGATGTGGTTATTTTTTCTTGCTGAATTCAGCTCCTAAGTTATTCATGTATTTTGAATGTGTGTGTGTGTGTGTGTGTGTGTGTGTGTGTGTGTGAATGTGAGAGAGAGGAGGGTGGTATGCATGCATGTTTGTGTGGGTTCATGTGTGTGGGTGCACTTGTTTGGATGAATGTGGTGTGTGTGTGGGCACATGCGTGAATGCATGGATGTGTGTGTGTGTGTGTATGTATGTTGGATGTCTTTCTCAATTGCTCTTCACCTTGTATATCAAGGTGTGGGGGCTCTTGCTGAACCTGGAGCCATTTTTCAGTATGACTAGCCGGGCTTGCTCCAGGGATTCCCTATCTCTGGGTCTTGTTCATAGGCAGGCCACCATGTCTAATTGGCTTTTTGTGGGCTCTGGGGACCTGAACTCTGGTCTTTACATTGCCATGGCAAAGCCCTTTACCTGGTGAGTCCTCACTACATCCCTCCTAAGTTGGTTTAGATGACTGGAAAGCCTGCCTCCTTCATTATCCCCATGGTGATGAAAGTCTACCTCCTTCAGGGGTCCCTGTGGCGAGATGCAAGTCTATAGGATGTGCACCCCTAGGACCAGCTTATTCCTCAGGGCCATGATGTCCTTCCTCATGCAGTCTTCCCTATCTCATCAAACCCCACCTTTCCTTGGCTCTCAAAGGCTCTGTAGCCCCAGAGGAAAAAGCCGGGCTCAGAGGTGCCGACTTGTGTTCCTAGATACTTTCAAGACCAAAGCAAGAAGTACAAAAGTCCAAGGCAGCCTGGGCAGCGGAGAGAGGCTCTGTTTCAAACTGAAGAGTCAAGGAGAGCTAGGGGTGTAGCTCAGGGGTAAGGTGCCAACTTAGCAAACAGGAGGTTCTAGGTTCAATCCTCAGCACTGCGAAAAGAAAACGTTAGGACAAAAATCTGAGAACAAAACCCTTTAACAAACAAGCAGGGCTGGTGAGATGGCTCAGTGGGTAAGAGCACCCGACTGCTCTTCCGAAGGTCCAGAGTTCAAATCCCAGCAACCACATGGTGGCTCACAACCACCCGAAATGAGATCTGACGCCCTCTTCTGGTGTGTCTGAAGACAGCTACAGTGTACTTACATATAATAAATAAATAAATCTTTAAAAAAACAAAAACAAAAAAAAAAAAAACAAGCAGCCCTCTGCATAAGGTCTTATACCTCATTCTTAGTCAGATGGTCAGTTCCCACAGGTAAGGACTTTGGATCCTGTGGTTTTACAAATGAAACAAATTATCCACTGAGGAGTACAGGTCGTTGTCATGTTATCATAGAAAAAACAAATGTTAGGGTTAAAAAAAAACAGTGAGGTTGGGACCACTAGAGAGGGTAGTGAGAGAGCTAATAGCTGGATGTGCTATGCTGAGAGGAATGGCAGGGGTCTAGATAAACAACCAAGGCCATCTCAGAAGGCTCTGGGTTGCTCCCATAACCTTCCCTAAGGGGCACATACGGGACACCATTGCCCTTTTCCTTAGCAAACTTCTCGACATTGTGGCATTTACACCTTTAGACACATGTTCTTGTATCTAACACACCTACTTGTAACAGACTTATTTGTGGGTAAGAATCTCTTCAAAGAAAGCCTTCACTTTATTTCAGGAAAGGATCACCCCAGATTGCACCAAAGGCGGGTAGGGGTGAAACGCGACACTAGAGAGGTCCAGGTCGCAGAGGCAGCCCTTTGCGCTTGTGGCCTCACTTAGCCAGCCCTCCACTCCAGAAAAATTACTTAGTTTTGATTTCACCCCTGCTAAAATAAACCTTGGTGGGAGGAGATGGCTCTCTGAGTAAAGGGTCTTGCTGCCATGGACATGATTCATGGCATGCGCCCATATGCCCCCTCAAAATAAGTATTGTAATTTAAGAAATAAAATAAGCCTTGGTCACTTGCTGGGTCTGCCTGTACTCCCTGTACTCCAGCAGAAAGTCTTCTCCTTGGGGAGCCAAAGACTGAGACGGTTGCTATATTTGCTGTAGTTGTAGGAGGGATGTGAGGAGAGGCTTGCCCACACCAGTCACAGAGGTGGTAGGAGGCTCAGACAGACTCAACCTCAGTCTCCTGACTTCTAATAGAGGGCACTTCCCCAAGCTATCTTGATCCCCTTGTTCCTTTCAAATACTGTGTTGCTAACCTCAGAAAGCATGCTGAGACCCGCAGCTATTGGTTACCTACAGACATGACAGGAAGTAAGTAGGCGGGCTTTTCTCATTCGTCGAACCTTCACATCCAATTCCATTGTGTTCCTTCCGCATAGTCCATTGGAAAGCTTGGTACCTGGCCCAGGCGTGTCACGTGACCAAGGCACGTTGGGAACTTCCCTTTGCAAGTCTGTGGCGTGTGTTGATGTTTTCTGGGTGTGCTGGGTCTTCAGGAAAATTTCTCAAAGCGTCTGGATTTTAGCTGGGAGAGAAAGATGAGGCACCGGAATAGGAGACTCTCTTTGGAGTAAAATAGTTCCTTTAGAGCTTGATGGTGGTGGCAGGAAGATTTCCAGTTCGAGGCCAACTTGAGCTACATCATTACAATTTGATATGAGCCTGAGCTATTTGGGGAGACCTTGTCTCAACCCTGCTCCCCTCCAAAGGACTCTAAAATAATTTTTCAGTGAAGTATGGTATAGACAGCCTCTGCACTGCTGATCTCAGCTCCGTGTGGTATAGACTCATCCTTTGGGGTTTGAACTCTTGGCATAGGAAATGAAGGAACCAAAGCCTGACTGGCAGTTGCCTGGGAAGGGGGCTCCAAGTGCTCAGAGCCAAAGGACTTACAATTTTTGCTCCTGTTCTAAGCTGCTTTGGGGCCTAGGGAGTTGTAGTTCCTCTGGGGTATCTGGGGCATCGGTGGTCCACAGATTAACATCTCCTTGCTAAGGCACTGTGAAGAAGTGTGGCTTTAGGTGAAAGGCATGGTGAGGAGTGGAAAACTCTCTTTTGTCCACTGTGACAAGGATGGGAGTCTAGCTTTTTGTTGTCTTTATTGGCATAAAAACAAACAAACAAACAAAAGACAAACACTAACTCTCTTGCCTTCCTTGGTATTTTTATGGGTCCCAGGGAGGAAAGTGGGACATACTGCTTCTGGCTCTCCTGTCGTTAGAGCTGGTGACGATATGGCCACGTGCTGTCTTTGATGCACCCTGATGCTGTCATTTCCTCTTGGCAGATCCCATTTCTCTGGCTGTACTGGACCTGCATCTTCAGGTTTCACAAATCCTCTGTTTTGGAGGGACAACACAGCATTCTCTCGCTTGTCTGCTGTTTGAAGCCTCTGGAGGCAGGAAGTGTGTGGTAGGAGGAGGTGGAGGAAACGCTGGAGACAACTTCTCCTTCTCTGCTTTATAGGGTGATCGGGAAGTGTCTTGTGATGTCATGTGCATGTGGCAGTGGCTCTTGGAGCTGTGTACTCAGTGAGAATGGTGGGAAATGGCGTTGCCTCTGATGTCATCGACAATATCATCATTCTTGTCACCTGGAGAGTGCAGGGTGAGGCTGTGCTGAAATGAGGCGATCCAGAGTAAGCATCTGATTCATGACTGGTGCATAACAGGCTTCTGAAAGTGAGAGCCAGGGCTGGAGAGAAGGCTCACTGGGGTAGAGTGCTTGATGCAAAACCCTAACAACACAGTTCTGGATTCCTGGAGCCCACATAAGGAGCCAGATGTGGTGTGAGCATCTGCAGTCCCAGCACTCCTGTGGGAGGAAAGGGGACAAAACAGGGTAATAACCTGGATCGCAAGGGACAGCAGGCCTGGGAGACACACAGCACAGTGGCAGACACGAGAGAGGGCTGCCCTTGAAAACAACATGGAAGGAGAGAGCTGACTGCTGAAAAGTTGTCCTCTGGCCTTCACATGTGAGCTGTGGCATATGTGCCTGAACTCATGAAAGGAGGGAAGGAAGATGGGAAGGAAGGGAGGAGGGAAGGGAGGAGAGAAGGGAGGAGGGAGGGAGGAGGAAGGGAAGGAAGAAGGGAGGGAGAGAAGGAGGGAAGAAAGAAAGGAGGGAGAGGGAGCTGGTGAGATGGCTCAGTGGTTAAGAGCACCAACTGCTCTTCCTAAGGTCCTGAGTTCAAATTCCAGCAACCACATGGTGGCTCACAACCATCTGTAATGAGATCTGACTCCCTCTTCTGGAGTGTCTGAAGATAGCTACAGTGTAATAAATAAATTTTTAAAAAAAGACTAAAAAAAAAAAAAGAAAGGAGGGAGAGAAGCAAGGAGGAAATGAAGGAAGGGAAGGAGGGAGGGAAGAAGGGAAGGAAAAGGAAAGGAAGAGAGGAGGGAGGGAAAGAAGGAAGGAGGGAGGAAGAGAAGGAGGGAAGGAGGGAAGGAAGGAAGGGAGGAGGGAGGGAAGAAAGGAAAAAGAATAAAATGAAAGCTTTGTAGGTTTATAGCTCAGTGGTAAAGCGTTCGACTTCCCATGAAGATCATGTGTTGATCCCGGCTTTATAAACAGTCACCCTTGTGATTCCAGCTTGTTAATGAGTGACACCAGCTCCCAAGCAGGTCTGGGTTGTTGTGTGAAGGAGAAAAGGGCCATGGAGGGAGCTGTCCATGGTTCCAAATCCACCTACCACCAGGAGGACCCCTTGATCCTGTCCGTAACCTTGGGTCAGATAGGACTCAAAGCACCAGCTTTCTCAGGCAAAAGGACTGCTCTCACCTGGAGTCTTGTAGCCTCTCTGGGCACTTGGATGAGAGTATATGCCATACCCCATCACTGACAGGTATGTGGGAGGGAATATTCTCCCCACACTGCGTATGGTGGGGTCTGAGTGGGAGGGCATGAAGAAGAGCACTGCTCACAAGGCAGCGTAAGGACGGTGAGGCCAGGCGGTGAGGAAGGCGCCTAGAACTCCCTCACGGAAGGACCTGCTGCTTCCAACCCTTCCCTCATCCCCACCCATCAGTACAGAGTAAATCTGAGCTCAGAGCAGCGCTGGTCCCCTGCCGGGCACTCCAAACTAATTTTCTGGTACATTATACACTTGGCCTTTTGAACAATCAATGGCCTTAAATGCTGTTTGGTTCCTGCAGCCAAATCCATGAGAAATAAGACATAATCCATCTGGCTGATATGACTGAAGCAAGGCGGGAAGGAGAAAGAAAGACAGAGCCCGGAGCTGCCAAGGGGGTCTTTGCTTGGCTCTGAGGGCGGGGAACTGGAGGGAGCTGCCAGCTCCGGAGAGAATGGGCCTTTAAGAGATATTGATGGCCGGCTAATCACAGCGCCGTTTGTCTCAATGCCGCCTGCCCACTCTAGCTGTCACTCTGAGAGCTGAGCTCTGTGGGGGAAGGCTGGGGCGGTGCTCAGGATTCTGATTTGGTACAGATGTCTCCTGAGCCTGGGCCGCTGTGTCTGGCTTAGATCTCAGTCTAAAGCAAGAAATGAGGGGCAGAGCTGGAGAGTAGAGTCTGGTCCTAAAATAGGTTTGGGACTATGTGCAGGGGCTAATCGTTGCTCACCAGTTACAGTGTGACCCCTGGGGGGGCGGTCTCACCTGGGGGCCTGGGCTGGCAGGGCTTAAAGTATAGGAAGCATCCTTTAGAGGGAGGGATTTGACTCTTTGAGAAGTAAGAGGAAAAGAAGAACTTGTCTCTCTCTTTACAAGGCCCAGACTCCTGGAAGGACAAACAGGTGTGCAGTTCAGACTGTGCCTACTGCTATAACCAGCCAGCTGGGCCTGTCACCCCAGGGACTCCCAATACCCAAAGCTCCTCTCACAGCCTCTGGTTCACAAGGCCCCAGATGACAAGATGTGGGAGTCAGGTGCCTCACCCAAGGCTAGCTCTCCCCACCTGTCTCTCCAAGGGGTCACTGTCTAGAGATGAAACTCAGCAGTGGGATGAAGGCATTTGGCCATTTCCCTGTGAGAAAGAACCTGGGAGGAGAGAAGTGGCGCCCACTGGTGGTTTGGAGTCCCTGGTAGCTGTTGCCTACTGAGATGAGGGGCAGGAAGTCCACCCCACCTGAGGGGTATTTGGGAGGGGTTTTCTGAGCGAGCAGGTGAAAGGGCTGAGGTGGTGAGGGGTGGGGGGTCCTGCTCTGCATCTACCTGCAGGGAAGGGACCTGTCTGTCTATCTGCCACTACATTTCTAAATACCACCTCATACCCAGGTTGTTGCTTGAGCCACATGTGAGACTCACGTGCCACCTTAGTTGGCCCCTGGGGACAGAGTGACATAGGAAGTTGCATGGAGGCTATCAAGGACCCAGGTAGGTGTCAAGGTGGATGAGTCAGAGGCAAGGGACAGGGATCCTAGGGTAGGGGCACTGCTATACAGAGGGAGCCTCAAGATGGTGAGCTCCGAGGGACGGGGAAGCAGGACCAGGAGTCTATTTGGGCTGTGGACCCCCCATCTCCTCCTGTTTTCCTGGGCTACGGGTCTGCTCTGTGAAGCCTGGCCCTGCTTTGTCTGGTCCAGAGGCACTCCGCTCTCAGTGGCTGCCACAGCAGTGACATGAAACACAATGGCATCTCTGAAAAGAGGGTGGGACCTGCACATCACCCAGAAGGGTGATTATACTTTCAGCCTGTTCCACGAGGTGCAGGCTTGTCTGACAAGATGTGTGCTTGTTCCTGCCACAGAGGCAGCTACAGAGCTGAGCTGGGAGGCCAGGGCTGGAGGGGACAGGGCTGCCTGAGGAACCATCAGGAAGATGAATGGCTGACACCAAGGGACACCTGTCCCTCCTCAGGTCCTGGGAATGAAGGTAAGATGGGGGGGCGGGCTGAGCCAGAAGACCTCTGAAATGGGGTACAGGGAAAGCTGGGTGTACTGGCTGGTTTTGTATGTCAACTTGACACAGGCTGAAATTAGCACAGAGAAAGGAGCTTCAGTTGGGGAAATGCCTCCACGAGATCCAGCTGTGGGCATTTTCTCAATTAGTAATCCAGAGGGAGGGCCCCTTGTGGGTGGTATCATCTCTGGGCTGGTAGTCTTGGGTTCTATAAGAAATTGTTTGCTGAGCAAGGCAGGGGAAGCAAGCCAGTAAGGAACATCCCCCCATAGCCTCTGCATCAGCTCTTGCTTCCTGACCTGCTTGAGTTCCAGTCCTGACTTCCTTTGGTGATCAACAGCAGTGTGGAAGTGAAAGCTGAATAAACCCTTTCCTCCCCAACTTGTTTCTTGGTCATGATGTTTGTGCAGGAATAGAAACCCTGACTAAGACACTGGGTGTCACACATCTGTGCTAATCCTTGCCTATCACTGTCACAATGGCAGCCATTCCTAATACTCAAATGGTGTTTGTACTTTTCAAAGTAACTCTCTTGGACTGAGGAGACGGCTTGGTTGGTAAGGTGGTTGCATTGCAAGTGTGAGAACCTGATCCCAGATTCCCTACAATGCACATAAAAAGCTGGACTTCATGGTTCACACCTATGATCTTAACACTTGGGGAGGTGGAGGTAGGCAGTGAATATCTTGGGCTTTCTCCTTGTAGATGTGAGTCTCTTGTTTCCTCTTCTCCTAATCTCATCTCAGGCCAGTTATAGGAAGGTCTCCAGGTCCTGATTCCTTAAGGCTGGCCTTACCTCCTGAAATACACAAACACCTTCATGTGTTGGATGTTCCACTCAGACCACACTGGTCCCTCTGAGGACATTGCTTCCCTGCCTTGCACACTGTGGCAGCTGCTGCCCTCCGTCCTTGTCCTTTCTTCCTTAGCCTAGGACTGGCAGCTGTTCTGCCTGATGATGCTTCCAGCCTACACTCTTGACCCCCACTTGGATTCTGGGGGTAAAATCGTTTCCTTCTCACCCCTTCCCAAAGTGGCTACAGTTCTTCCTTCTGTGAAGTTTTAATGTTTTAATTAATTTGCTCTTTCATTCATTTATTTTTTTGTGTGAGTGTGCACGCACATGTGCCATAGCACATGTGTGGAGGTCTGAGGGCAACTTGTGGGAGTTGGTTTTTATCTTCCAGCATCTGAATGAGTCCTGAGGACAGAGGTCCAGTCATCAAGATGGGCAGCAAGACCTTTACAAGATGGGTTCTATCAATAGCCCTGATTATTAGTGTTCTCCTCCTCCTCCTCCTCTTCCTCCTCCTCCTCATTAGTGTTTGAAATATGGTCTCACTGTGTTACAGCCCAGGCTTGCCTCAAACTCAAGAGTGCCCAACCCTCTGAGGCCCCAAAAGCAGCCTGCAGGGGAGATTTTTGTGGCATTAGAAAGATGAATATAGTTCTTTCTGTCTGTTCACAGAGGTGCAGAGAAGGGGAGGCCCTAACTGTCTGAGACCTTTGTCCTTGGATAGAAGATACACCGGATAACCTCATCAGACGACGAGCCAATCAGAGGATGATTCAATCAGGGAGTCAGCCAGCTGGTGGCTAATCTACTCAGTGGTTGATCTCACCAAAAGCCAATCCAATCTAATTGGTAGCTGATTTGATCAGTAGCTGATGCCCTCTGTGGTGATCCATCATTGACTAATTTAATCTGCTGCTTACCCAATCAGAGGCCAGGACCAGTATGTGTCCTCCTAGTCGAGGCGTGATCCAATTAGTGGTGGATCTATTCAGGAGTTGATCCAAACATTGTGATCTAAAGGGACACAGGCTGGGATAGAGAACCAGCTTTTCCCAAAGGGAGGCCCTAAATGGTTTCTCTCTCTCTCTCTCTCTCTCTCTCTCTCTCTCTCTCTCTCTCTCTCTCTCTCTCTCTCTCTCCTTGTCTCCCTCCCCCCTCCTCCCTCCCTCTCTCCCTTCTTCCCTCCCTCCCTTTCTGGCAAATGCTATGCTAAGCTACATTCCCAGCTCTTTCCTCTTTGTTTTTAGTTTTTGGTAAGCCTGGGTCAGTGTTGCCCAGGCTGGCTGGCCTGGAACTCATTGAGCAACCCAGACTGGCTTTAAACTTGTGATCCTCCTGCCTCAGCCTCCTGAGCGCTGAGATTACAGGCATTCAGCAGGAAGGTGATATTTTGCTGTCTAATTTCTTGGTTTTCAAAGCATCCCTGAAGCCTCACTTGCTGGGTGGCAGAGCTTGTGACCATCTTCCATGGGAAACCAAGGCTCAGGGGGAGCCAGGGAGGGTTCCCCTTTTCTCTTCCTTTACAGTTTTTTGATGATTTTTGCTGGCCTGGAATTCCTGGGTTCCTTTCCTCCCCTGTAGCTGGGATCATAGGTGCACTGCAGTGCCTAGCTAATCCTGCCTAGCATGTAGGTTGTGCACACTACTTAATTTCTATGTTCAGACACCTCCCCTTTGCTGGGTCTCTTACTGTAAGGGTCAAACCACTCTCCTCCTCCCTCTTGTCTCCCTCTGCCCTGGTCTTGCTGGAGAATTTTTAAAGGGACAGCTCTGTCAGCAGGATTGAGGGTAGAGGGAACCCAGGAGCCACAAACACCTGTAAAACCAATTTAAAAATCAGTCTAGCCAACCAGCCCCCAAAGGAGCCAAAGAGAACTACAGAGTAACTCAAAAGCAGACACTAATGGAGGAGAAAAGAAATGTAGTTACATATTCATCAGGCTTTAAATATTCATGAGGACTGTAAAGCAGATTAATTTTCATGCCTCATTTCTCCCATGGTTCTCGCTGCCCATATTTTACTGCAGCAGCAGCAACAGCAGCAGGAGGAAAAGCAGCTATGGATCTCCTGGCCTTGGTTCTGACCAACCCAGCCGGGCGGGGAGGGGCGGGGAGTAACTTTGGGAGTGAACCATTAGTCTCCTGAGGGACCAGGGTCCCTCCTGCTGGTTTGGGACAGTATGGGAAAAGCAGGGAGCCTGCAAGGGTAGGGGAAGGAGTGGAGATGTCTGAAGGTAGAAGGGTCTTTGTGCTGGGCTTCCCCCAGGGGAAAAGAGAAAGGATCCTCCCAGAGCCTGCCTGAGTTTCATCTCAACTCTCCAAAGCTAATTAATTGCCCATGACAAGAGAGCAGGGGAAGGAGAAGAGAGCAAAGGGCAAAGCAAGAAGTAGCACAAGTGAGGTGGAGCAACGGAAAGAATGATTGGTCCAGTTGGAGAGCCATTAGCATGAAACCACAGAAGGCAAAAGCAGTGTGGATTGGGGCTAGCTATCTAGCAGGACTTTCTGATTCTAGGGCTTTTGGGCCTTCTCTGGATATATACCAAGCGTGAGGAGAGAGAGAGTCGTTGTCCTGGTCTGAGGGGGCAAGGTGGAGTCAGAGGAGATGGATGGGGTGTCAGCTTCCGAGCGTCAAGGTGAGCTACCCCACAGCGGCAAATCTAGGTCACCATCGAGAACCAGGGGATTTGCAAGTCACGAGCCCCTGGGGACAATTGCTGATGCAGCCTCTTGGAGCTCCTGAATGATGTCCCTGGGTGATGACACATCTGTTTAAATAAGGCCTGCCTTCTGGGGTTTGGACTAACTTCCTTGGAATGGCAGGGAGGTATAAGACCCATCATCTTCTGCAGGTCCTGCTGCCTCTGCAGAGGTCGGTGGAGGCTCCAACGTGGAGATGGCTGCTCGACGTGCTCTTGGGCACCACCAACAGAAACAGCACCTCTTATAGGGGTTCTTCCCTCTAGGCTCTGACTGATCTGTCTATCATAGGCATTCCAGGACTGATTGTACAGTCAACCTGTCTCCACACCACTAAAGCTCTATGAATATCAGTGACATTAACGGTGACTTTGTTCTTCTAGGCCCCTCAGTTCAGTGATGGCCCTGGACCTGGCACCATTGGTTTTTCAGCACAACACTCAGAATCCCGCCCCTTCTCAGAATCCCGCCCCTTCTCAGAATCCCGCCCCTTCTCAGAATCCCGCCCCTTCTCAGAATCCCACCCCTTTCTCAGAATCCCTCCCCCTTTCTCAGAATCCCACCCCCTTCTCAGAATCCCACCCCCTTCTCAGAATCCCTCCCCCTTCTCAGAATCCCTCCCCCTTCTCAGAATCCCACCCCTTCTCAGAATCCCACCCCCTTCTCAGAATCCCTCCCCCTTCTCAGAATCCCTCCCCCTTCTCAGAATCCCACCCCCTTCTCAGAATCCCACCCCCTTATCAGAATCCCACCCCTTTCTTATCCCTTCCGATGCTGCCTCTCTGGTCTCGTACTTGCATCTTAGCCATTTCCTTTGGGCCTCCTACAACCCAGTACATTGAACACTAAAGCCAAATGAAGGCCTTTACCGCAGTGAGTTGTATCTGGTCTGTGAGGAAAAGTCCAGTGGCTTTCCCTTAATCACTTGCTGAGGCAGGAGAACTGCTACAAGTCTGAGGCCAGCCTAGACAACTTAACCAGACCTTGTCTCAAAATAAATAAATAAGAAAACAAGTAGATAAATAATAAATATTACCACTCTGATGACTAATATTGGTTGCATATGGAATTCACTAAAACCCATGTAGCTGAGCACACCGGTGAAGGGTTTTCTTGACTGGATCATTTGAAGTAGGAAGACCCACCCTAAATCCGGCCCACACCTTCTGGTAGCAGCCTGAAGAAAAAGACTTGGAAGTCGGAAGCTTTTGGTTTTTTTGCCTGCTTGCCTTCACTCTTGCTGGCAAGTTCTTCCACCCTGTTCCTGAGACATCCCTTCGCTGGTGTTAGTACCTGCATTTTCAGGATTCCGATGTACATGAAAGACTAGCGGCTCTCTGAGATCTCCCAGGTCTCCAGCACCAGAGTGGGACTGCTGAGACATCCAGTCTCATGGTCTGAATCAACAACAACCAGACCCTTTAGCTTTTTCTCTCAGGAGACAGCCATTGTTGAGCTACCCGAACCACAGTCTGTAAGCCACGCTAATAAATCCTTTTTTAATACCATTCTATCAGCTCTGTTCCTCTTCCCCATGTGTTCTCTCTCTCTCTCTCCTTTGTTTGTTTTTTCCCAGAGTTCCTTTTACCTTCTAACATAATGCACACTTGCTTATCTTGCTTGTTGCTGTTGTTCACCTGCATTGAGTGGGAGGCTGCCCCTCTGCCTGTGGATTGATTGGCTTTTGGAAATGCTCACCTGGCGGAACGATTGGCGGCTGGATGCAGGAAACAAGTACTTTTAGGTGGTGGTCCCCAGGAGAAGGGGACTCGGTGATGAGCTCTGGGAAGCTCTGTTGTGACTGCCTGGAGGAAGTTGCTGGACATAGCCCCAGAGCTCGGGTCCCAGAGGGGGTCTGGTCTGATGGTGGAGCTGCTGAGACTGTGGCATACAGGAAGCTACACTTGGTTGGAAGAATTAGAAGAGACTCACATACACAGAGATTCACAGAATTCTGAAGATCTGTGGGAGGCTTGAAAACCTGTTAAACGCCTGAGAGGTGACTTAGTGGTTAGGAGCACTGGTTGCTTTTCCAGAGGACCCTCATTATATTCCCAGCACCCAAATGACACCTCACAACTGTCTGTAACTCGAGCCCCAGGGGATCCAACACGATCTTCTCACGCACGGACTTACATGTAGGCAAAACATTGATATTCATAAAATTAGAACAACAGCACCTTGCTGAATATAGATAGCTACATATTTGAGGAGATAATAAAAGAGCTTACAAGCAAGTCTTAAGCCAGCTGGGCAGTGCACTGCCTTAATCCTGGCACTCAGGAGGCAGAGGCAGAGGCAGAGGCAGAGGCAGAGGCAGAGGCAGAGGCAGAGGCAGAGGCAGAGGCAGAGGCAGAGGCAGAGGCAGAGGCAGAGGCAGAGGCAGAGGCAGAGGCAGAGGCAGAGGCAGAGGCAGAGGCAGAGGCCAGAGGGGGGGGGGAGAGAGAGAGGCAGAGGCAAGAGGATTTCTGTGAGTTCATTTCTGTAGCCTGTTCTACAGAACGAGTTCCAAGCCAGCCACACTTGCATAATTATCTCCTCACCCTGAAAAAGTAAGTCTTAAAAAGAAATATGAAGCCAGGCAGTGATGGCGCATGCCTTTAATTCTAGCACTTAGGAGGCAGAGGCAGGTGGATTTCTAAGTTCGAGGCCAGCCTGGTCTACAGAGTGAGTTCCAGGACAGCCAAGGCTATACAGAGAAACCCTGTCTCAAAAAATAAAACAAAACAAACAAACAAACACACACAAAAAAAGAAATACGAACAAAGGCATGGTGGTACAGTCCTGTAATCCAGCACTCTGCTGGCAGAGGAGGAAGTCATACGTTGGAGGCCAGCCTGGGCTATCTAGCCAACACTTATCCAACAACAACAACAATAGCGATAACTTAAAGCTGTTCCAGATAACCTTGAGCCAGAAGTCCAGCACTGTTTTTTTTTAAATAAACTGTACTATATAAAAAAATTGCAAATAAAAAAAAGGTCATCACTCTTTAAAGGAATATAACACAATCTAGAGCTTGACAAAGTAAAAATTTCAACATATGTCATCTAATGAAAGTAAATAGCTATGTAAAGAAGCAGAAAAGTATTACTCATTGCCACAAGAAAAATCTGCCAACAGAAAAAGAACAAAAGAGAGACGTTGGACAGCGTTGGCAGGCGCCCGATACTGAAGCCGTGATTGTAAATACACTCCACATGCTCAAAATGCAGACGGAAGCACGAGCATGAGGAGATAAGTGGAATATTAAGAAAAACACGATTTATAAAAACGAAAACAGATATCTGAAATGAAAAAAAGAAAACCTTTAAATAAATCATTTTGTCCCTGCTGCTGCTAGCACAACCACACGGGGGCGCTCCAACAGTTCTCACGGCCAGTGATGCCCACCACGGCCCCGACCCTTCCCTGGGTGACTACATTCTTTTTCTCTATTTCTCAGTATTCTGAGAATACTTCTTTTCTATTTGGTCCCCAATTGCAAGCTGAACTTCGCGTGGTAGTGACCCGTTCTCTGGAGACCTCTGTCAGCTGGTGTCTCCCGTGCTCTCTGGAGATCTCTGTTGACAAGTGTTTTCCGAGCCCCTCTGTGACCTCTGATGGGAGCCGTTGATCCTCTTCCACCCTATCATCAACCCTGCTTCATTCGCCTTCCTCCCACAATCACCCGGGTCTTCTGCAAGGGCAGCAATGCTGAGCCATGTCTCCAGCTCTGACTTTCTCCTTTTTATTCAGTCTGGAACCCAAGCGGATTGGTGTTGTCCACATTCGGGGTGGATCACCCCTCTTTAGTTAAACCTTTTTGGAAACACCCCCACGGGCACACCGGGGTGATTCTAAATCTAATCTAAATCTAAACGGAGGTTAACCATCACAAAGATCTCATGATGGTGGGCAAGATCTGGCCTCTTCCTCATGGAGCCCCAAATCTAGTCAGGTTTACACAGGGCAAAAATTTGTTGCCTGTGTGGAGAAAGTCCACAGGGAGAAGGAAAACTCCGATGGAGGCCATCAAAGATTCCATGCAAGAGGCAGAGTTTCTGCTGAGGTTTGAGGATAGCTCAGGTCTGGGCTGTGGGGATGTCAGAGACAGGCATTCTGAACAGAACTACTTCTTCTCGAATTCTCTGGCTTCATTTCCTGTTGTCACTCCTGCTTTCCCCCACAAACCCTCCCTTTCCCACAGAGCCCTTGTCTGCCAGCACCAACATTGCCACGGAGCTAGCTTGCCCCAACTAGGTCCCAAGTGGGTCACCTACCACCTCATCGTCTCCCTCTTCTCTCCATTGGTTCTTTTAGTGTGATAGTGACCACGGTCTACTAACCTTTGGAGATGCCCCGGGGGCCTGGTGGACAGAAGTGAATCAGCAAGGCTGGGATGGAGGTCAGAAGTGGTGGCTTGGGTAGATAAGGGCAAGTTAATGATGTTGACAAAGCCTGTGGAGAAAGAACTAGGAGCACACCAAAGTGGGGACCTTGAACAAGATGGGGTTCCCAGAAACAGACTTGGGGCAGCACTCACCCCTCCTTGCCTCTTACCTTCCTGGGCCTGCCCCTCCTCTGGGAAATCCTCATTTGTCTACCTGGTGTTTCTTCCCAGTCTCAGGACAAGGGGGATCCCGGAGATGGTTGCCATGGAGCCAAGGTGAGCTCTTGGTCCCTCAGGTATTTCCACTGGAATCTTCTAGCCCAAGTTGGGTGGTCCAGCCTGGAGCGCTGGCAATGCAGAGAACCCAGCTGGAGATACCTCAGGAGAAGGCACACAGCAGGTGTCTGTGAGTCCTAACTGGGCACCTCACGGAGCTGGGTCTGATTTTGCCTCCACTGTCTTGAAGGTTGAGTCAAGTCATTTAACCTCCAACTCCCATTTCCTTGACTCATTAGTGAAATCCAGGCGACCTCCAGTGAGCATGCTTAGCTTGGAGGGGCAGCAGGGGCTGAAGTGACTCTCAGACTTTCTGAGAGGACAAAGGCTGCTGCCCTGGAGCCCCCATCCTGGTCCCTCTGTAGGCTCTGTCAGCTGCTTACGCACCGTCCTCCCAGCTCGCTGACCCTTGTTCTGAATCTTGTCTGACAGCCCCCAGAGGGGCCCATTGTGTCTTTAATTGCAAGTCTCTTGCTCCACAAAGCCATCAGCACCTAATGTCCCGTGTCATTGCTGGTTCTCTGTCTGCAGACACCTCACTCCTTGACGCTGCTCAGCCACCCAGGGCAGCTCCATCTGGTCAGGAATTGCCACAGTAAGTGGCAAGATAAGACCTTCAGGGATGTGAGGGTAGCAACTGGTTTAACAATAAATTGATAGCAGAGAGTTAAGGACCCTGCGACTCTACCACAGGTTCTTTCTACCACTTTGGACCTTCCCCAAGCCTCCACGGTCTCTCTCATCTCAAGCTCAGAGCCTTTCGGTTAATGTGTTCTCTGCAGAGGAGTAGAGAACACACACACAGCTGAATCCCTGTTGACTTGGCTCTGAGACTTCATTTTTGAGGTAGGACCCAGTGACAAGTTACGGTTCGGATGGTGAACTTGGAGACAGACTAGGACCAAGAGGGGTGTGTACCGTCTGACACCCTGGTCTTGGAGCCAGCACTCTTTCTGTCCCTATCTAGTACTGCAGTTCCTAACCTGTGGGTCATGAGCCCTTTGGGGGTTGAACAACCCTTCCCCAGGGGTCATATTCACATTATGATGCACAACAGTAGCATAATTATAGTTATGAAGTAGTGACGAAAATAACTATGGTTGGGAGTCACGACAGCATGAGGACCTTATTAAAGGGTTGCAGCCTCAGGAAGGTTGAGAACCACTGAGATAGTGGGACCCCCTGGCTTCTATTCCTATTCTCTATACATAAAAGCATCCATTTTCCTTAGGAGGTCGCAGGGAGCTTGGCTTGTTGCCAGTGGCTTTGGCTGCTCAATGGGAGAGGCCGCAAAAAACAGGCTTCGTGAGTTCAAAATGACAGATTTTGTTCAGTAGAGCCCTGGGCCAGGATGAGGGACGGTAACTTAAAGACAGGCTCTGGGGAATATTCACACATCTGTAATCTAGCTCCTCTAACCTCCCTGCCTCGTTCTTGTCACCTTCACTCCTGGGCTGCAGGGCTTGGGTCTTCTACCCTGAGCCCAGGAGAGACATAAACCGTGTTCTCCCTTCCTCTCTGCACCGTTGTGGCATCTCCGCAGAGGGTTTCCATAAATACTGAGGGAGAACAAAAGGGAGGGTAATTACCGCAATACAAACAGCATGCAAATTGTCTGTTACACTCCCTGAGTGTGGTCTCCCGGCCTCACCCAACAACCCTGGAACCAGGAGGCTGCCAAGACCAGGTCCCCAGGCCTGCCTGCCTGCCTGTACCTGGACAAGACTCAGCCAAGACTGTGTCCAGGGCTGTGTCAAGGGTGAAAGCCCCACCTCTTAGTTCTAGCTTTCTGTTTGAAGGGTGTGCCTCAGCCACAGTTGGTCATCTGCACCATGGTGTCTGACACACCTCCGTGTATCACACAACATGCCACTTGGGTGCAACCTGACATTTTACCTCCTCTCTAGCACCTGTTGTCAGGTAACACACCCATGTCCACTGCCAGGGCCTTGTCCCTGCGTGCCCCGTGTGTCTTCACTGCTGTGATGGACATTGGTGGAATGATTGTGTGACTTTCCTTGGCCTCTAACTGACCTGTTCATAGGGTGTCAGGCTCACGGTATCCATTTGTTCAAGGGGACTCAATCTCTCCCCTCTGAGGTTGATTGGACTAGGATTGGCAGCTGAGCCAAGGCTAACCACAATCCAGTCTTAGGTCACACGCACACACGTAAGCCATGTGGACTGTCATGGTTGACCCCAGGATGAATCAAGACTGGGTTTATGGAGCAGTAGAAAAAGGGACACTCACTGAGCTGCATGCCAGCCCTCCCACAGAGGTTCCAGGAGACATTCCCATGTTTTTAAAAAGAAAACTGCCCCCCCCTTTTTTTTTTTGATGAAATGGTAATTTGAGTGGATCTGTTTCACCAAACAATAGTGTGGCCAGGACAAACAAGATAGGACCATTAGGGTCCCAAGAAGACCAAACTGGGCACTTGCTCAGAATTTGCATAAGCAGCTGAAATATCCCTTAAAGGTGAGGAGAGAACCAAGGTGTGGCATATTTAATTCTCCTCTGTAGGACAGTCTGAGGTGGAGCGCCCCCCTCTGGACATGCCCCCGGGTGGGGTGCTCAGGAGCACAGAGGAAAAGGCCCTCTTCAGAATAGTGTTCATCCTGCCCTTATCAGTCACTACATCAGGAAACCAACTAGCTCAAGACCATGGTGTGTGCAGGGCTCTGGTGTGGGTGGGGGTCTTTGAATCTCTCTCTCTCTCTCTCTCTCTCTCTCTCTCTCTCTCTCTCTCTCTCTCTCTCTCTCGTGTTTACCTACTTTCCTAGTCAGACGGAGATATCCTGAGACCAGGCATCCTCTCCTGTCCCTTCTTTTTCCTTCTAGATCCTTCCACATACCTGGAGCAGGGCTGAGCCCAGAGGAACCACTCCCTGACCAGTCTCCAAAACTCGTGACCATCCTCCTGAAATCAGATGGGAGAGTCCAGAGCTGCACTCTTCACTAAGTCAGAAGTGTGGGCCACCCATCCATTTCCTTGCTCCTGCACTTTCGCAGAGGAGTAGTAGGTGGGTACCACCCCTGGGTCAGTGTTCACATACTCAGTGCAGTGGCTCCTTCTCTCCCTCTCCCACTCCTAGAACAGGCCAGGAACCTGGTTCTCCCTCCCCTCGTTGCAGTTTGTAGCCCGGGCCCCCTTGCCTCTCTGTTCCCAGACTGGCTCGTCTCCCCCAGGCAGCTGGAGCAGGGCGCCTTCGATTTCTCTATTCAGTCTGAGGCATAGCAATTTTCTGCTCTCCCGTAATTAGGGGAATTTTAAGCAAACTCCCCAGCGGATGATTACAGCAGGTTCAATCCCGGCTCCTTTGATCAGCGAAGAATGAGGACGTTGTTGGAATATTCCTCGACCTGCTGGCCAGATAAACTGGAGCGCACGGCTGGCTCTCGGGCGCCTCCTGGAGGACTCCGAGCTTTTGTCCCGTGTGGCACCAGCGTGTCCCTGAGCAAGGGCCCAAATGAGTTTAACTTCATATGGCTTCCCGGATGTGTTTTCTCTGGCTTTGGGCCAAGATCTGGGCTCAGAACCAAGGCTAGAGGTGGCAGCTTGGGTTTTTTTGTGAAATGCTGTACAGGCAGCACGCTGCGCCCAGTGCAGCCTTTGTGAATGGGTCCACTCTTGCAGGAAGCCCCCCTCAGCTTGAATAACTCCAGTTTTCTGGCCTGGCAGAGGGGGTGGTTCCTCTTTGCAGTAAAAAGATTCTCTTCCCGGTTAAGTGGGTTCCCTGAGCTTGTTGGGCCTGGGAAAGACAGTGTGAAATAACAGGAAAAGCCGGGTCTTTAACTGTCTCCTGACTGCGTGACGTTGTGTTAATGGATGAACCTCTCTGAACTTCAAAATCCACGCAATAGGATTATCTGGAGAATTACATGGATAACGGAGCAGAATCCCGCCTGGCCTCTGGTAGTGCTCAGTGACTACCACTCTGGGTTTCCCTTCTCTGCTACTTATTAATATTTGCTCTTTAAGCACAGATGCCCTCCAGAGTCAGCCCCATTCCTCTCTATTTGTCACCAGACCTGTGTCCCCACACAAAGTTGTGTCCAAGAGTAGATGGGGTACATTAAGAGGCTACTAACGTCTTCAGCGCTGCTGAGTGGTGGCCCTGGTTTCCATAGGTTAATTAGGCCATTTTTAAGGATAACTGTGGCTGTATATCCCTACACTAATTAAGTGGCTTTAAACCATCTTCACTCCGCAGTTCTGTGAATCATAATTAAGCGTTTCTACAAAGTGCCTCCACCATCCCCAGATTCTTCTCCTAGCTGGTCCTGGCTGCTCCCAGGCTCGGGAGAGACTGTTCTGGAATCATGGGCTCAGAAAAGACTTATTTTCCCGGGACTGTGTCAGGATGCTACCCGATGAATATTGGATGAGGCGTTTGTCGTTTTCTTTGTTTTCACGAGGAAAGGGAGAGAATTACGGCTGGATGTGGCTGGATGCTGGTTTATCCTCCTCTCCTCCCGTTCTGCTGGGTAGATTTGAATGGATTCCCAGGGGATGCAGGAAGGGAGGGAGTGAGCAAGGTAATGTGTGCACGCTCTGGCATATGGGTGCTTGTGCCAGTCTATTGTGAACGCGAGGCCGTGCGTGCTGTCGCTGTTGCTCACGGGGGACCATGTCTAACATCAGCCGGCACAGCTCACCCTCACCCGCAAATACAGACACCTGTTCAAGGGGCTGGATCTGTCTCTTTATTCTTGATATAGTATATTTCTTGCTCCCATCTCCTTCCCTGCAGTAGTGGGGAGGAAGGACAAAGCTTCATGAATGGGAGCAGGTGCTCTACCGGCAAGCCACACCCACACCCTCTGACAGCTTAGCTTTTATATGTTTATGTGTGTGCAGATGCACATGTGTATGGATGTGTGTGCCTGAAGACTACCTAGGCAGTTATGCCTCAGTCGTCTCTTCTTGGTTTCTTGAGTCCACCACATTTAGCGAGGCTGGCTGACCGGTAATCCTCAGGGATCCATCTGCCTCGATCTCCCTAGGGCTGGGAGCAAAAACATTTACTCCAGTGACTGGTTTTTAAAATGTGGACTTGAGGGGCTAGGGGGATTTGAACTTGCATCCTCAGGCTTGCAAGTCAAGCAGTTACGCTCTGTCTATCGCCCCAGCCCCACAGCTTTGTTCTTCATAGAATTTGTAAGTTGGTTCCTCATAGGACAGTCAAACAGCCCTTCTAGCAACATCAGGACCAGTTGGAGTCAAGGGAGCAGTATTGAAGTCTTCAGAGCATCCAGTTTAGGAACTTGGACCTGCAGCTTGCTGGCTTCCTGAGCCTCACCTTCCTCATAACCAAGGATGCCATTTGGCTGCTGAGAACATTCGTGGAGGCAGAAGGTTTGGAACAAGTGATGTCATATGTGGAAGTGGCACATTCTATACTGTTCTTTCAGTCATGTCATCTGTGGAAAGAGCCACACCCTTTCAGTGTCTTCTACACATGGGCTCACTCTTGGGCTCACTGTATTATGTATGCATAAATGAGACCTGAAGGTGGGGTGTCATAACCTAGGTTCCCCTCATCAGTGTCACTGGGCTCAGGGTACCTGTTCTCCTTAATGAGGGACCACAAAGTCCCTGCCACCTCCTCTAGCACAGAAGCTTGGAGAGGCCACAGTGGACAGGGGAAGGCAGACATGTTGGACCCCAGGATTGGAACTTTTGAACCTCTGATCTTATTGGTGCCTCTCTTTGACCTCCTGGACATACCCTGTTCCCCTCCTCCTTCCTCCTTCCTCCCTCCACACTGTCCTGCCTCTTCACTTTCCCAGGGAGTAGCCATCAGGCAGCAAAGGAAAAGGGGGACATTTCCATTCTGTGCTCTTGCTGTGCAGAGATGGCCTCAGGCATTTTGAGTGTGACACTAATCAAATAAGGACAGGTGACAATACACCAGCATCTGCGGAAGCTGGGAAAGACACTCGCTGTCCTCGGCAACAGGACAGGAATTGGGGGAGTAGAAGGAGGCAGCATTTATTTAACCTGGCTGTCACACGCAGCCCCCGGCTCCTTTGACAAGTGAACATGGTATGTAGGTACAGATAAGCCCCACTGGAGAATTGACAGCAGCACAGGGGGCCAGAAAGCCTCTCTCACTGCTGGGCCTGTGGCTTACAGCTCTATTAAAACAGAAGGAGCGGGGCTGGAGAGATGGTTCAGTGGGTAAGCTAAAGCGAGCATGAGGACCTAACTTTGGAACTTCAACGTGCAGATAAAAGCTGAGTGTGGCGCCGTGTGAGGGAGGAAGGAGGAGACACAAGGATCTCTGGGGCTCCCTGAGCGGTCTCGCTGATACAGTGAGCTTCGGGTTCAGAAAGAGACCCTGCCTCAAAAAAATAAAGTGGAGAAGTGATTAAGGAAGAGTCTGACACCTGACACCTGGACATCTACCCTCAACATGTGCAGCAGAGGAAGGGAAAGAGGCAAAGGAGCATCCATCCCTGTGACCTGTAAGCACAGGGGAGTGAACTATGTGGCCCCTGGTGTCAGGGGAAAGACATCTGGGCTAGCAAGAAATGGACAGCCAGGAGAGACACCTAACTTCATTTAGACAGAAACAGGAAGCTGCATTCTTAGCAGAGACAGATAAGACCCAGGGTGCATTTCCCACCAATTTCATTCAGAAAATGAGGAAGGGTAGATGAGAGAGCAGCGGTTCAGGAATCAGGACAGCCGAGGCAGCAATGATGAGCCAGACACAGAAGGTCCACAGCAAGGAAGGATTGCTACTAGAGTGGGAAGCTGGGAACGGGTGGTCAGTGTACTGGGGCGAGGACAGGGATAGTGGACCGTGAGGAAGGACAGTGCTTCCAGGGGATAGTCTGCAGTGTGATAGTGAAGAAAACAGCTTCCCTTACACAAGGACACACACACACACAAACACAAACACACACACACATCCTGGGTTGAAGCCCCAGCCTACAATGGAATGGTATTTGGGGCAGGACCTTTGGGAGGTAATTAAGGGTTAGCTGAGGTCGTGAGATTGAGACCTTCATGACAGGATTAGTACCCTTATAAGAGGAGACCCCAGAGGCCTGACTTCCCCTCTCCCTGCCCCTGCCCTAGTTCCTTATAAATGCACATGGAAAGGCTGTGTCAGGATACTGCAAGGACGGAGCTGTGTGCAAGGCAGGCAGAGAGCCCTGGCCTGGATCTGGCCGGGCTAAGACTCCCCATCTCCGGCTCCCAGCCTCCAGGATCCCACTGTGATGGTAATTCTGATTGTCAATGTGATTGGATTGAGAAGCCTCTAGGCAATAGTCAAGCACACCTCTGGGTGTTTTTGACAGAGATGATTAGGTTGTGAGGGCTCTGACCTAATCAATGGATTGAGCCCTTAATGGATTTAAAATACGATGACATTATTGGGAAGTGATGAAAGGCGAGAGGTGGAGCCTAGCCAGAAGAAGTGTATCACTGTGGGTGCGTCCTTGGGGGTTACAGCTTCTTTAGCCCCTTCCCAATAGTTGTCATCCCATGCAGCTATTTGCCCAGGCACACAGGGTCAAGCAACCATAGACTAAATCCTTTGAAACTGGGTGGGTGGGGGGGAAATAAAAAACAAAACAGAGTTCAGCCATGCCTGCCTGCCTATTGCCATGCTCCCCACCATGATGTCCATGGATTCTAACCTTCTAAACTATAAACCGAGGCCCCGATAGATTCTTTCTTCTGTAGACGCCCTGTCCTGGCCATGGTGTTTGGTCACAACAATAGTAAAGTAACTTAGATAACCCAGGTCAGTGTGGGGGAGAAGAGGAAGAATGGGAAGCCCCTTTGCTCTCTTCCTCCTAACCGGGTCAGTGCCCAGGGCCGGGGATGAAGGGCTCCAAGTCTTGGCTCTGCTTCCATCTGGTCTAGCACCCAAAGTGTCACAGCCAATGCCTCTCCACCACAGCTGTGGCTCTCTCAGACATGGAGTGTTGGCCTTCTCTGTCTGAAGGGCTTTACGGATAAGGGTGGGGTAGTTGGGAGGACCAAGAGCTCCCTACCCAAAAGGAGCAGTCAAGGACAAGTCAAGAAAAGAAGCATTGGGAATGGCTCTGTATGTGCATGGCCTGACAGCCTGCCTTGGCCGGGAACTAGGCACCCTTTCCATGTAAGGCTAGAGGGCCATGGCGCCAGGAGATCATGGTAGAGAAGGGGCCTCTTTTTGCCCCCTGTGTGTTGAGCTGGTGGAATTGGGAGAATATGTCTGAGTAACAGAGTGACATCAAGGCTCCTATGGACAGAGAGGGGCTTGAGGGTCACTGAACCTGATGGAAGGTGGTGCTTTAGACAGCTCTCCTCTATGCTCAAGGCCGCGAGAGGGAACTGGAGTGGAAAGGCAGAGAGCGAGCAGCCAGGAGGGAGCCACGCAGCATCTCCTATGCTGGAGGAAGGCAGTGTGATCCGGGCTGAGTGAGCAGGTGAGAGTGATCAGCTGGCTGGTGGCAGAGCTGAGGACCCAGTGCCTCCAGGACCCAGGACAGCTCCCACAGAGTGAAAAGAGAACTGTTTATTTTGTTGAGGCAAAATCTCATGTACACATATTCCAGGCTGGCCTTGAACTTGATATGTATCCAAGAATGGCCTTGAATTTCTGATTCTCTACCTCCCAAGCACATGGACGATAGGAAGGTGTATATTCAACACTTTCAAGATCTTGCCACGTGGTACAAGTTGGCCTGGAATGTGCTGTGTAGCTCAGGATGGCCTCAAATGCAAGATCCTTCTGCTTCAATGCACCAAGTGCTGAGATGGCTTGTGAGAGATACCATTTGAAGAAACAGAGACTTTAAATTTTACACAAATATGGGCTGAGGAGAGGACTCGGTGTGCCCCAGTACACTGCCCACCCCTTCCCAGCTCCCCATTCCAGTTGCAATCCTTCCTTGCTGTGTGGCCCTTCTGTGGCTGGCCCATCACTGCTGCCTCAGCTGCCCTGTTTCCTGAACTGCTGCTCTCTCATCGTTGCTATGCAAGCATGAGGAGCTGCATTTGGATCCCCAGAATCCTGTAAGCAGCTAGGCATGGTGGTTACATCTGTAACCCCAGTGCATGGTGGGCTAGAGACAGGGGCATCCTGGGGCTCTGACTAGCCAGTCTAGCTGAAACTGTCAACTCAGACTCAGTGAGAGACCGTGTCTCCAAAAATAATGTGGAGATGGATAGAGAAACATACCTTCAATGCCAGTGTCTATACATACATACAGGGGCTGTCACAGTTGTACATATGTACAACACATATGAGAGAGAGAGAGAGACAGAGAGAGAGAGAGAGAGAGAGAGATTTACAGAAATAAAACTGGAAAGATGGCTTAGTAGGTACAGGGGTTGCTACACAGACACGAAGGGCTGAGTTCAAATACCCAGTGTTCACATTTTAACAAAAGTCTAAGCATAGAAATCCTAGCACAATGGAGGTAGAAATAAGAGGATTCTCTGGAGCTCACTTGCTGGCTAGTCTTGTCAAATTGGCAAACTCCATATTCAGTGAGAGGCTCTGTCTCAAAAAGTAAGGGAGAGGATGACAGAGGAAGTCACCTGACATTGATCGTTGGTCTTTATAAGCATGCATGCCCATGTATACACACACCTGTACACACACACAAACATTTACCTGGGCGTGCACCATACACACAACACACAAAATACAAAAATAAACATATAAGACAGAAAAATAAGAAAAATGAATCTGTGAATTTTCTTAAATATATTTAGGCTCACAGCAGAAGTTAGAGGAAGGCACATGCCCTCTGCTCCCACCCCCCCAGAGTCAACATGCCACACTAGACTGACACACTTCTACAGCAGCATGCACCGTCGTGTCATTATCATGGTTTACACTTGGCTTCAGTACCACTGTTTTACATAGCAAATGTGTAATGTAAGTGTCCACCATTATGATACCACGCAGGATAATTTTACTGTCCTATCAATCCTGCGTATTCTGCCTGATCCTCCCCCACCTCCTTTCTGGAAGCCACCGATAGATCCTTCCACCATCTCTACCATTTTGCCTTTTCCCAGAATATCACAGCAGGAGTCATTTGTGTGTAGCCTTTCCAATGGGCTTTGTTCACTGGGCAGTACGCTTTGAAGGTCCCTCCACATCTTTTCATGGGTAGACACTCATTACTTTTAGGCACACATAAAATTCCATTGTCTGTATGTAGCTCGGTTTCTCCATTCATCTACTGAAGGACAATCTCAGTTTCCTCTGAGCGTTGGCGATTACGAATAGACATGCTGTATTAGTACCTTTTTTCACTGCTGGGACAAAACAGCTGATAAAAGAAACTTAAGGACGAGATGATTTTGGCTCCCGGTTTATGGAGGGAAGTCATAGTGGGGGGGGGCAGTTGAGGCAGCTGGTCACAAGTGCCATCAGGATGACAGGTGAACTCTGGTGTTCAGTTTCCTTAACCTTTTTATTCACTCTGGGACCCCAGTGCAGGGAACAGTGCCATACACCTTTAAGATAGGGTTTGCCATCTCAGTTAACCCAACTAAGATAACCCCACAGACATGCCCAGAGGCTTATCTCTGTGGTCATTCTAGATCCTGTTCAAGTTGACAATCCACGTTTACTATCACAGGAACATCCCCCCATGGGGTTTTGATGAGACGTTAAATTTATAAGACGTAGGTAGATACCAAGAAGTGGGATTGTTGGGTTCCACATTTAGTTTTATGACTGTCAAACTATGTTGGAGGTGGTTGGACCATGTAAGGATCATGGGAGGAATGGACAAGATTATCTGTTACATGACACATGAGAACAATAAGCAAGTAGATAAGTAGAGATTCCAGACAGAGTTCCTGTTGCTCCATGTTCTCGTCAGCGTTCGGTGATGTCAGTTCTGGATTTTGACCATTCTCATATGTAGGTATCTAATGTCTCATTTTACTTAGTCATTCCCTCTTGATATATATTTGGCATATCTTTAATATATTTATACTTTCTCTCTATGTATCTGTTAAAGTCTTATTGTTTTTTTTGTTTGCTTTTCAAGTCAGGGTTTCTCTGTGTAACAGCCTTGGTTGTCCTAGAACTTGCTCTGTAGACCAGGTTGGCCTTGAACTCAGAAATCTGCCTGTCTGTGCTTCCCAAGCACTGGGATTAAAGGTGTGTGCCATCACCCACCTGGCTTTGTTAATTTTTAAAATCTAGGTTGTCTTATTATTGTTGAATTTTAAGAATTTTTAGTGCATTTGATTTCTTTATGAAATCTATATTTTGCAGATATTTCCCCCACTCTGTAACAAGTCATCTCATTTGTTGACATTGTTCTTTGAAGAACTGGAGGTTTTCCTTTTCTCCTGACATTCCTCCTCCTTCTTGTCCTTTCTTCTTTGACAAGATGTTGCTTTGTGGCTCAGGCTGAAACTTACAACTCCCCTGCCTTAGTACCCCGAGAGCTAGAGTTGTAGATATGTTCCACCATGCTCAGTTAGAAGTTTTAAATTTTAATAAAAGTTAATGTCTTAGTTTAATTTTAATAAAGTTTAGTTTCTCAGTTCACTTTCTTCCTACAACATAATACTGTAGAGTGAATAACTTATTATTATTTTAATAATTTATGCATAAAGTGATTAAGCAAAGAGGAATGTGTGTTATCTTATAAGAAACGTATTTCTTTTTATTCTTTTTTATGTGCGTGAGAGTTCTGTCTGTGAGTTGGTGTACACCATGTGCCTCAGTGCGTACAGAGGCTAGAAGAGGTCCCTGGACCGACAGGCAGGTGTGATCTGCCATGTGGATGCTCTTAACCGTTAAATCATCTCTCCAGTGCTGTGACTCGCTGTTTTTATTTTTGAAGCTATGTAGCCCAAGGTGGCCTTGAATTCACAGTAATTCTTGTCTTTCAGTCTGGCACACACTGGAATTTCAGTGTGGGCCACTATGCCCAGCTTTAAAGTGAGTAGCTTGTATGAGCAGATGCCTATTTGACTCGGGTTCTAGAGGCTAAGAGGCCCAAGGGTAGGGGGCTGCCTCTGGTCAGGGCTTTCAGCTGCATTGCTGCATGGTGGATGATATCATATGACTACATGACGAAAGAGAAAGGGTTGGAAAGGAGGAAGGGAGGGAAGGAGAGAGGGGAGAGAGAAGGAGAGAGAGAGAAAGAGAGAGAGAGAGAGAGAGAGAGAGAGAGAGGGAGAGGGAGAGGGAGAGAGAGGGAGGGAGGGAGAGGGAGAGAGAGGGAGGGAGGGAGAGAGGGAGAGGGAGAGAGAGAGAGAGAGGGAGGGAGGGAGGGAGGGAGGGAGGGAGGGAGGGAGGGAGGGAGGGAGGGAGAGAGAGAGGGGGAGAGAAAGAGAGGAAGGGAGGGAGAGAGGGAGAGAGAGAGAGAGACAGAGAACACTCTAGTGACTTTAACCCATTAGATCTATTTTCCTCCATGTTGTCCTGGGGGTTCCGAATCTAACACATGATGACTCAAACCACAGCGTGCAGTTTGCTGACTCTTGTTTTCAAAAAGTACTGTTTTTTCCTGTATTTAAAGCCAAAGTAAGCTAGATTTTCTCCTGTGCCATCTTTTCAGGGTTTTATAGTTTTGTGTTTTGTGTTTAAACTCTGACATATTTTGAGTTACTGTCCTGTCTGGGTCTAGCTTCATTTTTGATATGTGCACTGGATCCCAGTTGAAGGCAGGACTGTACTTTCCAGGGTCACCATCTCCTTACTAGACGCTGGTTGCTCACCACTGCTGTTGAGTCGTTTACTTCTGAGATTCCTGTTCCATCCGGTTGTCTATTCTTCCCCCAATACCACACTGTCAAGATGACTCTCTTGAGTTTACAGACTTCAGACTGTTTCTCCTTCAGTGTTGTGCTGGTTGCTCTGAGTCTTTTGCCTTTTTAACTTAAACTTTAGGATCAGTTTATCAATATACACAAAACAACCCCCTTGGCTTTTGATTGAGGTTGATTGTGGGGATAAAATTCGGGTTGTCAGACTTGGTGCAAGCATCTTTACCTGCCGGGCCTTCTCGTGGCCCAGGACTTACCAGGTTGGGAAGAATTGACAGCCTGCCTATCCATGATCACGGGATATCTCTCCAATCTTTTATTTCCCTGATTTTTTTTCATAAGAGTTTGATAGGTTTCCTCATATAACTTTTATGTATAGTTGATAGATTTATATCTAAGTATATTTTACATATTTGTATATTTACAAATATATAATGATACTATATGTTATTTGTATATAATTATGTAAAATTTATATCTAAGTATTTTTTAATGTAGGATCTCATATAGTTCAGGCTGGCCTTGGCCTTGCTATATAGCTCAAGGTAACCTTGAACTCGTGAACCTCCTGCTTCCATCTCCTAAGTGCTGTGACCATAGGTGTGTACCTCATTTTTATGCTGTGCTTCGGATCCAACCCACGGTTTAGAGTATGCTAGGCAAGCAAGATCTCTGCCTCACGTCCTGTTGTTCCCGAGTTCCTGCCTGACTCTCCTCCAGGATGGACTGTGGCCTGGGGGTTTTGAGATGAAACAAACACTCTCCCCCAAGCTGTATTTTGTCACAGCAACAGAAAATAAATTAGGATGGAAGACAATGGGAAGTAGCGATTGAAATGTAAGAATTATGACAAAACCTCCCTGCTGTGCCGACTCTCCAACACTCAGGCTATTTTATAGCTTTTTAAAAGCGAGTTACTAAATGTCAAGAAAAGGCTAAAACGACAAAACTTAACACAATTCCTGTATCACGCTTTATTGCTGAGAAGAGACACCATGACCAAGACAACGCATATAAAGGAAAGCATTTAATTGGGCCTGGCTTACAGTTCTAGAGATTTAGTCCATTATCATCATGGCGGGAAGCATGGCAGCGTGCAGGCAGACTTGGTCCTGCTGGAGCCCAGTATTGTATATCTTGATCATCTGGCAGAAAAAGGAGACTGTGTGCACTCTGAGCATAGCTTGAGCATAGGAGACCTCAAAGCCCGTCTCCATAGTGACACACTTCCTCCAACAAGGCCACGCCCACTCCAACAAAGCCACACCTCCTAATAGTGCCACTCCCTATGGGCCATGGATCCATGGTCCATGGGGGCCATTCCTATTCAAACCACGCAGTTTGGGCTGGGGTGAAGCTCAGTGGTAGGGCACACATTTAGCATGTGTGAAGGCCTGGGTTCAGTTCCCAGTTGGTATCTAACACCAATTGTTCCAAACAGAAAAGGGGGAAAGCTATCCAGCCATTTCATGAAATTGATATAATGTGTTTTTCATGTTAGAGCAAATATTCCCTTCAGAATAGGAGGAGAAAGAGAAGGAAGAAGTGGGAGGTTATAATATGAAAGAAAATTTTAGGTTACTTTTATTTACAAATACAAGCCTAAACCACTCCAGGATAGCAGTTGAATTTGATATTATACTAAGAACAATACATAGTTTTCCAAGTAATATAACGGCGAGTAACATTAAAATTTTAACTACTTCTGTGCATAGTATAATTGGGTCTATGCTGTGGAGTGAAAAGGTCAGACTCATAATACTATGTACTATAGGATCCCATTTCTGAGACTGTTAGCACGGGCGGCAGGAGCCAAGAGTTCATTATTGCTACCTTGGGAGAAGAGCCGTGGTGATACTCACTCGTAGGGGATTGGGAAAGCCCAGTATAGTGCTGGAGAATCCACGACATTGATCAGAATAGTGCTTAGTGTGTATAGAAGTCAAACCTCATTAGGCCGCGTACCTAAGATCTAAGATTTATATACTTTAGCCTATCGTATGAGGCTGAAAAATATTCTAAATGAGGAGGATTCGTGTGAGTCACTCGAAAGTTCTCTATCACCGGGTGTGTTGGTGTAATTAATCTCTTTAAAGTGGAACTGGCAGGTCAGGCATGGTGCCCTGTGCTTGTTACCCTAGGCCTGGAAGGTAGAAGCAGGAGGGTTCGACACCCTTCTCCTCTCCATAGCAGGTTCAAGGCCAGCCTGGTGCACAGGAGACCCTGTCTCAAAAAAACAACAAAATAAACAAAAGGTAGATATTAGTAGACTTTCTCTTGTCAGAGAGCAGACAGGAAATCTTTTCAGATCGGTGGGCTGTCATGTCCGTCCTGAGGTGACACATTTAATGTGAGTGAGAGCATGAGCTCTTTCCAGTTATACAACTCAAGAAACAAATCTGATTCAGCCTATAGTCTATGTTTTGACGGGAAAAAAAAATCAAACTAAGAGTGCACGCACACACTTCTAAGAAAGTTTAACACAAATAAATGACCTTCAAAAAAAAAATCCAGGTCTTGAGAGATGGCTCTTTATGTACTAGGAAGACTGGGTTCAATTCCTAACACCCACCCACATGGCAGCTCCAAACTGTCTTAACTCCAGTTCGATGCCCTCTTCTGGCCTCCAAGGGCATCAGGCGCTCACATGGTACACCAATATACATGGAGGCATGATACACTCAAAGATAAAAAATAAATAAAAAAATTAAAATTATAAAATACATGTACTTAGAGTGAGAACTCAAAATAGCTATAATTTTTTTTTAAATTGCAAAGTCTAATGAATATGAAAGTGTTTGTGGGCTGGAGGTGTGGCTCATTAGGTAAAAAAACATTTTTTTTTGTTTTCAGAAGACTTCATTTTCAGGGGTTCTGATGCCCTCTTCTGGTCTTCTCAGGCACTGCATGCAAATTGTGCACATAAAGACTGACAGGTACACGTGCATGTAAATAGAAATAAACAAACAAAAGGTGCTTTTTTTTCTTGCTAATTTTAGATGTTTTTTTTATTTTAGAAAGATATTTATTTTACGGGTATGGGTGTTTTGCTTGCACGTGTGTCCAGTTCCCTTACGACTGGACTTCCAGATGGTTATGAGGCACCATGTAGGTACAGGGACTCTAAACTATATTCTCTGCAAGAATAAGTGCTCTTAACTGCTGAGCCATCCATCACTTCAGCCCCTTACTAATTGACCCTTGATTTACCTCTGTCTGTGTACCTCTGTGTCTACATCTTTAGTTCAGGAAGCTTGGGGGGAAGACCTGTAATTCTCAGAGGGCATTCATACAATAGGAGAGTAGGCAGTTACCTTAGCTAGTCACAGTTAAGCCACACACCCATTACCTATGACTCCAGCTAGACCATGTCTCCGGCTTGAATTCCCCTCTGCTGGCACCTAGTACTTGTGGGCTCTCAGGGCTAGTCAACATTCAGGCCAGTGGGATGGAGGGGAACATGGGCTGGAAAGAGAGCAGTCTTCAGTGGTTTTTGTGAGGACACCCTACCTTTCAACTTTTACAATTATTTACTCTAAGCCTTACTAGGGTTCCAAAAGCCAGGGAAAGCCAACTTCTCATAGTAACAATGAAAACCTCAAAGGTCCAAGGGATTATTAACTAACAAAAAAAGCCCAAGTCGGCAAAGGAAAACAAAATCCAGGAAAGGTCATTAACCGGAGGCCCCAAGTAAAAAGAAACACTGTATCTATCTTTGAGATGATTTCATCTTGTAAAGATACCTATTAACCTGAAATTAATTTCTACATTCAATTAAACTCCAGCAGGAATTTTAGGGAATTAAATTGATTATAAACTCTACATAGGAGAGTGGAGAGCTGCAAACAGCTAATCCAATTTCAACAGAACAAAGAAACAGCCCTTGCGCTGTGCATCTTCAAGATGGTTACAAAGTCAAAATAATAAACGCAGTGCATTATTGTCAAAGGAGTAGACAGACAGGCTGGAGAAACAGAGTAGGAGACCAGAAACAGATGTAGACACACATAGATAAACACATCTAATAAACAGAAACAAGGCTGAATAAACAAGACCAGGAGGGAACTCGGCAGACAACAGGGGATGCATTCAAAGTAACGGGAAGGGTTGAGTTCCACAGGGAAGAGTCTCAAAGAAAACGGCCCACTTCTTTGGAAAGAAGTTAAATTGGGTTCATACCCTATTAAAAAAAAAAACTCCAAATGAATAAAGACTTAAATGTGAAAAGCAAAATTATAAATACAAATATAGGGAAATGAATTGAAAAGAACTCTGAACCTCAGAGTGAGTATTCCTTTGAAAAGATTTGAAAAAAATACATAAAATGTAAGGCACAAAATAAATGGATTTAATCCTCCAACATTATAGATTGCTGTTAAAGGACATAAACCATAAAACCTCCAGAAGATGTCCCAACCGGTAAGAAGGACACATGCTCCACTATGTTCATAGCAGCCCTATTTATAATAGCCAGAAGCTGGAAAGAACCCAGATGTCCCTCAACAGAGGAATGGATACAGAAATTATGGTACATTTACACAATGGAGTACTACTCAGCTATTAAAAAGAATGAATTTATGAAATTCCTAGCCAAATGGATGGACCTGGAGGGCATCATCTTGAGTGAGGTAACACAATCACAAAGGAACTCACACAATATGTATTCACTGATAAGTGGATATTAGCCCAAAACTTAGGATACCCAAGATATAAGATACAATTTGCTAAACTCATGAAACTCAAGAAGAATGAAGACCAAAATGTGGACACTGTGCCCCTTCTTAGAATTGGGAACAAAACACCCATGGAAGGAGTTACAGAGACAAAGTTTGGAGCTGTGATGAAAAGATGGACCATCTAGAGACTGCCGTATCCAGGGATCCATCCCATAATCAGCTTCTAAACGCGGACACCATTGCATACACTAGCAAGATTTTGCTGAAAGGACCCAAATATAGCTGTCTCTTGTGAGACTATGCAGGGGCCTAGCAAACACAGGAGTGGATGCTCACAGTCAGCTATTGGATGTATCACAGGGCTCCCAATGGAGAAGCTAGAGAAAGTACCCAAGGAGCTAAAGGGATCTGCAACCCTATAGTTGGAACAACATGATGAACTAACCAGTACCCCGGAGCTCTTGTCTCTAGCTGCATATGTATCGAAAGATGGCCTAGTCGGCCATCAATGGAAAGAGAGGCCCATTGGACTTGCAAACTTTATATGCCCCAATATAGGGGAATGCCAGGGTCAAAAGAATGGGAATGGGTGGGTAGGGAAGTGGGGGGCGCTATGGGGGACTTTTGGGATAGCATTGGAAATGTAATTGAGGAAAATATGTAATAAAAAATATTAAAAATTAAAAAAAAAAAACCATAAACCCCAAACCAAAAACAAACAAAAACCAACTAGTGGGGGGGCATAGTGGTATGGCCTTTAATCCCAGCACTTCAGAGGCAGAAAGGCAGGTAAATTTCTGTGAGTTCAAGGTCTGCCTGGCCTACATAGTGACGTCCAGGACAGCTAGAGTTATATAGTGAGTCTCAAAAACAAACAAACAGGGCTGGTGAGATGCCTCAGTGGTTAAGAGCACTGACTGCTCTTCTGAAGATCCTGAGTTCAAATCCCAGCAACCATATGGTGGCTCACAACCATCCATAATGAGATCTGACACTCTCTTCTGGTGCACCTGAAGACAGCTACAGTGTACTTAGATATAATAATAAATAAATCTTTAAAAAACAAACAAACAAAAACCCCACTGGGCCCACAGTTAACAAGGGGTGGTAGATGGAGTGGAGGAATGGCTTTTCAAACTTTAAGACTGACAAAGATTAATATCCAGCATTTATTTTTAAGACCTGTCAATCAAAAATTCACACACACACACACACAAAACCAAAGGGGGAAAGAGAGATTTAAACAAGCCATTCACAGAAGTAGACAATGTGAACAAATGACAGTTATATCATTATTGCTCAATCTCTTTAACACAATTAAAACAGGAAGGCAGAGTTTTAAGCCCTTGGATTGTCAAAAATTAGAAAAGTGACGTCCTCTTAAGTGGTAATAAGGATCCGAGCCAGCTTTGGCTCAAACCTCCAGGAATGGGAAGGTAAAAATGCCGACATGGCAGAGCACTTGCCTAGTATGCAACAAGCCCCAGGGTTTGACACCAACCCTTAGAGGGTGGCACTTGAGCACAACCCCAACACTTAGAAGGTGGAGGCAGGAGAATCAGAAGTCCAAAGCTGTCATCAGTCACAGATGGAGTTTGAAGCTGACATGAACTTCTTGAGACCTGGCCCTGAGAACAGAAAACAAGTCCTGGCTTCTGCAGCCCATGTGACAAAAAACTGGACCGCTCCAGAGAAGATTAGCCCGGTTCCTGTGCGTGGATGACATACAGATCTATAATATGTCCTGTATTTTTAAACCAAACACAGCTCTCGTGTGTGATGGAATACCGGCCTGTAAACAAAAGCAGTGAGCAATGACTACATCTTCCTCCAGCAATGGGGAAGCTCTCTCAAGCAACCCAGAGGCAGGAAATGTCAGAGATGGAGTGGAACAGAAACCATTTACATACATTTCAAAGATGCGGGGGACGCCAAGTTTCTAACCATTACCCATGTGTCTAAATAGCCAAACTCCAAGCGACAGGACGGAAGGATAGTCCCATCCTCGGGGGTAACACAGGCCACATTAAATGTAGCTATGTCAAAATGGCATAGGCTGGTTGCTGTTTTTCTGGAATGATTTTTTGCTGTGGACTCCTGCTTCTAACTGTGCCTTGGGCTTGGGGTGCAGTGAAAATCCTGCTTCTCTTGTGGCTGGGTAGAGAGAGCCAGCAGAGGGTGTAATGGCTGCTTTTAGAACACAGGGGCCATATCAGGTAATCCACCTGTCAAAGCAGTTTCAACAAAATGTCACTTACCCGCCTACAAATAAGTTTAAAGTCCCTGTTCTGATACGTCCTCTGAGCTGTGAGGGCTGATCTTATCTTCTCTGGGAGAACCATTTGCCCTGAGTCTCCATATGGCTGAAATGAGTAATTTTTAATGAGAGCATCAGTCTTTGTTGGAGGACTGTCTGGCCCTGAGTTTATTGCCCTTGTTTTCCGGGCCTCTAGGATGAGCCTCAGAAGTCTTGGAGACCCCACTGGCCTCCCTCAGCAACACTGCTGTCCCTGCATTTAAAAGCAAAAGACAAAAAAAAAGTGAAATAAATAAGAATAAGGCCCCAAATTTTCTTAAAAGCCAAAGGATTACTTAATAAAACAGTAGAGCTCAAACCTGTAAAAACAGACAGTTCTAGTGAAAAGATGAAAGTCCGTCTGTATGAAACCAGAAAGGACTAAGCAAAGTCTTCTGTCTAGATTAAAAATAACTAAAGTAATGAAGCAGGGGAGCCTGAGAAAGTCTGTGAAGTCTTGATTCTGGATGCTCACGCCAAAGGGAGGCCCCCTAGGGCTGCAGAATGGAGCCTGGGACCGGGAGCTTTGGTCTTTCTTTGGGCCTGGGCTGGACCCCCCTGGCCCACATTTGATGTATCACATCCAGTGGAGACTCTTCCACCCGGGGCTGCAGAGGATCCAGTGGTGCTCAGTGGTACCTTCCATCTTCCTCCTTCCTGTGTCTGCTTCCTCAGCAGAATGGGGAGGACTCTCATCTTTGGGCTGTGGGCCCAGTTCTGTCATCTCCTCACTACTGTAGGATCTGGACACAGGACAGAATGGCAACTTCGACTTCCTTATCTCCCACAAAAGTCCAGTTCCCTGGAACCTTAGGGCCCTGGGAAGAGGTGAGGGACGTC